>NC_137735.1:56591929-57791929 GCF_963264785.1 Psittacula echo
GAGCTTGCAACAGCTGGTACAATTTTCTGCTCAGTCCTGTCCCCCAGTCCACGTTGCTTTTAAGGGTGGCACAGACTTGAGCACATCCACTTATGTGGAGTCAAATTACACCAATGCTTCAGGTATGAAAGGATGTGACTACACCTAGGCTCACCTTTAATTTCTCCAGCCCTGGCTTTCTTGTAGAGTCCTTTAACATCTCTCTGCTCACAGACATGCAATGGAGCATCCACAAATACTTCAAAAAAAGGCAAACTTGCCCCTTCATGAATTCGTCTGGCATTATTACGATCCTGACAGAAAACAGGAAAAAAAAAATAAATAAAAGACTGCACCCACATACTGTGACTGTCTTTCTGCTTTCAAAGTTCTTTTTAAAGAAGCTGACAGTAAAACGTAAGAAGTTTCAAAGTCTGAAAAATCAACTGATGTCCCTCCAGCTACATCAGTCTGACTATAGTTCATCACATGGTAAACGCTGACATGAAAATCCAAGGTATTTTACATTAATCTGATTTATTAAAAGATTTATTAAAAGAAAAATAAATTAAAAAACTCAACACCCAACCCAGGCATACACTGCAGAATTTTCTGTATCTGCTCTTATCTTTAAGTACATCCCTAACTTTTACATCTGCTTAACTCAGAGGAGGTATTACCTGCTACTCCTGATACAACCACCTTCTCTCCAGAGCACCAGATTTCTCTACATTCATTCATCTGACAAGACTTCTATACTTCAAATATTATTTTATTTGTATGGCTTGACCAAGCATTGAAACATCTGGTGAATTTCAGTTAGAGAACAAAACACTTTCAAAAATCAACTCTAAATAATCTCTCATCAAGCATTATTATTAGTTTTACATCCAAAGACCTGTATTTTCCTGCAAGATCTTGAGTTCCCCAATTTATCATCACAAGAACTGTTTGTACCACTATAACCAAAGAAGTAACACCTTCTCATGCTGTGAAACATGTAAGCTACAGCCTCAGGTAGCTTACAAGATACTTGTAAGTATCTTCAAGATACTTGGTGCTCACTTTTGTCTCTCCCATTCGTGTTCTCATAAATAAGAAAAAAAAAAAAGTCTTCACAGAGCAATGTAAACATGGATTTAGGTTAATTTTCAGTATTATTGAATGTTATGTTGGATATACAGCATGAAATAAAATAAAAATAATTATGGGCAATTACACATTTTTTTCCTTCAGCCATTTGGCAAAATACAGCTCACACCATTCATTCACTAAACACAAAAATGCTTTTAAAAAATTCAAGTGAGTCTTCAGCTTAAGTGTATACCTATTCTTTATAAAGTACTGGAATCTACATGGATCAAACAAGACATTGTAATTTTGAGACGCTTTCTTGGACTATCATTTGCGTTTGTTCCTTGTATTAGATTAGTAAATTCTGTCTAATAGACTGAAGGACAGTTCCAGTTACAAGACTGATGCAAACTTTTTTTTTATATTTAAGATTAATGTTTCTTATTTAAATAATGAATAATGAATAATTAAATTTGATTAATCATCTCTAGAAAGCACAAATGTCATTAAAAAATAAAAAAAAAAAAGTCAAGCAAGTATTTGATTCTGGCTAAGTTCAGTGAGGGATTCCCGTCACTGTCACATTTTGTATTTTCCCTACACTTTATCTAGAGGGTTTTCATATTTACCTGAGTATAAGGAGAGATGAAGGAAGTGATGCACACCAAACCAGCATCTGCAAAAAGTTTAGCAACCTCTGCAATACGACGGACATTTTCTTCTCGATCTTCCGGTGTGAAACCCAGGTTCTTATTAAGGCCTTGGCGAATATTATCACCATCCAATGTGTAGCATGGAATGCCATGACATACTAAATACTCTTCTAGTGCCATGCTCACTGTAGTCTTCCCAGCACCAGACAGACCTAGAATATTCAATAATATAACTACATAAGCACAGAAACAAGTTAGGGCAAACTGTAGTACATTTACCACTGCTAGTGTGAAAAACTCAAAGTGGCAGGCATCAGCAGCAATGCCTTTCAGAGATGCTTACCTGCAATACCCGCCAAGTGCCTTTTACACAGACAACAGGTATAGAGACAGCAAGGCACAAAGCTAAGTGTGCCACAAGAAGCAGAGAACGGTGTGGCCTTGAGAGCTGCTGCCACTTACAGAGATTGTGCACATTCCCCAATGCTGCTGCGGGCAGTTGATACTACCTGAACAAACTAAACTTGGAAACCAAACACAGTTAAGATGTTATGTTTATATCAGAAGAGGAAGATCTCACTCTGAAGTGAATTCCAGTCAACATAAGAAATGGGACCAGACCACACTGTTCTTAATCCTTGCAGAATAACAGCACTGAATTAGACACCACAGACACAATAAAACTTGCCTACTCAAGACTCACACAGAGCAACCATGTTCTACTAACTGGAATGTGTTAGCAACAAGCAAAGACAATTTTCATACTAAACTTTAGCCCAGTTCAGTATCTTAGGCAACAAACCTTTAAACAATTCAGAAGTCTTGCTGGCACTTAAAAGTTTACTGTTTGCTCTAAGTTGGAAATGTGTTTAAATAATTTTCCAGACTAGATTTCAGGAATTTATTGGGAGCACAGGCTTCTGCTTATACTGAGCAATCAGCTGCTAAATGGAACACAAACACAAATCTTCATAAGATAACACAAATCCTTTGCGTAAGAAAAATATTTAAAAAAATAAGGGTAATGGCAGTCTAAATAAACTAGCACTAGCGAGTGAAGAAAAATGTTTTGATCTTTATTAGTGGCGGTTAAGATTCATTCTAGAGAAAGCAGACAAGAAAAAATAAAATAAAACCCCATCAGTTTGGTATTACTTCTAAGACCTTTGTAGCAAAGGATCACAATCATCCTAACAAGCATGTTCTAAGAAAACACCAAGTGCAAAGGAAACCTTGACACCTTCAATAGTTTAGGATAATTTAAAGATGGAGTCATTGCATTGGCTCCTTCTTCACTCAATATCCAGAAGGTACAGAGCAGCCTACTGAAAACATAAGAATATGTGTATCCCAGGGCAAGTCCTACATAAGAACTTAAGTCCACACTTCTCTCAAGGAAAGCCCCCACATCCATCACAGATTTCAGTACGGCTTGGCTTGCACTCAAAACTCTCAAAAAATTGTGGAGTTGTGAATAATGACCTTTCATCAGCTATAAAAATTACCTACTTTTTCTTGGACAACACAGGTTTCTTGCCTCACTGCTTACCTGTCTACTTTGAAAAAAGCAACAGCTATACACAATGAAAGGGGAGGTCTTACTCTCTTGCCCTCCCCTATCTCCACTCTATTACTCCAACACCTCTGGTGCCCCTTAACCAACTCAGTTTGCTCATCTTCTTCCCTCCCCCACTCCCCCCCAACTTTTTTTCCATTTTTTGTGCATGGGAGGATGCTGTGTTAAGTTCACTGATTTAACTTAAGGCTGAATCAGCTCAAGGTTGGGTTGGGCAAGCACTACAGCTTGTGCAAGGCGAGAAAGGAAAGCAAGGCTGGAAACAGAACAGTCTTCTTTGGGCAGCAATGGCACACACCCCCTTCCTAGAAAGTAATCATGGCAGTCCAAATTAAGATTTCAGCAACTTCATAATTTAATTCTCATTGATGCAGTCTTTGATTTGCAGTTTTTGTCCCCACATCTAGCATGCTATTCATCCAAATGCTCTAGCACGTATCACTTGGTCTCCAGTGTATAATGAAATGCAAAAGGTAATGTTATATAATAATGAATTTTAAAACTAGCTTTTGAGCTGACAAAGTCTTTATAATAACTTACACTCTCAAAATTGCATATTATTTTACACATTAAAGTAATGCTTTCCCATTTTTTATACATTCTTTGTTTTTTGATGTTGTTTTTCTTTTTTACTAGGACCCTCTGACTCAACAACACATTTATTACAATTTAACTCTCAAATAAACCTGAGTTTAAAAACGAAAAATAAAATTAAAAACCGAAAACCTCTGAAATAACTTTCACTACACTCCCACTCCAGGAACACTGGTGACGTGAGAGAATCTTGAAGGAAGTATACCACTGTTTCAGCTTTTATTCTAAAACCTAGCAGGGTTTTGAAGACTCATTACACAGTTCTAGAATGGGTAGTATTGCTTACTTCAATACCTACAGTCCATTTCATTCCCTAACATCAATGCTCAAACATCAACAATTCAGCTTCCCTGACACACTCTTCTTAACACCTTACAGCCTTCCTACTTTTCTATATTCTACCACCAACTTTCTTTCTCCTGACAAAAAAAGGAAACTGGGCATTATCCTGGTTTCAGCCAGGATAGAGTTAATTTTCTTCTTAGTAGCTGGTGCAGTGCTATGTTTTTGCTTTAGTCTCAGAACAATGCTGATAACACACTGATGTTTTAGTTCTTGCTAAGTAGTGCTCACCCTACATCAAATACTTTTCAGTCTCTCATGCTCTGCCAGTGAGGAGGGGCAGGAGAAGCTGGGAGAGAGCAGAAACAGGACACCTGACCCAAATGGCCGAAGGGGTATTCCATACCACAGCACTTCATGCCCAAACTGGGCAGAGTTGGCCTGAAAGGGGCTGGTCACTGCTCAGGGACAGGCTGGGCATCAGTCAGCTGGTGGTGAGCAACTGTATTGTGCATCACTTTTCTTTCCTTGGGTTTTATTCCCTTCTCTCTCCCCTTTTCATTACAATCATCATTATTGTTATTACATTTTACTTTATTTCAATTATTAAACTGGTTTTAACTCATAGATTTTACCTTTTTTTCTCCTGATTCTGCTCCTCATCCCATCAGGGTGGAGAGAGTGAACAATTAACTACGTGGTACTTAGTTGCCAGCTGGGATTTAAACAAATGTAATCTTAATGCCTGTCATGTTTTAAAAGAATGATGACTGGAAAATGTTCCTGTGTAGATAACTGAGAAAACATTTTTATCATGACCTTTTTCAAAAGGATATTAATGAATTACCAGGAGAAACAGAAAGGCAGCCTGCCTATCAGATCATTGAAGCATTGAGACATGCTGGAGCTATGTGACAGATATAGGGAGACAAAGTGCTCCATTCTTTTACCAAAGAAATACATGACAGCAAGATCCTGTATCAATTCTGTTTGGAGTGGCTCGCTGCAATTTGTTATCAACTACTACTTTACCTTTCCCACATGTTCATTAACATTAGTGGAAACAAATTTTACTTAGTGCAGTAAGTTTCTCTAATATTTTGTGAAGGTCTTTTGTATCGTAATACAACAGCACGCTAAATGGTTTACAAAATAATTAAACAACACATTCTTATACGTTGAAGCTTCAAAGAACTTTGAAAGGCAGAACAAAAAAATCCCCTCAGTTATGAAACAAAGGTGTCTTCCAGAATTTGTTTACCCCCTCTTTTTTACAGCCAAAACAGTTCAGTAAAAAAAACACAGTGCTGATTTCAAAAATAACTCCCAGTATGCATTGCCTCAATACACAATTGCCGTCCAAGGCATAGGTTTTATGTTGAATCGTTATTTCAACTGGAAGAGACAAGATCATTCTAAAGAGAAGAGACCCTTACAGAAAAGATTCAAGAACGCAGTCTTGGGGAATGGCGGAAACAAGTTAGGTTTCATTTGTTAATAGGTTAAATGGACAGTAAAAAGAGCCAGAATTGATTAAAACACACAAAAAAACCATGCACTTCAAAACTCAACCAGAATTAAGCAAGAGACAGTGCCAAAAAAAAAAAAAATGCTCCTAGAGCACTGAACAAGATACATTCTCAAATTACTATCTGTCCCAGAGCAATTTCTTCCTAGTCTACCTAAAATTAGTAATAAAATTGCATCAGCATCTCAGATTCCACAAACACTCAACTTTGTAGGAAAAAGAAGGAGCTACCGCTAAGTAGCTTTTCAGAAGAATAACTAAAACAAAAAGATCCTCAGAAATCTGTGACTGTACCTGTTAACCAGACTGTGCATCCCCGAAAACCACTTCTTGTTCCCACCACTTGGCCTCTCTTATTTCTGCTGACATGATGAGCTTGGTAGGTAACATTGGTTGCCCTTTGCATCCCCTGTAAAAGAAGCAGCTGATTAGGTCTTTAATGTCTGACAGGGTGAGCTGGCAAACCATACTGAAACTTCTTCACAGGCACAAAGAAAGACCTGAAGACAGATCAATGGAAGTAAAAACAATACCAAATCCATCAGCTGCAGCATAGATCAAAGGACACAAAGGAAATTAGAAAAGCCACCCATAGCAAACAATATCTCTCGTGCTCCTTCAGGGAAACTCGAGATTGCCAGGTTAGGCAATTACTACTTTCAAATACAACTGATTTAAGAAAAATCAACTATATAAATAGAGGTGAGCTGCTAGACACTACTTCTATGGATCAAATGGACTCTTCCTCTCTGAGCTAAAGGTTTCTGTCATAAAACAGCCAAACATTGGCTCATCTTTAACTCTTAAGAGGCCTTTTCATTGCAAACTATGCATGTCTGGTCCAACTTTCAGTTCAGCAGACACACCTCCAAACCACTCTGCCTTTATCTGTGTCTTCAGTCTCCAGAACTGAGCTAGTTATATATTCTGAGTGCTTAAATAAAGTACTATTTCTAAGTGATTTACTAAAGAATTTTCTTTTAAAGATGGGATTTTTGTCATATAATTTTAATTAAAACAAAGCTGGTTACAGATATTCTTAAAACAATTTATTCCTCATAATAAGCTGTATAAGTACCTTAAGAAAAATTACACTGCTGTCAAACACATTTCACAATTTAAGGTGAGGGAACCCACAGGAAGATCAGCCTCAGCATTCCCTTAAGCTTTAATGGCATCAGGTAACATGAACTTTGTTCATAAAAGACCAAGACTTTAAACAACCAAAGCATGAACAATCAAACAGAAAGAGAATGCTAAAAAATAAAAAAAAAATAAAAAAAAGAGAGAGATGGGGTGGAATTAATGGTGTATGTAATGCTGCTTTGTCTTCTCTTGCTTACAAACACTGTAAGATATTCACACTGTCTTCTCTTTCATAATTTTATCAGTAGTAGCTGGAAAGAAAAGCACTTATGACAATAAAATACAAAAGAAGGGAGGATATTCAGAGGATTACAGAGTACTAACAGAGAGTTGCTCATAGTTTTAGAGAGAAACACCACAAAGTAGCATTAACAGAAAAATCGTATCTCCTTGTGGCTTCCAGAGCTGCTGCTACAGCATTCTTCTGCAGAAAAAAAACTTCAAAGTTCATCTATAACCTAAGTGGAAGTTATGAATTCGTGTGATTGTATGTCCCCACCTCTATACACAGCTGGGCTCATAGTTAACACAGAAACAAGGTGAAAACAGATGTTCCAGTTTTTAGACACAACTCTGTAATTCAGTGGTGACAGTTCAGCATCTCAAATTAGATGAAGATTGAATACCAACCCATAAGAAACCATCACCTGCAAACAGTTTATAACCTTACAAAATGAAGCTGTATTTGCTGATCATGCTACCTTCAAATAATTTATCTCCAAAACCAAAGCTGCTTCGTACATGAAATTATTACAATACAGATAACTAAAACCAGAGGTCAAAAAGTTAAAAAAAAAAAAAAAAAAAAAAATCAAATTCTTTCTTCCTATAGTAAAAACAAATATGCACTACATAAAACTGGAGATATCAGCAAGCGAATGCACAAATTGTGGAATTAAAAACAACAGAAAGAATTTAAGTACTTAGCCTTCAATTAAAAGAAAGATATACTGTGCATATACTATACATAGCAATTCAAACTAATACATTAATAGCAACATTCTTTCTCATCAATTCCAGTTGTACTGTATCGTACCAAGCACTAGAAAAACACGAGACAGTCTCAAAGCACAGCTCCTGTGCCACTGTCTCTTTTACACTAAAATGTAAAAACACACATACTTTGCTGTTGACTCCTGGCGATCAGTATGTTATCAGACTCAAATACTTTGGAGGTCAAAGGTCTCATCCAAGGAGACTTCTTCCAGACTGTATTCAGTAAGTTGCATCAGTTTTCTTTGTTCTCCAGAACTAGCAAAGCAGCAACGCAACTGATCAGGGTATTGCACTAAGCTTACAAAACATGAAAGCAGGCAAGAGGGATTCTTAAAATGATGAAAAAAGACACAACTTTAAAAAAGAAGAAACAAAAAAGTATCAAGCAACAAATGAGCACTGATGACACAGCAACAGGAAAGCCAACGGACTGCAGGAATACAAGGCACACAAATGCAACAGAGCAGCCAGCAAGCTCAGGGGTGGGACAAAAATCCTTCAGAAGCAGGCATCCAAGACTAAAGGTTAAAGTGCCCAAACTGTCTGCATGCTTTCAAAACCACACCTATCCCTAGCAACCCCACCTTTTGTTTATGTATGTATACACACAAGACAGCTCAGTAGTACTCCTGGACAAAGTAGCAAAATCTTCCTTACCTTCCAACAGAAAAGAGCTTTTTATAGAAGGGCTCTGAAGAGTTAATAATTTAGCAAGTCATTCTGTCTTGCTGAAAAAAACCCAACAACCTAGGAATGTTTCCTAATCCTGTTCACTTTCCTACTAGATGATTCACTAGCACGGCTGAGCAACAAAAGCCGGAAGCTGCATCCTAAAAATCGCATGTTTTTAATTACTATCCCGGACATACACACTTACTATAAATATTGATGAGGTACAGAGAAATACTCAGGAGCAGAAATCAGTGGCTTACACTGGTTACTTTCTTAAAATTATTTAGCCAGTCTTCAAATTTCTGTACATAAGATTTTATGACTATCAACTGATGAAATTAAATGGCCATCCAAAATGATAGCAGAAATGAAGAACAGTCATTTCCTTTTACACTGCATCAAAGCATTGCTAGCCTTGGAGATAGAAAATGAGTAACACGAAAACTCAATATGATGAAGTACTGTTTAAAAAAACTATTTTAAACTTCTTAGCCTAATTACATTCACTATAATAGTCACTAATGAAACAACATACTAGATTTTTGAAAAGGGGCTAATGAAAAAAAGGGCATTAATCTCAAAGGTCTTTTAGGTCTTTTTATCTGCCTGTTGTTTTTTTTTTTTTTTTACAATCACTGGAAATTTCCTCTCTGACTTGCCCACAAAAATATTTCTTGCACCCCATGTTACACATTAAGTGCTTCTGCACTCCTTATACAAACACTGCATTTTAATGTTTTCCCTCCTGCATGTTAAATAATGCTCTGGTCCACTGTGTTTCACTATAACAGTAATGTCAGCTGAGAAGGCTGACATATCCTTCCTTTCTTCTGTGTATTCTGACGTATCCTTTCTTTCTTCTTTCCCACTGTGCCAGTTCGTGTCTCACATGAAATCTGAAGTGCTGCAATATAACAGTATCTTTGTACTGAAGATAAAAAAATTGGAGTAATAAGTCACTTTAGATGTGGACTGAAAAGCTATAATAACACCGCAAGAAAGGATGACTCCACAGCTTACTTTTTTTTGTCATAAAGGTAACCTTTCACTTCGCAGGTAGTTGACCAGGGAAATGAGTACAGACATCTAAGAACTATGGAAACAGAAAAAGAAAGAAGATGTGGACCAAAAGGAAATATAACTCTGTCAATTTATCTGTATAAATATTTGTTGAGGTAGACTTGACCCGCATTTATTTTCTTATCTTAGTCTTGATGTTTTGCCCAGTTGCAACTATTTATTTTTTTTGCCAAAGCCAAATCCGACTATCAGTAACAAACACCTTTGAGGTAAGAACTCCGATCAGACATCCATATGAAGGAGAGCATATCCAAGTTGCAACACCAAGATCAAAACACAGCAGAAAAGATTATTGCTTGTTTCATAATTAACAGCCAGATCATTACACTGGCATAAACTGAATCTATTCTTCACTACTTCAGAGCAACAATGAAACATTGTGCTTCTACAGTCACTTGCCATCAAATTTTAACTTTTCACAAAGCAAGACCCCTGAGGTAGGAAGTAAAGCTTTCAGTGGCAAGCAGAGACTTCCCATGCCACAGCACTAACTTGAGGCAGCTCTGAGGCTGGAAGCATCAGGAAAGGACTGTGTAAAGCGCAGGCATGGTTTCTATACAAACCATATATACCCAAGAAGCTGTGACTAAATCCATAGTCTCCTGCTGTAAGATGACAGCGCTGATTCCCCAAGCGAACAACACCCATAAGCTAACAATAGCAACAGATCCAGCATCACCTCTGAAATGCAGTCTTATCTTTAATGCCTTTCCTATTTCCCAAACACCTCAGATGCATTTCTAAGCCATTTGCTAACTTGCTCACCATGTGCCTCTTATAAGAAAGGCTATCCCGATAACACACATTTTTATGACATTTACTCTCCAGCAAAGACAACTCAACCGACTGATAGGTTTCTTTTTCCAACCAAACTGATCTCCTCAATAGCGAAACAGCAACTCCAGCAGACTGAACATTGCCCATTTCCTTTGTCTACAAACACAAGCAAGGAGAATGGACATAATTCCAATACAAAAATTCAGCTATCTCGGATGCTGAAACAATGGCATTTCACCCAAAAGTCTACTCCATATGTAGATCAGCTTTCAGGACCTGTTCACCAAAATATCTGCAAGGAATGCCTTCCAATAGCTACTTTCTCAAATTCTGATTTGAAATTCTGTGCCTTGATTTGGACAACTGTGCTTGGAAAAGGAGGAAAAGCCCAGAAATGGTATCTGAACAATAAGATTTTTGTAGAGATTAAAAAACTAACAATTCTCTAATCCATATTTAAATTTCCTCACATTTAGAACAAAAACTCTCACCTTTATCCTCACATCTGCCCTTCAGAACAGTTTGCCACAGTGATACTGATTCAACAGGGCATCTAAACACCTTTGCATGAAGCATCACCCAACTTGACAAATGCATACTCTCCTGCCACTGTCACAAATGATTTGTTATAAAGTTGGGACAGTTTCAAAAATCACAGCAGCAGAAAGCAACCAGAATATTGTAGAGTACTCGTTGATAACCATAACATATCTTCACTTGCCACCTGCCACAGTAGCAGCATGACCAAACCAGAGATAGCTTATTCACCAGTGCCGGAGTGGAGTCATTAGCTGGCACCAAAACGAATGGACAAAAACGAAGCCAGAAATGCCTCTGCTGAATACACTGTCAAAAACAAGAACTGGAGCAAGCTCTCTTGAGGATTTACCTGCAAAATGATGCAACACTTCCATCGCGTTAGGAATTAGAGCTACAATAAAGAAAGTGTTTCACAAGTCTCCCTATCAAGCTAGTGTAATTGCGGTATTTGAGGCTAAGTTGTGTGCTGCTCTGTAACTTGGAGGTGCCTGTGCTCAGAGGTGGGTTTGGCAAGGGGATTTCCACAGACAGAGGTGTATTTTGGATAGTGCTGGATGCCCAAAGAAAGTCTGGAAGACAAGGCTCTGCCTACTCTCCTAGGGGCTGCCAATTCCCTCAGGGTATAATGGTTTGCTTTGACTTTGCTCTCAGCTGAACAAACGCAGAGTCAGAAGTGCCAGAACATTTGTGTGTGGAGCATGTGAATCAGCAGCACTTTTTACCCCTGGTGAAGCCACTGGGTTATAAAGAGCAATTCAGCCGAGGTCTGATGAAGAAAAAAGGAGAAGTAGACATCTTCCTCTGCTTGCCACGTAACACAGAGGGGATTGCTAACCTCAACTGAACTCACTGAACAGTTGATGCCACTCAACTTTCTGTTAATTTCAGTTAATGTCAGTTAATGTCAGTTAATACTCCCTGGGTTTTGCCCTAACATTTCCTTCCATTTGTTTGGTCAAATCCATCTTGGCTTTGCTTCTGACAGATTAAATGATGCTGAGTAATTTTTGAATACACTTTGTTACTCCCACCCAGACATGATCTATTTCACTATCTTTGTAACATCTGATTTTGCCTTTTCCTCACAGAAATAAAAAGAATGTAACTTACCAATTACTCTCCTAAGCAAACAAGTTTGAACTTGTACACAGTGAAAGAGGCTTGGACAGGCACAACATTTACTGAACTTTGTTTGGTACAATACCAACTTTCCCATTTTCAGACAACCATGAGACTTTTCTTTAACAGATTTGTCATATTAATAAGAGCCCTGTGGCTTGTACTACTCACAGTAAGACTTCAAAGACTGGTTTACACTGTTACTTTTATATCAAATGTTTTCTGGATCTTATCCCTTATCTGTTTCAGCTCTGTTTCATAGTTTCAAAAAATCATAACTACTTTTCACTTGTCTTATATCGTCAAAAGTATCAAATGTTCTCAAAGGCCTGCAGTGTATCTTCTGACTAGCTGTGTTTTGGTCTCCACTGTAAATGGATCTTCCCCCATCGTTATGGCTAAGAATGAAGGCTCTAGTTAGATTTTTTTTTAATCCTGTCTCGACAGTTTTCCACATAACACCCACTATACAAAGAACCTCAGTCTTTGGCCAACTCAGGTTTATGAATGGCCACATTGTACATCGCATTCCTAAGTCTTCCTTCCAGCGCGCTAGAAGCTGAGGGCGCACGACAGAAGAGGCACGAATGAAACCCCCAGCTCGTCGGTTCCCTCCGGAGAGGCTTCCTGCCCTTCCCCACAGACTGCCCCCTCGTTCCCGAGAACACAGGCACGGGCCGCCGGGCTCCATGGCGACACTCCTCTCAGGGAGGCCGCACGGCCGTTCCGTTAACCGTCTCGGATCACGCCGCCCGCGCGCTCCCTCCGCCCCGCATCCCTCACCTCCCCGCCGCAGGCGGGTGGGCGGCAGTGAGCGTGACAGGAAGCCCCCGTCCCGGCTGCCGCCCACTGCCACATCACCACGGCGCTCGACCGCGTCTTTCTTCCCTCCCCTCTCCGCCCCGCTCGCCCACCTGCCCATGGGCGCACCGTTCCCCGCACACCCGCTCACCCAGTTCGGCATCCTGTTGCTCAGCTTGACTTTCTTGCACTGGCTCTCGGGCAGCTCCATGGCCGCGGAGGGGCAGCGACGGGAGGAGGAGAGAAGAAGGAGAAAGCGCCTTCCTCACTGATGCTAGATGCGGGTGAAGCCGCAGCAGCCGAGGCGCTGTGCCGTTTGCGCGTCCCCGCCCGCGGCTCGGCCAAAGGTGGTGCAGGGCGGAGCTGCGTACCGGCAAGGCGAGGTGGGGGGAGCACAGGAGTATCCACGCGCGTGCGCCGCGCCGTGACGCGACGCGAGGCAGGGTGGGCGGTAGCTGCGGCCCGCAGACACTTCCGCTGGTGCTGGCTTGTGCCGCCCGCGGCTGCCCCTGCCGGGTGGCGGATGCTGACCCGGGCTGCTGCGGGCGTCCGTCACCCAGAGGCTCCCAGCTCCTGGGAAGAAGGCCGTGACACCCCTCAGGAACAGTTGGGGAGCGTGACAAAGCGGCTGTCTCATTTTTATGTGACAGGGACAAGATAAAGACATCGCCTGAGCAGAGCATCCTCTCTCCTGTCTTTGAGGAGAGACAGGGCTTCGCTGCAAAGCCTTACCTTGGAGGTGATGAAACGCTGAGAAACAACAGTGTAGTCAGGAGTCACCTGGAAGGCAAGGACTGCTTTAATTAAATCTCCCACCTTACAAGGAGCTCAACAAAGCTAATTTTGTGCTGCATTATAGGAAATATCTTACCGTGAATTTGGAACAAGAAGTTCTTGGATTCCAGAGAGGAACTGCTTCAATCAGGTGCTAATCTTAAAGTGGAGATGGTGCTATACTAACAGGAGTTACATTTGCTGTATAAATATTAGTCCATGTATATCAGTTCCAGAAAGTAATTGCTTTAGCACTTAAGTGCTAATCTTAAGGTGGAAATGGTGCTGCACTAACATGAGCTGCATCTACTGTAAAAATATTAGCCTATTTACAGTCTGTCTGTAGATTGTTTGTTCTCTGACAGCTTACACAGGAAATAAAAAGGTCTTCTTTGTGGTTGAATGTTTACTCCTGCTATATCAGAAAGACATTCTTCCAAAGATACTAAGGTGTTGGTTTTAAAGCATATTTTGAAATTCAGATTAAAAGCTTATCATTCTTATGCAAAGTAGATGACCTCCCTGAAATCAAGAAAAATAATTAGAAACGCTGCCAGGCAATTTGAAGGTCAGATAGAATTTATACAACCATTGCAGTTACTTATTTAGGCTTGACTTGAATGACAAAGTTGTGGAGCATGCAGCCTGGCAAGTAACTGCAACCGGCAGCGCCTGGCTGCATTCTGACTGTGGCAACCAGCGGCAGAAGCAGGGCCTGGATTTTACTGAGAGGAACCTCTCACGCAATGCTCTCCCAAGCGTGGAAGGAGACTTAGCATAGTGCCCTGCAACAGGGAGCTGAGGGCTTTCCCTGCTCACTATTCAGTTATGCCTAAAGCACACTTGGTTAACTGCGTGTTGTGCGACATTGCTTTATGCAGCTTGGGTCACTCTAAATCCTTTTAAAATTCTACTGTTATTTGTCCTAACTGTGCTGATACACATTGCTGCTCATGCATTTTGCCTCTAGAACATCTTAACCTCCTTTGACTATTAAAGAGGGAGATGAGCATTTTTTAAACATAGGAAGAAAATATATGTTAATTTATACAAAAATTTTGGGGACAAATAGCCTATGAATTCTTTGTAAGGTTATGCGTAAGTTTTGCATGGCTATTAAGGTGTAAGTGCCAATTCCACTTTCCTGAAATCTTTCATGGTGGATTGATTGCAATATCCAAGCCAGGTGTTTTCTGAACTTCAACAGAAAATTTCTGTGGGAGCCATTAGTGAAATTCAAATCAATAAAAAATCTCTGATGAATTGCTGTTATTTCTTAATCTGCTTCCTGAGTTAAAAAAACATTCTTATGACAGCAGGTGCTCTTGCAACCCTTCACTATGGAGCTGATGTGCTACATGCCTGTGCCCTATTAAAGTCTGGTAAGAGAATGATGACAAAAATCCTATCATGAGCTAAATCTTTGGCTAGTCTGAGCCCTACAAAAGAGCCACTCTACCTCTGGAAGAACAGCTAGGATGTAGTATTCTTGGGTTGATTGTGATGTTGAATACTTGTGCCAAACATCTACCCTGTAAAATGACCATAATAAATTTGCATTTAATGTTCTTGCAGGAACAACAAAAACAAAGCATCCACTACTGTTGTGTTTAATTTCAAAAATCAAATTGCATAAAAACGGAGATACTTGTTAAAAAGAAATTGCTAGAATCTTCATGGAGAGCATAGGAACTCATTAAAGAACTGTCTTAGATTCTGATTGGAAGATTGGTAAAAACAGGCTTTGAACACAGATAACTTTTAGACAAAGCAGCATGCAGCCATATAATACCACCGAAGAAGGACTGACAGCCTAGAGCAAATTCTACATATGGACATGCTGACCAGGGAAATCCTTTCAATTCTACATAGAGATAATGCCATAGAAAATAAGTCTAAATATGTCAATTGAAACAACAGATCTAAATCAAACTTAAGTATGTTAAAAAATAGACAAGATTATTCTGAGTAGCTTCCAGACATCAATTATAACATAAAAGGAATGTCTGAATTAGACTTGACTACAGACTGAAGACAAAGTATTCTGTTGTTCAAGACCGACCATCTACTTGTTTGTGACGGATATGCAAATGCAGAAATGCCTTACCTATAAATACTATCTTTAAGGTCCATGTTATTTTATTTCTGGGAATAAAAACAATATTAATGAAGCATTTTCTAGAACCTACCTTCTGTAGTCACTTTCAATGAGAAATTAGAGTAGAAATGCCTTTAATACTGGAATTGCTCCTCTGGTAAACTTTCTGATCAAGTTTTGATGATATCATGGTTATGTAAAGATGCATCTGTACCCCCAGCAGTGTAACTCAGGTGGTCATGCAGGCTGGCTGCAGTTTTCTTGGTTTTGTTGGTTTAGGTTTTTTTTGAGAGATATCATCTTCAATATAGATCCTGTTGCCTACACAGAAAAGACTTATCACTGTTCTGTCAGCATTATTTCCAAACTTTATTTCTCACATAAATAATTCTTCTTTTGATGCCATTCTGGTGAGAACTTCAGAACACCTTTTAGAGAGATTAAGCATTTTGTTCAAGCTCTTCTCAAGTATTTTTTGACACTGGAAGTAGGACCATGAAGCAATCTCAAATGGCTCTTAACTGTACATTCCTTATTCAGTGGTCTCCTGGTGGAAGTGCTATTTTTCTTCGGTCACCAGGTTTGTGTAGTGGAAAAGATGACCACCAAAAGCTACTCGAGATTAACAAAATTAATGTGTGGATACTTCATTTGTAATGCACCTTGGGTTGCAGACAAGATATGCTCATCTACACACAAAATATGCAAATGCAGGAAGACCTGTATAGCTCCCATATTTGAGAAAGATGGGAATGGAGGAGGTATTTCAGAGAACCCATTTTCTGTCTTTCGCAAAAGGTTTTATTAAATTATTTAATATTTTGACTGATATGTATGTCCAGCAGAACAGTCTGGCCCAGGTGCTCAAAGAAGCCACGGAAAGATCAGCAGAAATGCCAATAAAGACCTTAGGTGATGAGAATACCATTTGTTTTCTGACATACTGCTGGATGTTCAACTCAGATTTGTTTTCATGTCCCACAATACTGAGGATTAAAGCTCTCTTCCAAATTATGTTGCAATTATTACATCTGCTGAGTTTGCTCTTTAGACATATAAACTCACTCCATGTGCCGTCAGTGTTCAGAATGAAGTGATCTATTTTGGCTAGCAGTGAAAGTTGGAGGTTGGTGGCTAGTTCCAGGTAATACATTGATGTTACGAGAAGCTGAACAGATGTCCTACAGGTAGCAGGATACCTAATCACGCTGTGCTGGCTGATGGAAGGCTGTCTTTGACAAAGTACAAGAGAGGTAGATTGAGGAAGGTACTGGCTAGCAAATGGAGACAGCAAAGGGCAGTGGTGATACTAGAACTTCAGCTTAAAATTCCGGCTGAGTTCACAGGGTGCTCACTTTGCAAAGTTAAGTAAAATATGATTTTAATAGTGACAGGGGTAGAGCAAAAGCGCATAGTGCGCAATTTTGAAAAAGCTGATCCTCATGCTCCACATTTTGCAATGCACACCTCTTAGAATGTTCTGAGTGCTGGCGTTTCAACTGCTGCAAAAGCTGTGGCTACCACTAGAGGTCAGTCAGTGAATAAGAAATAACGTAGGCTTTCAGTTTGGCGATTCTCTGGTTTGGAGTTTGTCTTACTTTGTCATTAACAACAAAAAGAGTTAACTTTACAGGAGAGCTAAGTACTAGATATCTGAAGATAATCGACTATCCGTGTAGTCTGTAGGCACGCAGTGACTGTAGGTAGCCCTAGGTGACTGCTGACATACTCAGGAGTGCTAGCTGATTTGTTTGGGAGCTAGACATACACCTGGAAACCTGAATGCTTTGTTGTGTGCTTCTCTGTGTCTTTAAGTTACTAACACCCTTAAAAAATCTGGTCCTAATTCCAGTGTTTAAAACTTCAAAGCTATTTATCTATATGACAGATGTCTATGTTCAATATAAATTTGTCTATTTTAAATTTAGGTACTATATAATTTCACTTGGTCTTTGGCAGATACAAGGAAGTGCAGTCTATTGTTTATTCAAACATAAGGAGCAAGAATGAGAATTTTTAGACAGAGGAATCTCTAGTGAAGCAAAATGAAAGGATAATTTTATAGGTGTTTTCTCTATTCCTATTAAAGTGTTTGTTCAACATTTGAAGAAAACTACCTTTTTTCCTTTCTTTTTCCACATCTCAGGATGTGACATTATGTGGAAAAAAAATCTTGTGGCAAACCTGGTGGGTCTCTGGGATCATGAATGGAACAGAAGAAAGTTATCAGGCAGGAAGATAGGAAAATGCTCACACAAGAAAACTAGAACAAGGATGAGCAGTTACAGCTTCTCTCAGGTGAGCAAGAGATGAAGAACAGATATGCAACAGCTCTTACCATAAAGCTAGAGAAGAACCAGCTCTTCTTAGCTATGATCCTAGTGGGAGAGACGAGCTGAGAAAGAAAGTGAATGTGAACTAACATTGTTTTCTTAGGGATGAGGACACACAGGGGACTTTCACACTAATCAACAATCCCAGGACATAATGTCCCTAGGGCTGTTTTTGTCAAATTGCAACTGTTGAAAAGGAAGTTCCTTCCAAGAGCATATGGTTTTCAACGGAAGTAAATATACTGTATATAAGGATTTGCAAAGTAATTTCTAATGTCACTGTGCTATTGAATTGCTTTCTCACCAGCTACAAGTATTTTACCACTTAGTTTGCTATGCACTACATACATCATTTAGCTTAATAATAGTTCTTGTCATTAGAATACAAACAATTTTTCTTTAATGAGGAAACTTCTTTTTCAGAAATACTTGAAATACATTTTCTTCTTCAGTCATTTGATTTGTTGCAAATGGAAAGTGAGCCATTAGAGTGCTTTTCAATAATTTATTGCTCTCAACATGCAGTCCCACCTCCTGAGTACAACACATTTAGGAGAAAAATATCTACATCATCTTGAAAAGGTTTTTGGACTGCTAAATAGAAGACTATATCATAAGCACGCCCACCTGTTAGAAACAACTGTAGTAGCCTGACTTACCTGTTTGCCAATGCAACCATGGCAAATTTTGAAACTCTAACTAACTAATGTTAACCCCAGAAATTACTTCTTCTAAAGAAAATTTCAGAAAAGTTATTTTAGAGCTTTTCAGCAGTTTTGGCAAATACACATAATTTCAATCTCTGGGGTTTTTTTTCTAAATGGAACTAGCAAGTTCCAAGATAATTCAGAAATAGAATGTTGCTCATTTTTCTAAGATGGAAAAACATATTCTGTATGAAAGTGTTACAAGTTTTGTATACATGGATACTAAAAGATAGATTGGTGATTTTTCACAAAATCACTAAACTCTTATGAAGGTAACTTCATAAGAATCACCTCTGAAAAAGTACATGAAAGGTTTCCAGAAGAGTAGGGTCTGCTTGTTCAAAAACAGGACAAAGATCATGAAATGCATACTGGAAGGGGGATGGAGGTATACATTATACCTCCATTACTTTTTGTTCAATATCAGACTTTTTGACGTAAGTTTTGGAGGATTACCCAAAACTACTAAAGCCCTAAAACCATGTAGATGCTAACCATCCTTGAAAAATGGGTAATTTAAATAGGTCTGCAAAATCACTACTTGACTGTAAAGATTTTTGGCTGATCATTCTGTGGTTTAATTTCTCATTCTGTAACATATGAATAATCATTCTTTTTACTGGAGCTATTTCATTTGAGGAGCTTAATTGTTTTAAATAAAGTTATTCTACCATGGTGGTATTTACTAGTACAGAATTATAAAATGGGTCTGGGTGGAGAACACCCAAGGGCCAAAGCTAACAGAGACTCAAAATACATTTATAGTTCAGTTCATAAGTTGCTTAAAGCCAGCAACTCAAGACCAGGGAAAACTCTCCTCTAATCTGAAATATTTATTCAAATGACAGACATTTTCCTAAAAGTTAAAAATACGTAATTATTTGCCAGATGTGAAAGTCTGAAGCAGCTGAAGACATCTCTAAGGAACTTAGAATTCATGTTTTCCTAGAATAACTGTTTCAATCCCCAGTGGGACGCATTACCAACCAGAGTTATAAGCAAAGCTGTCTTGGTGATACCTCACACTCAGAGTTGGTCACTTCCTGCATCCCCTCTTCTTATTGAAGGTGGTAGCAGCATAAGTTGGTTGATTGGTTAGGTAACTAACAGCGCACTTGATTCCCAAGTAGCGATTTCTCACCTCTGTGCCTCAGACAGATGCTCATCTCAGCCTGACTTTACTGTGGCTTTGATCAGAGCAATACAGAGAACAGCCTGTGAAGTGTTTGTATCCAGATCTCTCAGGGACTTAAGTTAGAACAGATGATTAGTGTGCTTAAGCAAATCAAAAGGAGCTGAAGGTTTTAGCCCTTTTTAAGAGGCTTTCAGCCCAGTAGCTAACAGGATCAATCTCTAAATGCTAGAGTAGTAATTTATTTCCTTTTATTCTTTTTGATGTCTGAGAACAATGCTCTTCGCTATGCTGATAAACACAGCAGCAAAATTGAAATATGAGAAAAGCAACAAGAACAACAACTGCTGGCAGTTTAACTGTTCTTTCCCGTGGGTACAGTCACTTTTGGTCAGACCCATTTACGCAGTCACTTTAACTCCTCTCTGTCTCCTCAAAAGTCTCTCTTATGACAATAAACAGTGTAAAATTATGGGAGGGAGGGTTTTATAAAGGTCTCTGAAACATAGACCTTTCAAACCTTTTCAGCTTTGCAAACTCATTGAAGTGATCTTTTGAGTCACTACAGGTCCCTAACCATAGAGATCACAAGGGGCACCCCTGGAAAAAGGTCTGGAATTATTGTTGCTTTCTAAAAAAGACTGTGGAATCTCTTGGGCAAACTTTTTAGTGAGCAGACCAGATGGGACTGCATCCAGAATCTAACATTCCATTCAGCAACAGCAGGTAATGCTTCCAGGCTTGTAATTGTCAGTTCAGGAAAGCGTCGATTTTGAACTGGAGGAAAGAAATCCTGAATAAAAACCAGCCCCAAGAATGATGCCATGGAGGCATTAAGAACAGGACATACTGAGGTGGAGAATGAATAAAAAGAGCTCCTTTCATCATCCTGTGAAGAATGGAGAAAGAAAAGGAGGCAAGGAAACTAGGAGAGAAGCTATATATGTATATATATGTAAAAATAATATTTTTATATTATTATATTTTAAAAAGGGGGGAAACTTTCTGAAACATCAGCCTGTGAAATCTCTCAGTAGGAATGAATCATTACTTCATGAACACTATAAACATGTGTCTTTATCATGAATCTTTGTAATCATATCTGCCATAAACAGTTCTAATCGTATCAGGTTTCCTTCCCAATGTCATGTGGTTCATTTAATATAGAATCCAATCAGATAAACTGGATGACTGCTAAACATTTTATGAATATACTGTGTCTATATGGAACACAGTTGGACTTATGTACCTATTAAAAGGATTTGAGTAATCTGATTATGAACTGTGTTTACCTCGCACTCAAAATGTTGACTGTAAGCCCGTATGTCACTACTTTACCTGCATTTTGAAGCAGAATTCCAAGCGAAATTGACATAGGATCATAACATTTTGGCTGTTATCTTCTGGACAAGGAGATGCTTGTATTGCAACCCACACTTTCTGGTCTGTAGCAGACGAAAAGGATGGAGCATTTAAGTGACAAATCACCTGGTTGCGCAAGATGATGACAAAGATAAAGCAGTCTTATGGAAGAGGGGCTGATAACAAAAAATAATAAGAACTAACCTACATGTGCATTTTTACCCAAAGTAGGTAAAGCAAATGCAGGAAGAAGTCCTGTAACATTGAACAGATAGACTTCTAATAATTGGAAAGAAAAAAGTGAATTGCATTTACAAACTATTCTCTAATCAATAAATCTGCTATCTTGTAAGTAAAGACAGATCATATTTTAGTTCTTTTGCTGTTTACTAAGTCTTTGCCTTCACATCTATGTGTTCCCAAAGAACTAAACACAGCCCGTGCAAATTGAATTCTTCTTGAAAGTGTCCTTAACAATGAGCCTCGAGAGTCAACAATGGGCACAGAAGTCAGTTTGTTGAACTGTATGTTCAGTTTCAGAAGGGTACATTGAAGTCTGCACCTTACAATACAAACACAAGTGAAGCACCTGGAGTCTCTTTAGACTCCAGAAGCCTAACACATACCAGGCCCAGTGCCCTGGGAGAAAACAGCACAACTTGCTATGTGTCCAGGGGGCAGACTGACCTGGTTTGTGGCAGCATTAGCTCACGTATTACATTGTGTTCCACTTGGTCATGACAGATGTGCTGAAGTTTGTTTGGTGTTTCTGAATCTCTATAAAGGTTATGTCTGTATATGGCTTTTAAAATCCATGGTTTAATATGTAGTCATTTACATGTTAATTCACACAAAGGACTCAAGTAACATTCAACAGAATGCCTAACAGTAATTAGAGAAATCTGAGGAGATTTATTATTGTGCTGAATATTTTTTCAAATTAACATCATTACTCAGAGTTAGATTGTAATGATATAAAATACAGCCATGCAGGAATAGGAATGTTTCAACAACGTGCTTTTGTTCTCTAGAAACTTGTGCTGCAGAATCATCTTGCAAGATGTTGAGAGAATGAAAATAAAACTCACAGTCATTTGAAAAAAAGAGAACATTTGAACTGGAAGCACAAAGAAGCAGAACTAGAAGAAGTTAAACAAGATAGAAAATAAAGAAAGCTTTGATTTTGTAAAGCAGGGTCTACTTATAGCAGAATCATCACTGTATTCATATCCAAATTTTCTTTTATACAAAGCCTTCCATTTCAATCCTCTCTTGGTCTGGAAATCAAAGCAGATAATCAAGATGAAATTACTTGAAATGCAGACATACAAACACAGAGTCATCCCTTCAAGAAAATTGTTCTTCCTGAGTAAATTTTAGAGACAAACATCAATGCTCCATAAACACCACTGCAACACTTCCACTCTTTACACATTCACTGATGAGTAATAAACACCATGGTTGTTTTGACCAGAAAAAATGGTTACAGCTAGGTTTAGCTTATCACAGGTAAACACAATCTATACATATCCATCGGTAGTCAATCAACAGAGTGCTACCTAAATTCAGTCTACAGCACAGAAGGGAAGAAGCACAAGGATTAGTTGGTTAGGTTCTAAGCCAAAATGTTTCTACATGGAACTTTCACTTCAATAATTTACCTAAATAATTACACTGGCTACCTTGAGGTAAGGCAGTTTCAAATCCCTCTCTGTAGGAGCTGGGCAGTGGAGCAGAGTGAAGAGCATGGTCTTGTTACTAGCTTAAGGTGGAATATAGCTAAAGGAGTAGTTCATCCATATTTCAAACTTCTTTTTTTTTTTTTTTTTTTGGGTGTAGGGGAAGGTTGTGTGGATTTTTGTCATAGAAAGGTAACCTACATTGATAAGGGCAAGGATCATGACAGGAAATGCTCTTATTTCTTGTTTGGTTACTATTTATGATTTAAAACTCTTCAAATTAACCAAAAATACAGCTCAGAGAGAGCTGGAAATGAAGTTTCTTTTAACTGAATAATTTGAATTTTCCTTAATAAATTTTTCTTTATGCTCTAGAACATTTTTACTGCTTTATTAGAATTATTTCATTTAGGGACAATTTCTTTGCATCAAACTCATTAGACTTTGTTTTGACTCACATTGATTTTAGTCCCTTAGCTTACTAAAGCTGTTACTTGACTTCATCCAGAACATGGTTTCAAAGCTGCATATGAACAGCTGACTACCTGCTGTGGGGGTAGCTCCATGTGATCCAGCACCTTTGTGCTTACTCCCTTTGACCTGGTTAAACTGACCTGTACCATAAAATTACTTCATTTCTTGCTGTCACTCACATTCACCTTGCCTCATGTGCCTGGAACCATCTCGATGTACTTGCATTCTAAGTACTAAGTATTTGCCTCTACATACAGTTTTTCAGCAGAGTTATAGCGACCACTCCTCAGTGTGTAGAGACAGAATTTACTAGCAGAAGTTCTTGTTCCTGAGTCTGATTTTAGCTACTGGCTGTCCTCTTCTGATTTTTTTTCTGTTTTGGTTTGGTTGAGCTAAAAATGAATGAGGGGGACTTTGTGGAACCCGTCATTACAGCACTCAGTGAAAACTGCACCAGATGAAAGCCTAGAGCAACCATTGTGGGAAACCACATCAGGAACCACTCTGTATATTTACACAGCAGCCTATAAAATTTTATTCTGATCTGACATGAGTATGTCCTTCATAATCTTTCTGTGCAATTTGAAATTGTACAAGTACAGTTTAATGTATCTTTTTAAGCTCAGAAAACACAATCTTCTCAGAGAATTTTGTGGGTTTTTTTGGAAATTTCTAAGAGATCTAACTAAGGAGGGATTGGCTAACCTGTCAAAAACAGAGTAAGAGAAGAAAGAGAAAGCCAAGATAAGCAACTCACAGACTTGTCTTTTATACACAGACACAGAAATTGTTTATCAGGTAAGCATAGACGCTTTGTATTAAACCAAACCATAAAAACAGCCGTTTCTTTTCTACAAATACTGTGTCATGAGAGGGCTCAAGGCACAATGTTGGCTGCCAAATCTTTAACACAGAAGAACAATTTGTTCAACACGTAGAACACAAACAAATGCCTCACAAACTTTCCCCTGGTCTTTAAACAATGCAAGCTTTTCATGTTATTTAGGCAAAAAAGTAATTGAGATCCAGCAGGTGGTTTTCCACAACTTAACACTGCCTAAGATTCACAACTCAAAGAACAAAAAGAGCAACCACCTTGATCTGAGGTGGCAGAATGATACATAGTCTGACTGAAGGAAAACATGGGATCAACAGTCCCCACACAAAGTAACTCAAGCACACTCCTCCACACTCGATGCTTGTCAGAATCTAGAGTTTGGCAGGTTTGGATAATTTCCTTTGCTCCCCACTTCAGCCTCACCCTTTCCATCTATAGGCCACATTTTCAGGCCACTGGCTTGAAAGGCTGTTATAGACCTAACATTTATAGCAACTCTTGTGGTTTATCTAGACAAGACAGGCCTTCTCTTCAGAATCTGTAATCTCTCACTTCAGAGCTCATTTTTGAAGCCCTTGATTCATTGTGGTTTAAAAAAACTTTGAAGCAAAATGCACTCTTTGGCAATTAAGAAACCCACAGGCTTCTGGCCCTTTTGATCAATCTATCTGATGCCTAGGAAAGTAGAGGCTTTCCTCCATCCTAATAAGCATGTCCCTGAAATAGCAGATATGGTACACATTGATCACCTATTTACATTTCAGGAGGACAGTAACAAAAAAAATAACAACCAACAGACATTGTTGTCAAAGATGTAGAATAAGCTACTGCATCTCCTTGAACACCACTGTTAAAAAGGGAAGGCATCAGACCAGGAGAGCTTTCTTTTCATATGCTCTGGCTTCAGGAGAAACAGCTCTGGAGCATCTGTGGCCAAGGCTTTGTACTATGAGTATTGAAAAAGTAAGACAAATAGGAGAGAGTCAGAACACATTGGGAAATATTAAGACCTTCCATATTTGTATGTAAATGGTCAATCTTTAAACCCCTGCTTTCAGAAATTCTAACTTGAAGTACTTACTGTAGTAAACAAAAATCAGATTTCTCTAGCATTGTTACTGGGGATGCTAAATGGCTTCATTTACAGTGGATACTGGAAAGAAAAATCCAGTTCCCTACGCAAGGAGCAGGAGTTCAGATTCCTCGAAATTTTTGCAATTCTCCTTCATAATTCCTTTCTACAGCATAGGGCAAACAATGCAATTACTGTTTCATCCTGAAATGGTATTTTTAAAGTAAGTTTGAGATAGATGTTTTAAGGATCTAACCAACAAGTTTTATTCTTCACATTAAAATAAAGGATATATCTTAAGGTCCTTTCCAACCCTAACTATTCTATGATTCTATGATTCTATGATATAAGGATGACAGCTTCAGATGCCTTAAGAGATTTCAGCTCTTCAGTACTCCGCCAACATGGAAAAATTAAATTTTAAATATCTGTTACACAGTAGGATTTGTACTATTCCTGATGGGAATACCCTGATCTTTGTTTTCCCTTGTGCACTCTGACACCATTCTCCAGAACGCTGGTCAGTCAGAGTACTGTGCAGTTCATGCATCTCTCCCGTTCTGTTGTATACACAGGAAAAAGTGTTACGTGTTAATTAGGAAATATATCTGAGAAGGTCAGGATAATATGAGCAACCAGAAAAAGTATCACTTTTGAAGAACATAGCGTATGATAGAGGACAATGATTCCAAATAAACTGATTAGTAATAGTGGTGAATCACAATAATTTCTAGTAACAAAGACAAGGAAAAACAGGCATTTCAGCAATTAACTTAAATGAGATACCACAAGACTTCTCTATTATTCTCTAGTTTAGATACAACCCCTGTGGATTTGCTGACCATTAGGCAGACAACTAAATGACTCAGGCAAAGCTGTGGATTTAGGCACTTCAATTCTGCTCCTAATAGGACTCCTTACCAAGCTTATTTTTGGAATGACAGACTTTCTAAAAATCTGTCACTTTGCCTGAAATGATGAACTGAAAAGCAGAGGGTTAATTATGAGGCAAATATTGTATGGTATTACTAAGGATTAGTAAATGGAGTATGGGGAGAGAGGAGAAAGTAACCAAGTGAACTACAACCCTATTAAACTGACTTTAATAGTATGCAAGGTTTTAGAACACACAGCATTGGATAGAACAATTAACACATCAAGGTAAATGGAAACTTGAAACAGTTGAAGAGTAAAAAATCATTTTATGTGAGGCAGATTATATGAGATCTACCTAGTTGCCTTTTTCAGAGAAAAGCAAACTTCTTTTTCTAGTTAAAATAAGCCAAATCAGCCTAGTTTTGATGTACCTTATTAAACCATTTGCACATTAGCCCATCAAAAATTAGCCCACACTGGGAAAAAGGCTTCACCATGAGAAAATAAGAATTCAGAGGTAGAAAATGAAGTGGAATCAAACCAAAATTACAGAGAAAAACAGAAATTCCTTGGTATTGGAGAGACTGTACTATCTTCACTACCAGGGCAAAAATACAAAGACTCAACCTGTTGCATTGAAAGGGTATGTTTGGAGGAAAGTTACCAGCAGAATTCTTCAGGATTAGTTTGGAGGCTAAAAATAGTGGATAATGTCATAGCTAATTTTGGTACAGCGTAAGTGTGTGCTTATGACATTTTCTGATGACAAAGTCTGGAAGCAGTGTCAAACTAGAAAAGGCTTGGAATATCATAAAGGTCACTGAACTTCAGTTACTGTAAAGGAATGAGGTTAAAATGTACAAAGTGCAAGATCGCACACTTTGGAATTAGTAACAGGAATTTTCTATCACTAGATAATAGTTGATACTTTATAAAAGACCTTTAAGTAAAACAACTAGTATATAAATCTTTTGCAGCAGAACTATGTACTACCGGCAAGATGAAACCTTCCTCACAGTTTCCCTGTAGGCAGGCAAGTGTACAACTGAAAGGATTTACCTTACTTAGCTTATTAACTTATTTTCTTGTTTGAAGAAAATCTGAGGAAAGGTTTATTATTGCTCTCCAAATACAGTGGGAACAAAGGAGGATAAGAGAAACACTGAAAGGGAAGATACTTGAATTGGAACTCTGTATCAGCATAAGATCACCTGAGAAAATTGCCATGAAAATTTACCATGGAGATTAGAAAAGTTTCCAACTGTCAGAGACATAAAGTACTGCAACAGCTTCCCAATAGGACCATGGAGGTGAAAAAACCCAAACCTGTTTTAAGATGAAAGCTTGATAAATTTACAAACGGGATTATATGACCTGTTTAACTGCTGCAGGAAGGAACTAGACTCCATAGTCTGTGAAATCTTTCCTGATCCTGTGTTCTATTTAGAAAAACTCAGTTGGGAAGGCTTCAGCAATGAAGGAAGCAAACGGCAGTAAGAACATTTTAGTCCAAATACAAAGGAGCAAAATTTAAATGAACTGCAGCTGTGATCTGATTATCTGGACCTACGTTAGCTGGCAATAAGGCAAACTCTTGAAATTTTGGAAAATATTACTGTCGTGTTTCTTTTACAGCATACCCAGCTGCTCTTACAACTAGAGTTCTGGGACGTTTCCAAAGCTGCTGAGGGAGATTTGTGTCCTCTCTGAGCACTTAGTTCTAGCAGTTTCAGTTCTAGTTGTTTCAGTTATAGTAAATGAGGGCCTGTTTCCACTGTACTGTTAGTCCAGAGCCAGAATATCTTTTGGTAAGGCTCCTGTATATTACTTCCCTTCCCCACCCCTCCAAAAATACCCCACTTTGCTCCCATGGGATATTCCCTATGTAGCAACAGCTTTGAAGTCTTAGCCAAAGAGTGTCTGGCAGTATGGAAAGGAGTTTCTGTAACTTATGTACCCTTGACACCTTCTTACAGCTGCATAAACCTGAAGGTTTTTGTTTGCCTTAAAGCTTAGTTAGTTTTGCCACAAAGAGCAGTTAGTCCAATAAAAAAGCAAATCCCCTTATAAACCTTGCCTTGAGCATCTTGTATGCACCAGGGGAAAGTGAAAACTTAAAAGCAGCTGTTGGACCACCTTATTTACAATGGAAACAATTTTCAAAAGTCTAAATAAAGTAACTCCTAGCCAGTTTTTCACCCCCAGTCTTGGGTTCTGCATTTTGGTGCCCTTGTTTGGTGAAATGCTTATCTCTGGCTATGTCCAACTGCCACAGCTGCCACAACCTCCATCCCTGCTGATAGCTGGATTCATTCCCTTGCAATAGAGCCATGCCTTCACTGGACCAACAAGGAATTTTCTCTCATCTCCCCAGCACTCATTTGGGTCAGTACCTGTCTCAGGGCACAGCCAACCGCAGCAGCTCTGAGGGGCAGCCCTCACCCTGGGGCTCTGTGGCCCACCAGCCAGTCCTCGCCCCCACCCTAGGACAGAGGCCACCGGCCGAGTCCCCTAGCCTAACGGAGCAGAGCCGCCCGTTGGCGAGCAGCAGCCGAAGGCTCCGACGCGCGAAGGCCCCGGCAGCCGTTGGGCGGCGCGCACGGGACGGGCGAGGCCCCCTGGGGCGGCCGTTGAGGCTGGCCGTTAGGGCAGCCCCTGGGGGGCGGCAGCCGGCCTAGCGGAGCCCCCGGGCCGCGGGAGGCCGGACGGAGAGCGGGGCAGCAGGGGCGGAGGGGCCGCCACGGACTCTACAAGAGCCTGAAGTCTCCGGACGGGAGCCGGCCGCGGGGTTTCGGTGCATTAGGACGAGTGGCAACCCATCACCTCCTAAATAACTCATCACTCCTGTGCTGCACCCAGGCAAGGAAACCTCGCCCTTTTCCTTTTATTTCCAGTTAAACCCTCCAATTCAAAACACAGCAACCCCTTTCTCCCCACAGAAACTGGCTAGTTTATCTGTGACTCCTCTCTGTGTGTTCTACACCTTACGCTTTTCCACAGATACTTCACTGTAAGGTCATGACTTGTAAATGCTTGGGGTGGTCTCCTCAGGCAGCCAAACATGCAGGCTGTGCTTTTATTTTAAGGAGAAATGGGACAAGCATTTGATTACAAAGGATGCTCAAACAGGCCTCTTTAATTTTGATTTCTCCCCACTTTAAACTATAAATATAGCTGAAGATTACAAAGGATCATAAAGTAAATACCAAAAGACAACATTTACAATTTTCCACACGGCTACACCCTAAACCAATAATATAAGGAAACCTGTCCAAAACTTTGAAGTGCTGTTATAGTTTGTTATAGGACAAAACACTGGGGTTTCTACGTATTTATTTAGCCACCTACCACTCCCTGACCAAGTTTTAAAATCCATTTGTTTGCTATATAGAAAAACATAATATTAAGGGGAGTTGT
This sequence comes from Psittacula echo, assembly GCF_963264785.1. Classification (NCBI taxonomy): domain Eukaryota; kingdom Metazoa; phylum Chordata; class Aves; order Psittaciformes; family Psittacidae; genus Psittacula; species Psittacula echo. Next base: position 56,621,509 of record NC_137735.1, read on the forward strand.
ATTTTCAAGTTATTTGTGTTACACAAACATTAACTGAAAGCAAATTCATGCTAACAATGTGTCTTGTACTTGCATGATAAAATCAAGATCTGCTTTTTTAACCCATTTTTTTGGGGGGAGAGGAAGCCTTTGATCTGATAAACCTAATTTCTCCTTAATTATTTTTCCCCCACTGGATGTTTTTCCTTTGATTCTAGCAAGAACCTTTTTTAAAACTAATTTTGACCTTGCGTCCTGTTAAATAAACAAAACACAAAAAGACAGATTAGTAGTTGTGTTTGTGCTCTTTTGGGAGCACATTGAAGGCAGCAGTTTATACAGATTATATAATTCAACCAAATCATGTAATAAAGCAATATGGAGGATTAGAAAGATTTCCTTTCCCTATTTAAATTCTCTGTCACCTGCATTATAGTGCCTCATTCCTTCCAAAATCAGTTTCTATTATTGCAGCTGATGGAATTATATCTGAAGACCAAATAATTTTTTTATTTTATTTTTAGGAATTTTTCAGGTTGCACTGGCTACTTTATGTTTTAATCTGGTTTATTTTTTCCAAAGTGTATCTCATTTGCAGTTCTCTGTGATGTTCCCAACCTAAGCAAAATTGTACTCTTGCTTCAGATAGACATCCTACATTGTGATTTCACGTCACAGCATTGTCAGCATCTTTAGTATGAGTTAAATCTCAGATCTCTTCTAGTATAGTTTGGTCTGCTGAAGTTTATGGACACACCTTAATGAATCTGAATTACCTTGGCCAGGTGCTGGCTGAAGGATCAGGATGTTTATTTCTCAGGAACAAATGGTAAACTTTACCAGCAAGAGTGGACTTGATATTTACTGTGTAATGCAGCTTCTCTTTTTCGCTGCATTTACAAGAAAGCCATTTGGTTTATATGGGAAAGCTTGACTAGAATCCATTGAAGTAATGTGTAGTTTGGCTGCTAAGGATTTGAGGAAAGCTAAAAGAAAACATTTGGTTTAAACACTGGATTCCAGTGGTGTGTTCTTGGAACAAGAACAAAAATATTTTGCCATTAAATGAAAATATTTTTAATTACAGGAGAAACCACACTGAATTTGTGATGCCTGCTTGAACCCTTATGTCTACAGAAATGCATTAACAGTAAATTTCAAGTTTTGCATTGGACAGGATCCTTAGTGCAAATAATTCTATATCTGCACTAGGTATTATAAGTTCTTTCTAATATTAATAGAAACTATGCTGCCTTGTTTATTGTCTATGCATCTCAAATTTGTACTGTGCATCTAAAAATTATTAAAATCCTACTGCTGTGTGCATAGGTGCACAGCAGCATTGATAGATGTGTGCTTCAGGCATCCCTGTACACAGTGTAATAACTTAAGTTGTAAAGTTTAAGTTTTGTGAACTTCCTATAACCATTTTTAAAAAGGAGGTATTTATAGACAAACTAACCTGAAATCTAGTGCTTCTGCAATGGGAAGTTGCAGCTAGCAAAGAGCACACAATTATGTCTTCTATAATTTTAGACAGGAAGGGAGTAACACTAAACCAGTTAAAACCACTAAGCCAATCAAGTAATTTACTGAGATTACTCAAAAGCGTAAGTGTGGGTGAATATATATATATATTTATATATATATATATATACTTGTGAATGTGCCATAGGATTTATCACACTCAAAGAAAGCTCTCACCTCAGCTCTCCAGTGAACAAAGTAGAATTTTCCAATAGGGTTGCTTTCCCTATATGATGTATGTATGAGGTTCAGCACGGGCTTATTGGAATTATGGCATGCTACTAATGCTGCACATCAATGTAGCAATAATGGTAGCAATGAAGATGAAACTAAGACCTTCCATGAAGTGGAAAGAAAAGCTTTAGGAGCAATACTGTCCATATGGCTTTCAGTGTTCCATATTAGATACCTCAAGAAGGTAGGTTTTTTGAGATGTAATACTCCCCCAAATACTGATAATGTCTAAAAGCTTCTTGACTCAATCATCATTGCAGCCAAGACATTAAGTAGTGTGTATGTGCAGGCTGCACCACTTTAGGAACAGTCAAGAGAATGCTTCTTGTTGGTTCTTAAGAAACTACCACTGATGGCAATCCAGATCATGGGTCTCCTTCCAATACAAAAAACTGAGTCGGTGATACACACTGTGAGGAAAACAGTAAGACTGAATATGACATGAGATACTGTTTGTTACTGTTCACTTATGTCAATGTCTGATTATTAGATCACAGCTTGAATCCTTGAACAGTTAGCTGTGTGAATGTGTGTAAATATCATAGAGTTATAGAATCATAGAATAGTTAGGGTTGGAAAGGACCTTACGATCATCTAGTTCCAACACCCCTATATAATTACTTAATAATAAATAATGAATGTTTAATATGTAAATATGTGGAATCAGACAATCCAAGAGAAGGTTGCAATAGGACACTTAGGCCAAATGGCACACCGTAACTATTTGAGTAACATTGATCTATTTTTATATTTATATTTTATATTTTTACCTAAAGACAAGTTGCATGGGAGTTTATGAGGCAACTGAAAAGTAGTGGGCCTTGTATTGTAATTATTAACATAGATTTTATTGATCTCCTCCCTCTTCACAGGTCTTTCCAGACATGCTTCGCTAAAATGGAGGGTGAGTAAATATATCTGGATTTGGTACAGAGTGGTAAAACTGAAATCAAACAGTCTAAGCTGATCTCCATTTTCCAGCTTCTAATCCATTTACCAACTCAGCAGTAGAGCTTTAATTATAGTAACACGATTTGTAACATGCTAAAGTACTAGGAAAGTCTACGCTAGATCTGGAGCAATACATAACAAGAAAGTAAAAAAAAAACAACCAAACAAACAACAACAACAACAACAACAACAACAACAACAAAAAACAAAAAAAAAAAAAAACAAAAAAAAAAAAAAAAACAAAAAAAAAACCAACAACAAAAAAAAAACCACCCCAAAAAAACAAAACAAAACAAAACAAAAAACCCCACAAAAAACAGTGCAGGTTTAACTTCCAGACTTTGAACTCCAAAAGACTCCATAGCACAAACTGAAATCCTGGAATGCCTTGAGTGTTTCCTGAGAAGTTAAAGGTGTTAAGGCGTCTTGAGAAACACCTTCAAATTCAGCTGGTTTTACATGCTGTATTATGTAATCCCTTTAAAGTCATCATGCAATAATAGTGCTTTATAAGTAAGATTTTTTTTTCTCATTAATATATATAACCTAAGCCTCCAGTGTCTTATATGCTATAGAAAGTGAACAGAAAAAATTGTATATTGGTAACTGAAGTCATATACATTGTAGAGCTGTGGAGTTATGTCTGCTGAGTCTTGAAGAGAAACTCAAGGTAGATTCAAATGAACTAGCTCAGCTACAGGAAGCAGTGTAGTAGCCATGGCAGCAAGGAGTTCAGTGTCAGCTCTAAAATCTGCCTGTAAATGTAAGTAAATATTTGGACAACTTATTGGCACAAGATTCTTCTGCTACAACAGTTACACTGCTTCGCTATTTTATATGCTGCTCAGGATGACCTCAGCCTAAGAAGATAGAACAGCTGTACTTTTTGGCTGCTCAGTGTCTGGCACAACAGGTTTGGAAGCACTCATGAAAAGAAAAAGAACTGAAAAACTATACCAGTTCTCTATAAGTATCTGTATAGTAATCTTTCAGTCAAAAATGTGACGTGGTAACAGATGCTTATTCCTAGTCTTGAGCTGTCAATACCTTCCCTTCTCTCAGTACTCAAGTATCCCACTCACATTGTAGAGGAAGTGATAATAATTATCGTTGTATCTTCCAATGAATACTACTGGTTCTTGTATGTATATGTTTTCTATAAACAATGTGGTTCATGTAATTATTCAGATGATCACTTTACAAACTTGGTTTTGTTTCTACACTGTTAATCTGAGGAGTCTGGGAAGACTAGTGATTTTGGCCGGTACTGTTTCAGAGTGCCCACTGAAGGCCTGATTCCTTTCCTCTTGGAAGCTGCAAACCTGGATCATTTCACTGAGTTGCTTTATAGTGCAACCTCCCCTCAGGGGAATGTACATGCAGTAGGACACTATTCAACTTGTTGAAGAGTGTTAGCCTCAAGCCTCTATGACTGATATTTAATATCCACATGGTTTTGTTTCCTGTCCTGAAACAACATAAGCATGCTAACACTTCTGGGGCAAAGAGATACCCCATTAAGTTGCCTTCTGAGGCCTGTTATTTAAACTTACTTTGCACCACTGCTTTTATATTCAGTGTCTGAAGGTGTGTTTTACATGAGGATGAAGGTATTATTAGCAACTGAATGATTGTTAGAAATCACTATAGCTAAGCCAGCTGACTTCACAATTCTGGTGCCCTTAAAATGGATTTCTGTAAAAGTTTTTTTCCAGAATCTAATGTGGTTTAGACATGAATAATTTACAGGCTTCTTTTATGAGACACCACAAGGATCGATACAGATATAAAACATATCCACTACTGTATATTCCAGCTATTGCAAAATGCCATGCTGTTCTTTTCACAGAACAAATTGCAAACACATGCACCAATTCAATACAGAGTATTTTCTTTAAATCATACAAGCTATCCATTAATTGAGCAGCTAAAAGTGATTTTTAGTTCTTTTATTATTTTCTAATTATGAAGTCAGATACCAAAAAAAAAAAAAAAAAAAAGAAGTTGCTTTTCAGTGCTCAGCTTAGGGAACAATAATGGCTGTTAATTTCTCAGGGTTTATTTCTATTTAGTCTATTTTCTATCTGTGTACATATGCTAATAGTTAGAACCTGTGTTTCCATAAGGGGGTAGCAAGGTGTTTGATACTTATTTTTTTTCATATTTGTGCTTCTATGTACTTACACACAAAAGAAAATTTGACATCAGGAAATGTGGTTATTTAGATGGCCTATACTCATTTGACTCTACAGTTAAAAATAGCCAGGAAAATGCACAGAAATGCCTTTGTGAACATCTAAGTTCTAAAAAGTAAATAGATCAGTTTTATGCTGTTATAATTAGCCTTCAAAAATTAATATTGATGTGAAAGGTGATAGCTGGCTCTGTCTAGAATGATTTGGATCTGATTTGAAAATTCTGCATTTGAAACATAAGGTTTGTAACTGAGGCAATTCACATAAGGAGAATTCAGAAGAATCTAGAATACAGTGATGCCCTAGTATGTAACCTGAAAATTTATTTGACATTGATTTCTAACTGGAATTTAGTTGGTTAATCTCATAAAGTGAACAAAAAACAGTGTTAGTGGTTAGTTGCTGCAAACAGCAGCCTTTTAAGATAGATTATGTTTACCACACACCCAGTATTCATGGTTTTTACTGTGAAACCTCAAACTTTTTTCTAGAATTTGTATGTGCAGAGTTTACCACCCACCAATACAATGTATCATCATAGTCAAGATTTGCCTGGTTGTAAAAATAGCTTAAAATAGGTATTTTTTCAACTTCTTTAAGTTCAGAGAAAATAAATAATTAGAAGTAACTCTTAGTTTATAGTCAAAACATAAGTTTTGCCAAACTCCCAAATCTGACAGATTTTACTAGTTCTTAAGTTTCAGTGATGAACCAACACAAGATTTTCTGTTGGGGTAAACAGTTTGTATGTCAAATGTGTGACTATGTGGAGTATATAGATGTATATGTAGACTTCCCCAGGTCTCGTTATAATTGTTAAAATTTAAATAACAAAGTAATATGCACCTACATTTTCATTTGACCTTGGCTGTTATCAGTGTTTTAAACCACATTCCTCTACTGCCTCTGCTCCTAAGGGATTCTCCTAGTGCATTTTATATTCTGGATTAAAACTACTCTTACCCAGCTGCTCTATGGGGTGTATGTTTCTATATAATATTGGAATGACTCAGCACTCCCTACCCATAGGGTTTTTCGTAACAGTTTAATCCAGTTTAAAAAGGTTTTTTAAGTTGATCATTTCACTGAGCTGATTTTAAGTACAGACACAAATAGCTTTTTTTTCATAGCAAAGGAAACAATAAATTGTAGCACTTACGTAGTACTGAGTTCCAGGGGAGGAGGGGTTTGGGGGTAACGGTGTCAAGAACCTCTTCAATTGGCTTTGCCATGCAAGAAAAGTGTAATGTCAAACTTAGTTGATGGTATAAAATGCTAGTTCTTCAGAATAAAGCATTTTTACCCTTATCTTGCATCCAGTTTTTAAAGATGAGAATGCCTTCAGCAACTGACAGAACTTGAGCAAAACTGGCAAAACCCAGCAAACCTCCTTAGTGGTCATATATATGAGGTCATAATTACTGTTAAAACTGAACATTTGAGAAGTTAAATTGCCTTTCCCTACCTGTACTATGTTACCTGCACTTGATGTTTTATGCAAAATATTCACAAAGTGCATACACTTAGCTGTGCTTTTAATATTTTTTAATTTGTTTATTCATTAACATTTTATCCTGGTGTTTGGTGTACACCCACTTCCGGAAAACAGAATCCAAACAAATATTTTCAATTTTAATAAGAAAGCATATCAGTTATTAAATGTCAAAATTGTTTATCAGAGCTCTTTTTTTAGCTTTAACTACCTGACAGTATTTTTATACAAAAAGTCAAAAGTGATTAATGTTTTAATCAGATGGTTACTAGAGATCTGACATTAGTTTACGTGGTCTGAGGGGTTACTGCTTACTCAGCAAACATGCATTCTTGGCTTGCTGCAATGTTTAGTAAAATATGTTTGCGTAAAATACTATGGAAGGTGGTGCAAAATAGTTTTTCCTTCATACTGTAATTATCTGGTGATTACAAGTAGGGATTGTTAGAAGTATAAGAGGTAAATGCCAAATAGAAGGAGAAAAATGTCCCAGTTAAGAAGTTAAGCACTGGAATGTCTTGACAAACCCCTATGGAATCTACATACTTGGAGATACTCAAAACTTGACTGGACAGTTGTAAGTAACTTGACAGAACTTTACGTTTAGCCCTACTGCATGACCTCCTGAGGTGCCTTCTAACCTAAACTCAGCTGTGATTTACAGACAACTGTCTGTGCCTAATTTACCTTATGTTTCAGTCACAGGAAAAGAGGGAAGTACTGTAGGCCAGATAATTTATAAAAGAAAATGGATACTCAGTATAAATTTATGTTTTTGTTTCCACTTGTACTGTTTTAAAACCAGGCTGACTTGTTTGAAATACAATTTTTAATGTGTTTATAGGCTGAGCTGCTCTGTATTAACTCTAAAAAAAAGGCATTTATCATGGAAAGCATGAGCCAGAGTTAATTTTAGAGGTGATAGCAAATGCTGCTGTTATAAAGCCTATTTTCCTGTTTATGGTAAGAACAGATCTTCTCTTTTTGTTGTACTTATTATCTTGCCAAAAAAAGAGGTCATTAGCAAGGTGAATCTCTGTTTTTTCAGTACTGCTGTAAATATAATTTTAGGAAATATACACAGCTGCTGTACAATAAAAGTTTTCAGATGGAAACCTGTGAAATATTCAAATAGTTACAGAAGCAGTATTTTAATCCCATTACTGTTATTGATGTTGTTTGTGTTTGGTATGAGGGATGTCAAGAATTTGTTTTTCTTTCCTAGAAACTGTATGGGATGTATTGGTGAAACATAGAGAAGTACCTGCAGTTTCTCTTACACAGTTAACTTCTGTAGACTACGAAGGGGTTTTCTAAAAGCTGAAGTGGTTGCAATTAATAAAAGCATACATCCATTAGGTATCTTAGCTGAGCTAAGATTAGCAGTACTTAAATAATACAAGCAATATACTCGTATAAAACCTAAACAAACAAACAAACAAACAAACCCCCAACCTATTTTGAATATAATTGTGCAAACCACTGGGAAGTCCACAAATATATAATATGGACAAACTTAACTTTTCACCCCATACTCAGTAATACAAGTGCAGAAGTACAGTCAGTTTTCTAGGTTTTCACTTTTAGGTGAGGATCTCAAAAATATTTTTTAAAATAGAGAGATGAGAAAATTCAGGGTTTTTTTTCTTTCCCCAAAAAATACATGTATAAACTTATTTGAGTGTTTCAAAATACCGTCCCAACCTGTCAAAATCTTTGATAAAGGAGGCTGGTCCCAGGTCCCTTGTAACTGGGCTGTCGAAAAACAGTGAAAATACATATATAATAAAGAATTAGAAGCAATTTGCCCAACATCACAATGCAGAGCTGGAAATAGAATTCCAGTTTTCTATTTAAAAATCCTAAGACAAAAACTAGATTTACAGCGTTCCCTATCTTCTATACATTTTGGGATTTCTTTTTTTTTTTTGGCAGGCTAACAAAGCTTAGCATAGCACTGTGGGCTTATGTGGCCTTCTTTCCTTTTGTAGCATTCTGGGAACAGTGTTACAACAGGATGATGCTAAAAGGATTTTTCCAGCACTTTCTGATTCTGAAATTGCTTCTCATACTTCATATACCAGAAGTCTGAGCTGTCTCACATCTGTAAAAGCATGTGCACGGCCACTATCCCTGTTACTAGTATGTTTGAAATCTGGGCTTATTTCAAATTTCCAAGATATATTTATTCTAGACACATTAAATTTACACTGGTAACAAAATACTGTGATGCTGGCTTACTGTATATATACATGTCAGTAAGCTGATGTCAGGAATCTTCATCCTGTTTCTGATGTGCAGCTGAATCATATAATCATAGAATAGTTGGAGAAGCTACCACTGTACAAACTTATTTTTACCTGATCGCTGGTAAAATTGTACAAACCTTCCTTTCTAAAAAAGCCTGGAGGCATATGGGTAAAAAGTACTGAATATTATATTACTAATAATAAATGCTTAGAAAAATCAACTGAATATAATTACATCTTATAATTACGTCTATAATTAACCTTTCATGGATTGAAAACATTAAAATTATGTAAAACTTTCCTTAATACTTATAGAAAAAGCATAAAGAAAACACTCCTACAGTATGTAAAAAATAACCATATATTTATTTTCCTACTGTTTAAATTCTTATTCTTCAACCTTTTTGTCACCTGGAGAACCTTATAAAGAAAAGAAGACAGGTCATGCAAACTTTGAATGAAAGCAAGAATATACAGAAAGGAGTGCAGCCACAAGAAAATTTGCAGAGCACAGCAAAGAAGTAGCAGAGGAGGATGATAAAAATAATAATGGATTTATTATAATGTAAAATTAGGCAGAAGAGAAGCAGTCATAGTATATATGCCTCCAGACTTTTGAGTTTGGTAATTCATGACTGGCTTGAAGTTTACCATCAGAAAGCTTTGAAGTGTTTTACAACTGAATAATTAGTGTGAAAATCAAAGATTTATAATTATACCTACTCTTGACAAATACATTATTCCCATACTACAGCTTCTATTCTTGATAAAGAAGATTTAAGTTGTTATTTTGAATCTTGCAGCACAGATACTGTTGTTGTCAATCTTTTTCTTGTTATCCCAAATTACAGAAAAAAAGGATATAGGGCTTTCTTCCATTTTGTTTTGGAAACTCCCTCCTAGATCAATATAAAGAAAGAGCTGGTGATTGTCACCCATCATCTACTTGGTTGCTAAGGACTGAAATAATATCTGGTTCTGGATTTCTCTTAAAAATATTAAGTCCACAAAAATCTTTCTGAATACTTTATCATATAGAAATCTAGTTGAATCACCTGCAGAACTTTATGGATTTACATTAATACAAAAATGTTTAATCCAGTTCCTCATTAAAGACTTTACAGATTTAGTAGATGATCAGTTACAGCAGAGAATGAATTTGTCAGAAGAAAAACTTTACTGAGTACCACCCAGCATCAGCCTTCCAATGTGTAAGAGAAAATTACCAACCAAGAGTCTGATGTCAGGGGCAAGGAAAGAGAATGAGAAACAGCAATCAGAAATTGAGAAAGGGAGTTCCAGCTAGATATAAAGAAAACATATTTCAGTATGATGATATTTAAGCATTGGAATGGGTTCCCCAGGGAGACTGTGAGGTCTGAGAGGCTGAGACCCAACTGGACAAAGCTGTGGGCAGCCTGGCCTGAATTTAGTGTTGAAAAGGGTTTGAGGAGGGGTTGAAATTGGTGACCTCCAGAGGTCCATTCCTGCCTGGTTGAGTGTCTGATTTGATTTGCAGCTAACCCTGGCACTGAATGTGACAACTTTTTAACAGGCAGCATGCAGCAGTACTTAAGAGTTTAGGACAGAAAACAAGATGTAGCTCTGATCCTCTCAAGGAAAATTTATCTAAGTAGAGAAGATGTAGGCAGATTGCCTCCTGTGGCTTAATTCTCTGTTTTTGCAATATTTTCCTGTTATTCTCATTAGCCTTTTCCTTGACATTTCTGTGAAGAAATTAACAAAGTTATAAAATAATGTTTAGAAAATACAAGTGTCAAGCAGAGAAGAAATCTGAGATTTGAGTGAGAGTGCATAGTGGGTGGTTATGGGGTTGTTGGTTTTTTTTTTTTTTTTTTTAGAAACAACCACAGGTACCGCAGGTTTTCCAGACAGACTAGAAAAATGTTTGTCTGGAGTAATTTCTAGGAGGTGATAACAAAGGCTGCTTTTGTTTCAGAGAAATATGTTAAAAAGCTGCTTCTTTTCATTAATTACATTTGGTCAGTAACTCACTAGAGATATTATTGTCAGGGCTGTGGATACCAACACTTTCTCATAGCAGTTATATGATCAGCAGTGTTTCCACAAGTCACCCAGTTATTTCTGAGTCAGAAGTATATTATGCTTTGCCTTTCTTCAAACTCTGAAAGGAAGCTAAGGATCCGTGTATTTCTGGTTCCAGTATAGTTCCTTCCACAAAGCCTATCACTCTGTAGATCTGTCATACTTCCATACTTTTTATGCCTATCCCTGAACTGGCACACTTCAGTGCAGTGCATAATTAATCAGCATCAATTATATTCATACTAGATTCCCATCAGCTTCAGATTGCAGAATACTCTTCCAATGCCTTCTTACTTTCTATTGCCTTTCCTAGTGTGTGCAACCGTGGAGACATCTATATTTACAACTCATTCTGATTTATTTATAAGAGCAGAATAAGAATCTCCACTCTTAACAATGAAGACATCTCAAAGGTCTGCCTACATATAAACGTGTGGTGTCTAAAGGCAAGATGATGCTATGGCATTTTCCATTGAGACATTTCATAGAAAACTGTCAGCCTCCTCACCTGAGATCTGCTGAGATTTGCCCCTCTTCTCACATTAGAGACTTGAGAAGACTCTTCATCTTTTTTCTTATCGGATTTTAGGAAGAACCCTTCTCCCTGTATTATGACTCATCCTTTCTGCATCCTCCTCCAAATCAATTAAAAAATATGAATCAAAGGAAAAGACACTTCAGAACACATTTTTGTAACAGTAAATGTACATTTGGCAGGACATAACACTACCTGTAACCTTTTACTTTGGCTTCATGCCATCAGAAGCCATCTAGTCACATCTGTGTGATGATACATGCAAACTGGCATAAAGACTCATTGGGAAGTGCTTTTCAGTCTAAAAATTCATCCATTAACCAACATTTTCCCAACTGGTGCCTTTGCGCCAAATCTCTTGATTACGACTTCCCATGAGTAGAACCAGGGCATTTTGCTTCCATGTAAGAATAAGCTCAAAATTGCTTCTGGATAAATTTCAAATACAGTGGAACAAAGGTTCACATGCATCTTTTCACCAAATTCATTTACCTTTTGATTCCTCTGAAGCAGAAGACATGTTGAAGCCCTGCTAATACACAGAATATCAAAAGAAGCATGTCATATTTAAAATTCAGAACTGATGAGTCAGCTCTGTCTTTTGCTTCTTCATATCTCTGAGGTTCATGACTCATTCATGTACTTGAATGATGTCTGTCAGAATGTTTTTAGCTGTTATTTTTCAGTCTTGCACAAAGTAATAGTGAGATTTCATTTGAGACTGTTTTGCATGCCTTCCTGTATTTTTCCTCGAACCTTTTTAAGCTCTTGGATAAATAGGCATGGGATTGTACTAATATCTTATGTATTTGAGGAGCACCACAACCAACATACACACCCCTTAAAAAAAAAAAAAAAAAAACACAAAGAAAACCCCACCAAAAGCAGCCTTCTTTTGGTGTTCAGTGCATTAATTAATTAAGGCTAGTTGCTGGCCCTTTTATTTAAAAGGAGAAAAAGCATCTCCTGTTATGCTAGCCAGAAAGAAAACAAAAAGTGAGTACTTTGGAAAGGTAAGTAGATAAACAGCTAAAATAGAAGGATCTTTTCTCATTTCTGTCCTTTCCCCAGCTTTTATTGATACTGCCATTGTGCCTCTTCTGAAGCTTCTTGTGTTGCCAGCTACCACAGCCAGGGCAACAGGTTAGATGGGAGGTTATCCCAGTATGACAGATCTCTCCAAATGTTCCATACTGAATTTACATTCAGATGATAACAGCAGTCAGTTTTTTTAAAGGAAAAAAAAAAGTAGGCCACCTGTCCCTCGTGCAATTTTGTCAGCTGCTTAGTTTAAAAATAGTTTTTGCTAAAAAAAAAGAAAGTCCTCATACTAATAGAATCCTAAAATATACAATAATGAGATAAAAATTGTATTGCATATAAACTTGAATGGGGAGTGGGTTAATCTTACCGGGTTTGGATTGCTCATTCACATTCCAATCTTTTCCCTCTTATTTTTTATCTCCTTTCTCAGCTGAATAAGGTAAAATTCTCCTTCATAGAAAAAAGCACACACACAGACAAAAAGAGATCATCTAGCAACTCCTATTCAGCTACTGTCAGTTTGTATTAAAATTTAAGAGTTTTTTGTTTTGCATTACTGGGGAAAAGCCCTGTAAACTTCTGTTTGAGCAGATGCTTGCTAGAAGTCAGAGGTTTAGCACAACTGTTCTGCTTCAGATGGGCCTGCTGCAAAAGATCCTAAGACTGAGAAGTGAAAAGGAAGCTACACAGGGATGATGATAAGTTAAGAGAGGAAAACCATTCAGAAGCATGGAGAGATGATTAAGTAGATAAGGCTGAATAGCAAAGAATTCTAATGGGCTAATTCAGCTGTCAGTTGACTTTGTGATGGCTGTTACAGCTAAGCAGTCTTCTTTTAATTTTCATGCATTTAATATCATATCCAGAAATTCTTACAATGTTACAGAAAAGCCTTAATAAGCCTTTTCAGCTGCCTAGCATCATTCTTCTGATCTACTAGATGTTTTCAGGAATGTTATCTCTTTTCCTAAAGAGGTTGAGAATATTTCCTGTACTTCTGCTCAATGCAGTTTCCTAGAATCACCTTGACTTTCAGACTTGCAGATAGAGCCAATCAGCTAGAATTTATTTTTATTGTTCCCTGATCTCCCATTTCCCCCTACACCCTCTGTCAAGTAAGAACCTGTGTGTGCTCTTAGAATTTATTCCAAAGCCTTGTTTCCTTCAAGAAAAGCAGTTCCTCATATGCTGCTGTTGTGTATAGAAAACTCTGAAGCTGGAGGCAGTGATTTCGGATACATATATTTTTAGATTAGAAAATCAATTTTTGGCGTCAGTCTTAAGGGAAACTGGTTTAAAGAATCTGAACCAGTTCTCTTATTTCATAGCTTCTGAAGCATGGCTGATTTCATACAGTTTGAATACTAAAAGCATTACCAAAACCAAACAAGCAGTTGTCCCCCCCAAACCCTACCCCATAATAGTATCCAAAGGAAAAAAGTAGGATAAATTTGTGATATGTTTTTTTCTGCTTATTTAAGTGAAATATTGAGCAGAAAATGCAAGGTTTGTTTTCAGTTACTGCTTTATTAAAAAAAAATAAAATCAGTGTAGTCTAAATCAGTTTCTCTCTTTCCCATGAGCTTTAGCAGGGAGTAAAATTCTACAGAGCTTCAGCATTTTTTTACTGAAATTATCCAAGGATGTTCGCAAGAACATGTAAGCCTTTGGAAAAAACAGTTTGAAAAACTTAGTATCTCTGCTCAGCTTTTGATTATGAAAACAGCTAATACAGCTTTTTGAGGAATGTAAACTGTATAAGGTACTAAGATTAGGCAAATGGGAAACAACAATCACAGCGTCTGTAAATCTCAGGAATTAGCCAAGTGTATCTGGAGGAAGCCTCTGCCCCTCAGAGGTGCTTCAAGCAGCCCCAGGCTGGACAGGGGGAAGCGCAGCCTCGCTGACCAGGCAGCGAGCGGCAGCTAACGGCAGCCCGCGACCGCAAGGACTCGCCCGCCCGCCGCCGTTCAGGAGGCAGCCGAGCCACCCGGTCGGGGCAGCGGCCGAGCAGGGCTGGGCACGTGTGGGGAGGTCTGTCTGCGTGTCCCGGATCGGCCATTGGCCTGCCGCCGCTTCCCGCCTCCTTTGAAAGCTTGGGGAGGGCGGGCGGCCCCAGCACCTCGGCAGTCGGGCGGCAGGGGCGGGTCGGGACGGGGCAGGACGGGAGCGGAGCGCCGGGCCGGAGTGGGAGGCCGCAGGTAATCCCCGGGCAGCCGGTGGGCGGCGGCGTGCTTCACTCGGAGATGTCCCTCAGGAGGATCGAGGGCGGGTTCGGTTGACTTTCGTGAGCTTCACTGGGGTCTATTTCACGGGTCTTCTTCCAGAGCGGTAGAGTTCATCAGTCTCTTAAGTTTGTACAGTCAGCATAGCAGTGCTTGCTTTGGCAGCTTAGTGCTTTTTAATAAGTAGTGTTCTTTGCATATTTATTTGGTTTCAGCTTCAACTGACTTGTTAAGGTAGGCTTGCTATCTAAGTAGCTGAGCTTGCAGTTGTACTAGCAGTGATGATTTACAGATGGGTTTCTTAAGGCACTAACTTCTACAATACACAGTGGTGGATTCCCCAACACTGGACACTTTTTGAGATGCACAGTGGACAGGGTGCTAGTCTAGGTGGTGCTTTCTCATACTTTGAACCATATGATCCTTGAGGTCCCTTCCAACCTGGTGTTCTATGATTCTATGATGCAATAGGTAGGGCAGTGCTTTTGAACTGTGATGCTTATGAAGTAGTAATGGGAAAACTTGTCCTAGATTTTTTCTTTTTTTTTTTTTTTTTTTTTTTTTTTGCACTGTCTTTTCATCTACTTGATCAGTTGCCAGAAAATAGTGACATTGATGGTGTTAAAATGATTAGCTGGAGACATAAAATTTATGTAATTACTGAAATGCATCTAATTTCAAAATGGTGAAACTTATTTTTGTTGGGTGTTGTAAGCATTTAATAAGTGTACGCTGATGAAGAATGTCCTGTGACTTGATATTCTGTGTACATTTGGCTGATCTCCTGTTTCCTCTTTGAAAGAATTTATTCTTTCATAATTGGATGGAAATAATAGATCATTCTGGAGTTACTCCATTAGTTTCAGGGTAGGAGTATCAACTAGCACCTTCTTAGATATAATAGGGCTGCTGTGAGAACCGGTATACAGAATGTAGTGTTAGGCCTGTATAGAGATTGTGTGGAAGATTACCCTGATTGATACCCTCCTTGAAGAAAAAGCAACAAAGAATTATGCAGGATTATACTTATGGGGAAGTATGAGACACTTAAGTATAAAATACCAATGTATGTTTTCATCTGTCCTTAACACAGCTGTAATAGGGGCTACAAAGATGTGTGAGCTCATTAGAACATGTGTGCTCATACAGTTCACTAGCTCTGAAACTACTTAAGCTGAGCACAGATACATGGTTCTTCCGTATCAGATTTCTGCATAGATGTTTGCTATGGCTTGACAAGCCATAAAAGCACAAGTAGGCTTTTTTTTTGTACTACTGTTTACTCTGTCTGTAAACTGTAAAGTCAGGCTGAACTAGAAACTCCCATATGGTTCTTGCTTTCTCTCCTCCTTTCCCCCCCCCCCCCATCTTGCAGCTTCAGTTCTGTCCCATGGCAGAACTAAGCAGGATTCTGGTGGTAGCTGCCTTTGAAAACTGCTTGGGGTGTCTCTTTGGAAATAGTCAGAATTTTAATGCACAGGCTGGCTGTGTGCGTTTATAGAATTACTGCTTCCAGTAATATCCCAGCTGATCTCATGAAAAGGGGAAAAAATAAACAGTAATGTAAAAGATGCTGGGTTTATTCCAGCTGAAAGGAACAGTACTTTTTTCCTCTCAAAACTTTTCTCCTCCCTCCCTTCTGTCTGCCTCCCTGGGAGGTGAGAATGTGATTTGTGTGTTAGTCTCGCCATGGAATTTTGTATGTGTGTGAGAGTTTTCTTTTTTCTTATAAAATAAGTAATCATTCTGCAAGTCTTAAGTTCTTTCTCTCATAATTCCTGTCTGAAAAGGACCTTGTGAAGTTAATCTAGTTTAATGCTCAACATAGGTGCTGCTAATTATGTGACTTCACAAATATGCCACTTGCTCTCAAAAGTTTGTTGCTATGCAAGACTCGCAAACATTAGTTACCAAATTGGTTACAGACCATCTCCCGCAAGCTGCTTTTCACAGATGCACCTCTGAGGTCAACTAGAACTCTGCTCAAGTTCTACACTTCAGCAGGTCACCTGTGAGGATGGGCTTGTGGGGTTGGATGTCAAGTCCAGCCTTGAACAGAGTGAGCTAGTGGACTGTTATTCTTTGCTCCCTCAAAATGCAGTGGCTTCAAAGAATAATATTTAAAAACAGTGTTTAAGGTGACTGTCGAATCTAAATAATTTAGGAGAATGCCAGTAAATTTTCCCCTTTCATTTTAATCTTCTGTTTTTTTTCTTCATTAAAAAGGGAGTGTCTCTATTTAGCATTTGCTATATGTGTGTTTGGATGTAGATACGGGTTCTTTTTCTACTTTCTTCACTATTTCTACCCTTGAACTGCCACTGTGTCAGCCGTTATCTTCTTTGTATAGCATCCTCAAGTAAATCCCACATAACTTGCACGTAATTAAGTGTGTGCAATTGAGTATGTGCATGGGTCTCTGTAACCAGTTAAAAGCAAACACCCTGCCCATGGACCCTCTGTTTTATTGTTGGGTTTTTTGTTTTTTTTCCCGTTACTTTTAAAGGATTACCCGGTTATAGGAATTGGGGAGCAGGTGGTGAGGAGTGCTGTGAGGTTCCAACAGACTCCTTTGATTCAGCACTACAGGTGTGTGAGCTGCTCCCCCCGCTCACACAGCGGGGCAGGAGCAGCAGTGCGCTGGCTGAGTTCTGTATCTGGTTATAAAACGCGGTTGGTGTTAAGCATGCAGGAGGGAAAATCTGGCATCCTGTGTATACCGGCTGTTTGCCCGTCCAGTGTTGGATCGGGCAGAGCTTCGCCGTCCCACAGACCTCTGAGAGTGCAGAAAATGTTTCCACTCTGTGCTGGAATAGAGCAGATTTACCCTTCCCTTCCCCCAAGCTTTTGTGGGCAGAAACAAAGTGTGAGCAACCGCAGCAGAACAGCCAATAGCGGGGCGAAGGGGGCTTTCCAGGGACGTGACAAACACCGGTCAGGCGCTGCCCGTACCGGCAGGGCCGTGACGCCGTGCGGGAGAACAGGTGCGGGCCGGCAGGGCCAGCTCCGAGCCTTCGCTCTGTGTGCGGGAGCGGACACCTCATTACACCCACCCCACCCCCGCCGGTCACGTGCTTGTTACGCTGGAAGACTCCCAACACAATCTGGTTGCTACGTGATGATGGGGAGGAAAACTCTACCTTTATACCCCCAAAGCCAGATGCAAACAGCAGAGGTTTCGGTGGCTAATCCTGCGTTTGAGAACAAGGTTCGGGAACTTAAATCCCCCGGCCAAACAGGGAAGCCTTCCCCTGCTCTGGGCTGGCTGCGGCCCTGGACACCTCCTCCGCTGCAGGAACCGCGCTTCTGACGCCGAGCTGGCCCCAGGAGGGCAGCCGTTATCTCTTCACCAGCGCTTTACGGGCGCAGTATTCGTGTCGGTATCCCGTTTGGCTAGCTGGCTTAACCCTTTCCCCGCGGCAGAGAGGACCAGCCGCCCCCCAAGGCACAAGTATCTGTGGTTGAGGAGGAGGAGGAGGAGGCGGCGGCGGCGGCGGCTGTAGGCACGGCAGAGGGGATCCGGGCAGGGAGGGGAGGCCGTGAAGGGGCACCAGCATCTCCGCCATCTGCCAAGACCTCGCGTTCCCCGGAGGCCGTGCCGTGCCCGGCGCGGTTAAGGCGGCTCGGCAGCGCCGGGAGGCGGCTGGCGGCGGGTAGAGCGCGCGCGCAGAGCGGGGAGCGGGCGGGTCCGCGCCTCGTCGGTCAGCCGGCACCTCTCCCGTCGGGCGGGCGGGGCCTGGGTCCCGGTGCGGGCCCCAGCCCCGGTGCCGCCGGTTTTTCTAGCCCTGCCCGTGACTGGCAGCAGCGCCGGGGTGAGTCACGGCTTGGAAATGGAGTGGGCGGGTGCGCGTGCAGGAGAATGAATGATGTCAGGGCGGAGCGCGGCTCGCGCGGCCAGCATGAGGCGGTAAACACGGCAGCGCCGAGCGAGCGGGGGCCCCCGCGCCCCCCGCTCCCCGCCCCGGAGCGCCGCTGTTGAGGGAGACCTCTGCGGGGAGTGTCGCCGCCGCTGACGCCCTTAACGCCAGTCCCCTTCGCCAGGAAGAAGAGTCAGAGCGGTGCCAGCACAGGGCAGGGGAAGGTAGAAATTGTGGCAAACTTTCTAGCTGCTTCTGCGTGCTGCTACCTCAGCGGTGGGAGTGTCTGGCCATAAGGAACTGCAAAGCCCAGACCTAAGAGCCCCGAGGCTCCAGAAACGATTTCCAGCTGCCTTTAGAGGAGGAACTGCCAGCAGTGCAAGCTTTTGTGTGTACAGCTGAGAAGGTAAGTTGGGAACGGCACAGGTGGATTAAACGGCACGGCGTACCACAGGTGCGCACCTAGAGAACCTCCTTCACAGAAGACCTCTGCGTGAGAACCGGACAGAGACTGGGAAGAGCAGTCCTATGTTTGCGTTCTCTTCTGTTTCTAAAGTTTGTATGTTTTACCTGTAAAATAGTCTTAATTCTACTCCTGAAGAGCCCCCTTTAACTAGGGGGGGCACCTGCTGTTTTGATTTCCCTTGCAAATAAGTAATGCATGGAACATACTTAGCTTACTTGTGATATTGTATGTTCGTGAGGTGGGCAGTGTGTGCATAGATAGCACTTAAGAGCAGTACAGCGTGCTTAGCTGAACGGAGGGGACTTTAAAATGCCTGATTTTTAGCTTAGGAAGTTAAAGGGTTACTGTAAGGGTCATAATGGTGGTGTAAAGGTGCGTTGCTATACGGTTTGTTTGGAGTTTATTTTGTTGCTGTATGTCTGCTCTGTTGAAGCAACTCTTAAACTTCCTTGAAGTGCAGCTGAACTAAACTTCTTAGTAACAGAGTGTTTTTCTGTTAACATTGCATGGTTTCTGGTATAATTTTAGCTCAAAATCCTTGTGAAAAGTAGTTAATGATTAATTTTCTAGCAAGATAATAAAACTGGAATATAGTGTAGACTATTTGTTGCTCAGTTTAATGTATTTCTAATCTTTTTATTTGATTTTTTTTTTTTCTTAAGGCCTTAGAAAATCAAATACCTGTCTATCCTCTAACCACTTAAGGGCTATTATGCTCAGTTACATAGGTGAATGGTTCCATAGTGGTATTAGCTAAACTTGAGCAGGTGTTTTCTGAGACAGTGGGCCTTACAGGAATTTTGGCAAGCTTCAAGTTGCATTTATTGAATGGTATGTCTAAAACCAAACTGCTTTAAAATTATATTTCATGTAGTTGCTTATATGTATCTTTATTTGACAGGGCAGGTTTTTGGAGACTGTATAACCTTATATACTTTCTCTGTGAAAGCAATAACTTCCTTATTTTAGCTTGAATGACCTAGGGCTTAATTTACTAGAAAGATCAATGTGCTTGCTTCCATTCTTATTTTTCTTTTTCCTTTTGGGTAGGATTTACAGTGCTTTTCAGTAAAAACTTATAATCCCTGTCTGATTTTAGAGAAGCATACCCTTTTGTCCTTCAGGAAAATATTCAAGTGTACCCTATGTAGTAAGTGCAGTCACAAGGGGTATTTGAGCAAATCAAAATGGTGGTGGTGGGGAAAGTTCAGTTGAAATCATAAGATGATAGCAGTATTATGTTGATAAAGGCCCAAAATAAGATTGATTTCTGAACTGTCCTTGAAGTGAACTTATATAATGGAGAAATGAGAACTTGAAGAGAGCAAAGGTGGAATTTTTCTTTCTTTCTTTCTTTCTTTCTTTCTTTCTTTCTTTCTTTCTTTACTTATTACTCTACTGTTAAGTTGGTTATCTGAATCTAGAATGACTTGTATGTGCCCCTAAATTTTAAATACTGAGCCATGGTTGACATATTGATGAGAGTCTGTTTTCCTGGATCATAAAAGCATCTTTTGATTCTAATACTGTAAGACACACAAATGGTAGGGCTTAACAGCCTTGTTTTCATGAGGTTGTTTTCTTCTGAACTCAAAACTTAATGTTTCATGCAGTCATCAAAAATATATCATGGAAGCAGTATTGTGGAAAACTTCATGTTTCCTTTTCAAGGAAAAGGTAAAACCAAGCCCCCACCCCCACATACCTCCCTGTGTCTGGGAGAGCTGAATAAGAGACTTAAGATTAAGTATTTTTTATTCTGAAAATCGGAGAATTCTTTATTTACAGTGTACTAGTGTACTAAATACAAGTATGAAGTCTGGAAAATGGTATATTGATTTTTAAGGATTAACAAAATTAAAAAATAATATCAAAACAAGTGATGGATTTTAAAAAAGAGTAGTTTTTCTTAAGGATCAGGGAATGTGAAAGAAGGTTTTTGAGGAAATGTCTCATCACATGTAAGTTTCTTAGTATAAAAGTGGGCTTTGAAGATGCAGATATTTGTAACAAAAATAGCCTACATCATCTTCTGTTTGAAATTTATTCTAATTTTGATGGGCTGTTGGCCTGCAGTGTTCTTTGATACTATTTGTGGGGAGTGGACAATACAGATGCTGTGACATTTTATTTAGTATGGATATGGTATTGCAGTAGTCTGAACAGATGCTGGGAAGATTAATATAACACTAGGTCCACTGTCTTCAGAGATCTGTGTCTGTCTGCTGGGAGAATTGTTTGTACCATGGACACCACTGTCCCCAAAGATGCTGCGGACACTAAGAATGTCAGGCATTCAGGCATCACTGTCCCAGCAGATGCTGAAGACTTTAAGAGCTGCTGATGGGGAAAGTTTTATGGAACACAGATAGCTCTGTCTTGTCTGTTCTGCACCAGTTTGAAAGATATTTCTTAACTATACTGAATCTGATTGTGCTAGTGTGGCTCTAGAGCTTTAATAGCTGCAAGTATCTTCTGTATGAGGAGGCTTGCTTATCACTGTCTACCTCAGAATAGCTCTTGCATGGAGATACGTGTATGTACAAAGAATAAAGTACTTCTTACAATATAATTAGTTATTAAAACTGTGTACTAGAACTGTGCTTCAGGAAAACCTGTTACTTACCCTCTAGCTAACGTATATGTAGTATCTGTAATAGAAGGGGCCTACTGTGCCTTGAGGTCATGCTTGTGGCTGCTGAGTACAACTTCTGCCTTAGAGTATGTTAAGTCCTTTTCAAAATGTGCGATGCCAAGTATGGGGGGTCTTGTACTTTGTAGTCTGGCATTAGAAAATATTGAAGTCTAGTCTGTTGAATGAGTGAAGAAACTAAAATAGTTTGTCAGAGAATCTGAAGCTGTTGAGATAATCATTGCAAATAGAATGGTCCTTAACAAAACAATTTTCAGGTCTAAATCCTCAAAGAAAATAATTGTTGAACTTAATTACTCAGGAAAACTTCACTGCATTCACTCTGACAAGACGGTTTTATAGTAACAAAGCACATATTCAATTCAACTTTAATTTTCCAGATAAAATACTTTTTTTCTCAGATGGGTAACCCTAGAAAAGGAGAACATCTTGTTCATTTGAAGGTACCTGACCAAAACAGCAGGTATCTTGCTTTCACTTACCTTCTTCAGTTTATGTAGGTTAACTTGCAACTGCCATATTTAAGTTTCAAGGACATCACACTTGTGGGTTGTTTTGTTTTTATAAGCTTCATAAACCAAAACTAACTTGCTGCTATGAGTGGAACTGTGAGGCTTTCAAAAGATGGGCTTTGCTGCCGCACAAAGCAGTATCTTACTATACCTGGTTTTTAGAGCTAATTTATTGCTGCTCCCTTCTGTAGTCCTCTGGTTCTTTGTATATTCAGATTTCCTTAGACTGAATCTTACTAAAATCCTGTGCAGTGTTGTAAGCTTGACACTAAGATTTGCAGTGGTTTTGTGCATCTGTGGTTACTGATGAAAAGCAGGCTAGGGTTGTACACCTGTTTTTTCTTCAGGAAAGATGCTGAGTCTTTTGGGTGCAGCGCTGAATGTTTGGAAAGTTGCATCAGCTTAATCTGGGTGACTTAAGCTGAGCTGGTGGAGAGCATTTATGGACACTTTTTGCTTAAGAATGGCTAACTTTAAAAAGTTAATTCAGGGCTATTTTTGATATAGCAGTAATCTGGAATCTTAAATGGAGTGTGTAGAGTTGAATTCAATTTCTTAGATAAGATGTAGGCATGTCATGGCTGAAACTGAATAGTTTGGAGTACAAATAATGATTGATTGTCTATCTACAATTACAGTAATGTTACTTTGATGGTGAAAGAGATGGACATCCTGAAAGAAATTGAATAGACTGAACAAAACAAGCAGCTAAATATGTTCAAGCTGTTCATTCTAATCCTCCACCTGAGAGTTTACAGACTGCTTGCAGTGTTTTTTAATCACTGATTTTCAGTAGCTCTCCAGGTAGTTAGTAATGTTCTTAGTGAAATATGATGTTTCAGAGGCAGGTTTACCTGTTTTTCGTCATAAATTGGTATGTCCCATATAAAGTTATGCGTCTCTGATATCTTAGGCCCTGGTCAGTCTTGCTACTACCATGAAGTCAAATGTTCACAGATGAAGTTTTAAGTACTAACATGGGTTAAATCATCCTAGTATTCAGTTTTTATCTTCATGCAGGTTCTTATGGCAGAGTGTCACTGTGAACTAGCAAAAGTTACTGGAGTTTGCATTTCTAAAAGTGTGACTTGTGGGAGGTTTTTGTTCTTGTTTAATCGTAGATCTCTGGTGTTCATGCTTCTAATACTGAACCTTTAATTTGGTTGGCTGGTTTGTTTTTCTTTTTAAAATTCTGGTTAACTGTAAAATAAGTGTGAGTTTGTAACTCTGTTGGAGTGCAGGAATCGTTCATCCTCAAAGGACAAACCTCTGACAGCATGTGTCTGGAATCTGGATCCTTTAAGACGTAGGTTAAAGCCTTAAGGAAGAGATAGAGGTTTCCTGTTCTTGAGGTATTATTGCAAGTGTTTTGGCATATGTTACCTCCCCAGTATATCTCTAATAGAACACTTGCATCTGTCAGAGTCCTTTATTAAGAAGTCACCTGCTCTCACTGATTCTTTTTTTCCTAATGAAATGTTTGCATTTCCTAATTTTTGTATTTTTTAGAGCTTTTATTCTGTTTCACCTCCTAAGATTTTTAAACTGTTGAGTGATGAGTGATGAATGACTTCTCACAGTTAATTTATGTGAAGTGTATGTGACAGTGACAAAATATTTACTTATGCACACACCCAAGTTCCTGCTTATATTTGCTCTAGTGCTAGACAGTTGGTTAGTGGAGCAGACTGAAAAAGGGAGACAGTCTCCTTATTTAGGTGACATAATTTTTAAAGGGAAACAGCAGTAGGGAAAGTCATACCTCATAGTTGTTAATTCTGTCTTAAGTATGGAAGGCATGATATAATCCTATAGCTTGAGAGCTATAATACATTTCTACATGGGCAATGGCACTTGCTATTTGTAGAAACTTTATAAGGGTGCCAAATACCACTGCCCAGGTCTTGGTTTGAGACTGAACACAGACTGTATTGAAGCAGACTGGTCCCAAGAGGACATTATAAGAACTGCGATGCTGTGTTACTGTCTTAATAGTGCTAAAAACACACTTAGTATAGAATTCTGTTGTTTCATCCTCTGCCAGTTATTCTTGATCAAATTTATGTATTTCAATTTCAATATAAAACCAAAAGCATTTATCCTGAAATTTTGAAGGCAATTTTTAATTTCTTGTTTGTTTGCTTAATGCTGGGAGAAATGAATTGCTTTATGAATCTACTTTGGATTAGTTTGTACTTAGTAGTTTTTCTGGTGACTTGACTTCTATGCACTCCTGAAATAGTTATCAATATATTGTAGCTTAAAAAATTAACTTATTTTACTTAAGTTCGTGTGTATTAGAAGCCTGACAAAGTTCCTGATAAAGCTTATGGTTTTCCCTATTTTCATAATACTGTACTAATCTATGAGGATGTTATGTAAGAATTCCTCACAGTGCAATTCTCAGAAGCATGATCTTGTCTTCATCTGGTTTCATTCTGGTTTTATATACCATTTTGATTGTGTCACTTGACAAGAGTTCATTCCTTTCTTCTGGCATTCTGTCTCGATCTTGTAGATGCCCATGAGCACAAAACTTGGCTCTACTTAGTAGGTAACAAGGACAACTTAAGACACTTGTTCAGCTGCAGTTATTGACATTCAGATGCTCAGTCTGCTGTTTTCGGGTAGTTGTTTTGTTTCACTGCATGTGTGTATTTTTGACACAGCTATAGGGGTCTGTTTTGAAATTTGAGAAAAACAAACAAAGCTACTTGATCTGGAAAACATATTTGAAAGCTAAAGGTGGTCCTCCAAAGTGAAGTTGTATTTCTTTCCATTCTGTGAAAAAGAGGATTGACATACAGTTTAAATCCTCTATTGACTATTAAAATTTACCATGCACTAAAATAGAAAAACAGCTATTTTCAGTGGTTTTGTTTTCCTAGAAATATGTTAACTTCCATGATGGACTTAGTCTTAGGAGGAAGGGCTGTGGTATCCTGTTTGGCTCTGAAGCAAGAAGTATTAAATGCTTAGCTCCTTCTAAGGTGCCATAGCAAATTTGGAAGTTAATATGAAGACAGTTTTCTGAGGAGTTGAGTGTTACAGATTTAAACTTCTGTCTGCTGCAGTGACTGTGTCCTGCATTTGCAGACACTATTTAGAATGCTTTGTTTTAGCAGTATTTACCACCATGAAACTGAATCTATGCGTGCTGTATAGGTAAATGATAAGCTTGCTCCACCCTTCCACTGAGGATAGCTAGGTGGCTTTTCTTTTTTGTGGTAACCATGGTTATTAGCTTCCTCTGTGCAGTTCTTAAAATTGACTAAGCTATTTTCATATACACAAGAAGGCATGAGTATTACAGTAAGGAGTAATTTCTTCTGTCTAGAACGACTACTATATGTAAAATAGAGTGTAATAATGTGTATGCCTGCAGTAGAAGTCAGCTTGTACCGACTTTTGAAAGCTAGAAAGATGGATGGAATACATCTGGGCTCACTGACCACGGGGCAAGGCACAATGCCTGTTAAACTAGTTGAGCTAAAGAAATTTTCACCTCTAACAAAAATCTGAATAACTACACTTCTTGCTCTAAAAGCATTTTTATTACTTTACATTCGTATCAATGAAAAGTATTTTTCATTTATATGTAGTGTAACTTTTTTTTTTTTTTCTGAGAGTATGATTCTACAGATTGCAGGCAGTTTACACTTCCCTGTGTACACTGCTTTCTAGTCATTGGACAGTCTGAACAAGATAAGTAGCTGCCTGGCTTAGTTTTAGTCTGCAGGATGAATGGATGAATGTCCTCATAAGCATTTTCTGTTTGTGTTTTTGTGTGGATTTTTTTTTTTTTTTTTTTTTTAATTTGGACTTAAGGAAAGCTTAAAATAACCTCTTAAATATCATAGGGTCCGGACTGAACTATTTAGCTCTCTTACATTTGAGGAGCTCAGTGCTAAATGACTGAAGCTATAATGGAATGCAATTCCCACTTAAAGGCCCGGAGTGCAGAGAAGAGTTGCAGGAAGCAGAAGGAATCTGTCCTACTGTGATGCATTAAGTGCAAGCACTAGAATTATGTTCTTTTACCTTACCTACCTTAAGAGTCTGCATGCATGTGTGCTTTCTTCCTATTCTTGCTTTGCATCCTATTGTAGTAAAATCGAACACAAAAATCAAACCACAAAATTTCTTAGCACTGTGAGCCTTTCTAGAATGTGTGTTTAAGGCAGCACAGTTTAGTCAGATTTGACTGTGATGCATGTAATATGCAGAAGAGGTTGTTGTTTATCAAAGTCTGTGTTGCACTTACAAAGACAACTACAAGAGGATTATTGTACTTAGATCTCACATAATTTGATCAAAGAGCTGCTGTATTGATTAATCTTCTGTAATACCTACTATTATGAAAATGCTTACTCAAATTTTAATGCTTTGTTTTACTCAGCAGGTGTTAGACTGGTATTACATAGCTTATGATATGGTCGCCCATAGCTGATAATGGAACATAAAAAATCTACTTACACATACATTTTTAGCAATATTTTATAGTGTTTTTTCAATCAGAAACTGATTACAATCTTTCTCTTTCTTCAAAAGGCTGTTTACTGCAGGACACTGTATTTTTTTTGTTGTTGCATACTTGTAATAGTGTGATTCAATGGAGTGAAAAAACTTTCTGAGTGCATAGAAAATGTTTTGTTACTTGGGATTAATTTATTGACTTGTTATTGTGACTATTTAAGAAAAGTGTTTCTACACCTCTCCTACCCTCTTTTCATGAGTCCTCTAGGTCTAGGACACTTCATAGATTGAGTTAAAGAGCAAAGACAGCCTCTGCTTTCTTTCTCCCTCCCCTTCTCAGTGCTGTGTCACTTCATAATTCCAGATATGTGAATTGGAAGTACGTGTACATCTAGAAAATGTCTTCACTTTCTTAGTTTAGAATTTCCTGGGCATTATTTGAACTATGAAGTGACTGCTTGTTTCTGTGTGAAATCTCGCTGTCTTTGACATAAACTCATGAAGAGCAAAAGTGAGGCTTATTCTGAGGGAACAGATTGAAATGCTTCACCTGAAGCAAGTCTTTTTGGGGTGTTGAAGGCATGTAGGCCAGAAGTACTCAAGAATTGACCTATACCTTAGCTGAACAGGACCTTATTCCTCAGGACATCTTAGGAACCATTGCAACTGGTTAATCAGTTTTGACCTAATGTTTAATGTACAGCCTGATAGAGTCTTAAGTCTAGCCTTGTCTAAGAACAGCTTTTTGTCTGTGTTTACATCTTAGCCAGGCAGCACCTATAGAGTGAATGCCCTTGAGGCATGTTACCACATAGGTAAGTGGTATTTCAAATAGATCTTCACACTGGTATCTCAGACAACATACAGCCTCTTACCTAACAGTTATTACTTTAGAGAAAGTATGTAGGGGTGTGAGCACCCGTTTGTCTGGTGTTTTTCTGCCTCTTGTATGTGTGGTAAAAGTGGTTCATATAGTTACACTGAATAGTAACTGTTACCTAGGGTTGGTTTTGGGGTTTTTTTGCTTGTTTTGTCATGATTTTTGTTTTTTTTTTTTTTTGTGTTGTGCTTTTTGTTTGTTTGTTTGTTTTTTTTTTTTTTGGTGGTGTGCTTTGATTTTTATTTTTTTATTTTTTTTGTTTTGCTTTGTGGTTGGGTGTTGTTTTTTTTTTTAAATTTGCCTGCTTCGAAGTCTGGACTTCAGCTCAAATGTTGAGAGTTAGTGGAAACTTTGTCTCTTTCTGAAAAGTGTCTCTATGTGTGTGGGAATATTCAGTATTCTGGTGTCTGAACATGCTAAAGAAATTTTGTGACAAATTCTAATCCTGGGCACATCAGATAACTGCCCTGACTGTTTCCTTGCAGAGGAAGAGATCACACCTTGTGCCATCACAGGGCTTGTGCTGTTGCCCTGTAGAAGTAGAGTTTAATAGGTTTCAGTTCGTTCAAATAAGTTTCATAAATCTTGCTGTCAGACTGGTGGAAGCTTTGAGAAGCTGAGAGCTTTCTCTGAATAGGCCTTTTAAGACTGGGGTAGTTAATTGCTCTGGTGGAATTGAACTATTTTAGAATTGAAAATGATACAACTTTCTTAAGTATAAGCTTTAGTATAGCTGTCATAGTAATCTAGGAAGAAACATTTTTGGCTTTGGAAGATGTCTTTACTCAAAAGATGCGGCGCTGGCTTATGACCCATATATTTGAGTATTCAGTGTTTAAGGCAGTTTATCATGTGCATTATCTTAAACAAAAGGAAATCTGATTTGCTCAGAGGCTGGACATGATTTTTGGGCTTGTTTCCCAGTCTCTGCTGAAATGCCAACACTACTATGTAGAAAACCTATTTCTTGTGTGTTGTCTTGAGTGAGATTTTGAATGATGGGAAGTCTTAGGAAGGGATAATATATCTGCTGTAGGGCAACGATCCTGCTTTCTGAAAGACTTAAACTATGAAATTCTAACTCAATTTATATTAACCTGTAATATGAGGTAAAATTGCATGGCCTGGACTGTTTGCATGAGCTAACTCTACTGCTGCACTGAGGGGAGGGAGGAGCTTAACACAGGGTGGAATTTGTTAAGTGTCCCAGCTTGTGACTTCTGCTTCCAGCTAAATACAAGATGCTCCTCTGGGTGGCAACTTGTATGGCAAGTCCTAAACCAGCCTCATCTTTGTATCGCATCTTGATTAATCAGTTTGAAGAGGTTTCATGAGCTGGGATTAGTGACAAATGTTTTGGGTCATCTTCTTGGGCTGTCCCAGTTGTCATTAGCATCTTAGCATGACTCAGATGTTAGGGTTGTGGTCTAACGTACACACATCTTCTGTTTTCTTCCTAATGGCCTTTTGTGTGTCTCTGCAGTCCTGAAATTGCTACTGTGGAGGTGTTTCGTATTCTACAATGTCTGTCATGCAAGGCATGGTTAAAGTAGTGACTGTCAAGTGAAACTGGCATGGTTGACCTTCTAGATTAAGTCCCTATGAGACTTCCCTTCATGCCCTTTGCTGTTTCTCTAGAATAGATGTGATCTTGGGGTGGTATTGGAGCCACTGATATTTGGATGGACTGTCCTGCTCCTGGCAAGATGATACTTTTCCTGAGGAGAGTAGTTAAGAGCAGAAGCGTGTACAACAGCTCTAGCTGTGAAATGACAGTGCCACAGCAGTTCCTGGAAAAGCTGATTTTAGCAGAGATTAGGTTCTGCAAGCCCATGTGCTGGCCTGCGTTTAGCACAGTAGGTACCTTAACAAGTGGGCTGGATTGCTGTAGTGTGGTGTTGATGAAAGCTCTTGAAGCCTAAGCCACTATAGTGTATAGCTTCCAAGTTCTGCTTTGCACAATAATTCTCTTACAGCAGAAACAGGAAAATGTAATCAGATGTCCTTCATGAGAAGACACCAGTTGGTACACTGGAATAATGGTTTTTACTGTGCCCTAATTTTGCTGAGTTCTGAGTTCTCTTCTTTTATAACTGATTATGCTATTTCCAGTTGAACACTTAGTTCTTTCCTTAAGACCTTGGTAACTGATCACATGGAATGAGTTGATTCACCACTTATTTACTGTATGCCATGGTTACTTAGCACACATTCACAACACTGCTGAGCTTGGTGAGTCTAGAAATGAGTGAAACTGACTTTATTCTCTTAAACAGTTTTGTTGGCTGCAGTTCTGGCTGCTGCAGTGTGTTTTGGGGGAACAGTTTATGGAATCTGTTTGTCACCTCACAGTTAGTCTTTCCACGTTTCAGTTACTCTGCGTAACACCTCTATATCCTCCCTTTTCCTTTCCCAAATCAGTGTGTATATATAGATGTCTGGCTGGACATGGGCTAAGAATGCTTTCAAATGCTTTCTGAATAATTTTTATAAAACATTTTATTTAGAAAGCAGTATTAGAGCTCTAGGACTTCTCATGAAAATGTGACCAAGCACTATGAAATATATTTGGAAATAGCTTCTTCCCAATGTCCCTTCTGAAATGTTTGATCACATGCTCTTTTTTTCCCCTCCCCGATTTCTCATAGATTTTTCTCATGGGCAGCAAGACAAATGGCAGAACTGGACTTAGGTTCCCTCTTGTATTTTTTTTTTTTTTTTTTTTTGCTGTGGAAATAGTATTATCACTCAAAATTTAAAGTGATAGTAATGTTGCTGTTCAGGTCTTTAAACAAAGAAATGGAAAATAAACAGTATTCAGCTGCAGCACACTGTGCAACTGATAAGAATACTATTTAGCAGGCACTTTGATTGGCCTGCTTGTGTTGGCTTGCGTTTCCACTTCACATTCATGCTCGATTAGTTTGAGTGATCGTTTGCTTTCCTGTACATCTAAAGATAACAAGTTCAGTGATGTCTAGAAGCCTCTCTTGGGCATAACAGGTAGCTTACAGAGTGGAAGTTGCTACCTGAGGTATGTGCTACAGTGTATTATAAAAGCATTCTGTATAGATTCAGAGTAACCTCAGTACTTTCACACCAGATTTTACCAATTGGTAGGACAAGATCAATATAACTCCAGTGATTAGGTTATTAATTTCATTTATACCTTTTTAGTTAAGCTGTGTGTGTGGACTAGGTATAGATGTTCCAAAGCGGTTGTCTAGTGCTCCAGTAAGAGACGCTAATGATGGCTTTTCTACGAGCAATGCTGAAGATGGTACTTGACTGTTGGCTTGCAGGAATAGTTTTATTCTTTCTTTTTTAGTGGATATGAGTTTGGGATGAGCATCACTAACTGTTTTTCAGATCCTTTCTGACTAACTTAGTTCTTTAAATCCTTTTTAAAAGCTTTTAAAAAGCAATACACTTCTCAAACTATTAGGTGAGGAGAAAAATAAATGAACAGGTTGTTGTGAATGGTAAAAGCCTCATGAAAGGCTAGGCATAAAAAGATTTTGTTATTGCGGTGGTATTCAGTGCAGGGTTGTTAAATGCTAAAGGATTGGAAATCCTTACCGAAGGCTGCTGTTTGAATTATTTTGGAGATGCTTAGGTACAGAGGTAAACAGTAGCTGTGTGAGGGGCAGTAAAAACACATTAATAGTGTTCTCAGCCTCTTCTGACCTGTAGGGTGAGGCTCAAGTAGAAACTGCAAAATGTCTGGGAAAGATTTTTACAGAAAGAATCTGGATGATATTTATAATTTTCTGCTGCTGTCCCACGGTTACCATCCTCTTGAAATTTTCTTTAACAATGATACCCAGTGTTGTGAGGAGACAGTGTGCCAGGCCAGAGAAGAGATAATACTAAGGAAATGTATTCTGTTTGTCAGTTTGTGGCAGAAACAAAAATGAAGAAGGAAGTGTTGAAGTGCATAGTACTTAAATGCTTACAATTTAAAGCTAAACAATGCTGTTTTCCCTGACTAATTAAATAATAAAAAAAGGAAATGTTTCTTCTTGTCAGCATAA
The DNA here is from genome assembly GCF_963264785.1 of Psittacula echo. NCBI lineage: Eukaryota > Metazoa > Chordata > Aves > Psittaciformes > Psittacidae > Psittacula > Psittacula echo. The sequence continues at coordinate 56,652,885 of NC_137735.1, forward strand.
TGTGGAAAGTATTTTCTTCTATTAATAGAAAAATCTTGAGCTAATGGAACACTTGAACAAGTTTGAGGAAGGCCTTGGGACTGTACTGGAAGCTTAGGTTGTGATGACTTCTTTTTAACTGTTCTAACTATGTAGTGCTTAAATTTGATGGGTAAAATTTCAGTGAAAAACCCAGTTACATACAGGAAACTTGATATCATTTTGGTTATTGCAAACTAGAAACTCTAATATATTATGAAAGGATTCTGTGCTGCTATCCTAATCCCCTAGATAAACATCTTTGTGTTGATCATGGTAGTTGCTGAAATTGCCTCAGTCTTAACTTCCTGGTGTTACAGCTTACTTGGTTTTGCTTCTGAAAGTGTGGCATGAAAAGTTGGGGGTATGGGGAGAAATGTGGGAGGGAAACAAACCTTCAGTGTGTGAGCTGGATATAGATTTGGGAGCCTGTGAACACAAGGCTTGAGAGAGCTGTGTATTCCCATTTCTGTTAGTGGGGGTGTTGGTTGTTATAGTAGAGTCTTACAGCATTGCTGCTTGGTGGTAGGTGGGGTTAAGAACTGGTGGTTGTGACAGAAAGGTAGAGTGGAGGTTCAAAATAAGAAGCAGATCATGTTTCAGGATCAGTTCCAGCCAACCTGTGGGTTTACTGTCAGTGACAGAGGATGTGTTATGCCTGTATCATCCCTCTTAACTAGTATTCATGAAGCTTTCCAGGCAGCTACATCAGAGTTGAGCAAGCTGAAAGCTATCTGGGAGTTTTTAGGGGGAAAGAGAGGAGAAGCTCTTCAGTGATTCTTTCTGGATTTGTTTGACAGTGTGTTGCGCACTAGATTTTTTGGTCTTGGCATAGGAGGTAAAACATTGATCAGGATACTCTAAGATAAGGGGTGGGGAGAAATACTAGTGCTTCTGAAAAGGGATGTTTTCATTGCTTGAGCCTTTGAACACGGCAAGTAGCTCCTCTGTGGAGATCCGTGATTTGTAATGTGCTAATCAAACTGTGGGATATGCAATACTAGCTTATAGTATGATACTAATCAGTTTTAAATATGCTCTGTCGTAAGAATTCACTTGGTGTCTTTCTGCACTCACTAGGTGATTACAGTTAATGGTTGTCTCTGTAATGTCACATGCCTTGCAAGGACTAATGTCTGTATTAGGCTTTAAATGTGAGTTATGAGCTATGGACTTCTGTGTATACTTCAGTGCTAAAATGGCTTTTACCTGGGTTGTGCAGCTTGTGCATGTATTCCTTACTACCTGCTAATGTTATAAAATACTCTGCAGCTTTAAGCTCACATTAAACTTTTAGGAAGGGGGTTCTTACTGCTGTGGGAAACATTCAGTAATGTCGTAAATGTGACCCCTTATTTTTGATTTGGCACTGCTGCTTTTTAGAAGTAGTGCAGGGAAAAAAACTGATACACATTATATTCTTAATCACTCAAATATTTTTAGGGTGTATCACTGATAAATTTACTCTGTGTGATTTCCTCTTCTGATGGCTGATAAGCTGCAGCAGAGTCACTTTAAAGTACACATTAGTCACTGTGATTCCTCACCACCCTGTACTGAAAGTGATGACTAATCTTTGGGTCTGACTTTCCATTATGAAGTGCAACCTTTACCCTCAGTAACTAGGGTGGAGATTTCACAAAACAGTCTAAAACATTCCTGCCTTCTGTGCTGGCCCCCTCATCCTGCAGCCAGTGATCTGCAACATTTGTTTGAACTAGGAAGGATATGTGGAGCATCAGATGTGTTGCCAGGCTCTTAAGAAGTCTTCCGACATTGCTGCCTCCTTGAGAATCATCTTGCTTTGGATCATGGTTCAACAGCATCAGCAGTGCTATAGCAGAATAAAAGCAATTGGCAGTGGGAAGCCTGAGATGCTCACACAGCAAACTGTATAAAAGCCTGATGATCCAAAGGTTTCTTCTGGCACTCTTCCGGAATTATTTTGCCTGATGAGACTGAGGTAGTACACCAACTTCCACTCTTCATGGAGTATTTGTAAAGTCACTCTTAATGAATGCAAAAAAAGGTCATAAGACCAACATTTCTTTGCAATGTTAGAAAATATGTAGTGATAAAGCACCTTTCATTTAAAAGCAGCTGATTCAATGCTTAAGTAACAGTTCTGGTTAGCAGGCTGTTTTGTCCAGATCTGAAACACTGAAGCAGACTCATTTTGGAGTGAATGGATTAAGATGAAGACTTAATATCATCTTTCTGGAGTGAAGAAGTTGTGAGGGGATCTTTAGCCTATTGGAAAAATGTCAGTATTTCTTTCAGCTCTGTTGAAAAGGGATTTAGAAATGTGGATTGCAGTGAAGGCAGCCAACACTGTCCTGAGCTGTATTTAGCAGGAACATAGCCAGGATTCATAGGGAAGTGATTATTCTAGCTGTATCCAGAATACTGTGTCTTGTTTTGGGTCCTTGATCCATGAAAAACATAAGCTGGAAGCAAGCCCAGCAGAGGAACCCCAGAGTGGTCAGGAGCACAAGTCCTATGAAGGGAGGTGGGAACAGCTGGATTGCTTCATCCCGAAGAAAAGGCTCAGGGGGACCTAACAGCAGCTCCTTCATACCTGCAAGGAGGTCGTCAGGAACATCAGGGCCAGGCTCTTCACAGTGGTGGGAGGATGAGACATGAGAGGTATCATTTGTAATGAGAAGTAGGTGCAAAAAAAGTAAATAAAAAAAAAGGGGAAAAAACCCCAACCCAAACTAACAAACCACCAAACCCCACACATAACAAAACCCTCCTCACATGCAACAAACAAACAAAAAACAAACAAAACCCAAAAAAACCCACTGCCAACAATAAAAGCCCTAAAACATTTTCACTATGGGAAGCACCATGCAGTGGAACAGGAGAGGATGCACACCTTTGGAGGTGTTAAAGCTACCACTGGATGGATCACTGAGCAGTCTATCAGATGTCATAGGTGATCCTGGTCAGAGGCCCAGACACCTCCTGAGATTTCTTCTAGCCTGAATTATTCTGTGCTTCAGATTCTGATATGACTCTGACCATTCTCAAAATCTTTGCTTTAGGAGAGACTGTTAACCTGTAAATAAAGTCTTTGTTTCTGCCTATACATGTGGATTATTGCCAGAATGGGTTACTTTTAGCACCAAAAGATAACAAATAATTGCCATGTAACAGATACTGTGACTTTGGTCCTAAAAAGATAAGGGTAAATAATGGAGAGGGAAATTAATGTCCGATACGAAGTGCCTTAAAGGTGTTGGGACTCTTAGTTACCACATATTATCCTTTGGAGTTTGGGGACCAAACAGCTTAAAGAGTTTGAAGATGCCTTCACAGAATTAAGGCAAGCCTATTCATCAGTGTTCAGAATGATATCCACCCCCTTCCCCTTGCTTATGTAGTCACTGGGGCCAGGTTGGACGGGACTTTAAGCAACCTGGTCTAGTGGAAGGTGTCCCTGCCCATGGCAGGGGGTTGGAGCCAGATGATCCTTAAGGTCCCTTTCAACCCAAATAACTCTCTGATTCTATGGATATTTTTTGTGGATTTTGGGACTTACTGTTTAAAAAACTTGACACTGCTGTGGAACACACGGAATATTAAATTCCAGGAAAATGGAAACTAATATCCTTCGTAATAGTAAGAGATGTAAAGAAACAGAATTCCACAATACTGGTAAAACTTTGATTGTACAAATAGTTAACCAGTAATCTTGAAACTTTTCCCCTCTATCTGGGTAAGTGTAGGGATTTAGTCCTTAAGACAGCTTCTCTTGGTACATTAGTAATCCTAAATGAGAGAATTGCAAAATCCCTCTCTCTAGAAGTAGAGGGAGTATCTGCTTTATTTCTACTACTGAAAATAATTTTATACAGGGTAAGTAGTTAATGGTTTTTATAAAAGATGGAGTTCTTGCAAGTGACAATATGATGATGATCTCAGTTCTGAGAGCATTTCAGTGACAATTCTGTAATACAGCTTTATCTTACTTGCAGTTCTTTAGTATCACATGAGCTAGAAATGTGTTGCCAGCCCATTAGAGAATGTTGGTAAACTTACAACTTTTAGATAAACTGCAGTTAACTTTGTACATGTATATTGTAAGCATAAACATTGTATAGCTGAATGATGAACACAACCCTGAAAATAATTGTACTATAGGGAAATAGAAACAATAAGTAGACCTGTTAAACTCAGTCCTGTTTCTGCGTACCTCAGTGTACTTTGCCCAGAGCTTGCTTAGCAGCTGTGCTTTGGGGGTATTTTGTTCATTTTTCCCCTAGTGGCTTGTATGCTGTGGAACATACATATAGCATGGAAGAAGGGATGCTATTAAAACAGAGACCTCAAATGCTTAGGGGGAAAAAAAAAAAAAAAAAAAGAAACCCCCAAAACTTAGTTTTTATTCATTGCTGTCAAGGTAGTAGAGGCTACCCAGCTTCTTTTCTAGTTCTGGTCCCATACATAGTCTTAAAAATGTGACTGAAGAAAACATAAACTAGCCAGCAGTTGTTTCCTGCTAATTGCGATATAGAGAACAGCAATATGGCACTATAACTTTGCCTGATGTTACCTCTGTGTCATATTTTTCTTCAATACTTTATTTACAGACCCTTTTTCTGCAACTACCATATACAGGAATATGTTACAGCTGCCTCAAATATTTGAGCCAACCTTAACAGAAGTAAATAAGGCTTAAAAATATTACTGCTTAGAAACCTTTTCCACCTTGTATATGAATATGTAGCTTTCCTTAATGTCAGAGTCGATCAGTCCTACTGTTCTGGATGTTTTTGTTCCAATAGTATTGTTCATATATGGCACAGCAGGTTAAGAACTGCTTATTTGGAAAGCTTGTCCAAAGTGTGGCTATTCAGTCCGTAATAAATTATAAAAGTTAAAATAGTTTGAGAAATGTTGCAGAAGTTCCAGTTACGGCATGAGAAACACCTATTGTGAGCTAACTTTATGTGAAAATGACCTTTATGTGAAAATCGGATGACTAATAAGCTAAATAAAGCTGTTTGTTATTCTTCAGTTCTAGCATAAAGAGCCAAATGTAGATGTGCTTTCTTAACACTTTTCTCAAAGCTGTACCCCCAGTCAACTATTTTCTTTAGAATGACAGCCAAATGGGGATGTGAAGAAATAAAGGAGCTATTTGCATGGGAGCAAGTAGAAACTCAGGATAAACAGTTAGGATCTCTGCTGCTCTTTCATCTTTTTCACTGCTAAGATTTTCCTTTAAATACATTGTTCCTTGTGGCAATTACAACTTCTATTGTAATACTGCTGGTAGAAGCTCTTCTCCTTGAAGAGGGTTATCTATTTTTAGATGGTATTGATGTTTTTTCCAAAAAGAAAACTTGTTCCTAAAACCTGGATGTATCCATTACAGGAATTGTATTTATCCTTTTGGGTTACTTTGCTTGTTTTGTGTGAGTCTTTGAGACTCACCCAGTGGATGATCCATAGTTCAGAGCAATTGGGTTTGGTTTTCAGACCCTAGATGGTGGCAAGATGACCAGATCTGAGCATTGCTGCCTGGTTACTGAAGAAGTCTAAGGCCTACTACTAGGCAGTTTATGGGCATCTAGTGGTTTGGATATGGGGGCATTCCAGGTTTGACAAAAGAAGCAGTAGCATGTTTAACTGAAATTAACATGCTACAGCCTGTAGTAGAGAATGATTAGACTGTGCTCTTTATCTGTCACTTGTCCAGCCAGTCAGATTGGCAGCAAGGGACGGAAACCTTCCATGCAGAGTGTTTCTGTCTTTCATCAATAGTTTCTGCTTTCCTTTAGAGTGTATGGGAGAAACAGGTTGGAAAGGTGCTGTAAAGGAAAGCCTTTATGTTCTTGCAGATCACTGATCAGGTAATACGTAGCGCCTTGAACTATCAATGTAAACAAAGTTTTGACCACAGTATGCACTCTGCTTGGAATAATCTTGATGAGCCATCAGAAACAGTAGATCAATATGCCTTATGATCCATTTAAAAGGACCAAGAAGGAACACAACTTTTTCCTGCAAGCTGTAGGTATAATTGCTTTAATAAGTTAATGTAAAAATTCAACTGCCACTGTACTTTTAGGTTGTGAGGTTATTGTTCATCTGTAGTTCAGATGTTCTTTGATCTTTAAGGCTTACTTATATATTATTAAGTATCTGAAAATCTTCCTTTTAGTTATGTTACTAGGTTTGAGGTATTTTGGGGGAAGAGAAGGAAATAACAAAGGCTACTATTAACTCTGCTGCTGTTTTTCAGAAAATACATAGTTCTAAAAATGTTTCAGTGTGCAGGATATAAAATATATCAAGTTTTGCTGATCCCTACATCAGTGACTGCTGTGTGTAACATCGTTGAGAAAAAGGGTCTTGACTTCGGTGAATGCTAGGTGTTCCAAAATGTAAGCAATTGGACAGGTTAAGATTTTTTCTGTATTGTCACTTAAGCATTCTGTCACATGTTTATCTTTAGTACACGGGGAATAGAATGTGTGTGTTTAAAAAAGGACTTGTGAAAGTTGAAGTTGTTCTACTACTGCAGTATCAAGTAAGCTGTTGCTTTTGCAGCTGCTCTAAAAGAATATTCTTTGTAGGAAGCATCTGAGAGGTCATTGCCTGCCTCCTGGATTAAACATCCCCTTCTAGGGTAGCAGAGTTTACAGTATGATTAGTAAAAGGGAGAGAAAGTGTCTGAAATCACCACCTGTTTACTTGGGTAGTGTTTTTCTTTGGGTGCTGGAGAGTTGTTCAGGGCATGTGTCTGTAGTTTACATAAACTTGTTGATCAGGGATTTAGGAAAGGTCAACCAGTGATAGCGGATTTCAGAAACACTGCTGAGAGTTAATTTAAAGTTCTTCTTGGGAGATTTATACAAATAATACTGAAATGTTCATGTTTGGGATCTGAACCTTTACCCTTTCTCCCTTTCAGCAGTAAGAGCAGCAGCTAGGAAATCAGTGGGATTTACATGCTGACCATGTTAAATGTCTTCTCTAGTTGGGGAGGATGAGGGAAGAGGACCAAAACACTACCACCTGACTTTCCAGACTGTTTTTGGTTTAGATTGGCCTTGATATCAAGAGATCAGTTACTGGACAGGTTTTTACTAAGCAGGATGCTTTTTTTCTTAGGCCAAGTTTTGTGATGTAATTTTATGGAGAAACTCTAGTTTCCGTCATGATGACTTCATGGTACATACAGCGTGGCAAACTGGCAGCCTGTGTTGGCATGCCAAGAACTGAGGTGATGGTAGTGTTGAACTTCTCCTAGAGAAACAATAAAAGAAAAAATAAAATTGCTGGTAGATAGTGAACACTTTGATACAGTAATACTACTTCTGCCATAGGAGCTAACAGAGTAATAAAAATACGTACGTTGTAAATAAGTGGTTTCACAGAACTTTAAAGACAGTGAAGGTGGGGCATAGCCTTTTTTTCTAACAGCAATGTCAGTTCTATGGAGGTGAGCTGCATTCAGTTCTTCGTAGAAAATGCTGTTATAAAAAGTGTGCCTAGCTGATTATTATTATTTTTTAATCTAATGTGATTTTACTGAATTGGCAAATGCAGCCTGAAATAAATCCTGTGTGATGATGAATCTTGCTATTTATTCCTGTTTAAAAAAAAATCCATGTGGATGTATTTTAAAGAAACTAAAGGACAAACAGATCCATTTTTGGTCTGTTCTACATAAAGGTTACCATAACAAAGAATCTAATGCAGAAGTGTATTTCTCAGTTCTGTGACATTTCAGACATTTAGTGGGTACTACAGTAGCTATCTAGATTTTTTTTTTTGGTGTGTGAGTTCCTTTTGTGTTTGGGGTTGTTGTTTTTGGTTTTTTTTTTTGGTGGTGTTGTGGGGTCTTTTTGTCTTGTGGGTGAGTTGTGGGTTTTTTAGTGTTGAAAGACTCATTTGGATCCAAGAAAATGTAATAGACCTATCTGCCCATGGAATAGATTTTTCTTCTACGTGAATCTAAATTACTTTATGCCTTACAAAATCAAATCCTGCAGTGCCATTTTGTTTTATATCATCAGAATTAACACGATTGTCTGATCGTGTCTGGACAAATCATGTTAATATCTGTAGCAACCCCAGGGTCAAAAAGGAGATATTTTGTATGCAGTGCCCCATAGCAATAAACTTCAGTATTGCTGCAAACATGGATTAGTCTTAATTCTGACAACTGATAAAACAAGTGCTGTCAGCATCATTAAAGTCTGTGGATCTTGTCCTTAAAAAATAATTTAAAAAAGTTGAAATTGGTACTAGTTCCTAAACTGATCAGAGATTAAGTTTCTCTGTAACCACGTCTCTAGTTTGCCTTTTGACTCCGTATGTAAGTAGATTTGGCTGGAACTTAGAACAGCATTTTGTTGTGTCACATTACTAGTTCTGAAGGTACTCAGAACCTATTTGGATTTTATTTTTTTTTTTTGCAGATGATACAGCTCTAGAGGAAAGACTGACCTTGATGACTTGCTTGACAGCATCTGAGTAGTGAAAGCACAATAGACACCTTTTTAGAGTTTAACAGAAATAAAAATTCATCTAGGAACAAGAGCATTGGACTTGAAGAAATAAAACTTCAGAGCTCAGAAGTTGGTCACTGATAAACCCTATTTGGCAATACAGCGTGGGAATGAATACTATTGAGACAGCAAAGCTTGAAGAGCATATGGAGAGTCAAAACAATGACACTTCTAATGGCTACTCACGACCTACTCTCTCAGTCACTGAAGAGAGCAAAAATGGCACTAGCAAACCAAAGGGCTTGTCTAATGGCTTGCGAAAAACAACGAAGAAATATCCTGATTACATCCAGATTGCTATGCCTGCTGAGTCTAGGAACAAATTTCCTCTGGAATGGTGGAAAACAGGCATTGCCTTTGTCTATGCTCTCTTCAACTTGATTCTAACAACTGTCATGATCACTGTGGTCCATGAGAGAGTACCTCCAAAGGAGTTAAGCCCTCCCTTGCCTGACAAATTTTTCGATTACATTGATCGTGTGGAGTGGGCTTTTTCTGTATCAGAAATAAATGGAATGATACTACTTGGATTATGGATATTCCAATGGTTGTTTCTTAGATACAAGTAAGCAGCTATATTTTTTTTCCTCTGCTTTATGTTTTCAGAACATTTGTTTCCAGTTTTAGCTCTGGGTACAACAAATTTTATGGTAGAATCTGTAGCAATATTGTAGAATGGGCTGGCAGGAAAATGCCAAAGGGATGACTGCTTTAGAAACTGTTCCATTGTCTAGGCTGGATACAGAAACACAGGCTTCTCCTGATTATTGCATAATATTTCTAAAATCTGAATTTGACACCCATGGTGTCAAAACCCATTCATGTCAAAACCATGGAGCTAGAGCTCCATAATGGTTGTATGTGTATCCTGCATGTGAACTTTATACTCATTCTTCCTCTCCACTCTTCTTCTGCTTTCAGATCAATAGTGGGACGCAGGTTCTTTTTTATAATGGGAACTTTGTATCTGTACCGCTGTATTACTATGTATGTTACCACCCTACCTGTGCCTGGAATGCATTTTCAGTGTGCGCCAAAGGTAAGAGTCTTTGCTCCCCAGTTCTTGCTTTAGTCTGCCTGAGTCCTTATGGCTGAGGCCGTAAGAGCAAATAGAAGCTGATGTTCCAGGTGTTGTTAAATAACACAAATTATTTTCAGTTGATGTCTTCAGAAACATAGATCATGCTAAACCAAAAATTGTGAGATATGCAGAGAGCCTCAAGTTGTTGCTGCAGTTAAGATGCTTTAAAGGAGAGTACGTGTGTCGAAATGGGCTGCTGCCAAGTTAGTAAACTTGTTCATGAGGCTTGAGTCACTCTTAGTACTGCAGCAATACTTATTACATAGATGGTGGGGCACCTGTTTGTTCAGCCTTGTTCTTTCACATTGGGACAATTCAGGAACATAGTGGATGAACTACTTATGAACTGGGATCTATTTAAAAAAAAATCTTTATTTGCATACCACTATTGTAAAGACTCAACTGTTTTGTTCTAATAGCTTGGGGAATGACTTCGTGTGTTGTAGATTGAGAAGTGGGAAGAGGTAAGCAAAGGAAAACTTAACTGTCTCTGCCAGAAGTACGTATTGCTAGGATTAAAACAGGATTAATTACTTGAACTCTGGAAAGACATGATAGCTTTTCTGGATTTATTTTTTTGTCCCATGTGAATATCTCTCCGATTATGTAAAACTTAGTTATCCTTTTAACTTGCTTGTGTTTGTTTTTTTTTTTTTTCCCCAGAGTTAATCTTTAAATAGCTAGGTGAAACTGAGTGTTTGCCTAGGATCTATGAGAAGTCAAAAGTTGACCCTCATGTATGTTTCAAAAAAAAAAAAAAAAAAAATCTTCTAAATCAGAGCAAGTCCTGACTGAGCTTGTAACCAAATCTAAAATTTAGTTCGAGGGTTTTTCTTTTTTCCCCTGTTGAAAAATTGCTCAGCTCTGAACAGAATGACAAGCAGTACGCAAGGTTGTACAGTATTGAAACTAGTTTTGAATGGGTTTTACCCATTCCATCAATTGCTATCATGAGATACCTGACTTTATGAATTCTTAATATTTGCCTTTCCAGAATACTGTGCATCTCATTTTCATACACTGCATATTTTAAAATAGCCTTTGAAAGCATAGGCAGAATGCTAGTGTTACCAAGCTTAGCACCTGACAGCTTTGATATGCATGCCCATTTGTTTAAGAATATGGGAAAGAAAGTCAAAGAAATGGAAGATGTGTCCTTTTCTCCCTGTCTGCCTGACTCCACATGTGTTTGGGCAAGAAGTTTACTCAAGTCACGTATGGTGTACCTTAAACTTTTTTTTCTTTCTGTACTCTTTTTGGGTGTTGTAGTTGAACGGAGATGCGCAGGCAAAGCTTCAGAGGATCCTGCGACTGATTTCTGGTGGTGGTCTATCCATAACTGGATCTCACATCCTATGTGGAGACTTCCTGTTTAGTGGTCATACTGTGGTATTAACTCTGGTCTACCTGTTCATCAAAGAGTGTAAGTGACGGTATTTCAGTGGTCTTTTCTTGTTTAAATCCATTGTACTGGGAAAACACAGGCTAAAAGTTTTAGGATGTGTTTTATATTTTTGCACCAAAATATAAAACTACAGCCCCCAGTTAGTGGTCAGCCTTACACAGACTGTACGTGTATGGGTTTGAAATATAAATCATGACTCTGAGTGGAAATGGAACGTGGGTGTAGTGGAAGCGTTGCAGGCTTTAACTGAACACTTAATGTGACTAGACATGTATAGCGTGTACTACTTGATTGAAGCAAGCTAGCTTTTCATTATTCATTAACGGGTTACTCAAATCTGGGGTAAAACAAACTGTAGATAATTAGGTAAATTAGCTCTGTGCAGGTTGGCTGACATACCTTAGATTTTAAAGGATTTATTTTGTGGCGTGAGCATAGCAGCATTGCACACCTAAACTACATGCAGAAGCAAAGCTATTTTTTGTGAAGTGTGCTGTATGTTAGTTACTGCAAACAATGAAAAATTGATTCATGCTCTTTGGATGTCTTCTGCTAGAGTCTTCTACTTTTTGCCTCTTGAAGTTGATAAAAATTTGGCAAGCACACAAAGAATATAGTTAGGGTTATGGTTTCACCCTTTGCTTTACATTGCAATGGTGCATGGGGGGGAATCAGTCTATGCTGCACACACAGCATCGATTGAAGCTTTAGAGAGTAGAGCACCGATTTCTGAATCTGATATATTGTAAGCAATGCTGGTACCCTGGGAACTTGGCCGCTCATTAATGCATAGCAGGGAGTTCCCTTTTCAGTTCACATATTTGGAATTGGAATCTTCTCTCCTACTGTTGTGTCCCAAACTATGCAAATGCTAGATTGGCTCATGGGAATGTGCTGACTGAAACAAAAATAAGACTAGCCAGCATTAGTTGAGTGCCTTCCTCTTATGAAAACATTGAGGGAAGAAGGTGTTGCGGTGCTGTGTTCTGCCTTACACAAAACCCACGCTATAGAAATGCCTGTTTCACATGACAAACTTGAAATCTTTGGATGCAAGATACATGTGTAACTCATCAATATTATTAAAATAGCCTAATACATTTGTTGTTTGCCTTGTTTTGTGTATGTTACTGCAGCTTAATGCTGGTCACACACCCTTTTAATATCTTTAGTACCAGAAAGATACAGGAACCCAATATGTCTGGGGCTTTTATAACTCCTGTACTTCTATCCTAAGAGGTTTGAGGAATTATAATGTACAAATACTTGTAATAAGCCCTTTGCTGCCTAATTGTTTGGCATATGTTTCAGAGGACTTGTGCTCTATAAATGAGAAATGAATAGCTTTCCTTTCTCTGACTCCCATATAATTAGCAAAATGTTATCCGAGCAAGGACTTAAGCCCTATAATTGCTCTGAATTAGAGGCTGCTTATGGTACTTTTTCTGCTCTTTTGATGACATGTCTGCAGTGCAAGATGCATTCTGAGGTTGTTATTTCTGGCTTAGTAGTTTTTTTTTTTTCTCTGCTCTTTCTTTCATCCTTTGCTGCTTCACTTATTCCCCCACATTCCAGATTTTTTTCCCCAGAGTAGTTATTTACGTTTTTAGCTTTACTTTGTCTGTCTTGCTTTGGGCTGTTTTCATCAGCTGCTTTAGATGACTTGGCTCCTTTTATTTATTTATTTATTAAATCAGTAGATACAGATTTGTCTGCAGTGTTTTGAGGGGAGCTAAGGGACTTTACTGTCTTAATGCTTGCGCCAAAATTTAAGTTGTCCCACAGGAACTGTTTTGCACAGGCCTCTCAAACTTCTACTGTGTAAGCTTGTTGAGATCAGTAACTTTTCTGCTGGTATTGTGTGAAAGTAAAGGCTGACCATTGCCCCCCAAGGCAAGGGGTGCCAAAACCTCCCACTGAGAGTGAAATGAAGCCCGTTAGCCTGTCAGAAGTTATGAATGGTCATTGTGACACCCATGGCCTTTTTCAATGGGGACAGAAGGGCAGGGGAACTTTTCCACTGAAGTGGCTTAAATTCATTTTGAAGAATAGCTTAACTCCCATTCATTAATCTTTAATGAAAGGGTATAAATTCACATACTGTACTTCACTGTACAGTGTATTCTGTTGCACAGAACAGAGGTTTCATGCAAAGTAGTTAAAACCTAGGAATTAAAAGGCAAGTATCTTTTCCTGTTTAGTCTGTGATTCTGCTCAAGTTGTATCAATTCTAGATATTTTACTAGAGTGTAAGTTTACTTGAGCATAGACTATAAAAAGAGCAGAGTCTCAATACACCCAAGTAAAATAACGTGTATGTTTTGCCTCAATTCTGTCTCTTGCTCTGCACCCCATACCCTAGAAGTGATTTAAAACGTAGTAGCCTGAATTAAATAATCATAGCATCATAGACTGATTTAGGTTGGAAAGGATCTTAAGATTGTCTAGTTCCAACCTCTTTGCCATGGGCAGGGATGCCTCACACTAGACCAGGTTGCTCAGAGCCCTTTCCAACTTGGCCTTGAATACTGCCAGAGATGGGCATCTACAACTTCTCTGGGCAACCTGTTCCAGTGTATCACCACTCTCACAGTGAAGAATTTCTTATTTATATCCAACCTAAATCTCACCTATTTAATCTTTTATGTTTTCCCCTTCCCTTTGTGGATTGCTATAACAACATACATCTTTTTTTTGTGTGGTTCTTTTTTTTCAATCACTTTCCTATTTCACAGATTCACCACGTCATTTCTGGTGGTATCACTTAATCTGCTGGCTAATGAGTGCTGCTGGCATAATTTGTATCCTTGTTGCTCATGAACACTACACCGTAGATGTCATCATTGCTTACTATATCACCACACGGCTTTTCTGGTGGTACCACTCAATGGCTAATGAAAAGGTGAGTAGCAAATATCTTCAGAGTCAATGTATAGCCTGCATTTGTTAATAGTGCTCACAGGTTCTTAATTTTGAAATAAAAATAGGAGTTCCATATTGAAGTTTAAACAAATTGGGCAAGGAGTTTTGTTTTACTGTGGTTTAAGTAAATATTTAATGAATTAAGATGTTATTTTTTTGATCTGTGGCTGTTAATAAGTTATTGCAAAAATTATTTTTACAAAGCTAATTTTTGAAATTGCTTATAAACACTTCCTGAACTTCAAGGTTTTATTGCTGTAGTTCATGTATAGAATAGCCCTTGTTTGTCTAAGCTTATGAATAAACAGTAGTTTAGTAATTTATAACCAACGTAAGTTAACCTAGACCATCCTAGAAATCTAGTGGTAGTTCTTCTGTAACTGTCACTAAAAGTACATTGTTCAGAAGGTATCTGCTGCAGTTGTTCTAAGAGCACCTTCAAGCAGGAGCATAGATCTCAAGCCATTTCAATCTAGTTTTCAACTATTAGTCATCAGTGGAAATGTGACATGTCTGAAAGGACTCACATTCAAAGAAGTGAGTGCTTGGTCTCCCTGAATATTGTACAGCAATGAAGCATCTTTTTCTGTTAAAGATGCTTAATTTGTAGTATACATTTGGACTATGATGTATATACTACCTCAGTACTTTGTTTTTTCTAGGCTAAATGCACCTTGTCTTTACAGAAACGCATGCAAATACATTGAATTTTTGTGGTGGTTGTGACTCAATGTAATTGATTGTAATGCTTTAAACTGATTGTCCGTTTCCTTTTCTTCTTTATCTTCTTGTGCCAATACAGACTTTAAAGGTCTCTTCGCAGACAAATTTTCTCTCTCGAGCCTGGTGGTATCCAATATTCTATTTCTTTGAGAAGAATGTGCAAGGCTCTGTTCCTTGCAGCTTTTCTTGGCCAATATCTTGGCCTCCCAGCTGCTTCAAATCTTCATGCAAAAAGTATTCACGGGTTCAGAAGACCGGAGAGGACAATGAAAAATCTACCTGAAGAAAAGGAAAGCATCTACTCTGGTTTTTTTGTTTGCTTTCTTACCAAAATGTTAATGCTGTAACCAAAGTTCTTAAGAGGACTACACTGAAGAAGTGGACCAAGCTTCTGTGCAATTGGTTGGAAAGACAAGTGTAGACACACATATTGCCATTTCATATGTTCTCCTATCATCACGCTGTACAGACCTATTCTGCTCTTCAGTGCTAATAGAATGCACCACTCTTGGGACTTTTTTTTATTATTAAAGAAAAAAATGGAGCAGGACTTTGCTTTACTAATGAGATAGAGGTGCCAAAGCCCACATTAACACTTTTATTACTATCACTCATCCACAGAAGCACCCAAAAATCTCATCTTCAGAGTCTGGAGTGCATAAGGGCAAAAACCATGCCAAAATGTAAAGGTGTGATATTGGCATATTGAGGTATATAAAAAGATAACACAGTTATGGAAAGTGGTTTGTTGCATTATTCTTGCTAATGAAGGTAAGGCCTTCGTGTGACTGGTACAGCTGGAAGCGAGTCTTGACTTTTTTTGCACTCTGGGTATGACTATCTTGTGACCCTGAAATCTACTTATCACCGTTATCTCCCATATATTCTACTATATACAGATTTTTACATTTTTATGAGTAATTTTATATCTAAACTGTTGTGCTACCTGATGACTTTGCAAAATAGGAATAGCTGCTAACATCAGAGCTCAAGGGGCCTAAAGTTTTATTTTTAAAAAAGGACACAGTTTCAAAGTTAAATCTTAAATTGCAGCTGGCCTCGTCTATATAGCTATACAGTGCCTATCAGTGTATGTATATGCATATACACACAAAAGCACACACTGCTGTGTAGTTAAACACCTATTAAACAAAACTGCTTACTGGAAAGAGTGATCATACGGTCCTTCATTCAGGCAAAAGTCCTATGGATCTCACCTTGAGGAATGCAAGGCCAGGTCCAAAATGGCGCTATAATTAAAATAAACTTTAAATTTTAGTAGCTATCTCTTGCTGAAAGTATGTAGCAGGTTTGCTTGGGAGCCATGGTTCTTTTTTTAACTGTTGGCACACATTTCTGTAACTTACCTTAGAGAAAAAAAAGCAACCCAAAGAAGTGCCAAGGTGAATACCTACAACAGTAGCATTTCTTCAAGTATTACCTAAACCCATTTCATATTAAATGACACTGTGGTAGAAGTCACATGCAGATTCCCTTTTTTTCCCTGCAAGGTTTCGGTCCAGTTAAAATGGCCATTTAAACAAGTTGGGTGAGAATGTGGGAAACTACCATGGTGTAAACATGTAACAAACCCACAAATTAACAGCTGCCTGGTTCTTATTGGGTTTTGTTGGTTTGTATTGTTGGCAAAACAAGGTAGAAAATTAGAATGCCACATTTAACCCTTTATGTTCTATATTCTATATTAATTTCTGCAGTTATCTCAATTTTATTTTTAAATTTTCAGTAAAACCTGATAGCAAAGACAAAATTGTGTTAAGTGTTGAGGTATAAAGGAAATGCTGTTTATCTTAAAAATGTTTAGAACTGAGTGAGAAGTGTGAATGTGAAAACTTGTTTTTAAAAAGTCCAGTTAAAGTTATAAAATGCAATACAGAGTATTCAGATATCTTTTTTTCAGTTAAGGGGATCAATTGCTGTGAGTTGTACATGAGAATATTAATGTGCATTTCAAATATTTTTGTGCATTATCAAAGTAATACAATAAACAATGTTCCTTACAATAAGTCCTTGTTAACACTTAGCTAAGAGAAATTCTGCTGATGTTGGGTTTTGTTACTTTTAAATCGGCTTCTTAGAACCGTACAACGTGCCCCTGGAAGTTGTGTGTGTGTGGGGCCATACCCATGTTCTCATTTGCTTGCTAAAAAGCCAGTAGCAGAACATTTATATAAAAATCCTTTTTACGTATCATACAAATGAATCTGTTCAATGTCAGTCTGTAAATCTGCCAGCATACTCATGTCACTGCTACTTCATAGAGCATAGTACTGTTTTCTGAAGCTGAATTCCAAGCTTTGTGGTATCTTAAATACCATCATGTTAAGCCACTTGTAGTAATACTGTCTTTGAGAAATCATGGGTGAATTTCATTAGTAGTAACCATGCCTTGAAAATAACATGATGAAAGGCATTCCAGTAAGGAGCTTGAACACTGATTTTCATTTGGTGGCTGAATAATAAATACTTTGATAGTCTAGATAGCTAACTGTCTGCATAACCCCCACCATGTCTCTGTGGGATTTCTCTAATATTCTATAGAGTAATAGAATTTTTTTTCATGCAGGATGTTTGTTTTCTTTATTCCTATTTTGAAAGGAAAAAATACAAAAGTGATGAAATAGAACAAAGTAAAAATTATTCTGTTGTTGGGCAGTGGGAGCTTCTGTTCTCCTGCTGAATTTGATAGAAACTTCTGTTGTAATGCAAAACTAAAGTTTAAATGGCAGCCTGAGCTCAAAACTTGTTTCCTTTTCTGGCTCAGCAGTCCCTCAACTGCTTAAATTTTCTCAATTGTATCGAAGTCCTCAAAAGGGGGTGTGTGTTTAATTAACAGGACACCCCAATTCTCTATTCTCTCAATAGCTTTAAACTGCTTCTGCAAACTTAGATGGTACAGATGTATTTTGAAGACTCTTTAGGCCTACATGCAAGGTAATAAAATGGGGTAAGTAACAGTATATGCTGGTGCTTACTGCTATAGTAGTTTATCCAATCCAAATTACAGATGGTACACAAAAAATAATTTTAATAACTCAATGATCTTATATACATACTATGAAACTGAAAACATGGTTTCTCATAAGGAAAAAGGATTGCAGTGGGTAGAAAGAAAAGGAGGGAAGTAGATTTCACTTAATGTACTGATCGCTTGATTGTAGGCTGATTTGGGCTATTTATGCTCAATGTTCTGCAGCATGTCCCTGTATTTATTTTTCCTAGAGTTACAATAATAATCTTTCTTACAGATGTCACACCAGAGGCACCTGGTACTGTGACTCTAAATAAAATGCTCCTTCTGTCTACTGGAGAGCATTTACGTGTTGAACTTCCCAAATACTTGAAAACAAAGGCACTACATTTGTACATCTGGCTGTTGGGTGCTTTGCATTTATGAAACAAGCTTTCTTAAATGCCTAACCTAAACTTAAAGCTGGATTTAAAGCTTAACTTGATAATTTAAAGAAATGTGGTGCTCCATGGTCATGATCTAGATGTTATAATCTAAAATATTAACATATTAAAATAATCTAAAAAATTAACATATATTTGAAACCTTTGTAAATTGACATTTTTATGGTATGTGCTTAGCACTCCCATGTGGATGTAAATGGTACTAAATGTTAATCATTCTTCATTGCCGTTTGCTTGGAAAGATAGCTACAGGTGGAGTGGTAGCAAAAAGAGCTGTGCTAAATTTTGCTGTGAACTCTAGTACTGGATTTGCCTCCCTCCTTAAGGGGTGGGAGGGGAACTGTGGGGGAGGGGTAAGAGAAGTAAGAAAAAAAATGCCAAGACTCTACCTGTTAAGATACACTACATTTGTGTACTAGAAAAATAAAGCCCAGTAGCAGAGACAGAACGGGTAAGTATTTTTAGAGATATGGGAGAGAATTATCTTAATTAGATTAGTGCACATCCACTTATCTTTATCTTAAGTCAGAATCTGTTCAAACTCTAGCTTTCTCCCATCATTAGTGTCTGCCTAGACAATTTATCCTAAGCTGTTAGGTACTAACCCAAATTCATTTTTTCATTTCGGTAGATACAAAGTATGATTTACAGTTCTAGAGACCAGATCTATTAACTTCAGGGCAAGGTGAAGTCTTTCCATTTACTTTACGTGAACTTTCCCACAGCTCTTTAACTTACAAAAAGCTATCTTAAAGATCCATGGGGTAATTCTGAAAACATGTCAAATCTATCAGTTATACTGGAATCATTTTTATAATTTCCATTATTGACAGACTTAACTGTAAATCTCCATGGTTATCTTGATATTTTTACAACATACGTGTTTTGGACTTACCTTAGAAGTCTTTTATAGGCACACAAAACTAGAATGATACTGTAAGATTGAACATTTACGAACTTAGGTGTTCCATACCAGGCATTGTAAAAACCATGTCTTAAATTCAATTTCTGAAGAAAGGGGTCTTAAAAAGAAAAACTTTTGTGGGACACCACTAAAATAAGTGTTGCTCCTTAAGAGCACTTGAGAAAAATATCCTAGCTTGCCACTGAAGTAACTTTGTTTGTAAAGTCAGCCTTCATATGCTACTTTATGATGCTTCCCAGTGTCCAAAAAAACCCAACCCAGTTGTGCTGAGAAACTGAGAATGAAGACAAAGGCTTTTGTTCTGCTATTTACAAGAAAAAGGAAGATGAAAATGTTGAAGTAGATGATGATCATGTATTGCTTTTTACTCAAAATAGAGCTAAAACTATACGCAAATTCCAAGTAATATGTAATTGTTTATGTGTAATAGTGCTGAAAAAAAACCTATAAGGAAATGGGCAGTATTAAGCATTCCACAGTACAGATGCACCGTACAGATGTACGGGGGGCCTACAAGGATGCTGCAGAGGGACTCTTCACTAGGGACTGTAGTGATAAGACAAGGGGTAATGGGTTAAAACTTAAACAGGGGAAATTTAGATTGGATATAAGGAAGAAATTCTTTCCTGTAAGGGTGGTGAGGCACTGGAACAGGTTGCCCAAGGAAGCTGTGAATGCTCCAAGGAAGCTGTGAACACCTGGCGGTGTTCAAGGCCAGGTTGGACAGAGCCTTGGGTGCCATGGTTTAGTGTGAGGTGTCCCTGCCCATGGCAGGGGTTTGGAACTAAATGATCTTAAGGTCCTTTCCAGCCCTGACTATTCTATGATTCTGTTCTATGTCTGTCCTGTGGACTATGCTGGTTCTGATCGATAACTTAAAATATAAAAATCCAGTGGGAGATGCATAAAGACCTTAAAATATTTAAACATGACCAGCAAACTTTCATAAGCTCTTGTTCCAAGCTGTCACTGTTTGTTTCTAAAACAAGAACGAACTGCTGCAGTGCTTAAAACATACTGAAGCTTTTTCTAGCTGGCTCAAATTTCCATGGATTTAACTGTTTGATTAAATCTTCTAACCTAGAAAGCAGCACCGAAGAATTTCAAGCTAGCTACAGGTAACTTAAATACTGTAAGAAAAAGTACTTGTTCTGGACTAATCTTTTGGTAGATAATCTTTCCTAACAAAACACTTAGAATGCCTGAATGATGTTCTGAGCTGAAGTAATGATATAGTGCTGTCTCTAGTATTTATCTGAAGTACTAATGTTGAGGATTCTTTCCTGGTGAATACTAGTTCTTAAAAACTCAGGAAGATTTGACTTGTTTTCAATTGAAATATTTCAGTTCCTAAGGACTTGGAATTTAGCACATACTATGAGAAGTTAGTTTTCTGTGACTCTTTGCTGTGGGCTAATCTTTAAGTTAAAGATGCAAGCCAGGTAGGAGGAGAGGGTGAACCCACTGTTGCTGGAAGTAGTTTGTGACTGAGTTCAGATTATATTGGCTGCATGATACTGGCTGTCTTATCCATACCATAGAAAAAAAATATGCTATATTACACTATTCTATTTAGTGTTCACTCTTTTTCAAATGATTCTGTGTTGGCCCAGTCATTTCTCTAGATGAGCAGTGAGTGTGTTTGTTGTTTTCTTGATTTATAGTTTAGTCATAACTGGTTTTAGTTCTAGTAAATGTCAACGGAAAAAAATGGAGATCCATTGTATACAGTGCCTACGGTGTTTTTTTAAATCTCTATGCATGGGTTTCTTCTAGCAGGAATACTCTTCTTTCAGGCTATGCTTATATAATAATAATAATTGTATTTGTCATCTGTATAATAAGGTCTTTAGGAGGTTAGTATTTGTGAAACTGCAAAGGCATGACACAGTCTCTTTTGTGCCAAATGAAATTATTTTTCACAAAATAACTGTTGAATTGAGTCTGAAGGTCACTCTCTCCCCTCCTTTTTTTTTTTTTTTTTAATTTATTTTTAGTTAATATTGTTAAAGGACAAGTGGTCAGAAACCAGTCTGAAGTAAAGGCATTTTGAGTAGTTGGGGACCCAGGCACCATGCAAGTGCATGTGCATATGGAGGGTGCTCTCTGGCGTATGCAGTACTGGATGCAGTACACAGAGGCTCCTCTGGGAAGATGCACTAGGTTGTACTTGCATAGTCGTCTGTGAACAATCTTTGCTTGTCCTTTTGAGTTCTTTTCAGCCTTTGGGCACAGTACCAAATGTGGCAACAGCTAAAAAGTGTAGTGAAGATCACATACAACTGGAAAACTATGAAAGGGGCTGAAAAGGCAGACCAGTGTAAAACCAGTCATTGGAGAGCTGCATTCTAGTTCAACAGAAATATAATCTGGTGTTACTTCAAGCATGTGAGTTGCATTTAAAATCAGTGATTCTGTATGCTTTTTTGAATTAGTATTACTATTATTATAGTTTAAATAGCAGCAGGAGGGCAGAAAACATCAAGAGGAAATCTAGCTCCCTGATTACTTTTATATTTACCAGTTAAGTGTTTGCATATGGACCTTAAACAATATTGCTAAATTCCAACCCCTCTTCCCTTTTTTAAGTAACAAGTTCTCTGTGCTTTGTTACTTCCATAAAAACTGCGTTTGCATTCCACTTTTTTCAGTTTGTTACCACTCAAAATGCTGTTTATACTTTGGCCTAGGCTGCTTTGGGCTCCTGTCTTACTTCACCTGCCTCTGTTGACTGCCTTTTCTAAATGGCTCAAAACCGAAGAGTAGCCCCCAAAATTAACACTAAAGCCAAAAGGTATTCTTGTCAGACACATTTGCACAATTTGAAACTTGAGATTATTTTCAAGTACAAAAATCTAACATCCTAGGGCATACTTTTTATCTCAGGAATCAATTCTTGCTTTTTAAATATTTAGTAATTAATTTGTGTTTATTTTCCTTATGTAGGAGAGCATGTGTGAGATGTGAAAAAGATAAATTCTAGTGGTTTTGTGAGGTCAGGGTCACACTAGGGAATCTGAAAGTGAAAGAGGAAGTAATGTTTTGTGGTTCTCCTGCTTCTCATGTAACTTTGAGGAGAGCTCTAAAGACTTTTGTAAAAACAGTACAGGACATCACTTTTAACTGCAACATGGTTTCATCCTCATTGGCTGATCAGTTTTATTGCATGATTTCTCCTAGGTTGAATCCATAGCTGTGTACATTAATTGGAGCTATGTATCCAACCTGGAAAAAAAACAGGCAAGAAAAACTGTTGGCTGCTGAGGAATCCTAGATAGTAATACAGGAATGCTGTAATGCTTGTGTGGTAAGGACTTAACATAGGGCCTTTTTTTATAGCTTTAGGGTGCAGTTCTGCAAATGCTTTAAAGCATAATACTACAATATCAAATGATACTACTTAGAGATCTTTTGTGCTGTAGTTCCAATTCCTACTAATGTTTCAAATGGCCTTGTTTTTATGTAAACTGTTCATAATTAGTAAGAGTTGGCTTTTCTGTTGCAAAACTTTCAAGATGACACTTTCTAGCACGTTAGCTATTTTGGTTAAGTGGATGACTGCTGAGTGTTGTGGTTTGCTGTATACCAATCTGTTAACTGTGTTAAACTCTATTGCACTAGTTGTACTTTAAAAAAACAAAAGGCAATAATGTGAGCATCTTGTAGCTTTTCTCTCCAAAGGTGCTGTCTGTCATGAACACTTGCACTGTTGACCGTGAATTTGGTAAAAACATGTTAAAGAAATTGTCCTATGTAATTTACTCAGCACATACAAGAAACTTCCCACGGTCAGCCTGTGTACTAACAAATGCAATACTTTGTTAGGCTAATTACATGACCACACACATCTTAAAATTAAAATCCTGTTTCCATTTATGGTGCTAAAGGGATCTTAAAAATTATCAAGAGTTGATCTTCTCTTCTTGCCCATGAATTTAAAGAAAGCTGTTGTGACAATAAAGCAAAATTTCTCTACGTCTTAAGCCTGTTCCAAATGCTTTTTATATAATTAAGACCCTTTTCTATTTCTGCTTTGTATAAAAACTACAAAACATTTCAGATTTCTAGTGCAGGAGAGTGTTAGGAGTGTATGGATTTAGACTACACGTGCAAGATAAAATTTTCATACATGCTTAGGATAGCTAATCATCTGAAACTCAGAAAATCTAAGAATTGTGTTGGATAGGATCAAGGCATGGGCTAATAGTTTTGTTTGGTGTGTGGGTTTTGTGGGGGTTTTGTTTGGTTGGTTTTTGTTTTGTTTTTTTAAGAAAACCAAAACAGTTCTTTGACTTCATCATCGTTTGGAGCCTTGAAGAGACAGAGGATGTGAGATGGAAAACACTGTATTAGGAGAACACTGATTCTGCAGTGTAGATCCATGCTGTGATGAAGCTTTCTGAAAAATCCCCAAACTTGTGACAGAACATGACCAGATAACTGTATCTAGGGAACAGAAGTGAAACTTGACATAATTACTAAGGCTGCTCACAGTAGGACATAAAACCACATGAAAGGACCTTAAACTAGGATCATTTACACTGTGAAACAGCAAAGTAATTTTCTAACTTTGTTTACAAGTAACCTTGTCTTAAGATGAAAAACTACCTTATGTGTTCTGGTGCTGAAGATACTGTTGTGGCCTCCCCTCAACCCTCCATTTGGTTATGATTTAAATTGTATATAGTGAAGAACAATGCATTTCCAAATCTTTTCAAAAGGCATCTTTGGGCGGCAGTATGTATGCTTTCCCTCCATGGAGAATACAAAGCCTTTAGTTGTTCTACCTTCTAAGCCCCCTTATATCTCAGCTTGCAGTTGTAAAAGTGCCTGTAATGCATTTTGAAGTGCTACTATAGTCAACTCTTAAGTATGATGACATATGAACATGCAGAACAGGTGCCATGTCCAGGTACACACTGTTGAGCAAGCGAGGTGCATGTACAAGGGTGCATCCTGGAACACTGCAGCACTCCCTGCTTTGAAGTAGTTACACCTTGAAGTTTTGGTCGCTAAACTGTTACCTTTCGTATACTGGAATAAGTTCTCTTGAATCACTTGCACCTAGTACTTCAAGAAATAAATGGGTTTCTCCAGGTTCTGTTTTATGGAAATTCTGTGACTGTGCAAAGAATATTCCAGGTCTAAAGTAACTTAATTTAAAGCAGAAACAATTGCACTGTCCAGATAAAAGCAGGGATGGCTGGGTATTTGTTGAGTGAAGATGGATCATCTAGTAGTGGTAGCTTATATTGTCTTGCTACCTGTCTCAATGCTTGCTTTAACAGTAGGACACTTGGAAGAGCCAAAGATAGAACAAGGTCATCCATAACAGTTCTAAGCCACATTGAAATACAAGTGTTACTATTTTTTCATTACTAGACGCTTTAGAAACAAATGGTTGTCTTTTTTTAATTTATTTACCAAAGAAGTGCTGTCCTTACAGAAATATTGAGATAGATGCTGTATGTTTAAATGCCCTGAACAAACAAAACGTTTGCAAGCACATGAGACGTACTTGGTTGAAAGTGGATTTTTAGCATTAGCATCTGATGTAAGTAACAGAAACATGTTTGTCACTGCACTGCTCTAACTCAGAACTTTACAGTAATTCCAGTGTTTTTTTGACAAGGAGAGTTTTTTGTGACAAAAGTGCCTGTGGAAATAAAAATCCAAAAGTTGCCTGCAAGCTTAAATAAAGCTTAAAAAATCACAGCCCATACTTGGAAAAGAATGGGTGCTAACTCAACAATTGTATAGAATAACTACTCAATACTCAGAAGGGTTGAGAGGGATTCAAAGACAGAGATAAATTTTGAGAACGGAGTATTATATTGCTTTTGAGAATTTACTGTATGTGTTAAACTTCCAATGTTTCTGCTTGGGTCTTAGCTTTGTAACTAAGAAAAATGAGTTAATGGTTAGCTTTAAAGGAAAATTAGTTAATTTGAGCTACTGTATTTTTTAAAATGCTCATTTTAATGACAGTCATTGCTGGGTGTTTTCCTTTGCTTGTTACATGGAGGATTGTTTTGGTTT
Organism: Psittacula echo; assembly: GCF_963264785.1. Lineage (NCBI taxonomy): Eukaryota > Metazoa > Chordata > Aves > Psittaciformes > Psittacidae > Psittacula > Psittacula echo. The sequence continues at coordinate 56,677,961 of NC_137735.1, forward strand.
TTTTTTTTTTTGTTGTTGTTGTTGTTTGTTGGGGTTTTTTTTGTTTGTTTTTTTACCTGTTAAAAATGGTTACCAAGTGCTTTGATTACTCAGTTTACAGCAAAACGATTTGAGGAATAGGTTTTCCTTAAGTACAGAATTAAATGGGGGTGGTATGTATTATACTGATACGAAGACTGAGGAGTAATAATTTCCAAGGAAAGCATTATAGTGCTAAAACTTGTATATGTAGTTATTTGGGGTATGCAGAATATTAATAAAGTACTTGGTTATATTTTGCTATTAATTTTATGCTTTAAAAAGTCTATTTAGTTCCAATTTTAATTGGAAAAGCTGACTTTAATGTTTCAACAACTTACTATTTTTAAGTAGAAACATCCATTTAATGATACTTCAGAGCAACCTTTATAGTTCATCAGTAAATTCACTTAAATTATAAAAGTAATTTCATTTTTTTTATCAAACCTAATATGAAATTTAATCTCTAGGCAACCCAAGACTGGCCATATGCCCACTGAAACCAATCTTTCAGCTGCATATGGAGGCAAAGACACTATTTCCTCATCTAGTGCTACTTCTCAACTAGACTGAGAAGGAAGGAGACTAGATTGCTCTTACATAGAGAAAATAGGCAAACCAGTAATGTGTTTCAGTTGTGCTGAATAGCTTAGCTTCTTCCTTTCAGACTGCAGCACTTAAACTTTGAGACTCAGATTTAAAATGTCTTTGGTTCAGATAAATTTTCACCTGTTATTTTTGTATTTTTCTAATAGATACATTTTATTTGTGTCCATTGTAACTAACTACGGAAAAAGGTGCATTCCGTTCTGCCCATTTAAATCTGTGATCTAGTTTTTCCTACTTTGTTTAATCCATGGCTAGTAAAATGTCCGTTTTCTGTTCATGTTAGACTAAAGAGATGTTGCACCCAGTTGCCTTAATTGCTTGGAGGAAAACTGATCTTAACCCTTTGAAGCTTTATGTATTTCTAAAATTGCTCTAACTTCTGTATAATTGCAATAAAACCTTTTTAATACAGACCAGCCACTGTTTAAAGAACCACTTGTCACTATCTTTATTGAATGGTCAAATATTTAAAAGCAAAGAAAAACACTTTTTTTAATGGGTAAAAATCACTTGTTCTTTCCCTTTTTATTTTTGGTGGTGTAGTTAAAAGTGGTGTATATATACACTTTAAAGGTGGTGTATTTCTCATTTGCCCATAATGCTTTTCTCTTTTAGTGAGGGAAGTATGAAGAGTGCACGATACCCTGGGCATGGACAGATAAGAACTAAACCTCTCTTTCCTCTAAAATTTAGGTTTGCCTCAGGCCCCTCCCTGTGCTGTTCTGCATTTATTAAGTTACTTAACCTAGACCTGGGATATTGCTCCAGGTTTGTCCTCGATTATGAAAACAAACATTTTGTGCAGTGCCAGCTTTTGTATTTGGGAAGGGGAAGAAGCATTTATCTGTATCTCCTTTCCTTCTACACCCCAATAAAATAGGTCTTTGGCTAAGGTGGATTTTGAAGTGAAGCCCTATGAAGCTGGGAGGAGCAGTTCCATTCTTTCTTGCTAGCTGGACAAGTGTGTTTATGTTCAATGAAATCTTTGCCCTTGGGCTTAGCCCAAGTTCAAGAGTTAGTCAAAAATAAAACCCAACCCTCCTAAATAAACAAAAATACACCCCCCTGCAAGCACTAACTTTCCATTTCACCGTGCTTTACACAGCCCCCCTACCCTTAAACCTGTGAGTGTTCGGGTGCTGCTGCTGCCCCTGCTCGGGGCTGGTGGAGGCGTGTGGAAGTTCCCCGACACCTCCCCCCGCTTTTCCCCCGCTCACCTTGAGGAGCCGCCGCTATCTAACGGGCGCGGAGGAGCGGAGCCCGGCCCCAGGGCGGACCGTTACCCGCCCACAACCCCGGCGGGGACGGGGTCAGGGCGCTGACAGGCCGCGCCGCCCGCCCCCGCCATCTTAGGCCGCTAAGCAGCGGGAGGGGGCGGCGGGCTCGCGGCGGGGCGCCTCGCCACCTGAGGGGATGGCGGCGGCGGGCATGGCGGCTTGGACGTGGCTGCTGCGGGCCCCCACCGCCACCGAGCTGCTGCTGGCGGCCCTGTGCTGGCTGAGCTGCTACTGGCTGCTGCGGCGGCCGCGGGCGCCGCCGGGGCTGCCGCCGGGCCCGGAGCCCTGGCCGCTGGTGGGCAACTTCGCCTTCGCGCTGCTGCCCCCGCCGCTGCTGCGGAGGTGGGCAGTGGAGGTGAGGGGAGGTGGCCGGGGCTGCCCCGCCTTTTCCCCCCACGTCTTCCTCACCGGTCTCACCAAGCTGTACGGCGGCGTCTTCCGGCTATTCGTGGGTAGCCGTCCCTTCATCGTCCTCAACACCTTCGGAGCGGTGCGGGAGGCGCTGGTGCAGAAGGCGGAGGTGTTCAGCGACCGGCCCTCCGTCCCCATCGTCCTCATGATCACCCGCAAGAAGGGTAAGCGGGGCCGGCGGGCTGCTGGGGGGGCTGGCCGGGGAAGGTTAATGGACTGCCAGGGCCGTACTTGTCAAGAGCCCGGAGCTGGACCTGTTCGTTTTTGTGGCTTCTCTACCGTTCGCTTACTTTGCGCTAATGGTGCGTGTGCCTTGCCCTGCTGGTGACAGCCTGCAGGGAGAAACGCGCCCTTCCTACCTTTAGATGAACGTCCAGCATCCGTGCGAGCTTCGCCGCGCCACGCTGTGGTGCGCACCGCAGGCGACAGCACGACACTGAAACGCCCGACCCCTTTAGCTCTGGTTGCTGTGGAGGGGATGGCGTTTGTGCACGCACTCATGGGACACCTAGTCTGTCACCTCGGGGCTTTCTGATTGTCGCTGTGTCAGGAGGAGACATTTCGAATGCTTTGGCAGCAGTATGAAACTGTGTGGTTCCCCAGTGCTCGCCAAGGTAACGGTGGCTAAGATTAGGCTCCTCAGAGTCCTGTAGCTTTGCAGTCTGCACTGCCTGCATGCCGGCTACCGAGACGTTTCCAGGTGTGTTATTCTGCTTGCCAAAACTTACTGAGCATATTTGTTTTGTTGGATTTTTTTAATAGGTCGAAGGAGAGTTCACTAGGTTTCACAAAAAAAAGGGCATGAGGAGTTCAAACACATGATGGCAAATTCACGGTTAGCACTTCTGTGTGTTTGGCCTTTAGGGTCATTACAGGGTCTCAGTGTTTGTGGAAAACTGCCTTCCGCTGTCCATTTAGGAGGTACAGCCCGGGAGGCTTGTTAATGTGCCGCACTGTATTGTGAAACTTGTTTACCTTCTCAAGGCCTGGCAAATCTATTGGTTAAGTGCCTGAAACTTTTATCTTCAATTTTTTACTGTACCAGTGTTACCCCAGTAAGGATAAAAGGAAAGGGGTGGACCTAGATTGTGTTTGTTAAACAGCAATTGGGTACTGTTGCTCTAATTGGTTTAAAGGATAAAAAATAAATTATTAATGGTATTGGTTTAATTATATTGGTCGGGGACATCTTACTGGCATGTTGTAATAGTGTGTGAATATTTTTAGGTGCAGTACATTCAGCAAGGACTGGGAGGAAACTTAAACTTGGGGTTCAGACTTAAAAGGGGTAGATTTAGGTAAGATGTAAGGAAGAAATTCTTTACTGTGCTAGTGATGAGCCACTGGCACAGGTTACCCAAAGAAGCTGTGGCCGCCCCATCCCTGGCAGTGTTCAAAGCCAGGCTGGATGGGGCTTGGAGAAATGTGGTCTAGTGGAAGGCGTCCCTGCCTGTGGCAGGGGGGGTTGGAACTAGATGAGTTTAAGGTCCCCTCCAACCCAAACCACTCTTTGATTCTATGAGCAGTTAGATGTTAGATCACTTTTAGCAGTGCTGTAAAACTGCATATTAAGGCTTGTGGTGTATTTCTTTCTCCTGGAATGCTGTGAATTTTGTGTGTTTCTTGGTTTCTGCAGACAGGTCTCAGGCTTTTCTGAGCACAGTGACACAAGAGGAGACAGGGCATTTAGCACCTTCCGCCGTTGGTGGATGCTCCAGGGGAGCTGAAAGTGTCAGGAGCCTGTTGTCTGGAGCATTCTGCAACCAAGTGCTGGGACTGTACCTGTCTGCATTGTACTGTGTGGTGGCAGGGACATTATATTGCCTTACATTTAGTTTTAGCTGGGAGGTCATCATAGGAATGAGGACTGTTACATTGCCCAGTATGTTAGCTGGTGCAACCAGATGAATTCCTGCAGGTGTGAGACTATTGTAGAATTAACCACAAATTCCCTTTGTGTATTCTGACTACACAAAGGGACAGGTCAGTGACTATGGGCAGTGTGGGCCTGCCTGGCCTCCACACAAGGAGGTTCTCTAAAAGCCACTGGAAGTCACAGCTGCTCTCAGTAGCCTGGCTTGGATTTAGTGGTAGCGTGTAGGAGAGGACCGAACCTCTGCAGTGCTGCATTTGTGGTACTGGGAAGACAGTTGCTGCAGAACCAGTGAGGTCAGAGGTGAGCAATAGGTTTTCTGAAAGCTTTGTGTTTTCTTCCTTTTTCTGTGCTATAGGTACAATATACCTCAGTTTTCAGATATTGTCCATAAGAGCTATGTGCTAGCGAGTCTTTCTTCTTGTGTGTGGTTCATTGTGGAGGACGTGGCTGGGTTACAGCACTCAAACTGGAGGCCTCTTATGTTTGGTCTGTGAACCTCGTATGCTTAGTTTCAGGAGTTCATGGGTGAGACTTTGCTATAGATCAGGGCAGTGACAGTTGTGTTTGTGCTAGGAAAAAAAAACAAGAGAAGTGGATTGATTGTGTAGCTTTAGATCTGCCCCAACTTGGCTACTACAATGCTGGGATTCAGCAAGCGTCCATTTTGGATTCCCGCATATTCATTCTGTAAACAAACTACCTGGTGTAAACTTCGGGAGCTGTTTTCTTCTAAGCTACGTTTTCTGTTGTAATTTTGTCTTTACCCTGAGCTGGCATGCGAAGTATGTTAGAGAAGAAAGAAGGGCTTATCTCAGCTGTGTGTGGCTGTGTTGTGTGCAAGATGCAGATAAAATATTGTGCACGGGGGAGAGCAAGTAGGAGTATCAGAAATGGCAAATACTGCATTTCAACAACTGAGTAGCTGCCTTAGCTGGATGGAAAGTGTGGTGAAAGCTTTAAGGAGAAGGTAGAAGTCAATTATTAATTGAAGGATTCTGCACATATGCCTGCAGAAAGAGAAATACTACATGGGGGAAGTAGGTTTTTTGTATTTTTGTTTTAGTAAAACTTTTTTCTATTCTATATCTGTGAGACGTGGCAAAGACTCAGTTGTAGAGTGGATGGTGCTTGAGTGGTTGTCTGCCTTTATAGTCCTGCCCTGTGTACATCCAGATGTGGACATCGGACAATACAGAAGTTAAATGTTATTAAATGTCATGAATTCTGTGTTTGTAAATGTTTCCAGTATTGCAGCAACACTAAAGCTAGCAGAAAGAAATTTGGGGGGAGGAAAAGAGGGGAAATAAAACAAATTTTCTATTTTTCTCTGTGTGTGTTGTACTGACAGGTTTTCATTACCAGTTCATAGAATTAGCCCTGTGTAATAAGCATGAAATCCTGGTTGTTCTGAGTTCATGGTGCTTCAGAATTTATTATTGTATTCTTTTCAGGTTGGGTTTTTGTTGTTGTTGTTGTTTTGAGGTTTTTGTTTGTTGTTTGTTGATGTTGTTTTGTTTTTTTTAAAAAATACAGTTGCCTGTGTTGGGCATGTTGACTTTTCAGAGATTTTCTTCAAAAACAGTGAACTGCTATTTCATTACTACTGCCTGGCAGTGATCCAGTTAAGAGTTTTCTTTCTTATCTCATCTCTTGTTATTCTAACTTTATGCTCTTCTTCCTCCTTAATGTGTCTCCTGTTTATTCTTTCCTAGTTTGCAAATCAGTTATTAGTATTCTGCAGTCTGGGGGTTCTGGGCTTCAGAAGACATCATGCCATTCAGCTATGCCTCATGCGGTACTGCTGGAGAGACTGTTTGCTGGAAGGTTTGTTGTTGTCAGCCTTCCCAGGTGGCTGCAGGTGTCTTCTTTACATTCAAGACAACAGGATCCTCTGTTTTGATCCTAAAACTAGTTTTCCTAATGACAGAAAGGGGAAGAGATTGTGGATGTATAGTCTGTTCTGTAGATACTTGTTGTGGGATAGAAATAGTGATAATGTTATTTCAATAAATCCTCAATTTCCCCACCCCAGCCACAAACCCTGAAAACCCAAGTTGGTTCTTGGCCAAATTCAGCCCTAAATAACCCTGTTTTTTCACCTACCTTACTTGAGGACACCAGTGCTATCAGGAAACATCACTTGAGAAAGGGAATATGTAAAGATTTTAGTTCTGTTTTTAAAGTGCCAGGGAGTAGACATTTCAGTAGGTTTCCCACAGATTATCTTCACAGGGAAGAGGAAGTTCAGCTGATTCTGACTCATAATGTTCTGCTTATTTTGTTTAGGACTTTTGAACCTAGGTCATGTGTTTGTATTCTTTAGTCTGTTGTTGCTACTATGAGTAGTTAATGTAATCAGGAAATCTGGCTGGAAAGTTTACCAGATTTATGTTATGCTGAACTGTTTATACCTTTGGAATTACAGACCTTTGTGAGTATAGTTATCTCATTTACATATCTATAGATTTATGTTGCTAGCCATAGACATCTTATTTGTTCAGTCTGCTTTTTGCATTAGGGGCTATGAACATTAAGTTGTAATAGAAATGTAGATGATGTTAAGTATCGAAACATGGCTCATCTTTCTGTTGCTGATTTCTTGTGGCCATTTCTCTTTATTTCTTTTGAATTTAACAGTAAGATTTGCAGTTGACAGAAGAATTGATGTTGCTTTTATAGAGTAACTTCTTATTTCCAGAAAAAAAACATACATGGCATCGCTTTACCAGAAGAATAAGATCAGAACTACCCTGTAGTCTGATGACTAAACTTTCTCAGGTTAATCATGAAGCCTGGGAACAGCTCTGATAACACCGATGTTTTTAGTTGTTGCTAAGTAATGTTTATGCTGACCAAGGACTTTCTGAGTCTCGCGCTCTGCCAGGGAGGAGGGGAAGCCGGGAGGAAGCAGAGACAGGACACCTGACCCAAACTAACCAAAGGGGTATTCCATACCACAGCACATCATGCCCAGTATGTAAGATGGGGGCAGTTACCTGGAAGGGCTAGATCACTGATCGGGTTGGGCTGGGTATCAGTCGACGGGTGGTGAAAGGTTGTATTCTCTTCCCTTGTTATTTCCCTTATCATTATTATTGTTGGTGGTAGCAGCAGTGGTTTGTGTTATGCCTTAGTTACCGGACTGTTCTTAGCTCAACCCATGGGAGTTACATTCTTTCTATTCTCCTCCCCATCCCTCCTGGAGCAGGGGGAGGAAGGAAAAGGGGGGCAGTGAGAGAGCGGCTGTGTGGTTCTGAGTTACTGGCTGGGCTTAAACCACAACTTGTTAGAAATAACAAGTTGTGTATTTTGTTATGCTGTGGTATCTTTGGTGTTGTCTGTTAATTCAACAAAAGAGCAATTTTTATACTTGAAGCTAAGGGATTTAATTTTAATGGTGTTTCATAATAACACAATCATGCAGAACAGGCGCCTAGAGGCATCAAAAATGTCAAGATGCAAATCAAGCAGGATTTTGCCAAGTGGCTCTAAACCTGTTGTCGCCTTCCCAGGTTGTCTGCAGCATGCATATCCTGTATTTTGTTTATCACAAAATCACAGAATGGTTTGGATTGGAAGGAGCCTTAAAGATCATTCAGTTCCAACCTCCCTGCCGTGGGCAGGGACACCTTCCACTAGATCAGATTGGTCAAAGCCCCATCGAGACAGCTCTTGACCATTTGAACACTTTGTAAGCTGAAGAAAAACCTTGCTTGTAATAGAAATAGGTACATAGGCAAAAACTATTGAGAATTTTGCATAGTGTGAAGGGGAAATTAAATGAAAACCAGTTTCTGTTTTAGTATCATCTGTTCTGCCTTGCTGAAGGAATTTGTGTTTCAGGACATTGAGGGGAAAAGGCTGTAGCTAGCATATGTCCCAGAGTGCCAGTTCCTACAAAATTGCCATCATTTGTAATAATGATGTAATAAATTGTGATAAATTGGTAATAAAGCATTTACAGTGGCTTTTCTCTGTTTATTAGTGTCTTGCAAAGACTAGTAAAAATATTGATGTAACTGTTACATTAATTTCATTTGTTGGAAAAAAGAGAGGCAGGATTTCCCAAAGCTATTATAAAGAACCTTGTGGTCTTCCTTTAGCTCCTAGGTTGGGATAGATTTGCTGTGATTTCTTTCCCCCTGTTCTGGTGCTTGGGTTGCAGGCTTGTCTAACTAATTCTTGAAAATAGAACATTTTGGTTTCAGACTCTCCCTTTGTCTTCCAGGTGTTATTTTTGCACCTTACGGCCCTGTCTGGAAGCAACAGAGGAAATTCTCTCTTTCAACATTGCGTCATTTTGGAGTAGGAAGACTCAGCTTAGAGCCAAAAATCATTGAGGAGCTGAAGTTTATAAAGGAGGAAATGCTGAAGCATGGAAAGGATTCATTTAATCCCTTTCCAATAATTCGTAATGCAGTATCCAATGTTATCTGTTCCATGGCCTTTGGCAGGCGTTTTAACTATGAAGATACTGAGTTCAAGACAATGCTAAAGAACATGGCCCGTGCCCTAGAGCTAAGTGTGAACCGCTATATGATCCTGGTCAATATCTGCCCTTGGCTGTACTACCTTCCCTTTGGGCCTTTCTGGGAGCTTAGGAAAACAGAATTAGATATTACTGCTTTTCTAAAGAAAATAATTGCACAGCACAGGGATACACTGGATGCAGCAAATCCCAGGGACTTCATTGATATGTACTTCATCCATGCAGAAGAAGAAAAAAACAACAAGGAGAGCAGTTTTAATGAAGACTACCTGTTTTTTATCATTGGTGACCTCTTCATCGCAGGCACAGACACTACTTCAAACACATTACTGTGGTGCCTGCTCTACATGTCTCTCTACCCAGAAGTACAAGGTAAGACTATTTGTATTCTGGGTGTTTTATTCCAGACTGTAAAACTCTAGATGGATGTTCAGAAACAGAAGCAAACAGCAGCAGTAGAGAAGTCATTTGGAGTGCAAATAGTGTATGTGTAATGTGAAAGGTTGGTATGTAATCAGATGTCTTCTATCCTGCTCTGCTATGATCATCTCTAGCTTAGCACTATATATTAACTATCCAGATGGCACTTTAGTCTATCAATTTTTTCTGGTTTGTGACAATTTTTCCCAAGCAATTCCAGGGAGCCTTAGCATATTTCAAAAACTTTGTCAGTTTTGGCATTCCAGGCCTATAGTAATGATATATGAGAGATATCGAGTGGTTAAAGTCTGCTTTTGTGCATCTGTGATCAGGGAGGTTCTTGAGCTTATTGACAGAGCCTGGAGAAGTGAAACACAACCCACTGTAAAGGGAAATCAAATTAGAGACAGCTTAAGTAAATTGGACTAACACAAGTCCATGGCAACATCTGGTCAATGTCATTGCAAGGTCTCTCCCCATCAGTCTTGAGCAGTCTTGGCATTTGGGTAGGATGCTTGTGACAGCAGGTGAAGACACATGGAGCACGTGGCCCCAGAGGAGAAGCAGAGGGATCTGGGCTTGTTCAGTGTTATTGAAAGATGACTGAGGGGAGACCTTATGCTGCCTACAGCTACCCGATCAGAAGATGCTAGGAAGATGATGGCAGTCTCCTCTGACGTGTGAAGTGGAGGGAAGAGAAGCAGCAGAGACAATCTAGAATAAGCAAATTTCTGATTTTTAGGGAAAAAAAACCTAACTCTGCTCTGTGAAGAGAGCCTGGAGTACAACAGGTTGCCTTGATGCTTAACAGAATCCCCAGCTTTGGAAGTGTTCAAAACTCAGTGGGGTATGACCCCGAGTAGTCTGATCTACCCTCAGAGTTGAATCTAATTTGGAAGATGACTGTGTTTTGAGTAATAGTTTAGATCAGATGACCTCCAGAGGTTCCTTGCAAAACAGATATTTGATGGTGCTATGATCTGGTTACTGTTTGTAATAGAGTTCTAGAAAATTAATTTTAGATTTTAGTGGATATAAAAAAAAAATACCAGTAGTGTTGGAGGTGTTGCAATATTAAAATAGTAGTTGCTAGCGTTGTGTTCGGGACTTCTTAGGATAAATTCCCATTGCCAAAGACTTACAATTCATTTTGGTTAAATATTTTTCTATATTGAGTCTTGTTACAGTACATGTGGTTGCAAAGCCAGTGTTGTGGGTTTGTGGGATTTTTATAGTACTGTTTAGCAAATTTAGATGGTTGGATTTAAGAAAAACAAAGCAATTTGATTTATTCATTTATTATCAGCTTTTCCTGAAGTGCTGCATAGCAACTGATTTCCACTAGAAAGATTGTTGGGTATATGCTGACTAGAAACCTTGAGCAGATTCTACTTAGGCAATTCTACCTCAGTTTACAGTAGTGAAACATTTCCCTAAGAGACCACTGCTTTGCCCAAGCTTGTTGCTAGCCTGGAGTGGGGAAGCGTAAGCCTCAAGTTATCCAAGAACACTATAAACCTGGAATACTTCTATCAAGTATTCAACGTTTTGAGGTTTTCATGTGCTGTGGTTGCTTTGCAAATAAGCAAATAGATAACTTGTTTACCTGTCTGTCTGGAATAATCTCTTTAAATAGGTCAAGTTCATAGTTTATTGCACAAAGTCAACCAAATTGTTGAGCAAAGGTTGCAAAATAGGGCATCGGTTCAGTACATGCGAGAGAGAGTCCACTGGGGACAAATGTAAAATAAAGTTTTATTGCATAGACTTATTCTTCTGTTTTTAATGGTTGTGTGTTATCACTGCTTGACTTGATATGCAGATACATGAATCAGATATATTCTGAATGACTCAAATGAGATTAGAAGAGTTTGGGGCTGGGAGGGTTTAACCCCTTTCTCTACTGCCTGGTACTGTACATGTATGTGTTCATCAGTTTTTGCTCTTGTGCTGATCTCTAAGTTTTATCGCTTCTCTCTGATTTCACTTTTCCTTGTGCTGTGGCTATTGTTGAGCAACATAAAAATAGGCTCAGTAGTCCAGAGTATATCACTTAGCTATGTAGTGTGGTTCTCTTACACCTAGTATCCCATTCTGTATATATCCTGATTGCCTGGGAGTCACGTATGGGCCTCTTTTTTTATTTTTTATTTTTCCCCCCTGGTAGCATGTTTCTTCTATCCTGTAAAGGAAATACCTGAATTGCATAGCTCTTAGCATAGCAAATGTTGCAGACATGGAAGGGCAAATGAAGGGCCATCAGGTTAAAAATGGAAAGGATGTATTTGTCTGTGGAAGCCAGTTTTGCTTTTTACATGGAAAAAGAGAAGGGGTGTGTGTGCACATGGGTGCATATAGGGAGGCAGCGGGGAGTATTTGGTTTGGTCTGTTCTCTGACTTCATTTTGGTCTGTGACTTCTGAAGATCAGTGTGATTTTAAAATACATGAAAGGCAGTGGAGCGGTTCAATTAACACAGTTAGCAGAGAACTCTTGAAGTCTGCGTTTCTGCAGTTGGTAATGCGAGCAGCGATTTAACTGCTTTCTGTATAGTTCCACCTATCTTTAGAAACTCCAAAGAAACGTTGTTCAGGATAAAATGCTGGTGTGACATTTGACGTGAGACACTCTCCTTTATCTTTATTTTATTTTTTTTAACAATAAACTTTACTCATTTAATTTGCTGTGGACATGCATACTTGAAAACAAGGCCATAATGTATCCTTTTAAAAAGTAGCGAAATCCCACAGAGAAGGTCCTCAAGAGCCACCACCAAGGTACTTTTTTACTCTGTGTTCCTCGTATGAAGACCTGTTTTCTTAGCAAACCCAGCAGGTGGCAGCAACTGTTCACTGAACACAGTTTGTACAATATAGAATCATAGAATAGTTTGGGTTGGAAGGGACCTTCAAAGGTCATCTAGTCCAACCCCCCTGCAATGAGCAGGGACATCTTCAACTAGATCAGGTTGCCCAAAACCACATGCAGCCTGGACCTGACACTTATTTCTGAATGTTTCTCTGAAACAGACACTTCTTTCTTTGCATTGAGCTTTTTTTATTTAATCTTGAATCAGTGCTAAGGAGAGAAAATAGCAAAAAACTCAGAGTATCAGCAGCCTGGATCTTGGAAAAGGCAAACAGGACAACCACAAAATACGATATCAAGGGTGAAAAATGAAAACTTTTGACAAAAGGTTAATTTTGAAGTCTCCTCTTTCAAAATCGTCTTTCTGTGTAGCCAGATTCCAAGTTACCTGGAAGAAAAGGCATGTCATCCTATACATGAGTGAAGCAAATGTTGCATCTTGGAAACTTCTGTGAAGAAAATGACTTTTATGCTGACTGTTGGGTGAGATGAAAGGGACAAACACGTCTTCTGACACATTGTGCCTCACATAAACAAGAGGAGAGATAAGCTCATTAACTTCTGTTTTTCCTCTGCAGAAGGGCTGTGTGGGGTAAAGGGCATCAGCTGCTGCATTTTGGGGGAACTGGGAAATGGCTGTTCTGTGAGTTTAGAGTTTAGGTTCTGTGAATAGAAAGTAGGAAACAGCAAGAACAAGTCAAATGTTAGTGTAAGCTTCAATGCTTGCAGTAACAGCATCAGAATTCCTGCTTCAGAATGAAGTATCTAAAGCAGCTGCAAGGAAAGCTTTCCCATCTCTTCACCTCCTTTCCGGGTTCTAAGAACTGGATCTCCCCAGGGACAGCCCAGGCATGCACTGCCTGCAGTCTGGTTTTGTTCATTTTTTCAATGCAGACCAGAAGCTTGATGTTTTCACCATTCAAACTACTGTGTAGTTGAACTAAGATTATTAATACACTTGGAACTAGAACAGAAATTCTCCTGTACTTTTCCAATACAGAGGTGCAAGCAATGTCTGTCATCTCAGTGGCTTTATTCTTGACAGTTGTCAAGATTGCGCTTTGTTGTTTTGTTTTCAGCTGACTCTGTTCTTAAGGCTTATGTTGGTGTAGTTATTTCAGCCAGGGATCATGTGTCTTGTAGTCATAGGCAAATGAAATTGAGATGATGTCTTCTCACATGTTGTGTGTATTTTTTATACTTTTTTTATTTTCTCGCTCCCTTTGAATAGAGAAGGTTCATGCAGAAATTGAAGCAGTTCTAGGACGTGACAAAGTTCCTTCTCTTACCCACAAGGCTCAAATGCCCTTCACAGAGGCAACCATTATGGAAGTGCAGAGGATGACTGCGGTTGTTCCCCTTTCTATTCCTCGAATGGCCTCAGAAACCGCTGGTAAGCGTTTCTAGAGACTTACTAATGCTGTGTTTCTTTGGTGGTCTTTGGTCTGATGGGACCTCTAGTGAGAATTTACAAAGACCTCATTTATGTATTAGACATGTAACCCATGTATGTAAAATGCCATTTATAGAGAGTAGGTGGTCTTTGGTCTGATGGGACCTCTAGTGAGAATTTACAAAGACCTCATTTATGTATTAGACATGTAACCCATGTATGTAAAATGCCATTTATAGAGAGTAGGTGGCCTTGAGATACTCCTCTATTTAAGCAGCATGTCTGATCTAACATCCAGAAGCATTCTAATTTAGAGCAATTTCTTTTGTGAGGGTCAGCTTGTGTTGACTGTTGTGCCTAGTGGTCGCTGAGACTCCACTTCTGTACCTGAAACAGCGGAGTTGGTTTTGGCCATCTGACACATCAAGGTCTGAAAACATCAATTCGGAGCAGTTGATTTGCTAAAGCTTGAAAGGATTATACCATTGAGCTCCACATCTACAGGAAACAATAATAAATATCCTTTTCCAAGTCATCTTGTTGGCAATATGTTTTCATTAAATGACTCACAGGCTTAAGCGAGTGAGAGGTAGCAATACTTGGCTTTCAAACCCAGTACTGCATTGATCTGCTTTTAAAATGTTTTGGCTTGCAGGACAGTGAGGTGCAGCAAGCTGAAATGAGATGAGTCACTTCAAAACTCTTTTGCAGTAAGAGTTCAAAACCTATTCTTTTTCTTTACTTCTACCTTTGCTGTGGTGGGGTTCTGTGACAGCACAAGAACAGGAGGAGACTGCGTCACAGTACTTTGATGCAGCAGCTAATTTCTAATGATCACTGCTGCCTTTTCCCCACAGGGAGCTCTCGTATAACAAAATACCTTTCCAGCTGCTCTGGCCTGCATGATTTTGACTCAAGTAGGCTAGCATAGACCAACTTTGCTTTAAGCTCCTTGCTACATCTGCAGCCCATAGTTAGGGATCAGTGTTGGTTTTTGTGACACCTTCAAGTCATCTTTTTGGTAGTATAAGTCTCCCATGTTTACTTCTAGCATCTTGTTAGATCCTCTGTCTCTATGCTTTTGTTTAAAGTGCTGCAGGGATATACTATTCCTAAGGGCAGTGTGATAGTGCCCAACTTGTGGTCAGTACACAGAGATCCTAACATTTGGGAGAAACCAGATGAATTTCAACCATCAAGATTTCTGGATGAAAATGGCCAACTAATTAAGAAAGAGGCTTTCATTCCTTTTGGAATGGGTAAGATATCCACATCCAGTCAGTAGCTGTTTGGGGAGGCGGTGGTGTTTCAAGTGTAGGGCCTTGGAGACGTGAGATGTAAAAGTTGTGCATAGGACCAGTTGCAGAAGTTGTTTTACTATTACAGTTAGTGGCTTGCAGGATGGGTTGGGTTCCTCAAGTCTCCAGTTGCCAGGCAGAAATGAGAAATTATGAATTCTCACTTGATAATACTTCTGCTGCTAACATGAAGCAGTACAGCTGAGCATGGCGTATATTCAAATATGGGAGACCAAAGCTTCAGAGTTCATAGCTTGATAGTTGCTTGAGCTTTTTTGTGTTTGGACTATACTAGCATAGGAATTGCATGCATATTAACAAATGGATCAAGAGTATAAGACCAGTAATATGTCTCTTCTAACTGTTCTTTAGGTAAACGTGTGTGCATGGGAGAGCAGTTGGCAAAAATGGAGCTGTTCTTAATTTTTGCAAGTCTAATGCAAAGCTTTACGTTTTTGTACCCTGAAAATGCTGCAAAGCCATCTATGGATGGAAGATTTGGTCTAACGTTAGCTCCATGCCCATTCAACATAATAGCTTTGAAGAAATGATACAACATCAAAAAAGATTACACAAAGAAATACTGCACTTTTAAAATCCAGCTTTATTTTGTTTCCAGTTTGTTTTGTTACTTTCTTCCCAGAAAAACACCAACTGCATAGGCTTTCATAGTCAGTGAGAATGATCCATTTGCACTTCTGGAAAGAGAAGATTTTTTTTGGCTGCTGTTGCATTCCACAAACAAACAACGGCATCGTTTGCAATTTGATATTAAAACTAGCTGGGCTTAACCCCTCTGTCTATAAGCTCTTACTGTCAGTTTGTCAAATGTTAATTATGGAAGAATGGTCCAAAACATGTGTTGATGCTTTAGCAAGTAGCAATTTTTATTTTGGTAAAACCAGTACATAAGCATTTATTTTACCAAATGAGTGAAGGACATCATTTGATACCAAAAGGATTAACGAGTGAGAGGGTATTAGCATTTTCTGTGTAAAGAAGCATTATAACTGAGCTTAACTAATAGCAAATTGGTTTTGGAAATTACTAAATGACACTTCTTTTAACTTTGGAGGTTACTCCTTGCAAGTAACTCACAGGTTTAGATTGGATCTAATCAATGTGGATTCCTGGATCCAAACATTCTTGGTTATCAGTGCTCACTATGCAAGCAGGTACCAACTCTGAAAACTCAGGCTTGGAGGCCTAATGAATCTTTGAATATACCATGTTCTTAACATGAAAGCAGTGTGCAGCATCTGGATGCAGATGTTCTCTCTCAGAATATAAATGAGAGCAGATTTCTCTATCAGGAAACAGCAGAAGTCTGTACTCTCTGGTGCCAAGCAGATATTCCAGACATCTGTGCTGCCACTTCACATTTGTGGTTTTCCCCATGTCAGTAGTGGTTGCAGTGTGGCTGAGACCAACAGCCTGCTCATCAGGGAAAACTCTACGTGCATAATCCTGACGCTGAGGCTTGCACTTGTTTTTTTCACTTACAGGCAGTGTGAACAGTACTGCCACAACCTGTTTGGCTTTGGGAACTGGAGTTTTACTTCAAATATGGCATTAATATGGCACTGCACATGTGGGTTTTGCACTTTTAGGCATGGAACAGGAGAAATCTGACAAACTTGACATTTGAGTATAAAGACTTTATCTTTCATATGGAGTAGAAAGATCTGTAGTTCATACAGTGTTACTGTATCAGCACCTTACTCTTTTCACATGCAAAATTCTAGTTCTGTTCACTACTGTCAAACCAATTACCAAGGTGTTTCACAAGGGGGCATTCTGTCTTTTATTTGAAAGATCTTTCAAACATTGAAAGCGGTCTTTTGGGGGACTTGTGACAAATAACCTTTAAATAATTGTTCTTAATCATCTTTAAATCACTCTATATACATATTTTGATCTAGCAGTACTTCATATGACATGAAGTAAGTATGTATGTATTCTTTTAAGGAGATACATATTTTTTCCACCCCTCACTGAAGATCTAGAAAATATCTGCAGTCCTCCTAATGTCAAGTTTACAAGACTGGAATGTAAAGTGGAATTGGGAATTGCATAGCAGAAATTAAGCCTAAATTGTAAAGGAAGAATCGACTCTTCAGCTTTAAATTAACCTCTGGTTTTGTCACTTTTTAACTTGGAAGTTTTAAAAGCCAGGTAGTGCCTAGCAAGAACTGTAACATAGTCATTTTGAATTTAAATTAAGGTTTTCTGTTATGTGTTCTGAATAACATAGTGTCTTAATTTCTGGATGATGTGTTTGGTTGGTCAGGTACCCCACTATTTGTGTGACAACTTCCAGTTCATATATAGGCCAACTTTTGACTTTAGAGGTTAGCCCTTGCTCATGTTAAAACCTTTTCTTTGGGGTTTTCAAAAATGTCATATGTAGCATGGTAAAAGTTGAGGTTTGTGCCAATGCTACTAAACTTGCAGTAAGCACTGACAGTAATGGAGTAATAAGCACTTATTTCTTTAACTTTCTATTTTTCAATGAATAAATAGATTTTGTACAGTTGGGATTTTTGTCTGGAACTCCTTGAAATGTTGTATGCTTAATTGCGAAGCTAAAAGTAAGTGCTAATAATATTTATCTTTCTGTTGAAATGCCTCTTGCAGCAACTTGATGTGTGCAACTGATCGCTTATGTAAAATACGTGTCCTTTTAATTAATGAGGACACATTTGAAAAGCACTTTAGGCTTTTTTTACAGATTCCAAAGAAGGCACAATGCCCATAGTCCCCTAGGTGTGGAATTGTACATGACTGTGCTTGTTTTGCCTGCTGGATTTAGTTTAAAATGTCACCTTTGAAAACTATCCTTTCAAAATTATCCTTCTAGAAGTAGCACTTTGAGAATGTGGATTTTGGTGATACCTATCATCAAAATGCTGCACAGTGCGATGAGCTGAAACTACTGATGTGAAGGAGAAACCGTGTCGATGTCTGCCAGAATGCAGGATGCTTTTGGGAGTGACAATAAAGACCAGCCTTTCATGCCTTCCAGATGCACTGAAACTTTCACAGGATGCCATGAGAGTAGCTAAACAACAGCATAAAAGCAGTGAAACGTTTGTTGTTGTAAAAGTGTGTTACCATCTTTGGTAAGCTGTAAGTAAAGGTGGTAGCAAATTTGGGTTGTGTTTGTAAATGTAGCCTTCCCCTCCCTTTTTTGGGCAGAGGAAGCATCTCAAATGCCTTGTTGATAAAAATGTGTTTATATAAGTGAATGGCTATTTCTGAATGCTGAAAATGTCTTTATTTCTAAAACTGACTTCAGAATTTGCTTCAGTTTAATTTTATTTTTAATAAAGTAATTTCCAAGTAAGTTGTTTTAATGAATTCCGCTTGTGATGTTTGGTGTTTTACATCTTACAAAGAAAGCTTTTGAGTTAGAGGATGATACGAAATGTTTTGGATGAGGAGTGGAGAAGGTGGGAGAATAAAGTGGAACTGGGATAATACAATGCCAGGCATGTTATGTTCAAATGATAGAAAGAGTATGTTTCAAAACCACTGCTACTCAGAATAAAAGGAGAGGGAAGAGTAGAGGTGAGGAAGATAGAAGGGCAAATGAGCTGTCAGCAGGAGGAGATGCACAGTCTGAGGAACGATGTGGGAAAGAGTTTAAGTGTGATTTTGTTGGACTCCTGGTGTAGAGAGGGTCAGAGGAGGAAGCGGGTGCTCAGGGAGAGCTTGGGATGGGATGAAGATTGCCTCTGGCCTTGAGGGAGCCCGGGGAGAGGCAGAAGATGCTTGTGTGCAGAGAGGCAGAGAGGGCTGAGCTGGAGGCGATTGCAGTGCTGGTGTGTAGCAAGAACTGAGTGCTTGGAGCCACAACTGTGTGTGAAAATCCTGTCTTACACCCTGGAGTAGGTTGCAGGTACCTTGGCACAGTACTACGTATTTCTTCTAGGTAATTATGTTAATTACCCACTTAGCTGTCATTTATACCCAGGGAAAGGTAACTCTAAGTCCTTGGGTAAAGGTGGTTCCAGAGGCCACTTGCTGCTCCTGACTAATGTGCTGCTAGATGAGAGCGAGCGAGGAAAGGGGTGATTTTTTGCATCGCGCTCTTGATACAAAGTATAGGGATACGAGAAGACTTCACTTCGTTTGTCTGAAGAAAGCAAGTTGCTTAATGTTTACCCCGATGCTGATTCAAGTTGAATATGCTGCAATTGCTGGATTATCAAATACCCCTGCTGCTGATTGGAAGTGCTGGTCCTTCTGGTAATTAGATGGGTAATTACGGTGGTGGTCTGCACCTGGTGTGCTTCAGCCATTGGTGTTTATAAAGGAAGGATTATAATTTTTAATTTTACTGTATAGTTTGTGCTAGCCTGAAAATAAAATCTCCTCTTAGTCTGGGAACACCCATCTTATGGAACACTTCTAATGTTGAGAAAACGAGCAGTACGACAGAACGTGACCGTGTGCAGGCTGTGCAGTGACCTCTGCTGCAAGGACACACACTAGAGCAGGCTGCCCTAGACTTGCCGCTGCCCAAGCGCCAGCTCGGGACTCGCAGGGACTTCAGCTGCGGTGCTCACCTCCGCGCTGCTACTCGCTTCCTCTTCAACAACCACGAGAAGCGGAGGCGAAGGACTTAACCCCGGCCCGGGGCGGCCGCCGCCACCGCTCCCCGGGGCGGAGCGCCCCGCTCGCCCCGCCCGCCCCGGCCCCGCTGCCGCCTTCGCCCAGTGATCCCCGCTGCGCGCCGCCGCCATGGCCTTCGCCACCCGTCACTTCGTGCGCGCCGCTTCCTCCACCGCCGCCACGGCAGCCGCCAAGAAGCTGATCGTCAAGCATGTGACGGTCATCGGCGGCGGCCTCATGGGCGCCGGCATCGCCCAGGTGAGTGCGGCTCGACCCGGCGGCGGGACAGTGGTGAGGGGAGGCGGCGGCGCCATGACGGCTGCAGGGCGGCCGTTAGGCGGCTCGTGCAGCGGAAGGGCCCCTCACGCTTCTCTGGAGGCTCGCCGGGTGAGGCGGGGAGGGCGCTGGTGCTGTGGTCACCCGAAGGACGCGCTCTGCTGTCAGCGGAGACCTTTTCCCGGAAAGGGAGCACCCCGGCTCCGGCCGCTCAGCGCTTCTGCTCCCGCGTCCCCTTCGGTTCTTGGTTTATAGGGAAGGAGCCGACCCGGGGTGTATGGCTGCAGCCAGCCCGGACGGGAGCGGGGTGCCCGTCAGACGGAGCAGCAGCTCGAGGCCGCGGGGCGTCACGTGCCGGGGCCAGCTGCCGGCTTTGCCGGCGACCTACACGGGTCGAGCCGCCGCTCCGAGTTGTGAGGCGGCAGCGGTATTTAGAATGAAACAACGGCAAAAAAAATAGCGCTTTCCCGAATTTATTACAGTTCTTCCGAAAGTCATTTCAGGCTTCCGTCCCTGGCAGTGTTCAAGGCCGGGCTGGACGGCGCTTTGAGCAACCTGATCTAGTGGAAGGTGTCCCTGCCCGTGGCAGGGAGCTGGAACTCGGTGATCTTAAGGTCCGTTCCAACCCAAACCATTCTGTGATTCTATGCTGTGTTTGTGTGAGAAGTGGTGGCTGCTCTTGCACTAGAGAGCTGTTCGTGTGAGGAGCAAGACCTGACCATGACCCTGGCCCTCGAACCAGCTGAGTGTTCGGTGAGTCTCACGCCATCAGCCTGCCTTTTGCAAGGCATATTGAGGAGCCAGCGTGGGCAGCGTGTGCGCATCACCCCGCGAGCAGGGACGTGCCCAGGCTGCCCTGTTGGCAGACCTGTGTGAATTTGGGGTTTACTGCTGCAGCGGGGGAGTAGAAAGTACTGCTGCACCCCTGCTGTCCGGTTGCTCAACCTTCAGGCTTTCTGTTCTCTTGCTAATCCGCATGTCTTCAGGTCAGATAGGTGGGCAGGAAGAACCAAGGTCAATGCTATAAATTAAGGTGGTTCTTAAGACAGTGTGTGGACTACTTATAAACCAGGCAGTGTGTAATAACATTTGGAAAATACTGATCCAGGAAGCTTCTGACTTGCCAAGGGAACAGATCAAGTGACATTTTACAAGTTATTAAAGTAGAATACAGCATCTAAAATGGACATTTAGCTGTCAGTCATCTGCAGAGTTATGAAGTGGTTAATATTTACATAGGACTTACTTTCCCAGTGTTTAATCTCAGGCCTTTGGTTTTCAAGCTCGTCTTTAACTTTATAGTTTGGGGCAGAAGACTGAACAGTCCTGTCAGTAATTTAAGATTTAGATGTTTCTCTACTTCACAGAAAGACCTTGTTGCCCAAAATACCAGGGTAGATCATAAACTTCACAAAGAATGACTGGAGGATGAAGGCATCCACAAGTGGAATCAGATAGTGAGGTTGGAGTTCATAGATTGTAGTTCTCCATTTTAATGAATTAATGGTTTTCTTTCTCAGGACTGAAGATTGCTCACTTTCCTGGCAGTAGGAATGCAGGGGTTATTTCTTTTTTTTGCTAAGGAATTAGCTAGTTGTTTATTAACTTGTCTGGTGAAACCTCTGCTCTGTATCTTGATACCGGAACATGAGGTTTCCACTGAGGGAACAATCTAAGAACAACTTTGGAGAAAGATTTTGTGGAGAAAGATGAAAGATTTGAGGCAGATGCACGCTATGCGAAGGTTATAATTCTGCAGGAAAAGTAAACTCATCTGCGTAATCTGCACATTTTCAGAGAGTGACTTGTCCAGGGAGGCATGTCTGGTATTTGCCTCTAACAGAGCTCAGAATCTTCTACCACTGTTAAGGACCAGGCATGATTTTGCTGACCATCTGCCTCCAATTTATCAATCTGAAATTATCTCAACGCAGAGATGATTAAAACACTGAGTGGGGTCTCCTCCATACCCTGTTAATAAAGCTTTTCCTCCTTTTTCGAACATGTAAAGGGTTGTCCCTCCTCTTTACTTTCTTTCTCATAATGTCAGAAAAAGCTCACGTCTGCTAAAATGTATGGCTGAAAGCCAGGGGTTTATAATTTCTGATACAGAAGCACTTCTGTATGAGAAAAGCATTAATTGACTCCCCAACACTCTTTTGTTACTTAGTATTCTTCAGATCATTTCATAGTATAGTGAGCGAGCATGTGTGAATTACAGGGAGATGATATGACCCTTTTGCCATTTTTCTTCTTATCCATGTAAATATGGTAAGAATGAGATGGGAAAAGGGAGATGTCAATTTTTCTAGGATTTTTCGTCAGCTGGTCAGTAGTGGTGTAGTTGTAGGTGGATAATCAGTGAAGGATCTGTTATAAATGTGCTTGGTATTGATTTTTTTTCTGAAGAGCGGAGGGTCTTGCTTTACCATTGCAAATAATCAGCAGCAGATTATTGCAAATAATCAGCAGGTCTTGCTTTACCATTGCAAATAATCAGCAGCACATCCTAACAGATGTTAGGAGTGCAAGTCCAAGCTTGGTTTAAATGTTGGGGGGTTTTATGATTCAGTTGTTTTGATGAAATGCCTATAGTGAAAATAAAATAACAAAAAAAAAAAAAAAGATGGATAAAGACATGTCCAGCTGCAGGCTGACATGTTGTTAAAGCTATACTGCTGCTGTCCAGAAGCAGTCTGGCATTTCTTTATTTGATGGATTACTGAGGCAACTTGGATGAGAAAAGTGCTATGCTTTTCTTCAGGAGATATCTCTCTATTTTTCATTCAGCTAGGCTTGTTGGAATAGGTCTTGTGGGCACAGGAGAATCTTTAGTCTCCAGGTGCAGGGTTAGATGTAAAGTAAAAGGTCACAGGAGAGAAGCACTCAAGTTATATGACTTCAGAAATAGCCAGTGAAACCATGTTTTAATCTGTTTTCCGCAATTGCTGTATTACAGCTCGTTAGTTCAAGGATTCTGAAGACAAAGATAGGCTGTGGCTAACTAACAAGAGAAACAGAAATTAATGAACGGTGAAGTAACAGATAATGAACAGCTGATTTTTAATAGGCTGTTGCAATGTGAGAAAGTGACATTGTGTTTGAAATTAATTGAATACCAACCCAAAATGCAATGCAGTAGTGCTGTAGCTGAGCTAGTGTTTGTGCCAAATACATAGTAAGGAGTGTTTGCAGGACACTTGGGTCTGTGCAGAGTCCTGGAGTGGCTAACGTTTTACTGCTACTCCCCAGCTTCACTGTCACCTTCCTGTTGTTGAGACATGCTCATGGCCAATCAGCAGAGTTGTTACACTCTGACCCAGGAGGGTTAGGCATCCCTTATGCCTCTCGCTCACCCTGCCAGCATTCAGGTTTTGCTCTTCACAGCCCTTTTTCCTTCCAAGATCCAAGGATCACAGCTAAGCTACTTGCTCTTTTCAAGACAGCTGTTTGTCTTCTATCCATAGCGGCAGATTCATCTGCCTCCAGGTACCGGTACTGTTCTGTAGACAGTGCAGGGGAAAAATGGATTTCTTTTTCCCTTTGGATTGCTTTTTTCCTGAGCTGAGACCTTTATCTCTTCCCCTCTGCTCCAACTGTGTGTGGGGTTTTGTGATTTTTTCAGTAAATGGCGTTAAGTCTTAATTCAATGTTCTTTAGCGCTGTTTTGTCTAAATCATTGCCTAACGTGTTGCCTGCCCAAACACAAATCAGTATGGTTGGTGGTTTTATGATACTGATGATGCTTTTATCTTTCAGGTTGCAGCAGCCAGTGGTCACACTGTGGTGTTAGTAGACCAGTCAGATGAAATCCTTAAGAAGTCTACAAAAGGAATTGAAGAGAGTTTGAAGAGAGTGACAAAGAAGAAGTTTGCGGATAAGCCTGAGGTTGACATTGTCTTCTTTATTCCTCTGGGAAAACTTAGAAGAATAAAAGCTACCATACTGAAGTTCTGAGATTTTTTTACTGTTATGCATTATAGAGCATGTTAACATACTGGCTTAAAAAGAAAGCTGTTTCCAGTGTGCTGAAGAACTTGGGTTTTCTGTTTCTGATTCAAGGGGATGGAAAGATATCTTACCTTACTTTGTTTCTTTTGTAGACTTCAGCCTTGAGATAAAGATTTAAAACAACGTGGTTACCTTTGTAACAGATGCTAAATGGGAAATGGTGCCAAATTATTAACCCTAATTTAATGGCAAGATACCTTTGAGTACTGACCCCGGGGATGTACCAATTTGTCCAACAGTGAATAGTAACAAAAGTGGTTTAATAGGTTAGGAAGGAGACTTTCTCCTGTGCCCCAAGACTTGGATACAGATTTAATACAACGTAAATGATAGTGCAAGTTTAACTGCTCTGGAGTAACATGAATTAGATACGTTGCATGCACATTACTGAGTAAGATTTGCATACTGTAAGTTACTGTGGAGCAGTTGGTGCATCTATATTTATATCATAAAGGTTATTTGTTGCTGTGCTTGCTTCTCTAAATTCCACAACATATTCTGTTCTTCCTTTGATACATATTAACATATATATTATATATTGGCATTGATGATTACCAGCATGAATGATCCAGCAGACAAAGGAACTTTAAAAGGGCTTGTTTTTATGAGGAACTACAGAAGAAAAATTGTAGTAATATCGGGATAGCCAGAGCATACATACATAATTATGCGGAGTCTTTTAATCCAAAATAAAATTGTGCACGTAATTCTTGCATTTTATATATGACATTATATTCTAGAGTGCAGGTATCTTTTTTAATTGCACTGTGTCTCCATTTACTCTTTGCTTAAAGTCTTGAAACTCCTTGTAATGGTATATGCTTAATTGCATAAATTGAATTTTTTTTTTTTACTTCTGTCCTCACAAACATACCAGTGATCGCCAGATTTACTGCTCATAAAACAGATTATTTTTCCCCACATTTGCACTGAAACTGTAGTGAATGTAGATCTTTTCCTGGAGTGTTCATGAACTAGCGCATAATCTGTTCATAGGAGTGAAACCAGATAATCACTGAATGAAAACAATGCAAAGGTTTGAAACTGGAAGAACTCCTCTTTATGGAGGGTAAGTCCAGGCTGTCTTAGAAACTACTGATTGACCAACCAGTTGTTAATTCAAACTCTTAAGCTGAAGGTTGGACTGCAGCAAACAGTCTTCCTAAAAGAGTGAATTCAAAGGTCTCTTATTTGCTTCAAAGCAATTTGATTGCTAGGAAATTTGATTGGCTGGGAAAATTTGTCAGTGAAGGCATTGACTCTGTACAGAACTTTCTCACTGACTTGGAAATGTGGCAGACTGCTTCAATTTTTCAGGGCTCAAAAAAACTTCAGAGCATATAAGGGGGTTTTCACGTGAAAATAAGTGAAATAATTGTAACCAGACATTCCAACTTCTTGGAAATGTTTCAGGCTGGTGCTGAGTTCATTGAGAAGACCTTAAAGAACCTCACAACAAGCACAGATGCAGTAGCAGTGGTCCACAGCACGGATTTGGTGATAGAAGCTATTGTCGAGAACCAGAAAATTAAAAATGAACTCTTCAAGCAGCTGGATAAGTTTGCTCCAGAGTATGTGTATTTTTTCCTGTTACATTTTGAAACTTAGACCTTTGTATCTCCTATTTTTAATCTTACACTGTTAGTTCTCCATTTTCTTAGCTGCTTTTTCTTATAGCAGGAGTTTTTCTCCCATAGACTGACTCCAGACTGTCATGTGATATGGAACAGTTGTGCCAGGTGCATATGTTACAAATGCTTTCAGCTGCTTTCAGGTCATTTACGTGTTGCATTGCTTCCTTTGATGTGGTTTCAGGTGTGTTTAGTCATAAAGCTTGTCCATCTAACTCACAAGTTCAAATCTAAATCCAAACGCAAATACACAACAGTAGAATAAGCTTGTCCTGGTACATATAGGGTATGGTTAAATTCCATATTTAAATAGGAAGTTGGGATGATAAGGTCCTTGCTTTCAGTATGCCTGGCATGAGCAAGTTTTAAGAAATCTCAGCCTCTTAGCCATACAGTCAGCTCAGCAGTGGCTTAAGTTTACTCTGTATTACAAGAGTTTGGAAATAGCTCATTGCTCTTGTGTTTGAGGTAAAAGTGTAAATCACTTCTTAGCATGCATGTGTTCAGTTACTTACAGTCTCTGGAACTTTCTTTGAACTATATTTGATAACAGCTGGAAGTTACTGTTGAATTATCTCCAAACCCAAAATGCTGTTAAGCTGAGCATGCAAAAGCTGATCCTTGTAACGGATGACTCAGGATCACAAGACCTTGACTGCTTGCAGGTGGAAGTTTTAACCAGTACAGCTAAATCTGGGGGTGTAGACTAGAGGTATTTTAGACTGTCTAACTAAAGAACTAGGCAGGTTGCACCTTAAATATGTTGCCATTAAGTTGACGTCAGCCTGGGGAGATTTTTAGGCTGTCTCATATTGTTAGTTATTTAAATGGCCTGGTACTTCTGAAAACAATAAATGATCACAAACAGTTGTGCGCTGAGCACAGGGTAACTTGCCATGACCCTTGGTCTGGCAGACAGACGTAAGTAGCTGCCTTCAGCAATTATGGTACCTTGTCATGATAGATTGTGCTTATTTTGAGAAAACAGACCACAGTCTTTGTTCATATTCAGCAGAGAAAGCTAATGAGCAAATCAGAGTGTACTAAATGGCAAACTGTCTTAAAACCAGTCAGCAAAGAAAAGTGGGCACAGGGACTTGGAGCCTCCTTTACTAATATGTTTATTTGGAACATCTGGAGCTATTTTTTTGTAAGACTGAGCATAGCTGAGCTCAGCAAGCATAGCTGCCTTGAAACATCAAATTTTACATTATAAGAGTGTTAAAAGACACTGGGAGATGTTCAGATTAATGCTCCTTCCTGTGGCAAAAGGCATGATTTTGCAGGGTTGAGCAAAATGACATTAGACAAGAAGCCTTCCCTTTTAAGAGTAGAATCGGAAATGGTGACAAACATACAGGTACCTTACATGGTGGATAAAGAAAAGGGTAACTGTCCAGGTGGAACGGTGCATGCTGTTTCTTGGATGCCTTCAGTCTGAGAGCATGCTGGTTTATGTTTCTGGAGCTTTGCAGTATTGCTTGTGTATGTTATATTCCTCTCAATGTCACGCTCATCCTCCCAGTACGGTAATTGTTACTGAATTACATGGTCAGCATCTTCAGAGCAGGCGATACAGTGTGGTTGCCCGCTCTTCAGTTTTGTCTTCTTTTTGAATTGAATCAGTCTCACCTTTCCATTTTGAAAAGGTCGGACTAGTTTTTTTGTAGACTATCCCCACATTCTTTGTGGCCTTTAGGCATTTAAACACCACAGCCCTTTTCCAAACAGGATCATAATGAACATGGAAAAAGAATTTTGGGGTATCCACTTTAAGAGCTCTTCTCTACCTGCCTTCTGAATGGTGGGAATACCCATCAACATCTCTCAGTCTAGGATTTATTTGTAGACATAGAAGCTCAGCTAGGTACTGACAGTGGTTTTCAACTGTTCATTGTGTTAAAAATTAGTGTTCTATAAAAGCGTTGCAAAAGAAGTGTTCGGTCTTCCCTCTACAACTGTGTAACAGCTGGGCTGTAAGAGTAGGTTTTATTGAAATGATGTGTTTCTCTTTGTGTGTGATTCTGTTTTTAATGCTGTCTCCTGACCCACTAGATGTCACCAAAAGAAAGCATACTGGTGCCTGGGAAAGCATCACTGAGGCTTCACTAGTGCCATTGCTTTCAAATGCATTCCAGCTCTGCTGTGACCTGAAGCATGGATTGTGTGGTTCTAAGTCACAGAGGCATGTAAATTCTATTTTAAACTCAATTTGAATCAATTGGTTGGTCAAAGCAGAAAGTGTAAATAAAATGTCCTTGTACACAATACAAATCTAATGCTTTTTTTTCCCCAGGGCTTTTTGTTATGTGAGGCTACAGTATTCACCCGCAGAAGTGATGCTGAGACAATTATTTTAAGTGAACTCAGATATAAACAAATCAACATGCTTAATTTTTACATGAATATTTGAATTCTTCGTGTACAGTGGCAGGTTTTTAGTGAAGATAAGTGTTTTTTGGATGCATTGATCTTCAGAGGCCGAAACTATGAGGTGTATAATACTCTTTTTAGTACCCCAACTCAGAACAGTGTAAGGCTCAATTTATGATGGAACAATAACAAAAGAATATTTGTAAGAAGCGTAAACAGGAATTTTCAGAATTTTTTTTTATTTCCTTCTCTGTAGTACATGCTCAGAAACTGAGAAAACAATAAAAAATGGAAATCTGTATGGATTTTTTTAATCTGTAAAAGGACTTCATATGTCTTAAGATTCTTGTGATTTAGTGTATCCTTTGCAGTGACCTATGCATGGCAGGTTTTACCTTTTCTTTGTTTTTGTTTTCCATCAGCTCTTTGCTCTGGTGATAGGTTTGCTTATCACATCTGCCAGTGATCATTATAGAAAAAAAAGAATCGGAATGTTTGTTAATGCTCCAGAGTACATTTTTGGCATGGCAAATGATTTGGCTTCCATAGATGTGTAAATGATTCACAAAAAAAAAAAAATAGCATTAGGTTTCCAGGTTTGCTTAGGAATTAAGGTGGAATAGATTTGGGAAGCTAAAAATTTTCTACTCAGTTTTCTTTTTTTCCCCATCACCTAATATCAATATTCAACATGCTTGCTCAGAAGTCAGAAACTCACGTACCCCTTCCAGTGGTTATTTCATCATTGCTGTTATTTATATCTCAGAAAAAGAATGGTCATAATCTGCAGGAATATTTCTGAGAATACTGTGGATGATTGGCCGATGGATGTCTACTTATGTTTAGTGCACCAGTCTCCTGCTGACAGGAAAATAGTCATCATTTACACAATCCATATGTTTCTTTTCTTCCAGGCATACAATATTTGCAAGCAACACTTCATCCTTGCAAATCACACAGTTGGCTAACTCAACCACCAGGCAGGACCGATTTGGTGGTCTCCATTTCTTCAATCCTGTGCCTGTGATGAAGCTCGTGGAGGTAGACATCTTGTAATGTAATCATCACAATCACTGTGTTACAGCAGTGCAATTGTCACCGCTGAGAATTCAGTTGGATGAAACAGCAGATCTCAGTTTGCAGCTCTTCTGATAATGGAACAAGCTGCTGTTATTGATAAGGGGGTGGTGCATTCTCTGTTGAGGAGCGGGTTAAAGAGACAGAGGAAACTCTTCCGGTCTCGAGGCTCCAAAGTTCTCCACTGACCTGCCAAGACAGGTGCTGTTTATAGTGATCATTTCAAGCATGCAGGCAAGCTGATTAATAAGAACTACTGAAAGCTTAAACAAAATCATCCGATGACTGACACAGGAATTTGATTGCTACCGGTGTAGACATTGATACAAAATAAGATGAAATCTTACTGCCTTGTGGCTTATGAAACAGTCAGTCATGTTTGTTTCAGTGTTCCAGATGATTAATCTGAAAGTATTACAGTATTTTCCAGCCTTTAAGGAAGTGTAAAAAGAAGTTTTTACGTAATTCTCCAGATGTCTTTTATAAACATACTCTCTTTGGCTACATCATGCAATTTCTAGTAATATTGCAGTGCAGAGCAGAATAAGAAATCATCTGATAGAAGAGTTTATCTAAGTCTCCAAAGTAGAGTTCACATTGCAAAAAAAATGACAGGTCTCTCATCTCTTTTTTCTTACCTTCCCCTGTGGCCCCTGACCTTGATCAGCTAGAACTTAAGCTCTCGAGTAAGTGAAAATAAACTTTTCATTTTGGCTACTCTGCCCAAAGTTTCACTTATTTCATACCATTAAATGCTGTAAAACTTTTTCCTCTGTCCCATGAGTGGTTAGTTCTAGTATTGCTTTGGTGACAAGAGCTTCAACTATGTTGTGCCTGCTTTTTGAACTCCTGAGATTCACTTTATTATATTTTTTGCTTGTTTCCCATCAAGATACATGTTACACAGCTGCTTGCTCTGTGTTGTTAAATGTCTAATTCTCTTCTTTCTCCTTTTGAAATGTTTGAACCTTTTGGCTGAAATGAACTAATTTGATTCAGAGTATTATTGTCCGGTGAAGGGTCAGACACTTGCAAATTCTCTCTCACTGACTCTGCACCCATGTGGATTTTTCTTTTAAATTTAATATTGCATCCTGTATATTGTGACTAAATGCTGTGAGGCAATGGTGTAAGAAGGAAAGAGAAGAGTATTATAGGTGTGTCAGAGATAACAGAAGTCTTTACCAGAAATTCCTTAGGCTAACATAGGCTTTATTGATTTCTGTGCTAAGATCTACTTGTTGGCAGTAATTTATTTCTGTGGAGGAAATGTTCTGTGCCCTGTCTCAAGCCTAAACCAAATCATAGTCTTTAGAAATATAAACTAAGCCTCTGTGATATTTGAAAAATACAGAAGATATCTCTTGTTGTTTGTAAAATACCGAAACAGAGACTGCTGTGGTCAGTCTTTATAATTTGTATTTTTTTCACCTAACTTGTGAACATTCTACCCCAGTGTGACTGTTGTTGATGAGTAGTATTTAAGAGCTTTAAAACACAGAAGCTCTGCTTCTATTGATTTGATCTTGAAAGGTTCCAGTATTAGTAGGTAAATACATTTCTTAAAGCTTTGCTTTTGTTTCCTATCTACTGCTGTAGATCATGATTGACACTGACAGACACTGCAGAACAACATTTGCTATGTAAAACAGATGTTTTGGTTTGAAATAATTGAGGGGAAATCAAGAGAATCGCCAAAACTACAAAAGACATTACTGAAATTGCCAGTCATCTGTCATGGAATCCGTCCTTCATGGGTGACAAATGTGCAGTGCGTTTGAGTCTTATCTGCTCTTTTCACAGATTATTGGTCTCATGCTTACAAGCACACAGCTTTGAGAGGATTTCCTTTTCTAATAATCCAAAAAGCTAGCTCTAAGGATTCAAAATTCTAAAGTGCATATTAAAAACTCATTCTTGAAACTGTTGCAGTCTTATGTAAGAATCTCAGATATTTTAATCTAATATCAAAATAAAATAACACTGTTGGTTTGGGTTTTTTTTTTTCCCCTGATGAGAAACAAGCCTTTTCCTCAGTTCTAATAGCCTGTTTTTGTCTTGGCCTTGCTTCAGTAAGAGGGATGGAATCTCTGTGTGACTTAATGGTATGAACAAGGAGGTCAACCTTAACTGCTCATGTGTAGCGGTTTTCAGTTGCTGCACATGGAGTTCAGTTTCAACAGAAATATCACAACCAGTTCAGCTTGTGCAAGTCTTTTTTCTTTTTTTGTTGGGGGGGTGAGGGGAGTGGAGGGTAGGTCTCTAATAAATTATTTAAGGCATCCCAACTCCAGTGAAGTTTAGAAAATACTACCTGTAATGACAGACTCAGTTGTGAAGAAATTCAACATGGGAACATATTACTTGAAGCTAAGAGGCTGTCACAAATTTGAAAATAGATTTAAATTTTTCTTTAGAATTAAATATCTGCATCATGTTTACATTGAGCACAGGGTAGATGTTACAACCCTTTATATGAGGAGCTATGTCTGTTAATGTGATTCTCTAGAGTGGTGCCGTTGTGTTTCCCAAGACAACAGACTATGTAGCTTTTAAAGTTATTTTGTCATACTTGTTGTACACATAATCTGTAAATATGATTCCAAAGGATGGTTCCTTTTACCATCCGTAGTGGGAAAGTGTCTTAAAGAAACATATAATTTCAAAATGTGCAAAATGTTGTATCTGTCTTTAAAATAGATTTCTGTGTCTATTACACATATATATCCACTGAAATTGTTTTGTTGTTTTTTTGTTGTTTTTTTTTTGCAAAACAAATGTTTGGTGCATTTCTGGAATAGTATTCTTTATTACAGTTTAATCATTGCTGTACTGGGAAATGGGAGAGATTCTGCTCATAGATGTGCTTATGCTTTCCTTACCTTCCCTCTGCCCAGGTCATTAAGACTCCAATGACCAGCCAAAAAACTTTTGAGTCGCTTATGGATTTCAGTAAAGCAGTAGGAAAGAGTCCTGTCAGTTGTAAGGTGAGTACATTTTAATTGTATAATGTTCAGAAGGTCTGTTCTTGAAAATCACTAAAGTGGTAGGTCTTAGTTGAATATAAGAGCGCTTTGTAAGATTTTCCAGGCTGCTTTTTGTCCAGTTTCTCTTCACTATTAAAAGGATTTTGGCCAAACACCCACATTTACTACATATTTCTCAAAGCAGAGTGACTCTTGACATCCTGTCTAGAGTAGCAAAACTTGCAAGTATCAGGGCTACAGTTTTTGGTTTTTCTTTTCTAGTCCTGCAGAAGCCTGGGCTGGGGAACTTAAGCAGGAGCTCATCTTTAGCCATGCTAGACACAAGACTGCTACCTCTTGTACTATAAGGCAGCTGGATGAATCTTCCATGGTGTGTGCTGCTCACTGCAAGTTTTTCTTAAGACTGCAGTAACTAGACCCATATTAATCTTCACTGCTTTGCAGCTTTTTTCTTCCAAATCCATTAAGTTGTGGTCTGGGTAGCTTTATGCAAGCTATTGCCCTGCATTTCACAGCCCCCAGGAGACATTTGGTCATAAAAAGAAGGGCCTGCAATCTGGTAGTTACCAGATTCAGCATCTGGATGCTGGATTCTAATTCAGGCTCTACTGCTAAATTGCTCTGTGGCCTTAGTTGACTTTTTTTCCTGTTTCTGTCGCAGCTTTTCAGTATGTGGTGTGCAGAATATATGGTGAATTATTGTTATAAGTTTGCAAAACACTTTCTCTCTTCTTTGTGTTTTGGATTTTGATTAAAGTTTGTGTAAAAGAAGTTCTGTATCAGTTCGTTATCTTTTGACAGCGTGTATCTTATCTTTTCATTGATACCACTGGTGTTTGCTGTTGCAGTGATCCTAACTTTCAAAAGCGTTTTTTGCCAGTGAGCAGTGGGGGAGAAGTAGACTTTTTAGCCAGAAGCATTTCTGGTAATGTACACAAGTGTTAAAGAAGAGAGGCTCTTCTTGTATCCTTCAGGAAATTGTATCAGCAGAATTTTGCTAAAGAAAAGGCATTTGCCAAATGGCCACATAAATTAAGATTAACTGAGTTGAGCTTGTAGTAGTCTTATTGTTCTCAGTCATGATGAATGTTTATGTGCCATTCCTTGTTTGTAAAGTTCATCTTTTGTCTTTTAATACTGAGCAGATAAATCAGATGAAAAATACAATTTAGATTGTACCAGAAGTTGATGATTCAATAAGTCTCTTCATCTACTTGTTTGACTTGTTATGTAGCTTTCGAGTGTGGTACTGGTAAAGGATGTTTATTTAGAATCCTTTCTTTTTCTTTCCATAGGATACTCCAGGGTTTATTGTGAACCGTCTGTTGGTGCCATATATGATGGAAGCTGTTCGACTTTTTGAGAGAGGTACTTGCTGGGATATTGACTTCAGGGAATGTTGATATACAACACTGTGAAATTTTATATCCCTTCAGAAAAGCCTTGGGATTCCCTCAAAACTTTCAGACCTTAAAGGCTGGAAGTGAACAGTGAACATCAAATATAAGCCAATACGTGTCACTAGAAGGACCTTCTCTGCGCTTTGAAATATCAGTGTGTGCAGAGTCATACTAGTTACTTTTGTGGGAAATTTCTGGTGGTGGAAAATGTTTCTGGTTTGGAGATGACAAGGTGAGTGTAGTACCATTGCAAAAATATCCTCTGTCAACTAATCAGAACCTCCCTCTCTCCGTCCTTAAAGACGTTAATGAAAATGATTGAAAATCCCATAATGGGACGATTAGCAAAGTTCTTCTGAGTTCACTTACATTTGGCTTGTGAAATAAAACACCTGTTTATAGGTGAGGTAAGTAGTGTCGCAGTGGTACTGGTATGCAAATATTCGGCTTAATCTGTTGCCACATAAAACCTCCCGTTTCTATTCTGTGTCTTCATTTAGACATAGGTTCTTTAGGAACTCCCATCTCACTCCTGGTCTCTTTTCCTTTGATACTGAGGGTAGGTAGAAATAATCAAAAATCCTCAAATAACCACTAAATTTTTCAAAGCATTGATAGTTGTTTTGAAAAAGAAACAAGCCAGTAATTTAGTGGATAAAGAGAAAATTACGGAGTATAATTACTTTTATTTAAAGTGCTCTGCTCATAGTTATGTGCTACTAAGAATGGCATTTGAAACATTTTGATTTTGAAGTCTGCTTTTTTTTACAGATGAAAGCACTCCATCATGAGAATTCCCCACAATACGCTTTGAATATTAAGTATTAAAAATCTCTTACAGCACATGGAAGAGATGGCTTGATCTCCAGGAAAAAAATATAAATCAACACTACTTGTTTATCCATCAACAGATATACCTAATTACATGTCAAAAGGAGAAAAGAGCAAATTTAGTGACTTGAAAGGCATGGATTTGAGGGGCCATTATTCTCTTAGAAAAGTCACAATTTTAAGTAAAGTGTATAGGTGATCCAGTGCGTGTAGAAGAGGTGCTTTTGTTAAGTGACATGTATCATTGTGCATATTTAAGGAGACAGTAGAACTTTTAATTAAATGTAGAAGAAAAAAGTCACTGGGACTGTATGTTAAAATTGACTTTTCTGCAGAAGCAAAACAATATTTTGATTTAATCTTTATTCTGTTTGTATTTTGTTCATCAGTATGATATTTCCAGACTTGTTAAAGTTCATTTATGAATTTTTAACTCAAATGAAATCTATTTAAAAAGCTGGATAATGTTTTCATAAGCCTGATGGCTGTCTTCTAATTCTTATTTTCCATTGAATCAGGTTAAATTTTTATCATATCCTTTGTGTTAATTCTCAGAGTAGACACATGAGCCAGATTGTCATCCACATTAGTATGATATAGGATCTCTTTCCTGGCAACACCAAGCACTGAAATACCATTTTATTGGGTCAGTCCTTGAGTCTTTATTTCTACAGACTCTCCTTGGGTTAAATGTGCACTTTTGCATAGGCGAAATACCTTTAATATATTAACAGTGATTTAAACAGGTGCCATACTATAAATATTAATATATGGTGTAATGTACCGCCGTTTTATGAGTGGAAAACTAAGTAGACAGTCAAGTTCCTATGGAAGTCTCTTTTATACTAGGATACTAGTATGACCTAGGGGTACTACCCTGGTTTGCCCTTTTACTATTTTTAATTGTATTGTAACACAGCTGTATACCGTCAAGTGGCCAAGTCCCAAGTTTGACAAACAAAATGGGACAAATCTGTTGATATAAGAAGTATGTACTTCTGCATCACCTTCAGATGAGTGTGTCAATGTACATGTGTCAGAATTTGGGGAATTTAAATGATTAGAATTAAGTAAGGCTTATTTTCCCAGTTCTTCAGAAATAAAATGTGGTTTAAAAAAAGGGAAAAATGTCAGCTCTAAAGAGTAAAAGGAGATACATTTAAATTACTGCTTCATATAGAACTGTCACTGAAGCTGTTGCCTTTCAAGAAATTTTGAAAATTAATTTCTGAGATTCTCTGATCTTAGGTGTATAAATTTCATAGGCTATGTCTGCCAAGCTTTTGGACACCCTGAATGCCTGTACGCATCAAGCATGGAAATTACTTAACAAGTACCTATGGGGTTTGTTTAACTTCATCCTTCTTGTGCAATCTGCAAAGAAGTACAGTGCTTTTATCAAAAAGGGGTATTAAAAATAAGCAGTAGAGGTGCATCTGCTTTCCTGAAAGTATAAAATATGCATTTCCAGCAAACGGATGAGGTGGATATTAACTGTGATAATGTGGCAGTGCAAGATTTGTATTTTTGTAGGTATAGACTGAAGTATAAGTAACGAATTTCTGATAATTTTGATTTATGTATATTTTGATTTATGCATATATACATATCTATATAATGTTGGATTTCACAAATTTAACTGCACTTGCACAGTTTCTTCAGGTCATAATCATAGAATAGTTAGGGTTGGAAAGGACCTTAAGATCACCTAGTTCCAACTCCCCCTGCCATGGGCAGGGACACCTCACACTAAATCATGTCACCAAAGGCCTTGTCCAACCTGGCCTTGAACACCACCAGCGATGGAGCATTCACAACTTCTTTGGGCAACCCATTCCAGTGCCTCACCACCTTCACAGTAAAGAACTCCCTCCTTATCTCCAATCTAAACTTCTCCTGTTTAAGTTTTAACCCGTTGTCCTATCACTACAGTCCCTAATGAAGAGCCCCTCCTAGCATCCTTATAGGCCCCTTTCAGATACTGGAAGGCTGCTATGAGGTCTCCACGCAGCCTTCTCTTCTCCAGGCTGAACAGCCCCAACTTTCTCAGCCTGTCTTCATAAGTCACTCTTATCTGCCATCTCAGATGCTGATGAATGTCCTCGGGGAAAGCTGTTGTAACTAAGCATGTTACTCAGCTGCTACTGCTCCCCTCCCTATGCTTGCTTTGTCCGTCAGGTGGATATCACTTGCCTTCTGGCTGTTTTAGAGAAAGGGAAGTGCTGTCCTGTGCATCATTCAAAAGCTGCTGCTGATCCCATGAAGCTGAAATTTAGCTCTTTTCTTACTTATGCTGTTCAGCTGCCTCTAAAAGAAACTTTTGAATCTTCATGGTGGACCAGTTCTTCCTTTGGTCTTTCTGATGAGTGCAGTAGCTGTGACACTGTCAACAGCGTAGTGATCTGTATTGAAAGGCAAGAGGAAGCTTGAAAAATAGAAAGTGAGCCTGCAGGGCTTTTACTTTTTTGTGAGAGATTCAGCTTTATACTGCAGCAAGTGTATGCTGACTCCAGTTTTTGTGGTTCTGAAATGTGCAGAGATTTCTGTGAAGAGCTGCATCAGGGTGAAATAACACCCTCTTAATTATTTAGAAGTGGTGCCAAGTAGATGTGGAATCTTCTCTGTTCATCAAACTGTCAATCTTTTCTCTAGGAGATGCATCAAAGGAAGATATTGATGTTGCTATGAAGCTTGGGGCTGGCTATCCCATGGGTCCATTTGAACTGCTGGACTATGTTGGGTTGGATACCAGTAAAAGCATTATAGATGGTACTGCATGCTTGTTTTCTTCTGTTTTTCTCCTTTTTAGCTAAATTGTATATTAACGTTCTAATGAAAATCTGAAGCAGTTTAAACTGAATGTTTATGCCATAGCCCATTAACTGTTGAGGAGAAAGGAATGAGAATTCAGCTCATAATGTTGTATGAGTACAGCATTTGTACTGTATGCCTGCACCCTATGTACGTGGGGACAGAACAGAGGTTTTTTTGCTAGCTTTGTCAAGTTCCAGTGGGAAATAATAATAATAGTGGAACTTATATAACTAAAAAGAACCAGTGGGAAGAGAGACACATACTGGAGATAAGAAATTCTGATGAAAAAGAACATTTAGACTCCTTCTCCTTTTTCCGCCAGCCACGTTTTCATTCTCAATTAATATGAAACCCAGTAAATACCTTAAAAGATGCAAGCATGCCGTCTCCCTTTCACTTTAGTTAAGTGAATGAATGTTAGCACAATAACAAAAAAAGCCCAACGTAATTTGGGATAACTTGATGGTTGTATTATTTTGAATGTGCAGTTTAAATATTCTCCAAGGCAGAATGAGACTTTAAAAATGGCATCTTCAGTGAAACCTCTGCTTTTATGCAGCACTGTGGAGTAGTGTTATATTATTCTGGCGGACCATGTCTTTCATGGTTAGAAATTCGACTTGGAATTTCTTTGCACTTGAATTTCTTTTCAGCATAGTCTTTGTTTTATTTCCTGCACTGAACTATATTTTAAAAATTCTCCTTAATTTTTTTTTAAGTATTAAAAATCCTCAGTCATGGAGATTATAACACGTTCAGATTTGCTCATAATCATCAATACTGATCTGTGCTTTATGAAGATGTGTTGAAAGATCTCAGATTGTCTAGAATAAGTTCCAGGCCTTCAGTTTTCTGACCTCATAATACTTTTCTAGAGAGATGCAGATCTCTATTATCATTGCATATAAACAGAACTGTTACTAATTCATCCACTTCTCTTCCACCAGGATGGCATTCATTAGAGCCCAACAACCCTCTTTTTGCACCCAGCCCACTCCTGAATAAACTGGTACAAGAAAAGAAGCTGGGTAAGAAGACTGGAGAAGGATTTTACAAATACAAATGAACTTCAAACCTTGAGAGGTGTTAAATGATCTGTGTATGCTATTCAGCATTGCTATATTACAGGTGAATTGTGCTTAAACCTTCCCAAGGATGGCACAAGCTGCATTTAGAACATATAACCCACCTCTGAACTGAGTGATTGCACTAGCTAACTATTTCTATGGTAAAAGCTTAATTTGGTAGATTATTTTTTTTCTTGTAATACTGAAAAGCCTTATATGTACAGTGCCTTCATGCAAATGCTGATTTTCCAGGTGCAGGACAGAA
This sequence comes from Psittacula echo, assembly GCF_963264785.1. Classification (NCBI taxonomy): domain Eukaryota; kingdom Metazoa; phylum Chordata; class Aves; order Psittaciformes; family Psittacidae; genus Psittacula; species Psittacula echo. The sequence continues at coordinate 56,715,968 of NC_137735.1, forward strand.
TGCAAAGCAAATTTATGTATTTGAAACATTATTATGTTGATGGGAAAATCCTGAAAATAACCACACTTTCTTAAAAATAAAATTTTCAACAGTTCTGTATTTGAATGTCATGGCTTGCAGTTGATGTACTCGGTTGCAGTCCACTGGGTGGCAGTCTCTTTTCACTCCGGCAAATGTAGCCAGGGAAAGGCAGTAAGTTGTTCTCTGAGGATTCTTCTTCCGTGCAGTGCTAATCTGTAGGTATAAATCACCATGCCTTGAACAATAATTTTTTTGAAGGTCATATTGTTTAAAGAAAAATAAAAAAATCCTCCAGTGGATTTTTAGGGATCCTCCAGGCTGTCACCTGGTCAGAAGGTTCCCCATAAGGCATTTAAAAGCAGAACTCACAATTTGTGTTGGGATTTTCGGCAATATTCAGTTACCGATTGAGGGCCCCCTTTTTGCTTGGTGCTATAGAAACATACTGAAGAGGCTTCTATTCTGAAGGGCCTAATACATAGGTTTGTTTTTTATTGACTAAGCTAAGAAGCTGGTGAAAGCTTTATGCTTTCTAGAGACCTGTAAATTAGCTTTATTTACTGGGTCTTCATTTTAAGTGTCATTTTTACTCACTACACTACTACTATAGTGTAGTACTTACAGGGATTGAAACTGGAGTGTGTGCTGTGTAAACAAATAGCCAGCTCTGTGAGGCACTTTCTATTTTGCAACTTTATTTCCTTGGGGTTTAGCAGAGCCTGGATTTGCTCATGGCCGGAGTGCTGCAAATCCTGCCTTTTCTCCAACTACTGCAGAGCAAGTATGAGGGTTGGGGTTCCAGTTCAGCTGAGTGGTAGCTGTCTTTTACGCTGTGTATTTTGGATCTGCAAACTGAGAGCTTAGGTAATTTTTTAAGTAAAGAAATTATGAATATTTAACTCTTAATTTGCTTCTTCCTCCCTCCCCAACATCTCATTCAGATTGCATGTAAGAAAACTGAGGCTGACAGATGTTAATTTCCTTGCACACAACAACACAAAAATATGTAAGTAGAGAGTAACAACTGTTGGTTTATTAACCAATAGTTCCTAATTCCTGGTTCCTAATTACAGATTTTATGATTGAGTTGCTTGCCTTGAAAGAAGAAGATTAAAGGAAATAAATGGTACTGTAGACATTCTCTTTCCTTTACTAAGATATTGTTAAAATGAGTTGGTTTCCTAAAATATAGTCCACTTCCTGCATCTGAGGTCTGTTTCACTTGAAGGTTCTCAGTGCCTGTAATTCAGATTAGTGACTTTTAAGTGCTGTAGGGTGAAGTTACCTTCAGAACTTCTGTTTAAAGTAGTAATTAAAAATGGGAACGTTTTTTGCTCCTGTGTCTTAAAAAAATACTATTTGTTTTTTACAAAAATGTTTAGGCAGAATTAAATTGATGCTGTTCCATTCACTCAGAAGATCATCTTTATTTTTAATTTAGAAACACTTAGGTTTGTAGCCAGGCATAGGCTATGTAATATTGAATGTGTAAAATATTTTTCACTCCTGAATGTGATATTTTAGAAAAAACAAACTTTCTCTAAACCAGTGTTTTCCTTTCAGGTTCTCTAACAGGTACAGTATGTATATATGTAATACATACAAGAAACCTGATAGAGGCATTTGTAAATTTGGCTTGCTGGTTCAGAAGAGACTTACTTTCCTCAGTAGCAAATGGGCCATGTGGAGGTACTTTACTGGTGGGTGGGGATGGTTTATTTTATTACCATGTGGAGTGCTGTGTGAAGATGAGCACAGGTGAGGCAAAGGGCCAAAACTTCAAATACTCTCCTTTAAATCTAGATGAAAACACACAATGGTAATTGAATGACTGAGGTCATTGAATCAAGGTAAGCCTTTTCTTTTGCTCTTCAGTTGAGGAGGCATGGAGGATGTAGAAGTCCTTTCTTGGGTTCAAGATCATGATGAAATTGGTCAGAAGCAGGGTATTAAATAGTCGCTCCTGATTTGTATAAGAACTTCTGCAGCTCTGATAGTTTAAAGGTTTCTAGGAGACTTAAAGAATAAGTAATGAAATAACAGAATTGTCTGTCTCCACCCTTCCCTCAGTAAAAATTTATTTCCCAGCCCTTGCTATGCCTGTGACTTGATGTGGAGGTACATGAGCCACCTTCCACTGCATGTAGTGTTGATGCCTGAAGGGGAATCTTCTGCTAGTTAGTACCTCAGACTACGGCATGGTACATTAGACCTGCTGTCAGCAGTCAGCTCCTCCTGAATTGTTATTAACAAGGGAAAAGATTGTGGAGGTTAAAAAAAAAAAAAAAAAAGAGGAATAGAAAAGAAAGGAGGAAGGGTGTTTGATTTCCCTCACTACCTACTTTTAAAGCCTTCAGCCTTTGTTTTTCTTTTTGTCAGCAGGCCTCACAGATTTAGAGCATTTGCCCTGCTTCAGTCAAAGCTTTGAGCTGTATGCTTGGCACAGCTTGAGGAGAGCTTGACAGCCAGCAGCTGAGGAGTCGGATGTGAGCCCAGCTACTGCAGCTGGGAAGATGGCTCCAGATTCAGCATCTGGGTCATTTCATCTGCCAAACGTGCTCCATCTATGTTCTTCCTTGCTGCTGACGTGGCTAGGGAGAAGATAGGAGCACGGCAAACTCTAATGAAGGGAGATGAAAGCAGAATCTTAACTGGACTGGAGGAGAATGCTCTGCATGAGTGGCGTATGGAGTTTAAAGTGCAAGAGGTGGCAGTAAAGTTTGATACGAAGAGGAACTGTGTAGAAGCTGAAAGTCAGCTTTGCTCTAATGAATGAAATATTTCCTATTAATGGCACTGAGCACAAGAATACTTGTATGTGGGTCACTAGTAACAGTTGCCTGTGTATTGAGTGCAGATGTCCTGAAGTTCTGAATTAGCATCTGTGTTTGCAAATCATTGAATTTTTCCAGTATATTATTGTAGATTAATTTTCTTAGAAGATAGATACCATTATGCATTATGGATTTGAATCTGGAATGGAAAATGCAGTTTATTGCTTCCTCCTTCCTTCCTTGTGGGGACTTGCAGAATATCTCCTTGGTAGGAATTTAGTTGGGAAAACAGCATTGCCAAAGAATTTTAATGTATTTCAATTGTCTGTTGATGAAATTTAGCCCCTGGAAATGAGTAGCTGCCTTGGAGTGAATGGGCCAGCTCTGTCCAGATGGGAGTTTTGTGAACCTGTGCTTTATTTTACACAGCAGGAAGGAAGAGTTGAGTGAGCAACTGCATAAAGCAACTTGTTGTTTCTTGTGTCCTACAGAAGTTGTCTTTTCCCCCCAAGCCTTCTGACCAAAGGGTTTTGAAGTGACAATGTAAACGTCCTTCTAAACCCAATTGTTATATAAATGGCAGGCTATTGACAAGGCAGGAGTTAAGTACAACATCTAGCATGAGCTCTTCAGAGCCATAAGATCCAGTGCTACAAGCCCAGTGCTCCAGCAGTGAATCAGGCCTCTGAAAAGCATCATAGTGGCTTCAAAATGAGATTCAGACTTTTGGTTTTGTTTTGTTAATGCCATATTTGGTGGTTCTTCTCCTAATGTTCATTCTGTGGTTAAGGCTTTTATCACACTTTCAGGTATTTCTGAAACTTTTGAGGCTTGTCAGTCAATCTCTTTTGTAGATCCTCTTACTATAAATTAGTGAAGGTTTATCAGGCTGGAGAAGAAAACAAGAAAAAACCAAGAAACTTTCTAAGTGTAGCGAAATGTGATTGGTAAAATCTGTACTTATTAGAAAGAGAAAGGCATCTGAAAAAGATGTGTTTCCAGATTGCCTCCCCAAAAGAGAAAGAATATCAGCCATGAGGACATGAGGAAACGTGCTGTTTCTGCTGATACTGACTTTTTTTACTTCATGAAAAATTCTTTTCCTTGCCAAGAGATAGGAGAACTTCTGTGAATGTACAGATGCTTGCTTTTCTCTAGTGAATTCTTTTTGTAAGCATCCAGTGTGTAGCATCATGAGATACAATATGTTTTCCATATCTCAGAGTATTGCTCTTCAGGCCTGTGTCCATTTTAATATATACATATATCTGATGGTTATTGCAAATGTTCAGACTAATAATTTTTAAGTTATCCACACGTATTGCCAAAGTTTGATATGTGTTTGTTCTCCTTATATCTAGAAAAAGCCATTTTACAGTACCAAGTGGCTGCTTTTGTAGTTTGTAGTTGCCAACTTTCCCTGAAAATTTACTGCTGACTGTTTTGAGGTTAATTTTTTCAAGAGAGGCAAGAGTCTTCTTGCGCCTGTAGCTACAGTGCTATGTTCTTACTTTTCTAACTAGTATCACAGCAGTGACCCATATCTCATGTTTTTTATTCACTACAGTTATGCAACCTCATAAGCAATTATAAAACTGACCTGAATGATGCCTATTTCCCTGTGCTTTCTGGAAGAGCTGAGACCAGGAGCAAAAGCAGACGCTGTGATTATTTTCAGAGCTAGATCTTTTCATGTTATGTCTTCCTTCAGCAGCTTTTCCTATTGTTCACAGCCAAAGGGAAGTGCTTCTGTTGAATTCTGTTAGAGAGGGGTTAAGTAGACACACAATCTGGTAATTGTAAATTTGATTTGTAGAATGACCTGTCTTGAATTTTATGATCTTCTCAAAAGTTCACATGAAAACTGGAATCCCTTTTTATGTACCATTTGCTATCCAATATGCTTTTCCGTTTATAAATGCAGTGCTATGCAGAGTCCTAAGTTAAATGTATATGATCACAGAACAGTATGTAATGAGGTCTGGGGTTGTTACTGATAATATATTAATCAGATTTAGGTTTGTATGCCCATGGAGCAGCTTTGCACTTGTTCACTCTTCTGTTCCCTTAGAGGTTTTCTATTTGGTGTTCTGTAAATTGCAGATAACTTGCAGCAATGCATTCTTTGCAGAGAAACTAGCACCATAAAGCTCTTAATGCTGGCTGGATGTTTTGGTTGCTTCTGGGGTAGGAATAATACAAAGCACTAAACCTGGTTATTAAAGGAGCTGTTTCTGTTGTCATGTGGTGGCATGAGGCATCAAAATGAGGCATAAGGCCAAGTTTTGTTTCCAGCCTTGGGTCAGATGCTGTAAGTTGGCCAGGGCATAGGAGGATATTTTAGTACAAGGCTTTTTCTTGGCGGGCACTAAGGAACTTGTCGCTTACTTTGGCTGTTTTGTGCTGCCAGATAACAGGATTTTTTCCTAGCCTGTTTGCTGCTGCTTTGCTTGGTGCATCTCAGTCCTGCCTGGTAACAACTTCTTCTATTCTGGTCCTGTTTTTCTGCCAGCAACCATTTCTAGGGTGGTTTTCTGTAAATGGACAGTATTCGCTAGTTAAAAGAATGCAAAATTTTTGTCATTAGTAACCTAAAGCCCCCATTTGGAGTCTTGGCTTCAGCAACAAAAATCTTGTGGATTAACCACTTTCACCAGCGAGAGGCTTTCTGATGAGCTGTGGGAAGAAGCGTATGCTTGGTGGTAGGTCTGCAGTAAACAGCTGGAATTTACATGTGGTGAATTAGCACCAAATAAAATTAATCTTCTTTTCTTTTTCTTAATTATCCTTGCATACTCGAATAGATCTATTAAACGTTTGTGCAATAGGAATTGGTAAAACCACACATTTACAATACGTGAGTTTTGATTGTGCACAGACAGAGATTTCTCTGCTCTGGTGGTGCCAGGGCCTGCGTACTTAACGTAATGGTCTATGATCTGATGAAGGGACCACTCTAATCACTGACTCCTCAGCATGCAGTGATGCCCTGAGCTGGATTGGAGTGCTGCAGCCACTGGAAGCCTTCGCTTCAATTCTGAATCTTTACTTCACATTAACTTTCAGACCTGCTGGTTTGAATCCTACAAAGCTGGCAAGCATAAGTAGGTATAAGATATACTGCATTTATATTTCACAGGCCTTTTTAACTGTAGGTTTTCTCTATAAAGAGGTTGTAAAAGGTAAAATGTTTCTGACAACTGCTTGAAGTCCTTATTTCTCTGAAGACTATAAGAGGGCTAGTGGGTTCCTTACAGCTGATGTAGCAATTCTTCTTTGCAATTTAGGCTGAGATTTCTAAAAGCCTTTGTTTCAGTTGAAAGCCTGCTGATGTTTTGCAGGATGCCTTAAGCAGGTGAGGTATCTCCCAGTGATTTCTTTTCAGCACCAAAATGCCTCTCAACTTAAGAAGTATTACTGGAAGAGTTTGATTTTGGAGGTCCTAGTTTTATTAAATCTTGAACTTAACTTGCAAAAGAATGGAGAATATTAGAAGAGAACTGGTGTGGATTTTAATGACAAGTTCCCCACCCTCCCTTCAGTTCCTGAGAGAATGTGAAAGCAAGCAGCAGTTTTCAGTCTTTCCCTCTTATGTTTGCTGTTTATCTACTTGAACAGAATCAGTTGCAAGACAAAACTTTGCTCATGCTGCTAATTAGTAATTTCAGATAGTAGCAATCAGGCTATGCTTCTGTCAGGAAAAAATACTGCCTCCTGATGCTTCACACTCCTGCTTCACTTTCGTTTGAGCCAAAGGGTTATCACAACTGTTTGTAGATTGATTTCTGGGTGCTATCATGACATTAGTGTCAAAGAACCAGCAGTGCGAGTTAGGCACCCAAATAATGTCTTATGTGCCTGAAAAACTTGTTTGAGTCATTTAAGGAAGGAGTGTGGGTGAAGTAGGCTACAGGGAAATACTTCATTGAAAGAGCTGATTTGGATGAGGCTGTGGATTCTAAACCCATTCAGGGTGCTTTTAGGAAAACGGCAGTGTCTGTGAAGAGTGAGATCTATGATAAACATTTTAATAGCTTGCTTTATAGAGTAGGAGACAGAAGATACTTGCTGAAATTAATTTCTTCAGTATTAGATGAGGTTTTTAAAGTGGTAAATTTTTATTTTAAAAAGGAGAGAGAATATGGGAGGGGAAGGGAAAGATGCTGTTAATTTCACATACGTGGTTTTCCTGATACAATCTTTTTTATTTCTTTAAACAAAAGCATCAATTGGAACTAAGGAAGAAGCCTTTCTTAAAGACTTGGTATTTTATTTTTGGCTAGGACTGAAAGCTATTGTTGCCTAACTTAATGCTAAACTGGCAAATCTATGAACTGAAGCCAGTATTGTTACTTGGATCTAAATTTGTAAGGACATTTGGTTGTCTTGGAATAAAGGATGAGCATATCGTTTATCTCAAGGGCAGAGTTATCTTCTAAAGATTATTTGCGTAGGCTTAGAGCTGAAAATGTTGCTTAGCATATTGACATGTGACATTTAAAGTAGCAAGTTGATGGAAGGGAAGAATAATAGCAAATGGTGATGAATATGTCAAATGATCATACAGTAGGCACAATCTTCACCCAGAGGCTGTTTTTTGGCAAAAGGCAGAGCTTTTCTACAATAGCAGCTAACATTACAAGGAGGAAAGTTTCCAATAAAGGCTGTGATTCGTGAAAAATGGCTTTTATTATGTTTTTAGGGAATGAACAGTTTGAGTGTCAGATAAGACTGGGCTTAGCTATGGCTCGTATCAGTTTGACTTAGAATGTCATTTTAATTCCTGTGAGAGTAGTGCAAACCCACAGGCACCTAGCTCAAATTACAACTTATTTATATTGAAATTGGGAATTAAAATCTAAAAAGCAATCTAAATGGATAAATCAGTCTAAACAAAAACAGTGTCCATACAGCAGGTTATTCAGATTTAAGTACAGCAGTTTGCTAATGCTTGCTTGCCCACAAAGCTTGCTTTCTTTTAACTAATATTCCATGTATATTTTTGGCTACTGGCAGGGAAAGAGAGCCACTTTCTCTGCCTTCTGCATGGAAGGAAGTTTTTTTGGAGAAGCTGCTGCATCTGCTGAGACCTAGAGAGAGAAGTAACAAAATCTGATATTGTACATGGCAGCTGGAAATCCAGCCTGTGTTAGATACCTTTGAATAGACCTGATTTCAAGATAGGAGTTAGCAAGAATCCTTCAACCCCAATTAGTGTATACTCTGAAGAACTTTGCAGGCTTTAGACCATAGTCAAAATCTTCCTTATAAAATCTCAATTTTTCAAAGTGATTAAAACCACTCGTTAAATTTGTTGAGGGACTTTAAAGTGTTCTGCTTGTGAGTTGTTTCAGGACATTGTATGAAGAGAAGAGTTTGAGCTAGCAGGTTTCAATGGGAAAAAACCAGTGGCATTATGTTTGCAAGTATGATTAGTGCCTATCTAATTTAGGATTGAGTGGAGAGGAAGAAGTTGTTGCTGGTGATGTTAGTCGTGACAAAACATTTCACATAAGAGTAAAATGGAAACATATTTCAGGGTAGCATAAACAACAACTAGATATTAAGAATCTTGTCCACCTTAGGCTTTGAAACTTCATCTCAGTCAAGGGGTGTAGCCACTGCCATTTCTCATGTGTGTTGTCTCTTCTGTTACCCAGCACTCCACTGTCACAGGCAGGTGCTGAGAACTAACTCTTATATAGCATTTTCTTTGTCAAGATCCGAGTCCATTTTTCTGTGGTTTGTTCTTTCTGTCTTAAAAGAAGACACAGAGATGGTCCTACCTCAGCCTAATCAATATCCTGCAGGATTTTTCAGCCGCTTATCTTAGCTGTAGGAAATTAATCCAAATTCAGAGAGTTGGCTCTCCAAGTGTCTTGACCACCATTAAATTGTGGAGTATCTTATTTCTATTCTGTTGAAGATTTTATTTTGTTGTAGCTACCTTTCTCAGCAGTGAACAGGACAGCTCAGCTCTTGGGTGAATTGCTCTTGTGGTTTGAGGCAGATGGAAATTTTACTCCTAGCTCTGCTGGTTCATGTGTATCCCAAACCAGGTAAGCAAGTGACTATTACCCCAGCTAAGCACATGTTGCTTCTGTGGCTCAGTGAAGTCGTTGCAGGAGGAGTGTGCCACCCAGAGAGAAGACATCATTAAAAGCACATGGCCTGAAGGTATGAGTATCTGGAAGGATGGGGACCAGACTTTTAGCCCTTGCTTTGACCCGGCTGAAAGCTGGTGGTTAAGAGGTTCACTTAGCATGTTTCTGGCAGACATGTCCCTTTTCCTGAGGCAGCAGATGCTTGTTTGTTTGCCTGCTTTCTAAAGCTGATCTGTGTATCTGTGAGGAGATTCACAGGGTAAATTTAATACATTAATCCAGAAGTTCTCTTCCTAGCCTGTTACGTGGAAAAATGAATGTGCTGGGACACACTGTCTAGCTTCATCTTGGAAGCATCATTTTGGCTTCATCTCAGAACTTCTGTGTTTACAGCAGGCCATTTCGCTGTTAGAGCTGCTCTCCTTTTAGCTAACTTCTTAGCCCAGTAGTTTTGTTACTGACCTGACTTAAGAGAAATGTGTTTATAGCTGACAGGCTTCTGGCTGTTTGTGGAGTCACTTCTTTCCCCCCTTCTTTCCTACTTTGTATTAGGTCCTTATGCTGGAGAAGAGGCTTCCTGTCTTTTAGCCCCCTTGTGAATGCAAGGGAACAAACTGCAGCTGCGTTACTGGAGAGGTTAGTGGGCATTTCTTAGTCTCTACAGTGTCCTTCATTTTCTGCTGTCTTTCTTTAGCCTAATTAGCCACCATGTAGATCAGTTGGAGCAAGAGGCCATCAGGAAATGGAATGGTTGCTTCAAAGCCTTGTGCACTGTAGCAGTTTCAAAGGAGTGCAGACAACTGACAATCCAGATTCTGCTGTCCTACAGCCTGGAGCAAGGATTGGGTCCTTAAGGTCCCACATTTGCTGCAAATTGACCTAACCACTGAGCTATCACTTGTACGACTAGCTTACTGCCTTTTCTGCTGGATAAGCCAAAGCGGAAACTACAACAGAAGATAATTCTCTAGAGCTGGTGAGTCCCTATAAGCACAACTAGTGAATCTGTCATCACTTGCTGTGTAAAGAAGCCAAAGTTAGCCTGAAGCATTGTTCTTTTATGTAACAGAGGGGAAATGGCTCTGGTCCAGGTGATCCAGAAGCCTGAGGAGCCAGACCATCCTGTGATGTTGGCCTGATTAGCTGTAAATAATCCGGGCTCAACTGCCCTGTTCTGTGTCTTTGCCCTTTGCTGGTTTTTTGGTGAGAGGAGGGGGAAGGTTTTCTAGCTACAAGGATAGGAGACCCTGTTTTTATGAATGGGACTACCTGTACTGTGAACTGGTTCTGGTGCATGCGTGGAATGAAGCATGGAGAGAGTGGGTTTATGAATGCTTGTACAGAAGCATCTGGATAATTAACTCAGCTATTAGGTAGGAGTGTTTAAATCCTTAAACACATTTTCTGTGGGAAGTACAGGCACGCAAGAGAGACGTGGTTTGATGCTGACTTCCACCTAATTGCATATCAGGAATTGAGGTGTCATTTTTGAGTCTGACCTGGAATAATTTATTCCGTATCACAAGGATTTAAACCTAGTCTTCCTGCCAGGGTAACACCATCATCACTAGGCCATTTTTACCAGCTCATCCATCTCCACTGACAAGCTGGTGTGCTGCAATTGAGGGCCCAGGTCAATTTGCTCTTTTGGTCCTGCAGGAACAAATGCTAGTTAGCAGTGGGGGGAAGGAGCAGACACCGGCCCAAGTCACAGAGGGTATTCCAGGATAGCATGGTCACTGTTTCAGGTGCTCTCATGGGAGCATCCTAAGCCTTGCATATTAGTTACCCTTTCCCACAGTTGCTGTATGTGAAAGGTCTTTGATCTATGAATGGGCCCAACACATGGTGCTTGCTCACTGTATGTTAACAGCAGAGATGTTATTTTTGGCTCCTGAATTCTTTTTCTCCTTGACTATTAGAGCTGAAAGACCTTTCGTCCTTAAGACAGGCAGCTGTTCGCTACATAGTGTGTTTGGGACGACATGCTACATAATGCTGACACCTCTATTGGGAACAATTTTTTTTGCAAAATGGGTAAGTGGCTTTTTAAATTGCCATTAAAAAACCTAAATAAAGTAGTCGTGTTTAAGTTTTAAAAAGAACTGGTATCTTTGGAACATGTAATTTAGAGAACTCACTGCAGTAATCCTTGATTTAGAACAATTACTGCACTAAAGTACTTGCTTTTTTTCCTTTTAAAAACAAAACCAAACCCCAAACCAAAAACCAAACAGGTTTCCAGCAAAGGCTGGGGTAAATGACTGGAATGGAAACGTAGCCAAGTCTTGCAAAACTCCAATATGCAATTGCTGTTCTCTCAGAGGCCTTTTCTCCTGCCATCTGAGTGCATTCCCTTGCCTGGTCACTTCTTTTGCTTTTTTTTTTTAACATAATCACTAGTTGCTATAAATAAATATTGCAAGAGCTAATATGCTGGTTGCGTTCTTACAGCTGGGGTTGTGTGCAGTGCACGCTGTTTTGAGAGGAAGCTGTTTTATAACATTTTTAATTATGACGCTTCTTATGCAACAGAGTTTAAGGGTCAGGTATAAACAATCTAATCACAAAGCTTCCCTGTGCTGTAACTCACCTATGTCATTTCTTGTAGCTCAAGCTTGACTCCACTCTCACATGTAACAAGATTCAGGAGCCAGAATACAAAGCATGCTGATTCAATGTGCAGTTCATAATGTTTATTTTGCAGTGGTGCTCACAAACCATTGGAGGAATTTATCTATGGCTGCACTGGGTTTTTTTAGCTCTTTTTAGTAGGGGTCAGGCACCTGTGTCTGGTTTCAGAGCTGTGGAATACCAGTCCCTGAACAAAACAGGAAAGGTGTCAGAAAGGTTGCTCATAGCATTTGGGGCTTGAAAGACTCAAAGGCCTGCGTTTTCAGCTTTGAAGCGTGCAGAGGAGCTGCTTGCTATTGCAGGAACATCTCACAGGCACCACTGGCAGTAGGGCAGACCACGCCAACTCTGGATCTGACACTCTGAAACCAGGCCCTCTGCAGCCACTTCCAGTCCCCGACTGCAAGATAATTTATGCAGCTAACTGTAGGCTCTTACCCCTTGTGTGGGAATGGACTGCATTCAGAGAAAGGAATCCATATTCCAAATCATCATCTTAGAACCACTGCTGCATTCACTAAGGCTTTAGTAGGAAACTGAAGAGATCATCGGCCCTGGTACTTCCCACTTAGACCAAATCTACCTGAGAAGTATAAGGGAGCACTGAGTCTGCCCATTCCTTACTCCTGGTATGAAAACAAGAGACTTCTGCTCTTCTTAGGAAGAAAAAGTCATTTTCCAGGACAACTTTACTTCAGGTGAGCAAACAGCCGAACAGACACATTGCATCTCCTACAGGGGAAGACTGAGCCAAAAGTCTTCAGCTTTAGAAGTGACTGTGCCTTCTTGACCTCGCCTCTACCTCTGTGGGATGCCGGTGCAAGCCACTCTCATTGACGTTAAGCCAGGCAATTGACTTCAGTTTTATTACAAAGCTTTTATTAAAAAACAAATGCTCAGCACATTAACTCAAACTGGAATGACAAAAAAAAAAAAAAAAAAAAAAAAAAAAAGGTTGACAGTATTTTTGGCAAAGGCTGTGCCTTACTATTTTAAAAAATGGGTACATCAATGCTCATTTCAACAACTGGCATAAAATCCCACTAACAGGCTAACAAAAACAGATACAAATACAGAACGAATGAAGTAATAATTCAAGTGCTGGGCTTTTTACAAGGAGAAGGGGAATGGGTGAGAAGGAGAACTCACTGCAGTCAGATTTGCTGGATGTATTGCTTATGCTTACAAAGTAGATGATGCAAGACTAACATGTCTACTGACCAGCGGACTGTTGTTACATTTATTTAGTTCTATAGGACACTGTATTATATAGACTGAGAAGAGGCCACTATTTGTTACAAATAGTTTAACAAAAAGCCACCTTTTTTTTTTTTTTTTCTGTACAGTTTTTCCTCTGGCAGAAAAAAAAAAAAAAAAAACAAAAAAAGAAAACAAAAAAAGAAAACCTCCTTTTATTTAAAAAGTATTTCAGATTTCTGACACTTGTTTAAAAGCTCATACCTAGTAAAATATACACCAAAGAAATTACAAACTAAAAGTTAAAATATAAAAGCATTCAAGTTTCTTAAAAAAAGCTAAAACCAAAATTGATCCTGTCGCACCATTAAATAAAAAGAAGGGTGAGTGTGTCATCCTGGTCCAGGCAAAATTCCATTCCTCGATGTGCTGTATGGGGCAGCTGTGGTCTATGTTACTCTTTTGGCTGAAGCAGGCAGAGACAGCCATGCTGCTTTGTTTGCTGACTTGATATGGACACAGATGAGACGGGGCTTAAGAGTGCAAGGCAGAGGTGGAGTGAAGACAAAAGCTGCTCTGCTGACCCAGGAGCTCATTTTGCTCTATTTATATCAGGGCTGGACCTCGTGATAGTGAAGGATTTTGGCAGTGATTGTCTTTATGATTCAGTGTCTCTAGCAGTGACATCAGGGTGAATGACATCCTAGACAGACTCCTTGGGGGTGGTCTGTGTGGATGAAGGACACACCTAGGGTTTAACAAGCTTCCATCTCCAGAAGGGGTCCTGGTGTCGCCGCCTTTGCTTTGCAAGTTGAGAAAGCATTTCTTTTCCCACCTACAGGGAAGCGGGGAGGGGGAGGAAGAGACAGAGAAAGAATATATGAAGTTTTTCTGTTTAAATCCTTCAGATAAGCTGTAACTCTGTGACACAACTGTGTTAGTGGAATGTGCGTCTGCAATGGCCAAGTGCAGAGTATTGCTACTTGCTCTTGCTTGAAGTCTGCAAGAATATTTGTGTACTTTGGATTGTAAATAGATGTCCACACCAACTAGAAAGCTAGGGGTTTAAGCTGTTTAGACATCCAACACATTACAGAATAAATTCCCTTTTATAATGGAGTTAATTTATCTACAGCATGTGACCCAGATATCTGTTACAAAACCAGACATCCTCAGGCCTTGATACCACAGTGGTTGAGGTCAGTTAAACCTCTTACTTCATAGCCTCAAGCACTGCTCCCTGAGGAAATGCTGTCTTCTGTAAGCAGCTGGTTAGAGGAATGTGATAGGTGAGGCTTACGTGAGCGCTGACCCTACCATGTGTCCACACAACTGGGGAGGAGTCTTTCTGCTCTTCAGTGGGGTAGGGAACATCTCCCAGCTGTTTAAGAGCCGTGGGTCTCTTACCTAGCAGTAAAGTTCACTAGCATCTTGGAAGGATTTATGTTCTTGCAGCATATGAAGAGGTCAACAGGGCAAGCCTAATAGGTATTGCTCATTCAGAGAGGAACAGTTCTTCATCACTAGGTCTGTGGGTTACATCAGCTGACTTGCACAATTGCTAACTCAACCATCACCCCTGCCCTTCTGACCCAGACAACTGGGTTATAACAGGGACTCCGCCCAAGACTGTCTGATGAGTCAGGCGGTTTTCCACAGACAGACACATGCTCTCCAGTAATGGTCTCAGGATTACTGGTATCTCAAAAAATCTACGTTAACCTCTAGGCCTCTGTGTAGTACTCAGTTGCCAAACAACTAGAGGGTTCAATGAGCAGAGCTTTTGTGAATGACCCAAACTAGCACAAGAATGTAGTCTAGTGGGGAAGGTGAGTGAATTTTCACCAGAAGAAACACAAAATGCTTTGTCACACACAGACACGCTGCCAACACCCCGAATCACACAAGGCAAGAGAGAACAAGTTTATGAAGAAATGGTTTAAACCACGAGTCAAACTTCTGTTAGACTAATAGACAGACTGCATGAGCCTGTAAAAGCCACAAGCAGAATTAATCAGCAAATACTACAGCAGCAGTATTTAAACCACGGCCATTTATAACTGGGCACCCACCTCCCATCTGCAGCAGCTTCTATGCAAGAGTGTAACCAGTGTACCGGTTGAGTACACTCCTGAATAAGAAGTTACACAGGCTAATCTACTCGAGGACAGAAAGTCTCCAAAACTGATTCTGGACCCTTTGATTTTAGTTAGCATAAGCTGAGGCCCCAAAATCTTACTAAATAAGTTGACTCCTCATCAGAGGCCACCTACATGACCACTGTTTTAGTGGAAAGCTGAGGACATTGAAAAGGTTTGGCTGCAGACTAAGTAGAGTGGAAAGAACAAGTACAAATTCATATATATAGCTTTAATTTGAAGGACACTCTTCCCTTTCCAAAATGCCACCATCCCTGATACATAATGGATGATTTTCACCTGCTGCTGGTAGCCACAGAAGGACATTTAAAGCCACTGCGGCCTCTTAAACATCACAGCTGAAAGTCCATTGGCAAACCAAGTGGTTTCAACAGAGGTGGTCTGTATTGACTAATTCAGTTCCTATTTCCTCATAAAACCAGCCCAAGTCCCAACTAAAAAAAGCCTTCTGAGCTTCCTGCCTTTTTTTTTTTTCCTTTCCATAAAGTAGCACAGTGCTCCGTAACACGTGTGGATCAAAGAGCTGTGACGGGCTCTACCTTTCCAAGGAGCACGAAAGAGAGGCCAAGCAAACAGCAGAGGAACACTGGGGAGAGCACCCTGCAGCTTTATATTTATTCTGTGCCTTTTCATCCCAGATTTTCAAAGGTTTGGTCCAGGTTGCTCTTCCTGGGAAGGTTTTCCTCTCAGTCTTACATGAAAACATTCAGCTTCCTGTTGAGGAATGGCCTTGAGGCGCCAGGCCAGTAGTTCACAGCAGTCTGATACAAGCGATGTGATTCAGAGCTACTCCCCATTAGCAGCCAGGAATGTCTACTTCACTGAAGGAAATGAAATGCTCTTCTGTTGAGATGGTTCCTTGCCTCCTCCCCCCTTCCCTTACCAGCAAGCTGTCTTTGAAGTCAGGAGGTTAAAACAACGACCGTGGCCTTGCTCTGGCCCTCAGCTTTTTCAAGCAGCAGCCATCACTTGTTTCTCAATCCAAAGACAGCTTTTGCAGCGCTTGCCTCCTTTCCATAGCCCCTCTTCGCGCTTGATTATGCCCTGCTCCAATAGAGAGCTTGCAGATACTACTGGAATTCTGTGAGGGGACAGGCACAGTGAAGTCCCAAATACTTTTATTTCTAAGTGAATACTGCAGCACAGCAAATTACACAGTAGCTACACTGAAAACAGCATCTAGAACCCAGCCTTTCCCCAGCTGCACATTAAGGCTACACACTGGAAATTGCTTCTACTGCTGATAAACCAAATAATACCTAAAAAATACGAATGATGATGGTGTTGCCTTACAGATATAAAACAGGTCAAATCAGGATTCTTTTCAAGAAACCACAGGCATGTGCTAAGGAGACTGAAGACTTCCCACATCTAAGGCTTCACTGGGGGGCTGCAGCTGAAGTCTGGCCAAGCAAGGCATGCCCTAGCAAAGCCCAATCCACAAGTGAAGTCGGCACAATCAAAGACTGCAATTACAGCTCCCTGGCTGTGGTTAGGCTTCAAAGAAAGTGCTGCAAGTCACATTTTACATATGTGAAGTCTTGAGTCTGAGCCACAATAGGAGGCACTGTCTGTGCCATTTGCAGTGTGCATCTGACTGCAGGAGGAAAAGGAGGGGGGGGAAAAGCCTACCTCGAGAAGCAAAATTCAACAATAATTCGGTGTAAAAAGAAAAGCCTTAATATTGAAGTGATAAAAGTGTATTTTGGGAATCACTGCAGTAAAACACAAGCCTCCTAAGAAGTCTGGGCTCAATGGCTGAGGGCAAGAGCATCAAAGGGGGATCAGAAGTCCTCCCCACACTTGGGAAGGAGATGGATTGAAGGGTGAGTCCACAAGGGCCTTGTGCTCCTCCTCTAGTCTTTAACTCATCTCCTTTTTTCTAGAACAAGGAAGAGGATTATGCAGCTTCATCCAGGTCATGCTATTTGGAAGAAGTTATGGAAGAAAGTCAAGAGCATCTGGGTTGGTACAGTAGTAAGTACAGAGTAAAAGAGATGGATAATCCTTCACAGAAAGCAAGAGAAAGTAAAAAAAAGGCTACATATAGTAATGGCAGTTTTATGTATTTATTTTTTTTTAAAGTCAGTCTCCAAACCTGGCTTTTAATCCAGTACTTCAAACAAATGGCAAATTCAGGGACCCGGTAGCTGAAAACTGTCATTTTCTTTTGAAGTCCATAACGAACATGTTCAACTTACTGCCAGGGTTTATCCAATACTCCAGAAACTTGGGTAGCAAAACCAGGTCATTATTTATCAGGAAAGTTCACACTGTTTGTGAAGCCCCTTTGTATTTTCTTTAGCAGCAGAGCTGGAGAGAGTTTCAGGCGCAAGCAGATAGATGCCGGCGCTGCAGTCTGCTCCTCTTCCTGCCCAGCTGTGCCATGGTTTGTGGGGTTAGCCTAAACCAGATCCTTGAAATGTCCTGGGCAAACAAAAACAAACACTCCACAACCGTTGTTGCTTCTAAACAAAAAACCACCTCCCAACAAAACCCCAGTCATTTTAGTAATCCGATTTGCTGCAGGGTCCAACAAGCTGTTAGAGCATGTGGATGGAGAGACCTACAGGAGACAGGAAAAAGCCCTCTCTGCAAGAGCTGGATACCAGCAGGCAGCAGAGAAAACCTTTTAAGCTGCCTTTGTTGCCAAAGAAATTAGATGAAATTGTACCCTAACACTGTAACAGATACTGCCATGTTGAAGCCATGGCAGTAGTAAGTTTTTCCTGGTTTTCTTGGTCTCCCTCCGCTCCCTTGCTACTGTTAGCCTCAGCCCATCACTAGTACGGATGAATGGAGACTCAAGTAACAAACTATCCACTAGTGTTTTAGTAACTACACCTGAAAATGCCTCTCCATTGATACATGGAATCTGGAGTCCTAAATTAGAGTCCTAAATTATGACCTTAGTTTGGCCTAAGCTTGATGCCTTAAGTGAACAGCAGGAATGCCCCCTCTTCCATAAGGCACAGATCTCTTCCAGAGCAGGTTAGTGTCAGCACGGGAAATGCCCAGATCCCAGATATTTTAGGGCTCCTGCTTTGTGCAGCTGAAGTCGGTGATGCCAAAGCAGGTGTGGCTCTTATCAAAGGCCCCCAGTGTAGGCAGCATGAAACCAGCAGCTCTATCACTGTGCTACAATCTTTAAAATGATCCTGCTGGGAGACCCAGGACATGTTTTTCCTGTTGGGGGTGGGAGGGGAGAGAGATTCCATGTTTATAATAAAAACCAGATTACCTCTAGGCAGCCATGTCCAGCAGCTTCTTAAAGAGGAATAATACTAAAAGTGATCTGTAAGGGTGGAAGAAATAGGCTTGTCCCCTTTTTGTATCCTCAAAGCATATAATAAATATTCAGAAGGCTATTTTAAAAACTATTTCTTTTATAGACTGAGAGCTGCTTACAAAGGTGCATCAGTTTCAGGGGCACTGAAATTGCTAATTCAGTTTTCACCTGCTGCAACAGAAAAGACACGAGGTAGGGGTAAAGGAGTAAGTGAAAATTCTTTCAAAAGAAAGAAATAACATAGGTGAAGTTTCCTTTGTAGATCATCTTTTCTGACACAGGTTAGTTAGAATTTGTGCTGTACTTTGAAAGGCAATCTCAACATTTAAATCTTCTAATACATGGAATAATTTAAATAGTTGCTTTCATGCAACAAGAAGTAATACAGCTGTAACCTGAATATCTTCTTGAGCTTCATCAACTCTTCTACACACAGACATCACAGAGCAACACTACCCATGTAAGACAGCAGTACACAGGAACAGCTACAGAATTCAAACACAACAACTTCACTTTGATGCAATTAAGTCATCTCAGCAGAAAATCTCTACTGATCTGAAATACACAAGCCTCCTGTTGGGTATCTCAAACGACACACATTTGGGAAGAAACCCAACTATTCATCAAAACATGGTCTCGCCTAGTGTCAAGGCAAATGCACACACCATAGAACTGATTATACACAGTATTTTGGCAATAACGTTTTACCTCATGCAATTTCAGGTATCCCCAAGATGAAGGATAAGGAGTTCTCAAAATGAACGAGGTTAATTCTGATGCAACTAGTATTAATGAGGAAACTTATCTTACTTTAGCAAAGAGGAAGCAACTTCAGAAATGATGTCTCTCTGCCCACTTAAGCTGTCTTAGTTCTCTTACCCCCTGTTCCCGCTCTACTGATACTTGCAGCAAGAACACTAATTCAGAGAGAAGGTCACTGGTACCATTTCCCTCAGTTGCATGTAACCCTGCATCACACACAACACTCCAGTGCCAATGGCACCTTCTCAGCACAAATGCTTCCAACATTTGCTCCTAATGCTGGAACTAACAGCAGAAAGTTGGTATCCTGAAAGGTCAGACTAAAATCCTAACTGGCTCTCAGCCTCACATTAATTCCCTAGGCAGTGGTGCTTCAGCTGGCTCTGCTGTGAGCCTCCTTACTTGTACAGCTTTCCACACTGCACATGTTCAAATCTGTTTATATGGTACAGTCTTAACAAGTGGGTAAAGGATCAAAGATTTGAAACAAGACTTGCATGAAAACTCTTAAAGTAGACAATTAAAGAACTGGACTGGTGTGAGAAGGTTCACTCTATTAGCAGTGACTTTTGCATCACCAAATTTTGGTTCGGTTTGGTTGGTTCTGTCTTTAGGATGGCTGGTTTGCATTCATGTATATCAGAAGACCTCATCAATCCAATCATAATCTCTAAAAGTCAGAGTCAAACAGAAACAACTCAGTGCTAGAGTTTGCTCAGCTTTGACAGAATTGCATTTAAATACAATTCTGTTGAATTAGAGGACAGATTTCACCAAGCTTAGTCTCCAGAAAAAAATGGGGAAGACTTTGCCAGTGGGTGTCATAACAACTTGCTCTCTAGCTGTTCAGGAATGCAGTAGCATTTTCTCATTTTGAAGCTTTTCATGTAAATACACTGAAGGATGAAAATGCAGTACAGACCTGAGATGAACACTAAAACGCCGAGGTTTTCTTCCAAGTGGGAATGAAGCCACATTTCAAAACCTTACTCTTTCTTTCTGAAAGTTTGTTTCAACAGAGTTTTTCTCATGACCTTAGAAGTCTTAATCTAGTGGTGAGTTTACTAAATCCACTAAAATACACCGTTCTCATCCACAGAAGAATGGTGCACCAGCCGTCAACTCCCTGTCCCCACCCTATCCCACAGGAAGAGTTAGAACAATAGTCGTCCCACTGTTCCTTCATTCTAGCCCAAGCCGCCTACTGCTAAACCCTCAGAAGTGACACTGTATGGGGTTTTTTTTATCACTTGTAAATGTGTCTGAGTTCAAACTCCATGCAGCATCTCTGACTTTGTGGCAGCACCTACAACTTGAGCATCTTTGACAAAGTAAACAGGTTCTAGACATTCACCTGCTGAATTATCTACTTTTCCCTTTGTCAGTGCCAGTTTAAAACATGAAATGCTGAAGGCCTGCTTCATAGCTGACCATGCTACACCCCTGCTTTGTAAATACTTAAAAAATGTTCTTGTTTCTCTAATCCCATATCTGTGCTGATTGTCCAGTTGAAAGCATTCTGCTGTTTTTTTATTTAGAAAACCTATGCTTTGCCTCTACCCTGACTTACCCTTATCCCTCCTATAGTCTCTGATTGCACCCAAAATAGCTTTTATACCCTTCCTTCCTTCCTGCACTTCACCAGGGTCCTCCGGCAGGTTGGTAAGGGAGAACTCGGTTTGCTCTGCCGCATCTCTCCCAGCAGGTGTCAGTGCCCCCCGTACCTGCCACCCAAACAGTGCTTCACGTTTGCTCTTCTGACGTTTTTTCTGATGTCAGAGAGCCTGAAAGAGAGGAGGTTTTCTATCTTTCATCGTGGCAAGATCAATCAGAATTAAGTTGCAGAAGAGGATCTGTCTGAGCGCTATACAACTTTTCTCTGGAAATTTCAACGCCTATGTGAAAAAGTCTGAAGTTAACTGAAGTATTCAATCTGAATGTTTCAATCCAGCAAATTCTCTGCTGTTCCTTCTGTCCCCCTTGTCTACACTGAAGACCACCGTGCATAGGCAAAACAGGGAATACAGAAACATGGGTCACACAGGAAACACAAGTTTTAAAACAAATCAGCACATGTCTCTGCACCACTATCACCACAAATTCTCTTACACACCTACTTCTGCACAAATCCTTCAGGGGCTCTGCTTAAAGCTTCTGAGCAGTCAAGGGGTATGTAAAAGGGTGGAGTGTTTGTTTTTTTTTTCAACTACTCCAGCAACATCAAGAGCACCGGACAAGCCAGGTTAGAAAGCATGTGCCTCAGACAGCAAGGTACCACATCCTCTTTGCATCGCCTTTCTAGGATGCTGGCCAGAAACCCATGGTCAACCATAACCACAGTCATCAGATGGTTCTTTTCCACAGTATTCTGGCTGTAGATCGATCCACTTGACAGTCTGCTTTCACAGCTTCACTCCATTTTATTTCTAAGTAATAAGATAAAGATATTCTAGTCATAAATTGTTTGTAACAACACTATCCAAAACTCACTTCTTCACCAAAATTTGACTCTAGTTTCCATGTAGGATGTTTGAAACATTCTATAGACAATTCATTGTTTAAAGTTAAACAGTCTTAATCTGATCCTTTTAAGTACTTCTGATGTAAATCAGTGTTAGTCAAAGTTTTCTGATTTTGAAAGCTTTGCTAATCTAAATGCCAGTTGTCATGGAATTTTGCAAGCCACAAATACACATCTCACAGCTTTTCAAATGTCTATTAAGCTTCTCTATCACCCTTTTTAGCCCTTGAAGATATGCCAAAACACAATGTTAAATTATGTAGCTTGTGAGGACTTCCCAACTACATCCTACCATATGTCAGATGATGTGTCTTTTACAGTTACCGTACATAGCAAGTCAGAAGTTAACTATTTCCATGTTGCAGAACAATTAGGAGTTTTCATGCTAATGAAAACCCTTCTATTTCCTTGCTGATTTAAAAATACTCATGGGATGCTAAAAAAATCAGCCTTTTTTCCCTTCCAAAAGTCAAACTGGATAGGAAATAAAATATCTTCACTTCTGCCACAGAATTGCTCTCATTTACAAAACTTCTAGAAGGCTGTGCTTAAAGTAGTAAGAAAACACCACCCTTCTGAAAGGTGCACAACAGACAATTTCTACATTGTCCTTAATCTTAGCTTTTCTCACCTATCCTTCCCTCCAGGCTTCTCCCAAAGTAATTTTTAGCATTATCAGGTCTTATGCAACTCTTGGTTTATTTCAAAGGAGAGAATAAATACGACTTATTTTTGCAACAAGTAAGTTATATCAAACACTGTGTTAGGCCATGTCAACTGAAAACAAGATCCTGCTTAGGGACAGTTACACAACTCTTACAGAATGGTGACATGCCTTGGAGTACCCCAGGATAATACAGCAGAGAATGGAGCACCAGGTCATGGGATTCCTAAAGCACCCTAATATTAAAGTGTTTTACAAACTGGCCATTCAGCCAGCTGGAGGAGATTGTGGAACTCAGCTAAATCCTAAGCAGTGAAGCCATAAGAAGTGAAGCTGCTGTGTACAACCCTGGGAAGAGGGGCAACTTAACGCTACCACCTTCACTGCATCACTAGTCAAATGATGGCCAAGCCGAAAAGCAGGTGAGAGGTTCACCTTAAGAATCAGTTATGTGCTGAAGTGTTCATGGACATAAACCAAAAACAACAAAAAAGCCCCACACCCAAAACTTTCACAGTATCTTAAATCATTTCTGTTTGCATGTCTCTTCCGTTACTTTCCTCTGAACATCCCACCACACAACCCTCCCACCATTTCATCCTTCTCACTTACATCACCGTAATTACAGCCCTGGCTGATCTCCTTTGTGCTGATCTCGAGATTCTTTCTTTGGTCTTGCCACCTACTCATTTCTGATTCTTCTCAGATAACAGAAGGCTTGTCTCCTTCCCAGACCTCCCACCCTCCTTCCCCCTCTTCCTTGCACCATCTGTACAAGTAAGAAAGCTAGTGTTTTCCTGTCTTCAAGAGCTCTTTGCGGCACTCACTGAAAGGCATTTCCAAACTTATCATCTTCATCCAGTAAAGACTACAACAGCTCTGCTGTGGGCCTGGTAAGATATTATGCTTGTGGGCAAAACATTCTTTGGATTAGGCTTGGAAAGGGCAAGAGTCTTAACCTTCAGAAGTTTACTTTGAAGTCTGTCTGGCTGATTCAGGTTCCCTAAATCATTCTGTGCATTTACTTCAGCTAGAGCGACATCTGTATGTCTCCAGTGGAGAATACTCACTCGGCACGTGACGTTTAGTGAGGCTGCCTACATGTGCATATTTGGAGTCAACAGCACGCTTCCCCTTCAGTGGAAGAAGATACCCACTGTTCTCATACTCTGTGTTACAAATTGCACAGGGACAAAACGTTACAAAACGGACAGGGACAGGTATTACCAACGGTTTCCACACTCTTTCAGACCTTAAGGGGGAGAAAGAAAGGAAGCGAGGGAGGGAGGGGTGTAGAGGTGAAAGGGAAAGAGAAAACTCATGTGCTCAGAACATGCATCCTCTACTATGGAAAATGCAGACAGAGAAGCTCCATCAAAAGGAGTTCATCCTTAGAATGTAAGGCATCCAAGAAACCAAATATGCCCTGGTTTTCAACCGCTGTGGTCCATAGTTGTATTCTGATCCCAATCAAACGCTCGGCATCAATTCAGATAAAATTATGTGTGTTTTGCTTACCGGTACTGTGTTGACATCAAAGGGAAAAATACAACAGTCATGGACCTGGGTAACTAAACTGAAACATCAGTTATAAAAATCAAGGTATTTCTTAAACACCTATGGCAGTCACTGTAACAATACTTTACAGCTACATTTGTTGTGTAGGCTACAGAACCCAAATGCTGCAATCCCCATCTACAATCAGCATGACTCAGGCTTGCCTGAAAACCTTTTGCTTAGCGGGAAGAAAAAAACCAGAGCACGCATTTCACCTTTTCACTTCAGCTTTAAAGAAAAAACAAAGTCTTAAACCCACCCAAGTTTAGACTAACCAGCAAAATGGTGTAACTGCAGAAGATGCTTGAATCACACTGACTGACACTGACACACTACACAGAGCAAACTTAACTTGTCTCCTAGCTGAAAGTCCCAGCAGAGCAGAGGGGCAACAGGAGGCTGCTTTGCTGACCACCCTGAGTGCCAAAGGCATCATGTAGCCAGACAAGGCAGAGGGGATAAAGTGACCAATTCTGTTGGTGACTTTAGTAAGTGTTCCTTTTTTGCATGATTCCTGGAATTCTTAGGGGTGTTCCAAGAACAATTAGACAGTGTGGAAGCAACTGTTCTGTCAAGTGAATGCCATTCCTACTAGGGAACATTATCACACCGAGAAGAAGGGAAGGACCAGCCTTCCAGTGCAAACACTATGAAATGAAGATCACACTGTGCACTGACAAGCAGACTAGATGGTGTCACTGGATATGTGTAATCACTACTCATTCCATCTTTGGTGCAGATGATACGATGTGAAGAGAGAAAACGCACTGGAAATACAACAACAACAAACCAACCCGCACAAATGAAATACCACTGCACAGCTGAGGGAGAAATTCTTGCTGTAACTGAAATACAGTCCCACTTTCTTAGCGGATGTTTCATTAGTACATAGGTGTACCCAGCCAGCCAGCATCTTGCAGGTGTCAGCACATAAAATGTACTTAAAGCCAGTGTCTAACCTGCTCTTACGAACTGTGACAGTCTGCTGGCTGGGAGGGTTTGCACTGTTTGATAAACCCATCCCTGTGCTTCCCAGGCAGACTTGCAGCACGTCAGTGAGGTATGGTCAATTTGACAATATGAAGGTTAAGAAGTGAAATGGTGAACACCTAATAGATAGCCGGTATAAAAACCATCAGTAGTCAAAGTAACAACAGCTTTGGGATATGATACTTCTGCAATTTTTGCTAAATTCATATTATTGCATAAAATTGATAAGAAAGCTTATTTCACAATTCAGTTTTATCATCAGGAAAGCTTTAGAGATGTTCTTACCATGCTTCAGATGTAGGCAGCTGTCATTCTGGGGCCTGTACCTGTAGAAGATTGTTTTCCTTTAACAAATTTCTGTCACAGAGTTTTTGCACATTCCAAATAAGTTTGTTTGCTACAGCATTACATGGATTTTCTTTTGTGGTTTTGATTTTGTTGTTTGCTTGTTTTTATGGTTCTTATACCAGCCATTTTTGTTGGGAAAAACAGGGTGTTTCTTTGTATATGTTTTACAGGCAAAGAGGAGACCTCACTGATGCTTTTAGCCAGCCTACTAGGCAGCAGAGTACACAGAAATGTAAAATACAACGATAAAAAATACAGTGGCTACAAAAAAGTCAGTGTAAAGTTCCCAGTGTCCAATAATCCCACACAGTGTTTGAGACCTAGCTAAGTCTAAGGATGATACAACACTGACTGAGGAGAAAAGCAAAGGTAAAGCAGGACAGTGATGCTCAAGTTCAGCCAAAGATGTTGATGCCATCAGGATGCTGCACAGAAAGGCATAAGGGAAAGGAAATGTGTATTGTGTGCATTTTCAAGAGCTTGCATTCAAGGTGAAGTATCCTAAAACATCCATCAGAAGCAAGTGTTAAGAGAAAAGCATGTAAATATTAGGTAGCGCAAGCCTGGTTTCTGAAATACACCTGAGGTGAACGGTAAGTAAGAGCTGGCCATGGCCTACCTGATGCTGATTCCTGCAACTTTTCTCTCTTCCTCTTCTTTTTCTTTCCCTGAAAAATAGGAAATTTTACCATATTGTTACGTGCATATAGCTTTCTTCTGTTGCTTCCTCACCTCACAGCATAGGAAAAAAAGCTATCTCCACATTGAGAAAGGGGTTAGGAAGAAAGAGCAGTTGTTTTCATGGTAGCTAAAACCTTTTCTAACCCCCTTCCAAGTGTTTCAATGGTAACAAGCTTTGCTCTGAGCATCTATGAAGAAATACATACACAATACATGTTTTTATATCCACATGGAATTGCAATTTCCGGCAGTTTTTTCAACTAACGCTGGCAGCCGCAAGCATCTAAAAGGCTTCTCACGCTTCATAATCTGATGACACATATGTCGATACCATAATTTATGGCTCTTACAAGTACTCTTCACACATTCATATGCTTACGCTGTCATACATGGCAACAGCAGACAGGGTGTTGAAAGTACCTAGGACAACCATGATTGTCCCCAGGGTGCAAACCAGCCAACTGAAACTGTTCTGATAATGCTTGTGTATTAACAACAGCCAAGTCTTGTGGGGCTGTGCCAGGAGAACATGGGTGTGCAATAGGCAAAGAGCAGACTGCTGTACAACACAGCACCCTTAATGTGACCGAGGTGCAGTACAGAAATGGACGTCTGGCAGCTGTCTTTCTCAGACACCACACTTGCACCAGTGTGCTGGCACAGGCTCATCACGCCAACCCACACACTCAGCCTTCTCCTGCACCCCCATCTATGGAAAAGGCCAGAGCTCCCAGTTCACAGTGTCTTTCAGGAAAACAAAAGGTCAGTTTAGACCCACAATTTTAAACCACAGTCATCTTGCGTTGCCCTAATTACCACTTTGATATTCCTCCATGTGACTTCTCTTTATTGACCTGTGTTGTCAGTCAAAGCTTTGGTTTTGTTTTGTTAAAAAAAAAAAAAAAAAGTCTTATCCATTTATATTTTAAAGAAGCCTTCAAGCTGCCAGGACAGGCTCTAACAAGTGAGCTTGGGCAAACCTCGGTGAAGTTGCTGTGAGTGGGACTGGCAGCCCACTGTCCATCCTTCTGCCCCCCCAGCCAGAGGTTACTCCACTCAGCACAGCTGGCAGCTGCCAACACATGTCCCATTGTAGACCATAGCACACACAGCAGTCGCACATGGGAAGGGCTGAGGTGGAGGGACACACTGTTCCATCAGCTAGCTCTGCAAGGCAACAGGATGGACAGCAACCACCTCAAACCACTGCAGTGCTCACGGAAGGACAGCAAGGGCTGTTCAACCGAGGGCTCCGGTGAAGCTATGGCAGATGAATTTAAGTAATCTCTAGTCTGCTCTGACAGTCTGTGCCTGCCTGATTCTCAAGCTCCTGTCCTTATTTATCCAGAGGCTGGCAACAAGGCTGAGCAATGCATTGTGAATGAGCTTCCAAAGACAGCACCAAGACTAGAAGTTGGAAAGCAGATTTCAAGGGCTTTGGGTGACTCACAGTTATATGCTTTATCACTTAGGCACCAACACTTCTTTAAAGAGGAAAGTGCATTAATGCAGATGTTAACATGGAAAATCATGGAAAAAAACCTGTGTTTTATTCCCTACAGCAGGCTGACTTTAAGTGCCAAAACATACTGAAAGCTGTTCTGAGATCCAGCTATGAGATACCAGAAGCAGAGGAACAGAAGGAAAAGGCTGGGCTGAAAACTAGTTGTCAGTGTTTCCAAATGATGAAGTTTCTGACAGCTCCAACACACAGAGACACCATTACATCATGGAAACACTGTGCTTCTCATGACTATCACACAACCTTGCAGGACTTCTTTGGGAGTCAGTAATCAAAGCACAATAAAAAGCACACAGATACTGTCCACAGTTGAATAGCAATGCTTCAAATTTTCTTGCAATTTCTGAAATCCTGAATAACCAGGCACACCAAAACAGAAGAACAAAAACCAAGTAGTACATATTTTTTAATTGTATTGTTTTGTGAAATTCAGCCACATAAAACAGAAGAGTCACTCCTAAGTCACTTTCAGCTCTCAAAATACTGCAGTAATATCTGTGCTGCATGAATGCAATTTCATTTTTTGACTGCTCAAGTTAGAAAAACTGAAGCAAAAAAAGGAAAAAAACCCAACAGATGACGTACTCTGAAACGTTTCAGTGATAAACTGTGATCTATTATTATTATTACCACCTCACCACCACTGCAAGAATGGTGCGCACTCCTGCCAAGGCAGAGGAGGACTGCAAGAGGAAGGTAGTGAAGTTCTTCATTGTAACATGTAGGACAGAAGTATGTCAGAGCTATGCTTCCATACAGGATGTAGATTGGAAGCACATCAAAGACAGCATCCATATGTGCCACCTTACACACTCCTAATGTCTACCAAGCCATTTAAGAAACTGCAGTCCACCGCTTAGGCTGTACAGCTGTAAGCTGTGGCAACACGCCTCGGGTTCTCAGAGTCAACATGACCAAGCATCACGGGACATTCTTGAAGGCTGATGTCCAGTAAGCATGAGCAGACAAAGCTCCAAAGTGGTTTGATTTTCCGGCAAGTACATTCAAGACAATTGAAATCCCATCCTTTTCAAGGAGTATATCAGTAAGGCCCTATTTGTCCCCAGCTGTATTTCAAGACAGCTCTGTTGACGTGGTCTGGTTACTGGAAATAAACCCTACCTGCGTAAGGTCATGACAGCTCATCTACTAGAAAAGATGACTGTATAAAACAGGCAGAAACAAGCTGCTAGGGCTTGCAGTAGTGTCTGTGCTTACAAAACTGGGCATGGATGTCGGCAAGGCCAAGGCATTTGCGTAGTGTCTGTGTCAATGCCTTCTGTGCCAGTTTCTACGGTTTCTATCGACACTGTATTTAGGTACCTCAATCTTTAACATTCACAAGACATCACAGAAGTACTGAAAAATTACTGACCACCTAATAGAGATGGAAAACTGAGCCAGATATAGCATGTGCGCTTTCTACCACAGTAAATAATGCCACAGCTTATGGGGGGACAGAAAGGAGCCCAGACCTCAGGCTAGGATCAGGCTCTCAGGATTGTGGCTTCTGAGTTTCATAACTTAACATATGACTATACTGACAGCTCATTGTAAGCACAACTGTGTAATTGTGCATTGCAAGCTGTGCAGCGTGCTATTAACACTTGTTTGAGATTTAATTACAAAATAAGAGTAATTGTAAGAAAACTTTTTAGCTTCACCAACAGTATAAAAGCATGATTTAGCACAAAGTTTATTTATACATATTTTATGGGCTTTATTTCAGAGATGGACCATTCTGAACTACTTTCAGCTAAAGTTCAGCCTGCATTAACACCCCTAGGCTTTTGGTTCTCTTGTAACAGAGATGCCTTTTTTGCTCAGGTCTAAGAAAGATTTCTGAATAGCAAGTGATCAAATAGAAAATTATGGAAAATTCATAGATGTACAGTAGAACCTAAGCTTTCAGACAGTGCTGACCATTGCCTTAGAAAAAACCCCCACAACTTTCCATGTTTATTTTTCCCTTTCAAAAAACATGACCTTCATAAGAAACATCTCAACAGCAACAGTAAAATCCCAAGTTTTCTGAATGCTTGAAATGCAAACACATGTAAGGCTTACGTTACACATTTGTTCACCATCCCTACATCCAGAACTTTCTGCAAGAAGAAAGAAAAAAGTTATGTAAAGGAGGTTAATTTTTTCAACTTACATAGTTATCTCTTGCAGACCAGCCTGGATAAAGCTGCATGTGTAGCTGCCTTTCTTTACGAGCTAGTTCGTAATATTTCGCTTGTTCTTCACGGGAGAGAGCATGCCACTGCAAATAAAATAAACATAGCAGTAGACTAGGAAATAACTCATACCCAGGCAACAGATGACCCGAGCAAGTGTTTCTGTGACTTTGATTCAGTCCTTCCCTGCTGCAAAAATGAAATTCGTTAGGAATTGCAAGCACCCCTGTCTATTAACCAAGTTTCAGGCAACCGGCAAGTGCCTTCAGCAAGACAAAATTAATTAATGGAAAAAGGGCTCACCAAATAATGTTCTCACTGAACCATGCTTTTCCAGCACTACTTAACAAAAAAAAAATCCCAAAATACCAAAAAACACCCAACCAAAACCCCACCAACACCCCCCCACACCCCCCCCTAAGATCCTGACAAAACAGAAAGGTTTTGTGCTGCTTTTAAAGGGCAGCAAGCTCCCCACCATAGAAGGGTTTGCTGTCTTGGTTTTAAGCAGCAACTACGCATGGGTTTCAATGTCAATGCAGAGGGCTTTCTAGGCACCAGCAGATTCCTGTTTCAAAATACACTTCTAAGTACTGAGGTTCAAGGTACGTGCTTTTTTGATTTCTTCTTCTTGTAATAGAGGAAAAGAAAATGGCAACTACAAAAAGTTTGTAAGATACACGCAAAGAGTTGTGGTCAATGGCTCGATGTCCAGCTGGAGATCGGTAACGAGTGGTGTCCCTCAGGGATCGGTGTTGGGACCGGTCTTGTTCAACATCTTTGTTGGTGACATGGACAGTGGGATTGAGTGTGCCCTCAGCAAGTTTGCCGATGACACCAAGCTGTGTGGTTCGGTTGATACGCCGGAGGGAAGGGATGCCATCCAGAAGGACCTTGACACGCTTGTGAGGTGGGCTGATGCCAACCTTATGAAGTTTAACCATGCCAAGTGCAAGGTCCTACACCTGGGTCAGAGCAATCCCAGGCACGGCTACAGGTTGGGCAGAGAAGAGATTCAGAGCAGCCCTGCAGAGAAGGACTTGGGGGTGTTGGTCGATGAGAAAATGAACATGAGCCGGCTTCAGTGTGCGCTCGCAGCCCAGAAAGCCAACCGTATCCTGGGCTGCATCAAAAGGAGCGTGACCAGCAGGTCGAAGAAGGTGATCCTGCCCCTCTACTCTGCTCTCGTGAGACCCCACTTGGAGTATTGTGTGCAGTTCTGGTGTCCTCAACATCAAAAGGACATGGAACTGTTGGAACAAGTCCAGAGGAGGGCCACGAGGATGATCAGGGGACTGGAGCACCTCCCATATGAAGAGAAGCCGAGAAAGTGGGAGCTGTTCAGCCTGGAGAAGAGGAGGCTGCGTGGAGACCTCATAGCAGCCTTCCAGTATCTGAAGGGGGCCTACAAGGGTGCTGGGGATGGACTCTTCATCAGGGACTGTAGTGACAGGACAAGGGGTAACGGGTTCAAACTTAAACAGGGGAAGTTTAGATTGGATATAAGGAAGAAATTCTTTACTGAGAGGGTGGTGAGGCACTGGAATGGGTTGCCCAGGGAGACTGTGAATGCTCCATCCTTGGCGGTGTTCAAGGCCAGGTTGGATGAGGCCTTGGGTGGCATGGTTTAGTGTGGGGTGTCCCTTCCCATGGCAGGGGGGTTGGAACTTGATGATCTTAAGGTCCTTTCCAACCCTGACTATTCTATCATTCTATGATACAGAAACCACAGAACTGGAGTTTTCCAAATTACATGAGCTCACCTCTGTAGCCAAGTAGGGATAAATTTCCTGCTTTTATGTACCTCAAAAAACACCAAAACCAAAGCCCAAAATCCCCTCACAACCTGCACATTTGAAAAGACAGCAGCTACATTAGTATTGAATCATTTTGTTCTTGTCGAAATACCTATCATAGACCTGAACCAGAAAGAGTAAAGACCTATTTAGAATGAGGTTCCACTGCTGCAGCATTAGATGTGTCTTGTTTGACTTTGACAACATGCATGGGAGGATGGGGGAGAAGATGTTATAAAAAACCCAAACGAAACCAAACCCAAAAACCAGACAGATGTGAAATCATTAAGACACTCATGCAAGAATAATTTACAGAATTAGGATTTCAAATCAGATCACATTTGTATGATTTAATATGTCATTTTGTTACACATCAGAAGATGTGAACTAAAGCTCTTGTCTGTCTTGACTTGGCAAGTTCGATGTGTTACTGAAAGCACAGCAGTTCAGCCTGTTTGCAACTCTCAAACTCCACATGTGCCTTCCAAAACTGGAAAGTAGCAAACATTAAATGTTATCAGAGAGCCCATCATGCAAAGCATCAGCTCTTGAGAACAGAGGTTCCTTCTCTGGAGTGACACACGGTATAGTAAATAGTAACCAGGATGACTGAACACAAAACATCTGACGATAATTAATCCCTAAGCAATTATAATGGATAACTTGTGCATTGTTTGTACCATAGTAAAAGTGGAATTTTGGGTACTTTCACAGAGAACAGTCCCTTGAAAGGAGGAGTCCAAGCTGCAGAAAAAGCAGGAGCACTGGGGCTTGATTTGTTACCAAAACGGAGATAAACAATCCCTACTCAAACTCAGACTGGTACAAAAGTTATCCCTTTTTGCATTTCTGGGACAGTCAAGGGCAAAGTGGGCATTACCTCTGCTGCTTTCCCTTGGAAGAACAACACTGACAGTGCACATGAAGTCTGCAATTGTGGGTTGACCTGCATACCTTTCTCGAAGCGTAGAAAGAACAAAACATGCCTACAATTCTACAGAAGCAAGTGGCTCTCAGCAAGGCTCTGGGACATGTATTGGGATCATCAGTACTCAGCTGGTGACTTTAGAGACATACAAAACTTGATTAGACAAGTTCCTGAGCAACCTGCTTTGAGCAGCTGATGGACTAAATGACCTCCACAAGTCCTTCCCAACCTACATGACTTTACAATTGAACCACCTTATATTCATTTTTGAGTTCAATGTCCACTGGCATCCAGTGTTGGTCTTTGAATGATCCCCTCATGCCCTGATGGACACCAGCCCCAGGGAGGACCCAGAAGGTGATTTGAATACTCCTTCCATGTGTGAATAAGGATATTTCATGCCTGAGGTGCTGACACCATAACATGAGTGGAACAGACACCAATTTGATGATGTTGCTAATGCTGCTTTTATTTTAGTTGCATGTTTTATCTTCTATAGCTAATTTGATAGTTGCACATTAGTTAGCACCTCAAGCAGAAAGTGAGCTATCGCACCCAACCAAAGGGAAACACACACAAATTAGCAGCACACGTGAGTACACACACCCCCTCCTGTACATACCCTTCTGCCAAGAATCTGGTTGATAGCTGCGCTTTCTTTCAGAGTACACTCTGCTACAACGTTCGCTCTCATTTCTTTCATGTACAACATGAAAGCATTCAGAGGTTTCTTAATATGAGGTCTTTTTGGCTCTTGCTCTTTTCTCTGTTCGTGCTGAGGCTTCCTAAAACGTGGTGGGGGAAAGGGAAAGGAGGGGAAAAAAAGCATCCATTTACCTTCAGCCTGAAAAACCCTAGTGGAAAATTACCAACCTGTGGTTACAGGAGCATTTAAGTAGCAAGAATGAGAATTTCAGTGGTCATGTGCCATCCACTTTCGTATCTTTTCAGAGAAGTGACTTAATTTAACACTCAGGAAGTATGTCAGGTTGTCATTCTCTGGTAAATAACTTTTGAGCTGTGAATCCGTTCCAAATTCATCACTTGTTTCAATTCTCTTTTTGAAAGACTATCCATAGTACCCTAAAAGTCCACTGCTTACAGGCAGGAGGATAGTGCCTCATCCACTTCTTTTTCCAGCTTCTTGCCTCTGAGTACACTAAGCAAGAAGGCTGCTTTTTACTAGTTAAGACTTTTTCCAGCAGAAGTTTGTGAGTTCATACTCAAGCAACATTCACAGGTAGACAGGCCTGCGATTACATCCGAATCAAGGTGATTGTTGCCAATAGCTAAAAAAGTGCTGAACTGAAATGGAAAATGGCTTCATGTCTCATTACTCTTCCCAAACAGTATCCCATATCTCCTGCTTTAGTTACAGAAGGTTTAAAATTCAAAGAGGTCATGAAAGGCACTTTTTTTTTTCCTTATTATACACCCTTGACTCTACTTCAGATAGAGTTAGTTCTTAAACATTTATAGGTTAGGGGCTAGTGCAGAAAGGCAGACTCACACATGCATCAGCTCACTGTCATTGTGCAGATGTTCTTGTTTTACTTGAGGTGTTACAATAGCTGGGTGAGGGATTCCAGTTGTGTGAGGGCCTGGAGGACCAGGAATCATGTGATGTGAAAACCTAGAAGAGAAAACAAAGGGAGTTCTGTAACCCTACCGAAGACTGGCATCAAACACGTATGACAGCAGCAGGGTGCCCCAAGAATGCAAACGTTACAGATCTTGCAATGGGAGATAATTCTTCAAGAGAGCATGAAAAATATTGGCTAAGATTTGTGCATTGTAGCCCATTTATTGAAGAAAAACAAACAAACAAACAGATCAGTCAACGTTTTGATTGTACAGAAGTTATTTTATTACCTTTCAGGCAAACAGTTTTAGCAATGCAAACACGAGGTTTAATGGATGTACTGTTGCACTGACTAGCAATAAAAATACACATTTCTTAACCAAAAGCTGTATTTCCACACCAAGATATAAACATTTTTAAAATATCCACCACCAGCCAAGGCAAAGGAGGGAACTGCCATGCAGAAACAAATAAAATGAAAGAGGAGCCTTTTCAAGAAGTCCCTGGTGGCTCTCTAAGGAATCTCCTACTTTTCAAGGTATTAAGCCAAAAGGCTTTAACATCACTTCACCTAACTCACTATCTTTGCCTGAAATGCTTAGAAAAACAATAAGTCTTAAAAATCCTGCATCTGGGTCCTGCATCCCCCCCCACATCTGGGGGGGATGGAAGGGAGACACTTTTGTCCTAAATAAAGCTTCCTTTCCTTTGTACAAGAAGGAAAATGGAAAAGAAAACCGAAGTACCACTACTAACTCAGTCATCTCACCCAACTAACCCAAGTCATCCTCAAGGTTATCTAAGACAGATTTTGAAGGTGCTGAGCACTGCAAGGTCAAGTGCAGCAGAAAACCTGCATGCTTCATTTTGTGTTTTATTTGATTTTGGTGGAAAGTACCATTAACATCAGAAGCAAGCTTACACTACAAAGATTTGCTGAATGAGTGCAGGTTAAGGAATGGCATCCAGCCTCTCCTTTCTCCATTTTCTAGTCCCTTTGCCCTTTTCCTTCATGTCATCAAAATAAAGCAAACACAAAGCCCAGTAACCAAAGCAAATAATTTTATCATGGAGAAAGAACTGGTTTTCTTCCCAATCACCCTGACAGGCATATGCTTATCATTCCCCTGTAAAGAAGTGAAGGAACAGAGATAAACCAAAGGAGCCCACACAAACAGAGGCAAGAGAACCCACCACTTATCAAGTGGCTTGTCTTAAATCCCCGTGCAAGAGGACGTGTCTTCTATAAGTCACACAAAAAAAACCCCAAGAATGGTACATTGCAACTTTGTGTACACCAAGCACAAGATGTAGAAGCTGTCTTTAGAGTAAAAGCAAAAAGCAGAGGAGAGGAGGTCTGGAGTGTGTCGTGGCCAAGTCTCAATTAGCATTGCTTGCTTGCACTTAGACACAAAGACACAGTGCCTGATTCACACACCAGTACAAACACACTGTGCTGGCATCCCCTGCCATTAGTGGCTTTGGGCTATGAAACACCCACTTGCGAGCAAGTTTCAACATGGAGCGATACCTAAATGGTTCAAGACTAATTACCAACAACTTTGAAATTAGAACTACAGAACGCAGACTAGAGTGACAATCCACCTTGTTACGTACTTGCATGAGCAAAACTCAAGGATGCACACTGTATGTTGCATATAGAAATGAACTAACAACTCATTTCAGATGAAACAGCTCAATTAACTGTTGACAATTCACTGGTGCTCCTAATTGCAATACTCCAGAGACTGCCAAGAATATGCTGAATAAGACCAGTGTGGGATCCAGGCAAACTGTATATACACAAAATAAGTTAAATAAAAATGTATGCATAAAGTTTTAGCTGACTGAAAAGCAAGCAAAGGCAGACCAAGATGCAAGCAGAAGAGCAACTTGCCCTCTAATGCCAGCAGTTACTCCCCAGTCAGTCATTCACCTCCTACACCTACCTGGACATGGAAGGGTCGACTGAGAGTGAGGATGGATAGGGCTGCCTGAATCCACTCGAGATGGGATATACAGGCTGACCTTGCCTGAGGTCACAGAAGAAAGGAACCCATCAATCATATGATATGGTATTCAATAGTTACTCTAGAGTTACAAGCACTTGATGGGAACTCACTGCCAGTCACATATGAATAGTAATAGGTGAAACTTTCAAGAGTTCTGCTGTATTCAAAGATAACGAGTACTTGAATGCTTTGGACTTTCTCCTTTGCTTTTGAAAGATTCCCAATCCAGGCTGCCACTGGGGAGGAAAGCAAAACAGCCACTCTTCCTCTCCCAAAGCACACCTGCACACACACCCCCGCATGCACACTCCTCTGTCTCTATCCCTCTCTCACCTAGTTTTAAAAGCACTGGAATCAGATTTGGTTAACTAGCTCTTAGGAAAGAGGTATCTTATTCCAAATAGTTCTACTGTGGATCAGTGCAAGAACACCAGATTGTGAGTTATTAAGCTAACAGAATTGTCCAAAAGGTTTTCTAAGCCTTTGAAAACTTGGGACTCTCCCATTTGCATCTGCTATAGTGAAGTATAAGTGGGCAGCTTTTCTGAGAAAGTGGAAGTTTATTTGATTAACAAAACCAAAACACAAACCCCAACCACAATCACCTAGAAGCCTACATCAGCACAAGTCCATCTTAACTACTTCAAGAGCAAATTCTACAATCCATTAACAGAAGCTTGTGTGAAATTCTTACCTTCTTTATACTCCCACACATACAGAATATTTTGTCGCCAGCCTGTCATTTGAACTCTCTAATTTTTATCCTCATCACTGGATTTTGGTTACTTTCAGTTAGCAATGGTTCAGGTGGCAACTACAATTAACACCCTGAAGTAGGCTGCTATGATAATGCAAACAAATGCCAGTTCAGCCCAAATACCCGAAACAGCCCAGAAAGATCACTGCACACATCAATCCTATTCGATCAGTTAACATATTGACTGGCAGATCAGCTTTCAGAGGGGAAAAAAAGGGATATTGGTTCAGGACACAGGTTTCACATTTGGATTACATTACTGGAAATGAGCAGTGCTCAAAGGGAAGGGAAAAAAAAAGGTAAAAGAAAATAGTGGAGGTTTCAGCAGTGTGACTGCACAGAAGGCAGCTTGAAGCTGTATAGCACAAGGGATGGTGGGTATGTCCTGCTGAACATGTCTTATAACATCAGATCTTGGGTCTCTTCTTTTTCTTTTCCCTCTTCCGTCCCCCCAGCCTCTGTATCAAGAAGCCGTTCAGAAGAAATGACTGACCACATCTGGAAAATGCCTGCCAGGAGCTGCCTGGTGGTGGAGGTGGAGACTGAGCCGAGCACCAATGAACAGGGAGGACAGGGTTGGGGGGATATTATTTTAAAAAACAGGGTCAGATACTTCCATATTTTAGTTTGGTTTCTGATAATAATTTGCTCCCAAAAAGGCATGCGGCACTTCCTGAAAGGTTTGCCAGCAATACAGCATTTCACCATCTTCTGCTCTCTACTTTCTGTGCTTGTTGTCACCTGGATCATGTTCTCCTCCCATAAACACATCAAAAAATAACCCCCCCTGCATCGCTTATGGGCACAGACAAGTCACGGTACAGATTCAAAAGCACTGGAATTGTTGCAGAGTTTCCTTATTCCCTGCTCCGGCAGCACTGAAGGCAAGTACCTCTCTACCCCAAGCAGATGTGAAGCATCCTGCCAAATCAATTACTCTGAAAATACCATGTGTTACCTCCTAAAGGAAAATGACACCCTGAGTGGCAGAGAGAGAACCCGAGAGTGCTAGTATTAGCAAGAGCAGCAAAATCTCCCAATGACAGAGGCTTCCCTCCATGTAGAAAGTGCAAAACGCAGCAACTACAGAAGTTTGTTCTCCATTTGGGTGGATTTCCCCACACACACACACTTCAAAGTTCTTTCTCACCTCCCCTCCCCTCAGTAATTGCAATTTTGTTTATTAAAAATTCACATTTAATTCCTTGAGAAGTGTTTTCTGCTATCTTTCCAAATGCCAAGAGCCACAAATCTGAGCCATAAGAAATATATCGACTTCAAAGTGAAATCTACACACTTCAATTTCTGTACGTGTTCAAAAACCAGATTCAATTCATTTCAAAGATCGGCATTTTTTGATCTTTTCAACTAAAATAACATAGTAATTTCTTACTGCAGCAACATTCTGATTTTGTAAATGCTGCAACTGATTCAACAACAGGAAATGGTGTGAACATGCGCCTTTGTCTGAAAAGAAGCTAAAAGATCTTACCAGCCAAGAGGTGGTGTTATCTGTCCAACCCCCCCTGGAGACAAGGGATAGAAGGTAGGGAGATCAGGAGCTGGAGGATGCCTGGACATGCCTGTTAAAGAGCACAGAAGAATGAATGACTTTCCCCTCAAAACACTACATGTGAGCTACAGTTCACAGCTAACACAGCCAAAGCTGTGATGGAATTCGGGCTCTGGATAAGAACTAACCACCTTCCTGGTTAGTGTTAAAAGCAAAAGGCTACCCATATCACCTTTAAAACAATAAATAACTTGCACAGAATATTGCAGTTTAAAGTGAAATACTGGAAAAAACAAAGTGGAAGGAGGAAATAAATGTACAGGCAAGTACTGGTGCAAGTTTAGATCTCCTGAAAAGTGCACTAGGCAATACTGTCCTCTCAATGGTTTCACCAAACCCAGCTGGATCCTGAAGACCTCTACTAACACAGCATGAAACAAGACGAAAATAAAGCGTTGTCAAAGAGGCAGCACAGCAGAGCTATTAGATTAGGTAAATTGCTACTTGTACATTTTCACGGGTTCCCTTATGGATTCACAGATTTTGGAAACTTGCTACCACGGAGGATCAGTGGTTAATTAAGAATCATTTTCAGGCCCATAATGGTCACACTTGATATGATTCATTTGGCTTCCAATTGTCACTCCAGCTCCAACTAAGCTCTTCATCAAGTTGACTCCTGTGGGCTCCAAGGTCAATCTGTTTTGCATTGGTAGTATTTCACGGACAAATAAGAGTCCCATCAGGAATGATCCATCAGCTCACATTCCCCAGAACACAGAGTCCTACAACTGCAAGAATCACCTCAAGATTAAAGCTAATCCTCGTCCCAAAAGGGTCTATGGTCTCCATTCTTCACCTAAACCTTGTGTCCCCAGGAGACATGGAATTACAGTTGCAGAGGCCAGAAAGACATCAGTTTATTTAAATGTGTTTGGGGAAGAGGGGGCTGAAGCAGAAGGAATTGTTAAGTCTACTTCACATGTTAAATCAGCTGCTTTAAAAGGGTATTAAATATTTATGTGGTGACACTCCAAAGGTCCAAGACTGAGTGTGTGCTACCTTGAGACTTGGTTTATAGATTGATGCTACCGATTTATTCCCCACCCTCAGTTTGTATTTAAATCTTCTGAATTTAATTACAAGATTTGAAGAATACCCTTCAGGACTGTGTACAGGAAAGGACAGGAAAAAATACTGGTGGTGTTACTGTCTCAAAACCACTTAATTCCCAGACTTGGGACCACAACCTGGCTGAGGATTGGATTTCTGTCCAGCTGTCTTTTCAAAGGTGTAAAAACCAGCTGGTGGCTGACAGGAGAGGGAACACTTTATGTATCCCTGGGTTTTTATGTGAGAGGGAATGCTCTTTCAGAGCAGTTTAAAGAAAACCAAAACACAACAAAAGCAAAGGTGAAAACCAAGTGCAGCATCTCATCTATAGTGATGGTTGATGCTTCTGGGAGTGCTAACGTGACCTGCCCCCTGCCAGACCAAGTTCTGCACAGGGAGCTGGGCTGCTCCTTCCCCCAAACCCACGTTTCTGACCCAAGGAGACAATGCTGCTCTCTCTGCACTAATACACGGCGATTGGTGCTAGAACAAAACTTCTGGTCCCTTATGAGGGGCTATCCGCTACCTAATACCCAGCAGGAACACATGCAGCTATTGAACAGCCAGTGCTCTCCAGAGCAAGTTCTTATGCATGAGAGGGTTAAGGAAAACATAAAGGGAGGGGGGAGAAGGGGAAGAAAGAAGGGGAAAGAAAGAAGTGACCACCTTCAGCAAGGCAGTGGCTGTGTGTCCATTCCAAAGTGCCTGCAGTGCAAGGAGCAGTCTTGCGGGCAGGGGGATTTTGGTGGGAGGAGTGCACCCTGGCATCAGGACTAGGGCACCAGAGCAGTGCCTCATTCCAGACCCACAGTGGGAGGCGAGGACAGAAACAATGGTTGGAGGCATTTGGCAGAGGACCCAAGGAAAACAAAAAAATCCTCTCTTTGCAACAGCTGCATGGGCCACTTCACTGGGGCTGCTCTCACATGCCAGCGGCGCCAAAGCGGGGAGTATGGAAGGACCACACACATCAAGGAGACAGCCACAGCCACAACTGGGTCTCCATCCCACATTATCCATCCCCATCTTCACTAGATGCTGAGCAAAGGAACCAAGAGCCCGTTCAGGAACACCAGAGGGGCACAAGCCGGGTGCCAGAGAAACCCCTGACTGCCCCCAGGCAGAGCCCCTCGCCAGGCTTGGAGACCTTCAGGAGTGGGGATGTGAGTGGTGAAATGCACTGGGGCTGGGCAAGGGAGAGGGCGAGAAAGGGCAGAAGGGACAAAAAGCAGCAGAAAAAACAAACCAAATGTTCAGTTTGGACCTGCAGGACAGGAAGGACAAATGTAGGCCAGGGTGAAGGCAAAGAACTGGGATGCAGGAGAAAAAACCCATCATGCAGTAGGTGAAAACCTCTTGAGCTCATGAACTGCAGCAGCAGGGTGTGCCCCAGACACTGCAGGCAGCTTGGGCAAGAGGTGGAAATCCCTTTCTCTAATGTGCAGCACCCCTGGGATTTCAAGGAATGAGCATGAATAGCCATCCTTCTCCTCGGCACTTAAAGGAGGAAGACAAATTCTCGTGAGACCTCACTTGGAGTATTGTGTGCAGTTCTGGTGTCCTCAACATCAAAAGGACATGGAACTGTTGGAACAAGTCCAGAGGAGGGCCACGAGGATGATCAGGGGACTGGAGCACCTCCCGTATGAAGACAGGCTGAGAAAGTTGGGGCTGTTCAGCCTGGAGAAGAGAAGGCTGCGTGGAGACCTCATAGCAGCCTTCCAGTATCTGAAGGGGGCCTACAAGGATGCTGGGGATGGACTCTTCATCAGGGACTGTAGTGACAGGACAAGGGGTAACGGGTTCAAACTTAAACAGGGGAAGTTTAGATTGGATATAAGGAAGAAATTCTTTCCTGTGAGGGTGGTGAGGCACTGGAATGGGTTGCCCAGGGAGGTTGTGAATGCTCCATCCTTGGTGGTGTTCAAGGCCAGGTTGGATGAGGCCTTGGGTGACATGGTTTAGTGTGGGGTGTCCCTGCCCATGGCAGGGGGGTTGGAACTAGATGATCTTAAGGTCCTTTCCAACCCTAACTATTCTATGATTCTAAATGAGGACAGGACGTCTCCATTTGCTTCTTCCAACTCTGAAAATGATATTACACATGTATTTACAGGCCAGGCTTTCCAGGCAGAGTAGGTTTTTTTAATTCTCCCTCCCTAAAAAAACCCAACAAACTAACCAACAAAATGCAAAACACACAGACAGCCACAAGGCCATGGTACCTTCTGAATGTAGCCCATGTTATTATCTGCGTAGCAAGGCCAAAATAAGAACCAGGGCATTCAGGGAAAGTTAGAACTAAAAAAAGTCTCTTTCCCTGACTGATGGTGGCTGGAAACCACTCCAGAAAAATGGGACAACTGTGCATGTGGATGTGTGCCCAGGTAAGGCAGAGCTTCATGATCTTGTCAACTAGGTGTCACGCCATGTGGTGGGACTTGCAAGTGCTAGAAGAGGCAGGGAGAGATACCCTCCAGGACCAATCTTTGCACCGACAGACTTCACATCCATGCACAGATGTCCCGACTACAGTAAATGCCTCTGTAAACCCTCTGCTCCCTCTCCTTCCCTCTTGCCTACCAGCTCTTCTGCCTTTCCTCTTCAGGCTCTTACCCAAACCTCAGCTAAGACCCATGCCAGCCAGGGTCAGTCCTCCCCTTGCACCTCCCCAACAACCATCATGTTCCTCTCCAAGCTTCTGCATCCCAGTGCAAGCAAGCACACCCTCCCCAGGAAACCCCAGGGCTCACTAGGGCAGGAGCTCTCAGCACAGGCTGGGCTTGGCACCTTGGAAGCTGCTTCCCAGGGGCCTGAAGATCAACCTGGAGCGGGGCTGGTCTGACACACCAAGTTGAAGATCTATGGAGCTTTGTTTGGTGGTGAGGCACTAGAACAGGTTGCCCAAAGAAGTGGTGAATGCTCCATCCCTGGCGGTGCTCGAGGCCAGGCTGGACAGAGCCTTGGGTGACATGGCCTAGTGTGAGGTGTCCCTGCCCATGGCAGGGGGGGTTGGAACTTCATGATCTCAAGGTCCTTTCCAACCCAAAGCAATCTATGATTCGATGATTGACGTTTCTGCATCTACACGCTGCAAGCCTTGGGCACCACAGGGAATGGTAAGGACTGGCTGCTGGTTGTTGAGATTTTAAAAGATTTTGATGAGTAAAGCAAGCCCGAACTATCACATTCAAGACAGCAAGATTTAAAGAGCCAAGTTAAATATCAGCATCATGTCAGAATCACGATCTCTGAAAGTGGGCACACACACCTGGAACCCTCCCTCTAAAATGCAATAAAAGCTCTATCAATCAGCAGCATGGGGACCACTCTGCACCCCCACCACAGTGGCATAGGTCAGGCTCACCTTGTTTGGAGTTGACGTCAGAGGGGATGTGAGATGGGTGCGACCCTGGGGAAAAGTGCTCATCGCTGTAGGTGATAAGAGGGGTGAGAGGGTGAACCGCATGAGAAGGCTGTACCACTGGCACCTTGTTTGACTGCAAGAGAAGAAGGAAGTTAAACTGTGTCAGCAAGGTTGGGCTTTCTGCATTAAAAAAACATCCAAACAACCAGCAAACACTCCCAAAATGCAATTTTACATATCTGCATTACTGAAAGCAGAGGGAACAGATGGACAGAGTTGACATTGGGGCTGGTGGATGGCAACCAGGTTTGCTGCCAGAGTCAGCATCCTGGAACCACTGGCGCCTGAGGAGGGATGAGGGCATTGAGGAAGTGTGTGGAAACCGGCGGGGTCAGGAACAGGAGGAAAGGCATTTGGAAGAAAGGGAGACGGGGTGGGGGAAGCATTGGCCAGAGAGCCATAGGATGGGAGGAGCACCACACCGCACACCAAGGGCTACGAAAGAAGGTCGCCAGAGCCAGCAGCAGTGCTGAAGAAACCCTTTGGTTGTGTGATCAGCCTTAAAAATACCCAAGGGTTTAAAGTGCAGGTTTGCCATATCTTCATCGTTAAGAGCAACATGAGCTTTATCAGCTTCACTCCTCCTCTTCACTGCTCTCCTGCACGGCCACAGCACGGCACAGCGGGAACAAGCCCCCACCATTGCCAAAGAGTATGGTGGGTTTTTTCTCTTACAATTCTACAAACTCTGGTTGAAATCTCTTGATCTGTGTATCACGTAACTGGAAAAACACCCTTAAAAGCCTGATTTCACATATAAGCAGTTGGCAGTGGCCTCTCAGGGGGGTCAGTTAGGGAGGAGACCCTCTGACCACCCAGGGACAGCTGGGAGGCCTCTCGCCACATCATGCCAAGGGGCAACCAAAGCACTACAAATGCCCAAGAGGGTCCCAAAATGGGTGCTGTAAGGCGATGTCCATGCAGGCCAAGATGCACACTTCCCATCAGCATTTCCCTCAGAGGCACAGGGGAGGGGTCACTCAGCACGACGGATGCCACCCAAAATCACGCTCTTTGATCAAGGCTGCAAGCCAACAGAACCTCTTCATCCCCACAAAATGCTGCTGTATTAACACTACTTGAAACACAAGCTGTTCTTCCCATGGTGGGACAAGCCACAGCAATGGTGCCAGCGTGTAACAGGAACTCCTCATTTGTACCCCAGCAGCCTAACCTGCCCCTAGCAAAATTAATCATGGCACAAAAAGGTGTTAATTAAAATCTAAAGGGGGCGGTGGGCAAAAGAAAGCTGTCCTTTAGACAGAAATGCTGATAAAACTCAGCAAGGACAGCCTGTCAAATATAAGGAATTAAGAAAACAAATTAAGGGCCCAATGAAATTCGTTTTCTTTGAGTTCACTACTGAAATCCCAGCACAAACAGATGTTAGGACAATACTCCCAAGTACAAACCTGGGATTTCTCTGACTTCTGGAAGCAGAAGTATTATTAAATGAACAACTCAATTTATTGTTAAGGCCGGTAGGAGTAGAGGAAAGGGAGCAAATGGGAACCAGTGCAGCATTTTCTGCTTGCCTTGTTTCCAGAGCACCACCTTAAGGAACTTGCATTAGCAGGCAGTATCTTCTTAATGTCTGACCTATCCCTCCAGTCATATAGCTCAGAATCTGGTGCCATGAATTTTTGCTAAATTATGCTATCCTTGCTCTCCTCTTAATTTTACGGTTTTCAACACAGATTTGCTTTCCTGTGGGAAAGAGATAAGAACCTGAGGATTTTAATTTAAGCTTCGGCCTTGTCTTATATTTTGCAAGATGGAGAGAGAAAGCAGCACTCGTAGGTGTTTCAAAGCCAG
The DNA here is from genome assembly GCF_963264785.1 of Psittacula echo. Lineage (NCBI taxonomy): Eukaryota > Metazoa > Chordata > Aves > Psittaciformes > Psittacidae > Psittacula > Psittacula echo. The sequence goes on from NC_137735.1 coordinate 56,760,314, forward strand.
CAAGCATTAGGTCCATTTTTGTGACCAAATAATAAAAGCAATATGAATACTCAATAATGTCTGTGAGTTGAGTTGTAAAGGGGATAGCTCAGATGGCTATTCATCTTCCTTGTCTCTATAAATTCAACAAAAAACACATGCCGACAAATTTCATGCGATTTACAAATCAGGCCTTAGTCTTTCGCTACAAGGCTTGAGGGGCAGCGCACCATTCAGCAATTGCTTTATCAACAATAAACTATATATTACGAATCAAGATCAAGCAATAGATGTATTTAGGTCACACACACGCAGCTGCTAATCAGCATTAATTTCTTGGAATTTAGTAATTAACATTCTGTATTATGCTGGATGTAATTGTCATGCACGCCTCTGGTATCAGGGTTACTTGCTTTCAGACATCATCCATTTGTACTTTGAGCAAGCCAATCCCTGTGCCCCCTCGCTCGCCAGCATCCTGGAGATTTTATTTTCTTTTCTAATTCTCGGCACCTTATCCCCTAAGCCCACGGCAGCGGCTTTCAGCGAGCAAAGGAACCGTGAGAAGTCAGGAGAAAAGCAAACCGCTTGTCAGCGGGCTTAAAATTAACATATAAACGGGGTGCATCTCCATTAAGAGCATTTGGGGGTCTGCAGGGCCAGAAACGGGGGAAAAATAGTAACAATAAATAATATAAATAATATTAATAATAATAGTAACAAGAACAACATCAGTAACAACAATCATTAAAATAATCTCTCCAGCCCGCCTGTCCCACATCGCTTTGGGAGGACCTATGGAGCTCTGGCAGCTAAATTCTGCTGTGCACCCAGGTCTGCCTCCAGACAGGGGCATAAGCTGAGCCTTCCCACCAAGAAGGTGGTCCCACCAAGATGACCACAGGAACTGATGAGGAGAAAACACAAAGTGACATGTGCAGGATGAAACCAGGATGGGAAAGGCCTGAGGACATGTTTTGCAAATGCCCTACAGACTAAATCAGTTCTGCTATGGCACCTGCCCTATACACCAACCCAGGCGGGTTGTCTGGGCCCTCCTCCCAGAGAAGGTTCAGGGCATTAGACCAAGATCCCCTATGCAGACCTGGATGCCCCTCTCGTTGCCCTCCCACCCTGAGGGCAGGGTCAGGGGAGGAGCAGACTGACCCCATGCACACCATCCGGTCCCATGGGTGCTGGCCTGTACCCTCCACCCTCGGGATATCTGGACTAGGGACAATGCTGAAGCCCGTTATAGCACTTACTACTCACAACAGGCATTACTGCCCCAAAGGCTTTTCAAGGCTGCGCAATACAGCCAAATCCTACCTCTTACCGAGGTACAAGGCAGTGCTGATTAGACTCCTACTGCAGCCCAGTGTCTTTGCCCATAGACTTCCTCCTCCCCCCACAAACGTGCCATCCCTACTCCTTATCTCCCCTAATCCTCTGAAAATGGTGCATACACCTGCAGGAACACTTGAGCAACTGACAGACACCTGAACCCAGAGATCACCAGTCTGGGTCAGCGTGATATCCACGCAGGAGGAACTTGGTCCCCCATGCTTCACTCAGCACCTGCTAACCAAGCCATCAACCATGACAACTCTCCCCAGGACACTGGTGACATTTACATTTAATATAGGCATGGATTGACAAGCACCTTTTCTCCTAAACACAACCTTAAAATCCCTTCTGAAAAACCCAATCAGTCCACATGCCTTCAACAAGACAATTATATAATTATCCACTGTTCTACATAAGAGTCTTCAATATTTCAGTATGGAAATTATCCCCACTCACTGAAACATAGTATTTTGGTACCCAAGCAACTTCTAGAAATGTACAGCCTAGCTCAAGATTTGCAATTTGGAAAACGCAAATAACTGAAAATGAGGACCTGCAGGTTACAAACCTGAAGACCTTCTGTTACACTATAAGGCACCTTGTCATGCATAGGTCATAGCCTGTTATGACATTGACTGTTAATGGCAAAGGAATCACCTAAGCCAGCTCAAAGGGACAATTGCTCACAAGTGACCAAACCTTGGTGGCCTCCTTCTCAGAAGCTGCTGGCCCATCAGGGCTCCAGTCCCACTGCACAGTCTTGCTGCACAGCCTATGGCAGCATAGAACCATAGAATGGTTTGGGTTGGAAAGGACCTTAAGATCATCTAGTTCCAACCCCCCTGCCATGGGCAGGGACAAATCTTCTAGGAACTGGCTTGCTCAAGGGACCTCTCCTTAGCCCTCCCGGGGCACTTCTGTTTGGATGTTTGCTCATCAGCTTGGCCTTCACAGTCGGTATCTTTTATTTGTCCCTAGCATGTGCTCAGATGGAGGTGAGGCAGCACAGGCAGGGAACAGTCCCCAGCAGGGACACCAATAGGGCAAACTGGCAGGGCTGGGCAAATACACATATGCTAGAAACAGCAATTATTTGGCCAGTTAATGGTAGGATGCTATATCCCTAATAAAACGATGGTGAGCAAAGGGTAAGAGCTTGCAGGGAAGAGGACCCTGACCGAGCAATCAGCACTTCCAGCAGGCACTTCACCATGCACTGGACGCTGCTTTAAAAGTATTGCTGTGTTACAACAAGGCAGAAAAAAACACTCAAGTTGGTACAAGAGCAAATGTTTCCCTTGCAAACCACAGTCATAGTCTGCAAATGGTAAAGCTTGAACTGTACCCAGGCATTTGGGGCAGGGCAAGGATAGGGAGAAGAAATTCCCCAGCCACAGCATTGGCACAGCTGCTGCCATGCGGCTGGGTAACCCCTGAAGTACTCTGCATGGCAATGCTGTACCTGGATTTACAGAGCTACTCACCATTTTAAACATCCGCCTCGGCTCTCATCTGAGGAGTACGCTTTGAGACAGTTTAAATTAATCTCTGGTGATCTGATGGCAAACCCCTGCATATTGGATCTGGTCTGAATCCAGGAAATTTTCCCTCATTTTTAAATGTTTCTGAAGAAAAACAAGACTGCCAGCAAAACACAGAACTCAAGCCCCCCTCCAAACACCAGCTAATGCGTCAGCGAAGGCCTGCACCTGTAAGGTATCCTATATGCAACAAGTGTGCAAAAACTATAAAAAGCCTGAGACAGCCATGGCAAAAATGCCTGTAGGTCAGCACCGGGCAAGGCGGGTGGCTGGGAGCTCCCGCTGGAGCTGGGGGGACCATTTGTTCCAGCTGCTGCACAGAGAAAGATATTAAATTAACAGCCCTTCAAAGGACACGCATCTACAAAGGGGGCTCGTAGAGAACTGCGAGCAAGTGAACCTGTGCCCACAAGACCCAAGCGTCCCTCGGTCAACACCCAAAGAGGTGCTGGGTGGGTATTTGTCTTGTTTTTCCTCTTTTCTTTAAACACAAAGCTGCTTCTAGGAAGCCAAAAAAGGCCCCAGCCTGTCTACTTTTCCTCTCCTGTCAACACTGGGTACAGGCACTAGCAGATGGTCTTCTCAATTCAGATTAAAATAAGCCAATCAAAAAATAAAAAGACAACAACAACCAAAACTTAAGAATGGAGAAATGCATTCATTCCCTTTTGTTCCTGAAAGAGGGGGTAATTTTGACGTAACACGGCTTTGATTTTTGACAGCAAATGTTAAATTCAGGAGGAAAACACAAAAACACAGAGCTCCTCCAAAAAAGCCCGAAAGCAACCCCAAACCATCCCACTATTGCTATAGCAGTACCTCAAAATAAAAGGACCAATGACTTGTTGGAGGATTTGAGGATACGTTGACCTGAAGGAACAAGAAAAATCCATCCCTTTTTTTAGCCTATTTAACTTCTAGTTTCTAAAGCCCCGAAGTCATCCTTAGGCAGACAGTTTTTAGCAAACCCAGAAGACAGCAGTTTTAGTTGTCTTCTCAAAATAGTGATAGCATTTTAATGGCGAAACTAACTCTGCATTTACCCCTTTGCTGACCGGCTGTTGCAATAAAAATGCAAGACCAAGAGGAATGTAGTTCTGGAACAATGTCAAAATCAGGCCCTTGTCCAGGTTCATCATGAACAAGCTTTAGCACAGAGGGTAGAAGAGGAGGTATCAGTAAGGTGTTTTAGACAGAACTAGTTATCAATAGATGAAACAAGCTCATCAACACCAGCAATAATTGCAATTATAATTTGCCACTTCCCTGGAAGTTATCATATAATCAAAATCTTTCCCCAGGTAACTTTGCACAGAGGCAGCAAGCTTGATACAGAGCGAGCTCAGTTTACCCCTCATCCCCAAACCATTTGTTTAGAGCAAATAGTTTCATGTCCAAAGCCAAGCTGCTTCCAGGCTCCTGATGTCAGAGATCACTTTATGCTTAATTTTTAAGACTTTCTCCAATCCTTAAGACAGTACAGTTGGGAAAATGAAATAGAACGTATGAGGGTGGTGGATTTGTAACCTCTTAGCCTCACCTGAAGCTAAAAGTAGCAGGGATGGGAAAGCACGCCCATAGGAACACCCTGCTCACAGGAAACAGGGACTTAGGAATATTGTGATTTATGAAAGCCTAATAAAAAAAGGCAGTCTTTTCACCCTGCTTCATAACTCGGAAGTGGGAGGCCACTTATCTCACTGACCTTTCGTGCTTACAGTCAGCAGGGCGACACCCCAGGGAGTCAACACAGTAAGGAAGCAAAGTGAAACACTGTGTTCACTCCGATGAGCAGCTTTACAACTTTAAAACTGCTAATACTTGTTGAGAACAAAGCTAGAACCAAAATCACACATTTCAGGGGCTAAATGGGCTGCTTGCCAAGGTCAGAAAAGAATCCTTCTGGTCCCTTTTTTCCTTACATAATGTACTTCAGCACTTTGCCACGTAATTGACTTGTATTTAGTGCTAGGAGCCAGGTGATGGGACAGCAAGAAAGGTACTTTAAGTCTGTCACTGAATCCTTTCTCCCTTCCCCAGGACACATTGCATCAGGCGATACAGAGCTGCAGCATCCCAGAAGACCCCCAGGGGACTGAGAGAGGAAGCTGCCAGTGCACCAGCCCATGAAGGAGGTACCCAGGGTCCTTGCTAGAGCTTCCCAGGGTTATTTGGGAGCAGAAAAAGTTTGTGCCCCTTTTCCAGGTACCCAGACTGCCTTCCTTTTGGGGAAGCCCAGCAGCAGGTGACTGTGGCTGCAATGCATGGAAAAGGCAGCTTCATGCTGATGGTGCTGTGACATGGTCCGCAGCTACGTACACCAGCAGCAAAAGGGGTGTCACGGCTGGACAACGCAGGCAGCGTACAAGTATAGGCAAGAAGAGTCGGAGCAAACCGTTCTGCCTGAAGCCGGAAGGGTCATGTGCAATAAAAACTTCAGTACAACAGCCAGGAGAGCATTGTAAAGAAAAGAGTAAACACAATCTGATAAAGCCTGGAATAAGCATCTGTCTTAGACAGATTACAATCAGTAAGCGGATTCAGGTTAATTGCAACGTTAGTGAGAAAGCACCATGCTAACGGCTTATCTACATTCCTTTACTAACTTTCTCCCCCCCCCAACCCCTTCAGTCTTGGAAATTAATATAGCACAACTGTGATGGAGATTTGCTGAAAAGTTGTAATAAGCATTTGAGCTCCCTCAAGACAACTTTAAAAACATGGGTGTTGAACCTGACAGAAACACACTTTATTTCAAGTGTTCATTAAGCATGGCCATTAAGTAAGTGATTAAAACACACCCAGTATTAAAATAGCTTGATTAGAAATCCCCTGCTATCTCAATTTTCTTCTCTCCTGTGTCTTCTTAATTTGTTTGTTCTTGCCTGCTCAGGAAGGCTGTTGGGAGACCTGGAGCGCTGGTGAACCACAAGGGGAGCCAGGCAGGTCTTGCAAGGCTCCGATCGGGGGAGGACAAGCCCATTTCTATTTATGTACTGCAAGTTCACATATACACAGATTATACTTAGTTTTTCACAGCCCATTGGTTTTAGATTGGCTGATACGGTGTTAAATCCTCAGCAAAGCCACATGCTCACAGAGAAATCTTTCCCTGTTAAAATACTTTGCACTGTTTTATTTCACTCTCCAAACTCGGCAGCAGGTCCTGTCTTATGGCAATTAATTGCCAGCAAACACTCTGCAATATGCCAGAGGATGCTCATTTTAAGCTCTTGTTCCCCCATGATGGTCTTTTTAACTTTGCTTATCCTGAACAGTTAGTCCATCTTTCCCCTGATGTAAATACATGCACCAAGAAGCCTTGAACCCAACAAGTGTCAACCTGCCACATCAAATCATACACCTGAGCCCAGCGGTCACTAAGCACTCCCAAAACCTGGTAAATGGGACCACTGGCACTGGAAATACTCTGGGTAGAGACAGGCCCCACAGGCCACAGCTCCCCATCCTCTACCTTGCGCAGCACCCCTGTTTTTGCCTCGTGCATCCTTGCACAAGACAGAAGCTGGTCCTGTCATCCAAAAAGGCGTTTTCCACCATTGCTTCCTGACCGGCCCACAGTCCTTTTTGTACTTTATTGGCCAAGGGGAACACAGGCATCACAGTGTTTCAAAAAGCCCAAGCTCGAGCCTCTGAGTCACAGGTCTGTCTTATTAATTGCTTTGACGATAAGGACTGTTGCCCTAAACCAGCAGAGAAAGCCCACAGGACATCAGAGGAACCGATGCCCACAGCCTGGCCACTTGCCAGGGCAGGATCAACTGGGATGTTCGTGCCAGGCAGCCGCAGGGGTTTTGGATGGGGGGGAAAGCTGCTGGAGCCCATCCCAGTGTCACCTCTTACGCCGTCTTCAGCTCTTCCCCGAGGACAAAGCTGCTCTGGTTTTTGTCACCACAGCTGTCTGCTGAGTTAAGACAAAGACACAAGCTTGTTTTGCTTGCCTTGAGGTTATCAGGATCCCTGCTCACAGCAACTTTGGCATCTTCTCTGGGGTGCTCAGACCCGCGAACTAACCATGCCTCTCCCAGGCAAAGGGATGCACTCAATAGAATCATTGAATCATAGAATAGCTAGGGTTGGAAAGAACAGAATTATAGAATGGTTAGGGTTGGAAAGGACCTTAAGATCACCAAGTTCCAACCCCCATGCCATGGGCAGGAGCACCCACTGAAATCAAGCATGAAAACTGCTCAAGCAAGTGAAATCCTGCATAAGCATACACATTTTGTGTGAAAGCGGGAGGTCTGACAGCAGCCTCTGAAGCCCAGCGTTCCTGTTCTGGCGGACAACATACGTCACAGGATGGGATGACTTCCTCATCGGCCTCCTCACGTCCCACAGGATACCAACCCAGGCTTCTAGGGGGAACTGAGGAAAACACCCGTCCTGCACCCTGGTGACAGGAAGATGCCTTTTGGTATTGCACACACAGTGGATCAAAAGTGCTTGAAATACGACATCTCTTAAATGTATTTACACAATGTCTATATTACAGCCTATTCAGCATCACATGCCATAACAAAGACCATCAGACCAAAGACTGAGAGATGGGTCAACTTCTCTTTAAGCATCAATTTTTAAGATGCACTGAATAGAAATATTCTTGGTTAAGAAAATGTGAGAGCATGATATGCATTGAGAAGACATCTTAGCTCTGTTTCATAGAAGGACAAAGGCTCAGATGACTTTGCAAGCACCTGACATACCTTTATGCGTCTAAAACCTGCTCACCATGCCAAAATTTGCAACTTAGAGATTGACCAGGCAGCAACTGTTTAATTCTAGCAAAACACAGATCAAGCTGTGCTGGTCATACTGCTCAGTGTGACTGCCATTTCTGGAAGTGCTCCTGCTTTGTCTGCCCTCTAAAAAATGGCAAGGAGCCCCCACCACTGGGATTTCAACCACTTCAGGGGAATTTCATGGCAGAAGTACAGCAGATCTGTGTCCAGCTTGAAGCCCAACACTGACAGCTGGAGCTGTGTGTGAGGTGTTAAGGGTAGTGGAGGCAGGCAGATCCAGGTGGGATTAATGCAGGGATCACTCAGCATATGTTGGGGCATGAAGGAAGAACCAGAGGGACCACCTTCTCCAAATCTGAGGCTCCCAGGCTCCGCTGACCCTGCATATACACTGGAAAATGTTTTCAAGTAACTTCCATGAGTCCAGCTAAACCATATTAACAGATTTATCCAATAACATGCAAATTCAGGCTTTAATGAAAGTCTTAAGTCCCTACTCTAAGTGATTTGGACTTTTCTGCTAATGGCATCTGCTAATGACCAAAGATTTAATGCATCAAGTCTTAGCATACATCACTGCAAACAATATAACCATTTAGCAAAGGCAAAAAGTCATCTCATTAGACATCCATCACTGGATGTGGGCAAGATGGTCCAAAGGCTTAAAATAAAATATTCATTTTTAAACTAAAAAAAAAAAAAACACAACAAACCTAAAAACGTACAAATGATTAGGCCAAAAGTAGCAGCCTGCCAAAGCTTCACTAGGATTGAAAATGCAATCGGCAACGTTTATCTGGAGGTAAAATGCATTTGCAAGTACTTAATTTCTTCAGCACTGTTCCACAGAATGCAAACCCAATTTTAACAGGAATTAAAGCAATAGGGCCCTCCAGAATGTCCCTTAGGCAGGTTATCTGAACCATCAGTAGAAGGTCCCAACAGGAATTATTTCTACCACATTGTGTAAGATGAATTCAGTACAAACAAAAGTGTTTTTTGCTACTAACTTCACTTTATACATCAGCCCCATGGGGGTTTGTCATGTCAATAAGACACAAAAACATGCCCTAAAATTACATTTACGTGTAGCTAAAAAGATAAAACTCAGAGCACACAGTTAAGGAAGAGCAAAGAACAGCTTGAGCAAGGCAATGGTTCAAAGGAGCAAGGCTGCAAACACTTTTTTGGGCCCAAACTATTGATGCCGACTGTTTCATTTGGACTCTTGGCGTAAACAGACCCAGTTAAGCTGAGGCAAAACACTGCTGGATGCTGAGCTGCTGACACATAACCCAAATTCTTCTTTAGTATTTTGTATTTTCTGTATTCTTTTAGTCTCATTGCCCAAAGAAGATAGAAAAAAGGGATTGATGCCTTCCAGCCATGGGCTGCTGATGGGAGATGAGTTAGGTCAGGGAACTACTGTAATCATAATGTAATAATCACGCAAGATGCCAGACTGTTCACAAGAAAAGCAGAAAAAGGAAGGGAAAAGGGGTTCCCAGAAAAGATGGAGCACCCCGCCTTTGTGCCTGCTGTCTCCCAGGGCAGCCAACAAAAGATTGCCCACCTCCTCCCCCAAAAAGCATACAGAGCAACCTCATGGCAAGCCTTGCCTTCAGCCAAAGAGAGGAGCCAATGAAGAACCCCTCAAGGGATGGTCCTACATCAGCTCTGAGGCTAGATGAGCTTCCAAGGGCTGCTCGTCCCTGTCTCAAAATGCACCCTACTGGCCCAGGAGTCCTTAGGACCCAAAATGTGTCTTTCTCAGTGTTGATGGCATTGGCTCTCTTCCAGCTTCGATCTAGGCCCATTCACAGCTCATCCTCACCCTTGCCCCACCACCCTGTACTCACCCCTGGGAAGCTGCCTGGACCTCCCTGCCCGCACTTGGCTCATCTTACTGCACAGCACCCTCGGGCTCCTCAAAACCAGGAACTTCCTTCAGTTTTCAGGCCTCACCCATGCAGCTGCACAGCCATAGATTCATAGAATGCTTTGGGTTGGAAAGGACCTTAAGATCATCTAGTTCCAACCTCCCTGCCATGGGCATCCTGGGCACTGACCTGAAGGCTTTCAGATGGCTGCGGTGGCCCAAGCTTGGCTAGCCCATGAGATGGGGTAGCCATGGAGAAACATAGGGCTCACCTGCTCCCCCTTCCCACCCCACTCAGTTTGGTCTGCTACTACTAAGCTCTTTCCCTTAATTGGCCCAGGGCTTAAAACAAAGTTGCTGGTATGCACAACACACGTGATGCCTTTTAAATCCCATGGAGAACATTTCTGCCTGCTGCTACTCACTTTTTAATTTATTTATTTTTTAATTCAAGAGCTGCCCTTTAAAATTGAAAAATCACTTTTAAAAGGAAAAACACACCCAGCCCACAAGCTGGTGCAGCAGGCACCTACATCCCCATAAAAACCCTGGGCTGTGCTTTATAACATGGGCAGAAGCCTAAACATCATAAAAAAAAGAGAGCCTAAATTGCCAGATTGCCCAAGCCTCCAGTAAATCACCCTTCCAGATGGGCTTACGGCTGCACAGAGCCCCACTAGTAGTAACAGGTTGCCCCACAATTATATTTCAATCCTAGTAAACTCAACAAACATTATATGGGAATTATGCTCAATTTCATTAAAGAGGCACTTCTGAAGTTTAGCATTGCCCCGTCATTGCCAATAGTTTGATTTTTCATGCAATTAGTGCTCCCCTGTGGAATTAACTCCCCCCCCCCCCCAAAGCGTGGCGGAGGAAGAAGTGGACAATTTCTTATCATAACTGCATCCCTCCTCAGTACTTTTCATTGCAATGAAGACCATGCTCGGGAGAAATACAGCTGCTGTTGAACTCCACAAAACGCCACTAAACAATTTATCAGGCAAAAAATGAGCTCATGCCAGGACAGCCTGGGGAAGCATCCAGCCCTTCTGCCTCCAACAGGGTGGATGGTTGAGGGTGTCAGAAACGCCCAAATGCAATGCTAACCCCTTTCTTTATTGGGGTGGACACATGAGGGATCTACATGAGACCTGCCCGCTGTACAGATGCTGACACAGGGCAGTGAAAACTGGAACTGCTGCAGTGCCCAGCATGGTCTGGCACTGGGGCTGGGCAACCTCAGCCAGCAATGCTCCCGCCCAGCAACCCCTCCAGCTGCCCCCACCAGCCAGGAACATGGTCAAGGTCTGCAACCCACACTAGAGAAAATGATTTATCTATTTATTTCCCTGGTCCCTCCATTCTCTCTCTTTCCCCTGCTACAGGCACACTCCTTCCCCATCCCAAGCATGGTATTTCAGAGGTTAAGACCAGACCCTTCCCTCTCTGCTGTAGAGGGAGCAGGCTTTTTAGCTTGATGCTCTGGGATCTGAGGATCATTTGGAGGTTGGGCAGCAGATACATGTGCTCCTTCTGCATGCCTTGTGGATGCTACACACAGGCACATGTTCAGTTTGTTCAAGAGGTCCGTTTCAGACCTTTAAACAAGGAATCAAATGTTCTTTTCTAAAAAAAAAAAAAAATATTAACTTTAACTTTCCCCTTTCATGCAATAAGTGCCCTTGCTGTGTAATATCACCTGCTGATGGAGAGAGAGCCTGTCACGGTGTTTCTTACTCCTATATATATTATATATATTATATTATATTATATATATATAATATATTATATATTTTATATATATTATATATAATATATATTATATTATATATTATATATTATATACATATTATATTATATATATATATATCCTATACCTGGAATAAGGATAGCTTAACCTCATGTAAAAATAAAAATTACCCCAAATTTCAGGCTGTTAACATGCCTCCACCATCTCACAGGTGCTGTGTCACAGCCAAGATGCTATCCCACTTGAAACACCCACAGAAGTCCCGTCTGCCTCTCGTAGAGTTTCCATGCCTGTGACTGAAGACAAAAGTGGCAAAACCACCACACCAAACAGCCAGGCTTAGGACAGTGAGGCCCCAGCCACAGCCAGAGAGGCAGGCCTGTGAGCCACAGGGTGAATCTCAACTTCAGGGGTGCAATCTCTCAACGCCACCGAACAAGCACAGATGCAAAAATATGTCATCTAATGTGCGGAAGTAGGGACGGGATTTGCTCTTCTCAAACACAGAATCATAGAATCATAGAACAGTTAGGGTTGGAAAGGACCTTAAGATCATCTAGTTCTGCTTACCCTCCTCAAACCTCTCCCTCCACACACAAGCTGCTCATGGGGATAATAAGCAGCTCAAAATAAGTAACTAAATGCCAGTCTGCCAAACAGTGGGAAAACAACATCATCTCACTGGAAGATACTGTGAGTAGTTTCTCATATGCCCAGTATTTCAGAACTCACCATTTGTATCAATTGCACCAAACTAGGAGCTGAGAACATGAGGAAAGCAGCCCTTTCGGTGTAGCACAGAGATGGAGCAGAGCTTTTCTCAGCACGGAGCTCTCTTGCACTAAGTCAGAGGAAGGAAACGCTGCCTCCCCCACAGCCTTTTTTTTTTAATTTTTTTATTTTTATTTTTTAAAAAAGCTCCTTTCCTCCTCAGAAAACCCAGACCAGGTGTTACGTGCTCTAACACCAGGCTGGCTAATCTGTAGGTTCACTCACTAGCGAGATAAAGGATTTCAGTGTGGTGCAGCAGCCTGGGCTGTGGGAGCTGTGGGCTGGAGGAGTGCTGCCGGCAGCCGAGTGTCACTCCTGGAGGAATGCCTGACCTTTCCTGGGGCTTTGATCATGCTGGCTCGCAGTGTGAGATAACCAGCCCTTTGCAGAATCCGGAGGTAATAAAAAAAGCAGCTTTGAGGCCTTGTGTTTTTGCAGGGAAATACTTACCTGTGTTCCCAGAAGACTGCCCAGTACCCACCACCATCCTCCCCAGATACCAACCACTTTGAAGCTGAACCTATAGCTGTCAACTAGGGGAATCACGTAAAAGCATTCATGTGAGAGTTTTTAACTCTCATTACATTTCTCTTTATTGAGAATTGTACTGCTTTTACAGAAGATGCATGCACAAGAGACTCAAAAAAGAGCAGAGCAACAGAAGTAAGGTCTCCAATTAGTACACGATTAAGCTGTAAGTAGGATAATAGGAGGAGAAATTTTGTATCTTACACAAACAAGATAGGAAAAGAGATGATAGATAAAAGCATAGAAGGGGAATAAAGCTTTATTCCCTGTTCCCCTATGAACACTGAACCCATACAGAAAGGAGTGGATTTGCTGAGGCTTTTTTGTTTGTTTGTAATTATTTTAAAGGGAGGTGTGTGTGTGTGTGTCTTTCTCAGGACAGTTTGTGATGGGCAATTTAAACAAGTCAGTGTAGTACCAGGTTAATAAACCATGAAACACCTGGGTTGAATGTGCTGAATCTGTAGGTCATAATTAGATCAGTCTTGAATACTTCCTTTAATGAGTCTATGTAAGCATCACATCCACCCAGCCTGATTTTGGTCACCTACCTAGAGAAGTTCACAGATCTTCTCAAAACTAGGGCTATTGTTTGTTTTGCTGTGTTTGAGCAATTGTAGTACAGTCTTCATAGTTGGAGCTACAATTCCTTGGTGCTTTCTGCAGGTTATACATGAGGCATGGGGCTCACTTTACAGCACTCCTTGGCTGCAAGCAGGCTGATGCCAAACTGAGCAGACCTGGATAAGTTACCCCTCTGGGGGGAAAAAAGTTGTGCTCAGCTATGCTGTCTTCCTCACGAGGTTAACTATGTAGATTTCGGATGCAAATTTCACTTTAGGGCAGGCTTTATGGTATTACGAGTCTCTTTTTCAGCCTTCTGAAATTTCATATGAATACATGCTAGAGCTCTCTCATCTCTGTTAATTGGGTTTTGTGCAATTTCGAGGCCCGGGGGCCAAGGGGGGAGGGCAGCTGATTAAAGTGCACTGTGCAGAAGTGGATGCAAAAGTGTTGCACAGTAACAGGAGGGAAACTGAATTCCTCCGAGCTACCTGCCTTCTTGTGTGCACCCTGCCTGCCACTGTGGGCGAACCCTGCCTTTTGCCCTCGCCTTCCCTAGGGTGTGAGGATGGCTCCTACCCCCTCTGATGGGCATCACGAAGATGCTGAACCCCCCTTCTCTGGTTGTGCAAACTGATTTTAGAGATTTCAAAGCCAGTCTGCAGCTACATTTGCTTACTGCATGGTGCCTGTGTCCTTGTGGCAGACCCAAACAGGGCCATTTCCCCACAGCCCTAACCCCAAGGCAGTGGCAACAGCGAGCAGGGGGAACCCACATTCTGACCACACTTCAGGACCATTAAGGAAGAATAGAAGGATGTTTAATCTCCTTTTATTCCGTTTCATAACACAGCATGTACAAGTGTAGCAGAGTTCGTTAGGCTGCAATGCCTGAATTGATGGGACAGGATTTGTGTGCGTGCATGTGTGTGTGTTCGTTTCCACAATGACAGCACAGAAAATACCCATTCCTGCATTTGGCTGAGTTGTGTCTATCCACATACAAGGATCCAGTCCAGGAGCCTGCTTGCTGGAGCTAAATACAGATATTCACACACCCATTATAAATGCAGTCTAGTTTCATTTTTAACCCACAGGAGGGTGTGGAGGGAGAAGACATCAAAGCATGGACACAGGCTACCCTGGCATTCTGGGTGTGCAATTTTATCTTCCCTTCATTTCCCTCCTCTCCAAACCAGCTGCTACAACTATCATGATGCTTGCCCGCCAGCCAGTATGCTGGAAAACTGGCTTCCAAGGCAGTCATTAATCTCTCCCCATTACCCAGCTGGCACAGGATTTTGCTTAGATTGAAGGAGAGTCAGCTCCGTGCCCTCCGAAACACCAGTGGCAGCCCCTGCAGCCACGCATGCCAGGCAGCCACTGGCCCTGCTGCCTATGCCAGGCACAGCCTGGCGCTGCTCGTGATGCTGCAGCAGGAGGACCACTACATGAGGGACACAGAAGTGAAACTCAAACACATACACTGAAGAGCACTGGAAGAGGGTGAATGAAGTAAAACCTGCCTGTCAGCAGTGACGAGGAAAATAAGCGCTATGCAACTTCTGGGGAAGGTGGCTCAGATCAGGGCTAAGTTTATAGGCTGACTTCTTGCATAGCAATAGCTGCAGAGAGTAGGCCCTACATATGTAAGTTATGCAAGTGATATGAAGATGCATTTATCCTTCAGCAAGAAAAGGCAGCTCGGCAATGTTACACTTTTCATTCAGCCATCAGGTTTTGACCCGTTTGAGGTAACAGGACTGGAAATACACAGATAGGTATGTGGTATGATGAGCCCATTGCTTGTGCTTGGGATGCTCCAGTAAAGCTGAGCTGAGCTGAGCTGACAACGAAGCAGGTTTAGAGAGTAATTACATGTTCTGCTGGGAGTTTGTTAGGGAGATAAAGTAACAAGAAGTGTTTTGTGCTATTACCACCTGAAAAACAGCCATTTTACCATCCCCCAGTGTCCTAGCAGCACCATGAGGCCATGTTTGACCATCTACATTGGGACAAAAATAGCTTTTTCAGAGAATACTTTTTTGTGTGTTGATGGGGTTATTCGTACCAAACCTGTCATATCCTCTCAGTAATACTACTCTTTCACTAGGGAACAGCAGGGCCCACTGAGAGCCCTATGTATACATACATAATCCCGCATTTTATCTGTCCGTAGGACTGTAGGTTTCCCCAAGAAGAAGAAACACACAGACAAGTTTTTGATCTTCCTTAAAGTACCTCTTATCTCAGCTTTTGTTTGTTTTCTGTTTTTCGGGTGTGGGGTAGCATCTGATGTGAATGCCACCCACTGTAAGCTATCTAGTCAACGAAACAATCATCATAAAACACCGCTGGAACAAAAATGGCAGCACCTTCCTCTCCCCTGACTCCCCCAGGCATAGCCACATGCAGGAGGTACTGCCAGCATGTGCAGCTACAAGTATGGTTTGCAGATCCCAAACTCAGAGGTGCTACGCGTGGGTCTCTTGTTATCTTGCAGCCAGACACTCGTTAGGGAATTGTGGACTCCTTCCTGATGGCTACCAGAAAGAGCAGCCCTTTCCAAACAGCCACAGAGCAGGCAGCGATGGTGTCCTCCCCCAGGTACTGATGGGTGCAAACTCCCGCTGGGCCCAAGGCAACCTGCCGCCTGCGCAGTAACTGAGCGAGTGAGCGTCGACAGCAACAGCTCAGAACAGTTTGGTCCCATGTAACAAGCCTAAACCACAGTACACTGAGCCTCCCCCTGCTGCCCAAGTCTTCACCTTCTGGCCCCGTCATTGCTGCCTGGAGGGAGTGCCAGTCCACAGCTAGATGCACGACAGGGTACCAAATCCTGACTTGAATGGGAGAAGTGGTCTGAAAGGGATTTACTGGAGGTTGCAGGTTAAATCAACCTTTGCCCATGCTTACAGCTTAATTCCTCTTAACTCCACAGCATGCTGGCCAACCGCAGCCACACCTGAGCAGGGGGGAACGGTCTCCAAGAGGCTCCGCTCCTAACCAGTTTTTGGAAGGGAAAGAAAGGACACAAAACCCAGCGGCCAGGCAGAAGGATCTCTTAATTAGCAGGAAGCAGCAATCAGCTGCTATGCCACCTGTTTTGCAGCAGCCAGCCAGGCGAGAGCATTGGCGCATGTGGCCACGTGAGCTCTCCATGTCTAGCACATCCTTCCTCACCAGGAAAGGACACAAACACCCTGGAAACCCAGCTGCGGGGTCTGCTGCTGAAATCCTGCAGGGCTGCTGCTGAAAAGTGCCCTTAAAAAGAGAGCCTGCACTGATGCTATATTTAGCAGTAGGGTGCACACTTCCCGAAGGGCAGTCGTGACCTCCAGCAGCAGGGGCAAGGCAATCGGGCATGCCCTCAGGAAGGTCCTGCAGGCTAGGCCCACTGGCTGTGCCAGATGAGTGTGCCTTGGGACAGCCACATTTTCTTATGGAAAGGTGAAGGCAGGCTGTAGGAGACCATTTGCAAGCCTGCTAAGTAGTGGTCCCTGTTCCAGAGCAGCCAAGTGGGAGGCAGGAGTTCAGCCCTTCCTGGGAGCTACACTGCTCCCTTGTCCCATGAGTGGATGCTTCCTTCCCTGGACCTGGGTTTTTCTACTTGTATAAGTGCAACAATGATCACTGGGTTCTTTATAAAGCACTTACGGACATGTTGCTTTATCCAGGTGCTGGTAAAGCCAGGCACGGCTGTAGGAAGTAATATAATAAGGGCTACTGAAAAATTGTGAACTACTTTAAACACAAAACATCACGCTTAGCTCTTCAAGACAAGCATCTGTCCAAACCCCTGACTAGCCACCTCCCAAGTAAAGAGCAAAACAAACTTCCACTGGACAGATGCTTAGACTATTGGGGCAGACCTGGAACCGATGTGGCACAGGCACTGAGCTCTGCACCAGCAAGCCCAAAAGGGCAGGTTTGCACTTCCCACATTTTGTGCTGGGCTTCCTCTGCCCCAGAGGAAAGGCAACGGGATGTGTTGCATAAGGAGAGGATGATACCTTGTCCCTGCAGATGCTGCATGGGACAAAGTGGCACTTTATCCTGTTGACTTGCAGAGTTCCATGGAGTGGCAAGGCAAAGCAGGAGGTGTCCCTCCTCTGGCGCCCAGGAGGAGCCACTGAAAGCCGAGCTTCTAATCAAGACCATGGCTTCAGTTAATTGAGTCCAATTCACCTGTGACATGAAGAGCCCCAATCCCATCAACAATAATGGAACTGCATCGGCTTACACCAGTAATGACTTCAAATCAGCAGCAGAATAAAGCTAATTCAGTACTTCTTCAGGTCCAGCTGATGAGGCTGCCAGGGGAGAGCAGGAGGACAGCCTTCCTCCAGCTGCCCTGACGCCTCTTCTGGAAGAGAGAGCAACACAAACAGCCAGGGGGTTGGGCTGGTTAGAAAAGCAGGAAACGTAAAAAATAAAAGTAAATTTCCAACAACAAGACTAAGATTTACTTTTAACATTGAATCACTCTTGCAGGTGATCCTGTGCAAGTGCTCCCCATGATTACCTGCCAGGGCAAGGAGCCCTGCCACGCAGCCGCAGGTTTCCAACCCACTGTGTGCTGCTGAGCTACCCTGCCGAGCCAGACCCACCAATTCGGGGCACTGGAGGCAGGAGCCCCATGTTCTGGGTAGCGCCCTCAGGAGCGTGGGAAGGAGCCCGTGGGAGACGGCTGCACGCTGGCAGCCACGGGGAGGAAAGCAGAGTGACATGAAAGTTGCCCGACACAAGCAGACATGCAAATAAGCAGCTGCACCAACAACCTCCTAATTGCCACCATGGCAGCCTCCTAATTGCAATGACGCCCGCCGCTCTCCCAGTGCAGGGGCTGCAGGGAAGCCAAGAGGAACTGGAAGGAGCGAAACCTTCCCATTGGATCAGAGGATGTGCTGCCGGGGCTGGTGCTGCCCCGGGACGGCCCGAGTGCCCTGGGGGCTGGGAATGGCACAACTTGGCCCCCAGCCGCCCCACACAGGCCGCTGCCTTGCGCACACAAATTTGTCTCTGCCTCCAGCCAAAAAAAACTAAGCCGCCACTCTTCTGAAGAGATGCGCATTATTCTAGAGCAGTCAAGTTGTGACTGGTCTGATTTCCATAATACACGCTCTGCAAACATCTGCCTGTTATTTAAGGCTCGGTTCCACCGGGACAGAAGTTGAACAGGGCAGACCTTTGAGCGGCGCATCCACAGAGGGCTCCTTGCTGCTGGAGTGACCTCAGGGCAGAAACACGCCCAACAGGAGGTCAGGGTGGTCACTCCTTGCTCCTGTGGCTGCAACCGGCTTCACATTTCTGAGCCTTTCCCCATGTGCTGATGATGCTCCCACTCCCATCACAGGCAG
The DNA here is from genome assembly GCF_963264785.1 of Psittacula echo. Taxonomy (NCBI): domain Eukaryota; kingdom Metazoa; phylum Chordata; class Aves; order Psittaciformes; family Psittacidae; genus Psittacula; species Psittacula echo. The sequence goes on from NC_137735.1 coordinate 56,778,799, forward strand.
GGTTTGCCCACCTCAATACCACAAGTACCTGCTTACACCAATGAGCAGCTCCCAGAGACTGCCACCCACAGGAGGTCCCAGCCTGGGTATCTGGGCTAGGTATCAGGGACATCTGACAAACCATTTGGTACATTCAGGTTGTCAAATCCTGTATCTCGGGCATCTGACAAATCATTTGGCACATTCAGGTTGTCTGCCCTTTTTGTAAGCCAGCTGTTGAAACCTGAGTGTCCCAATTAGACAAAGTTAAATGCTGCTCTCAATAACAAGCATTGCTGGCAAGAAAGTTATCCTGGCGTTATTGGACTGCTCCCTCCCTACTAAGAGACCGCAAATTGGTGTTTACTTTAGAGGCCAAGTAGGCCAGCTTTGAGAAATCGCATCCATCCTGCCATCCCGCAAGCTCCAGCTTCCCATGGGATCCCCTGAGGCCACAGGACGGGTGCACCGGCCCCTCACCACACATGCCATGCCCTTGCTCTGCATTTAGCCTCTGCTTCATCCCAGCCTGATGCAGTGCTTGGCTACTGGTTCTATTCCCTGCATGCTATACTGAGAGGGCTGAAATAGCAGAGTCTGTGCTGCAGTGAGTTGACACAGGCTAAATCAATTAGCTGCCATTGCTGGGATGATCAGCTAGGCCAGATCAAAAAAGACAAAGGAAGAAAAGCCCCGTGCTGAGAGGAACCAGGCCCAGTCAACACATTTATCTCCAATACTTTAATCAAAGTATTTGAAATGGGAAAGGAGATGGTTGATGCTTCCCAAAGCTAGTAGGTGAAGGCTTGCTTTCCAAGGGCAGGAGGGGCAGAGTGGCTGGGCAGAGCACTGCAGCTCCCATTCACCTCTGCTCCGTCCTTTGTTTCCATTCAACACACACTTCATACAAACAGAAAAAAAATCACAGTAATCTGTAAGTTCACTTAAGGCACTTTCCATTTCAGACTGGGGTGTTTAAGCCCTTTAAGTCTCCAAGTTCATCCTGATTCAAATCAACACATTCTGCAGCTTGAGCTTAGCATCCTTCAGGAAGGACAGAAAACATCACAGCATACCACATGCCTTGCATGCCCCTCTTCTCTGGGCAGGATTTATTATTTTGAAGCAATCTTTGCTCTGAATTAGCTGTCCCAAGCACTACTGGTCTTTTTCCCGCTGACTTTTGCAAAACCACACCAGTCATTGGTGTCTGTGTCCAGCTGTATAGACTGTGTACAGAAAAGATCTGGACCTGTTGGAAAGGGTCCAGAGGAGGGCCACAAAAATGGTCAGAGGGATGGAACACCTCACCTATGAGGAAAGGCTGAGAGAGTTGGGGTTGTTTAGCCTGGAGAAGACTCTGGAGAGTCCTTATTGCAGTCCTTCCATTCTTCAAATAGGCCAATAAGATGGGAAGTGACTTTTTAGCAGGGCCTGTTGTGACAGAATGAGGGATAATGGTTTTAAACTAAAAGAGGTGGGATTCAGGCTGGACATGAGGAAAAAATTACAAGGGTAGTAACACACTGGCACAGGTTGCCCAGAGAGGTCATGGATGCACCACCCCTGGGGACATTCAAGGTCAGGCTGGATGTGGTTCTGGGCAACCTAATCTAGTTAATATGTCCCTGCTCATTGCAGGGAGGCTGGACTAGATGACCTTTGAAGGCCCCTTCCAACCGAAGCTATTCGATGATTCTATGATCAGTAAAGAGCACATCCCTCATCTAATGCTTTGAGTACCAAGCCTGGGATGTGGCTTGGCCTCTGCAAAACTAAGATGTTTCTTTCGAGAGACTGACAACTACTGCTGACAAGACTTCACCTGCAGCTGGGACTGGAGAAAACTAAAACTGTTAAAGGATGAAAGTGGCTCTGCATCAGCCAGCTGTATCTGGGTAGCCTCCAGCTCCAGCTCAGCTCCTCGTGCAGCCGCTCCTTATGAGAGGTATCCTGCCATGCTGCTCTTCACTTCAAAGAAGACAACCATAAGGAGAACTATTAAAGCAATTAAAAAAATATTATCTTTAAGATGCAATCTACACAGAGATGAATGGGAATAATTATCAAGCTGCAGATTTTTATGTTTTTGTGTGGGTTTTTTTTTAAGGCAATAACTGGCTGAGCAGTTCTTCTGAGTAGAGGAAGGACTGTGTTACCTACAGGAACTTCTGCCTTATTGAGAGAACGGGAGACACCACTTTTATCACGTGGCGGCCCACATCTTCCATACCGTATCTCATAGTAACATCTATACTCACTCACCCTTTTCCCATTCAGCTCATAAACCTATAAACACCTCTGTAGCAGCTCACGCAACTGTTTACATAGAAAAGAGTCGTTTCTGTTTTTCTCAAAGCAGTGAAAGCAGCAATTCAGCAGCCTGAATTGAGAAAGCCAGCCTCGGGTTTCCAGGCAGCCGTCTAAAATCATATCCTCAAATTCCCAATGAAGAGCAAGACCTAACATCAATACTTTCACCTTACTTGCATCTGCTTATCCTGAACCCTTTATTCTTCCTCTTCTGCTCAGTTGTCCCACCTATGAAATTAATATTATAATGCACTGCAGATGGCAAACAGGCCCTTGAAGCATCAGCTATTGGGCTGAAGTAGTGCATCAACTAGGTTTTCCCAAATCCTTTGAACATTAGTGCATTACAGGTATTTTTGCACACAACATACAATCCTTGTCTATAAATCGTTTGTGGTTGGATAAATTTGTTTTCTGCTGTTGGAGTAGCTACTACCTGAAGCATTACCTGCTCCTCTCTGCCTCTCATGTGCCTGTGGGCAGGTACCAGCATCAGCCATCCTGAGACAGGGATGCCAACAGATGCCTTGAGCTCCTCCTGATGGGACTTGAATGTGCATGCTGGCCCATATTATAAACACCTTTAAAGATGCAACAGAAACAGAAGCAGCTCGAAGCCAACAGACCTCTTTCCAAAGAATCCTTTTTTTTTGGTTTCACTACACCCTGAGATGTCAGTCATGAAGAGGCACACAGAGGGGGTTTAGCTTTCATATCACAATTTTGGGTCACGGTGCTCTCTTCTTTACAGTTAAGGCTTAAGCCATGTACTTGACTCAATCAAGACAGTTAACTGGCATTAAAAATTTCATGAATCAGCTGTGAAAAAGAGTTAAAAAAAATCTAATTAAAAAGAATCTATTAAAAAATTCCTTTGCAATTCAAATTTACTGGGAGGCAGAGGAAGGGGAGAAAATATCCCCAGAAGGAAACGGTTTTACTCTTTTGGAGATTACACATCTTTCACCAAATGCTTAAAAAGAAACCTCACTTCATATTTGTAATAATAAGGGATTATCAGAGTCCTTAATTTACTGTTGAAGTTTGCAGTGAAGTTCCATACCTTGAGTGAGGTGCAGCCTAATCCCTGGGTGTGATTACATTTAGGAGTGAGAGGGAGGTATGTGGAGGGTGGGGAGAAGCAACTTTTATTGAAGACAGCGCTTCAGGCAGCCCCGGAGCAGAGTGGATCCAGTTTGAAAAGAATTGGCAACCCTAAAACTTTTTTGATAAGACAAGAATTCATTGATGTTGGCTCACACGAGGCCCACTTCAACTCTGCACTTGTCCTCTGTGTTTCCTTGGCATATCTGTTCCTTTCCTCTATCTGCTTTAGCATAACTTTATTTTTCTCTTTTATCTTTAGCTAACTGCACCCAGGGACTAGAGGGATTGATTTTTTGTTTTGACTTATTGTTTGAAGATCGGTAACTCAAAGCAGCTTCTTGCGCCTCTGATGTCTAAGCCTGAGCAGTATAAAAGGTAAAGCTCATCCTGTGTACCAAACTGAGCGGGGATACCATTTTATAATCAGTCATCTGTGTTTTATTTTGCCTTTTTGGGAGGAAAACTATTTTAAGATTTTATAGGCAATAATACTTTAAATAAATATTCTCATGGCAGATACTACACATGCCAGTTCTCTTTTTAAAGACAGTCAGCTATTGCTTACTACTCAGGGGAAGAAAAAAAAGTTCCTAATTAAAGGAGGCCATTATACATCAGAAGATATTTTGAGCATCACGTCACACTACCGACAGCCTGCTGCAGCCAAAATGTTACCACGTAAATCTAAAAATGCTCTTGCTCAGAGATGCACTATCACAAGGCTAGCCTAAATCCCCGCTGGGAGGGGAAGACAGGAGACACCAGACGTGCTTCTCAGTGTAGTTTGTAAACAGGCATCTCTCACTGCCATGTTAATATCACCCTGTCCCGAGACACGGAGGGGTGGAGAAGGATATTTGTTTGCTTCCTCCGCCTTCTGAGAGCCAAACCGGGAAGATTTCTCTTTTTCCTGGGCCATTCTCCCCTCCACCTCCTAAAAAAAATGCCAGTAGGCTGTCTTAAAGAAGCTTCCCTTCAGGATGTAGCACCCAGGTTTCTCACCACACATACGTGTTTCTGTATGGTAGAAAGCTGATAGCCATGGCACACACTGACTTTGTTTACGATCGCCCATCTCCGCTATTCCCTGAAGTTGCCCAGCTTGCTGAAATATGGTTACATATGCAAACATTATCTCCCAATTGTAACCTCATTTTCTGCTCTGCTGGACAGCGTGACCAGCATTTGTCATCTCGCCGCCCCCGCCCGCCACATCATTCATGTGTCTATAATTGTCATCAAGATGTGGCATGTCAGCAGGACTCCCGCGTCCGCTGCTCCCCATCTCCACGCAGTCACTCAGGTAACAAACCCATAATCTCGCCCTGTTTTCATGATGGTTGAATTACACATAATTGTTTCTGCACAGTGATTGATTTCTGCCTGAATAGAGACCTCTGCCTTTTTTCAATGCGAGCGAGTGGCAGCCAAGTCTCTCCATCTAGGAGGAGGCAGCAGCCTTTGAAGAGATCAAAGCCAAGGCCGCGAGCAGTTGTGCGCCCTGGGAATATGGAAAGCCTTTATGCTCTCAACCCCATTTCCAACATCATGTTGGATTGCAGCTGCATTACATTCTGCCAGCATTCTTAATGCTTTTAGTATTGACTCTGACATCACCGATAGCTGTTTTAAAGTAACAAAAGCTGAAGGATGACTTATTTTCACAACTCCGTAATTGGAACATGCAAAGTTAGGGGAAGGGAGCATTTGTTTTTAATCTGAGATACAAAAGAAAGCACAGAAAATTATATAAGTTCCCCGAAATTAAAAACACGTTTTTCATATGGAAAGAACAGAGGGGGCATTTTTATAGCCTAGACCACACAAAATGAACTGATTATGCACATGCTTTTTCAAGCCTAAAGGCTGAAGTAAAAATACGATTGAGCAAGCGAGTCAAATTGGGAAAAAATATTGTGACTCACGGTACGTTTAGTGACTTTTAGCACCTGATGCAAGGCAAAATAGTGCAGATGCCCAGGCTATTGCCTCCCCTCTGCAGCTTCTTGTAGCAAACTGACAGCCATTCACTTACCCTAAACCAAACACACAACAAAGGAACACTAAATCCCCATTAGTTATCTACAAAGATAAATAATTATCTAAAAGTGTAAAATACAAAAAAGCTTCCTCTAAGACTCCCTTCTCCTCCAGGTATACAAACAACTCGTAGGCTGCCTTAAAACTACTCTTATCACAACATTGCTTTCAGGGGCATCAAATGCTCCCACGCCCCTCCTCTCTCCTCATCTGGCTTCGCTAGTGAAAACAAAAGTAAATCTCTATCGAGAAAGACAGTCCTGAACTTTGATTAAAAGTAATGCCTCGAAAATACACTTCCAGGGAACTTTTAAAACTTATCAGTGGAAAGGAAGGGGATAAGGAGGTTGCAAAAAGCGGGAGCCCATGAGAACGCAGTAGCAGAACCACTCTGTGTCCGTATGCTGACCAGTCTGAGCACCACTGCTACTTCGACAACTATTTTTATTCATGCTAAAACCACTGAATAGGAGCTTTTAAGAGCAGTAATCTTGAAATATGGCAGCTGCCACTACAGCACGCGGAGTGGTGAGAAAGGCAGAATGTGCAAATAAAGTATAAGCTGTAAAGAATTAAACATTATGAGCACCCATGTATTAGCAATAAAAATAATTTCCTCTTAGCGGTATCGTTTTTCTTCTGCTGTTTTAACATTCCTTTTTCCCTGTAGTCATTAAAAATCCAACTTAAAGTCAGCAGCAAAGGGATCTGCCCTCCCTCCCTGTGGACCCAGAGCTTATGCCCCTGTCATTTCAAGGCTGGGAAAATGTCTCGTTTTTGCTTTGACTGTTCCTAAACACACACTAACCACACTGAGGCTGAAGCTAGAGCTAAACGCAGCAAGCTCTTCACTGAGAGCTTTTGTAAAAACTTATAGTTTTTTCAGTAGTATTAGGACTTCTGTGTTAATTCAAGATCTGGTGTTTCTCCTTCCTCCTCCTCCCCGTTCTTCTGCCATTCCCAGCAAATTTACTGCTTCCTCTGCACAGCCTTCTTTCTTAAATCAGGACTAATTCTTTGTGGCTCTGGTGTCCACTCTGACAACCAGAGGGATGCTCAAAAAGCAGCACTGAGGAAAGCAGCAAGATACAGAGAGCTGGAGCAATCACTGTAAACAGAGGTACTGGCTGCCATGTTGGCAGGGCAGCTAATTAAACTTCTGCCTATCCCACAAGGAGTCTCAAGTATCTGGAAATGAATGCCAGCCTCCAGAAACTGAGCAAGCAACATGCACAGCATTGCAAAGGTCTCCAAAACACTCACCACTATGAAGAAACAGCAGCAGAGAAGTTACTTTTATATGATTCTGCAACCCTGCCTTTCAGCATCAAACCATTACTGTGATGAAAAAGTATGTTTTACTGTAATTACTGCTTATTTTCCCTTCCAGGGACTTTTATGTTCATTTGCAGAGGATTCACTTGCTACTTGATACTTTTGCTTGAAAGCTTGCTACTTTTTGCAGCTATTCACCGAAATTTAAGAGACACCATTTAGTCCAAAAGAGGCACGCGAAGGCTGTCAGCCAGGCTTTCATCCTGTGCAGCCCACCATACAGACTGCATGGGCAGCTCTCCATGCCCAAGCAGAGGCACAACTTCCCTTCACACAGCAATGTTTTGGTGACCATGAGAGGGAGAGCTGGGGGACCTGACAATGAATCCTGCCAGTTCCTTAAAACCTGATCCCTTCAAAGTGATGACCTGCACGTCTGCAGCAAACTGAGTTTTAAGTTTGGCTGTGGTGCTGGAGAATGTACAGCTGCCAGATGTGGCCACCATGTATAGGCTGCAGCTACAGAGCTGTGAAGAAAAAAGAAAACACCATGGGTGACCCGGGTAACTCCAGGGAGGTGATGCACAAATAGAAAGCTGAGAGTTGTGCTCCAGCGAGCACAGCCTGGGCACACATTAATGTGGCAGGCATTTCAGGATGCCCAGGGAGAAGCTGGAAGCCTCCAACTTCAAAGCAGTCGGCACCTCATTGCAAACTGCCCACCAGAGGCTGCTGAGGCACAGGGCATGGACATCACAAAGGCCACAGCAGATGCCCACCATGGCTGGAGAGGAAGACAGATGCCATTGCTGCCAAGATGCTGTCCCTGAGAAGCAGCTGAGCAAGGTCCTCACAGCCCTGGTAAACAACAAAAGTCCTACCACACTGGTGCCATGGGGAGGCCACTGATAAGCCCTAGTCGGCTGTCCGCAGCCCATGTTGTGCAAGAGCAACAAATAAACAGCAGCTTCTTGGGAGACAGAGCACACCATGCCTGTTATCTAACTGTGTTTGCACTGAATTTCTGAGAGATGGACGGAGACAAAAGTGGGGGATGCAAATAATGATGCTCAAGGCAAGCAGCCTCCTCCCTCCGCGGGGAAATTGCAAACAGAAAACAGCAGGAGATAGGGGTGCTGCTGTGATGGCAGGGAGGAAAAGTGTGGAAAGACAAAGTCGGCTTTTTGACAAAAAGTTTTATTTTTCTTAAGCCCCTCCTCGCTTTTATTTGGAAACTTTAGTAGGATTGTTTGGTCCTTAACTGAAGGGCTGGGTATGAAACATCGACAGCCAACTTTCTTATCTGCACTGGTTTTAATCCTCTTATTCCCTCCCTCCATGCCCATCCCAGTTTTTACTTTCTCAGACTTCTAGTTTGTTTTCATGAAAAAACACAACAAAACAAAAACAACTCAAGAAGCAGATCTTTATAAGCAAGCTGTCTTTCAGGGAGGTTCCTGAAGCAAACACCTTCCTCTAAGTCTCTGAGCAAATGTCGCTTTTTTGGGTCCTCATTTGCAGAAGCTTGCTCCCAGACTGTGTCTCTGCTTTTGGCAGCAGGGTTGGGGGGAGGCAGAAGACATGACCCCCCTCCTCCATGCCAGCATGGGCGCCGGGGATACCTCCTGGGAATCTGCTGGCAGCCATTGACGCGCTGCAATTTCCACGGGTCACGTCCTCACGCTAGACTCTATGTTGGGCAATTATACACAGAATTTACCTATTTCATGCTTAATTGCACAGGCACAAACTTTTGCTCCACCCCCAAAACAGCTATAACCTACCAGCAGCACTTGCATTACTATAGGCATCTCTCCCAGTCCAGGCTTAACCCCCTAGGCTCAAATCTCAGACAGCCTCTTAACCAGCCATCCCCCTTCCTGGAGAACCCACTGAGGCCAGCAGGGGAGAGGGGATGCAGATAAGGCATGAAAGGCCAACATCAGCCCACAGCTGACTTGTGAGCTCCTGGGCTGTGGAACACTGCCTCCAGAAGGGAAATGCAAGACCCACCCACAGACTCTTCTGCTGACTGAACCTGAGAAAATGCTTTGTCCAGTACATGTTGGCCAGAAACATTCATTTAATGGAGGAGGGCACTTTTTGTGCAGCGAGCATGACTGCAGTGAGCACTAACTGAATGTATTTTCTTGCAGTCCTGGAGCCAGAGCTGGAAGACAAGCTCCACAAAACCCCTGTCTGAAATCTCCTTCCACCTAAAAGTCTGCCCATGCCCAGGATACAGGGGTTTCTGAATCAGCTTTGACTAAAACACATTTCCGAACTGAATATTTATTGTTCTGCCCCATTAGCCTGTAATATTCTCATTTACACACATATCCCTGAAAAGAAAAAGAACTTAAAAGTTTCAAAGAAAGAGGGAAAGCTTTCTGCACAAGTTGCTTTGGGAGGGCCCTTGAATTAGAAAGTTTCAAGCAAAACATCATTTTGAGCAGCTCTCCTAGCGTCTCTTAATATTTCCTTATTACAAAGTATGAAGTCATCTTTTACAGGTCACCCAAATAAGAAGCTTAGTAGTTGCCAGTTAGAGAAAAAAAAAAAAACAAGCATGTTTGCAATAGTGCTGTCAAACTGTCTGGGGAAAGCCTAATAAATTAGCATTTTTTTGGCGATTCTCTTATTCCGAGTTTTCCCTCCGAAGATTTAAATCTAAACCAGGATCTCTGCACTATTATCTTAGAAATATTCCCAAAATAACCGAAAAAGGGAAAAAAGTCTCAACAAAACCAGGCAAATCCTCATACCTAAGAGCTAAGCTTTTTAAAATTTTATTTCTTTTTTTTTCCTTTAAACCCAGCACAGCTTCGTTTCCTCCCTATACCAGGGGCATTTAAGACATAATAGGTGAGACAGAAGGTTTTGAGTAGCAAACTTTCCAAATCCAACACGCTCAGCTCAAACTTACTTTTTAAGCTGAATTTCAGTTGTGTGCAGGAGGAAATCAGGCAGTGAAGAGCAGACGCAAACACAACCCAGCCTGCTCGTGTCAGAAGGCAGGGAGACAAAAAGCTTTAGGGGCATTCTTCAGGGTAAATTATTTTAATCACCTGTGTTTTTCAAAATGCACTTTAGTACGTTCGATATACAGCTTATTTCCTTCAATATCCTCAAAAGCTCTTCCAGCGCCAGCTCCGTGAGTTCACTTTTCCTCTCTGTGTGGATCCCCAGGAGCCTGGAGGGGATGCTGCGCGCTGCAGCCTGCCCCACCACCCCAGGCTCCCACACCTGACCGTCACCCACCTGCTCACTCCTGCTGTGCTCCAAAATACCTCCTCGAGAGGCTGAGCCCACATGTGCATTTATATATGGGATAGGAGGACCTGTACATGAACCATGGGACCATCTTTATTCTTTGCAGGGGCTAATTCATGTGCAGCTGTTGAGGGGAGAAATCAGTCTCCCTCAGTTTGGAGGGGTCTCTGCACTGTGTCAGGCCTGGCTATTCGCCTGCTTCACCTCAAATTTTCTGTTGACAACAGAAGAAACAAGCGTTTCTTTGGTTTAAGAAACAGAAATGCTGCCAACCAGGTCGTGAGGAGTGCCAGGCAGTGAAACAAGCTACCACAAACCCCGAATTGAGGAGAGGGCATGGATGTGAGAAGGAAGTCCCATCATAAAAATGAATCTGGGAAGCCGCTTTGTGGGAAGATGCGCTGCGGTGCCGGTTTTGTGGCACGGCTGCATGTTTTGTAACATGGATCAGTGGTGGGAACCTTGCCCACCACAGGGGTACATGGAAGTCGCATGAAACTGCAATGAAGACAGTACAGGACTGGGTGTAGGGGATACAGCGCAACCGAAAACACAATTGCCACTTGTAACTGCAGCTTCCTAAACCTGATACAGCACCAGTCAAACTTCAGAAACTAGAGACCCTAAACAGACGCTGGATTGTGGTATTTTAACCAAATAAACACATTTGCATCGCTGGACACAATTTATCAGCATTTTAGCACATCGGCAGGGAAAAGGCCTTCTTCCCAAGCACTGTCTGCATTTGACAAGCGTTGACACCTTTAATCGTCACCTCCATATTGTACTTTTTTTATGCTACGCAAAGCTTGCCAATGCAGATTTGGGAGGGATAAAGAAAGATCAAGGCAAGAAGATATGCCAAGACTGTGGAGAGAAACAGACGGTCACAAAGATAAATCTCTGAGGCAGTTTTGAAATACAGAAAGGCAGAAAATTGATGAAATGGAGCCTTATAGCATAGCTAGGCGACCAGTTACTGAGACTGTCTCTGAGCAGCCAGTGTCACTAGGACCCCGACCCAGAAATACAGGTCCTACAGGGATAGCTTTTTAGAGCTCATCACTCTCCACCTGTGAGCCAACAAAAGCCTCATGTTCCCTTTCCCTGTTTTTTGACGAATGTTCCCCGGTTTTGTACATGACGAATCAGACCATCTCCAGACTGACTTTCTTTGGATAACACCTGCACCCCCATCCAGAACTCTGTTCAAACCAGGTAAGGGGGAAGCTGAGCTGCCATCAGTATCAGTGGGATTTCAGTATCACGCCTTTCAACTCTGTGAAACCTCACTTCCCATATTGACACCACGGGGTTTGTTGTAGCTCCCGTGAGTTATGGTTGTAGGCTTCTTAGAGCAGGGCCATCAAGTATGTGCAGTGCCTGGCACTACGCTGGACACACAGCAGCAGCCTGCTTCAACCTACTTTAAAGCTTCCCTACTCAGAAAGCAAGGAGAAGGAAAAAGCAGGGGTCTACAGACAGATTTCTTCTGTTCTTTGTGGAAGCAGCCTTACTAGAGCTTCCTTGCACCGACTGCACACGCATACACCCCTGCTCATTCGAAGTGCCAGCACATTCAGAAGGTACTTTGTGGCAAACACGTGCATGCAATCACAGGCTCCCAAGGGACTTCTCCCTGTGCGCTGGCCTGGGTGAAGCAAACCTGCCTGCTGACTTGTGCGGCACTGTTTGAAGTGCAGGGCTAGAGCACTGAAAGGGCTTGGATAGGCAGACGCTTTTGGGAATCAGCTGCTCTCCAGCTTGCCTCATAACTCCTAAACGAAGCGATTCTCTGGTTTATGTGTTACAGCTGGTGACGACAGTACACTTAGTTTTTAAGTCAAGCTGCCCATTTTATAAATATTCAATCAAAGCCTTGAAACTTCACACTTGTAATTTTTGCTGACTAAGCTCATCCTATTGATTTTATGCCTCAACCTTACCTATACCCCCAGCCACTTAAAGCAAACAAACAAATGTCGAGTCGACCTTTCAGCTCCATAAAAATGTTCTTCTAGGAGAGCAATTTGGTATCTTTGAAGATCACAAAGATATTCTAGGTCCTTCATCTCAACCCGGAGCATCAGTAAGCAGTACCACTGCCAGAAGCCAGGGGTAGGCATGCCACTTCTCCTCTGGCAGTTCAGACCACTTTTCTTCCCCTTTAGGAGAACAGGCAATCCCTGGCTGATTAGCACAGTTGGCGTAAGCGTTAACTCCCTACTGCACTTTTAGCTCAATCCCAAAGATTCAATGAATATATTTTTATTTAAGTGCTCAATCACTTTCTTGCTGAGAGGACAGATTCCTTTGAAGTGGGAAACCCAAACTAAATAAACATATCCACAAGATCCAAGTCTCAAAATAGAAGCCGTTGGGTTGCTAGATTAAGTTATTCTGAATGCAATTTTCTTAAGTGAATCTAATGCTTATGAAGGGCCGGAGTGACAGAGACACTAATCCCCAACTGCCTGGGCAGCAGCAGCACACCAAGCAGCTGCGCTGCCTTTTCCCTGGCGTCCTGCAAGAAGGGACCAAACCCAACAGCCAGATGAGAACAGTCTTCACAGCAGCCAAAACCAGCTTAGAGATAAATGCCTGATAGCCAGGGTGGGGGTGGTTTGGGGTAAATGGGAGTGATTTACATACAACTGGAGCAGCACTGCAAGAGGACAACCTGCCTCCGCCAAGATGAGGAGCTGCAGACTGCCTGGCTTGTGGCAGCATTTCCCTCTGACATACACTGGTTACTGATGGTGTCCATTCACGTTAAGAGCAGCACAGGACATCACAGCAGGCCATTTGATGCAGACTTCAGGCTGTAAAATGTTCCGTGTCTGTATTAAAGCAGACTCTTGCTCATCTGCCTTCTCCTGCCAGACACAGTATTTTACTACTAGCAAACAAAGCACATGCCTCTCTCTAACGGGACTTCAGAAATATTACAGCAGCAGTAAATGCTTTTGTGTGGGTTATTTCCTTCCCATATCAGGAGGAGTTTTCCCTAACTATAAACAGAAGTTAAGTACTCGGGAGGAGCCAGGCCTGCGGTACCCAGGCTTTACAATGCCTGCAGCAATGCAGCGCTGCAAGTATCCGGAGAAAGTCTTTTCCTCTTTTGATGCCTGAACCTGTGAAGCTTTAGGCTTTCTTCTTGAGCCATATCCTAGCTGGCACTTGCAGTCAGTAGCAAGTTATTCTTATTAACATTTTTTCTGGGCTGTGATTAAGCTGGAGAAGAGGTGGCACAGCACCAAAACAAGAGGAATGAAATTTTGCTTTTAAAACCACCTTAAAATGTAGGTGGCAGCTCTGCCATTTACAATTTATATTGAATTAGCTCCTAGATATATAGAAAAAAGGAGATTTAGGACATAAACATACACACATATTGATATACAAAAGCACCAACGCACATTGATATACAAACGCTCCAACTTTGACGATTTGTAATGGGTGGGGGGTTTGATTATGCCTCCACTGAAGCCACACACACACAATTGCTGCATGTGCGTGGCTTCAGGAGAACCTTCCCCATACGCCCATTCACAACTAGGTTGATTCGCTAATTGTTTCACCCTGACAAGGAGAAGACAGCAAGAGCAGAAAGGCTGTTTTCTTCACCAGTACATCCCCAAAGACCACATGGACATTGGTAAGACTCTGCCTGGATTGTGCCATCTTGTTGAAAGCTACCAGATCAAGCTTCAGACAAAGGCCAACTTACAGGCCCCATTTTCCAAATGGAGAATGAATTTCACTAAGAGAGAGAAAGAAGGCACCACCAGAACTTGGTCTGCAACCATTCATGGCTTGGATTTGTGTTTCACAGAGACCTGGCTTGTACATTAGACTGCTCAGCTGTGACGCTTGAGCCAGAGCAGCTGACAGATGCATTTGCAGCAGTGAGGTCCCTCTATTAGCACTGTGCAGATTCCTCTTCTCCCCTGGTGCAACTCACTGAGCCCCTCAGCAAATAGTGCTAAAATTCCTCCCCAGCAAACCCAAATAAACCCTAGCAAGTTCTGCTTCCATAGAGTCAGGAAGCTTTGTGCTCCTCTGCACCTGATTTGAAAGACTTAGGAACTAATCGGCATGGTTTAAACTTCACTGAGAAGACGTGCTATGCAGGGTGAAGCAGCAGAGCTTCAGTGCTGGCTGAGCATCTCCAGCTTGTCGAGCCCCTCGGCTGCCTGTGCAACCCATTTCCTCAGGCACAGGTCTGGGGTTGCAGGGGGAAGAAAGAGACATGCAACAGGACCACAGCTGCCTACAGCCCTTGGAGCATCCTGCTCCAATGCCAAATTGGGAATTAGAGCAAAGCCTTCTGATGTGTGATTCGGCAGCAGGAGCTGAGCTCCAATATCTGTGCTACTAAGCCCATTTCATGTTGGCCCAGAGAGCTTTCAGCTGACCACAGCTCCCAGCAATCGCCTACAACTGCACAGTCAGCAAAAGTGAACTCTCAGGAAAAGACAATATTATGAATAATCAGGTTCATGTCCTTCTGCAGTTCCCCTTGGGGTCCCAAAAATTCCCCACAAGCAAGTGAACCAGTCTGCTTTCAGAGGGACCGCAAGATACAGTGAGGGAAACAAAACCCTCTTACTGAGGCTCTGAAGCTACTCATTCCTGCTATTTCTACCCTCACCCCTCCTCCTGTCCATATTATCTGCATAATTTCTCCTGGGACTCTTCAAGAGAGGAGCTACCTCCATACCCCTCTCCATGCAGAAGCATGCAAGGAATATCCAAAACTTGGGCAGGGTAGAGGGTCCTGCTGCTTATAAACATTGCTCCTTGTGTTCAAACTCTCTTAGCAGAATTCTCCATCATTTTCAAATGGATATGCTGTGGTTTGCAAGTGGCTGTAAGGTGTTTATAGATTGTATCCTCCAACCCACTTAACACCTCCAGCTGCTACAAAGAGACAGTTTAGCCACAAAGAAACAAACCCAGACCCCAGCAACACAGAACAACAGACAAAAGGGAGAAAAAGGCTGCAGAAATCCACAGGAAGTTTAATTCATTGGGGAAGAGGGAGGAACAAAGACAAAATTATTTTCTGGATGAATTTAAGACACAGAGAAATGATTCTTCTTCAGTCACCTCCTTTGTACCCAGGTTCCCACCACACAGACAAGAAAGGTTTGCTACCCCAAAGCTAGTCTTGTGAACGAAAAAGTCAGAAAACCCACCCACGTTAGAAAACCAGCAGCTGCCTCCGTGTCCCACCTTCAGTACCCCCACAATGCTGAGCAACCATCAAAAGATATCTCGAGCAGACAGGATGCACATACGCCAGGTGTTGCTGTGGTTTCAGTACCATCACGTGCTGCCACTTCTCCTGCAGCCACCCAAACCAACTGCTTTGCTTTCCTACCTACCCAGCTATCTGATAAGAATACAAACTGTGGTGCAAGGCCTGTACCTGAACTTGTAATTAACACTCTCCCGCTCCTACAAATACAACTTGCAAAATGCAAATTGGTTGCCAGTAAAATGAAAAAAAAAAAAAAAAAAAAGAAGATAAATATAAATAAAAATTAAAAATAAGGAGGAGGAGAATGGGGAAGATGAGACCACTCTAATAACAGCAGATTTTGGAAGACTTGAAGTCCTCCTCCTCTACCCTTTCCCCTCCAAAAGCTGCACTGAAATTACACTTCAGTTTCCTGCTTTTACAGCTTATTAGACTTATTGTGGCTGACTATAGACTTGTATTTTTAATTTTACAAAGCAACAATGCAAAGTGTTTGCCTTCTTTTTTTTTTTTTTTTTTTTTTTTAAATAAAAGACCTTCTTTTTTCCTACATATGCTGGTGAAAGTAACTTTTTTCCCATTCCAAGACAGCTTTGCTCTTTCTGTCATGACATAGAGATCCAAGGCTGCGTTGGTCATAGACGGTCCCTGTCTTGGGTCTGCCTGCATTCCCCCAAGGATGCATCCCCTGGGCAGTTTGCAAGCAGCAGGGTCTTTCCAAGGTGAAAAAAGGATTCAGCGCCCCAGGGCGGCTTTTTAATCCTGCCTAACACCTCCAGGCAACAGATGCATCAACAAGAAGCGGCTTTATCATGCAAATGGCAGGGCGCAGGTACACACAGCAGGGCTGATCCATGCACAAATGGCCGGGGGCTGACACCCCAGGGGACACATCCACCTCCAGGCTTGCAGATCTCGGCTGCTCCTTGTCCCGGACACATCCCCCAGGAAAGGGCAGCAACAGCAAACCTGCGGGGCAGTGGTGGGGACCTCATGAAGGTGAACAGGCAGAACCATGCGGCACTGGAGCCCTGGTTGGCCATGAGAGAGCGTGTCATCTCCTGGATGCAGCGTTTTGATCTCGCACGCATTAAAACCCAGCTGTCAGCTAGGAGACTAACAAAGATTATAGTTCAATTAAACAAAAAAAATTATTTAATAACTCAAGCGTGTAGCCTTGTGGTTAAGCTGAACGAACTCCAGGCTTATGTCAACATTGCAGCCCTGCAACAGCACTATTTTACCGAAATAGTGGTGCTGCTCGAACATGCAAGAGCAACACTGAACTAAATTAGCCCCTCAGATGTTCGGCAGGCAGCTTCACAATTAGAAAGCAGATGTGTTTTCCTCCTCCTCCCCTCCAACGTACATATGTAGGACAGTTCCTCAAGTACCTGAGCTGACGGCCTCCCACAAGAAGCCAATATTCTGGGGGTGTTGATGCCAGACCAGTGCAGAGAAGCAGCCCCACGGCACGCATACACAGAGAAAATCCTCAGTGAATAACTAAACTGGATTTTGTTGTTCAGAGCCTTGCACCAGCACCAGGGACTTTCTTAGGAAGGTAATGTGTGGAAGAGGGGGTAAAAAAAGGTCTGAAGTTTCCCAGGCCTCTAAGGGGAAAGTTTGAGCCCTCAGTTTCAGTGCCCTCTCTTGAAGCTGCATGCTTTTCCCCACAACACATCCAAGCTGAAGTTTTCTGTACAGCAGCATTTACAATGACAAATACCAACAGACCATGGTCATCATGCTTCACCCCAAACGGCTGTAGGCCTCTGAACTGTAATTTATACACAACCCACTCCACCCCCCCCCCCCGCTACAGAAAGCAGTATACTGCATGAGGTTTTGCAAACCTTTCAAACACAAATGGTAACATATAAAGAGGACAGATCCATGTGCTTCCCAGTGCCAAACTGCCCTGTCATTCCAAATCCAAACATCCACTAATTTAGCACACTTTGCTGCTGTCAATTACCAATACAGATTAGGCCCCCTCTTTTTTGCTTTTCAAAAAGCCACAACCTGAAGAAAAATCAAGAACGTTGGATGAGCAAAATAATGCCAGTTGTTTGACAGAGACCTACAAGTAAAAATTTAAGAGTAAATAACATGGAACACAGCTTTATCGCAGGGAAGTGACAGCATACAACTTCCCATATCACAGCACATACAATTGCAGCGGGATTTTTCACCAGGGTGCCTACAAGCAAATTTGTTTCCTGCTCCTCTCTGGTTTTACTAATATAATTTCCACAGCTTGTTTTAACATTGCCTCCCCATCACTCTATACGTATACCAAGAGGATTACAAAAATAAATGGGAATTGACTATTTAAAATTAAAACTACATTTAAGTCCATTGAAAATGCATCTACACCAATGGAAGCAGAGGGATCAACCTGGAAGAATCAGCGCCTGCCACAACATAAAGGAAAGCGGTAACTACTGCAGCACGGTTTATATTAGTTCCTAAATGAGCATTTCACAATTTGTGGCTGAAGATACAGAGAATGTTTCAAAGCAATGCTGCCAGATACATAAAGCCTTCATGCAGAGCAACTGATGGCAGAAATAAATATCAATCAACAAAGAGCAATGCCACATCTGAAGGAAAAAAAAAAAAGAATCCGATCGTTTCATCTTACTGACAAGCAACTTTAGCAGTTCTGCTTCCAGCCCTCAATTTTCCTCAACAAATGAAGAGTTAAAGCCAGAAAATTTACATCTGTCCCAGTCACTACAAAGATGGCATTTACATCATTCTGCCATACACTATCCTACAGTCGTAAACCAGGGCTCCCCCCACAAAGCCCCCAGCCCTGTTCAAAGGATGTCAGACACCACAGACGTTAATCTCAGCTTTTCCACTGCGATCGTGACCAACACCTCTAAGAGCTCTCAAACTCCAGTGGACCGAGGCTCTGAGCAGCAGAAGTGCAAACTTCACCATAACTGAAGCTACTCAAAAAAACCCCGGCATGAACACACACTGAAGGTTGAACAGGAGGAAACCCAGCTTGCCAAAACCGGTCTTTGAAAGAGATAACTCACTGTTCTGGGAATGGGTGGCGACAGAGATCCATTAGGCATGTACGGGTCGTTATTCATATTTGGCATCATGATATACCCAGAATAACCAGAGTATGATGGTCCCTTGCTGTATAAGCCACTGTCTGGATGCTTTCCTATGAAAGAGCAAACAATGATTACATTATTGCCCACATACGCATTTCTTGCAAGTTAGAGCACTTAAACAGGTATTGTGCATTCATAAAAATATTTTGCATGCAAACGTTTCTTTACTCATGGAAATTGCCTTTGACAGAGAGGGATACGCAGCAATTTGTAATAACATTTTTTAAGAAGAGTTAATTATTAAAGGAGCAAGTACTCTCAGTGAGGAGTTTATGCTTAAAATACGGAACAGCCTCAGAGTAACTATTTATTTTGAAAGTCCCTGTTCAAATCCAGGCAGAAACATCAGCAATGATATTACATTTCTCAAGTAGCAGTTTCCCCCCATTTTATACGTCCCTTTAGGATTTGTGGATTCAGAAGTATTGCCAGTATCGGTTTCCAGCATCATTGTTAGAAAAGGGAGGAACAGGGCAGTGATAAATAGATGTAATCATTTCCTTCTCTTGCTGAGCCACTGTGTGCAGCAAACAATTCATTTTGGCCATGCTCACTGGCAACAATTAGAGGGCAGAGGCTGGCTTGGAAGGAGACCCTAACAATTTTGGGAGGTGGGGGTGGGCTGTTGAACACACATGGCACTACAGACAAGAGAGAAGCCAAGTGAGGGCACCTGTTTTGTAGGAAAATAAAGAATTTGAGTCCAGGTCCTGAAAAGAGGAGTGAACAGGTCTCCCACTTACATGACTGGTGACAGTGATACTACTTGAAAGTGAGGTTTTAAGAGGATGCAAGGCTGAAAAGGAAACTATATCGAGCTGACCTCCTCCCCCTCACTGCAAAGATGCTGCGAGCATGGGCATTAGGGCTTTTAGGCTGTTTACCAACCAGTTTGGATTATGGTTGCCTCACAGTCCCGGAAAGCACCAAGACAGAACTGTGTCTGTCTTTATATGGAATTTATGATCTGGTTTAGTTCATGATGATAAGCATTTCATTTTAAACATAATCTCCCATCTTTCACAGCACACTTTCTTTGTGTGTGTGTCCAGCTTCCTAAGTGATATACAGCGAACTCTGTCATTTCCTCTGCCCTCCTCAATCAAAATTAACCAGCTGGTACGTTAAAAAAAGCAAGAGGTCTGCTCATGCTTAGATTTGAAAAAGGAAATTTAAGTCACAGACTTCGATCATGGAGAAAAAGCACTGAGTTTCTGAACACACACACACACACACACACACACACACACACACACAACTCAGCTGCACTGTATGAGTGAAGAGATAGATGAGTTCAAGCTGATATCCTAAAAATAGTTATTTCTTCAACAAAGATCCATTTGGCCTACTTATCAGTTTTTAAACAACCGAAATACCAGTTGGTCACTTGAGATAAACGTCCTGCACACTGATTTCCTCTTTAAATGTGCTTTGAAAGCACCCTGGCATCTCTCTCCCCCAAAGGGTACTAAATTTATGTTTCCCAAAAGAAACCAAGCTCCAGTTTGTGGACCATGTGGAGGCTCACAAGGGGACTAGGAGGGACAATATTGCAAGACAAGACCATGCTCTTCTCACCTTCCTCGGGGTGCTCTCTGCCTTTATCATGGTAGGAATCTGGCGCTTGATTCTGCCTGGAAACCTGACCGAAGGGAATCCACCATAAGAAAAGAGTGAGAAAAAGGAAAAAAGTCATTGTATGGATGCTCACCTATCTGCCACACCGCTACAGCTTCTTGTATAAGGAGGAAAAAAGTTAGAGCAAAAGATAAGCATCTTTCTTTTCCGTCTTAAGTCGCCTGGAAGGCAACTATACCAGAAACGTTTGTGTAAACGATCGTTTTATGACAACGGGAATAACTACGGAGCTTTGCAATGCGTTTCTAGCAGAAGCGTCCCTACATTTAACGAAAGAGTCTTATTTCTGGAAAACATTTGTAGCTTTGGTGGCCAAAACACTATTGGTAAAAAGATACAAAAATTAATAATGAAAATCAGGTTGCCCTCATTACCAGACCTTTGGGGGGGGGGGGGGAATAAAAAAGGAAAAAATAACAAAAAAAAATATACACAAGGAAAAAAAAAAATTTAAAACCCCGCTGGTTCCCCGCTCGTTGCTCCTGAAGTTGTTTTAGTGTCGGGTATTTCTTCCCAAACAGTTTCATGCAAATCCCTTAAAGACTTTACGGCTACTGCTCCGACCCAGCGTATTTTACCGAGGAAATTTCATGGCTGCTTGCGGTCTCATACCACTTACGGCACCGTCGGGGGACTCGCGGGAACTTTCTCGTCCCGGGCAGAAGCGCGGAGGGGGCCGCCCCCACCCCCAGCCCAGCGGAGGGGCGCGGAGCCCGCTCGGCTCTGCCCGCTTCCCCTTGGTAAGGGGAGTTCAGTTGGGATGAGGTTTTTCATTTAGGGGAAATTCGGAAAACAGGGGTTTCCCTGATGCCCCACCGAAACTCCCTCTCTGCCGGCGGCAGCGGCCAGACCCCGCCAGCATCCCGCGCCCCCCTTGGCCGCTCCGAGCTGCCCCCGCGGAGACCCCGCGGCCGCGCACCTCGTGCCCGTTGGCGCCGGGGGCGATCTCGGACTCATTGACGAGGGAGGATTTGATGTCGGCCAGGTCACCCTCCTCCTCCGGGTGGCTGATCTCAGCGAAGATCTTCTCCTTCTGGGGGTCCCCCTCGTCCTTGAAGGGGATCATCTCGTCGGTGGCGCAGAGCTCCGGGTCCCCCCCACCGCCCCCTGCCCCCGGCAGCTGCGGCATCCTCACGGCAGCGCGGCGTCTGCTGCGGCCGCCGGCCCGCCGCGGGAAGGGGAGCGGGAGGAGCAGCGGGGGGAGGAGGAGGAGGAGGGAGGAGAAGAAGGAGGAGAGAGGAGAAGAAGGAGGAGAGAAGAAGGAAAAATCCCGTGAAGTCCTCGGGGTTGCTCTCGGCAGCTGGAGACCCCCGCCCGCCTGCCCGCCCCCTCGGGGCCGAGGTACCCCTGCTCCCGCACGGCCCCGGCCCCGCGGGGAGCCTGACCCCGCCGTGCCGCACGGCCGGAATAGGCCGAAATGCTCCCGTTTGTATCCTGCCCGCCCCCAGGGACAGCGCCAGGATCCGCCCCCCAGGAGCCCCGTCACCCCACTCACTCCCACCCCCGGGGCCCGGGCTCACCCTGGGGGTGAGGGTACGTGGAGGGGAGAGCAGCCCTCCCGAGTTTCGCCTCTGAGTGAAGTTGCCGCCACCCGGACGGGCTCGAGTTAAAATGCCTGGGGGGGACTGGCAGGGGGAGGGGGCGCCCCGGGGGACGGCGCTGCCCTCGGCGCGCACCCAGCGGGCCTTTGTCCACAGCTTCGCCCGCGGCACCGGGCACGTCTGGGCCCGGCGGCACCGCGAGGAGTGGGGGCGGCGAAGCGGTCACGGGAGGAAGGGAGGGCAACAACGAGGGAGGGATGGAGGGGGTGGCGAGGCTCCCCCCGCTCCCCTCCACGCCCGCGGCCAGGGAAAAGAGTTGCCGCCGCGGCGCCTAGGCGCCCCCGGCAGCCTCCGTGCTCAGCGCCCGGCTCGGGGATGGTACCGCTGCCGGTGAAAGCGGGCACGGCGCCCCACGAGGGGCGGCGGTAGGGCGCGGGGCTGTGGCGGCGCAACTTCAGCATCGCTCACGCCCTCCCTCCGCCGTCGGGGAGGAGCGGGGACGGCGAGGATGAAAGGAGCCGCCGCCGTGACTGACAGCGCGCCCGGGGCGGGGGGGCCGGGCGGCGGAGAGAGGAGGGCGCCATCGGCTCTGGGGGGAGCGGGTGTGGGACGGCCCGCGGGCAAACTTCGGTCGGGCTGCGCCGAGCAGCCTCTGTGTGTTTGTGTGTGTCTACATGTACATGTCTGTGTGCGTGTGCCGAGCCGGGCACTGCCGCTCCCATCCCTCCCTCCCAGCCAGGAGCCCGCCGAGGCAGGCGGAGGCACTCGCTGTATCCCGCGGCAGACAGACCTGCAAAAGCAGGGCTGCTTTGTTGAGACTTCCCATTTGGAAGGGGTAAAAGGGGGGCCTGCTGTGGTCACATGGAGCTGCTCGGGTGTGGGGAGCAGGGGCAGCGTGCGAGGATTTGCCCGAGCGCTTCCCGTGCCCGCTTGGGACGAAGGGCAGAATTAACATATATCCCGATGGAGTCCAGCAAGTGCCCGGCAGAAACGTGCACAGACCCCGAGCGGCAGCGGGGAAACGGCCCGGTATCAGACCGGTACATGGAGCCAGAGCAGTCACTGAGATTCACCCCTCCGCCCCGTCCCGCTCCTTCAGCAACCGCGCTGCCCCGTTAGCTCCCGGGCTGCACGGCATCACCCCGGTGAAGAGCACAAGTGCATTTAAATGCGATAAAAAAAAAAAATAACAAAACCCGTTCAAACAAAAGCAGGCGCTGCGTTTGGGAAACGTTCGGATCCGCAACTTCTTTTATATTGCGAACGCGATGCGCTCACATTTTGCAGGAAACAATTTCCCATGATTTTGGCATCGGAAAAGTGCGCTTCGTGCTGTGCACATGCCCCGCGAGGTTCCTGAACCTTTAAGCGTCGGGAGACGGAGGATCAGGAACATGTGGATGCTCGATCCGTTTCCAGCAGCTGCTGGGCTAGGGCGGGCGAACGGGGCGAACGCCCACTCCTGCCTCGGCACCAGCGTCCACGGACGAGCAGTCACTGTCCAGCTGAGAAACGAGACCGGCCAGACCCCGGGAAAGGGAGAAGGGGGATGGACTCCTCATAGTCGAACAAGTGCGTAAAATAAATACTCGAGAAAGAAAGAAATTGGAAATGTAAACCCTGGGAAGGGGTTTAGTCGTGCGGCACTCCGGGGTGCAGGGAAACCCTCTCTCCCCCGAAGTTGGCTGGAGAGAGGCGATCGGGAAGCGGTTGTTTGGTAAACGCAGCTCGGAGATGTGTGTGCGATGAGATGCCGCCGCATCCCTCCCGCCCCTTTCCTCTTTCCCGGCTCTCGGCGGGCGCCGAACAACCGGGCCAGTCCCAGGTGCCCCGGGCCGGTTTCTTTGGTCTCCCGTCCTTCCCCAGCCTGGGCGAGAGCCCGAGCGTGTCAGCTCCCCCTTCTCCCGACGGGGCGGCCCCGCCCGGGAGCAGCAGGAGACCCCGCCGGAGGGGCCGGCAGCGCAGCCGCCCCTCTGTTTCGTTCCAGGGTCCCTCTGGAAAAGCAGCCTCCCCCCGCCCCTCCGCCATCCCGATGTCCCCCCCTTCATGTGGGCTGGAGTTTTTCCAGAATCAGGTTTTGGTGGAAGGATTTTGAGGGCAGAAAAGGACGGGGAAGGGGGGGGGGGGGGGGGGGGAAGGAAGGAGGGGAGAAAGGGAGGGGGAGCGGACGGCGACGGGGCGGTGGGGAGAAGGTGGAGACCGTAATGATTTATGACAAGAGGATAAACTCAGGAAACCTCAACTCCAACGCCAGATTTCAGTGGAGACGACGCAAAGCTGTCTCTTAACTCGCATCTCGTGGGGCTGGGGAGGGGGGCACGGCTGAGGAAGGGGGGGAAAGGCCCTGGGTAGTGGTGTCCTCCCCACCTCGCGCCTGGCAGGACCGCGCTGCCCTCCCCGCCCCTCCGGGAGGGTTCCCACCGCCGTGCCCGCTGCCGTCCGGCGCGCGGCTGCAGCCCCGTTCAGTACTTAAACGGGGGTTATTTGGGGGGTTTAGATGCGGGTTTTTTGTTTCATTTGAGCGTGGTTGTGTATTTTCCTGTATTTTGTTTGGTTCATTTTGCACATTTTTGCATTTTTGAGGTTGTGTTTTGGGTTGTTTGTTTTTTTTTTTGTTTTTTTTTTTTTTTTGTTTGTTTGTTTGTTTGTTTGTTTTTTGGTGTTTTTTTTTTTTTTTTTTTTTTTGGTCGTTTGAGCAGGTTTTGCGTTTTAGAGGGTTTTTTTTGTTTTTTTTTTTTTTTTTTGTTTTTTGGGGCTGTTTGTTTTGTTTTTGCGGGGCGGGAGCTTGGCGCACTCCCCGACGGCCAGCCCATCCCCGGGGCCGGGGGGCGAGCAGGGACGGGAGGGGAACCAGCCGCTGTCCCCAGGCGAGGGGGGGAGGAGGAGCAGCACTCCCGATCAGCGCAGCGGGACGACCCCCGCTGATCCTCGGGGGGAATGACCGAGGAGAGGGAGGAACTGGGGTACCGGGTACCCCCCCCCACAGGGTGCAATAAGCCGGGAGTGGGGGGGACACCCTGGCGTGTGGAGCGCAGTCCGCCGCCGGGAGCCCCACTATAGGGACGGGAAGGGGGGGGCGGGGCGGCGGCGCCTTTGATGTCCTGTCGGCGGCCCCTTTCATCCCTCCTCGGCCCCCCCCGGGCCCTTTGTGTGACTAAATTTGGCAGGAGGCTGGAGGCGCGCCAGGGCGCCCACGTGTGCGCCGAGCTCCCAGCTGAGCGGGCGAGGGATCTCTTCCGGGTAAGGAGACAGCGGGGGAGATCAAAGAGTTTGGGGAGCTGGAGCCGAAATGTGCAGTGGAAATAAAATAATAATAATAAAAAAAAAAAAAAAAAAAAAGGAAAGAAAAGAAAATCCTCCGGGCGGGCCGCGTGCCAGCCCGGAGGCACGGCGGAGCGGGGGGAGCGCTGCGCACATGGTGGGGAGGGACCGACCGGCGGGAAGGAGCTGGTTTTCTCCGGGAAGGGAAAAAATATAATAAAAATAAAATATATTCTTGAAGTGGGGGAGGGGGCGCAGTTATTTTCTGGGGAAAAATGAATGAAGAAAAGATTTGACCAAAACCTCGAACCCTTTTGTTTAAAACCACCGGGCTGTGGAGCCAGGCAGTGCCGCCCGACGGCGCGTCCCTGCGACCGGCCCGGCCGGGGCTGCGCGGCCCCGGGGGGAATCTCTCTTATACCGATCGACACAAGAGCAGACAGTGGCCAAAAGCCCCTTTCCACACGCCCAGTGGCCAGTGCCAGTTTGGAGAGAGCCTTTCTAAGCAAACCCTCCGCGGGTTTTCCTTCCCCGAGAGGAAATGTTGCGGGTGGCCCCCGAAGGGTGAGCGCGCTGGGGGCGGGCGCCCTTTGCGGCAGCCCCCGCTGTGCCCTGTGGCTTCCCGGCGGGAAGGAGTGCACCCCGCTGCTGAGGGGCTGTGAGGAGCATGGGGGGCAGAGCTGGAGTGCGGGAGGGGAGCCCCGGGGGGCCCCACCAGCGCACTGCGTGCACTGCCTGCCCCGGGGCTGTAGGGATGGCCACCCACCTCTATGCTTCCACTGCTCCCTCAGGGCTGCAAAGCACAAACAAGGACGTGGGATTTCAAAATCTCCCAAATCAAGCTTTTACAGTGCCTTTTCAAGGCAATGGGACTGCACTGTGTGTGTTCCCTGAGTGTGTGTTTGGCACCCTATTTGGGTAACACACCTGATCGATGCGCAAATTGAATATATGGGCTGAACTCTCGAATTTCTTCTCAAGCAAATAAATCCTTCTCCATTAGGGTGTGGGGTGAGCAGGCTCTGAGCAGGGATGCGACATTACCCCTGGGCTCTGCAGCGTTATCACTGTGGTCTCCTGCACATATCGCTGTTGCTGCACGGCATGGCTGGGGAGCCAGCCCTGGGCTGCCTTGGGATCCATGAATGTATTTAGAAATAAGGACCTGTTCCTTGACTCTAAAACAAGGATAATACTTCTAAGCCTCCTTTTCACCCTGTGAGAAAAATGCAATGTTGCATGTAAGAGGCTTGCTGCTCCTTTGATGAATGCCTTAAGAAAAGCTGTAAATAACAGATCTGGATGGTTTTGGGGCAAAACCCAAAGCACCCTCACTGTTGTGTTGTATCAGGCAGATGGTACCTTTGGTAGTGCAGTCCCTTTTCAGTGCTTTTGCAAATGCAAGGTCCAGATAGCTGGTGCGGCATTGGGTTTGGGTTCGGGTTTGGGTTCAGGTTTGGGTTGCAGACACTGGCCTACAGCCCCATAGCTGCTCATCGTCATGGGTCGCCCTCTGTAGTCTCCAGATGATACTGGGGCTGTGGGGTTCTAAGTTATGAAGCAGTGATGCCAGTCCCTGGTGGCCTTCAGAAGGCTTAGGTAGGGGTGGTGTGAGGAGGATTCCTCACTACATTCATCATCCTTTCCCTCATGGTGGCTAAAAGGGCTTCTGTGGTTGGGAGAAGCCAAGAGGATGCTGCTGAGTGAAGGGAACTGCTCCATATTTGCTGCAGATTTGAGCTTTGAATGGAGGAAAAAAACCCAAAAAGGGAATGATGTGTGCTGGTTTTGGAAACTCGGTTATTATGAGTCCTTATGAAATGCAGACTCATTTTTTAAAATTATAACAAAGGGCATCCTGGCTATGTTTGTAACAGCTATATCAAAGAGCATCTGCACTTCTCGTTTAAAGCTACTTTGAAAGAGATCACATGTAATAGGTATTAGGATATTAAGAGTGTATATGTGCTTTTTGCTTTCTAATTTACACATCCAGCTTTCCAGTTCTGGGATGCCATTAATGTTCTTAGCTCAGAATTACTCTGTTTAAAGAGCTAGGTTTTCTTAGCCCTTGCAGCAACATGGGCTTTATGAGATTTGAGTGGGTAAATCTCACCAGCACCTTTTTACTATAAGAGCTTTTGTTTAGAGGAAGGCATTGGTGGCTCAGATCTCACGAATATGTTAAATTATCTTATTTTGAGATTAAAATAGTTAGCATTTCAGGGGCTGCTTTCTTCATTCTTTAAGCAGAGGATAAAATGGAGGGGAAGTGACATGGCTTATTCAAATAAATGGTGTTGTGAAGTAGCTTGCTAACTAACCCTTACATGGAGCAGTGCCGTTGCAGGATTATTTCTGGTGACCCATCAGATCAGATAATCCACAGTGTGTGGATAAAAGGGGAGGCAGGACTCAAAGTCAGAACCAAACTCAGAAGGCCACACATGGGAAAATGCAAAATGTGAGGTTAATGTTGTATTAAAGGTGAGACCTGAAAGGAGCACAGCAATGTGCTGCCCCTCAGCAGGGATTTTTAGGCTGAGATTTTTGAAAGGGCTGAAGGGATGTTCAAAGGGTGTAGAGTGCTACATCCCTGAGGGAGCCTTTGAAAATCCAGACTTTAGTAGTTTTGCTGGTCACTACATTTATGAGAGATTCTGGCTGAAGAAGTGTGTTGTAATTGCAGTAGCAGTTTTGCCCATCTACGACAACATTTCCTACTTTCTTGGAGGGGGAAGTTCTGATCCTGAATAAATAAATGTTATATGTGTCTCAGAACAGATGAGATTTTCTTCATCGCTGAGAACCAGGATGCCGCACCCGGGGCGCCGTGTCCATGGGCAGGTTTTCAAAGGCCCCTCCAAGTGAGTCCTGCTTCTGCTCCTCTATATTTGCATTCAGAATTGCCAATGTGTGTCTCCAACTGCAACTTCTTGGGTGCACAAGGGAAATGCTTTTGCCAGGGGTTTTGTGCATACATTGTTGGACGCCTTATGTTGAATATGTTTATTTCTATTGGTACTTGCTTGTACTTTGCAAATTAGCATCTGTAGCCCCGGAAGTATGAGAGGTGCTTTGTGGGGAAGTCATCCTTTTACAAAAGCCTTTCGCGTGGCTATAGCTAAGCCTGTTGTGGCATTCAGCATAAAGCAATTGATATATTCTGCCAAATATACAACAAACATGCAGAGCTGACTGTGCACCAGCATTTCCTCCTAGCTTTCAAAATAGTGGCCATTCCTTTTCTGTGCTCCCAACAAAATCAAAGCATCTTGTAATCCCTTGCTTGTTTTTAAGTGACAGTAGTCCTCTGTGCCCTGACAAATATTGCCGGCAGAAGCCTGGTAGCTCCAGACAAGGTCCTTTGAAAGAGGTGGGAGGGGAGGGAGGCTCCGCGGGCAGCTTTCCAGTGGCAGCTGTGCACTAGCGGCATGGGAGTGTGGGAGGTTTCTCCCGGGTTAGTAAGACAGTTCAGCAATGCAGTGAATGTGTGCTCCCAGAGCATGACTCCTTTTTACTCTTTTTGAATTCCCTGACCTCTGTCTGACCAAGTCTGTCCCCCGTTCGCAGCTGGATGGGGAGAGGGAACCACAGCCAGGCTGTGTTGGGGAACTTACTCTACTAGGAACAACGTGCAGCCGTCCCCCAGGGGAAGCGATTGGAGCAAGTAACGAGGTGGTGAATTTTCCTTCTTGCTGAGGAAGTTATTTGGGGGTGGGTCTGATTTTGAAGCACCATCTCTCGCTTCCCAAGAAAGTGACTGCCGTTAATTTGCCTGATGGAGGTATTAAACAGTAATAGCTGAATGCCAGTCAAAGGCAGTGGTGTTTCCTAGGAAAGTGCCAGAAGAAGACCATTAAGTGTTTGAAGGAGTCTGAGGCATTGTTCATAGCCTCATCATCTTTGGCATCACAGCTTCAGGATTTTGGATCTGATAATGGTCCAGAAGTACATGTCTTCACAGTGGTTAGGAGACAGAGAGGCACAGCATATGGGGACAGCAGTTAGGGCCCTCCTTTTGACGAAAAGCACCATCAGTCCAAGTTGCAGCTGGCCACTTCACCTTCCTCTCTCTTCTCCTTTGCGTCAGTCTCATGGGCTACTGTGTCCATGTCCTGTGAAAACATGCAGTTTTGGCTTGCAATTCAAAATTTCAGAAAGGCTCTTTGAGGCTGAGGGAAGGAAAGGGATCTGAGCAGAAGTCCCGCAGGCATGGCAGGTTTGCCAAAGGAGAGTGAACACCACACACAAGGAGGTTTGGATCAAATTCTGCAGACCCTGACTCATAATTGTGCTGGAGCAGGGACCTAGAGATGAGAGCCTGAGCTGAAAAAGAGAGGGATGACATTAAAGACAGTGTGGGCTAAAGGAGAAAACTGTAAGTGAATGGTTGCACTTACCATCACAGAATACCCTGTGCAGTGCTGTCCTGAGTCTATCAGACCACTTGTGATTCCTGCTGAGTTCAGCCAGGCCAGTAGGCTCTCAGTCCCCTGGGAATAAGCCCTGGAGGTTGGTTTCTGCCTGGCTGGAGAAGGGTAATGAGAGATAGGGACTTGTTGAGACTGGCCAGGAGACTTGCAGAGGGTTGAAGCCAGACAGGGTTCAGATCATGGATTTTGTTGCTCATCTGGCAGGTCAGGCCATTACACCGTGATTGATCAGCCATCTTCTGGCTTGTATATCTACACAGAAAGCTGCACTTTCTCTCCTGTTCCTGCCTTACTGCCTCTTCTGTGTTCTGTTGGCCAGAAGGAAGGAGTAGCGTTTTGCATATCTGGGTGAACCTTCATCAGCAGAGCCGACCATCCTTGACCATGTAGCAAGGCTTTTCAATAAAACAGGAGACTCCAGCTAATAATGCTCTTTTTGACTAAAAGAATTTAATAACTTTTACTAATTTCAGTACCTTTATACACAATGTGTAATTAAATTATGAAGCTCTGTGCTGTAAGATGTTATGGA
This sequence comes from Psittacula echo, assembly GCF_963264785.1. Taxonomy (NCBI): domain Eukaryota; kingdom Metazoa; phylum Chordata; class Aves; order Psittaciformes; family Psittacidae; genus Psittacula; species Psittacula echo. Next base: position 56,808,597 of record NC_137735.1, read on the forward strand.
GGCCCAGATGCTGAATGGATTCAGACAAGGATTAGCCAAACACATTTTAGCTATGAAACATGACTGGTTGGATACATCCTTTGGATTTAAAAGTCCTTGAACCTTCAATTGCAGGCAGTTCTTTGGGGCACAGGAAAGGTAATGCAGCAGAGGAGGGTAAAGTTGAAAGCTGAAAACTGTAGAAACTGACCAAATGCGTGCTGTGATGGAAAAGCCAGATGTCTGTAATTAAATCTAATATAAAATGAGATTTAATGTATCAATCAAGAGGATCACCTTTTTTTCCCCTTCAGAATTTGAATTTGAAGCATGCCATCGGTCACTGGCCTCAAGTTATAACCAAGATTAATACCAGCTGATGTGTGCATGCTGCTACTATGTTAATAATGAAATAAAACTTTTCCTGTCTGTCCCTCTAGGAATTCAGTCTTTCAGACCTCTCTCACAGCCAAGACCGTGTTTCATAACATTTATATATGTTTGCTGGCCATGAAGCATCTAAATAGTGTTTCATTTAAAAAAAATCTTTATACAAGAAAAAGCAGAGTGTTGCATGGTATTCATATTTGTTTAAAGAGGGTACCATCGGCATGCAGACGGGCTGTGGCTCAATATTATATATGAACAAAAGATCATCCATGAAACACTCACCATAATAAAAATAATATTAGACAACTAGAAAAATCATCTGTGAGTGGGATTTAATTGAATTTGTGAGATATTATTTCAACTTTCAGTAAACCTTTCTGTTTTCCCTTGAATGCAAGCAAACACCTTTTTATATTGGGCTCTCTTCTTTTCCTCTTACACACCCTGCATTTAGGCCTGATACAGGCATAGGATTTGCCAGATTATTTTGCATTAGTAAAGTGCTATCTTTAGCGAGAGCAATTAAACCAAAGGGGCTGCAGGCCAAAGCACTAGAGCTGTATAAGTATAGCAGAAGCTGTAGATTAAGCTGTATATTAATTACTTGGTTCCCTACTTGGAGCTATGAACAGTGAATTCTTTAATTTTATGTTGTATTTTTAAGGTAGTTTCTGGTTCACTAAAGCCCAACACATCAGGAGGTTTTGTACATAGATACTGAAATGGTGGTGCTTCAGGAATTACTATGGATGTTTTTAAAAACAGAGGCAGACTCCAGAGATGGATCCAGAGGAAGGGTGAAGAGCAGCTTTTTGGGCGTGTTTAGGTCCATTGCTTTATGCAAGCTCTTGCAGAGGGTTGTAATGAGCTGCTTTTACCTCATCTGCACCCCTCCCTGTGCTGGTGGATTTGATGTTGTGGTTCTGGAGGAAGACCTGACTCAGGCAGGAAGATCTCTCCACCTGCTTCTCTGCGCAGCCTCTGTTGCACATGGGATGCTGTCTGCATTTGCAGGTCTTTCTCCAGAGGAGCTTCTGCTTCGGAGGAAGATCCTATTTTTGAACTTTGAATTATCCATATCTGGGGAAATTCATTATTCTTCAGCTCTTTGTCACCTCTCAGAAGCTCCCTGTCCCCTCAGTCACACCTTTGCCTCCCTTGTTATTGCTGCACATCCTCCCTCTGCACTCCCTACAGCTGGGTAAGCCTGCAACATCCCTTGGGAGCTGCTGCTAATTTCAAGCCTGGCATGGGTGCAGCTCCCTTGTGCCCAACTCTAAAGCAGGGCAGGGGGTCCTATTGATGTTACTTTGTTCAGTTGATCTGGATCTTATAAAGCATATGTACTTTCAAAAGTCCTGACTCTGACCTGGGAAACAGATAGCACCTTGCAAGCCTTTTCAAAGGGAGTTATCCTTGGCTGCTGTGTAATTTAGGCCCCTGCAGTAAGTATAACCTGGTGTGGAGCAGTGCCTGTAACTGTCGTGCTTGGGCTAGCGTCTGCATGTCAGTTCAGCAGGGCTCTGTGTAAATGGAAGAACCCCCCACTTGAAGTGCAAGAATCCTCAGCTCAGGCTAAAGACCTCTGCCTAGAGTGGCTATCGTCTGTCCACAAGCAAGAGATCCTTTGCACCTTGTTCCTATCGAAAGCGCAGATACATGTTTATTATATGGTAGAAGACGAAATAGCAGCAGCAACAATTTTCACTCTGATTCTGAAATCCATCCCTATGATAATGGAGGGATCAATATAACATAATTTAGTAAGCCATGCAATAGTTAACATTTCACTTCTCTGACCCTTTTGTTCTGCCAGGAGCCTAAATGTCAGCCATCACTTGAGTGACATGAAAAAAGCATGGCTTGAGATTGACCCAAGTGCTCAGCTTTCTTCAAGATCCCTGTGTAGCTGGAGAATCCTGGAGAGAAACATGGACCAGGAAGAAAATGGCTGTGTCCTGACAGGATTGTTGGAAGTGGTTTTGAGGGAAGATGGGCAAGGCTGATTGAGGACAGAGACCACACAGCACAGTGGCTTGGCAGAGATGCAGGAGAGGAGCCTGGCTGGTGAGCAGGCAACAGGGAAGCTACACACCAGCTGAACAGTGGGAAACTGAGGAGGCAGCAGCTTTCCTACAGGTGGGAATGCTCAGGTGCAACTGGTGGCTAAACCAAGTGGTGCCGAAGAAGATGGATGAAAGATGCGGAGGAAGTCCTTGAAAATTACTTCCTGGCCATCCCAGGGCTGGAAGAGCTATCTAGGTGTTCAGCTCTGAAAGCAAAGCTTGTTAGAGGCTTACAGCAGCCCTTGGTCTGACCACAAGAGGTGACATAGCCTTCACAATTGCCATCTGGGGAGTCTTTCCCTCTGTGCTGGGTATATCAGCAGCGCAGGCCCTTTTGCCTGTGAAGTTATGTGCAACAGATGGATGGTCTGAAAATTGCCCCAAGGTAACTTACTGTCTCAGTCTTAATTTTATGAGATTCAGACATGAGGCCAACAAAGAAAAAGAAAACAGCATTGACCAAGACCTAGAAGTATTTAGTGACAATTGTTCCTCGGTAAACGGGAGAAAACACGAACTCTTCATGGAGTCGAGGAGCCAGTTGCCAGAGCCACCGTAGTGCCTCTGAACTTAGGGTCCTGTAGGAAGTCTTTTGAAGGAGGCCGGTTGCTCATTCCTAATCTCTCAGTCTCCAGCACAAGGGACAATGAAAGAGTTTTCAGGCACATACTTTCAGCAGTCTTGGCAGCAGTTGCTTAAGATTAATCCTTGCTTGTGGTTTTAGAGACTTGCCTCTTGGAGCAGGCCCATGCTGTCCTCTGTATTTGTACTGTGAGGAACACAAGAGGACTCTAATCCCAATTAGAGTCTGAATAACACCTATATGTGCATATATATGTATGTGTGTGTATAGCATTTCTGTCTAGGCTGAGCAGCTTGGTGTGAACATCTCTGCAGCCAAGGCAGTGGCCAAGGCAGGCAGACTGAGGAGGGTCTGGGATATCCTTGTTGTGTGAGTCAGCAGCACAGCTCCTTGTCTTGCTGCAGAAGAAACCTTGCTCTCCCCTGTTCTTTACTCAGATGAAGCACACTTGGCATGCCTTTTTCTTGGCAGTTGTAATACTGCAGGTCCTTAACAGTCACAAATACTAGATAAATGTGTTATTTCAACTTGTAAGTGCTGCTTAGGTCTTTGATTAACTCATGTGGAGGGTGGTGGCAGCCCGGTGGGAGCCTGTCAGAGCAGCAGCACTTACTTCAGCCATACAGTGCAATGCAGTGTGTCGTACGACTTCGATTCTGAGGGTTGAAAATGTCTTTATTTCAGGTAGATGGCCAAGCTGGGATGCTGTGAGCAATTTTCCTAAGGGGAAGATTTCAGCCCTCTACCTGGAAAGGTAGGAGGCTGCTGAACCAGGGCAGCCTCCCTGGTTATGTCCTTGCCCTGCCTGAGTTCAGTTCATGTAGCTGTGGGGCAATATATGTACTCTTAGCTGGGCTAGTTTGTTGGCTATACTTTTCCTTTCCAATGGCAGGTGTTCTTCTGCACAAGTTACTGTATATGAAAACAAGCTGTTGCGCTGGTCTACACCATTAACTGTACATACTTAACCTAAGAAGGTTTCTGTACACAGCCCACCATCCACTTAGTAATGGTGAGTAGGTCTGCGCATTAAGCCACATTGTTGTAACAGGAAGGCTTTATCAGCAGGAATTTTGTGGGAATACTGATTTATTTGATTTGGATAAAAACTATAAGGACAGCTCTCTAAGTTTGTAGGGCTTTAAGTGCCTAAAACAAACAAAACTGTTAGAAGAACACAAACCTGCTCACTCAGTTCTGCAAGCCCAGATCCTCCCTCAGAAACCCACCTCTGCTGACTGCAGCCTACATAGATATTATCTGCAGTGTGAGGAGCCTTTGCTGATGCTGTCCTGGGAAAGGCAGGGAAAGCTCTCTGTAAAGCTGAAGGAGCCTTACAGCAAAAGCTTTACCCTGGAGCCCTTCTTCCTTCAAACTGCATGGCATCTGGCACAAACACCTCTGCCAGCCGTGATGGTTATAGAGCAGTGCATGCAGAAAAGCTGCAAGCCATTTGGAGAGAAGAAAAAAGGAAGACCCCTGACGGTAAGATGTCATGTATCAGGGATACTCAGTAATAGTTGCACCTGCATGTTATTTAGTAAATAACCTGCATGCTATTTAGTAAACTCAGTTTTGGGGTGGTGGTGTCCTTTTCCCTGATGGACAGGAGGATGTTTCCCACTTCTCTGCTGCTACCAAATTCTGAAATTGTTTGACATGAGAGTCAATGAAACAATCTATCCCATCATGTTTATGTGCCTTTTTGTGTGTTTTACTCTAAAAATACCTTTTTCAGCAAGATTCTGGAGCAAGATTTACTCTTAGCTTCTTTAACGCAATTTGGAGCCAGAAAGGAACAAAAAAGCCTCCAGAACCCAACTGAAACAGCGCCGCTGAACAAAGGGGCTCTTGTTTGTAAGCTTCCATTTTAAAGTGTTGGTGCATATTCTACTGGAACAGTTTTTCATCTTTCACTTACAGTCCATTTTTTTAAATACTAACCTATTCAAGAGTCAAGTACTTCTTAGGGCCTTTTTGAAAGTCTTTTCAGTGCTGCTTCGCTGTTTCCCAGAAAGCTGAACTTACTTCTCCCCCATGTATTGATTCTCTTAGATAACGTCTCCAACAGGAAAAGTAAGAGAGTGTTTCAGTTTGCAGAAAAGCAGAGTTAAGAGACTGAGCTGAATCTGTCCTACAGTCTGTCAGCCACAGAGCCTTCACCACTTAATGATCCTCACCTCATGTTTCTGCCATTTGCAGCACAAGAACAGGAACTCTGATTCAGAAAAAAAACAACCCAGGAACAACAACAAAAAAATCCCACTCCATTGCTCCCCCCCTCCCCCAATTTTCCTTTGAATCTAGACATGGTCTAGCCAGGAGAAATTTTTTTCTCTGCACTTCTACCTTAATAATTCCGTCTACATTGCTTTGCCTGTCTCTGCCGCCAAAGCTAAGTGTTTGCTGAATTAAATAAACCATGCCACGTTGAAAGAGCTTGTGAATGCTGCTATTGTCACCAGAACCCTTTTGCTGATCTGACCCCAAATCCTAATGCCAACTCTGCACTTACTGGTGCAGTAGCAAGCGAACAAGAATCAATCACTGATGAGACGAAGAGAACCTCCAAAAAGTCATTGTATAAGATGGTTTTGTCACCACGCAGCAAAACTTCGTGTATGTTTTATCTAGTTTGGAATCAGTACTGTCTGTCAGGGAAGGTGTGTTAAATTAGTAAATGCTTCATAAATTAGCAACACATTGGAGAAAAGCTTTTTGCCCTATAGCTGAAATAAAAATAGATTATTATTTCAGTTGCAAAGTAGTTATTAATATTGGATTTAATGAATTTCCAGTGTTTGCATAATGCAATAGGGTATGATGCAAGGAAATGGATCATTCGTATCTGCATTGTGCAGAGGAACTATAAGGCTGAGGTAATATAAAGTCTCTAAGATGAAAAATTAGAGCCATTTCTGACAAGATAGTTTCTTAAGATCTTAACAGGAGACGTCTGAATTTTCAAAACAAACCCCTAACAATTAAAGTCCCCCATTTTTGCATGTCTTAAATGCCTATGTGCTGTTATGTATTCCAGAACCAAATACTACTGTAAAGTTCACATAAAATACTGCATCTGTTGTTTTGTGTGAGGTCTAGAAACAAATGCATCCACGTGAGGCCCCAGTCGTTCTTTGTCAAACTACCCAGGGAAAGAACATGCTGCCTCAAATCCTCAAATCAAGTCAGAAGTTATTTCCTCTGACACCTATTGTTTTTTCTCCTTTCGGGTATGCTGAACAGAAGCAGCAGGAGAAGAGATGCTTTAGGGATTTATGGCAAGGAGCTGATGGCTAAGACCAGTATAGGAGTTCCAGAAGTTGTATTGGCTTAAGGGTTTCAGTTTCTCTTTTAACATTTGTGTGAGACAGCACAATAGCCTTTTTAGATAATGTTTTCCTTTTTGCTTTGTTTTTCTTTCTGACAATATAGCACACAAAAACTCAATGTGGTTCTATAGAGAGCTGCTGCGTGAATGACTCACACCATCTCCAGACCTTGCATTTCACCATTGTGCCTCCTAACCTGAGGAACTATGGTCTCAGGCTTGTGGTTTGGGTGAGTCATGAGCAACCCATCACTTGGCAATAGGAGAAAAGCAGGTTTTGTTGACTTTTCCCAGTTTGGCCCTTGTTAAAGGAATACTTGCCACTGGGTTACCTGTGGTCTAATGGAAGCACTCTATCTGTGACACTGACCTTTGCTTCTTAGGCAGGGTCCCCTGCCTTTATTGATGCTTTGGTGTCAAAGGTTGGAAGATGCGTGGTTTCTCCAAAAATAGGCTTTTTCTACATGAGCTTTCTGGTTTATAGAAATTAGAGGAGTTATATTCTTCCTGCATAAGGTATGAGGAGAGAAGTGTCATGGTTTGTAATGCTTTCAGGATTGTAAGCAGAAGCTCTGGGCCATCAGGGCTTACTCTGTTCATTCTCTGTCGTCTCAGAGTATTGCAAGAGAGCTTTGATAGCAACACAAGAGCACGGCAGTGGAAAATCACTTCCTTGGCCAGGGAAGAGAGAGACCTGCAGCTTTTATAAAATCCCTTGTTCAAACAATGATGCCAGACTTGCTGCAGCAGTGACCATCAGAGTCCAGGTTACCATTCGATCCTCAGCATGCAAGCAGAGGCTGGTACCAACCAAACCGATAATTCACATCCACTGGAATTCAGATTGCAGCTCAGAAGTGGCTCTTTAAAAGCTCAGGAATAATTATTTCACCTGGAGTTGGAATTTTTTCTCCAGGCTCAACTTACAGTTTATAAATATGTGAGATAGGAGATTGGTAATTCAGTTTATAGTTTGTATGAACCCTGAAGCTTATGTCAACGCTGTTATCTATTATAGAAATGCAAACATGCTCTTTGATGTGTTATTCTCAGTGACTTGGGAGGATAAAGATGGAATACTCTATGGGCATTTGTTGAAGAAATTAAGAAATTGCAAGTCTGCTAGAGCCTAATAACATTTTCATTTATTTTTTTTCCCTCTTTTGCAATATCCTTGATTACAGTAACTTAAAAACAAGAGAAATATTGCACCTGTCTAGATTTCTGCAGTAGAAGAGATCAAACTGGATTCCCTGATATGCTGAAACACTTTTTCTGAGTATGCTAAATGTTTATTATGTTATAGTGGAAGGGAAATTTGGTGCCACATATCTGACTTATTCTTTTGGGCAGATTTTCTTGCTATAGGAGCACCTCCTGCTGGCTCTGCACTGCACTGCCCTTGAACTGCTCCTGTTTTCCAGACTTGGGAATAAAAAAAAGCCAAACAAGCTTTCTCGAGGTAAAGCCTGGGAGGGCATAGGACCAGCTCTGCTGCTGTGAATGGTGACAGAAACGGCTCTGGTGGCTGGCACTACCCAATCTGTTATGGATACGTATTTATATAGCCCCTAATGGAGTATTGGTACTCCACCAACTCACTTCAAGGGGTTGTAACACACTTGGTGACCCAGCTGAAGTCCGCAGAATAACTCTCAGCAAAATTCAATAACAGGGAGGTGAGGAATAGCAAGATGACATTGCACTTGTCCCTGGTAGCATCAACTAGTCCATGAAAAATAATTTGGAATGTTTTTCCATCAAAAATGCCATTTTTATTAAAAAAACAATGGATGCCTAGTGGGTTTGTGACCATGTCAATGAATCTTATTTGAAAATACAAAAGCAAGATATATGTCCTTTTTGATAATTGCCACAACAAGGAGCTTCAGTGTTTTGTTTCCAAGCAATTTTTTCTTGAAGGTTTGTTTTTTATTTTTTAGGAAGCAGTTAAAAAGTCATTTTTAAAAATAAAACAGATCAAACTACAAATGCTATGTTAAAGGGAAGCTAAACAGAAGAAGCTATCCAGACCAGAGTGGTTTTTCCCTTGGAAAAAGAGAACAATTGAAAATACTTGCTGTCATTCAGATGCACAAGAAAAATAAGTTCAAAATTTCAACCTTTCCCCCAGAACAAGAACACTGCCAGCTCTGACATGTTCCCTTTGGTGATCAAAGCTCTTGGGATGGATAGAGATGACATAAAGAAAACGTGGTTTGTTCGTTTAAATGCAGTGGGTGGGGAGAATGAGAGAGCAGATTGTTGTAGGGAGTAGGACTCAAACAGAAAATGAGCTGTAAAGATCTGTTCATCAACACCTATTACTAGTAGTATGCATTAGTAGCGTAGCAGCACTTAAAGGCTCCTGTTATTTATTGTTATTTCAATTCTATATAAAGAGGGCGTTGAGACAGACAAGCACAAGAAGACACAGACCTTGTCTCTATAGCAATTAAGCTTTTGTTTTTTCAAAGGGATGACCCATGATTTATTACACAAACATTTTCTTCTTTATTATCCTGTTTTAATATTTTGACACACCCTAATGAAAGCACAGCATGCCACTACAATGCCATGCTGTACTCTGTTGTCATGTATTTTATGGCTGTGTGTATCCGCACAGTCTCCTCCCTTGGTTAATTGTCACCTACGGCTGGATGGCTTCTCCTAGGGAGGATGTCACAAAGGTGATGGATAGGGTTCAGATGACACCCACCGCAAACACGCACATCAGCCCAGACAAATGCTTAGGCGGGACAGTGCCATAGTCCTATACCCTGTATGGCACACATTTTTCAGAAAGAAAAAGCAGGAAATAATTTAGAAATACTGTAGGAAATGGTTTAAAACTTCTTGGGAGGTATTTTGGTAAACCTTGCTGCTTGTAAAGCCAGACTCCTTTTATCTCACAGGGACTGAAATGCAGAAGAAAATTATGACTAATACATTTTTAAGAATTAGAAAAAATTACCTAACCCTGTATATTTGGAATACCAGAACATTATCATTTCAGTCTGTGATTTTCAAAAGAGCTTATGGGAGTGTGGTACCCACACCTACTCCTAGCCCCATTGAAATGCATATTAATTTGCTATCAACTTTCATGTGAGGGATCAGAACTCTTCAGCTCTCACTGAATTTCCCTGGGAATTTGGTAACTGTTGCAAAAATCCCGGCTCAAACCTCCTAGCTGTCACTCTCCTCTCAGGGGTAAAGGGGTGCCTATTGCAAAAATCCCAGGCTGAACAGCCTGATAACTCCTAGCTTTTAGGATGGAAGCCAGCACTGTGCATCCTACCTAAAAGCCAGCAGGAATCTCTTTTCCAATACAGAGGTTTTTGACATGTTGGCCTTAGCTACATCCCTCAAGCTGGATGGAGTATGACCTGCCTGAAGCTTGTGAGACATTTCCTCTATTTGCGGATCAAGGACAATCTACATCTGGGCAAGAGAACGCAATGTTTGATCTGGCTGTAGCAACTCTTTTCTATGAAGTAGTTACTCTTTGAAAGGTACCCAGAAATTTGCACTGACAAGAAGTAGGTCTTGTGAGCTTGACCAAGGAGTGAAGATGGCTGGGGCAGTCACAAACATATATTGCCATATATTCCTAGCCAATTTCTGCACCACTGTCACACAGATGCCTTGCTTTTACTGAGATGAAAAGTAACCTGTGTGTTATTTCATATGAAATTACTGCAGTGAGGCCTGCGCAATGGCTTTGTGAGTCAGCACGGAACATAATCAGCTGTGGTCAGTGGGATGCTGCTGCAGGGGCAGAAGTAGTCACTTGTACAAATCTAATGATGAGACTATTGTGTGTGTGTGGTGTGCTTGCATATCTGTATATGGGAGTGCACACCCTGCCACATGCACACATGCATGCAGACAGGCAGCAGCTATGAGAGCGACTGCTCATGGAAGAAACAAATCTGCTTTACACTAACAGCTCCTGATCTGCGCTTTATTTAGAAGAAATAATGTTCATATATCAAACAAATAAACTGGCCCTGCTTGCCAATGCTCTCAGAGCAATGGTAATTACGTAGATTTTTGGTCAGTCCTGTCATATTTACTCCACTAAGTTGATTAACTTATGTAATGAGTACAGGACTGTGACCAATACTGACCCCACATCAAAGGCTGGTACTGCTGCTGTGTGCTGACCTGAATTTTAATTGTTCACTAGGTTTTGTAATTAAACCACAAATATGCTAAAGAAGAGATTAAGCATTTTAGCTGGCAGCGTATGCATTTTCCCAGGTGTGCCAATTGTGTACACTGTAAAACGTCCAATGCCTGCCTCAATACACAAGTATCTAATGACATGCCACAGATATCTAAAGCCTCCTCTTCTTTCTTTTTAGCTTGATATCTTAAAATGGGGATCAAATGTAATTTATATGTTAGAACTTATCTATATACATTATTGTGTATTACCAAAGCTCCTGCATAAAGGTATACAAATCAATCAACAATGAATAAATTAGGAGTTCAAGTGCCTGTGAAGTTCCTACGGCTTACACACTTGGTCCTCAGAGCTCAAAATGCTACTGCAGACAGATGTGTTTTTCTTCTTCAGGATCATTGGTATGGTACATCTGTTGCTTCAGCCAGTGGCTATGCCAGACTCCAGAGAAAACATGTTGCTCCTTAAGAAAAGACAACTATCAGAAATAAATGAGAACACTTGGAAAGCTACCCCTGCCTCATTTCTGTTTGAAAGACACTTCTCTTTTGGAAGCTTTTGCAAACATAAAAGAGAAGAACTACTCTGCCTCGCTCCACAAAGATTCCTCCCTCTCTCATTTTGCTGGAGAAAAACACGTGTTTCAACATCTGAGTTTCCAGTGTGTGCTGCCTTCTACCTCATGCATCTGCTCCTTTGGAGAGAAGTCCAGTGTCTCGGTTGGCACAGCTCCCTGCTTTGCTTCTGACCACACAGAGGAGGCGGAACTAGAACAAAGTGGGTTAATCCGGAGCTGGGTGGGTTGTGCTGGAAGGGAACAACTGGGAAGAAGGTCCATCTTTCATTCATAACATTTTGTTTGAAACATATGGGAGGAATTAGGAGCTACATTTTCATCTTGATGAGCTGGGACTTCGAAGCATGTCTTGAGATTTATGCAAGACCATCAGTTTGGTCTGAGACTGTTCTTTGGTGTGCTTGTACTTCTTCCATCTTCCTGTGATTCAGTCCTCCTGTGATCTACTAGTGATGGTTGTCGACTCACAGAAAGTTATTGACTCTGTGGATTTGATTGTGAGCAGAAAGCTTGGCTGAAAGAAAAGCAAAATCCAGATTTTTTTTCCTACAGGAAGACTGTCATTCATAAAGAATATTGAGGGCAAGATGAGAAAATGTGGCAGGTTTGGGGGTAGCAATCTCTGAGATACAGGCTATTTGTCTTACGCCTTTGGTAGCCAGAGTTCCTCTAACATGGCCAATTTGCAGTTGTCTATTGATACTTTTGAAAGAAATACTTTTGTCCGTGGCTGTGTAAGTTGCTGGGATGGTGAGACAGTCCCAGTATTATTTGTTTTGAATTAAAAATCCACCCTGTAGACTAAAGAGAACCCACCTGGCACTGAACAGTGTTCTGTAGACACTGGTCTTAATGTGACATTCGCAATGTATCCTCCCGGGACAATCTCTGCTTTGTTTTTCTTTCCTGTGTGCTGCCCAGGAATCTCAAAGGCATCTCTGGGGAGACTTTTCAATGGGAGAATTGTTTATTCAGCCACGTAGTTCAGTTCACCAACTGGATGTGCTTTTTCCTTTGTAGAGTGCTCCAGTATGCCTTGATCCACTCCGAGAGCCTCAGAAGTCAAATGAGCATTGCTTGGGTGTGAACTTCTCTGCCTGTTTCCCAGGTTGCTTTCAGGCACAAAACTTTGCAACGTATTTTGGTTGTTCCTGCCATGAGAGTAATTTCTGCATGCTGGAGTTTTTAAGAATGCTGATTTATGTCATACTAGCATCAGCGTGCTGACATTGTTCCACCATTTTGCATACTTATTCATCCATTTAAGCATGTGACCTGCATTGAAAAAATCAGTGAGAACTCTTAACTGCTAACTGCTGGACTCTATGAAGAATGATGCTTTTGTTATCAGACCTGAATACACACAGGAACCTTACTTCCTTTTTCAGAAGCACCCTTGCCTGTACAGAAAATACCATACCAGAAGCCTGACAAGTCTGGCCTTCTTTAATGTATTTGCAAGGACCGAGTGTTAAGTAAAATACCTGCTGGTTAAAGAAAATAATGTAGCCCTGCCCGAAGCACTTGTATAGCCTATTCTTTAAGAGTTCCTGCATGCACCTGTAAGAGCAGGTTTTAGATTGTAAGCCCTCCAAATTTTCCTCCTGTGTCTTAAGTCTGCAATGACAAAAGCCTCTAAAAGTGCATAACAAAGCTTCCAGACAAAAATACATAAATGTGCTAAAAAAGGAAAAGTATTTGCTCGCCAGAAATCTCAAACTCTGTGAAATCGGTTTTGACTCTAAAACTGAGACAATAGTATTCAAATAAAATTAAATGGGGTAACCCAAGATTGAAATTGTAATATCAGAATTAACAGGGAAGAAAAGTAATAAACAAATTACTAAAATATAATTTTAAAGTAAATATGTTAATGTAAAATAAGTTTGCATACTCATTTGAAAGATGTAATTTCAAGAGAGAATAACCAGTTTAAAATTAATATAATTTATTAACAATTAGAAATTATAACACAAGCGGAGGGAGGTTGGAGGTGAAATATTGGGTTTCCTTTGATAGGTAGAGTAATTATGAAGTATGCTTTTGAAGTTCAAGAAGAGAGCCTTAGGACACAACATTTTTTAAAGTAAAAATTGGCTTGCACTCTGTTCAAGTGATTTATTTTGCACTAAGAAATGGGTGTGAGACATGATGTGATTTAAAATGTCATCCCTTGATGGAACTGCTGGAGGGTGACATCATTTTTTTAATTTTTTTCTCTCCTTTTATTTATATATTTGGCTGCTTGATTTCTGAAGTTTTCTATCTTAGGGAATCTACTGAAATTATATAGAAATTAAAAAAAACCCAAATCACCCATATCTTCACCCTCCCCCAAATAAAACTTTCCCCTGAAGTTGAAGAAGGTAAAAGCTAGAGTCTGGAGGGAGCCACTGGGAAGAAATACATACTTTGGTTGCATCTGTGTCATCCATGTTGCTTACTTGATGGCTGACTTTGAGGAATACCACTTGCACATGCCACCAAATAAACGCATGTAGAAGTGTTGCTTGTCTTCAAAACCAGGCTGTTCCACACATCCCTGGACAGGGAGAGCTACTCCTCTTTACGTGCCTTTTTGCAGGAACACTTCTTCTAGAAGTTGGGAATGACATTACAGTTTTTCTTATAAGCAACACATGTGTTTACTCTGTGGATGAAGCGCTCTACTCTGTGGAAGAAGCGCTCTATAGACAGATAGGAACAGCCTCACACTCACAGGTCCTTGTTGTCATGAAGGACTTCAACCATCTTGATATCTGTTGGAGGGACGGTACAGCCTGGCACAAGCAATCCAGGAGGTTCCTCAATTGTGCAGAAGACAATTTCCTTCTGCAAGTAATAGAAGAGCCGACAAGGAGAGGGGCCATGCTTGACCTCGTGCTCACCAACAGGGAAGGGCTGGTTGGAAATGTGACGCTCCAGGGCAGCCTTGGTTGCAGTGATCATGAGATGGTCGAGTTCGAGATCCTCAGGACAGTGAGAAGAGCGTGCAGCAAGCTCACTGCCCTGGGCTTCAGGAGAGCAGACTTTGGCCTCTTCAGGAACCTGCTTAGTAAGGTTCCATGGGATACAGCCCTAGAGGGCAGGGGGGCCCAAGACTGTTGGTTGATATTCAAGGATCACCTGCTACAAGCTCAGGAGTGTTGCATCCCAACTAGAAGGAAGTGCAGCAGGAGGGCCAGGAGACCTCCTTGGATGGATAAGGAGCTGCTCAGGAAAATTCGAAGGAAAAAAGAGGCTTATAAAAGGTGGAAGCAGGGACAGGAGGCCTGGGAAGAATACAGGGATGTTGTCCGGGAAGCTAGGGACCAGGTGAGGAAAGCTAAGGCCCAGTTAGAATTAAACTTGGCTAGGGATGTGAAAGATAACAGGAAGGGATTCTACAGGTATGTTGAGAATAAAAGACAGACTAGGGACAATGTGGGCCCTCTCCAGAAGCTATCAGGAGAACTGGCTATCCTGGATTTGGAGAAGGCTGAGGTTCTAATGACTTCTTTGCTTCAGTCTTCACTGGCAAATGCTCTGCCCACACCACCCAAGCAGATGCAGGGACTGTGAGAATGAAGACCATAGGCCCACTGTAGGAGAAGATCTGGTTCGAGACCATCTTAAAATCCTAAACGTACACAAGTCATGAGACCTGATGAAATCCATCCGCGGGTCCTGAAGGAGCTGGCAAATGAAGCTGCTAAGCCACTGGCCATCATATTTGAAAAATCATGGCAGTCAGGTGAAGTTCCCGACGACTGGAAAAAGGGAAATATAACCCCCATTTTCAAGAAGGGGAAAATGGATGAGCTGGGGAATCACAGACCAGTCAGTCTCACCTCTGTGCCTGGCAAACTCTTGGAGCAGATTCTCCTAGCAGGCATGCTAAGGCACATGAAAAACAAGGAGGTGCTTGGTGACAGCCAGCATGGCTTCACTAAGGGGAAATCCTGCCTGACCAATTTGGTGGCCTTCTGTGATGGGGCTACGGAACTGATGGATGGGGGCAGAGCAGTTGACGTCATCTACCTAGACTTGTGCAAAGCGTTCGACACTGTCCCACATGACATCCTTGTTTCTAAATTGGAGAGACATCAATTTGATGGGTGGACCACTCAGTGGATAAAGAACTGGCTGGATGGCCGCACGCAAAGAGTTGTGGTCAATGGCTCGATGTCCGGCTGGAGACCAGTAACGAGTGGTGTCCCTCAGGGATGGGTGTTGGGACCAGTCTTGTTCAACATCTTTGTTGGTGACATGGACAGTGGGATTGAGTGCGCCCTCAGCAAGTTTGCCAATGACACCAAGCTGTGTGGTTCGGTTGATATGCCGGAGGGAAGGGATGCCATCCAGAGGGACCTTGACACGCTTGTGAGGTGGGCTGATGCCAACCTTATGAAGTTTAACCATGCCAAGTGCAAGGTCCTACACCTGGGTCGGAGCAATCCCAGGCACAGCTACAGGTTGGGCAGAGAAGAGATTCAGAGCAGCCCTGCGGGGAAGGACTTGGGGGTGTTGGTCGATGAGAAAATGAACATGAGCCGGCTTCAGTGTGCGCTCGCAGCCCAGAAAGCCAACCGTATCCTAGGCTGCATCAAAAGGAGCATGACCAGCAGGTCGAAGGAGGTGATCCTGCCCCTCTACTCTGCTCTCGTGAGACCTCACTTGGAGTGTGCAGTTCTGGTGTCCTCAACATAAAAAGGACATGGAACTGTTGGAACAAGTCCAGAGGAGGGCCACGAGGATGATCAGGGGACTGGAGCACCTCCCGTATGAAGACAGGCTGAGGAAGTTGGGGCTGTTCAGCCTGGAGAAGAGAAGGCTGCATGGAGACCTCATAGCAGCCTTCCAGTATCTGAAGGGGGCCTACAAGGATGCTGGGGAGGGACTCCTCACTAAGGACTGTAGTGACAGGACAAGGGGTGAAGTGTTAAAACTTTAACAGGAGAATATTAGATTGGATATAAGGAAGAAGTTCTTTCCTGTGAGGATGGTGAGGCACTGGAATGGGTTGCCCAGGGAGGTTGTGAATGCTCCATCCTTGGCGGTGTTAAAGGCCAGGTTGGACAGAGCCTTGGGAGACAAGGACAGAGCCTTGGGTGACACGGTGAGGTGTCCCTGCCCATGGCAGGGGGTTGGAACTAGATGATCTTAAGGTCCTTTCCAACCCTAACTATTCTGTGATTCTATGTGATATATGTGGTAGCTAGTTAACATGATGAGTTTTGTGATCTGTTTGCTTGCAGTGGACTTTACTGGCTTTTGTAGCAATAGGTCCAGAAGACAGCGGTGGTGCTATGGCCAAAATACACACTTGCTTACCTTTGCCGAGTCATGTCTTCTAAAGATTTTGCTTAACCTCAGTGGCATTTTCATATGCCTAGTGATTTTTATCATAAATCTGACAACTTTTGTTGGAAGCCCTAGCTGTTGGAGGGAAGAGATTTCTGTGAGATCTCATAGACTTGATTTCAGGGTGAATCTCATGATGTTTTATGTAGTGCTAGCTGTATAGGTCTTGTGGTACAAGCATCTGGGCACACAGTAGCTCAGTTGGGCAGCTGTAGGTGAGATCCACCTGTGGTTGCTACATATGAAAATTCCAGCCAAATTATATTAAAGAAAAATGAAAGAAGACCACAAAGTCTTCAAGTTTCTTACAGATGTGCTTTGGAAAGTCGTGAGAAGTGGATGCTCTTCACTCTGAGCTTCACCAGCAACTGAAAACAAGGGAAATTTATTTCACCATCAGCATGAATAAATTATAACCAAATACACATGGGGCACATATCTGTCATGTATGAGAAGCCACTTTTTTCCTTGCCACTTTTCAACTAAAATTGCCATCTAATCTAAAATACGGCAGTCTTGCGGAAAGTCTGTAAATTCTCTTTGTACAAGGAGCTGTAGCAAAGTTTGTAGCCAGACTTGTTATAAAAACACAGAAGTCAAAAATTACTGTAGAGTCAGGGAGCAGAATCCAGCTCTAAATGGGTGGCCCAGTTTGCTCTCACATTCAAGTATTATAAACAGAAATCAACCCTTTTGTTTTTAGGCTGCTGCTGATAGCTTTTTTTCTTGCCATGGGGAAATGTTGGCACTCCCCTATCATCTGACAACTCTCAACTATTTTTGTTTGCAAGAGGTGTGTGTCAACAAAATACCAGTATCACTTTGATTGCAAGCAGCACATCACTGGGAAGGTGTTTCTGCTGCAGGAGAGAGAGTAGCATTTTTTGTTGCAGAAGATTAGAAAGATTTCTGCAGGAACTTTGCAAGGAGCTCACCACGCTTTTATTCGGGGCCTTCCAAAGGACTTGCTGTTGCTCTGGCCAGTGGACAGAATTGCTGCTGGGAGATGAATTAACTCCTGGTCCCACTCTGAAAGGCATGAGAGCTGCATGAATTACACAGCCTAGTGCTTTGGGTGGAGCAGTTCTGGAAGATTCATCCCAGCTGTGTCTCACACCAGGTGGCAAAACAAACTATAAAGGGCTGAGGGGCTGTAGACTTCTATTTTCCCTGCTGTGCTTTGGATGGGGGCTGTGGTGTGTAATTGCTGTTCTCCTTGTTTTGCTGTGGAGAAGGCTGAGGCTCTGAAGGAGGAAGGGTAAGAGGTATCTAAGTTGGTGTAAGTCTGTTATGACCGGAAGCATTTAGATATAAGGAAGAAGTTCTTTACTGTGAGGGTGGTGAGGCACTGGAATGGGTTGCCCAAGGAAGCTGTGAATGCTCCACCCCTGGCAGTGTTCAAGGCCAGGTTGGGCAGAGCCTTGAGCAACATGGTCTAGTGTGAGGTATCCCTGCCCATGGCAGGGGCGTTGGACCTAGGCGATCTTAAGGTCCTTTCCAATCCTAAATATTCTATGATTCTAAATGCTTGGTCAAAGAATTGAGGCAAACTCATCACATTTTCTTACTTGTGCTAATCCTCAGCCTTTCTAGAGCCTGTGCTATTTTATTTTGCAGGCCTTGAGTATGCATATTAAATATGGCACAGGGAGGTCTATATATCAGTGAAATTGGAGCATAATATTTATTGATCTCAAAGGGATTTTCTTGAGAAAATTTTTTCTTTTGTTTTCAACTGTAAGCCTTTTGAGATTGGATTCTTGTCTTTTGTGACTGTTTGGTGCCAGGCAGAGATGTTGTTGGAGGCAGACTGTAGGAAGTGCTCTAGAATCACTGGATGTGAGGGCTAAAGAATGAGAACATTCTTTTATTTCAGTCATTTAAAATGTTGACAGTCCAAGGAAAGCTGTGGGCATGTTCTCCATTACTAACTCATGTTTTAATGTGTGGCCTTATGAGAGCAACAATATAAGCCATTTTCCTAAGGCTGATATTCCTTATAGTTTACAGTCCTCTGGTGCAATCTGAGGAGTAAAGCCAAAGTATGCATCTGTTGCCCAAGATACATTTGATGCTATTGTACCTTATGGTGTTCTACTGCTGAATGAGCTCTTTCGAGACGCTTGGAAAGCTGTTGCAAAGCTGGGAAACGCACGGCTAATCCATAAGAACTTATATATATAAAGCAGTGTGCAAATGACACCTACTAACTGGAAATTGCTATAGATAAGAGATCTGGCAGCTGAATCACAAAATATTATTCATAGGAAATACTTACACCAACTTAATAGCCTAGAAATGGTTTTACCCCTCAAACAACCTTCAGAAGTATCAACTAATTTGAAAGAGTAGGCTGCTGTTAAAATAATAATGAATCTAGTCTTGTCCTTTTTTTTCTTTGTATCCTCAAGGCTTTCTGTGGTGGGCTTTTTGGTGTCTTTTTTTTTTTTTTTAATTCATAAAATGCTAGATAAATTTTAATCTTAAACACAAGCTTAAATCTCCCTGGGTTTAGAATAGCATTTCAGCATGTGCTTAAAGCTCAGCACATCAAGTCCATGGCCTGCACCCTTCTCCACCAGCAAGACCCAGCAAGGACAACTGCGGGTTCTCTCTTGGCTAGTGAGATGTTGAAGCAAGGGTGGTAACCCTGCTCTTGTGCTACTTCCTCATAAATAAGCACTTGAGTGTGAGTCTAATGGTTTGCATTGTAAGGGAGAGATGGGATGCCCATTGCTGTCTAGCAGGCAGTTTTGGCATGTTGTGGTGACCCTGATCTTGCATGGGTCAGACTGCCAGTGCAGGAGGAAGCAGAAGTGCATCGTGAGCCAGGGAGTTTGCTTGGCTCTCTCTTCCTCAGTACCTAATTGGATGAGCACCTACATAAACATTGTTCATCATCCCTTTCTGTCTCAGCTTCCTGCATTTTGATTGTGAGCTATGCTTGGGCCACCACACTAACCCCAGCAGGGTGATGGATGGCACATGAAGTTGGGGGGCCTCTATGTTGATATTGCTGTTACCCTTCACTTGTGGGTCCCCTGCTTTGGTGGGGCTGGGTGCCCACACCACCTGTGTGGTCAGTAACTACATTTCACTGGTGTTGGGGTTGCTGCTCTGTTTTGCCTGCTGTGAGGGTTTAAAAGAACTTTCTTATTATTCATAAGCTGGTGAGACTGCTGTGTGTGGCTGTGGGTTTGCAATAAGAGAGCCTTAAATACTGTTACTATACCCGATGCTGTAACAATTTCAGCTGCTTAGCAGAAAATATCCAGGAAAGATCTCTAATACTTCCCCAGGGGGGAATGGGCCTATTAAAGTGAATGACTAAGAACCTGCTATGTTGCTGGCATAAGCCATTTACATATCTAGCTAATGAGAATTTACTTGTTTTAATTTCAGTGAAGTTTCTGCTGCCTCGCAAGCTTGGTGTCTTGCCCTGCAAGTTCAGGAGCTTCTGGCCTTGCAGTGCAAAGGAGCTTCTTCTTTCTGTTCAAGCTAAAAGGATGCTCTAGAAATTAGGGTGATGATCCAGAACATGGCAGGTTTATGTTCACTGCTCTGCTCCCTCACTGACTGCCAGTGTGATACAGGCTTAGCCTTCCTGTACCTCATCTCATCTGTTGAAAAATAGGCATAGTGAGGACACAAATTCTTAGGCTGAAAACTTCATTATAACTCTTTCACTTCATTATTTGTTGAAGGGTACTGTTGAATCTTAAAGAGGAAAATAACCCATATTGTAACTGTCAGAAGTAGGACAACTTCATGTATGCATAGCCCAGCTGCTGAGCTGTTGGATCAGCTTCTCTCTAGGAGAGCTGCAAAGCCACATGGTGTCTCTGGGTACTGAATTTTGTACTTGGACCTCTGTATTAAAACTCATACAGAGTGACAGCTCCCTATTGGATATACATCTGAAGAGCCGCAAGAGTGCAAGTCATTCCCGCAAGGGTCTGGTATAAATTACACTCAGTAAATTGGCTCCAGATAAGTCTATTTTGGACTGTGGAATATGAACTTGTGTGGTGTACTAAAGCCTCCTGTTTCTTGCCCTGCATCCTTGCAAGGAGCTACCATTGCAGTCATAGAAATACAGATCTAGAGGCTGGCAGGTTTTGGATGGCAAAATCCTCCTAGATCACATTTTACACAAAGACAGCTATTAGCCTCCTGGGCATATGATTTAACAACTGGGAGACATGCAGTGGGATCTAAGAGCTATATCAGATGCTTCATTTAGGTGTAGCAAGTTGTCTTTAAGTGGCAGCATGCATCTTGATTTTGATATATGCAGCCTGAGATTATGGAAGAGGTAGATACGATATAGTTGTTTAAACCTCAAAATATGTTTTAAATAATTGATTTCCATGCATCTAAAGTAAAGATCAGTTATTCAAAACACATTTATATTTGCAAAAAACCTCAGTATGACAAAATAAATATTTGTAAATAATTTAAAACATATTTGGAAAACACATTTGGAGGCTTTTAATGTTGCAAAATATGTCTCTAACAGTGGTAAACCCTCAATAAAGATGATTTAATAATTCTTTGTATATTTAATACATAAGTGTGCTGTTTGTAGAAAAAATATTTAAAAGTTTGGCAATGGGGGGATGAGTTCATAAAGCCAGCTTCTAAGTTTAGACCTGTTTTGTGAAAGGTGTGCACAGTTAGAAGTATATGAGAAGAAACTGGTCTTTATATTAAGAATCCTTAATTATTGATTCTGTGCAGGTGTAAAACAGTGCTTCATAACCTGACAAAGCTGTGTCACAGAGGTTCAGACTTGATACTAAGAAGTATTTCTTTACAGAGTTTGGTCAGAAACTGCAGCAGGCTTCCCAGAGAGGTAGGTGATGCCCCAAGCCTGTCAGTGTTTAAGGACCATTTGGACAATGCTTGTAATAATGTGCTTGAACTTTTGGTCAGCTCTGAAGTGGTCAGGCAGTTGGATGACTTTTGTCCCTTCCAGCTGGACTATTCTAGATCAGGTGAGCAATGTTTGGTGAGGCTTTCCAGGCTATTAAGACCAAGAAATGCAAAGTAAATTTTAAAATGGATGGAGGTAGCTAAAGGAGAATTTCTCTGAACTGAGGTTTTGATTGGTTACTCTATATCCCAATAATGTTCTGCACCTCTGCAGAAAGCTGGGATGTGCTTTCAGGGCTATATCGGTGTGTAAAAGGTAGAGAGAAATACTGTTAAGCTTGGTCATCCATTGGAGGAAGGACTGGGACACCTCTTAGGAGAAGAAATGAATGCAGGGCTTCTCCAGCTCTACCATTCCCAGAAGCTGGGTAGCTGCCCAAGTCCCTATGACCGCTTCTGTTCTCTACCCTGGCAGCAGTGTATGCCATGGCCCCACTGTTGGGTGGTTTTAGTTCCATGCCTGTATTTTACCTCCTGATGCAAACAATGGGTGAGTTGTAACTCTTGCTTTATGAAAAGAGACAGGCTGGCAGCCCGTCCTTGGGCAGACTTTCTGCTGATTTCACTGGGTGCTTCCTTGGAACAAGGACAGCAGAGCATGCACCAAAAGAGCACTTAGAGAATAAACATTCGGTGTCACTTCAGTCTCACTTGTAATGTGATTAAGCTGCTTGCCTGTAAAATGCTCCCTTCCTGTAGTAAACCAGCTGTTACTCAAAATCCATTTCAGATACTGAAGTTCCCTTCCTATAGTGAGATCAATCCTGATGAAAGTAAATATAGATGGGCACAGTAGTTTTGCAGTCCATAGATTTTGAGCTGGTTTTGATTGTATGCCTGTTATATACTATAATACAGTTGGTTTCCTTGGAAATAGTTGCTGGTTGCGGTGATTTGAAGGCTTTGTCTATGTGCAGTATGTTTAACTGAATTAAGGTGTGAATGCAAATCACATTACCTTTTCTTGGGCACTGGAATGGGTTCCCTACAGAAGTTGTGAATGCTCCATCACTGGAAGTGTTCAAGGCCAGGTTGGATGGACTCTTGGATGACACCGTTTAGTGCAAGGTGTCCCTGCCCATGGCGGCGGGGTTGGAACTAGATGATCTTAAAGTCCTTTCCAACCCTAACTATTCTATGATTCTATGATTCTTCAAGTCTCTATGTGAGTAGTCTTGCACTGAGTACCTTCAGAGTTTGGGCTAATCCACATCAAAAGCTAATTAGCATCTTAATCTGTTCTGTGCAACTTTCTCCGTGGTCAGCAGGCTAAATCAGTATTGGTTCCAATACCTGTAAGCTCACCAATTGCCTGCCTGTCTTTATTCATTCCTATTATATAGCAGTGTGATTATATATTCAGTATTTCTGAAATATTCTCAGCTTGGAATTCCCCAGTTAGAAGTTAAATGTTTCATATTGTGCTTGCTCTCTGTCTCAGTGTGATGATGGTACCTGAATACATGTGAACCTCCTTGGTCTCTACATTGAAGAAGTTGAGGTGAGCGTCATCTTCCATACTATCAAATACTGTTTTGTGTGCTTTTATGGAAAGGGTAATGCAACACAGAATGCTGTACATGGGTTCTTCCAGCTCTGAATTAGTCTCTTTTATCTGTCTCTGACCACAACAGATGTTGGCAGCCTTTCTATTCCATATCCTTAAGTCAGATGAAGAATATAAGTTCTGCTTAGAGAAGCTGTAAGGGAAAATATTAACCCTTTCAGGAAGCTTTTCCCTAGGCTGTTTGTTTGTTTGGTTTTATGTGTTTCTTTTTTTTTTTTAAATCTCTTGACTTAATCTAAAGGAAAAAAGTCAAATGTCCAAAATGACAATCTTTGAGGCATCCTCAGTTTAAGTTTCATAGGAGTGCTCATTGGTAGCTGCACTTCCAGTGAACTTCCCTCTTACTGGGGACACAGACAGGTTAAAAAGATCATTGTGAATATTTCTAATACGCAGCTAGTAAAGGAATTTGCATGGATGGCAGCAGTGCTGTAAAAGGCTTGTGGGTATAATCTTCAGCATAGACACCATAGATAGTACTGGCCATCTTTGGAAAAATTTATCCATCTTGCCCTTTAACAATCAATCTGTTCATTTTATTGCACTGACCATGGCATGAAACATTATTTTGAATATTTGAAGAGAAGCAGCCTATTTTTCCCTATAGGCATAATTAACAAGAACTTCACATATCTAGATTCTCTTCAGGATAACCTTGGACTGTTTGTTTTCATCTTCAAACTCAAGCAAAAGCAAGCGAGAAAAACAAAGCCATGGCTATAATTGTGCAGGTATTTTATTCCTATGTTTTACTTAAAAGCTTATCTGAAAGTCATAATAAAGAAAACACTAAATATATCTTTGCTGTGATAATTTGACAAGTGCCCATTATATCTCCCATAGCCCTTGCAGTCTCTTCACTGCTGCCGTCTTTAAGATGACCAGCTATTGGAAAGGTCCTGGCAAAGGCAGAACCAAGCCAGCATTCTTACTGTTCTCCTGCTGCACTCGTACCTCTAACAGAGCCCTGTATAGCCTGATGTGTAGCTAGTTAGATGCCTTCAAGGGAGGGGGCTGTAAGGATCTAATTTTACCGACTGACATGGGCTGCAGAAGCTTACACAGCTTGCTCATATCCTTTGTGGAGTTGGAAGCAGAGCAACCTTTTTTCTTTTTTCCCTTTTTTTTCCTACCACACAGAGACGCCATCACATGTGTTCAGAGGCTGATGAGCTGAGAAGGTCTGGGAGCCACATGTGACCAGCAGAACAAGCATCAGTGTAGAGTAGAATTTCAGTGGGAGATGACTTTTGGGAAAGTTCCCACAGAAATGCCATTGTAGCATTTCTGTCCTTGTTGGGCCTGATCCCATTTATTCTGAGGCTACCTTACATCTCCCTAGCACCACAAAAATACCTTAAAGCATGCATGAAACACACTTGCAATCACATCAGGGTGCTCTGGCATTGCCAGGAATGTGCCCAAGGGCTGCTTGTGTCAAGGTAGATCTGTCCTAATGCTTTTATTCATACAGTAGCTTCTGCTGAGTCACAGTGCTTGCCTGACAGCCAGGAAAAGGAAGGGCTTGTTCTCATTAGGGGACATCAATGCTATCTGGTGGCTGCAGGGCACTGGGGCACAGAGTGTGCTGGGGGGGGATGTCACAGAAGACTTTCTGGAATGTCAAAGCAGGAACGCGTTAGTGTGATGAGCAATGCAGTTGGAAAGATACTTTCAATAATATAACACAGTGGTTTATCCTTAAGGCTTAATCTCCCAAGTGTAAAAAGTAGGAGTTGATCCCTTTCCTGTGAGAATGGAAGCAAAAGGCCTTGGGAGGCTGGTATGTCTGAACAAGCAGGCAAGTCTCCATCCGATTTGCTTGTGAAAGTGTGGGCATCACCTTCTGAGGACAGACCTACAGGTCCCCTAGCCTGAGTCAGCCTCCAAAGTAGCTGTCCTTTCAGAGAAGGGAGCTACAAAAGCAGGTTAGAGGAAAAGATCGTATTTCCCCCAAGTTATAGGTTTTTGATATCTCAGTTTATTCAGCTTATAATGGACTTTTTTGGGTACACAGGGTATAGGGAGAGACAGGTGGTGGTGGGGCGGCCATGGGGCAGGTGGTAAGGGGAGGGCTTGCTTCAGAATCTGTTAGTCTTGGTCATCATGTTTGATGCAGGAGACAGGGCTGTGGAAGCTAATGTGTTCCTGCTGTTGGAAATGTAAACCTACATCAGCAGCCTTCCAGCAGCCTGCTGGTTTTAGGCAGAAGGAGGCAAGATAAGTAAGGGCATCCCTCAGTCCTCCTTCCTGAAGCTAAGAAGATGTAGTGAGCTGTGAGGCCCTCTCTCTGAAGGAACTGTCCTGACCTCTGGCTGAGGATATATATCTGATCCCACTGATATCTCAATTGATATTGAAGTATTTTATATAAAGCTTATAATTTGGGCAAGGCTGCAAGCAAAGCATTTAGGAGACTTAGGATACAGTGAAAAGGCTCTGGTCTCTGCCTCTGTATTTCTTCCGGATTTATATCAGACTGTGCAGTACCCACCAGCACCACCTTCCTGGGTTCCAGTCTCCTATATTGCCAGGGTACTGTTAAGGGCCTCTAGCCAGCATGCTGCTGTGTACATGATGAGGATCCATCCCTTCTCGGTCAAGGAATGGAAGAGGTTTGAAACTAGGGGAGTGCTCTATCCACTTTTAAGTAAGTGGGACATGCAGTGACCTTCTGCAGTTTTGTGCATCTGGCCCCTTGCTTTATTTGATTTTCCTATAAGCACCCAAAAATAAAATGTTTCATACTGAAAGCATGTTTTGTGCCTAGTGGAATGCCTTGCTTTCACTGCTGTGAGAAAAGAAATGAGAATTTCAGAAGGGCTGCAGTCAAGACCTTTCCCTGTCCTCCCTATTTTGTTGCCAACCTGAAAAATCAGTTATTACTGTAGTCCAACTTCAGGCATAATATCAACATGTAAGGGACAAATCATGAAGTGTCCTGCTGTATGAGGGTTTTGAAGCTTCTGACTGAGAGACTTTTCTTGGGGATTGATCTCACATGCTTAGTGTGTGATTTAAACAGCAACATATCCTGCAATTGCTATAAGATAATATTAACTTATTTTAAAGCATGCCAGGCCTGTTGGTAAATGTTGTCTAATAACTGATACTCAGAAGGCTGCTTAGTTGCTTGTGGTAATGTGGTCTTCCTCTTTGCAAGATTATTGTTCTTTTAAGTGGTATCGAACAACTTTTCTCAAAAGAGTGGAATACTAGATTCAGCCAAGAAATGCTTTGAAATGATACTTAACCTAAGGCTGCCAGTGTTATGGTACATGAAGGGATAATAATTTTCCTTTACAAATTCACATGCACGTGATTAATTGCAGTATTTATCCATGTACTGTATAAAGCTCTATCTATTAATCTTCATTGCAGTTCAGCAAGTGAAATATTTTTAGATGTTACAAATGGTCTCTGCTCAGTGTTAATTTCTCTATTTCATTAATATGTACTTTTGCATATATATAAAATTATAATATACTGGAATTCTAATTTTTTTTTATGCTAGATAAATATCTAGTATTCATTGAGGAATTCATTGGAATTTATATTCCATTGAGGAATATAGAAAAAAATTGAAGATGAGCCAAATGGCACAACTGAGAGCAATATCGGTGACTTCCCATAGTCTAATCTATGTGTTTGTGGGATAGTTTTCCTAAAAGGATTCCTAAACACATCCTAAGTAATTTCTTCCTTCATAGGGATATTAAGAGCCCAGCTTTGTTTACACTGCAGTGTGGGACAGACATGCTAGACTTGGCTCTTAAGAAAATGGGTTGAATTTTGGAAGTGCTGGACACACAGCTTAGGATATTTTAAACTGGTCTAAGAATAGCACTTAAAGATAGCCAATTTATTCCTTTACACTTTTCCTACTTGGAAGGTTCTTTCTTGTCTCTGTGTTAATGCATTCCTATCAGTTGCTCAGTTCAGTGTAAGCCAGGAGTTGGCACAATTCCTCCAAGTACACTTTTTATTATCTTTGTATGAATGAGAGCCATTCTATTTTTGTGAGGAAGGCTATTGTGTCTGGTGAACATGCTACTATGGGTGCTCTGCTCCACTGGCTGTGAAGAAGTGTGCACAAATGTTCAGAGGTCTGTTAACCTGAAAAAAAAAATAAGGCTGGCCTATTGTCCAGCAGCTAGAGATTGAGACTTGAAAAGTGCCCATCCAAATCAGGTTAAGTTCCTTGAGCACTAGTAAACTGCTGGAAGAATATAAGGCTCAAGCCACTGAGTACTTGGTTCATTTTGGGCCTAAAGAGTTCTGTTAACATTGGTGCATGTTCACATGAGTCATCAAGTCATGTTGCAATCACAGATCGTATTACTTCAGCTAAAAAGTCTGTGGGTAAAATACACAAGCTCAGATTTTCTTTTCTCTAGCTTTGTTCTGCTGTCTGTTTCTCGGAACAACTTACATACAAAATAGTCCAAAGGTTAAACTGCTACTAACCCCTGATGGCAACTAACAGTTTCATGAACCGGCTACTAGGATCCTTAAAGAAAATATCTCCACTTGTTTAGCCTGAGCAGGTTTTTTATTTTTATCATGATCTTTGTGGCACTTTGAGTAGTGTTTCAGTTTGCGCTATTAATTTCTCTTTTGCATAGTATTCCTTTCTTGCTGCATGTTTTTATTCTGGGATGTGACTAAAAAAAGAATGTTTTTACCTCAATCAGTGACCATTCTTGCAGACAAATGTAGCTTTTTCTGATATTTGGCTCTCCAAGAGTGTTCAGTGGCACAGTCTAGAGCATTCATGAGTACTGTCCAGCTTTGGCTTAATTTGGCCACCTGAATCTGTAGGCTGAAATTCTACTTGACCATGGTCATCTTCTTTCCTTTTATCTCATATCTTGAATGTCACCTCCATCTTCTTGGAAAAAACAGGGTTGGAGAAGAATAGCAACTCCCCTCTCCTATTTCATTGCCATCTGACGTTCTAGCTACAGATGGTGGCTGACTAATGGTGAACATCCTGTTCCCTTCTGCTGCAGGAAGTCCATATAGAAGAGATAAGAGCAGAGATGCAATGGGAGCAGGCTGGGCTTCCCACTGGGACTGTCTGCCTCCTCATTCTTGAAGCTGCAAGTGTCAGCAGTGTGCTGAGCTCCCAGAAACTGGAAATGACACAAGAGATTGCCATGTAGCTCCTGATGCTTCTTGGGTGCTTGTAATGGTGATACACCTGACTGACACTTTTTCTTTTGTTCTTTTAACTAAGCACTTCAGTTTTTTGAGGTTGGGCACTTTAGTCCATGATTTGAATTTTTTATGACTTGACTTGGAGAAAAATATACTCCTGGTGACTGTATCTCTGCTGAAATGTGACTCTTCTACTGAGCAAGTGTTAATAAAAATGAAATAGATCTTCAGAGCAACACAATCCTCCAGTTTGGAGAAGAAATCCCTGCAGATTTCAACTCCTGGTACTCCTGTGTCTTGCTTGAGTGGATGGAGTAGAGCACTCTGAACTGTTAAGCTCAGTTGCAGCAAACCCACCAGCTTTTGCCTGAGAAGATACTACTGCCTGAGCTGTACAGAAAGCATGAGCTTGAGGCAGGAAAGCTCTGAACTCCCCAGATCCCTGGTTTAGTGTAGTCCTGCAGTTTTTACAAGAACTCTGAGCAGAACTTGAAGTTTCCTGGGCTGGATGTGCTGAACTACTCTTCACTCTTCCTATTTTTGGAAACTTGTGTCTGTCCAGTTTCAGAAATACTTATCCTCAAAAGTGATAGAGCCTTAATACATAGGTCACTTCAGAAAAGGTATACAAAGATAACCTTCAACCCAATGTGAGGGAGTTACTAGCTAATGCTATTCAATGAATAGGAAAATATACTAAACTTGTAGGATGTAAGGTGTTTCTCTGTCTTAATGCTCCATGAATTCCAGTGTTTGGCATAGTAACCTTCATATGATAAATTACACTTATAGCTTATTTTTACTTGCTTCATTTCTGCCATTGCATCAATAAAGTCCTCATAACTTGAAATCTTCAGAAAACAATTTGGGTATCCAGATAAGAAATTTTAGCCTATTTTCTTCTTTCTCCTACCTGCCTTTCTAAAAACTAAAAATGCCTGATGTAAAAAAAGATATTTAGGGATAAACTGAAACTAGATTTAAGAAGCTGTATGTTGCAAAAGTGTAGATCTAAAAATAAGGTATTTCTACTATTAGTGGTATTCTAGGCCTCCCAAATGATTACACAACTCCTTAGGGCTAGAAAGGAGCAAGATGATGGATGATAAAGTAGTGTCATTTTTAGGCATTTTTTGAAAATAAGTGGCTATTTTATTTTTTTTCCAATCTGGGAGCTACACAGCAGGATTAATGGTAACTAATGCAGTGTAGGTTTAGACAAAAAGTAGTCCCAGCAAGTAATTTTAAGTCTCTCCAACATTATCTGATATTGTAAGTAAATAGGAATACATGATGACATTACCTGATTTGTTGGCATGAGTATGGGATCCTAACTTTAAAAGTAGCATATAATTTAAAATGTAAAGGTTTTCCAATGACCATCCTAAAGTATTCCATATGTACTACATTTCACAATATTTTTCATTGTGCATTTTACATATGCTGTCTCTTTGGCAAAGTTTATCAACAGATATTTTACGAGAATCTGGCTGTATATACATTACTGTTGGTGATCCTTCCATTATTAGTTTTACTCAAGTTCACAGGGGAAGCATTGTTTCTATGCCTTGGGAAAAAGTTGTAAATCTTATAATAGAGTTACTTTATAAAACAGCTGCAAATAGTTTTTCTCCAACCCTCTTTTTTTTTTTTTTTTATCCCACTTTTTGACACTTTCTGCAAAGATTTTCAATTTTTGAAAATGGAAATGTCATAATCCTACAATATCCAGAAGCTCAGAAATTGTTTGGAAATCTTAACTTCAATTAAGCCCTTTCCTTTCCCCACAAAGATGTGAAAATAGAGGAAAAACAATTACAGAAATATCCTAGGCAAAAAAATTTGCAAATCACGATTGTTGAGAGAAGAATGCCGCTTCTGATTTAGGAAATACATCTGTTAAAACAAACAAGCAGTGGACTAATTATAGTTGTGGGGCAGCTATTCTGTCAGAGTTGCAAAAATGAGGATAATGGTCCACACTCAGGGGAGAGAAGGGAGCAGAGACAGAGAGTGCTCACTTGTGAGTCAGGCGAATAATGATACTTCAGCATGTCTAATTGTCTAATGCTGCAGTGTGTATAAACTAGGGCATGCTGTATATTTTACAAATTAAAAGCAGCTCAAGGCTGTCGTCTGTTTGTATGAGTTCTGCTCTGCTGCAGAGAAGTTGGCTTTGGGAGTTGTTTCCTGTGTTGCTCACTGCCTGGCTCTAGCAATATGGAAGTGGAAATGTCATTCTGTCGGTTTTGAAAGATGCAGTTGCATCAGCACTGTGTTACTGTGAAAGACTTTTCCTATAATTTTGTCTTTGAATGATCTCCAACAGTCCCTCTGCTTTGCCTCCGGAGATTTAAGTTGGCAAGTGCTCAGTGTTGCTTTGAGTTGTGTCTTTGGATGTGAACTGAAGGTCTTCCTTGTGACCTTCCAAGTTGGCGTGCAAAGCACTGTGCATGGGATACACTAAGGGGAACTAGAGCGGTGAGGCTTTGCATCATCTGGCTTCAGGCGTCGGAAGTGCTTTGATTAGGAGCTTAATCTCCTTGTAGTGAGTGCAGAGGAGGAACTCGGAATACCTAGACTAGAAGCCTACCTCTTTCAAAGCTTTTTGAGTTTTGGCATTGCAGTATCTGTAACATCCCTCCTAAAGATACTAAGACCTGGAAAACCTCTTTTTACTGAAACTCCTGAAAGAGATGGGACCTTTGAGAACTAATGGAAACTAAATATATATATATATATATACACACACAAATATCTTGGTAACTTCTGTTTTCCTTATGCCACAGCATGCTGCCTTCCAAGCTCACCAAGCTATATTACAAATGGAAGGTGGCCAGCTCTGTTCCTTGGTTGCCTTTGTGGATACTTACCCCTAGTAAGCATCGCTGTCTGCCTCTTTCTCCACACAACCTTTGAACCTATCTTTTAATTTGAATTCAGTTCCAGGATTTTGGTAATGTTTAACTATCTTGTTAAAGGTCTTAATCTAATCCGTATATTGTCTTTCAGTAGTAGTAAAAGCTGCCTAAGAAGTTAAACTGAACTGATTTTTCTGTGGTGGGAAGGCTTGAGGCTTGCGTCCCATCACTTTTCCTGGACTGGGTCATTTAAAGTCCAGCTCTGTTTCAGCCTTTTCCTAGCACGGGATGCTGTCAGCTGCTCATGTGGAATGCTAGTGAGTCTCCTGTATCTTGAGGACTGAAAGCATTTTGGCTCCAGCCTTAGCAAATGTTATTGGGTTTAGGTTGTTTCTTTTTTTCCTTAGTAGATTAAACCTGTGCAAATATTAAGGTAACAGGATACTTGATGTGAAAGGAAATGAGTCAGTACAGCATCCACCTATGGCATACAAATAAAAGAAGCAAGCAGGTGCTTCTTTTCTGGCAGCATCATTTTAATTGGTGCTGAAGCATAGGAACAGTGTTTTCACAGAGGCAGTATGTGAGACAGTTGGTACATTTTCTCATCTTATGTGAGGATGAGAAAATATCAGGTAAGGAATTTCATCTCTCAATACCGAAAGCCAAGTTCTGGTTTTAGTTAAACCTAAAAAACTAAGCTGCTGTCCATGTATCACTGTAAAAAAAGTCTACCTTGAAGAGACAGGAACAGGGTCTGTAGAGAGATTTACAAAATCTTTATGCTTGGGCAAGGATTAAGCCCCTGCCTCTTTTACCCTTGCAACAGAGGAGGGTTTATCTGTAACATTTATCTTTATGGTGTCAAGCTCTTTTTGGTGCTGTTTGGAACTGGGGAGTGAATGGGAAAATGCTGAAACCTGTGAGAGGGCCTGAACCCAAGGGGTTTCCTGATTCAGGCTGAAGGCTAACCAGATGGAGATTATTAAGCAATCAAATTGGAGAGTGTTTATCAGAGGTAGCCAGACTTCTGAACTGCTTGAAGTTATCCTGTCAGGAGTTGAAGGTCACAGGTCAGATCCTTTGTCAGGTTTCCCTGCAATAAGCTTTCAAAGGCGAGAGCCAGCACTTTGTAAACTGCCAACATAAACATCTCCTTTCATATAATGCTGGCAAATGTCTGCATATGCAGATATATGCATATGTCTCTAATTACCCACACTTCTTTCAGGCTCAGAGTAAAAAGAAAGCCACAAAACCATATCTTTAAACACTCCAATATAAAACCATGGATCTCAGCATACCCAAACATTGTAGAGTTTGAAAACCTTATCCCAATTTGGATTTTGTCTATAACACACATCTCTACTACAGCCACAAGTTCAGTATGCTCATGCCTTTTAGTAGTTATGCAAGAAAATACCCAGAGACAGATTTGTGTAATTAAAATCCTGATTACTGAGGGGATCAGCATGTGATGAGGCAAGAAATGGTGGCTAATATCTGATGGTATCTTGCAAAAAAGAGAGCCCTAAAGCTTGAATTTGTTTAATGCTTATTTGGCTCCCCATACATGAATGATATTGATCATCTTTTGACAAGCACCACTGATGATAATGGGTAAGAGCAGGGGTGTTATTTGTTTTGGTTTGCATTGCTGAGCATGACATTTAAAACATGCCTTTCTTTAAAGGCATTAGTTTTAAACCTTTCAAGGAGTGTTTTCAGAGTCAAGCTTCTCAGGCTTCATCTTCCCACTTCTGTAAGACTAGGTGCTTACAGCAGCTGACCAGCTGTGATCAGCATCACCACCTGCTAGCAGGCATCTTCTCTAGTACTGCTGAAGGATGCCTCTGTAGCCACCACTGGTTTTGGTATATGTCTGTAAAAAGGGTTATACAGTGTGTTTAATTTCTGGAACAAGGGACTGGATTTTATGACCTAAAAATCCTCTGAGAACTAGATATACTTGTATATTGTTAGTCTTTCTTGTGAATTGGAAACTTGGTGAAGAAAAAGACCAAAATTACTTTATTCCCTCTGAAATTTCAGTGCTTCTGAAAATCACATCCGTAGAGAGCTCTAGTTAGATCCTGACAAAGAATCCTTGCTTTTAATTAAATTCTAAGTATTTCTTGGTAGTGATTACAGTTGTTTTAATTATTTCTATAAGTATGATACCACTGGCTCACACTGGAGCTTTTCAAAATGCATCTCTTCTACCTAGAAGGACAAATAGTGTGCTCTCATGAGTGAACGCATGTGATTTGGAGATACTGTAGTTAACAGATTAGTGTTTCTATGATTTTAAAGATTCAGCTGTCAACTTTCATTTACTTTTAAACCTCACTTTTTTTTTTTTTTTTATCCTGGGGCATTATAGAAGGAGTTTATTGTAAAATTGGAGTGATCCAAACCAAGAAAAGAAAATTAAAGAATGCCCACAGTTCCCACAAGAGGTGTGGAAAACATGGAGATTATTCAAGTTTTACTGGGGAAAAATAAGCAAGAAAAAAGTGAAGAAGATAAACAATTCTAACATGTAGGTCAAGAGGTCATCCCAACTTGCAGAGAATATTGTGTAGACTGAAGATAGCATTCTGGTGCCTGTGAGGTGGCTATTGCTTGCTGGAGCTCCCTGGTGAGCCATCCCCGGTCCTTCTTATCTACTCCTTCTTGCCCCAACTTAGAACTGTGCAAATCCCCTCCTGTCACGCAAGCAAGGGGACCTGCTCCTGTTCTTTGATCAAAGTGACAGCATTGCTCACATGAGGAGCACATGTGATATCATACAATGGAGCATGTGCGTCTGTATTAGGTTGCCTGATCTGAGTTGCATGACAGTCCTTTCTGTTTCTGACTGGGGAATGATTGAGGTGGGACTCATTGAATACCTTTAAGTGAGCAGTACGCGTCTGGCCACATGATGAGGAAGGTGTCCTGATGCATACTCCACCAATGTGACTATCAGAGGCAGTATGTATCAATAAATTGTCTGCCTTGAATGTAGCTTTGTCACTAAATTTAGCATTCATGCTAATAGACATTAACATTTCAGTCTCTTCTATCCTTAGAAAAAAAAAAGGGTATTTGTAAATGAAAGATAAAAACATCTTTCTTTGACTTACACAGTTTTGTGAGAAAAAGGCTGCAAACAGCATCATTCTGTTCAGGTTTTCATAGATAGGACTATTCCTAATTCATTCAACTTTTTCTAGTTCATAAGGAGAAGACGAAGTGAAGAGACCTCATTCCAGCAGGACAGCTGGGAATGCAAGCAAGTATCACAAGTCCCAGGTTAGAATGCTGTTCTCCAGGCATACAGCAGCTGAAAATGCTATCTCCAAAGCCATCCCTTGCCTGCTTGAGAATACCTCACCAGGGGCTGAAGGGCTGGTTCAAATGGAAACAAGAGGTTACTTGCATTGGCTAGTGAATTAGGCACTGTAATCAGACAACTTCTGCTCAAAACCACTTCCAAATGAAAAGAAAGATTTTGAAGAGCTCTCTAAAACTGGTTACATGTAATGCAAATGATACAAGGTGCCATGAAATACATTAGGTGGAGCAGGTAGGGAAGTGGGACTTCTTCGTTAGCTGAAAGGCTTAGCTCTTGTGGAAGTGTCCTATTTCACTTTGCATTAGCTACTGTAGTGTCCTGATCCACTGGGTACTGATCCAATGGGTATGATGCTGTCTGAGGGCTAGTCCCTCATATTAATTCCTGTAATTCTTTTTTCAGTGTCTGAAATTAGTTGGTAATTGGGTGGCAATTGCCATAATAACTCAGACTATTCACACTTTGAAACATGGAATATCTCTTTTCCTCCTGATACTTTCCCGCTTCCCAAGTGCTCTTTTAAAGTGTTTCTCAGAGATTCTCTTATTGTCTACATGTCATAATTCCCCAAACACACTAAAATAAATGTCATTCCATCCTACAGTATTTCCATATGTAACCTTGCCTGTAAAATAAATGAACAGAAATCAAATACTACTACCCTTATTCAACATTTTTGCTTCTTTTTAGACAAATTCAAAAAGGCATTTATTATGTTAACAATTTTAATTATTTATATTGACTTTATCTCCAAATCTGTGCTTCACCTGTTCTCGGTATGTGCAGAAACCTTTCATTCTTCTCATCCTCCTCCAGCTCATATCAACTTGGTTTTGCTTTTCTCCTTTTGATTTTTTTTTATAGGCTTTTGTTTGTTTTTTTTTTTTTCTTGCAAACCTTAACTGGCTCTGCCTCCTCATTTAGTTTCTTCCTCCTCCTCCATTTCCAGTACAGATTATTCTTTGTCCTTGGAGCTTTGAGCAGTCCCATGTGAACACTCATCAGTTACTTCTGTTGCTTTGCTGACATGAGTGTTGCAGCGTGCTGAATGGAAGAGTCAGCAATGCTTGGACCTTGATTATGAGAAGACCCTCCCCCTGCTACTTAAAACCTCCCTTGCAAACACTGGAGGGGAGGGGAAACACATGGTGGAGCTGATATATTAATACACATACAATAGCACCAATTGCCTGCAGGAGTAAAAAACCCTGAACACCTAACTTGAGAACAAAATTAATTTTAAAATGTAGGTCATATGCTAACGCAGCTCCCAGTGTAACCTGTGTAGCACCACCAAGCACAACACAGGAGTGAATTGTGCCTTCTTGCTTTTCTTGTTTGCTCTTTTTGCTGTTTTCTATTTGTCTGCAACTAAATCAGCTGTCAGAAGCAATGACCACATTAAAGAGAGGATTTCTTTGTCTAATGATCAATAACAATGTTTTGCATTGTTCTTATCGTGGGGACGGTGGGTACTCCTCCTTCATTGCTGATGCGGAAAGGAAATGAAGGATTTCTTCTATGATCAAGTTGCTTGGTGGGCCGGCTGTGTCATGGGAAATGCTTGCTGACCTATCTGGTTTGTGCTCCACAGCAGTTGTGCCCTGATGCTCTGGCCAGGGGGACTGGAGAGCTCAGACCTACCAGCAGAAGTAGTTGTGCTTTGTGGCTGCACCTATGTGGTATGAGCAGACTTAATGCATTCACACAGAAAGATTTGATTTGCATGCACTTTGTAGACCCAGTGCTTTACTGAAACATTAGGCATGCGTTCTCCTGCATGACCTTCACAGTTTGTCCATGTATGAAGTCTCTGACTGTTGGATAACTGTTCAGCTCTGAAGGGATGGTTTCTTTACTGCTATTGAAGCTGTGTCTTTACCATGTGGTTTAGACATTTGCAAAGTTCAGGACATTAAATGGAGGCTGTGACAGATTTAGAGCTGCACAGTAAGAACTTATAAATACCATATGCTGACTTGGGTTATTGGGCTGTTTACTGCATAATTATATTGTTTAATACAGGGGAATGGGGAGAAATAAGTGAGAGAAAAAGATGCAAGAAAAGGTACTTGTCAAAAGTTCGAGTACTAGAGGGCAATGCCAAAGCAAGGAGGAGGCAAAGCTTGTCCAGAAAAAACAAGCAAACAAATGCAGAAGTGGCATTTGGAAAAAAAACAACCCAAACCAAATCAAAAACCGAACACCAAAAGTATCTTAAGAGGATGGTTGGCTTTTGAACCCCTAGAGCACCTATCTGGTGAAAGGCTGAATATGGGTGTCTGAGGAAACTGAGCTCACCTATGTTAGTGCCTGGAGGAAGCAAGCATGCAGACCTATAGCAAACATACCTGCTCTTGCCTGCAGAGCCTGGTGAACTGTGTAGTGTGTGTTAAAATGAGGATTCAGTGATGCTAAGTAGTATTGAAGGAGTTTATTTTTTGTCTCTTTTGGTTGTTAAAAAAAATCATTATAAAAAGGCTTGAGTTTTCTTTTAAGATCCTTTAAAATATTTTCCTTTACTTTTTGTACCAGAAGGCTCAAGAAATTACAAGTCAAGCAAGACATTGTTTCAGGACAGTAAATTTATTTTTTCCTGCCTCAGCTTTTCAACTCAGTAGAAAATTAAACGGATTTGTGCAGGCCAAAGTATCATTTGGATCTTCCAGCAAACCGTAAGAAAATCAGTCCATATAGACGTTTATAGTTGGTCCTGTACTTTAAAAACTCCCTCCTCAGAAAGCTTACCGCTAAAAATCCCCAAAGGCTTTGTTTTAAGACTGTTTGATCCCTGACACATTGCAGTCTGATTCTGATAGAAGAGCTGGGAACTGGATCTAGTAAATAAGAGTAAAGTCTTTATCGAGCACTTCCACCCAGTATGACAAGTACCTCAGCATAATACATGTTCTTTATGTTGGCAGCACTGGGCTGCAAGCCACTTGACTACCTGGTATTCCAGGAGCTTTGGAGATGCGGCTCCTGCTGTGCATAGCAGAGTTGAATTTCTTGGCAGACCTGTACAGCCCACCTTGATCTCCATGTGCTTGAATCTGGAGTGGTTTGACATTACTGCTAGTATGTTCTAGCTGGCAAAGCAGGCACAGTTAAGCTAGCATGGGCATTGCAGCAGAAATCATGAAATTGCAGCAGAATCACAGAATACTGCCAGAGAAGATATAAGCAGGCCCCTTGGAGAAAAAGAGAAAAATAGGTAGAGGTGTAGCATCATATCAGGCGTAGTTACAACACAGGTTGTCATTAGAGAAAGGACTCATTCAATCTTGTGTACGAAGGAGACACAGTCATTTTGTTGGGTTGCTTCTAGCAAAGATGAACATGTGGCTGCTGGCACAAAGCATGTGAGGAGAACATGAGAATTCCACTATTTCCTTTTTCCTCCTGCAAAAAGTAATTGCTGCACTCATTTATTTGTGAAAGCTGGCTGCCTGGATGGAGTGGTACCATGAGATGTTGAGAAATGGCTTAGATGTTGTTCACTTGAATGGTCATCTTACTGAACAAACAACTGCCCATTTAAATGTCTACTTAATTATAGTGGTGCCAGTTTGTCCCATGCTTGTAACAGTTGTGTCAGCATTTTTACAATAAACCTTCGTTACCTAAATTTTATATCTGTCTGTAAAATGTTTCTCTGGGCAAGTATGTGATGTATTAGAGGTAGAAAAAAGTATAAAAATGTCCAAATGTCCATTACAAGTTAAATTATAAGTGGGCATCATGATTTCAAAGAAAATATTGTATCTTGGCCTTATCTAGTAGTCTTGCAGTAAAGGTATGCCTGCTGTGGGGAAGAGCTTGCTTGTCCTGGAAAGGATGGCAGCTGGCTGTAGTACGGCATATTTTAGTCAGCTAGCCCTCAGCTGAACTGGTGGTTACCACATCTGCTGTGATAGAGCCTTCTGACAAAGTCATTTCATGTCTCCAGTAAACTTCCATACCCTCAACTCTTGCATGAAATGACATGACACATTTTCCATCTCCTTTAGCTTCTTTTGTCTTTCCCCTCTCTGCTTTTATCTTTTGTTTTTGGGGTTGGTTTTCTTTTTCAAAGTAGGCAAAACAACAATTCTTGTGATGTCTCCTAGCATCGCAAAAATCTGCAAATGAAAAATTCAGCAAACCAGTGTTAGTGATTCCCACACACCCATGTTTTTGTGCAGCTCTATGCTCTCTTTCTTAGAGGCACACATTTCAATGCCCTCTCAAGAGAGAAAAATCATTTAGAACAAGGAGGTCTTTCCCTGACTGGCTTTTCTAATCTGCTTGACTTTCCTGCTTCTATCTCAGCTGTCCAGGTGCTTCTGTACTTTCCGAAACCCAGCTTTGACTGGCTCACATCTATTAAAGGGCCTGCTCATTTACAGCACTCTGGTGACATGAGGAAGTGCTATTGCCCCCATTTATTTGACTAAATATAGCCCAAATGAGATTAATGGCTTGCCCAAAGGAGAGCAGCATGGATAGGAAATGATTGAGTCTGATCTGTCATAAGGAAAAGATAACTTTCCTCCTTTTCTGGGTAACTTTGTTTTTAAAGATGAATTTGGGAAAGTATTTCTAAAAAGCACTAACCAAGATGTTATAGGAGAGTATCTTGTCATACCTTAGTTTATAATCCCACAAGCTGTATTTTCAGACTTTTACTTCGAGTTTAAGTGCATGTTGTCAGTTTTGCTCATCCATTTTTCACATCTGCAGGTGTTCATTTTTGTTATGTTTGTGCAAATCGGGTATTTAAATGTCAAAAACTCTGATATGATCATGTCTTTCGTTCATCTTCCCCTGTTGAGGTAACTGCAGGGGCCTCTGATTATTAAGTAATGGGAATTAACAAGACAAATGTAAACATTTGATCAAAGGGGTTGTACTTGGAAAACTTAATTAGAGGGCATGAAGCCATTAAAGAGTAAAGGCCTGCCGGCCTGGTGCTGGCGGGGAATTGCTGGCCTTCACAGCTAAAAGCTCAGCCAATTTCTCTACTCTGAAGGGTTTATTTTTGTTCAGAGAAACAGTTGGAATAGTCCATTTTATTTTATTTATTTATTTTTTTATAGTTAAGGCTGAGACAATTTTTTCCCTATACCCATTTCAAATACTTTACGCAACATCTACTTTCAGCAGGGACTTAAAAATGTATCCATGCGCTTCTTTCTGACGTGTATGCTGACTGGTGTTGAACTTCGTTGAAATGCTCGTTTTGCAAAAGTTCTTGCATTTCTTTGTTAAAATTCATGCAAGTAAATAAAGTATAATCTGCAAAAGCCAGAGATAGTTTTTAATTGCACAGGAACAGCACTGAATCTCAGTGGCTCGGAACCTCTCTATTTTAAAGCGTATTCTGCTTAACACTCTTCAGCATGTATCTTGCAGGCCTTTTTGCTGCTTTCAAAAAGCATGACAAAAGGGAAAATTAAAAAAGAAGCATTTTTGGGTTTTTTTTTGCATTTTTCTAGGTTTATAATAATAAAAACTCAATTGATATATCCCTTAATAAGATGGAGGTGAATTGTTTGCTGTTGGTATAATACATGTCCTAGTGTTGCTTTTGTGATTGTGAAACAGATGTGTAGTGGGCCTGGCTGGGATAGAGTTAATTTCATTTGTAAAAGCTTGTAGGGTGCTACATTCTGGATCTGCGATCAAAACAGAGTTGATAGCGCACCAGTGGTAGTCAGTACTCAGCAGCGCTTATGCAGTGTCAAGGCACTTTATGCTTCTTGCACTGCCCCACCAGCAAACAGGCTGGGGTGTGTGAGAATCTGGGAGGGGACACAGCTGGGGTAGCCAAGCCCAGCTGACCCAAAGGGATATCCCATGCCATATGACATTGTGCTCAGCATGCAAAGCTGGGGGAAAGGAGGAGGAAGGGGGGACATTCAGAGTTATGGTGTTCATCTTCAACCCATGGTTTCCACACTTGTCTTTGATTCTCACTCCCATCCCACTTGGGGTTTGTGGGAGCGAGGGAATAGCTGTGTGGGCATCAGCTACCTACCAGGGTTAACCCACAACAGGGCAGAAGCATGTCAAAGGGAAAGTAGGTGTTGGGTATTGGCAGCCTGACTAATGAGAATCATCAGTAGAGGGCATGTGGTCAGAGACTGAAGTCACATTTTACAGCTCGCTTTGTGTTTTGCAAGGCTGCTTCTTTAGGGCAGCTGAAGAATGTGCAGAAGTTGAGGTAGGAGCATGACAAAAGGAAGTGAGTTGTGGATAAGAGTACAGTTGATTACGGTTTGTAGAGGAGTTGTCTTGAGCCAATATCTAAGTTGGAATCTAAGGAATATCTAAGTTGTTACGATGCTCTTCGAAGAGGTCAGCATGAATGTCCTTACAGTCCTCCCCTTGCCAAGTAAAGGAAACCAATCCAAGGCACTGGAAATGTGTGTCCTTACCTCCTGTAATGTCAGTAATCCACAGGGCTTTTTGGATGGTGGCCTCATTCTTTGAGAAAGGAGTGCTAATGTGCATGATCAGCTGGTGAGCTCTTGGTCATCTTATCAATTCTGTACACCTTGCGTGTTTTTCTGCTGTCTTGTTCCAAGAATTAGATGCAGCATCTCCAAAGGCTTATGCCAATGCTCTGGTTATGTTGTTTAAATAAAACACAGTCAAAACTCCTGAGGGTCAGAAATCGTTCCTATTGAAGGCTCCTATGGGATTAGTATTGGACCCTTATTAGGGCTTGATCAATGAAGCTGTTAGCTTGGTCCAAGAAATTTACTGTCTGTTACACTGTTGCAAGTCTAAGTGCTGGTGCTGAGTAAGAAAGACTGCCTGGGTAGCATTATGTTGATAACTATGCTAAGTGAATGCAGTCCCAGGGTGACTGTTTCTAAAATGCATAGCGGAATGAATTACAGCACCCCTGAAAGGAATGAATTGGGTAAACCTACTTTGATGGCAAAATGGCTTCAAATACATGCATCTTTGCTACTCCAAAAGGCTTCAGTGCATCTGATGTGTAGGCTATGATCTTCACTTCTGTCCTGCAGGGTATTCACCATCTTGTTGCTTGCTGTGTGTACTTCTTGCAAAGTTTCCTTTCAGGTGCACTTGTAGTATTGTGCATTAGAAATTCACAAGGAAAATCCAGCAAGCAGTGCTTGAGATTTTCAAATGACAGGCAGATAGCTATTAGCAGTAATCCTCTTTCTGTATTCTCCAAAGAGCTCTTTGACAAGGGTGTGTGCAGGACAGGAAGCACTTGACAGGATTCAGCTAAAATCCTTCTACTGCAAATGAAGGAAACAGAGACCCTCCATCATCCTCAGCATTGGTGCAGACAGCCTGCTCTGTGAGGCAATGTCTCCATAGCTGTATGTGGTGGGGGCCAGTCTCCTGCATCTGCCTAAAAGGCCACCCAGAAGTTGTGTGGGTTTGGAGAGCAATAGACACTGAAAGTTACGGTCAGCGCACAAGCCTGCAGCCAAGAG
This sequence comes from Psittacula echo, assembly GCF_963264785.1. NCBI lineage: Eukaryota > Metazoa > Chordata > Aves > Psittaciformes > Psittacidae > Psittacula > Psittacula echo. Next base: position 56,850,381 of record NC_137735.1, read on the forward strand.
CCCCTGAAACAACACTGAGATGAGCACTGTGTGGGGTTGTACGTGGTTTTTGATTCCCCCCCCCAGCATCCTCTTCCCTCTTCTTCCCTTACTTGTGTGTGATGGATGGATGGCAGTGAAGTAACTCTCCTGTCACTGCTAAAAGAAGGGTGATCACTACTTGGTCAACTGGGTGCTTTCAAGTCCCACAGGGCCTACCTGGAGCATTTGACAGCCAGAGGAAAAGGGGAGTGGGATTACAGAGAAAGGATTTTCTTAGCTTAAGAAGCTCTAGACCTTTGACTTGGGGGACAGTATGGGTCAATGCTATTTCTATAAGGCTAAGAATAGGGTATCCTGCTGAGGCTGTGTAAGTGGGACTGGCAGTAGGGTCATGCCTAGGAAATAAGAGATGTAAAGCTTTCTTTCCTGGAAGGCAGGCAGCCAGCTGGCATGTCCATGTCTGACCATCAAAGTGTATCTCTTCCGAGGCTGTCTGTGACTTTTGGGCTGCATCTCATGGCTGTAGGAAGGATTACTTATTGTTTAAATACAGCCCGTCAAAACTAATGTGTAGAGTGAGAATTTGCCCTGTTCTGGTTTTTGTCCGTAATGAACTTCCCAATGCTTCTTAAATAAATTGCAAGTTATGTATTTTCTTTAAATTGCATATTGCTTATCTGTACCTTTTACAGACATAAAAGGGAGGAAGCTGGCCAAGTGGGTTGGCTGTGGTGAAAACAACCTTTCTGTGTTGCATATGAATAACTGTGTACTGTGGGCATGCAAATCTGAAGGAGTGTGATCATACTTCAGCTGATGTCAGTGAAGTTACAAATTATAAACAAAATCAAGATTTGTCTCACTGTGGCCTCCTTTGAATCCATACTTCCTTGATCTATGGTTGTAGCTGATTTACAGTTAGTGACTCCATAATTCCAGACTTTTCTGCCAAAACCCATCAGCCTTCCCCATGAAGATCTAAGCTTTTCTTTGGGAAGGAAATAATTTAGTTAATTTGCTGAATAAGTGTGTGGTAGAGTTTTGTGGGTAAGCCTAAGGGAGAAGATTAAAATCACAAAACACATTTGAACATCAGCTGGCTGTATGAAACACAAGACAATGAAAGTCAAGACAATGACAACAACAATTTAATAGTTTATTTAAAAATCTCCAGCATTTTGCTACAAAACTGCATAGTGATCTAGGCTCTGAAATGCTTGTGTGTACGATGGGTACGATAGCTTTTCTTATATCAAGACTTGGATTTAAACATAAATGGCAACTGGAAGAACATTACTTTGTAGAAAGTCTGAGGATGCTCTTCCCTTGTTTGCTGTGTAATGATCAGTCTAGCTATTGCCACATGTGAACTCTTAGTCTTAAATTACATCATTTCAAAGAAATCTGCACTCAACATTTGCATTAAAGGATCGCTTTTAAACAAATTCTAGCAATAACCACATGATAAATTCTGGTTTTCCGTAAGTTCATTACTGTCTGCTTCTGATTGCCCTGCTGGCATTGTATCTCTCTCATGACACAACTGTTGACGAAGGCTTGATGTTTCACACATGGAACTTTGTGAAAGTTTCACCAGACCACACAGCTGATTTGTGCAGCTAGCAGGTTTCATTGTCCGCTGCAGGAAATCACAGTTTGAGACACAAGGTGGGAAGAGACAAGAGGGTTCTGGTTTTTTAAAGAAAACAAACCAAACCTAAGACAAAACCCCTTCTGTACAGAAGTAGCCAGTTAAATTAATGTTACTTTATGTAAATCCAGCAAGTGGTTACGACCATAAAGTGACCAGAAGCATAGGAACAAGGCTGGAGTTGAAAGAATAGACAAGCAGGTCCCAGGAGTGTGAAGATGCATCATGTTTAGCATTTCCCTTCTGTTTGGGTTTACATCATGAATGCCTATGTGATCTGATTGCTGCAGGTGGACGCCATCAATTCAGCTTTATCTTGTTCATAATCATAGACCCTTCTGTGAAATATCCCAATTTCAGCCTCAAGGGTGCTGCGAAAACCAGAAGCAATTTGTTTTGGTGATCTAGGAAGAGTAGCCCTTCTGAAGGAGAGAAATAAATTTTCCCTGCTTATAAAATTAAAAAGGTAAAGAAAAATTTGGCTTTGAAAAGCTTTAAAGACACAGTCTTTTGTATTTGGCCTGGCTGTGGCCAGGTGACTTGGTACCAAACTGGAGACATTCTTGAGGTTATCCTGGTAACATAAGATTTGAATTAGTGATGTTTAAGCCTGTTAAAACATAAATTGAGGTTGGGACCACAACACTGCTTGAAATTGCTAGTAATAACAATGCCTCCATATCTGTGGAGTCTGTTTAAAGGAGTATGACGAAAGTGGTGGTGGAAAGAAGCTAAACACTCAGTTGGTGTCCCTTTCAGAACATTTGGGTATCTCAAGTTCAGCATGAAGAAACCACAAACAGACACACACACACCCCCGGCCAAAATCTAAAAGAGCTGGTTCTAAAGTGTTTAATTTAGGGATCTCAAAACTACTTTTACTGTATGTGGTATTGCAGTCTCTGTGTCCAAAGCAAGTCAAGCTCCTAAATCAGATTAGTTCATTGATGCGGTCACCTCTCTGTTGCCTTCCTGAAAACTCAAGGCTCATGGCATCACACTTTATAATGAAGAAAGACTGAAACTTTTTTTTTTTAAGCAAAGGAGGACTTTTACAGAATGCTTTAACTCCAGAAAAGGCAAATAAGAATCTTGAAACACAGGACTTGAGGTTAAATAAGTTTTCAGTACTATGTGTTATATGCTGCCTCATCTTTGACCACAGGGTAGGCATGTTTCATCTACCTGTGATGGGGAAGTTGAGACAAGATGCAGTGGTGTTATTCCTCCCAGGATCTGAGTATGAGGACAAACCCCACTGTTCCTTACTCTGTCCCCATTTCATTGGCCAGCGAACTCTAAAGGGCTCTACTGTGCTTAGCTTTATGATGCTTATAGTTAACTGCTATCAATCTCTTTGGGGTTTTATCTTGGTTCTTACGGTGCTTATTGTGGTTTAAACTATCAAGATTCAGAGTGTGTGCAAGTAGTATTTTGTAACTGAAAGGTGTTTTCCATTTCCATTTCCATCTTGTTCATAGTCCTTGAATTAAGTCACCATGGAAAAATGCCAAATAATACACCCTTTTTTTGGCAAATAAATGTAAAAAACTTGATGCCTCAAGCGTATTACATGCTTTGCAGGAAATTCCCAGCCTCTTACAACAAAGAGACAGCCAGGCACCGTATCAGCTTTTCAGAGCAGATCAAAATTTCTGTTACTTGCAGGAATTGTGGAACGCACCTTTTTGAGTACCATTCACATGCACCCATTTCTAGATGCCGGGTATCCAAGATGTGTTCTGTGGCCATTGTTTGTCTTTGAGAGGCACTATCATATGAACCAGATACCCGCAGCAACTTCAAAATGCTAAGAACTAAATTGACAAATACAGATCCACGTGTATCTCTAACTGGAAAGCCCAAGCATATAACATGTTACTGAGGTATTATGGCATATTTCATTAGTAACAAGAGCACTTTTTATATTAGAATATTTGAATGTGTTTGAGGTGAAATTCCATCCTACAACAAGGAATTTAGGAGTTGGACATCCTATTATATGAAGACTATTTGGTGTTATTGATACAGTGTGTGCTGATAAAACACTTTTCATCAAAATGCAGTTAGGTTTATGTGTGATCAGGCTGTGTAAAGCAGAATCACCCTAGACAAAGGGCTGAGCCTAGAAGACATATTATTAATAGCTACCTGTGTTCTAGCAGAAAGATGTAAATTGCCCAGTTCATGTTCTCATATCAATACATTAGCTTTCAGTGCTTGTGTCTGGCATGTCAGTAAAGTCGTGGGAAATGAGTCTCCCATCCTGAGGTGGTGCAGCGTACAGCGAGGACTGAACAGTTTGCATATGTACAACCACCATGGCAAATTAGAAGTTGTTTGGCCTTGCTTGTCTCCATTCTTTCCCTCTTCACAATTACTATGGTCTGAAGGATGGGATTCTCCTAAGGGAGATGAAAGGCATTTGTGGTGTACCAGGACCAACCTCCTTTACATAGTCTTCAAACCAAATTAAACTCCACAACTAAATAGCTGTGATCTCTGGGGGGTGGGGGGGGGGGGGGAATAAATAATCAGAGCCAAATCTGGACTTCTCAATTCAAATCCCAAGGACAGCTTAAAACAATGGTTGTACATGGACTGTGACTGGTACTTAGGATGTGGGCTGCTGGTTCTCTTTTGCTTTTCAGTCACAGTAAGAAAAGCTAGGGGCAGGACTCTTAACCTCATCAAAGAATAGTTAGGGTTGGAAAGGACCTTAAGACCATCTAATTCCAACCCCCCTGCCATGGGCAGGGATACCTTACGCTAGACCATGTTCCCCAAGGCTCTGTCCAACCTGGCCTTTAACACCGCCAGGCATGGAGCATTCACAACTTCCTTGGGCAACCCATTCCAGTGCCTCACCACCCTCACAGTAAAGAACTTCTTCCTTATATCCAATCTAAACTTCCCCTGTTTAAGTTTAAACCTGTTACCCCTTGTCCTATCACTGCAGTTCCCAATAAATAGTCCCTCTCCAGCATCTTTGCAGGTGCCCTTCAGATACTGGAAGGCTTCTATGAGGTCTCCACGCAGCCTTCTTTTCTCCAGGCTGAACAGCCCCAACTTTCTCAGCCTGTCTTCATACGGAAGGTGCTCCAGTCCCCTGATCATCCTTGTGGCCCTCCTCTGGACTTGCACATCATCCTTACATGTCATTTGCAGATAAAAAATTTCTGATCAGAAGCTCTGTAAAGCTGGTACAACAGGATCAGTGGGTTTTGGTTCATGCCATAACTGCAGGCAACCATTGCATACTGGCCTGGACTGGTGAGGCGCATCCCTGAATGCTACCTTTGTTTTATGCTGGGGAAAAGCTGACCAAAGGGAAAAGTTGTTGCACACTCCATGAGTCTGACTGAAAACCCCGTAACTGCTTTTAGTGCTTTTATGCCTTCTGGAATTCCTAGAACAAGTTTTTCTTGCCTTATGGATAAAAGAGGTGACTGGATGTCCCAGAATGCATTATTTTCCTCAAGTCAAACATTTTGATCAAGATGGAATTATTTCTCTTTTCTCTTCCTGCTTACCTGTACTGTATTTCATGTGATGGGGCACCATGGTATCACATAGCGATGTGGGAGCGTAATTTCCTTCCTTCTCCTTAGGATCTGAACACTTCCACTGTATACTTGGGTTACACATTCTCACTTCAGGCTGCTTTTCCCCTGCTGCAGCTTTTTCCCTGCCACAGCTTTTTGAAGACACTGGTAAAATTTGGACTTTTAGCAGTTCTTGTAATGTATAATTGTATCAGATAAATGTGGATCTCCTGTAGAGCCTAATGATGTAAAAAAATTAACTGTGAAAGTGGTGCCAAGTTCAGTTCATGAACATTAGTAGTTTTAATGGCAAGAGTTTATGGTGGAAACCCTTTGTGGAAGGCTCATGTCACTTAGACACAAATAACTGTACTGACAGTACAAAGTTATCTTTGACTTCAACAGGGTCAGGATTTAAAGCTTTAGTTTCAAAAAGTGGTTGGGAACTGAGTTACTGCTATATACCGGTGTGATCGGGAACCTAGATTCATAGCTTGAAAACTTAGTTGTGCAATGTAGCAAAAATATTCAGGAAGGCTCTGAAAAACTTCCCTTTTCACTCACTTTTTATTCTCAATTTTTGATAGCCTGTGGAGTTCTGCCTGTCCATGTAGGAATGCCTAAAAGTTAGAGACTTCTAGAACTTAAAGTCTAGAAATCCTTTTATGGCTCTAAAGTCAGATTCTGCTGTTACTCAATATTTGTGTGGAGCCACAGGTGATTTACATGTCCTCTGGCCCAAAGGTATTGCAATCTAAATTGACCTCTACAAGACAAGATACTAAGGAAGATAACAGCAAGTAAGGAAATGGAGGAGGAATCTGCTGGACAGGTTTATGGGCTGTTTGGGAAGTATCACTATGTAGCATGTCAAAAACTTTTTGCGTTTTTAAAAGTAGGGCAATGATTAGCCTGTTATTATGTGGAACAGCGTTGTGGATTATGGAGCTATAGGAAATAGTCTTAAGGAAGGAGTTGCGTGAAGCCTGTGGGAGCAGATCCATAATAATCAGACTGTATGCTGCAGAAATAAATATCCTATTTGACTAGAAAGCCCAGATTTATTTTTTTTTCCTCTGCACTGAAATGGAGCAGTGCACTGAAATGGAGCACTTGAGTCTAACACTCAAAGCACCCACACACTTGAGTTTTCTCTTCTACTTGCTTTTGAATTCAACCATGAGCTAAAAAAGGACCCTGTCTCCTCCTGCTCCAGAAGCAACTGAAAATAACTGTAGGTCAAAAAAATAATGACCGTTTTTTGTTGTTTGCTGGTATGTGTTTCCTTTTCTACCTTCTGCTTTTGAAAAATCTTCCGACTTTTGAAAGACTTTTTTCTTTCTCCTTTCCCCCCTTAAGCCCTCTGCTGCTTTCCTTCTTTTTACCATATTCTTTACATTAGCTCAGATTTTCTATAGCAATTACAGGTTTTTGCTCTTCCATGTTTTTGGACTGATGTTCTTGAAAGCTCTTACCTCTAGAAATGGCATTTCTTGAGGAAACTGGCAGTTTTATGTTTCTCATTCAGCATACCAGGTATTATCTGCACTGGGCTAACACTCTTAGTTACAAAGCAAGACCAGTCTCTCAAAGCACACACATAGCATTCAGTTTTAATGTTGTCGTGTAACTATCTGAAATTCTCTTTATGCACATTTCTATTTTATCAAGCATGTACTGTGCCTTGTAATCATGGATGCTTGCAAAGTATCAGTCTTCAGCCAGGGAAATAACTTGGACATTTTTTAATTCAAAAAATTACTGGTTTAATCTGAAAAAGATGCATGTAGGAATAATTACCATAAAAGATGTCTCTCTAGCCTGGGATCAGCAGTGTTTTCGCAAATTACACCTAGAAACAGATACAAAGAGATTTCCTAAAGCACTGGCCATTGTTGCCCAGAGAAGTGGGTGCTTCATCCCTGGCAGTGTTCAAAACCAGACTGGACAGGGCTTTAAGAAGTGGACCTAGTGGAAGGTGTCCCTGCCCATGGCAGGGGGGTTGGAATGAGGTGATCATTAAAGTCCCTTCCAACCCAAACCATTCTATTATTCCATGATTTTATTTCTGCAACAGATGACTGGGTTAACTCCTTCTCTGTTGTTGACACTGATTTGCTCTGACATCTTACGTCTCTTACTCCAGAGTGTGTACGTGCAGTGTGACATATGATATTCCCAACAGCTTGACCCTTTAACAAGGGCATGATGCTCCACAAGTTAAATGGAAAGTTTGGGTAGTTTATCTACCTTGTTCTTATATCAAGGCAAGGCTTAATATGAAATTCTACTGGAGGAAAGGAATATCTTACCTAAAATGTAAATGTAAAAAAATGTAAAATGTCATGTAAAAAATCAAAATGTAAGAATGTTCTTACTTTATTTTCATAACAAAAAGTTTATTGCTGACTTGCCGTGGGAGTTTTCCATTACCCTGAAGTAAGTATCAGCATAATACTCTGAAATAATTTTCTGGTTCAGGCAAGTTGGCTTTCCATTATTTACTGGATGATACCGCTTTTCTTATTCACTGTTAAATCCAATTTGGACTTCTGGGCTGAGGGTGCCAATTTTGGCTAATCTGACACATTCATTTTGCTGTATTGCAAAATATACAAAAAAATATGCCCCCGGCCACCCTAGTTGTGCTGGGCTCCATCAAAGATACTGCAGAGCCAGGCTGGCTCTCCTGGGGGGTGCAGCCCAGGGTAGGGGAAGGGAAAGGAGGCTGGGGGGAGATAAAGGTGACCTCAAAGCAACTTCATCCCCTCTGTTTTCCTGCTGCTCCTGCAGCTTTTGTAGGAAACACGATGCTTCGTGCCAAGTGAATTGGCCCAGAGTAGACTTGAAATGCATGTGCTATGGCACTTTGTTTACGTTAAGCATACCTCTGGTATGCTTTTGTGCTGGGGCTTCATGGGAGCTTGCACAAGATAGCTTGTGGTTGCACTATGCAGGGGCATCAGCAGTAACAAACATTGTGATTGTTTGCCTTACTGATAGGAAGAGCTCAGTCATTTATAACTACACTGGCAAAACTTAGAGAAAGGGCATAAATCATGTTCTCTGATGAAGGTTTTTGTGGAAGCTGCTGTTTGCTAAGGGTGTAGGGCCAGTTAGCCATGCTGTAGCTCTCCCTATGCTAGTAGGTGAGCGGATGATGGAGTGTGGATGTCTTGCTTTTGTACCAAACACTCAGTTTTTGAGTGAGGATTAAAATTCCCAGGGCCGTCAAAATGTCACGGGTTGCCTGGATGTCCCTGTGAGGCCAGTGAGTTCTATGGTGGGCTGCAGGCCAGAGCACTGGCACACTGTGACTCCATTGCTGCCTCCTCACCGGGGTTTTCTTTTGACAGGAAGTAGGAGGGGTTGGATGGACTGCATGCTCTCAGGGCTCCTTGGTATTAGAGGGAAAATGTGAATCTGAAGCTAGGAAGTTTTCTTCAGATCCCCAGTGTAGTCAGACCCACTGAGACCAGAGTTTGACCAGCTTTATTATACTATCCTTGGCAGAGCCTTGTAGATGTAGGAAGGAACCACTCACTGCTCAGGGAGCATGAAATACGAGCACAGCCAGGGGTTTTTCTCTTCCTACTGCTTCTGCTTGGAGCCAAAGCAACATTGTCCTAACTCATAATTTATGGCTGTTCTTTATAGCAATAAAATAAATTGGAAAGAATCTTTTTGGCACCATTTGCTGAAGTTCTTTCCCTTAACACAGTCAAATGATTCATAATTAGAAAGCATAGTGTACTTTACTCACTCTCTTCTGTTATACAGAAACTCATTAAGCACCATGCATCCAAGTGCACTGTTTTATGTAAACAAGACCTCCGAGAGAGATATAGATGTTTGATAAAGATGAAAAGGAAAACAGACTAATACCAGGCCACATTAATAATAGCCATGTCATGTTCTTATAAAACAGAAGTCATCTGCTCTGCAATTATTGCACATTTCACAGCAGGAGGAGGGCAAGGTAAGGAACAGGGATGTACGCAGAAAGGCCAGCTATGGATTTGAGATACAAATGCTTTAGTTGCAGCTAGGTTTGAAACTTTGCAAGATTTCTGTTCTGCGATGAAATGGGACAGTCCCTGTTGTGCTCCCAAGTGTTTAAGACTGGTATTTTGTGAGTGTTCTTTACTGAGACCTTCAGGATGCAGTTATGTTTCACATAGAACTCATCTAACCTTCAGCAAATCAAGCTGACCAAATCTGTTGTGTCTTATGTTTGGGTAGGGTTTAGATTGCCAATGCATTTATCTGTGGCCTCTGCTGTTAATAATGTTTTTAAATGGACAGTTCAAGTTTCAAACTCTTCCTCTGCCTGTGTCCCCCGGTGGTGCTGTGTGCATGGTTTGAGCTTTCTGATGTAGTTTAGCTCTTCCCTCCAAGGAGCAGAAGCTCTGACCACTTCAGTATCCCAGCCCTGCCATGTTCCCATGTTCTCTGTGGATTTTGCAGGTGTCAGCCCTCCTCAGCTGAAATAAAATTTTGCTCTGCTCTGTTCAGGCTTTTTTTTTTTTGTTGTGTGTGTGCTGTGATTCTTGGTTTTGAATTTCAGAAACCAGAAAAAGTACATGAGAAAAGCTGCAAGTAGCAACAGCTTGGAGAGGCTTTCAACCCAGTTGTAGGGAATGGAGAGAATGAGGTTTTCCCTGTGATGAGTCCTTCAGTTTGCTTAAATATTAAAAAAAGACGACAAATCCCCAAGCTTCACAACCCGTTGGAGATCATCGAACTGGCATAACTTGAAGCAGCCAGGTCTAAAGACTTTAAACGCCTGTATAATATTTGCAGTTTAATATATAAAAGTTATATAATATGAATATATACATATGCATATACAGATGCACTTGGTAAAATAATGTGCTTTTTTCTGCTAAGAAGCAGGGTTTGGGGCTTGACCAGTTTGAGAAGATATGTGGGACTTCCGCACCATGACTTGCTCCATTCCAAAGTAGCAGAATGTAACTTAAAATACGTCATTAAGAACAGTTTGCATTATCCACATAAAGCAACTTAAATGCCAGACACTTGCACTGAGACTAGATAAACATGCCAGAAGTATGCTAGCTTGAGTTTTAACTGAGATTATTTTAAAGGCATAGTTTATGTAAATATTTGTACTAGTGTACTTATACGAACTGAGCCATTTTAACTTTTTCCACTGATAATCATGTAGACTCGGTGCAGTATAGGCTGTAGGCACTTATGCCATGCCTTTCATTTCACTGACAACAGTTCTCCTGTGTAACATAATAGGCCCGATTATCACCAGTACTGAAGCAAATGGTTCAGCCTCTTTGCATCTTTCTCTCCAAGATGTTTTCTGAATAAAGTGATAGTTTCTTCTCTGTTCTGTTTTCTACAGTTAGTGGCTGTGGCTGATGCTACATGATCATGATCAAGAGTTCCTAGAGCTCAGGCTTTGTGTATGTGATCACAACTTGCACTCTTCAAAATCATGATTAAACTTCATTTAGAGCAATTGGGCTATTAAAATAATGGCACACTGAATATGACTATAATTGATTTTAGCCAGTCCCTTTCAATGCCCTTCCGGTGTAAATGACCTGTTCTTCTAAGTTGCTTGGTGAATTTTGTTGAACATGCTCTATTCAAACTGTTGCTAAGATTTTTTTCTGTCTGTTAAGTTTTTGACAGTCTCTGTAAAACTGACTATGGTGCTCTTATCTATCAAAATATTTTCTGTTGTAAGAACTTGTCACTCTTTCTGCATCGCTATGGTCAGAGGCTAATGGTTGGGTTACAGCAGTGACAAAAGGTTCTCGATAAAATTGCAAAAGTGTCTGCTCATCCCCTGGAGCCAGGAGGGTCCAAACTCACAAAACATTCAGTGTCAGGGAGTCCTCTGTTTTCAGATTGGGTCTCAGAATAGTTCTTTATTTAAGAACTGCCCTGTAATCCAATTGTGGATGTGAATCATATCAGAAGGCTTACCTGCAGCCCATGTATTTTCTGCTACTGAAGATGCTTCAGCAATAGATTCTCAGCTGTTATACAGTTTTCCAATGAAAACCCACTAGCTTTTCTCTGCTCCCTCTGAAGGATGCTCAAGGAGATAGTGAGCTATTGCTGGAGTGTTATCTTCTTGAACGGGTTGAGCAGAGATAAGATGAAGTTTGCTTAGTACAAAAGTACTGTGCTAGTGCTAAATGACTAGTGGACAGTTCTGTTCTACACAATCCCTCAGTTTGTATATGCTCAGTTTGCATGTGCTCAGTTTGCATATAAAACTCTCTATTTTCCAACTGCTGGCCTTCAAATTAGATGAGATGTCAAAAGAGGTTCCTCCTGTCATTCCCAGGAAGTCTGACTCAGTGAAGGTGTGCACCAGGTGAGCACACTGAATGAGGATAAGCTTTACTCTCACAATGAATGGCATGCCAAATTTCTCAAGTGGCTGAGAGCCATCGAGCTTGCATCCTGGAGAGCCAAGGAAGGGGAAGCAGTGGGCACAGTTCACCAGCAAGAGATGATTATGGCCTCTCAATGCATAAGCAGGAAAGGAGAACATAAAACTGCATGCCAGAGAAACTTAGCAATACCGGCCTCTGCCCTCCCTGCTAACTTGCTTCCTGCTACAGCTGCAGTTTTGGACTGACAGGAATTACATGACGGCTGAGCTTTGTTCCTGGCCATGTGATTCATCCTCAGCCTAAGAGTGCACTTGAGCTGCCAGCAAACTGCACATACTCAGAAGGGAAAGCTCAACAATCCTTGCACTAGCTTATGTCTCTGCTTATGAGGCTCATAATGCAGGAACCACCTCAATGGAGATAAATCATGCCAGTGCTCAGTGTTTTTGAAAACCTTCCCTAGTCCCTGGCATACTCACTTTTTCACTGTTCCAAAATGTAGCTGACACACTTCTATGTCTTCCTCCCCCTTTTGCTTTTGTTCTTCTTCTTCTCTCTTTTCACTCTTCCTGTATTTCTATCTTTATGCTGATTGCATATCAGTGATACACAGATTTTGGCCTAAGTTCTATGAGTTGGATATTGAGGATTTGGTCTGTTTATTGAATATCTGTGGCCCAGATGTTTTTTGGTAATACCTACTGAAAAAATTAGACACAACAAAAATATTAGAGATGATGGGTTGCTGTTATTTAAATGCAACCATAGGAACATAATAAGAAAAGCATAAATTTCACATTCTGAATTCTTGCAGACATAGTCAAGTAGGTTGATGGAAAGGCTGTGAATTAAGTACCAACTTCTGGCAAAAATTAAACTGAGAAGCCAAAAACTTGATTGCTGCTTTGGTTTTTAATTTTTTTTTTTAATTATTTGCAAAGATTGAGGCAGCTCGAAGTTACCAAAGTGCCAGTGTTTTCTAATGGAAGAATTGAAGCAGGCCATGTGCCTTTTGTAAGTATCTCCAGAGGATTTACTTCAATCAAAAATCAAATGTAACTTAGAGTAAGAAATGCTGCATGCCCATAAGATCCAACCACAATGGAGTTAACAATGAATTGATTTTATGCTAAACTGTGTAACATCCCAAACCAGCAGCAGAATTCAAAACCACTTCTACAATGGGAAACATTAATGCAGCTGCCTCAATAGGATTTTTCCCCCTCTCTGAGGCTGGATGGTGGTGTACGTTTCAAAAGACATGGGCTCTACTTTTGCCAAATCATCATTTTGTTTGCAAATTTGGAGGCCAGAAAAATCATTTAAGAAAGGAAGGAAAAGATGTCATGTAATGGCAGCAGAATGGCCCCTTCATACATGCTGGAAGGCACTTGGCACGAATCACATAGCAGCAGAAATGCACTTCTTGCAGCTTTTGTGGTGGCCCTTGGCCCCTACCCCAGGCACTCTCTGCTCCCTGTTCTGCCGACCAGTGTACTGTGGAACAAGTGAATTTCCCATCCAATGCGCTAAAATCCAAAAACTGCTGCATGATTGATGGTGTTTTGCTGTGAATCATGCAGATTTTAAAATAAAAATGGGAAAGCAAAAGATAATTGGTCAGCTTGTAGACAGGAGGTGGTACTTGTTTGAGATACACACAGATTATGCTTTTCTCTACTAGTGCAAAAATCCCAACAAATGATCTGAAAGAACAATCAGCACTGGGGTGAGGGGGTATGTGTGTGCGTGGTGTGCCTGGTAGGGTTTTCTACCCCCTCTTGCAAAGCACAGGCCTTAATGAGTTCCAGGGGGACAGTGGCTTGTCAATCACAATATACTTTTCAAGTAATCATCATCTCTGCCCCATCACAGAACCACAAGGCATGAAATAATTAGAAAGCCCAGAGTAACTGCTCTGTTTTACAAGAGCAAAATCCTTGTGTGGATCATTTACATAAACTTGTCACTTCCCATTACGGTTCTAATGCAAGCTGGGTAATAATCGTGGGACCAGGAGAGGGGAGGTCAAGGTATGATGCTCCTCCATGTTTGAAGCACAAGGTATGCATGTGCCCAGCTTTCCATCCCCCACTGAATTAATGTAAAGTATCTTTTATTTTCCATTAAATAAGAACTATTCATGCTGCTATGGTAGCAGACCATGTGCAGCCTCTTCTTCTTAAGAGAGAAAAAAGGCTTTTGCGTCAAGCCATTGTTAGGGGAGAATTCACTTTGAGGAGCATTTCAAAGCTGATCCGATAGGGGAAGGAATAATGTTAAATATTTGGTATGAAATATTTATAAGATGCACACATGAGCATCTGACAGAGTAGCCTGGAAAATACGTGTTCTCGTCTTTGACAATTTTAACTCTTTCTTTTTGAATGAGAGGATGGAGAGGTATGTACATAGTGAGAATTGTGTATGTGTATAAATGCATCTAAACACACACACGCATACACACATGCAGAGACAGGAACACTTGCGTACAGACGCCTGAATGGGTTGATGGGATTTAAGGCAATCTGCATCTGAATGCTGCTCTCCAAAAATGGTAGCAATAAGGGCTTGCTGAAGTCTGTTTTAATCACTGTGAAGGAGAAAGCTCTGCACTAACACCTATTGCTAGGGGCATCCAAAGAGTAGTGGACGTGACAGGTGCTGCTGCTGCTGTTTTCCAGCAACCATTTTGTTGGTGTTATTCACAACTGTCGTAGGGCATCATCTGCATTTCTGCCACAAGAAAACAAGCCTCTGCTTTTTGCACAGGTTTACTTTCCCCATGTGCACCCCTGCATGGCTGTTTCATTTTACTTTTATTTTAAAAAATGAGTGCAATTAAAGGTGAGCAAAAAGCAGATTTGCTTAAAGGCAACCAGAAATGTGTTTTATTTAACCTTTTAATCTGTTTTGGTTAAAACAAGGCAAAATTTATTTCTTTATTATTTATTTATTTGTTTTTTACTAAGAGGTTTCAGGAAAATGGGTTATCACCTCATTCTCAGTCCTTATGACTAGAGATAAAGAGAAAATGTAATGGCTCACTCCTTATAGCAGTCACAGTGAAGTGCACGGGGACGGCATATATTAAATAACCAGGATAAAGAAAACCATGTGATCTGCTTTCTTGTAAGGGAATCTAATAGCTTTCTCTTAGAAATCTTATTTCCTTTTCCTTTTTTTCTTTTTTCCCCCGATGTCTCTTCTTTGCCTGCCCCACTTGTACCACCTGCAGGCTGTTGTTATTCTCTGGTGTAAATGCCTATCTGGTGTAGGCTGTAAACAGGTTGGAGCAAGACCTCTCTGTCTGCAAAGATCCTTTTTACATATGCAGTGCTATACACATATTAATTAACAGTAATGTTTTTTATTAACTAAAAGGCCATATATTTCTCTTCCTATGGCCTGGGGATTCTCTCTCCCTTTAAAAACTGCTAGATCAGATGCCCCGGGCAGGCTCCATGCATTGTACAATGTTTTAATGTGAGCAGGCTGCTCAATAGCAAGGCAGCATCGTTTGCCTTCATCTGCCAGCTTTTGTCTTTGAGTGGAAGTGTGGGGCCTGGTGAGAGGTAGGATATGAACTGTGTCCAGACTCTGTTCCTTATCTCCGAGATCACCAAGAGGGAGAGCATTGTTGATGGATTTAAATCAGCTTTTTCTCCCCTTGTGCACAACAAAAGTCTAAATCCCTTTTCAGACCAGATTGCTCCATTTCGCTGCATGGGCTAGGCAGATTGGAAACATGTTTGTCACTCAGCTTTTCTCCCAACCTAATCAGTAGACGCTGGGGTGGTGGGATTTCGGTGCTCAGTGTATCACCCTTTAATCTATGGAGTTGGCCTTTAAAAGCTGCTGATGGGGTTGCTGCTATGTGTGAGCTGCTGCTGTCTTTCATTTCTGAAGACAGATATAAAAATAATGTTAACCACGAGTGTAAGCAGAGGGTTTAGCAGGGATTTGAATCTAAAATGTGATACTTAACACTGGCCAACTTGATTTGGTCCAGCAGAGCTGAACCCCTTATTCTGTCATAATAAAGTGTGTTGTATATGGAGAGGATTGCAGTGGGATTTACTGTCTCTGTGTTTTAGTTCTGCTGCTGAATGGGCCTAAATGGTGAATAACGATAGGCCACAGGGAGCTATGGTTGGTAAAAAGTGGCTCAGCAGACCTGTCTGCAGGCTTCAAAGGTCTCTCTGACAATACTATGAGCTTACCAGTGTCTTTGCATTTGCTGAGGTCTATAGCATGCCAATATCATCTGTGCCTAAGACAGCCATCCTAAATGGACAAATCATCACAACAAGAAAGTATAAAGAAGCAGGTTAGCTCTTGTGAGTTTGTAGAGGTCAGCAGGATGCTAACAGGGAGAGTTAGGTGATAGGTGTGATGAAAGGTATAAAAAGCTTGCGTAGGCTTTTCGGGAAAGTCTGCAGCTATGTTTACACACCAAGCCTGTATCTGCATGCACACATGCATATATTGTGCTAAGCGTAGCCTGAAACAGATATTGTCTGGGATCTCTGGCTAAATGCAAGGTAATTCCTTCCAGGAAAGATGTGTTTAATTGGCTAGGTATGCAAAAACATTTCTAATTTTTTCTGCCACCAAAATATGCTGTGCATAAGCTACCTTTCATCCCCTTGAACCACATCTATATTGTTCCGTGGTATTAGAAGGTACTGGTAACATGCATCTATCAGCCCCATATAATGTCCTGCATAGCCCAGCTGGGGTATGGAAGAAACATGGAACTGGGCATTTCGGAAGCAGGATTTGTGCAAACCGTTCGACACTGTCCCACACGACATCCTTGTCTCTAAATTGGAGAGACATCAATTTGATGGGTGGACCACTCGGTGGATAAAGAACTGGCTGGATGGCCGCACGCAAAGAGTTGTGGTCAATGGCTCGATGTCCGGCTGGAGACCAGTAACGAGTGGTGTCCCTCAGGGATCGGTGTTGGGACCAGTCTTGTTCAACATCTTTGTTGGTGACATGGACAGTGGGATTGAGCGCGCCCTCAGCAAGTTTGCAGATGACACCAAGCTGTGTGGTTCGGTTGATATGCCGGAGGGAAGGGATGCCATCCAGAGGGACCTCAACACACTTGTGAGGTGGGCTGATGCCAACCTTATGAAGCTTAACGATGCCAAGTGCAAGGTCCTACACCTGGGTCGGAGCAATCCCAGGCACAGCTACAGGTTGGGCAGAGAAGAGATTCAGAGCAGCCCTGCGGGGAAGGACTTGGGGGTGTTGGTCGATGAGAAAATGAACATGAGCTGGCTTCAGTGTGCGCTCGCAGCCCAGAAAGCCAACCGTATCCTGGGCTGCATCAAAAGGAGCATGACCAGCAGGTCGAAGGAGGTGATCCTGCCCCTCTACTCTGCTCTTGTGAGACCTCACTTGGAGTATTGTGTGCAGTTCTGGTGTCCTCAACATAAAAAGGACATGGAACTGTTGGAACAAGTCCAGAGGAGGGCCACGAGGATGATCAGGGGACTGGAGCACCTCCCGTATGGAGACAGGCTGAGAAAGTTGGGGCTGTTCAGCCTGGAGAAGAGGAGGATGCGTGGAGACCTCATAGCAGCCTTCCAGTATCTGAAGGGGGCCTATAGGGATGCTGGGGATGGACTCTTCATCAGGGACTGTAGTGACAGGACAAGGGGTAAAGTCTTAAAACTTAAACAGGGGAAGTTTAGATTGGATATTAGGAGGAAGTTCTTTCCTGTGAGGATGGTGAGGCACTGGAATGGGTTGCCCAGGGAGGTTGTGAATGCTCCATCCCTGGCAGTGTTCAAGGCCAGGTTGGATGAGGCCTTGGGTGGCATGGTTTAGTGTGAGGTGTCCCTGCCCATGGCAGGGGGGTTGGAACTTGATGATCTTAAGGTCCTTTCCAACCCTAACTATTCTATGATTCTATGATTCTATCATTCATTGACAGATGAGGAGGAAGTCTTGCTGGTGTTCCTTCTAGTCCGGCATCCCAGATTCCCACCAGTCTCTCCCTGGGGATGTCAGGTCCCTGCCTGGAGCTTCAACCTTCCTTAAATGACTGGAAACACTTCAGATTTACTCCTTCTATAATTTAAAATACAAAAGAGTTTTGAATGGAAGTTCAATTTCCAGCGAACTCGAGTTCTGTCTTTTTAGTGGTTATGAACTATGGCCAATTGTTTTGTTTAAGTGCTGAGTAACTCCTTTTAGTTATGGCTATCCAAGGACAAATGGAAAAAAAGGACAAGCACAAGTAAGAAAGAAAACAGTCTTTCAGAAACCCTCCTTTGTTTCTGGGAAAAAACATGGATTTTTCAAGACTTTCCAGATTCTGTCTACTCCTAGAAGAGCTGGAGGACAATCTAACTGGCCATAAAAATAAGAATTTTCCCATGTGACTATCCTGGTACTGATTGTCCTAGATTCTCCTCCTGCCTGGTTTAATAACTCAGAAAGTTTTCAGCAACTTTTAGTCCTCAAGTCCAAAACTTGTAATGAGCTGGACATTGTCAATACTTAGAGCAAGAGCCTTTGGCCTAGTTATGAATAAATAATGAGCTTTTTGAAGATGCCATTCCAGTGAGTGAATCTAGAAGTGGGGGCTGAGGATTTCAGTGTCTCCTGGATGGGGTCAGGAGCAGAGAATAATTGAGATAGATCCTAGATACGTCTCTGAACAGCAGGAGCAGATGAGAGCCATGATGAAGTCATCAAAAATAAGAGAAAATATGAAGGGGTAACCCATACCTCTCAAGGAGAAACTTTCATTTTTCCCAACATGACAGCTGAAATGCTGGACATAGTGTACTTGAACATGGTACAAGTCTAGCTGGCTGAGGGGATGGGGGTTTAACCTAGTTGACTGGTGAACCATGTATAAGCAATCCATATGAGGACTGTACTAGAGTGACAAACTCTTTCCAGCAATGAAAAACAGGTATTTTCTCTCGCTGATCTCTCTCTTTTAAAGCAAACTGCACACATACACGTATGTACATATTTTTATGTATATATAGCCAATTTAATTAAACAAAATTCCTTACAAGCTGAGACTGCACAAGACAAGATTCAATCAAGAACTGGGTTTTTTTCAATTCCTGTGTTCAAACAGAAGTCCCTTAGAAAGGAGGGCTGGATATTCCACACAGAAATGTGTTGGCTTTTCAAACAGATTGTTTACAGAAGGTTCTAGTTAAATTGTCTGATTGATTAACACAGATTTGGACTACGCCTGTGGAAATCACTGATATTACAGGTTGTGTTGGCAACTAAATGGGAAAAATTAGAGAAGAAAATCAGATCAGCTTAACTGAAAGTTTTAATAAAAGTTCACCTTCAGATGACTAAAATTTTTTTTTCCCCCGTTAGCATGTGAATGGATTTTTCTCATTCAGGTCAAAATACTCAGTGTCACATATAATATCTTGTTTTACGGGATTTTTAAGGAGAGGAAATAGTAAAGTAAATGCAATCCCTTTCATCCAGGAACTCAGTGATTAGGGCACTTATTCGGTATGTAGGAGGTCAGGGTTATGTTCCTTCCTCATCTTGAGGACATTTGAATTGATATTACTCAGATATTAGGGCTTTATTTAGGTGGATGAGGGAGAGGTTCGTAACTCTTCTTGTTCTACTTTTATTGGGAAAATACTTGAAATATTTTGGAGGCCATGGGGAGAATAATTTTGTGGCTTAGTGCACTCACCTAGGAGAAATGAGGTCTGTGCTCCAGGCTGCATTACACTGACTACTTAAATGTCTCCTGAAGCAGGGACTGCAATCCTTTTCTGCTTCCCCCATGACTCGTCCAACCATTTAGGATAACGTTATTTTGTGCACTGAGCTCCAATGACTGATTTATCCTATGTAAAATAGAACAAATTGAGCAGGAGGGGCTGCCTGACCCCAGGCAGACAGCCTGGCGAGTAGGTTAATATGTGGAAGGCATGGGCTCATACGATGTCCAGGCAAAGACAGAGAAGGGTACCCAGCTCTACCACAGCCCAGTCTAATGCCTGAGTAACATCTCTCCAGCTGCTCTGGAAGACTTATAAATCTAGCAACAACAAAGTATTGGCCTAATGTAAAAAATAGCGGTGGGAAGATAAGAGAGCAGAGTTAGCCAAAAAACCTGTCTGGGTTCTTTTCTTGACATCCTAGTCACAATTAAAATTTGAAAAAGATAGTAACTGATAGTTACCTTGATTACTTGGTGTTTGTATGCTTGAGAAAAGAAAACTAAACTGTAAGACCTTAGGCACCTTTGTCAGATCAGACAGTATACTAAAAAACGTTAGGGCTATAAAATAAATACAGAAGACAAAAGGTAAATGAGCTTTCCAACTACAGGAACACTTTTTTTCTTTGTCTCCCTTGTTTCTGGGACTGAATTCTCAGGCAGAGATACACTGCAAGGGGCACTGCAATTAGTATGCTATTAGCGATGGTGGAAACATTTTTAATCAAAGAAAAGTATTTCAAAGATAGTAGCAATAGGTTCGGACAGTTTCCTTCCATCTGGAGACAGAAGGAAAGGAGGAACAAAGCACCTAAATTGTGGTAAGGGCAATCCTGTGTAGTGAAATGGATTACCTAGATGAGAAGAACTTGCTCACAACTTTAAACTGTGTTTTATTCTTTTTCTTGCCCTCGTGCTCTTCCTCAACAAAAATCAATGAAAGTCAGATGGATTTTATTACTTTTTTTTTTTTTTTTTTTCTGCCTCTGCAATACTTATATCAAGGCTTTCTTCTGCTCTCGCATTAATGCTTACCCTGCTTTCTTCTCAAAGCACAGGTCCCTTCCAGAATCACTGCCATCAAAAGGTTCCCTCACTGAGAACAACGCCAAAATAAACTGCTCGAGGTCCCACCTCCCAAGACTCTCAGGAATCTCAGCAGAGACTGATGAGTTAGATTTGGCACCCATTTTGTGTTTTAAATATATTGTTTTTCCCCTCTAGGTCATGGATATTTAGACAGATGTGTTTGGAGATTTGCAAAAATTAAGGGAATGACAAAGGTTAGCTTTGTTATCTAAGTCGCCAAAAAAAAAAGTCATTGCCCCAGCAAGTGAGCAAGACATCAGGGGCCAGCTGTTATAGGCTGTGATTGAGTTTGTTTTGTTCTTTCTCTTAGTAACAGACTCTGTCCAGCAGAGGTGTTAAGACCCTTTTGGCCTGAATTCTCACCGGTGTCATTCCTTCATAACAATACTTTGTACTTTTGTATTGCCAGAGAGAGTTTGCTAAGGCCTTGTGAGAGATCGAACTGGGCATCTGATACCACCTGTGAATATCCCACTGGTAACAGCTAAAAATTCACCTCTGTGCTTCTGCTGGAAGCAAAATTCTTTTCCTAAGCTGCGGTGTGACTCTCACTGCTCTGGCTGCCAGAGAAGGAAAGCCTTTTAATTGAAGTCTTACACCTGAATGACTGTTATCCCTGCAGGAAAGAAAAAAAAAACCCAACAAACCCCCTCATGGGACCAACAGATAACTAATGAGTCTGTCTACCGAAAGGCAGCAAGAGAAGCATGTCACCTTGTCTTGTTTGGTTTGGCAGAGCTGGAGCACTCATAAGAGACGAAGCTGCTACAACTTGCTTCCCCAGCTCCCAGAGACACACAGCCTCTGCTGCCAAAAGCATTCTTCCACCGCAGCACGCGCGGCAGGTAAGCGTCTGCCAGATGACAAAACACAAACCTCCTAACAAGTAGCTGAGGGAAGGGTGGGAATTCCAGATAGAGACAAATCTATGTCCCTCAGGAGATCTGGAGCAAAATGATCAGTATAAGTATTTCACTGCTAATTAAGTTTTGATCCTTTGGCTTCACTTAAAACAGCTTGAGAGTATATCAACTTTGAGAGCAGGTGCTGACTAGCTTGAAAGCACTGGTCCATCAAATCAGGTAAGAGTTTTATATCCAGAAACTCCCCTAAAAGAGAGACTTGCTAAGTGATAGATATATCCAGGCCCTTTCAAGTATAACACATTATTGACAGAGTTATAATGCTTCTAACTTACATTTATTCCCCCAAATGTTTGCAAAATTCCCCTCTGCTCTGAAAAAGCCTCCTCTGTCTCATATTCTGTCCTCTTCATTAAAGGGTATGGAATGAACGCCAAAGGAGACATAGCCAGGTGCAGCTTGGAAATCCCAGTAGTTGCTTCTGCTCTTCCTGCCTTGGTTTGTAATCCAAATCCAAACAGGAAAGTCTGATTTTAGAGGAGATGCCACCTCTGTTCCATTGTCTTCAAAACTTTCAAAGGTTAAGAGCAGAAGAAGGTTGGATGCATAGCACATCTTGTCCCCAGGTGCCAGAATATTTAAAGGAGTGGTCACCTTTTATTAGCAGGTCTTAGATTTTTCTTGGCTGACCAGAATGGAGAAAGGCACAGGAAATCTGCAAGTGAAAAATAATTAGCTGTGTATGAAGTGGGAAACTGTGATAGAGAGGTCATTAAAAATGTGGGTTATGTTTTTCTGTATCTGAAAAACTTCTTTCTTAATGATCCCTGTGCTACAGAAAACAACAAAGCAGGTTAGGATAAGTAAAAATCTGTACCATGCCTCCCTACTGCTATGGCTGCCTGAGGACAGAATGCAGAATGACACATAGTTACAGCAGCTTGCGATATGACCAGCTCCAATTGCTCCCAATCTTAGCTTGCCTTCAAGTCATGGTTGAAAGATACATTTTTCTTGTAAGTTGCTCCCTGAAATGAGGGTCTCTAACAATCGCTTAAAAAAAAAGTCTTTCCAGTGTCATAGCACTGCATTCATGGGGCCAAAATGATTCTCTACCTTCCTCATCAGTGAATGAAATGGATAGTTAAAAGATCCAAAAACATTTGCAAGTCCAGCAGACATTCTTTTACTGTTCTTCATTGTGTTGCCAGTGTTCTGGAAGAAAGCACTCAAAAATTTCTGGTATGCCTTCAAATTTCTGCTGCTCATACTGAGAGTCAGAACTTGCTAGTGCACGGGTGATCAATACTGGTAGGTGGATTTTCCTCATCATAGTAAGGTTTTGAGTAAGGTGTTCCCTCAAGTGTTGAGGTAGTCGTATAGTTACCAGCTTGCTTCCAGCCTTGTGGAATTTGACAGACAGCTGACAATTGGGAATTTCTTTGCAAAGACAAAACCAGCAACACAGGGATTTTTCATTCCCAGACATCTTCCTTTGTTATGGGAAATGTTTGCATGGCTTTCTCTGTCTCTCCTATTGCTCCGTAGGGCCCTTCTGTGACTCAGGGGGTGTGGTGCTGTCGACATTTTGTGAGGTTTTGCACACTACAGGCTCCTGAACAGCTAACACAAGACTACTGGACCAGCTGCTCTCTAAATTAATAGCATTGTGTAGACGTAACTGGAGGCAAAATTTCACCCCAAAACAGATTTAGTCCAATGTGCCTTGTACTGTGCAGCAGATCTGGGTTCTTCAACCTCCACTACTAATGCGTCATTCACCCAAATTGCACTGATTTTGTAACGAGGACTTCTTTGTACCCATACTTCAATCAGGGTTCTTTACTACCTGAATAAAATCTTCCTAACTGGACAGAAATAGTTAAAGGATTTCATTTTCCATTCACAGAGCTGCTATAAACCATCCATTAATGAATTATGACAGCTGCACCTGCTGAAAAGTATTTTACTGAGTTTAACCATCATAAGTAAGCAGAGTTGCTCAGTATGTTGCGTGAATGAGAAGCAGTTGAACTGTGACAGAAATTACAATACAGAGGTGTATATTCAGATCATCCATCCCTATTTACATCACAGGAAAATGTGACATCAGTGCAGGTCCATTATGTTTAGTATCTCTGGTATAAACCTTTGTGGTTTCATGAAGAAATTGGGCCTAAATAATTTGCAAGACTGCGGAAGACTCCAGAGAACCTCTTCCATCTGGATCACAATGCTACAGGCCCAATGTGGCTGAGTGAATTAGCCTATTGTTTTCAGTGGGGGAATAAAAAAACGGGGTTAGTAAATTAAGTAGAACATCTAACAACACTAGTCCAGCAGTTCTGGAGGTTATACCTTTCATTTGCTCTTAATTTGGAACACCGGATGATAGTTAGTCACATGAACCCAGAAACATAAGTTGGGAAGGAAATAAGAACATAGGATTGTGGCTTTCCAGTTAAAATGCATTTGTGATGTCAGTTCTCCTGCTGTAGTCCATTTGTGCTCCAGCAGTGAGGATGAAGGCTGCTTAACACTTGTCTCCATGGGTTTGGTTCTGGTATGGAAGGATTTGCGCGTGTGATTCTATGAGGCTGCGGTTAGGGAATGTATGCCTTCCAACCCAGCTGCTCTGAGGTAGGGCCTAACTGTTTCTAGCTGTAGAGCATCACTGCCTCCTTCCTGAGGGCCTTTTTGCAAGGTGAAGCTAGCATGAGAGGCCACAGAGCAAGAAAGAGGCTTGGTGCCAACTTGTAGAAACATAAAACACGTGTGGGTTGGGAGATCTAAGTCTCAGACGCAACTGAAACATAGGAAACAATCTGGCAAACTTCACAGAGGCATTTTCTGTGCATGGTCAGTCAGCCCAATGTGCTTTTTCAGCACTGCCACCACACAAACAGCAATCTGTGGTGCCTTCCACTGTTCCTTTCTGGTTGCCAGAGTCCCTCTTTGCTTCTAATTTAAGTCAGTGAGGCAGTTCTAACTGAAAGGGATGAGAAAAAGCCAAGAAGTTTGCTAAGCTTTTCCTCTTCCATTCCTGCATTTGGCAGTTCAGTCAAAATGGTGAATTGGTGCCACTTGCTCTGTTGCTTTCTTGAAGCAGTTTGTGCATGGGTCAACTTTTGGCATGCTTAAATTGAATCATTTGGCATATCTAGAATTGATGTGTTGAGCCCAAACTGCAGTCACACCAAGTGGCTCAGTCAGTGTTGTGTCAGATACTGGCAGTATAAATAAGGCATAAGGCCTTTATGCTCACACAACCCTAGGTTAAAAGACTATTCTCACTTGAATGCCCTGAATTGTCTTCTATGCTACATTCTTCTGTGTGAGTCTGAAAATAAATTATGCATCAAAATTAGCGTTAGAGGCCACTGTGTCTTTCCCCGTCAATACTGCCTGGGCTTTTAATGCTGATCAAGGATGTGGATAAGTTCCTGTGAAGGTGAAAGAATTGCTAGATAATCTTCAAGTATCAAGAAATAATACTTAAACTGTGGTTGTTCTTATTCCACGAAAGTTTTAAAACATTGTTTGATGCTGGTGTGCTAGAGGAAGCAGGCTAAAATCAGCTCAATCCTTTTTGACTTTTAATTGCAGTCCTTTCCTTGAAGGAGGAGCAAAACCCACATGTTGATGTACTGCTATGAGTTTTCAGAGGAGCTGAGAAAGCCCGATAGAAATGTTAAAGCAATCTGTGCTCTCCTCACCTCTGTTTTCCTGCCTCTCTCTGGGGTGGATATACAGCACCTCCAAGATATGGCAAATGTCCAGTTGCTTGTGAGAACCATGTCCCTGCATTTCAGCTTGGAGCTACCAGCTGGCAGCAGCAGCAGTCCTGGGCTGTCCGGGTGGTTACAACCAGTGGCTTTGAAGTTCTGCCCTTCAGCTATCTCGTCTTGCATGCAGCTTGTGATACATGAGTCTGTGTCCTGCAGCTGTCTCCATTTAAGTCAACAGGCATTTGAAGCACTGCTGGCCACCCTGGGGAAAGGGGCAAGAGTTGAACAAAATGTTCATCTTCAATTAAACCATTGGAATGCCAGCGCAGAGTCTGATTCCCTGTCACTTTCTCCTATAAAACCAGTGTCATATCTGAGCTTTTTAATAGGAAAGAAAATGGGCAGCTGCCAAGGTCTGCTAGTTAGTATGAGTTTGAACCAAAGGAAAATCAATAATTGGGTCAAATGATTTATAAGTAAGACAAGCTGATTTTTAGGCAGTGACTTCAGTAAGCTCCAGCTCCCCTTTAGACTACTGTATTCAGTTTGAAACTTCACTGCTAAATATGTTAGAGGAAACCAACAAGATAATACCCAGGCAGCTAAACCAGCAGTGGGGTTTTAAAATGTTTCCTTGCAGTGAGCCAAATTCAGCTCCAGTGTAAGTGCAATTCCTGCTACAGCCAGTTCTGAAACTGCTGCTGAAGACGGGTTGAAAACAGCGGTTCAGATCTTCATCTTGCATTGCACTATCTGGGTTGTCTTCACTAGGAAAGACTTCATCATGCAAAACGTAAGCAAGAGGAAAATATGAACCACCTGGCTGTTGTTCCCATTTAGTCCTGGGCTGAATTTGCTCGAGTATCTCTGTTTTGTCTTTTATGCATATCAAGTATGCCTGCCTGTTTTGAGCCACAACAAAAGCAATAACAACAGACTTTGACACCTGTGTTTCCTCCAGCTGTGAGTCTCATCTTTTTTCTGCAAACCACTTTATCTGCTTCAGAATGAGGGGCCAGCTCTCAGAATTACAAAAGCTGCTCTGCAACAAATGGTCTCTTCGTTTGCTTTATCTGTACAAGTGTGTGCTTCTTGATCTTACTTGACTGTTTCTATGAACTTCACGTGCTGCACGGTATGCCCCTGACTTACGGAGTAACTTTGATACAAGTTGCATAACAAAAGAATTTACAATGCAGGCTCACATGTTTAAATCCATGGTTATGTTCTTAAAGATCTAACTTTCCCTCCCTTACCAGCTGTCCTCCCTTAGTGACTAGTGCTGGTAACAGCCCTGCTGAGAGAGCAAATGGCAGAAAGCAAATTGCTTATAAAAAAAAAAGAGGGGTGGGAAGTGAAGACATAAAAAGGAAAAAGAGGGTCAGAAAAAGTTATTCTAAAATGCAAAGTGCTGTTAAGCCTGAGTAACTGGACTGGCAATCTTTGATAAGGCTGGAATCACTGCCACAAAAATGAGTAGAAAATGTCATTCACACAACAGCAAAGGAATTTACAGTATGAAAGTTGTCTGTCTTCTGGTGCATCTGTGTACACAATGTGATGAGC
Source organism: Psittacula echo (assembly GCF_963264785.1). Lineage (NCBI taxonomy): Eukaryota > Metazoa > Chordata > Aves > Psittaciformes > Psittacidae > Psittacula > Psittacula echo. Next base: position 56,876,932 of record NC_137735.1, read on the forward strand.
TACTTGGCAGGCCAGGAGATTATGTAAAAGAAATAATCTTGGAAAGTCTGCTGTCTTTGTTTAATATATCAGAAATGCTATTCTTCCATAACCTGAGCAGCAGCTCTGTATTAGAATTTTTAATACAGAGTAGGGAATATACCCAGGAGAAATGAAAGCAGTTGTGCTCCCATTTCATGAACTTTCAAAAGGATCCTGAGGATAGAATCAATAAAATACGGTGGGCAGTACCACAAGAATAACTTCTGACCCACACCTCACTCTGTAAGAAGTCATTAATGTGTACAGGAAAAGTAGACACCCCAAACAAAATCTATCTTGTGGACTTTACCTGCTTCATCCCAGCAGGAAAATAGTACAGGTAGAAGAAGAGTCATTGCAATGCTCCAAGGGTTGAAGCCAAGAAGCCAGGACTGTTGGATGGATCTAGTTGAACAGCTCTCGGACAGCTTTGGAAACTCTTATTCTTAGTTTCCCACACCAAATCAAATTTAGGTCAGCCTGATCCACCCACTTCTCCTCAATGGATCTGCGTGAGGAATTCTGTCTGGGTAGACATGTCTCCCAACCTAGATAATTAATTGCATTCATTTATTTTAATTTAATTAAAACAGGAATAATTTTACATCACAAATTAGTTGCCGCTATTTTAAGTGTTCGCATCTAAGTCAGCTGGAAAGATCAAATAGACTTGTTCATTTCCCTCTTTGCTCGTAGTTGTTTTTCAGTCTGCTTCCTGTTCAAATTCTTATGCATGGTATGCTTTCCTTTCTATTTAAATTCTACTGTATGTTTTTAATAATATTATTCAAACTGTGTCTAATCCTACAAGTTTCTTTTGTGCCATTTGTGGTCTGCTGGACTTACTTGTCTCTTTCATAATTATTTGGAGCCTCTAGCATGCATTGGTAACTTCAAATGTGCAATAGTGTTCACTTTTCTGGTTAAGATATATTTATTTGGGAGATGTCTGATCCATAGTGTGCCATTTTATAGCCCCCAAACCCAACTTATAAGTATAAACAGACAGCAGGTGATTAAATTTGGAGAACTGCTACATCATTGTTTTGGGAATTAATAGGCAGCCTGGGACTCATTTAAGCCAGTCCTTGAAAGCCTTTGTTCTAGCAAATAAAAAAAGGTGATCCTGCTTCAAATAACTTCTCAGTCTACTGTCAGCCATTTCTTTCCATACTTTGCCCAAAAAGAGTCCAAACTTTGCAAGTATACTTAGCTTATCCTTGCATATTTGTGCATAGGTAACAAAAAGCTCATTCCTAACCTGGCTGCATCTTCTGGTGTATTTATATTACTTTGCTATATAAAGTGCAGAACACATTCCAGGCTCACAAATATAATCATAAAGGCCTTATGGTCTTTCCATGACTGTGTATTAGATGGCTCTTCCCACAGGTAACAATAAGAATTAACTCATCAAAAGATATCAAGAGAAAGTTATTTGCATAATGGGTGAATCAGGTAAGCTTGTACTTTTAGAAAAAGTATTAGCTCATGTATTTTGACAAACACTGTAAAACTATTATCCCATTATACCCAGTCTCAAATAGCCTACACAATTTCAGGTACTCTGTGACAGCGTTGCATGTACTTTTAAAATCTATTTATAAGCAGCTTACTCCCTTTTGCTTTAATTATTTCACAGTCTGAAAAATGCTACTGTCTTTGTATAGAATCTCATATAATATGATCAGAAAAATCCTTAGAGTTCTAGGGTTGGAGTTTTTTAACCACTTGAATTAAAATGTTGTTTTCTTTCCATAGACCTCTGCACCTGAATAATAAAAATGCACACAAAAGCTTCCCTGCTTTATAGGTTAGGGAGGCGATTTTTACAGAAGTGTATGAGCTTTCATCTCAATTAAATTTTGTAGGACTTTTCTATAAGGACAGAATGTCTGTAAAATATTATGTTACCAAAAAAGGAGATTTTCTGCTTGAACTGTTTTCTGTCAGAGCTAGTTCAGATAGATTGGGCAATGAAACGATCTATTGTAAATTAGTAGTTTTGCATATGTTTCTTTCTGACTTCTCAGCTGGTCCTGCCCATCTCTAATGGGCAATGGCATTGAGAGCTGTGCACTTGCCTCTGGGTCTGTCATGAGGTTTGGCTGGAGCTGGACCTTCTGAGAATTGGCACAGCACACTTTCACACGCTGCAAAAATAATTTCTTGTTCTAATCCCTCGTGGCATCTACATATTACACAAGACCCTCTTTATAGGAGAAAACCCCAACATTTTCCCATGACCATAGTCAATGTACGGTAACTCTGTGAACCGTTGGATCTGTGAGCTGCATTTCGGGATACTTTGTCCTCCAGAAAAAGACCTAATACAGCAGTATGCCTTGTATCAGAGAGGAAAGTTATGGTGTAGTTAAAACATTAGTTCTAGACTCAAGAGGTTCAATTTAAAATTTACGCTTATCTATTGACTGCTGTGTGACTAGTTGTAAGGGCACAAACTTGTAATAGGTCCTCTTGTGATAGACACAAAATTCAAGAGTTTAGGAACATCTGCTCTAGCTTGGTCTAAGGGTTCATTGAGCCCTCTATCCAGGTGGCTACAAGCAGATGCAGAGGGAAGACTAAAAATAAGGATAGAAATATACTTCTTTAAAGTACTCTCCCAATTCTGAACATTTCATAAACATGATGCATGTGTTTTTTTGTATTTGATAACCCAAAATGTCTGTCTCCTCATGGCTCTTGAATAGGTTCCTTGTCAGCCCCTGCAAACTTTTTCTACCCACAATACCCTTTTGCAGGGAATTCTGCAGTGAACAGAGCTTTCATCTTGTTGTTCTTCCTAAGTCTTGCTCTTGCAAGTTTCATTTTGTGTCCCTTTGCTCTCAGGCTGGAAAACGTAGCATGCAGTCAATTTTTATCTGTCTTTCTGAGGACACTCTTTAATTTCCTTATTTCTGTCATGTATCAGGCTGCTCAGCTGTCCCTTCAATTGCATATGGTGGGGGCTCTAATGCTTTCTCACTAGTGGGGATCTTGACAGCAGATTTTGCAGCAAACTTGTGGTTTTGTGTGTGCATGTGCGTATTATATTTATATAGAAAAGATATTTTTTAATATATTTTATATATAAAATACAATGAAGGTTTAAGAATGCAGTACTGTACAAAACAAGAATAGCACTGGATATTTATTATGAAGTTAATATGAAGATGAGACTAATTGTTATTTATTGGAAAATCGGAAAAAAGTGATCTTTACTTTCTAAACGACCTTGTAATGTTCTCCTGTGGAGCCCCCTTTTTACCTGAATGTCTACATGCCCATTTCTGTGGCAGCTGGAGATCCAGCAAAATGCTTGCTGAGGGAAACTGCACAACCAAACAAATACCCAAGAAGTCTGTAACACATTTATTGAACTTGTCTTTTAACATAGATGGTGTACTTTGTTCAGTCTTGTTGAGGAAAAGGAAGGCTGAGTCTCACTGCTGCGCAGTTGAGATGGGGTGTCAGGATCTTCTGACTTTCTCCTACATGCTGCTTGTGCACTCAGCTTGAGTGCATCGTGTCAATCTCTATGACTTTGGGGATAGGTGGGGAAATGCCCACTGAGGGTTTCTGTGCAAGACACATTGAACTTGTGATGCTGGACGTGGTGCTAGTAATTGCGTGTTTGTGCTGTGTCGAAGGCAAGCAGAACTCAGGAAAAAGTTACAGAGGCTCTGAAGATGAGGTTTCTCTCCCACTGACCCCAAGGCAGAAGCCACCCTGGTCCCTCAGTTTGGTTCATCCTTGTTACCCTTGTCTGAGCTGTTGAACCTATTTGTTTTTGCAATGAGGGGATAGCACAGCACAAGCCACATAAAGTGTGAGCAGATCATGGATTTATAGATGGTATACATAAGGACATTATGGTGTTCTTTGCTAGGAACTGTGGCAATTCTTAATATTATTATTGGTTTTTTCCTAAACTGTTCTTGAATGCTGAACTGATATTTAGGAGGTGCAGTCTGCAGTATCTGCAACCCAAACAGAAAAACCTAGACTGAGCGTGGGCAATAGGATAGGGTATAACCCATTGCAATCTAATGGAGCAAATGAATGCCTGCTCTTTAATAAATAATTTTTTTTTGATAGATAATTTTACTCATATCTCTAGTTAATTAATATAATTTAATAAGAGTATTTTTGCAGGTGGATTTGCCTAGGAAGAGGTTCTGTGCATGAAAGGAATCACTAGGAGGATGAGCAAAAGCATAGTGGTGAAGCAGATAAATATGGGGCTGATGTAGACTAATGGAAAGAGTGAAGGTCATGTAAGTGTTACAGTAAGTCCCTGGTCAGCAGCCAATAGAGGAAGTCCTGTCACAGCTTCAGAAAATCTTCTGAATATCCCATGCCTTGGCTACTTATGCTGTTGCTTGTACAGGCTGAAAGAGCTTCTTTTTGTGTTTGTTTCCCCAGCATACATTCCAAAACACTTGGGCAGGTTTGAAAGATGGAGCTCAACTGCTCATTTCAGCACCAAGGGATAAGTGGGGAGCAGAGGTGCTTGAGTGGAGTCTGGTTTTGCCTGCCTTCCACTTGTCTTTGTACAGCCTGCTCTGCCTTGGCTGGTTCCGAAGCTGTTATTCTCTGAAGCTGCAGAAGATATCCCCTCTCTGTTGCATGAGTCTTGCTTATTTACCATCCATATGTAACGTTCTCCTCTGTTAAAATAGAATGGAAATAATAAGAAAAGAGTTGCCATGTCCTTTAACTCCACCTCTTCCAGGAGTTCTTTTTCTTTTTTTCTTCATCTTTTTTCTTTACCAGCCCGCTTTTTTTCTCAGAACCAAATTACCAATATCTTAGTCATTTGTTGATTCAGGAGTGCAGCCATGCTGAATTCATGTTCTCTTTTTTCCTCTGTAGAGACAGGATGAATACTCGTCTGTATTTTCTCCATAAGATGATAGATGAATAAATTACTAGGTGCTTAAATATTTCGGTAACATGGCGCCAGACGATCATAGAATCATAGAATAGTTAGGGTTGGAAAGGACCTTAAGATCATCAAGTTCCAACCCCCCTGCCATGGGCAGAGACACCCCACACTAAACCATGTCACCCAAGGCCTCATCCAACCTGGCCTTGAACACCACCAAGGATGGAGCATTCACAACCTCCCTGGGCAACCCATTCCAGTGCCTCACCACCCTCTCAGTAAAGAATTTCTCCCTTATATCCAATCTAAACTTTCCCTGTTTAAGTTTTAACCTGTTACCCCTTGTCCTGTCACTACAGTCCCTGATGAAGAGTCCCTCCCCAGCATCCTTGTAGGCCCCCTTCAGATACTGGAAGACTGCTATGAGGTCTCCACGCAGCCTCCTCTTCTCCAGGCTGAACAGCCCCAACTTTCTCAGCCTGTCTCCATACGGGAGGTGCTCCAGTCCCCTGATCATCCTCGTGGCCCTCCTCTGGACTTGTTCCAACAGTTCCATGTCCTTTTGATGTTGAGGACACCAGAACTGCACACAATACTCCAAGTGAGGTCTCATGAGAGCAGAGTAGAGGGGCAGGATCACCTCCTTCGACCTGCTGGTCACGCTCCTTTTGATGCAGCCCAGGATACGGTTGGCTTTCTGGGCTGCGAGCGCACACTGAAGCTGGCTCATGTTCATTTTTTCATCGACCAACACCCCCAAGGCCTTCTATGCAGGGCTGCTCTGAATCTCTTCTCTGCCCAACCTGTAGCTGTGCCTGGGATGATCATAAAAGCTAGTGTGATTATTTTTTTGTCTCTGTTTTTCTTAAGCTCTCATTTTTTATCTTTGTTCCTACTCATGCACCAAGAATTGTGTATCTATAGGTTGCCTAAACCTGATGTGGTGATCCTTGGAAATGAGGTTGTATTGGATCAGATGAATACTTCTCATCTACTTTGGTGACAAGTTTTGAGCTTGCTTCAAACCAACTTTATTGTCCACCAAATAAACAGCTTTGCTGGAGATGTGGGTGAGGAATGTTCATGCAGTCTGCTCTGATAGAGAGGCTATAAATCTTCAGCAGAGGAACACTAACAAACTAAAGAAGGTCTAGTTAATGGTGTCTGTCCATGTCTTCAGTCACTGCTAAAATGCTTATGGTTCATCTATGCACAAATGCGCGGAGTTGCTTCACAGCAATGTTCCTGTGCTCCCTGGCAATCCTCTTCTTAGGAGCCTTGAGCAGAAAAGCATTAAGAGAGTGAGATGCTGACTTTGACTGATGCTTCTGAGCTGGTTTTGATCAAACACAATCTTAAGCCCACAACCTTTTTCAAAACACAGTGATCTCTCTTAGAAGTAAAGATCCTCTGCACTAAACTAGAGATCTGTCTTCTAGTAAAAAAATTTTCTGTCAATTTTACGTCTCCCTTGCAATCTTATCCTTAGTTGGAGTAGGAAAGGTTTCAGCTAAAAGAACACAACCTTTCACAATGCTTAACTGAAAGTGGATAAAAATACATACCTTTTTTGTCTCCTTCTGCTTCAGTTCAACAATAACCCAGCATATGACTCCCTTAGTTGGCAGACTGCTTACAAGAAGTCTGCCATTTCTATTGCTGACATATCTCTTGCTTTTTACTCCTCCAGACTGTGTAGCATATTTAATTAAATTTTGAAACTTTAGTATGAAGTTTAGGAAAAAATAAAGATAATATTCATAGGGAGAAAAAGGAATTCTTTTAAAGTCAGCTTCATTAACTATCAGGCTATTAAAGTGAGGGTCACTTTGCCCAGACTGAAATAACTGGATCTCCCTAATTGCATTTTATTTGAATTATTTCTTTATTTCAAACATGTTATGCTTGTTAGCAATTTAATATGACTGGAAGCACAAATTAATTATACCTGGTAGCTAATTGTAGGAAAGTTACAGTGATCAATGTTTATGCTGATTTGTTTTTTTTAATATCTACCTTTAGCTTACATACTTGGATCAGTTCCCTCCCAGTCATAAATAAATATTTGCTGCTTATATGTTCCCATGCAAATTGGATTAATTTTAGCATATTCATGGAAGGAGGGCATCTCTGCCTAACCTCAATATTAAGCTAGCTGAACAAGCAAAGGTTGGGTTTTTTTTCCCCTGCTTAAGTAGTAAACGAACTAGACAGACAGAAAATTCAGCACAAGTTTGCTTATCCCAAATGGTTTGGGGGCATCCAGTGTATTTGGAGAGATGGAGGTAAAGGCAATCAAAGAATTGACCAGGAAAGCAACATTTCCTGGGGCCCTAACCTTGAAGAATTTCAGTTAAGCACTGCTCAGCTAAATGGGATGGTAATTGGATAAACAGGGTGGTAAATGTTTGGGGTTGGATATGGGCAGAACTCAGCATATGCCTATATGTTTTTCTCTTTATATTTATAGCATCTCATGCTGCCTTTGTGTCCTCTTGGACACTGCTCAACTGCATTTCAGCCTGTGGTGTAAATGTGCCACATAGCACCACAGACTCTCCATTCTTTCTTTTTCATTGGCTACCGTTTCAGGTGGGGTACAAGGTAATGTTTCAAGGGCAGAGGGGTTCTACCTTTCCTGTATGTCACCAGCATTTTGTGTAACGCTCAGCCCCTGCACAGTGACTTTGGGAGTATGGGGAACTGATCCTGATTCTCTTCTTGTAGGCAAATGATAGCTTTTTCATAGTGTTACGTCCCAGTAATGCCCCCCAAGTTGTATCCTTTTCAGAGGATTGCTTCTCTTTTCCCAGCTCCCCTAACAATAGGGGCAGGTCATCCCTTACTGGAAACTGCACAGTTGAGAAATTCTTGTCTTTGCATTTGTCAGCTGAACTGAATTGTGGAACAAGCCTTGAAGTGGAAAGCTCTTTTAGTCAGATGTGACTTTTGGCTTTTTTTGGCAGATTAATAGGTTATAGGAATGCCGTTCATTCTCAGACAGCAAGCTGCTGAGGGCTTGTGCATTGTTCTTGTGCCATAATACAGTATCAGGAACAAGCTGGAGACAAAGGCACAGGGTAAGGCAGTGTTAGAGTATGAGAGCCAGTAGCCAGCTCTGTAAACTCTGTGTTATGGAGACTCATTATTTGTATAGCAGACTCATGCATATCATGCATATATCATGCATATCATGCAGACTCATAGCATCATCATGCAATATTTGGGTGCTCAGCACTTATTTCATGGCAGTGTGCACCGGAATTTTAGGGGTCCAACTCTGAGCATCAGGGTTTGAAAACCTCAGCCAGAATACTGAAAACACCAGAGAAAATACCAGGATTGTGGGTCATCATTCAGACTTACATTTTCAATGGTTAAGGCAGCTGGATACATATTGTATTTATTTGCTTCCTGGTGTCTTGAAGTATACAAGACCTTTAGGCCAGTGGAAGAAATAAAACAAAGAGATTCAGATTTTGGTTTGGAGTCCCTTAGACTGGATCTTTGATACCACAACTAAAGTTCAGCTCTTCCTCCTTTTCTGGTGAGTGTTGCTGGAGGTCCTAGAGCATAGGAAGATAACAGGCTGACTAATGTAAAGCTCAGCAAAGAAACAGTTATCATAACTTCCAGCCTCCTCAAGCCCCAGAACAGCAAATCTGACATCCCTATGAGAGCATGTGCACACACACGTACATGGTCTATGCCTGTGCAGCTTCTCTAGTGTGCCCTGCATGCGCTCCAGGGGGCTTGAGAGCCTTCTGTGATGTCTGTGCTTCTGAACTCCTGGGATGCATCAGAGGCTTGTGTGATATGGAGTCGATTTTTGCATGGTTGGTGGCCATTTGTCTGAGATTTCCAGATGTTCCAGCTGCTAATTGTCTGGAAATCTGGTGGAATACTGCCCAAAGCAGTTGAGTTGGCAGGCTTGAAATGTCTTTTACATGTCTAATTAATGTAGTGTGCATGTAAAACGTCTTCTGTGAAAAGAGGACCCTGAAAGAAAAGTACGAGTTATTAACAAAGGCAAATAAATTAGAACTTCAGTTCTTTGTGTGTCTTGCAGACCTTCATTTTATATTTCTTACATCAGTGCTATTATTCTACCAACATGCAATGATAAATATTCATGAAGTGTGTGTACTTATATTTCCATGACATGTTCTGTGATGTTTTTATTTTTTTTGTGTGTGTTTCAAATTCAGCTGTTGCCTTGACACCATAGCATTCCTTGTGCTTTTGGAGACATTTAAACTTTATCTTGTGAAGCCTTGTGCCCACTTATTTATATCAGGTTGAACATGCTGAGAAAATCTATCACACCCAAACACCAGAGATGAGTTTATGGATTTCTTCCAAAGCTGTTTTTCCTAGGAGAAGTTTTTCATTCAGATGCTAAGGATATGGCATTATATCTATGTGCTATTTAAAAAGGATTCCTTGAAGCACCCCCTCTGTACTTCTTTTGTAGCTATCTGCCTAATGAAGTTCTGCAACTTTGCATTTTGAGGCCTATAGTAACTGGAGTAGTTACTCTGTGCATTTCCTTTCTGCTCTGCGCTAGTTAAGATGTTTAGTGGTGACCCAAAGAAGCACAGTAGATTCTCACAGATCACCTTTGCAGGTGACATATGACTGGAAGAACTAAGGATTATGAAGAGGCCTGTGATATAGACCCTTCTGCATGAATTGATAAGGTAAGGGAAATTAAATTATTTAAAAGTTTATGCAAACAATATAGGATTGAACATCAGGGGAAAAATATCAAGGCGATGGTTATGGGAGATTGTGCCTGAGAAGCAGTGAGCTTGGAACGTGGTGGAAATTTTATAAGTAAACAGCGGAAAAAAATACCCAGCGTAACACCATCTGTTTGACTTAAAAACATCCTTTTAAAATGTTAACCATTGTTGGAGATATGAGCAAGAAAACTTAAAATACAAACAGAGACCGTGATAGCAAATATAATTGGGAATTCTCTGTGGCAAGGACTAAGTGTCACTTTCTGCCATCAGCAACTCAAAGAAACTCATGATAAGCTGCAGACAACTCAGGGAAAAGATGTGATTGCCCAAAGAGAAAAAGTCCTGTAGGGTGTGTAGGAACTTTGAAACACACTCTCTCTAGTTTACCTAAAGGAAAATGATATGAATTATCTTGGTCAATCTGCCAGGACCTAATGTAGTACAAAGTTTGGAAATAGACTCTGCTGTTTGGTAAAGGGTCTAATTACTGGAACATGAAGCAAATCACATTTTAACTATGAAAAAAAGTAAGTATTTAACAGACAGACTAATTAAACATTAGAACATGTATTCTTAATTAAGAATACATCTATGGACTGCAATTTCTTTAAAAAATAATAATGAATTGGCACCATTCCCTTGGTAGTAAAGCTAATGCATGAGAAAGGGGACCCATTTCAATTTTACAAAAGTGCTTGTTTGGCTGAGCTACTTCAGTTTGATCAAAATTACATTAAATAAGGGGATTTTGTTGTATCAATTTCCCAAAGCTTTCTACTGTCTTAAAAAATTCCTGTAGCTATTTAATGAATTCATGTTTTTTTGTATCTGTAGTTTGTGTCTTCACCACCATGAAGTATTGAACTATGACCGGGTTTCAGTGAGAATCCTACCACAAGGTTTGGTTCTGGTGTGTCCTGTGTGTGTCTCTTTGTGACCAGAATTTCTCACTGAATCTTCAGCCAGGAAGAAAGATTATTGCTGATGTCTTTTGTTGATTGGCCATTATGAGACTCTGACATTTAGAAAAGAGAAAAAATGAACAGAAAAATCCTACCCTACATTAATCTGAAAGTACTTCTTTGTATTCTGAAGTAGCTGTATTTATGGGGTATGTTTAGTAAGGTCACATTCATAATATTGTTTTGGGAGGTTAAGAAGGAGTAATCTAGAGGTGCGGGAAGCAAAATTCAGAAGAAATGGGATTTTTTTTTTTTCGAATGTAGTTAACATGGTTTGCATGATAGAAATGACAGAGAATGTAGAATAATCTGATAGAAGGTAAAAATCTCACTTTATGAATAAACTTCTCAAACATCTTTCTCTATAAAAGCTATCACTTTTAAATTGAAATGTGTATTTTAAACCATAGCTTTTCCTAATGCTTAGTCATGACAATTACTTCAGCAGTCTGCATATAGGAACGGAAATTGTACATTGCCTTTCAGATGACTATAAAAATGTGATGGAAAAGGGCTGTGAACATAAGGAAGAACTATGTTTTTGTACTTTAATCTTTTTTATTTTCAGAATTTATAAGCAATCAAATGCTTTTTCTAGTATGTTGGTTTCGGGAATTCAGTCTGGGTCTGAAATTCAAACAGTCTTTTCTCTTTTAGCCCTGCCTTATTCTCCTGTTGCTCGTTTGTCTAAATGGGGTAGGAAGAGGTAAAAAGGTTGATTTTGTTAAAGAATGTCTTCTAAAGTTCTTCTAAGTAATAACAATTGTCACAGATTAAAAATAGCTGTACTTCTGCATATGTTTGCAGGAGAAAGGCTGGGCTGACTTTAGATTCTGTGATCCCTAGCATGGATTACCAAAAATTCACTGGTGTTATGACTGATACTAGATGTGGGCATCCGCTGCGGGTGCAGCTGGCAGTTGTCAGTATTTTTTTTGCCTGGTGAACTGTTGCTATTAACAGTCTGCTTTTGTCTTCCGTTTTCTTGGACTGTATCATTTTCCGGCATTGTAAAACAGATGCATTGGGATACTCTCAGGTCCAGAGGGCTGTGGGGTGAGCATCCACAGTGGGAGCCTCACTGTCACCCTGGGAGCTGTTCTTGAGGTCAATTCTGCAACCACAAGGATTAGAAGGTAGCTGCAGTTGTTCTAGAGTGAACAAGAGAATGCCTTGTAACTAAGAGATTCTGAGGAGGAGTTGAAAGAAGACTTCAAATATCACAACATAACAAGCAGGTTGACTATGGTGTTTGCTCTCAGTGTAGCAACTGGCTGAATCTGGGAATGACTGTGATTTCTGTTAAGAAAAAAGGAAAAAAGACTGCTCAGCCTCTCTAAGGCTGAGGTAAAAATGGTATTTCCCTCCACTTGCCATCTTTTGTCTCTGTATGTGGGTGATTGCATTATATGGTCATTCTTGCTCTTCCCATTTTGGCAGGTTGCTGAGTGTATTTTGCTCCTCAGTGACAATGTTTGAGCTCTTGGAGCTGGCTGTGCATTAGTCCTCGTCACAAAAGAGGGGATGGCTTAATTCCACCACCAAGGGACAGGGGATAGTGTGCCTCTGACTTCAGCTCGGTGTTTTTGTTAAAATGGTGAATGTACGCTTTCTCATTGATATACCTGCCCATCAGTTAGGATCCACCAGGTCTGGACTTGATGCATTGTTCTATCAACAATATAGTCAATTCAGTAGCTAATGCATGCTTCAGATGAAAGCTGAAAATATACATCTCTGCCAGATACAGTATACTTTTTAGTGCTCTGCCAACTATGCAGGGACCATACTTCTCAGTATTCAAGTCAGGAGCTGTAGGAATTACCACAATATTTTTCAGTGCTAAAGGTCAGGTCTTTTAATCTTACATGATAATAAAACTGTGTTTGCCCTGATGAGAACAAAGGGACATAATTTTGCCCCAGTAAATGAGCTTTTAAACAGGTAGAGTTCAACTCATTGTTGGCACCTGAATGCACAACAAGAAATGAAATTAAAATTTTAATATGTACTGTTGAGTCAACATGAATAAAGAAAACAAAAGCAGGCAAAAATAAAATAACTATCAAATAGGAGGTACTTAAGGCTAGACATATATGATGTTTCAAAGCATGAATTGTAATATGTGTTTAAAATATGACTGTTCCTTTATTCTCAGCATGTGGGTTAGACTTTGAATATGGAACGAGGATTTAGCTTTTTTCAGAAGCTGCATTCCTAACAAATGATTCTTAAAATGAAACTGTTTAATGAAACTGCTTTTTAACTGCTGTACGAAACCATGCATTATTAACAGACGGCCATGCATAATACAATATAACACTGCAAGGTAACAATTGTTCTGCTAGCTTGTTCTCACATGGGTTTGAACTTCACCACTTTTACTTTAAAACATAACAGGCTAGGCATTGTCTTTGCTGGAGATCAGTGACCAGTCTAAAGCACAGCTCTACTGGCACAGCCTCAGGGCTGGGAAGTTCAGGGTGTTTTGCAGTAAGCAGGTGGGCGAGCAAGGCGTACACTGCAGGGCAGAACGCACAGCTGTAAGATGCGGAATTCCCCTCAAAAGGATCGGCATGTCTTTGAAAATGAATTCGGCGCTGAAATAAAATAGATTTCTGATGCAGGGGAAGAAAATGGGGTTTGATTAGTTTCAAATTAACTCTTTCTGTGTCTGTTTTGTCTTCGTCTCCATCCCTTTCCCTGTTTTCACCAAGAGATGGTTTGCAAGAGAGAATACAGGGGATGTTTTAATCTTTAAAAGGTGGTACTCGATTGTTGCAATAAACTCTTCAGTACAGCCTGCTTCCCTGTAAGCATGGAACATGCTGGCAGCTAGTGCATCTCGAACATTAGATTCTGGGAAGACTATGTTTCCTCAGTATCTATTAGGAAACACATTTGCTGATTATTTTCTCCTTAGAATGCTTGCAATAGAGTTCTATGACTAATTATTTTTCATTGTCTATTTTTGTGGATGGTGACAACACAGCGCACAGATTTGGAAGAATGGCTGCAATCCACTTAATGCTCCAGTTCTCTAAAGGGACTTACAGGTTTGCAGAATTTGTCACTATGTAAATGCTACACAGTATTCTTATCTAATTCACTGGCTGCATGAATGAAGATCCTGAGATTTTAAGGTTTTAATGCCAGATTTGTTTCCTTATATTCTTCAATTTATCACTATCAATGGTTCAAACGTCAGTTAAGACCTGAGCAGATGCCCTATCCAATTTTTTGGGAAGTGCCATAGCTTTCTGCCCTCAGAAACTACAGGAGATGGTAGCTAGTGATGATAGGCCATGCAGAAACAAATCAGCTGCCAAGCACTTCCAGAAATTCTTGTTTTGTTTTGCAACACCAGAGATTTTCTGCTTTTGCTGATCAACGTGAATAGTTTCATGGCAGTGAAAGTCAGCCAAAAAATATTTCTCTTTTGCATCTGATAAAGATTTTATTGCCATATCAAGCTCCAAATAAAACCCCTACTCTTTAAGCAATTCCTGAAAAACACAAATTAATTTGGGTTTGAATAATACCCTCAACCTGTTAAAGCTGCCAACTGAAAAAGGAACAGATAATTAGGAGATGACAACAGACAGCACAAAGCCAACAGAGGAAAAACTGGAACACAGCTAGACAGCAACACTGGCCATTTAATCCATTAACAGCCTCCTATAATTATGTTTTGCTTTTGCATTAAAATGGTATAAGCCCAAAAAGACATTACTGAAGTTTTAATCTCCAGCAAAAGAAGTCTCCTCCTGCCTAACAGCACGCAGCACACACACAAATGTGACTTCAATTAGCACTACCGTAAATTTTAATTTAACACTTGGTAGGAGCATTGAGCAATGTATGCAAGAAATAGGGGTTGGTTCTCCATTAAAGACATTCCATACAATTACCCCATTGATCCATTGATCCCTTGATTCATATTCGTGGGGTGAATAGGTGGGGGAAGATTTAGGAATTTATAGCTCATGAAAAATGCCAGAAGATGTTTCTCCCTGCCCTCAGAATTTTCTGCACCTTTATCTGTAGCCATGCTTTGGTTGTTATCAAGGTGTCACTGCCACTTGTGAGATGCTTGGAGACTAAGCTGTCCTGTGTAGCCTGGGATGTTGCAGCCGGCAGCACTGCAGGCTCCCTCATGCTGCCTAGCCAAGCCCATTACCCACTGCAAGTGGAAAGCACCTACAACCAGCCTAGCATCTTCTTTGCAGTTGCTGCTGTTTACTGCCCTTGAGGTTAGATTTTGTCCTGTGGACATCTGTCTTCTCTAAGCATGACTGGGAAGACGCCTGGACACTGAAGCATTCTCATTCCATTTTACACATGAGCCTGCAAACCTGACAACAGCCCAACAGGTTAAGAGTTAACAACAGTGTGCATTTCAGTGTTGCACAGTACCATGTTTTCTGATTGTTACCGTGCAAAGATGGCTTGCGGTCTCCAGTGTCCAGCTCTGTCATGGTGCACTTGGTTCTCCTTCTTTACAAGATTATCTTGTGTGTGAATAGCACACAGTTTAGTTCTAGCAGCCACCTGTGATTTGGGTTTAGTATGTTAGAGCACCAACAACTTGTTCATTGTTGTTTAAAGTTATTCCCTGGTGGCAGTGCTTATTTGTGTTTACTGCAGATGCCCATGTTTATAAAATTTACATTGTTTAAAATGTCACTATTATTTGTTTTTAAAAATCTCTTTCAGGTTTGACAGAGTGCATCCTGTGATTTATGGTACAGCCCTGTGATGTGCCATTTTAGTGAAGATCTTGAAACAGGGCCCTGTGGTTTCTTTTCCCCCTTTGCTGTTTGTTCTGCTCTTTAATTACATTCATATCAGCTACTTTGAAGTTAATGAGACTGCTGGGATATGTAAAAGAGAATCCTGTATTGATTTCACTCCTAATATCTTATCTTTGCATCTTTCTCTTCCTGCATATAGTGTGTTCTGAGTCATAGTTGCTGGCATGTTGTGATGGGTGCAATAGCTTTGGCCTGACAGGGAGCTTTATCATATAATCCAAAAGTAAGAGGAAATAGATGAATAAACACAAAATGCCGTTATGCCTTCTCATGTGCTCATTAAGCCTTGCACGTAAGGAGTATAATTTCTTAAAGACGTTGCGCTCCATACACATCCTAGGTTATAATTTTTTTTCCCCGTTTCTTTGTAAACATCCCTTCTCCGGACTTCATATCTCCCTCCTGTACTCAGAAAATACAAAAAGAGTGGTATAGAACATGGCAAGTGATAATCATGAGGTTGGGATATACATCAGCCTGTGCTAAGATTCAAGGCCAAGTTACTACTTGAGCTTAGGTAAAGTGCAAGCAAAACGTTTAATTGTCCTTTTGCCCATTGGCTAGAGCTGGGTTGTTTGATACAGTCAGAAGATGATAGAAGATGGTCTGTTAGTGTGAAGGGTGCAAGTCTTCCAACACCAACTGCTCACATAACCATTTTGATACCTGGAAAAGAATTTTGTAAGTGAAGCTAAGCCATCAGGTTTCATCTGTTTTTTGGTGTTTGGGTTTTTTTGCTTGTTTGGGTTTTTTGGTTTTGTTTTTGTTTTTTCTTTTCAGCCAAATAATCACTTTGTGGTTTCGGAGATGTTTCCAAACTTGAACCCTCTGCATAAGCTCAGATTCCCCTGTTCTACTGCCAGGTGGAAATCCCTGCAGAAATATTATTCAGTAACTTTGCTCTCTTCCAGCTGCTTTTCCTTGGGGTTTTTTTGGCAACCCAGAAATGCCAGGAACCAGGAATCTGGCAGATATCCATTCCACTCCACAACCTGATTGACCCACTGCAGTCAGTGAAAACTAGTCACGTATTTTTAAATGGAAGTCTTAGTATGCTGCCTTTCAATTTTACAAAGCTATTACCCATGTACACTCATTCAAAAAGACTGTTCTGCTACATTTTGTGTTTCTCCCATTTACAATTAAAACTGTGATTTACACTTGTGATACCAGACCATTTGGAGTTTGTGAGAAGCCTGTGCTGGCAGCAAAGCTTCCTAGCGTTCAGCTTGGTTTCAGTTTGCATGGCATTGCCAAATATACCCAAAACTGATTAAAATATAACTCAGGCAACAGAATTTCATCCTGTTTCCCACCATGAGGTTGAATTTGGATAGGAAATAAAATCAGCAGTCTCTTTTGTTACTGCTGTGTCTGAAATGTGTAATGACACCTGAGGCCATGTTTTACTCCTAATATTTTGCCCAGTTCACCACAAGGCTTATACTACCTTCATAAGGGATTAGCCTGCATTGCCTGTGTTAGAAAACTCTTGACCTCACGTAATTATTTTACTGGAATATAGCACGAGAGTTAAAAGGCAGCAATAAGGTTTACAAAGTTTACTCCTCGCTGTTGAAGTGCTGCACAGTTGCCAGGCCCCTGTATAGCAGCGTATGAGCAGAGCCAAGAGGTGTCAGGACTGTGTGGGTGTCTTTAACAATATCCTCTTAAGTTCTTGATGCAGTAAAAGATTTAAGCACATTCTCACCTGAACAGCCAAGGATTTTTTGTTTTATTTTAATGGAGTTGTCTTCCTCTAATGCACGTATGTATGGAAATGCTTTGCAATATTGGCATCTAAAAAAGCTAAGCCCCAAAAAGTATATTATACGCTGGGTTTGAAAGAATGAAAATGTGATGGTCAAGTTTCTTGAATCTTCCTGTGGCATTTCGGGACCTTGACACGCTTGTGAGGTGGGCTGATGCCAACCTTATGAAGTTTAACCATGCCAAGTGCAAGGTCCTACACCTGAGTCGGAGCAATCCCAGGCACAGCTACAGGTTGGGCAGAGAAGAGATTCAGAGCAGCCCTGCAGAGAAGGACTTGGGGGTGTTGGTCGATGAAAAAATGAACATGAGCTGGCTTCAGTGTGCGCTCGCAGCCCAGAAAGCCAACCGTATCCTGGGCTGCATCAAAAGGAGTGTGACCAGCAGGTCGAAGGAGGTGATCCTGCCCCTCTACTCTGCTCTCGTGAGACCTCACTTGGAGTATTGTGTGCAGTTCTGGTGTTCTCAACATCAAAAGGACATGGAACTGTTGGAACAAGTCCAGAGGAGGCCCATGAGGATGATCAGGGGACTGGAGCACCTCCTGTATGAAGATGGGCTGAGAAAGTTGGGGCTGTTCAGCCTGGAGAAGAGGAGGCTGCATGGAGACCTCATAGCAGCCTTCCAGTATCTGAAGGGGGCCTACAAGGATGCTGGGGATGGACTCTTCTCAGGGACTGTAGTGACAGGACAAGGGGTAACAGGTTAAAACTTAAACAGGGAAAGTTTAGATTGGATATAAGGGAGAAATTCTTTACTGAGAGGGTGGTGAGGCACTGGAATGGGTTGCCCAGGGAGGTTGTGAATGCTCCATCCTTGGCGGTGTTCAAGGCCAGGTTGGATGAGGCCTTGGGTGGCATGGTTTAGTGTGAGGTGTCCCTGCCCATGGCAGGGGGGTTGGAACTTGATGATCTTAAGGTCCTTTCCAACCCTAACTATTCTATGATTCTATGATTCTATGATTTTCAGCTTTACTTCTTTGTCTCTGCTGCACTGAAAATCTCGGTCACAGTTCAGGATGGTACCTCAAAATCACCTGTGGATGAGGATGACCTACTTAATAGTGAATGCCAAGAGGCAGTATGTTCACAATCGGGTTAAAAATGAAATGTAAAAATCACCTGGTCTTAGCATGAATGTGTAGTTTGGCTTCTGATTACATCTGAAAGAACTACAGCAGTAGTTAGACCAGACTGCCTTGTGATTTAAGAGATGTGATTTAAGTTCTCTGTTCATAGCCAGCTCCGGAAGAGATGCTACTAGTTAATCGTACCCAAGCTTCCTCCTCTCACATTAGGATACTGCACCCACCTACCCTGGGTGCCTGAGTTTCTGGGCTACAACTTGAAGGAAGAATCTACTGACTTGTAGCTGGGTCTGGTAATGGCCATGGGTTTCCATTGCTGCCAATTAACCAAGCACAATGTGGCTGCTGCCTTTGTTTGGGGTTAGGCTCTGGGCATATTTTGGTGAGAAAGGGAAGGAAATAATAGAGTGGAATGGCAAAAGGGAAGACGAGAAGCAAGCAGAGAGAAACTTGAGAAACAAAAGAGAAATGTCCTCACACCACATGCCTTGTTGAAACTCACAGTGTTCATGCATTGTTCGTCTGCATTAGTCTGTCCACAGAGCATTTGCTTTGAGTTTGAGTCTAACGGGCACTGTCAATCTTGCTGTGATCCCATCAATTCGCATGAAATAGAGTTGGAAGGGCTTTCCAAAGGCTGGTAAAAGCAAGCTCATGTGTTGTCCTTTTATCACCATTTAGTAGTCACTTTTTTTCTTTTCTCTGTGCTGTCTTCCTCCAGCAAAATGAAGCAGCTTCAAATCCCAGAAAAGGCAGTATGAGTTGGAAACCAGGGTAAGAATCTCTATATTGCAATCTGTCAGTGGTCCACAGCCCAAAACATTCCACACACTGAATACTGTGTATTTAGTGTAAGCTGTATGATAAATCTAATGTATAAGACCAGACTGTAAGTGAGGACAGCTATTTTCCATCCTTTGCTCTCTGACCAAGAAAATCCCTTGAAAGGTCACTTCACCGGCTTCTGTCTTGCTTTCTCCCCTGCAAAATGATGTTTGCCCATCTTTGAGTTGTCTGGGTAAAAAACTATATCGAGTCTTAAGTGACTTTTATTACATATATACACACTCACCAAACATATTTGGCTAATCTAATGTATTAACTATTTCCTTTACTGAAAATTTCTGTCACTCCATTGTAATTGCTAAAACTCTTTATTTTCCTATTCACCAAAATAAATCTACTTTTCTTAGTCTTGTGTAAAAATAAACTCTATTCATCCATTTATTTTTATTTAAAATAAGATTATGATTACTACAATTCCATTTGTAAAAAGTGTCTTACCATATCCTTTTAGAAAGAGCTTATCTAATCTATTGATCTTTTCTTAAAGTCAAGCCTTCCCTATATCATTTTGCAGTAAAAATATTTTAATACAGAGGTGAAATTCCCTAAGTACAAGCTGTTGTTTTATTCTGTAAAATTATGTTGTCAAGCAATGACAGAATAAAATTTCCCCAGATAGAAATGCTGCAATGGCCCAATTTATTTCTATTCTAAAATATGGATTTTATGTATCATTAATCATGTTTTTGTTATGAAGTGGCAGGAAGCTGGCCTAAAAGTCTTAAAATAAAATACACTTTATCGTCACAGGGAAATCCACTCACCACCTGAACTGCTTAGGATTTTGATTCCTATACAATGAATACGAGACACTTCAGGCAAGAAAAATTATGACATAGTTGGCTGAAGTCCCATCTCCAGATGGAGAAACTTCTTAGACTGACACATTAGTCTCACATAATTTATGTTATGGGAGAAATAAAATAACTGAACCCCCCTCTGATTACTCCACCCAGAAGCAAGGTTTAAGCAAGCATGTTCTTTGAATTAAACCCAAATTCTTCCCTGACGTCTTCGGCAAATTCAGAAAACCATGTTCTGGAAGATACACAAAGGGCAATTGCTACAGTTAAGCCTAAACTGTAGGACCCGAGAGTGCTTCACAGAGTCATAGATTTGCTTCTGCTCCTCCAACTATGCCTTAGAGATTTACAAGCCTCCTACTCTTCTAGTTTCTGAGTGCCTATCAGTCTCTATTTGTACTTACCACACTTCCATATAGTAGAAGAAGATTATCTCTCAGATGGAGAATGTCAGGATAGAATAATGAAGTAACTTGTTAGGGAGACGGAACTGAACCTATATCTCGAGTAATAGACTCTTTCCTTTTGGCAGCAGCTGTTCTGGCTTATGCAGAGCTAGGGCTGTGTAAGACCAGCCTGCCAATGCACCGTGATGCAGATCATTTGTGTGCCAAGCCAGCTGGATGTGTCTGTGTGAAATGATATGCTTACCAACACTGGAGGTGGCAGGCAGGAGTGTAATACTCAAACTAACTCGGAATTGTGATGATGGTTTAATGAAATGTTCCATTCTCACATGCTGTCTTTTTGGGATCTCTTGGAAAATGTCAATGCTCAATTTTCTTCCCATTTCTGGTTCTCCTTGGACACAGAGAATACAAACTGAAGAAGAAGAAACATGAATATGAAACCACGAAGGTCGGGGAGCATCTTTTGATAAATGTGCTTTTTCTAACGTCGGGTCTTCAGTAAAGGCTGCACTTGTATTTGTTCAAGACACAGACACTGGAGAAGACTGTGTTAAATATTTTCCACTGGCCCTCCATATCCCCAAACTTGGATGTCAATGTCCCTCATATTTATGTAGTAGGGTATTTCCATGGCAATTGTGAAATAAGGGCTTAGCTAATCTGCTAGCTAATTTAAGAGAGAATGAAGTTAATAGATTGCTTCAATATCCATGCAGATATAAAAAGAGACGGTGCTTTCAGTATGTGTTGCTGCTTACAGCAGACACTAATATTGAGTGGGAGGCCAGAATCGGCCCCCCAAAGTCTACTATTTGCCTGCTGCCAACATGGCAGTCTTGCTGTTGAATATAGTCATTACAGCTTAAAAAGAAATTTCCATGTTCCTGCTCACTGGCCCCTGAAGTATCAGCAGTTTGAATCTATTTATGAATGTCCAAAGTAAAGGTGTGACAAGCTTTGTCTTCAAAGTGGCAGGAAGCTGGCAGTCTGCCTAACTTTCTCACTATTCCCAGCTTTTATGTGATAAAGAGATTTATGATGTTTTTTTTCAGTTTGTTTTTTTTTTTTCAGTTGCTGCTTTTTGGTTGTTGTTTTTAGTAGATTTTATTTTATTTTTAATTATTTATTTTGTGCCCTTACCTGAAGTGTGATGCTTTGGATTGGAGAATGGGAGGAGTTAATGAGATGGCTTTGGTATACCCCACTCTGGTAGCCCTCACACCAGCTGTAAATTACTTGCTTGTCTTCAGCCTTCTCTAGCATGACCATGCCCGTGCAGCACAGGAGTGGTGGTGCTCAGCCACCTCCTGTTCCTGTATCCTCTCTCTGACATTGGCTGCGATATGAAATTCAGAAGATGTTTCAAATTCTGAGAGTGTTTCAGCCACACCATCAGCTCGTCCTAGAATTAGGATGAGTGTAGGATGAAGGAGGAGCCAAGGTCTTCTGAGTCTGAGCCTGATGGGAGAAAGAGGAAAGGAGGAGGAGGAGAGTGGGCACAACTAGAAGGGCGCTATTCTGACTAATAGGGGGTTTAACAGTTACTTAGGGAACCACCTATGATTTTAACAGCCAGTTGCACTCAACTATACTGGACTGCCTCCAGAAAGCTTTGGCAAACACCTTTACAGAGACATTTATAGGATAAATAGACAGCAGAGATTTTTTTCCTAACCCCGCAATTTAGAAGTTAGCTTATGCCCTAGAACTTGGAAGATCTGAACTCCCTTCAAAGGCCTATTTATTGTAATAATGATATTTCCTTTTTAACTCTTGCTGTTGTGGTTCTTGTCACCTGCAAAGTTCTCTGGTCATTTTTTGAAAATCCTGTTTAGCTCTTAGTCTCTTGGAGAATAAATTTGGAAGATAGGAAATTGTGTTCCTTTAGGGATTCTATTGATGTGAATGTTTCAACAAATGAGGTTTATTTCACTTTAATGATTGGTCACAATCAGCCCTGCTTACCTCGTCTCCCACCTCATTTCTACTTATTTCAGTAATTTTATTTTCATAACTCAGAAAGAAAGACTGTGAAAGGTATGAGCTAATGATCTGGCCATCCAGGTCTTCTGAACATTTGATCTGTGTTGTCATATAGTGCTAGTATGGACAATACAGTGGCAGCTAGGGGTCCTATTGTCCAATCCTATTGTAATTCCAATAAAGTCTTACTGAAAGGTCCTCCACTATTGGGAAAAGACTCCTCTGATGCGGATTATTTAGGACATAGCATTATCTATTAAATTCTGATGTTCAAATACGGGTAAATATTAATCGTGCCTTCAACTGCAAAATATGCTTCTGCTTGGTAATAATTATCAGAAATGTGAGCTAGCTAGAAATATAAGGAGCACAAAAAAACTGTATGTTGACTGACAGAGATCAGAGTTTCAGGAGTTATCCGCATACAGTGTGAATCTAGTAACTGCTGATCAGAACAAGAGAAAAGCAGAGCAGGTTTCGAGTCTTGTCTCCGTGATGTGAGGAGTAGGGCATGTGGCTCTTGCAAAGTCATGTATACCTCACTCCTGGATGGAAAATGAGTAATGAAATGTAACAAGCCTGGGTGATATGTACTGAGATCTTTGTTGTAGCCCTCATTCAGTACGTTTGATACCAGGGGAAGTTTGTCTTTTAAAAGAGGAAACATGCCAGCCTTCATCACAGAATGCACGTGTACTCTACCAGTGGTTTTCTGCAGCATCTGTAACATGGAGTATGTTATTGTGGGCTTCTCTTTTATTCTTGGTGCTAATCAAGTCGATTATGTGCAATCCCCCAAAAATAACGGGACTCGTGCATTTGTGTTCTTGCTGTAGCTCAGATGGATTGGAGCCTAACTCTTTTACTTGTTAGCCTCTTTGGACACGTTAAAGCCTGGATGGGATTAGCACCCAGTACAAATATGACTGCTGTCTACAGGATCCTTCATACTGACTGCTTGAATGGAAGATCCTTGAACTCTTCCTATTTGCCTTCCTGCAGTGCCTTTTTCTTCCTTTTTTCATTGCTTGCAACTGTGTAAAATCGGTGATGCATAGAGTGAAAACTACCAAGAGACCTCTTGTGAGCTTCATTAAGACAAGACTTAAAACTTCTTTGAGATTAGTTGAAAGTAGTCTGATCAACATGCTTCCCCTCCCCCTCCCTCCCCCCCAATAAAAAACAAACAAGCATGGATTTTTATTAAATCATTCTCCATTCACGCTTAGGCACCTGGGCTGTTCTGTATTCTTGTGTCTGTCAATTGGTATCTTACTTTGCTTTAAATTGATGAAAAGTAGTCTTATGTATGGCAAAAAAAAATATAGAAATTTTATGTAGAGTAAAAGTAAATGTATAGATAGTACAGCCAGACTCAAAGTGCAAAGAGCACTGAGAGTCAGCTCTGTATGTGAACTTGTTTGCAGGGTTTTGAAGGACAAACTGGTACCTGCTCCTTCCAGAGGGGTCACACCTATTTCATTCAAAAGTTCAATCTGAGTCATGTATCATCTGTGCTTCCCTGTGCGTGAAAGGCCTAGGAGGAAAAAAATCTACATGTAATATTCTTGGCACTTCTATAGCACCTAATTTCTTCAGAAGTTTTGTACAAGCATAATTCATTAAACTGATTCCTTTGCCAGGGTCACTTGACACTTTGCTTTCAGTTCTAGAGCTGGTGCTGTTACTGAATTGAACTGCCAAAGATTCAGACTCAAAACACCCCATGGAAATAAAATCAACCTGTTGAACCATCAACCTGTTGGAGGAAGATGTAGATTGTGTAAGGTTTAGGGGGTTATTAGAGCCACTGAAAACGATGACTGACTGGAAAATTATTTTCTATTTGCTCTCTGGTATGATACTAATCAGTCTCTTTTGTTTTCATGATGTTTTGTTGGAAATTCTGTTCAAATGGCACAGCTGGCAACAGCTGTCTGTAGTACGAAGTGTCTATTTTAGTGTGTTTAATCCTGTGGTGGCTTAAGTTAAAAACATTACACATTCGAAGTATATTTTTTGCATGCAGGCTTTAAAGAGCAGTTAGCATCTCAGCAGAATGTCTTTCATTTATGTTATGTTATTGTTGTCCTCTGTGCTGGACAGACTGTATTGTACTAGATGTGCCCTGAATGAGAGCAAAAACATAGTCTGTGCTCCAAAAGCACTTACAGTATAAGTAAAGAGCAAAAAACAATAGGCTGTGAAAAAGGAATATTTGGTACAGCAACAAACAAGCAATAAAACTGACAGGCAGAGGTCTTGGTAGCTGTCAGAGTATGGTAGCTGTCAAACCATTACTGCTTTGCTTACAGTGCTGTGATAATAATCTCAAAGCAGTTGTATCAGCTCCTTCCACAAAGACATACAGTGTTAGATCAAAAACTGATGTCAGAGTGCTACAGTTTTCTCTAGGAGTTTTAAACGTGACTGTTTTTGCACTCGAAAAATACAGGCTCTGTCTGAAGATCTTTGGTCTGTCTAAACCCATTGCAAACTTATCGGAGCAGGGGGAATGATAGTGGCTCCTTCATGTATTGGCTGTGCTGACAAGAAAGAGGAGGAATTTGTGGTGCTGGCCTGTGGGGTCGGGAGCTAATTTGCTGATTAGTGACACTTTTACCAGGCTTGCCAGCACTCTGGGCTGAGCTCCCCCTCTTCCTGGGGTCAGGAGGAGGCACGCTCTGATCTTGGAGCAACACTCAGGAAATGGCTTAGTGAAGGCAAAGAGGCCTCAATGAATTTCCATGTTAGAGAAGACTCTGAAATCAATACCCTGGCCCAAATGAATGGAGCTATTCATTTTAGTGGGGTGTGGGTGGAGAGAGGCTGGGATCTAAAAGACCTTCCAGATTTTGTAAAGGCCCTGCACTATTCCTGCAGTATGTGTCTAACAGCCCTGGCCAGCTTCTTCAATGACTGGGAGGTACTAGTGAGGCATCCTCCCTGGCTTGTGGCTGCTGTCCCACCGCCACTCGAATTATAATGATACCTGCTTCTCCTCATAATCTCATCTGGAGCTGACTTTGCCTTCTTCACTGATATCCTGCCTGACCCCTTTGCCCTTTGTCTCCTTTCCCTCGCCCCCTCACTTGACTTACAAGCCCAGAACAGCACTCCCACTCACTGGATGAGCCTTGCTCCTGTTTTCCCAAAACAGTGGTCCTCCTCTGATTTGTTTGAGCACTGCTTTCTCTCTCACCTCTCTGTTTCTTTCAACAAAGCATATCTATCCTTTGCCCCTTGCCTCACCCTGCCCTCTTGAGACCTCCAATCCATTAATGTCTATCACTTTTTTGTCATCCTCTGCATCCTCTCCCTGCTGTCTGCTCTCTTAAATGACCTTAGCTATTGCTTCCCTCCACTTTAGTCTTTCCTTGATCCTCAGCTCTTTCTTCGCTGTCTCCTCAGAAAATCTGACCCATGAACCCACTCATCCCAGCTTCACAACAACAGCTATCACCACATTGTACTTGTCATCTTTCCTCTTTTGCTTCTTTCTCCCTATATGTACCCTGGCCCTCACTTAAATTCAGGAAACACTTTCATCAAACTGACCTGTCACTCATGTCTTATTCAGATTCTTTTCTGAAATCTTGTGTTTTGATACAAGCAACATTTAGGATAGAGAACATACACTCTTCTAAATGTCTTTGTATGTTTTATTCTTCCTTGCACTTCGTTCCCTGTCAATTATTTTGGTGTGTTCCTTCGTATTTGAGTAATATATTCTTCTTGTAACTCAAAAAGTAGCAGTGCATGGATACATCTAGACAAGAGAGCTGAACTCTTTTCAGCTTTTATTGATGTCTGAACAGGAGGAAGATGCTATACTTTACTCTTCTTCTAGGAAACAGTCTCCCCTGTTTGCTAATTTGTCTATCAGCTTCACCATATACAGCTGCTATTGGTGGGAATTGCACACTGATTTTCCTTTAAATTCATCCCAAAGTGTAATTTCCACAAATACCTTATGTGCTCTGCACAGTTTTGCTCAAACAATCTGTTTAAAGGCTCTACATTGTCTTTTTCACATTAGCAAGTGAGTTAATACTGCCAGCAGCTGATGATTTCTGAAGAGGGAAGGCACAGTAGGGAGTTGCTGTCTATCATGTCTCCAATCGGTTACGGTTTTAATATCCTCAAGACATTCCCAAATTTGCTAACAGTATTTAACAGTGAGTCCAGGAAATAAATGCAATTTTCTCTACTCATAATATGTTCATTCAGAAGTGCAGCAGCAGCCTGGAAAGGGTTAATGGGGGCTTGTCTGCCTCTGAAAACTGTGGCTGCTGCCCAGACAGGATGGGGCAACAGGTAGGAGGCAGGAGGGTGCTTCACAACGGTCCCTCTGAGATACAGGACAACCTGCTCAGGGAGGCCACCTCTTGTCCTCACCATGGAAAGCTTCAGACACTCCTGCCATTCACTTTTTGTGTTCAGCATTGTTTATAGTTTATTTTTATTCTGTTGTAGTTGTCATGATTAAACTTCCTTACTGTAGAAACTCTTCCTTACTGTAGATTTATTAACTTAGGATGAGTTTTGTAGTATCTCAAATAATTCTACCAGTCACCCAGAGTATCTATTTCTTGCTCCCTTCTCTGGGGTTTATATCAATTTCATTTTATTTACCTTTAAACAAATGTGTGTAGGATTTATACACGTTTATAGATTTATTTAGAACCTTGAGGTTTTTTACTGCTATTTCTGAGAAAGCTGACATTAAGTTTCAACCTGGAGCTGATTCAGGACTTAATTCTTTTTCGCTTTCTAAAAAGACCTGTCCAGAAATCCTTGCAGCAAAGGAGCTGGAAGAGCATTCGTCCCATAGAGTCCTAGTAGCTGAACTTTGGTTACAGTATTTGCTAGGAACATTTAGCTGAGTTGGTATCAAAAAATAAATAATATTAAATCAATGGATTTTTGATGCAATCATAAATTTGAAAATAATTCTTGCTTTATACTACTGAGGCTGCAAAAGCGAACAGCTAGAAATAACGCTGATTGCAAGGACTGTACAATAAGCTGTAAAGCTCCAGGAGGAAATCTTGATTAAAGACAGAGTTAAGCTTCAAGAGAAATGGGGACTGAAAAAATCTTCTAAAACTTGTAATTTGAGAATGTTTGCATTTATGGAAGGAAAGGAAGATGGATGATGCTTGAACTATGACTGAAATAAAGGTGCTTTTACCCTTTTCTTAAAATTCTGATTGAAGCTTTCAGAATTTTCCTGAAATACTGTGATTGTGCTATAATATATATTTGCTTTTGCAGCCTGACTAGTTTCAGGATATTCCCTGTTTTAGCTGTAGAAGATTTGTGCTCAGTTTTTCATATCACACTCCTGTACTATAAAAATAAGAAAGCTGGAGCAAATCTTGCTAAAATCACTTAACCCAGGAACTGAGGAATCTCTCAAACTAGTAAAATGTTTCAAACAAACTGAGAGAAAATTAAATATTTTCCCCTTTCAAAAACACTCCTCATGAAGATTCTGGTCCTGCTCTTGCCTCTTTGAGCTTCATTCTACTTGTGGCTCTGGTTCTTATATCGTTTCACCTGCTTTTCTTCTTGATGCCCAATAACTTGAAGAGGTGGGAATAGCTATAAGAGTACAGAAGATCATAGAAAGGTCAAAACTTCATATCCAAATCTTGGCTACATCTGCTTCTCCGTTTTATGCCTGGTATAAGGAAAGCCTTCTGAACAGCCTGGCCTTCCTTGCACCTGTCTATGTGGTCCTGTAGGAGTCCTACCAGGGACTGCAGCCTCAAGCCTCCTGTCCTGTACATGAACTACACCTATCTGGACCTCAGATGGTATTTTGCTCTTCTGATCTCTGCTCTATACTGTACGATGTTTGCCATACATATGTGCACATCACTAAAGAAAAATACCTACAGTCAGTAAAGATAAGATATCCCATTCCTGGCAGCCCTTGCTGCTTCCTGATTGGAGGACCCCCCCTTTCCTCTCTGTAGACCTCCTCTCTGCCACCACTGCACCCAGCCATGAGGGCAGTGAGGGTCTCCTGTAGGATGTGTCACAGTCCAGACCATAGCAGTTTCTCTCTGAGCTTTTCTCTCCTCGCTGCCATGAAAGCAGAGCACCTCCCACCTGCCAGGCAAGAGCACGGACCAAAAAATGCACTGGAGCAATAAGGAAGCCCCTGTGCATTGATTGTAAGAAACAGAGACCACAAATCTCCACTCTCTGAATTAGTATTACAGAAATGCTGAAACACAAAATAAACCAAAAGACACCATGGCTTAGTACAAGTTCTGCTTTTTGTGTATTGCATAGAGTGGGCATATTTCGAAAGGCAAAACCAAGAGTTATATCCAGGTGCCAGTGAGTGCAGCTTAACTGAAATATTCATAGTAGTCCAGACAATGATGATAATGCTTACACTTTGATCAGCACCTTTTAATCTCTCCAATGATTAATTAAAAAGATTTGTCTTCATCTCCAGCTACTGGAGTTGGATCCAGTCTGGTGCCCAGATGACTTCAGTCTGGAGTCCTGTCAACTTTAAGGAAGTTTGGCTCCAAGACTACTTTGCTGTAACAGTCTAGGGCTTGTTGTAGAGAAACAATGCAGCCTTTGGATGCATTTCATTTTGATCTCTGGAGATCCAACAAAATAGTCATAGCTGTGAATGTGGCCAGTTTGTAGGGAAATTGTCCCACATGCTGATCTTATGTCTGATGTCTAAATCTACTCAGTGCCTTTAAAGGGATATCTGCAAGGAAACAAGAAAGGAAGTAAATCTGAAAACAGCTCTGAAACTTGAACACAACATCTGAAAGGATTTTGGTCCCCTTACGTACTGCTGACAGTTTTGTCACTGCAGTCTGTGTGACAGCAATCAGAAACATTGGAGGAAGGCAAAAATCTAAGACCAAAACAGAAGACAGTTTGCCTAGGTGTAATGAACTGAAGTTGAAAGATTTCATTTCCACAAGCACATCTGCACTATGTGCATTGGGCATGCCAAAGTCTGAATGGAGTGGCATATACTGAAGGAAGATAGAATAACTTTGGCAGATTGCCAGTCTTCTCTTAAAAGTAATTTTAGTGACATTGGTGCATTTATACTTGAGTGACTTTGTTCCCAGATATTAAAATAACAGTAGTTTTACAAGATCTCTTTCATGAGGTTATTGCAAACACTGAATGGAAAATAGCAAAGACTTAGCAATCCTGAAAGGCAGGTCTTTGCTGTCTGTGGCTGAATTACAAGAGAAACTATATGTATTTGGCTATTGCTTAACACGTTATGGGGGAAAGCAGAAACACAAATGTTATTTAGGACTTTGACTCCTAACCACTTTCTAAGAAACTGAGTCTCTGTTCATCATCTGTAAAATACAGAAGATAATATTTTGCTCCCTCGCAAGTGCGCTGTTAGCATAAATACGTTAGAGATTGCAAAGAATTAAGGTGCTCCAGTAATGGGGATCATAGAAATACTTCAGATAAAACTGTTTCTCTTTTCTCCTTGCACCTCTCTGCTTTTCAAATTAGACTAAAATTAATCCAATATAGCTTTGTCATCCTTACAGTATTTTTATTCAGGCATTTACATGCTTTGCAGTGCTGGCTTTGGCATTTTTCTCCTTTAGGGATTGGTATAGTGTAGCACTGTCTGAGAGTTGTGGATAAAATGGGACAGAAAAGCTGAATATGTGGGTACCAAGAAAGTTTCTTCCCGACAATAGTAATTGAAAAACTCATAGAACTTTCTCTTCTTATATTTGATAGTCTGCTTTTCTCATGACTTCACAGAATATCTCGAGTGAGAAGGAACCCATAAGGGTCATTGGTGCAACTCCCAATTTGTGATAAATAATTCAAATGTGGGAGTTCCCTTCAAAATTACTTCCAACTAAGTCTCTAATAGCCACCATTTGGGAGTATGCATGTTCACTTTTAAGCATTGTTGGTTAAATCTTTGCTAGTTGCAAGCCTCATCTTAGGCTGCAAGAAATACAGGTGTATTACAGGAATATAAAGTGTATACGTCTGTATACAGGTGTATAATCCAAGGGGATTATACAGTGAAATGCTTAAGCAGTTCCATGTGTGGTTCTTCTGGATGGTGTGAACCTGCAGAGGATGCTCAGTTATCTATTGAGGAGACCTAGTGAAGGGAACAAAATGGATGGACAGTCTGTCTTAAGTATTTGCAGAATGGGACCAAATAAATATTCCAGAAATGAATGAAAGAAACTTGGCAAAGCCAAGAGAAAATGCTATGAAAAGAAGCCAAATCCATGTCTTCTTCTGATATTGGAGGAGTAGGGAGATGAACTTGAACATTTCAAAGTACATACTGAATTATGGGATAGTTCAGTTTTTGATCCCAGTCTCAGTTGCCCAACTGCTGAGGAGTAATGTAGGATGGTGATGGAGTTTGCTATAAAAAAGCAATGTCAGTTTTTAGTAGGGGACTTGCTTAGTAGCATGACAAAATGATTTTAATACTTATGTGTCTTCTCTTCATGACAGGTAACATCAGAAGCAAGATGGCTAATGGTACTATTGATAAAGTCTTGGCCTCGATGGCTCTTCTGTGCATTCTAGTCCACTCAGGAGAAATAGGACAGGCTGAATGAGAGAGGAATTTTATGCACAATTTTTGGCAGCAGGAAAGCAAGCAGAATGGTTGGATGTGCTTGAATCTGGAGCCAGAGGGACCAAAGTGAGAGCAAGAGAGAGGGAGCAAAAAGGAAGTTGTGTCTGTTTGCTGCATGACTGAAGTGGTGTTGCCTGCAATACTCGAACAGGAAATGAGGTGTGTGCTGGACAGAAAAGTAAATATTTGTGGTGTTTTGGTTTTCAGGAGGGATAAGAATGGAGACTTCATAAATCTGGTGAAAGAATCAGATTGCTTTGATGTGGAAGTGGTTCTGGTCTGTAGCAGCACTGATGTGTTTTGTAGTTTCCAAAATCATCTTTAATAAATATGTTTTGGGGTAGCCTATGAAGGAAAATAACTTCAGGATTTTAATATTCAAGGAGAGACATGTCTGTGAGGACTCTTCAAATGCACTTGGGTTGCAAGGGCAGATTCTAGGCTCACTGTAAATACAGCAGCAAGCAGAAATCCAGACAGAGAGTTCATGGGCTTTTTCTTGTTCCTTTACCACATTTTACTCCTGTTCCTCTGAAGTCTTTTTGAGTTCAGCAATGGCAGAGCCAGCCGCAAGTAGACCACCAGACAGAAGAAGCTACCCAAAGATTTTTAGTCTTGCCCAATGCTAGAAAGAAATATGGATACAAAGCATTGCTCATGTTGTGCTTTAAGTTCTCTGTGACCAGATGTGCTCAGCACTGTTTGACTGCATAGTGTAGCTAAGGCTTCAGCCTTCTGGAAAAGCATTCAGATTCATTGTTATTACAAATCCAAGCCCAGTTACTACAACCTGAAGCCATATCTTGTTCACTGCCCTGACTGCACAAGAAATACAAGTAAGACTTTGCAAGAAACATCTGCATGGCTTTTCCAAGTGGCTGCCAGTTAACACAGAGTATGCAGTTGTCATCAGCAGTTAAAGAGTTGGTGGATATGGGGCAGGATGGGCTGTGGCTTCTTCATAACTTTAAATGGGTTTAAATATCTTTTGACACATGGCCCCATTGATCATTGGTGTCAGGAGTGCTCAGAGTACTACTACAAACCAGTGTACTAGGCCGTATTTTCTTTAATAAGACTGTGCGAACAACAGGGAACAAGACAGCTAGGAAAAACAGCTGGAAACACCTTAAGTGCTTACACACATTTTCTGAAGGAAGCTTAGGGAACTTCTCTCACAGAAGTTTCCACATAATTCCTTATTTGATAAATGCTTTTTCCTTAAATACAATTTTTGTGTCATCTCTGATTTTGAGGCTGGGACATGTCTAATGGCTGTGACTGCTTCTTTGTGAATGCTTTTTATGCTTTCTTACTATACGATTGTGAAATGTCTGAATGTGCTTTGATTTGCATTATTTCTTTTCTGTCTTTCTTCCCATCCCAATTTTCAGCTCCCTTTTGTCCTGAGAAATTAAATTATTTTCTTTTTGGCAGCACAGTGCCTGCCTTACTGGAGAAAAGATGTCTTTTTCAGCTGTGTCCCCTTGCTGCATCCCCCCGGCCAGACTCCCTGTCAGGTCATCCTGTGATGGCACCAGAGCCCGCTTGGGAGCAGCGGGAACACTGTTATTAATGGCAGTGCCAGGGAGGGGACGCTGCGGCCAGCGAGCCCCTTTACAGCCCCCGGGGCAGTCTGGGACACGCCACACGCAAAGTGCCTGCGTCAGGAGCCACAAGGCAGCCAGCAAAGAACCCACAAAGCAGAGGAGCAGGCTCCTGCTGCCAAATATCATGTCCTTATGCTCTGCATGCCTTGTTCGAAACCCTGCAGCACAGTCTTGCCATTCAGCCTTTTAATTGCCCTGCCACATCAGCAGGAGGTTCTCTGCCAGGGTTGGTGGTCTCCCACACCACACTGGGACTCAACACTCAGCACTGGGTGAGGTGAGGGCTTGCTGTCCCCCTCTGCAGCGAGCAGGGAGCTAGCTGGATGCTCAGCCAGGCTGTGTGCCCCTCTGCTTTTTGGAGGGAGGTAGCATTGGTGCAGGAGCAGCATCGATGGCAGAGCAGCTAGAAGGGATGCAGCAGGCAGCTTGGCACAGCAAACCCATCCTGTGGCTCCTGGGGTGGCTGTGTTGGCAAGCTCCAGCTGTTTTCCCACCCTCACCAAGGTGTGGCCGTGCTGAATGCGCCACAGCCCCTCCTGGGTTATGTGAGTCATTCCCCACCTCCAGGCTTGTTGTGGTGTTGCATGGTTTTGTAGCCCCTGTGTCTTATGGGTGAGTCAGGGCTAGCCATTCTTGTTCAGTCTTGCCCCAAAACATGCGGTCTGGTGAGCAGCAAAGAAGAGCCTGGAGCTGTCTGAAAGTGTCCTGCAGGCTTAAGGCATGGGTGCCCTTGAGGGCATTTCAGCACAAAAGGCTTGGTTGTTGGGACAGTGCTTTGGGAGAATTTAATGGAAAGGGGTAGAAGAAAGGTGGTTCATATTTTTCATGCTGTGTAGGAACTGAGCTAAAACAAGGTGGATGAAAGGCAAAGGCTGAACAGTGTTCACCCCTGAGAGCTGCCGCGTTCGTCAAACCTACTGTGCGTGGCCTGTCTGCATCCCTTTTGTCTACCAGTCCTCTGCAGATGAGGGTTTCCCATTTTTTGAAAGGATGTGGGAGGCTTCCTCAGCTTTTGCTTTCCTAAAGCCCCTTGCTTGAAACCTGACTCTCTTGGAATTGTCAGTAAGAACCACCCCACTAATGAGGCTGTTACCTGGTTCAACGGTAATGTCTTACAACCCCTGCAAAAGTCTCATTGCAGAGCTTCATGAGCAGCACACCTACCGGCACAACTCATGGCGGGTGATCGCTCCTCAGCTAGGAAAAGCCCACAGCAGAACAGTTGTCAGGTACATCTGTGCTTCGTGCTTATACCAGTGCACTGGAAAACGCTGTGGTGTTCACATGTGCCATGTGTTGTCTGTTGCGACGTCAAGTGACAGGCATGACTTGCCCTGGAGGTTGTTGGCGATGCAATACTGTAGTGAATGGATCGGACAGCATTTCACGAAAATAGTGCTTTTAAAAAAAATGTCCTAGTGCATGGAAATCAGGAGAGCCTGCTGTATACAGTGCAGTTTCCCTCTCTGTGAGTTACCCAGGAGAAGATTAGTGCCCCCTGCTTCTTCCAGTCCCTGCCAGTCCACAAGAAGAAACACAATGTGAGTATGGAATGCCATTGCTCTGACTGGATTGCTGCTGCTTCACAGCCAGGCTGCATCTGTGGAAACGGAGCACTGTCTGTTCCATGTGCTGTAAGAATAGAGAGTGTCCTGCGTTGATGCAAATCGTGATTCTAACAAGCTGGGTGGTCCCAGTGGAGACTTTTAACCTCTCTTCACTTCTGCTTCTCCCATGTATAAAATGGGGATAGTAATAATTAACTGTTTCACGAAGGTACTGTGTTTTCATGTATGTAGGGTGCTTTAAAACACTTAGTGCTATTGAAGCTTTTCAAACGCAGCTGTATTTCATTGCATGTATAACGGAGAATGATATATTGGTTTAAAAATGTATTTGAAACTCTTGTTAATTAGGAAGTCGGGCAATGGCAATTAATACATTCAGACACGGTGTTACTGTTCTTCTGCAAACTATAGCTCATTTAAAATGCTAGCCCTATAATTTATTAGCAATATTTAATACCTCAGTGACCATAAAACTTAGTGTTTTATTACCACTGATTAGCATACGTTTGATGTTCTGCCCAGTGTTACACAATCCAAAACAAATTACTCTCAGGAAGCTGGATATTATATAAATACAGAAAAGCAATAAATAATGCATTGGAGAAACATTTTTCTGTGGGTTCTAACATGTCACTATCTCTTCAAATGACTTAGACTTCTCATGCAATTTCTCAGTCCTCCAGCAGCATTTGCACCAAATAACACACTTCACACCATGCTGGCTACTACCCTTACTGCCAGTTTGCTGGTGATTCCTGACACCCTGTCAGGCTTTGATCCACGGGCTACTCATGCCCTCCCAGAGGGAACCTGGAGTTGCTTGGTCAGAGTGTCTTCATTTATGATGGTCTCTTTAATAAGCTACAGATGTGCAAGAAACAGAAAAGCTTTATCATATTTCAGGATGCTTTTTTCCCTCCTCTCAATCTGGCATGCAGAAAAAGAAGAAAAACTTTACAAATGCATTTATTTTTGGTCCTCTTGAGCCCATTTAAGGCACAGCTTGGATAAGAGTAAGGGGTGAGGAGAGGGGAAAGCTGGTTGACTTAGGGATTACAAACTGTTCAGAATCAGGTTTTTCTCAGTTAGGTTTGATGATGCAGCTGTGATAGATACCTGTTGTAAATCACAGCCTATCTATCTGGTCAGATTTTCATAGAGCTGCCCAGAACATTTCTACAAATATTGATGGTTTCAGAGATTCCAGCTAGGACTAACAAATCCAAATGAGATAGGTCCAATTGTATGGCTGATTTATACCTGTTCAGGCCCACATCTTGTTTTCTAATGACCTACAGTTCCACCTCTCCTAAGGCCAGAGTCCACACTAGGACCTAGTAGGTCTATCCAGCAAAAGCTCAGGCTCACGTCAATAGTTTTTCCTTTACCTCTAGTGCAGATTTGGTCTTCGTTTTCCACTTTAAGAAGCTAGAAGCTGTAGAAAATGAGGATTTTGCTTTTGTTTAAAGTAGTCCTTTTACTGGGGAAGGGGGATAAAATTGTTTCAACCAGCTGGTGGTATTTATACTGGGAAAACAAGAAATCAAGTATTGCATTTGAGAACAGTCGTTCTTCCTGTGGCAGTGCAAATTGTACCAAAAAGCCTTTGCTATGGTCCAGGTAGATACTACTCAGACATAAAATGTTGCTTGCCATCCTGAGGAATTTACTGTTTGAGGCTGTGGAGTAAAAGTGGGATACAGGGAAGAAGAAACAGTGAAATGATGAGTGGGGTTTCTAGCTGCTGTAATCCAGCCCTTTCTCAAGCATGGTGAATGGCTTAAAGGTTCTTTTCACACTTCTCAAATACAGTATTTGGGAAAAGCATCAACCTCAAATGTGTACTTACTGCACACCCTCCGTTTTTCTTAAAACTTTCTCTTGCACTCAACATATTATAGCAACAGGAGGTTTAGTTAAATTGGGTCAATGCTGGATATTTTGTTTCAGTGGCTGACTTAAAATTGGGTTAGAACAAACCCATATATTTTCCTTGATTTGTTGGAGTCAACCTGGACAACTTGATTCAGCTGCAAACTAAAGGATTTTTTCTTTCGGTTTTGGACTATTTAGCTTTCTTCCTTGGTCTTACATAGAGCAACCTTTAAATGAAAATGGCATTGCACAATGACAATTGAAAATTTCATTTTAAAAATGTTGAAAAAACCCGCTTTTGACATGTTTGAAATGAGTGTGAAACTTGTCAAGTCTTGTTCCCTGGCGTTGGAACAAAAAACACTGTTTTGAAGGATTTACTAACAGAAGTGTTGCCTATCTGTTCATAAGCCATCTGATAAACCATGCATGATAAATCCAGCACCAGACCTAAGCACTTGCCTCTTCAAGGAGCTTTCTGGCAGATCTCAGTAGGTGAGATCAGAAAACTCAGGTTTTGGAACCACATTCCAGACTATTTACTACACATCTTAAAGTTTTCACTTCTTCCTTCATATTATAGCAGTATAAACCAGAGTTTTGTGCTGTCACCAGGAAAAAGATTTAAAGTTCTGTCTTGCTGTGACCTTGCCATGTGCGAACTAGAGACCAGATGCTGCTAACCCAGTCTTCCAGGCTTTATATATAAAATGTAACACTCGCATAAGTGTAGGCAATTTCAGCCTACCTTTTCCAGTCCTGGAAAGTATATTCTGAAGCCGACAAAAGCTAGGAGATTTTGTTGCAGCCAGTGCTAAGGTAGAGGACATCCAGGTCTTTCTTAGACTCACCCGTAGCCTATCTGAGAGATTTCTCTCTGTAAAACCCTTCTTGTGAACATCTGCTAATTTCTCTTAGAAATATCAGGAATAAGGTTGTGAAAACACCAATTAAAAATTCACAAAGAATTGCTAGTGACTTGTTTAGCATTCGCTAAGGCAGATGAGAGATTTGGGCGCCAAAAGATAAAAGGATTTTGACACTGTGATTTATATGTTAAGAAGCCTCCCCCTTCCCCCATTCTCTTTTTATTTTTTAAACTCCCCTTAGTCCTACTGCCCTGCAGCATTCCTTTTTGAGAGAGGCTAAAGCAACTTTGTATTTTCTCATGAGTGCATGTCGGTGCCTGTTCCTTAATTCTACATCTGGCTTAGGTACATTCAGGTGACTCATAACTTTGTACTTAGTTTTTTCTCTTTCTTCGTTTATCAACAACAACAATATTATGTGGGAAGCTTTTTTTTTTCCTCCTAGTCTACTAACCTGGAAAGCCATCTGAGTAGCACTGAAGTGAGCTTATAATGAAATACTAGACAAGATCATGAGAGGAAATGAGATGCCCTTTCATAATAGTTTGGTGATGAGTTAAGATCTCTGCTGCTGTTATCTGGATTTATATTTATCCATGTAGATTAAGTATATTGCCAGTTTATACTGAAGTGGCTCATTGTTCTTCCATCCCTCTACCATGGCATACATCTTTTTGTTCTTGTCATTTCTGAGGCCTTAGACTAGGGTGCCCAAATTACAGTCTTTGGGCCATGAAAAATGGACCATGAAAATTCATTTATTCTGGGACCCTTGTGAAACAGAGCACCAGGGATGAACTGCAGGAGCTGTTCTTGTTCTAGCAACCTACCCCAGTCTGCAGTTTATCTGTGAAAATTGCATGTACAGCAACTTGTGAGAAATGTGTGCGGAGAAGATTCCATGATATACGCCCTTTCCTTGTCTCTGGAGTAGTCATGCCTGGAGAGACTGGATCTTGCAAAGATATTTTTTGTAGACAGCAACTATCATTTGCCTTTTTTTTCTTTATAGTATATAGCCAAAATGGTCCAGCTGAGGCCAGAATATGCTGCTGTAGCATAAGTATGTAATACAAAACTGTCGTCACCTGCTAAGACAGTAAGCATCACAGTATCTGCCTTTGTGGGACTTTAAAGAAGTTGTCTTTGCAAAGAAAATACATGTCTAAATTTACAAGAAATGTTCACACTATTGCAGGAAGTGTCCATTATAACCAGCATGTTCAAACAACAAAGCGGAACTGAGCCTTCATCAAAATTTTAACACAATGTCTCTTGACGATTTGGAAAACAACTTTTTTCCTTGTCTCTCTTTTTCCTATCTCCACATCTGTTTGCTTAGACACATACAAGTGTCCTGGAGCATTCATTTACTAAAAGTATCTAAGCTACTGAATGAAATTTCTATTGTAAGTATAGGCAAATAAATAATAAATATCAATGCTCATTTTAGACAGTTACACTTGATGCAGAGCATGTGTTTGTTTGGGAAAGCAATGGAAAACAGTGGACTTTATGCCACATCATCTTTTCACTTTCTAATCTTAAAGATCCTTTGTGCCCAGTTGTGCCAACTGCAAAGATGCCGTTTGCTTATATTCTGTGTATTCCTGATTGTTGCAACTTCTTTGTCTTCTGCAACATGCATCCTACACTGGGAGAGCAATTAAGAAATGTGTCAAATTAGATTTATTGATAGGCTCCTGAAGTCAGCATTTAGCCAGCAATGTGGGTCTATCCTAGACAATGGAGTAAGTAAGGTAAGTACTCCAGAAAAGTGTCAGCTGCCCACGCTGGGTAGCTATAGTCTTTTAAAAATATCTGATGATGTTGGCTACTGTAAAGTCAGACCACTAATCAGATGTGGTATGGCTGTTCTTATGTACACATGTATGTAAGTAGCAGGTGCAGGTACGGTAAAACTTGATAAAGGCTCTTCCTTAAACTTGATACAGAACCAGGAATGGAATCTGGCTTCTGATCTGGAGCTGCCTGTTCCAAATGCTCCAAGGCCCTCTGCCAGGTACAGTTTTTTACTCTGAGACCCAGGGTATAGGTTTGCCTTGGTACTCTACTTGCCCATGGTGCTACTGCCTCAAAGAGGTCTCAAGAGGGTCCCAGCCCTGGCTTTATGTGGGATCAAAGCTTCCTTTCCTGTGAGAGGCTCAACAAAGTCAGACATCTTCTTGTTTCAGTTATTCAAGGTAAAAGTTGTATGTGGGTCGTCTGTTTTGCACAAGAGTAAAAAAGGCTGCTGCTTGTTTTTGTACCTATAGTGATCACCTATAGTGATCTTACTGATTGTTTGCCTGCCATCCTCCACCCAGGCGAGTCACGTGGGAAGTCACTTGGAAGAGTCAGGAGTAAACCAGGTGCTGGCATTATCTTTTCTTGATATCTTTTATGTACAAATATAAACAGAAGGAGGTTCTCCTTGAGTGATGCTGGTAAGCAAATTAGCTTTGAACTGTCTGCCCATTTGGGAGAAAACATGACTGTTCATTCCAAATATGTGTTGTCAGTATTGTTAAAAAGGCATTTTATGTGTGAACCTTATGCCATATTCTATACATAACACAAAGATGGCTTTCCAGAAGCCTCTTCTTAGAGGCAACGGGCTGCAGGCTATGTCATCTCCCAGGTGCATTGCTTAATGCTAATCTTATGAAATGCAGTGTTCACACATGCTTGACATATCCCTGTGTGCAGAAAAATCACCCCCTGAATCCAAACAAATACCTGTAAACAGCAGTAAAAGAAAAAAGTTAATTTGTCATCTACAACCACAGTGCAATTAAAGTGTACAAGTCAGGCGGAATGAAAATAACCCTGAAGTCCCAGCCACCAGGGAACATTGAGCTCAAGCCAAGTCTCCTTCCTGTGCCCGCCTTCATTGTGTGTGTTTGAATATAAGACTGACCATTATTAAAAGACCTTCTGAGAGACAAATTTGGTTTTTTTCCTCTTTTCAAAACTCAGCCATAGTCTTGCAAAATGTCATACTTCAGAGAGCTTGAGCCACTATCCAGAATTGCCATCCTTCACAGGAATTTTTAAGGAAGGCCTTTTCATCCCATTTTGTAGAGCACATGAGCAACTACCCCATTTCATTTGGCTCGCAGTGCCACACAGATGGCTCATATCTGCCATGTATTTTGTAGCTGTTATAGGCAGTGTATTTTACACTAGATCTTGCAGTACGAAGTGCAGGAAGACAGAGTACATTTTTAACGCTACCTGCCAATACTTCTAACAAGGAACTCCCTCAAAAGAGGCTTCCAAGACTTAGTCTGGGATAAACCTTGTGGGCAAAGACTCTGTATTCTCTGGGAGAAGGAGGGGCTTGGGTAACTTACTAATTTGTTTTCCATTCAAATCAAAATGCTGCCTCATAACTCAATCAAAGAAAGAAACAGCACCACCCAGAAAATAACTTTTGCTGAAAGCATTCCTGCTCTGCTTTTGGAAATTAGTTGAGCACGTTGGTGCCAGAGTGCTCTGCTCGCCTAAGTCAATATGGCAACCAGAAAGATGTCAAGAGCAAGAGGTGGTTTCTTCTACTGAATGAGAACTTGCCTATTGCAAAAGGATATGTCAGTAGCCCTTTTGTGATTCCCTGGGCTAAATTACCTCTAACAGAGGTGACCAAGCAACTTCAGAAAGGAGGTGAGAGTTGGCAGTTTAGAGGAAGTTCCCCATTGATTTCTGGACAAATGGCGCCAGTGTATTCCATGTATCATGTAGCAATTCACATGGAGCTGAATTCTTCACAGCAGTATGTTTCAGCCTATTTTGTCACTCCCTTTGTTTTCCCTGAGCACACATATCTGTAAATGGCTACTTCACTTGTAAGGGTACAAAATAGACTCAAGGGTGGATTTTGCCCACTGAGTCAAAATGGTTGTATTATCCCTTCTCATTAGCGAGGTAAGCCATTGTTAATGCCTGTGGAAGCTTTCCTAGCTCAATTAAGTTGTACCACTGTAAAGCAAAGCAAATGTCTGCAATAGGGCAAACCTCTTCAGCTCACATCCGGACAAAACTGACAGTGAGTAGTCGGCAGGCTGCCCATATTTAGTTACATTATCCTCTGCCTGCAGTGTACCACAGGCCTCTGGAGGCAATCCAGGGCCATATATGTTTTGTTTACATTTGCCTGTAATTTTTCAGGATAGATTTAAGTGTAGGGAAATCATTGTGTTTAAAATGCCACGGCTTCGGAAATGTGTGTTAGACTGTGCCTTGGCTTTAAAGAGTTGTACTTTGGTAAAGCTGCCATGGAAGAAGAGGTGGAAGACGTTCCTTTTGTTTTTACCAACACAGATGCAATATGTTTTGTTCCCTTAGTCATCATGTCTTCTGTTATGTGGCCTCAGTGGATCTTGTTGGAAGTTTAGCTGATGTGAGAACAAGATCACATTAGATGTATGTAGGCTTGAGGGAAAGATGGATGGCTTTCGAATCCCAGGGGAGTGATAGACTACTGGGGACAGTTCAGAACAGGGAGCAGGTGTTGCTACTGGCCCCAGCTATCTGTTCTTCTCAGCCTTAGGCTGCTACTGAATTGGCCCAAGAACTGTTAAAATTAACAGCGCTGATGAGGTATGCCCAGTGACCACCATGTTCAGATCATGTTGGCTCCCTTGCGATGAAAACTGTTGGATTTTGCAGACTGTTTCCTGAGCTGTGGAATTACCTGTGTGGACAGGATGAGGCCAACAGCTGGGGGTGGTAACCTGGACCATTACTCCAGGCTAACTTGTCAGTGAGACCTGGGATAAAGGGGGAAAGAGAAGAAAGAATTAATGTTTTGAGTAGTAACTCAGCCATAATGGTCTGGAGTCTGCCTCCCAATGAGCTTTTTTTGCTCCTTCATGGTTGTTTCAGGAGAGAGATTCATGACTAGACTTGCAGACATGTTGGAGTCTTTTTTTGATGGATATGGGGTCTCCAAAGGCAAAGCAACAGTGGCTCTTAATAAGTAGCCATGTTTAACCACCGGTTAATGATACTTCAAAAGAAGTCATGTGCAGTTAAGCTTTATGTAATAGGTTACTTCTATGTTTGAGTTGTATTATTATCCATTATTTTGACCATAAAATTTTAAAAGCAAAAGGTGGAAAAATGTTGATTTTTGTTTTCTTCCCTAGCCATTTTGAAGCTAAATTTTCTCAGTGAGTGTACCTAATAAAATG
Organism: Psittacula echo; assembly: GCF_963264785.1. Taxonomy (NCBI): domain Eukaryota; kingdom Metazoa; phylum Chordata; class Aves; order Psittaciformes; family Psittacidae; genus Psittacula; species Psittacula echo. Next base: position 56,919,025 of record NC_137735.1, read on the forward strand.
TCTTTATTCTGCATGTGTAAACTCAGTAACGGAGTACATACACTTGCATACAGAATCCCTCAGATTGCATTCACTGGTGTGCTGCTCTGAGGCCATCACCACCTGTTTGCAAGAACTCCAAGAACTCCTTGAAAGATGTGTCCTTCTTATACTACCTAAAATAGTCTTGCTCTCTTTCCGTCCTCTCATAGGTTAAATTGTCAGAATGGGCGACTAAACCAGGTTAAGACAATTCCTGTCAGATTGTTATATATCTGCATAAGTAAAGATGTGGTAGAAGGAAAAGAGCTTCTGAGAGAAAGTTTGCCAAAAATAAGGCTTCTGAGTTTTCAGCTGGAATTTGCCTTCAAACAACTCTTAAAAATGAAGGTGTATAATAATTCTGAAATAAAGTTTCCAAAGTTGTACATCATTTTGTTTATGAGTAGCCTAAGGGAGAGAAATCCAAGAATCCCTTTTTGGGTTTCTCAAATTACCTGGATTTCATCATACGTAATAAGAAAATTATTTTGTATTAGATATAAAAGGTGTTTTTCAACAGTTAGGACTTGCTATAACTTTATTATTCTGTAGCTTAAAAATTTTATTGCCTGTGTTTGAGTAAGAATTCCATACTTGTTTTTTGCTTAGATAAAGGATTTTGATGTTCTTAGTAATAAGTATTATAGTGCCATAGTATCATATGATGCTTGCTAGGGCCAGGGCATTGTATGTGGGTGCAAAAGAAACACGTAGAAAAATCCATTTTCAGCCTTACTTGATGTCTGCCTGCCAGGTTTTTTTATCTGTCTTGTTTATGGATAGTGTTGTGATGCACTATTCCTTGTGCAGGTGATCAGCTTCAGCTGAATCCCATGTCAGCCTTCTGGGTAGGGTTCAGAAGGACTCTGAATGACACTTGGTCCATGCACTGATCCATGGAGACAGATTTTGCCTCTTAAACATAGCAAGTGTTCAGTTGTAAGCAAGGCCTATGTGTCGTCAACTTCAAAGGGATCTTGAAGTCGGTCAAAATCTATTTAGAGTTAAATGCAATAGCATGTCCCAGTAACAGTGGGATGTGCATGTCATTGCTCTGGAAGGACTGAGCTTGCAGACCTTGAAAAGGCTATACGGCTTCTACAGCTTTCAAACTCTGCTCGAGTACTACAGCAATATTATGAGTGGAGAGCCAGGTGGGTGCATGTGCTGGCAAATGGGAAGTAAAACAGAAAAAAACAATGGTAAGGTCACCTCCTTGCAAAGCTGAAAAGTAAATATAAAATATATTGCACAAATTAATCTTCCCTTATATCGTTAGTTCTTGTCTCTGAATGGAGTTTCTCCAGCTGTCCTTCAGTACATTTGTATATCATTTTTGATCTTACACTGTTCGTATTCATCAATTGATAAAGCTTTCCACATTTCACAACAGATCTCTTAAAACCTTACTGCAGAGGAAGCTTTCTAGAAAGTATTTGGGATCTTATTTTAGTTATCCAAAGGTCAGCAGGCAGTGGAAAGAAATCTCTTCAGCTTTCAAGCAGCTTTTGTAAATGCCTTTTTGTCCTTAGGGATGCGCATGCACCTTAGGTTCAGAAATACTCCAGCTGACTTGATATGAGCTGACTGAAAGCAGGACAGTGCACAGTAGAGAGATACCACATCTAGCTCTGTAGGCCATATTTTACCATAGTTATGTTTACTGAGCCTGTGCTAATGAACTTCAAGATCTCATCAGAGGAATCTCTGGCTGTGGCTCATGTGTGTCACATGCTGAAGTATGTGGAGGAGTGCACACACAGTAAATCAGATTTAGCTGAATTTACTAAGCAGCCATCGGTCCAACTTATTCACAGTAGGCCTGGTTAGGTCCAGGAACAGCTGTATGCTCCAACAATGGCTCTGTGGTTAAAATGCCTATATCCAAAAGCTGCTGGAGGAGGTGTATTGCTCTGAGGGGGCTGTAGATCTAGATCTAGAAATCCCAGACAAATCTCCAAAGTTCTCAAATTCAACTTTGATAAGATTTCAGAAAAAGTGGATGTATCCAGCAGTACACATTTTGTCCTAACTTTTTGGGCTGTGGTGCATCTGGACCTGCATTAACATGGTAAGGATTCAGATTTGAATGCAGAATGAGTATAGGATGAAATATTTAGTACCTCTGCATGTTATTGCCTTGTGTATGCAGGCAGCTCAGGTATCTGCAGGAACCCCTGTTGCTTGAGAAACTGCATCCTAAGTCGGAGAGATACTGCTAAAACTCCACCTGAAGCCTACAGCTGTTGTACTGATGAAAACATTGCAGGCTGGATTTTGTTCTTCTCTTAGTGTGCTCTGTTTTCCCTCCTGCTACAGATTTGCAGCAAGGATCTGTTTTTATGCCCAGTTCTCCAGCTGGGATGAATAAAACAATCAGAGGTCAAGTGACTAATTCAAACCCAAACAGTGCACCAGCCCTTCAGCTAGGGTTTTAGAATAAGCTTAATGATTTTTAACTCCTTGCTGTAGCTATTGCTTTAAACTGTTCCCAGCAGCCAGATCCACCAGGTTGCTGAGGACAACAACTGAGAAACAAGCAACTGTTTCTTAGCATTGAAACAATCATTGTTCAAATTACCATAAACCCAAGGAAAAATGTTTGCACCAGTGTACGGACAAGTACAGAGCAGAATTCTGCATAGGTCTATAATACAAGTTATAGTGGTGTCAGCATTTAGGGGGCATGCTGCCAGCGATTAGTCATCAAAAAAGCAGTCTGCATATGTGGTGTATGATCCTTGAAACTGAGGTGGTTAATTGAGGGAGATTGTGACGCATTCAGAAAGAAAGTAGATACTGCCTGATAAGCTGTTCTTTGAAACTGCAAAGATCTGTGATAGGAGCAAGGACTTAGAACTAAAGCCAAGAGGGTTAGAGTGCTAGGCAGCCGACTGAAGCCGATGTCCTTTGAATTAGAATTGGGAAAACAATTGCCCTGTATGTCACCTAGCCTCCATCCCTTCTGCAGGAGCCTAGTGCTTTTTTCCATGCTCTTTTTAGGGTTGACATCTCTCTCTCCTGCACATGGATATCTGGAAGGGATAGCAATGAACAAAAGCTTCTTTTGCTTGCAGTGTTATGTGTTCCTTACAGGGAAATGGGGGATTGGCAAGGAATACCCTGCCTTTCTCTCACAGTGAGTTCAGCACTCCAAGAGGCACAGGAAGCAGCTAGCAGGCTGTCTTCTTCCAGGTTGTCTAGCTGCATGGGGAGAGAGACACAGTCATTTAACAGGATTAGTAACTGTGAGGCCTTGGAAGGGAAAATGCCCCTAGCAAGAGGGCCTTCTACGTGACTCCCACCAGAGGGTTGGGTCTAAGTGGCACAGCCTTGTCCGTAGCAACTTGTCTGTTCTGGTTTTATGTGACTCAACAATAGAGTTTCCACTGTTGCCCTTGCAAGACTCCAAAGAAAGCAGGTCTTACAGACCAGATAACCCTTCCTTATTCATGTGGAATAATCCCACTAAGAAGTCATTCATGGGTAAAGCAAAGAGAAGCTGTCCCTAAAACAGCTTTCTGCATGCGTTTGAGCTAGTGGACTCCTGCGTGTACAGTGTTGCACTTTTGGAGCAGAACACACAGGCTAGGAACAGCCTGAGGTATGTGAATGTAACTTCCCAGCAACACAAGCGAAACACTATCACAGTTGTCTTATGTTGTCTGTCACCCCTGTCCCGCTCCCCCAGCGTCTTTCTGGGTTCTGCTTGAGTGGAGAAGTAGAGAAACAGGTAATGGCATGAATTCTGTTTGTACAAACAAGGAACAGCATCCTCCACATATTACACAGCAACCTCTAGTAAGTGTTCAGACTGCATGAAACCATGAAGCCCTCTGTGCATGTTTTAGGTGATATAATTATCCATCTGAAGGAAACAAATTTTACTCCTCTGTGGTTTGCACTCTTTCCTCTTAAGAGTGGTGAGGTCTGTGACTCACTATGAACCCTGAGCAGGAGAGAAGTATTACACACTTGAATAAAGACTTTGCTGAGCTTGCGCTATTGGATTGTGAATGCAGTAATAGTCCCAGCCTCTGGAGGGAGGCCCTCTGAAGCTCTGAAAGACAGGTGTCTTGTCAACCAGTTAATGTAACAGTTCCAATTTACCCTTTGGCGATCTGCACTTCCAATGAGTCAAGTGCAGTGGCCTTGATAACAGAAAGGACTGCCTTTGGCACAGCTCTATAGCTTTGAGCAAATACACTCTCTTAGTGCAAAGGAATGGCACGTAGATGATGTCAGAGATGAATTCAAAACCTGTTTCTGCTTGTATTGCAATCCTTCAGAGAGATTGGGGTTGCGACGAGTGAGGCATGGTTTGATAACTTGTCCAATGGGGCAGCTTCAGGGGGCTGTGCACAATAGTCAGATGAGGAGTGACATGCAGAACAATGAGGAACCCCGCAACCCTCATCAGCCAGTCTCCATTAATAACAGCTTGAAAGGATTAAATATTTGGCTGGTTGCACCTTACATTCAACCAGACCATGTGCTTGGAGACAGCACAGCATGATAGTGACAGCTCAAATTAGTGTGCTTTTGGTGAAGTTCTTAAAATCACCAGAGTTAAAAGGAGATTCTAGGGTCAGATGTGACAGTATCCAAGAGTCTGTTAAGTTTCATAGTTGACAAAGAGCAGAGACAGTTGCACTAGCTGTTTGTGAGGAGAGCAAAATCACCTCAGGCCTTGTCTGGATGAAGTTTAAAAGTGATTTCCAAGAAATCGATCAGTGTAGTCAGTATGGGATTTCGATCAGGATTTGTTGGGCATTTTTAAAAGAAATACTATTGAAGCTTTTGGCTATGGCAAGGATCTTGGCAGGTGGTTAACTCCTTTAGGACTTTCTCAGCTGATGTCAGTTCTGGGCCATCACATGTAACAGAAGGCCAGCACTTTCATGCATGTTTTCTTGCGCATGGTATATGAAGATAGCAAAATTGTCAGCCAGTTTGCTTGAGAATAATGGGATTGTATTCCCAAGCATTATGAGCAGGCAGCTCATTTTGTCATGTTAAAAACGGATTGAACTTCTTAGCCAATTTCTTGGCTGGTTGTCCCTAACATCAGTTGGAAACACAAGGCAGTGTTCACTCCTTGGCAGTCAGTCTTGCTACCTGGTCAGCATGAACAGAAAAACCAAGGAAATATTCCAGCAGCAAAGCTTGCAATGACGATGAAAGCACAGTCTGGGACCACATCTGCAGCAGCAGTTTTCTCAGAACACTTGTGTGAGGAGTTCTTGCTGGCTTGCAGAAGTTACAAGGTTTAATAAAATATTTCACTTCTGCATTCACATGGATTTAACAAGGAGTATTCTAAGAGAGTCGCAGGAGTGACTTGTGGCCTACACAAACCTCAAATGGACAGCTGTGTATGTTAACTACGGAAAATTTTAATTCCTGCAGCAGCAGGAAACTCTTCTCTGTAATTCATGCATAATTTTGTCTGTTGCTATTAAATCCCTTGAATAAGGCATAAAGGGCTTCAGTCCTATGCATGATAGAATTACATCAAGGCAGTAAGACAGCTTTTCACAAATAACCAGAAGTGGTGTCTGCTACTGTGAGCTACCGCGGAGTTGAATGTAACTTGTCAAATAGTTTTGGAGGCCTTTATGTCCTGGCAAGTCTATTCCCATGAAACTCCCATGATGAAAAGGCGGTGAAGTTCATCACTTGTTTCTTTTTTTTTGTGGTAGAAAGCTGTGGTAGAAGCTAAGCTATCTCATGTCTGTCTGGGTTTTGGAACAGGGGCTTAGTGGATTGTCCTGTCAATATCTGTGAGATACTGACCAGTGAGATACCTGGTGCAGTGGTGCACCACATCTGAGTCTGAGAAGGATGGCACTAGCCCCACCACTTTTACATTTTTCCTTTACAACTTGGATTTCTTAATTATCTCCAAATTTCTTGAAGTTGCTCAGAAAATGTCACACACACAGAGACAGAAACATTGCTGAAGAATACCCGGAAAGCAGGATTTTCAGAATTCATTGCAAAATTATCAGTGATCTACTGAAAAAGAGCTAGTGTGGCCTCTGTAAGGGGAAGTCTGATAGCATTCTGTGAAAGTGTCAATAAGCCTGTAGATAAAGGTGATCCTGTGGATATGTTAAGCTAGTATTTTTGGAAGGTCTTTAATGATGTTCCACACTAGAACATTTTAAAGACATAAAATTGCTGTGGGATTAGAGGAAAAGTTCATTTTCAAACTGAAAGCTGATCAAAGCTAAGGAAGCTGAATCACTTAATGGCTGTATTTCGTGATGAAGAAAAGTCAGTCCTAGCATCCTTTTGGGATTACTATTAGGACCGGTTTGATTCTGAATCTTCATCAGTGACAGAAGAGGGAGTGAAGAGTGAAATCTCTAATTTTTTGATAAACAGTTTGGGGAAATCAAATGCTGCACCAATGGTGAGAAACATCCAAAGAACCTCATGAAACTGAATGAACAAAAAGGTTGTGGATATGCTTCAATATCATCCTCTAGCATTAATTCTACTGCGGTTCCTGAAGTGGTAAGAGGGAAAGGGACCACAGAAAGTGGTTTGCATTACCTTCTTTCCCTAAATAGCATCAGCTGATGTCCTGTGGTGTCCTCGTTAATGATCAACTATTTGCATGTATGCTTGAGTTAGGTCTAATTTCACGACACGTTTTCCTTCAGTAATAACACTGCATGGCCAATTTACAGCAGGTGCTGATATGAGGTACACTTAAGATTGGTATCAGTGTACTTAAGATTACCACACACCGCATGACAATTTGGCGCGTAACTTGGTACAACTGATGTAGCATGTTTCTTTGGAGGCTTGCTTGGGTACTTCTTTGCCAAAGAGATGCTCAAGTTCTTTGTCAGTCTTTGGGTCATCTTGCCATCTCCAGAGCAGGCAATTTCTCAACAAGCTGATGAAGTTTCACTGTTCAGATATATGATGTAGTCTGATAGGCAACACAGGTAACAATGGCCTTGTTAGCTTGCTGATTTTGCTTGTTAAATTGAAATCTGTGGCCAATGACTAACGATGTAGTAGGCAAGAAATGTGCCTTCAGCAAGACTACAGTTTCACTGGATTTCTCCATGTGAGGCAAAATAAGAATTATAAGCAATGTTATGATGACAAATGTCTTAGTCCCACAGAACTACAAAGGGAATAGTCTGTTTCTGATTGGGACTGTCCATCTAGTTGGCTTCAAGATGATATAAAAGTCATGCATAAGAATCCCATGATACAGCTTGAATTCTTCTGCCTGTCCCAGAGTTGTCATCTCGAATTGCAGGAAGGCACATTCATTTGTATCCCGCAGTGGCAGAGCTTTTGTTGCAAGTGCTTGCTGGTTGAAGACTGTTCAACTCTCAGTGGTTCCAGAAGTCTTGCTGCTTGTCCCTATTCATCAGCAGGATCTAGTCCTGATGATCAGAAATTTGATGGCATATTTATGGAAAAGATTGCATAGACCTGAAGCGGCAAGCAAACAAAACTCTTTCGTTGTCAGTATTATGAGTTACTGCAGTAAATGAATGGCTGTCTTACATTCCCCTGGTTGTTGCTGGATGAAAAAAGGGATGAAACAGGATGTAATGTGATTGTTGTTTTTTCCCTTCGGTATAAACAAGAAACAGAGCATCTCAGATAGATAGGTCTTAATGCCACATAAAACTGAGGTGCTCTTACAATGCATACAAAGCATATACCTGCACCTGAAGGGAACGTGGAAAGGCTGTGCACCAAAGAATTGGTTATTGCTTAGAATCATTGAATGGTTTGGGTTGGAAAGGATCTTAAGGTCACCTAGTTCCAACCCCCTGCAGTGGGCAGGGACACTTCACCCGAACTATGTTGCCCAAGGCCCTGTTCAACCTGGCCTTCAACACTGCCGGGGGAAAGATGCCCCAGGGCTTCTTTTGTGATTTTGTAAATGTGAGATGAAGTAGTTTGGTGTCTGTGTGGCACAGGGCAGCAATCCAGCAAACATATGGCCACCAATGTAGTTATCTTCAAACAGTGAGAGAAAATCCATTAAACGGTAGAAAGAACTGCTGTGAAAAAACAGGTGGTTTGCAACAACCACTGCTGCGTATGCATTTCTTAGAGAAAAGCACAGGAGTGACAACTTGTCGACTATCTACACTGCCAAACCATCTCACCATACTGATAAGCTGGTGCACAGAAAAAGTGTGGGGAATGATTAGGACAGAGGAAAAAACCCTCACTTTATGTGTGCAGAAAGAGTAGGCCCTCAAAGCTACAAAACAGGCTAATTGTTTAATTTAATGGAAAACTGTGGGAGAAAATGCATATTGAGGTAAATTGCCACTGGGAGAACGAATTTAGAAATTTCTTAAGAGCCTTGCAAATCTGTCTGATGGTGGAGCTTTGGAGCCTTATTTGGAGATACCCACTTATCTTGACCTGAAAGAAGAGTTACCAGACAATACCTAAAGCCTGAACAAAAGCCTCAGGGAAGCTTGTGTGCATTAGTTTTAGGTAATGCGGTTTTACAGCAGGATGCAACAGCCATTTCTGGTTTGCACCTGACTGCCATCAGGTGCTTTTCTCCCTTACACAAAGTAAGTCCAGCTTTTGTCACTGATGCATTTCCCAAGTGATAGGAGAAAGCTGTGATTACGTGGGGTAGAAACTTCTATCTTCCACACTCCTGCTAGACACATGGCAGAGGAGTTCCCAGTAGCTCTTTGTAATGACTTTATTCAAGATCTAGTGGTGTTTGTTTATTCTAAGCAGTATTACTTTCATCTGCTTAAAGGATGTAATAAAACCCCTTAAAATTATTAGGGGAGCATCTACCCTGATTAGCTGTTGGCAGGTAGGACTGCCCATTGTCACTCCCCTCCTGCTGTACCCCCCATAAGCAATGCCATATTTGATCATTAAAGCCACAAGAAATATCTCACATTACTCCAGTGAGACGGTACTTTCCATTTTAGCTTACCTCAGGCAAATTAAACGGGCCCCCTTAAAACAGTGACAAGAAGAGTTATAGGAGCTTAGCACCAGACACCAATTATGAATTGAGAATTAAATGCCGTAATTAACAAGACGTATACTTTAATCTAAAGCAACTCAAATATGTGGCTGGATAAAGAAAAAAGGTAAAGGTAAACTCTGTAATTATAATAAATTGGTGTATTGAGGAAGTGTGTACCTTTGAGGTATATTCTTTTATTCTGCAATTAACTTTCAAGTGTTTTGCTAAGTACAACCCCCTTCCACACACACATACAGAAACTTCCTTGCATTCTCATTTCCCCCACCCCTCTGGATAAGTGTTTATTTCCACAGACACTTTTCTTCCTGTTTGTGGATGAGAGATGCACCAGTAGCTGCACATGGACCTTTTCCCCCTAGCTACGGACTTTCCACAGAAACTCCATAACAGCCCAGTTCTGCCTTCAGGAACAGGAATGGCAGCAGCAGGAGCAGTATTTGTACCTGCCCCTTGGTGCAGAGCTGGAGCAGTGCTCAGGGCTTTTGAAAATCTCTTTGCAAACTTCTTTAGTGTAAAGGAAGCAATACAAGGAAAACCAATTTCCCACTAGTATAAAAGTAACTTACATTTGTATACTTCACTTTACTATCTGATAAATAAAATCATGCTCCTTCTCTTTTTCATTTAGGATATTTAAAGGACAGCCTAATCCATCCTCTCAAGAGCCTTATTTATACAAACATCTGCTTTTGTCATATTTCTGCCATCTGCAATAGACTTTTAGGATGTATTAATAATAAACCATCTTGAATTTCTCCATGCTGTTGCTAACAAAGATAGGTAGGAATTCCTTTGCTTTTTAAGGCACAACAGTAGCCTCTTCTAATTTAGAAAATTATGTGCCAGAACAAGACAACTGAAGAGGAAAGAAGAAGAGATTGTTAAAAGTTGAGCTTTGTGAATATAAGATGAATGTGTCAAGGTTAAAGTATTCCTCTAATCCCAGAGTCAGGAAGGAAAGCTCCAGCTAATAAAGTCCATCCATGCAGTTTTATTCACTTGCATGCACTTTACTAAAGGAAGGGGTACAGTCTGGAGACCAATTACCAATCACTCATCTGATTTTTTTAATCCCATGATTTCTATTTTTGAGCAAAATAAAGATTTGTTTTTTCCTATGTCTAAGGAAAGAAAAAATAGTAGATTTATACACAGTACATTGTTTTCTGCTATTAATGTGCAACCTCATATTTTATTCTGAAGCTTTCCAGTTCCTCTTGCTGTCAGCTTCCTGTGGCTATGCATGGGTCTAGATCTGTGTTTGTTCAGTGTTGTTTTTCGATAGTTTATCATGGTTTGGAAGAATCGGGGCCATAAAGCTGAATTCTAGTAGGGAGTCTCTGCTTTAGATTGTGCCTTAGCAATTCCCACTGAAACCAGTGCCTGGAAAATAGAAGCATTCACAGAATCAGATGGAACTGATCCCTTGTTTTTTTCTGGTTATCCAAATATATTTCTATTTTCAAAAGACTATAATGTTTTCTAAAAATTTGGAGGTGGATTGTTTTGCAGCTGCACCCACAGTTTCACCTACAGGCAATCGGAGACAGAATGAAGGACATGCAGTATTTAGAGTAAGAGCAGGGGAGAAACGGTGTATTGCTGAGGATCCACCCTTGACACATCATGTATCTGGGAATGGTAAATGGGAGCAGTGCAGGGCAAGGCAAGGGGGTCCCTCTCCTTACCTAAGGGCATTTCAGCTATTTCTGGTCCTTAAAGAATGCAGTGAATGGTTCAGAAGCTTCAAGTAGTTTATTCGTCACTGTGATGAAGGACAGAGAAGGTTAAAAAACAGAAAACCCACAACTTAAAGGAGTATGAGTGCCAAATTCTGCAAAAGCCTCAGTGCATGTGTTAGTGTTTGGACTTAGATAGAGACTTGTTAAAGAAATTCCTGTCTCGACTGGAAAAAGATGGAGCATTTAACTGATCCTCTTGCTCATTAAGTATATATATGCTCATTACGGATATGTAAGGATATGTATCATTCTCTGTTTTAGAAATTCACTCTCTGCCTTTCATTGGTCCTTTGAGTCACCTCTTAGAGTATGTTTTGTTGTACCCAAACCTAATTAATAGCCTATGTAATCTTCTCGGTGGCGCAGCATGAGTGAACATGACAGTTACTTCTGGCATTCACTGTGGTAGAACATGTATTTTATTCCCTTAATCATCACACCCCAGATGCAAGAAATGCCCCACATCAATGAAGTAAGCTTCAGCATAAGTCTGTTGTGCAGGTGCTAACTCTGCAAGCTCTTTCTGCTCCTTATCGCTCATTCCCTCCCTGTTGTTCTTTCACTCTGAGGCTGTGTGTCTAATGCTGCTACCCAGCAGTGAGAATAAAGTGGGTGCCTGCGAGACAACAAACCCTGAAGTCTGACTGTTGCACTGCTGGTGATAAGATGTAAGCTAAGATTGCGCAACTCTTCCAGCAAAGAAGTCTAGCTGCGAGTGAGATACTCTGAGCAAAGCTCACAGGGTTTGATTCTGTCCTCAGATAGGGAGAGCCCCAGCGATGCGGAGTACCTTATCAGATCAACCACCTGATTTTACAAGATTTGCAGAATGCTGTGCCCTTGAGCTAAGGCAAATGCTGAGCACTGGTTGTGGGTTGCGTTTTTATTCAGTGATGGTATAATTTCTTAATACCTTACACTGTCATTTAGAAACCGTGCCTCGTGTTAGAGGGACTCACTGTAGTGACACACCAGTCTCCATTGCTGACTGGGCTCACTTGAGAATTCCCTATTGAGAATTACTGAATATTGTCAATTAGTGAGAAAAAGCCAGACAGGGTCTGATTGGATGCTGGAGAAGAAATGCGGGGTGCAAAAAGGCTAGTACAGACCTTGCAGTCATGCAGTGGCCAGCTGCTGGTCTGGGCTGGTGTACTTAGCACAACTTGCTTTACATGGCCACAAAGAATAAAAGATTATTTAAGTGATGTGTGTGTGGAGATAATGAGAAACACTGAATGCCACTTAAAGCTCTTGCACTGTGGTTTGCTCATATGTCTGGAGAGTCATCCTTTCCTGGTATTTACCTGCTCTTTTGCCATCTCCCTCTGCAGTATCTTATTAAGCCAAATGTACCATGTGCCTGGTCTGCTGGTTGAATCAGGTTTGCAGGAATCGTCAGCACTACTGAACTTATCCATTTCTATGGGAATACTGAATATCTTTGTTAACTTCTGACAGTACTTTCACTCCCTACTGTTCCCTGGATTTTCATACTTCTGTGGCAAATATGAGCCATTCCCTAATTTGGTATTGCTAGGCTAGGATGATGTTACTGAAACCTGTCACTCTTCATGTATTTGTATTTCTAATGTGTATTTTGTGTTTAGAGAGGGAAGTAAAGTTTGCAGGAGAAAATGAAAATGCACACTGCTGACTATGTTTGAATTTGTAGCCTGCTCTGTTACTTGCAGGGATAAATCTGGTCTGATTGTAGATGAAAGTTTCAAAACCAGGTGTTGGGTCTGCTAGTTTTGGGAGATAACATGTCTAAATCTGTGTGTCTGGCTTGATGTTCTCAATCTGCATCTTAAAGCATTTCCAAAAGCTGGCACAACTGGAGCTGCTGGTCACTCCTGTTGTTCTGGGTCATCTCTTGGTAAAGATTTCTATACCAGACCACTTTTGGAAGTGGGATGAGGTTCTAAAGCCATTTAAATGTCTTCACTCCCTGTCGAGTAACCAGGCAACAAGTCCAGATCAGCCTGCACCTGCGGCAATAATTTTATGCAAACCTTTCCCATGTTACCGAGTGTTCGCTGTTTCTGCCCTTGCTCTCAAGCGTATGGGTTGTGTCTCTGTGAGGAACCATGTCAAGATGCTTTCCTAGTCCATCAAATCCATTGTGGGATACCTTGTGAAAGGGCATTGGCATGCTCATGTGATTTTCGTCTGCATTGCAGAGATTGTAATTCTAGAGGAGTGAAGCTAGAAGTGTCTACAAGTTGCAGTTTTTTGAGTAAGATTTAGGTGTTTAAGCCATTATGCACTTGAAAAAAATTACCTTTGCTCTTAGCTGTTAGAATTTCCAGCATGTTTTTGAGTTTGGCATGATTTATTTCCTTTGTGTGCATGAAATACTTGCCCATATCTTTTCATATATCTGTATTTATACATATGCTATAAATAAAAGCAGATTCGAGGGCAAACACTGTAAAATATGGCCTGAAGTTTTAAGATGAGATTCTAATATGTTGCTTGAAGGCTCTTGACAATATTGCTTGAACAAAGGAATTCTTTTAACCTGAAAGGGTTTGTTTACTGTAGTGACTCTCAAACCCAATCAATATTTGTTTTATTAACCTGTTGGGTGGATTCAGTTTAAAGTCTTACTGTAGTTTGTTTGAAGTGGTTTGTACTTGGAAGCTCTGTGAGAGGTAAACAATGCTGAGAGTCACAGCAACAGTGGCCTATTGTATTGAGCTATTCCTTTTTGTAGGGAGACTGTTGACCACTTGTGTTGTTTTTGAGGATATCAGCATATGCTTCTTTCCTGACACAGCCTCAAGAATTCAAACATCCCAAAGGCTGGTAAATATTTATCGAGATGCTTTAAAAATATTTTTCTCACAAGTGTTTGCTGGCTCTGCTGTGCAGTTTTCTTCTCCTTTAATATTGTAGTACAGATGCACAAGAGGTGAACAAGATCATTGTGCACAAACATCAGGAGCAATGCAGCTGCGCCTGATTATATTAAATCATATGATGACGTACCATTTTTGACATATGAAGCTTCTCTTTATTGTAAATGAATCACCCTAAGAATCTATTTTCATTAGTTAGAACATTAGCGTTTTGCCTCTTTATGTTTTGCATTATTTAGAATCATCATGAGCTGAGTTGTTTATTTACATAATTAGCTCCATATGACTTCACTATGTTCAACATATGGTTACAACTATGTGAGGCTCCTGTCCCTTTAAGAAGCTGTGCTGGCCCTGAAGGTAAGCCTGAGAGCTCTCCTCTGGCATCTTCATGAGCCTAAAGTCTTCACGACCTTGAGTGGTGATGTGGAAGACACTTGGACTTAAAATATACTTTTCCTCTTTAACTGGGATAAAAAAAAAAGGAAAATATCCATGCCCACAATGGCTGGTAATAGCAATGCTCACCAGTGAGAGGTTGCGTAGGGAGGACCAAATGGTTCTGCAAAACCCTGGTATTGTCTTAACTGCAAGGGAGCTGCCTTCCCGAGCACTGACTGTGGATTCAATTCGTTATGATTTTGAGGCATCTGTAGCCCTGCCAGACTTCTATGCTGAAAAATCCCAAGCTACCCTCCAACATAATGTGAGGTTAATGGCAAGATCACGAGATTTAAAAAAAAAAAAAAGAAATAGAAAAAAATCGGTTCTGGATTCTTTTATTTGCCCTTTGATGTTCAAGCCCTTGGTGGTTCCCATTTCCAAGCTTTTGTCTGAGAATATGACTACTAGAAACTTTACTTAAGCGAAAGCTGAGAATTATCCAAAATTACATGATCCCTGGAACCTATGTCTTTGACCTTCTCCTGTATCCCAGTTTGAATATTGAAGTATTTGAAATCCTGGTTTGCGGTCATTCTTTGGTTGTTTCCATGAGTGCTGCTGTGGGTGTGCCTCGTAAAGCAGCCATCCCGCTCCTCTGATCCTCCATCTGCTCCTCAGCTGATCATCAAGGGGATGAAGCCTACGTGCTCTGAGCCAAGGCAGGGAAGCACCAAGAGGAGGAATAAAGCAGCAGTGGGTTTGTAGCTCAGCAGGAAGGAAAGCTGCAGACCTGTGTGCAGAAAATGTGTGAAAGGAAAACATTAAAAAGGGGGCAGGCAAAGGTTAAAGAGAAGGAATGGGCAAGCTGAACACGGTGAGGTGCAAGAGGGATCCGCTGTCTTCTTCAGTTTTCACTCTGTTTCTGGGAAATGCAACTAAAGCAGCCTTGATTGGTATTTTCTACATTGTTATCAGAGTTTCCACATGTGCCCATGGAGTGAAGGATAGTACCCAAGCACTGGCAGCACCCAAGGTGTCCGACTGAGTTTAGACATTAAATGTAATATGTGAGTGGGTTCCCCAGTGAATGCTTCAAAATGGTGAAGGGTGCTTACAGGTTTGTTAGTCAGGGGACATGAAATTTCCCTGTAGCTGTTGCTTGCTTCTGATTTTATATTCTGTTTCATGAAAACACTAACTGTGAGTGCCCCAGATCTGCAAAAAGTATGCTGTGTAGTTAGAAAGTGGGCTCGGTACAGCCATCCTGTCAGTAGCAGAATACTGCTCTGTTATTTACCAGTTTTATTCCCCAAACCCTCAGGGATTAGAGAAGAATTACTGCCCCTTTCCAAAGGACACTGACACTGAGGTAGATTAAAGACCTTGCTCAAAGACACACACAGAGTCTATACTTAACCTGACAAATAAATTTAAGCCTCCTGAGTTCTAATCCAGAGCTCTTTCTACTAGAACAAAGATAGCTAATCTGGGCTCTTCAACTGTATGTGGCGTGAGGGTACTTTTGGCAGGGCTGGCACGTGAAGGCAGCAGCACACTGCTGGCAGGGGCTGGCCAGAGCTGGCTCCCAGCTGCAGGATGAGGTGAGCTAGGACCAGAGAAACCCTCTTTGCCTCTCTGTAGTAAGGTGACAGAAAGTGCGGAGCACTCATATTCAGCCTTTAGAGTTTGCCCAGGATCTCCCTTTCACTGCCTGTTGAATGGAATCGTCTCAATAAGGGACCCAGGACATGGTTAGTGCCCCAGCTGTGTTCTTACCTCATATGGCAGTGAAAGGTGAGTGTGATATCACAGAAAGGAGACACAGGGCTGTGGGCCAGAAAGAAGCTGGGGGTGTCTGTGTGTCTTGTAGCTTTGCCCTTTAAAGATTTTAATATGCAGTTAGTAAACACAGTAAGTTTTGCAATGTTGCTGTGAAATATTTTTCCTATCCTGTACTTAGTTTACATATGAATGTGGGGCAGATTTGCCCCATTTATGACTACAGTGAAATTACAAAGTGTACACATATTCTTCCAATATATCCTTTGTCCCTGAGCTTCTAAGCTGGTCCTCTTTGGCCCCCTGGGCTTCAGTTCCCTTGCAACGTTGCAGTGCCTTTGCAGGCTTGTCTGATACACTGCTACGTGTCTGCAGAGAAGCATTCTGCATGAGGCCTATATGGTTGTGCAAGTGAACCCTCTCTAACAGCTTTAAGCAATTGGCAACTGCCATCAGGCTCTACCCCTTCCAATGTCTACCATCACAGTGACTCCAATAAGGCACACCAAGCCTGATCTATGCTACATATTGGCCAGAAGACATTGTCCTGGGCTAAGTATTGTCAGTCATGAGCCATCCCACATTTACTCACAGAGAACACCACAGTGGACTGTAGCATTAAATCCTCCATCTGCAATTATACTGAATTCCATTCATTTTGGACAATGCAAAAGAACAGTTTTTGTTATTCATTAACAAGTCCTCTGAGGATTTGTCTTTTTTTTCTCTCTCTTTTTTTTCTGGTGATTGTTCTAAAACCCTTGAATCTTTAATTAGAATGAAAATTTGCTTTATTGCTCAAGAGTCCCAACAATATAGCAGTTTGGACGAAATGTTCACAGTCCAGACACAGCTCAGAATGCTCCCTTCTACACTCTTCTACCCACCACTCTCGCAAGTGCTACACATACATGTCTACTTTTCTTGCCCCGGTAAATAAACTCAGTTCCAAGATTTCCACTCACATGGATGCCACACAACCCCCACTGTAATGCTCAGATACCTTGTCCATTTCCAGCTTCCTCCTTTTTCTTTGCAATTGCTCCATGTATGCCCTCTTCTTACCCCTCCTCTCTCTCCCTAATGCACTGGTGTCCTGAAACTGAGGTCTTGACACTGTGACTGTCACTGTGAGAAAAAACACAACACTTACTTCTTAGTGTCTGGGTTTTTCTCCTGGCTGGAGTGGTAAGAAGAGGCAATACATCCCTTGAATGCTGAATTGTTTTGGACTCTCGGAAAAAAAAAATTATTTCCAATGCGCTTGAGCTTAGTGTTTGGACCCCTGTGTAAATTAGTGGTTTTACTAAATAATGATCTTTACTGAACGCATATAAAATATATTTCTTTGCAATAAAAATTGCTTCACTAACTCCAAATCACTTTGTCACCCAGCATTTAGCAGAGTGCTAAAAGTAGGCGATAGTCCCTGAATCTGTAGGTCGCTTATCTCTTCTCCCCTGACACATAAGGATTACTCATCCATCAGATACTTTTTTTTTTTTCATTTTTAGTAAAAAGGGACAGGAAAAGTTGAAACAAAGGTGACTTTATTCCTGTTTTTGCTTTCTTAATATTTTTTGTCCAACGCTTAAGTGGGAATAGCATTCCAAAAAAAAAAAAAAAAAAAAAAAAAAGGTGAAAAAATAGAAGTGCAGTTGAGTACAAGCTCCTGTTTAAACAAGATACATTTCAGGCTGCCAAGACGACAGAACTAAATATCAGGATCTTAACTGAAAAGGAAAATTGATTTAATATCTTGACACAGCCTTTTATTATTTATTTTTACAAGGGACTATTCGTCTGTGTGCACGATTTCTTAGCGTTACAAAGTGATCTGCTTTTTTTCATCTATAAATATTCAGGTTAGCGCATGCAGGACATTGATTTTACGGGCGAAACCAAGTCGCCCATTTGTTGCAGAAGGGCAAGTCAGATGCCTGGTTTCTAGTTTTTCTTTTTAAATGTGTAATCCATGCGTTTCAAAAGCTGCTTTATTGTTGAAGAGATGGCCAGAAATAAAGCTCAGAGCTCGTATTTCGTGCAACCAGGTTTTTTACCTTCTCAGCATTAAGCAGAATGATGAGTCTGCTCGTGATGTTTACCCACCTTGGGTCTGTGTTTGCCTAATATGTATGAAGGGGATTCTGTTATCATTGGGTAGGCATTTTGGAGGAAACACTTTCAGAATTGCAACCAAGGGATGGGAGTTGAGGAGCGGGGGAGGCTGGGTCCCTCCCTGCTGCTCCCGTCTCTCCGCTGCCCCTCCCTCCATCCCTGCCTGCTTCCCTCCTGCTGATTGGGTCCATGGCCGGAGTATCTCCATCTCCCCGGCACCTCCTAGTGGTCCCCTTCCAACTAGGTTTGAGATTTAGGGGGATGCACCGGTGGTCTTACCGAAGAAGCATGGATATGTTCCTCCTCGTCAACTGTAATTTTTCCAGCCTGCATTGGTATCTTCTCTCCTTGATCACAGATATCACTAGATAGTGCGCTCACCAGTGCTTCCTCCCAGCTTTTACTACTGTTCTGCATGAGCTGGTAAAACTGCTGAGCTTATTTTTGCTTTGGCTTTCCCATCTGGGGAACACGTGCCATTGTTGAGTGAGGTTAACAGGAGGCATAAATAATCCCTAAATAAATGCAAATGACTAAGAAATCCTGAACGCAGATCTTCTGATAAAGTTTTGCTACTTGACATCTGAATTGCTTTCAGCTTTTTGGTGCCGCTTTACTGTCCTGCTCACTGCACACCACGCTGAAGGCTGTGCCTGCACCCTTGGGAGCTCTGCTGCGTGTGCCCTGGCCAGAGCACAGAGTGTTTATTTAGAGTTAAAAAGTAACATTTGGCAGGTGGGAAGGAGAAAATGAAGGAAACAGATTGGGGCAGGATGCTTCTGTACCAGAGTAGGTATATCACTTAAAAGATGTGAGGGAGCAGCTTGTCTGGCTTGTGACAGGATAGGACATAGGTGCTAGAAATATGCCCAGGGCTATGACTCCAAAAGCAGAGGTGCTTCAAAGCAGAAACTACCTCAAAACTGAAGCAGGATTTCCCCCTACATTACCTGAAGGGCAATAATGCCTGAAATTCTTAATGGAATAAAATCTAGCTGACAGATTTATGCTGGAGTTGTTTTAGCTTTTCTTGTTCTGGGCAGGAGGCAAGACTGCACTCCGTGGGGACGTCGGCATGGGCTGTGTGCCCAGCATCCTGTGATAGAAGCACACAAAATGGTCACACTGATGTTCCACAGGAGGAAGCTGCTGGTTTCAAAGGAAAATCGTAGTCACTGGGTATTTGCATAAGGCTGAGCTCAGAGACCTTCTGGTGAGCAAAAGTAGAAAATGTCTTTCCCCTAAATACAAGGAGCGCTTGCTAATTGACTACAGTTTGAATTTTCAGTTATAGTTCAAAGAAACCTTCCCAGTGAACCCCATCAGCTTGTTAATAACTTGAAGATGTCTTCTAATAGGCTGGTCATAACTGGGTCCTGGGTTAAATATACTCAAACACCCTGGGGCTATGATTACAAACTGGTAAAACTTCACCACCTTAAGCTGCAATTCTGCCACTTTTCCATCCTGCATCTCCTAAAGAAAGGAACAAGAATTCAGAATTTTCTTCCAAATCTCCTAAAATTCCAATTTTCAGTCTTACTAGAAATAAGGACTTAAGTTTTACCACTGAACAGATACGGTTGTGAACAAGTCAAACTTCCCCAAAGACATGCCTTAGCTCTCACCTACTCTCTGATGCAGGCTCCACACTGGGTGTCCTCTGTATTGGCAGTGACCGCTCCTGATCTGATCTTAGCTGCCACATGAGATGCACACCCATCCAAATTCATGTTTTGGAAGGCATCAAGCAGACACGAGAAATTAGTGTTGTTTGATGTTAGGTTCCCTACTGGAGTAGGCCTCAAGTAGTTCTCAGATTTGTGCCCTGGTTTAACAGGGCACCCCAGTAGGCAATACCTTCTTCAGCATGTTCGAGTAAGGCAAGTAATCTTTTTATAGATTATGGAAGCTGAAGTCTTTCTTGACTTCACTGAGGTTTCTCATATGTTTAGGGACTTTGCTTGGTTCAGTCCCACAGACATTCCCTGATCTGTTATTTCTTTGTAAATTCGGTAGTAGTTTGGGGAGTTGTAAGTTGTCATCCAGAATTTCTACCAAATCACATCCACCCTGGATTACAGATCTCTGTTTTTGCAGATCTGGCTGAGGGTGAAATTTGCATCTGAGCAGCTGCCAAACAGGGCATCTGTCAAGAAATTTACATACTGTTATATTTCTGTAGTTCTGCACTCTATGTAAATAGTATTTGCCTCCTGGCATCTTTCACACAGAACTGATTTCCTCCCTGTGGTTTCTTGCCAGAATCTTGGCCATTTCAATAATTGAGACTCACACTGAGACCTCAGAAATGTTAATACCCAAAAGCACTAAGATCACAGAACACTGCATGATTATGACTATTCTAAAAACTCTATTAAGAATCAAATACACCATATCTAGAGAAACACCATATTTACTTGCCCCAGCTCTGCACCCCTTCTTAATACTACAGATGGAAACTGGAACATCACCTGCTTATTTAACATTTGCATTCTGGAGGAAGGTGGAGCTCCTTGACCAGTACAACTATCCCAGCTCCATTTCATCCAGCACCAAAATAGAGGGACCAAGGGGTGCATTGGAGCGGTGAGAAGGTAGGCTTATCACCGGTTTCACCAATCTCTATGTGATGCTAAATATCCCATAGCCCACAGCCAGCTAGTACAGTGCTCCTCTAGTTTAGTTCAGGAAATAGCAGCAACCTGAGAGTCAGGAATTTATAACCAGCTCCCTAAGGGTCTCTTTAATCTTGATCCAGGAGGGAATGCGTTTCCAGCCTTTATCAGCAGAATCTTCCCAGGCAGGGTCTGATTCTTGTCTCTGTGAGTGCTGTATCAGTGAAATCATATGTACATCTAGGCAGCTAAATAAAACAAGGCCAGGGAGCAAGCTGGACCACAGATTGCCTTTGCTGCCTAATTATTAGCACACTCCTGACACGAGCCAAAGAAAAGTGTACATGAGGACTATTCCCAACTGTAAGCATGGGGAATGCCACACTGTTCGGCTCCTTCCAGCTTCTGTGGTTTGCTTACCTCCATCCACAACACTGTCCTCCCAGGCTCTGCACCCTCAGGAGGCCCACTCATGCCTACCTACCCCAGGGCATGCAAGGTATAACCTCAGCTTCCCGCTATGAAATCTGGTAAGCTGCAACACATTATGCACACACTTTGAACTGAAATAAACAGATGAAAAATAGTAATTATGTATTAGACTGCAGGGCGTCTGTGGAGCCTCCAAAAGACGCTGGCAAGTGCTACACTGTGTGGTTAGGCCATAAAAGGTACCTGGCCCTGTTTTATTAGCTTTATAGGCAAAGGTGCTGGCATTAAAAAGGGTGTTACTATGTTTAGCATGCTCCAGACAACGTAAAACTTCAATGAGCTGTGTAATCCACCAAAAACCCCATCAACCCATCATCATGCCCAAAACCGAGGAGAAAGTTGTGCAATATCTGTGCCTCTCTTCTTCAAGAACATTCTTCAAAGTTCATTTCCTCTCCCGTCTCAGCTACCCTGGTAGAAGCCCATTCTGTTTTCAAAGGAAAAGATATTTTATTACTTAAATGCATAAACCACAATATTATCTCTCTATCTTGATGCACTGTATTTTCTAATGAGCACATGCCTGTCCATATTAATTGACAATCATCGAAGGGAATTTGGTCCTCATATTTTTGAAGCTGAACTGAAAGGCATTCATAATTCATTCTCATTATCAATTTAGCTTTGCAGGGAAAAAGTATAAGAGATAGGAACTTCATTGCTTTTTTCATGCCTTTTCAGGAAAGACACTATTTATACGAGATGTGCAATGAGATAGAGGGAGTAAGTGTTTAGAGGGTGAAGACATATCAAATACCTAGACAAACTTGAACTGCTTTGAATTATAGCACTACAAAACCAAACCAAACCCACTGACTCTTAGTGAAGCTGCTTTTGTTTTACAGGGCTATTTTTTTCTGGGTTGTTGAGTACAGACCAGAGGGTGATGGGAAAACCCACTGTTTTGTGTTACATCCTAGCTACATCTGTCTGAAAGGGAGGATTTATTTGCTTAAAATCTTTCTGAAACTTATCTGGTTTTGGTCAGTGCAGCATAGTTATATCAGAGGTATCTGTCTGACCCATTGTACCCATTTGTTTGTGTTTGTTTTGTGATGGCTGCAGGAGGAGCTCACTCAAAAGGCACAGGTTAGTGCACCTTCATTGTGCACACTGTGCTCGTGCCTGCGTTCAGTGCGGAGGGCAGGCTTGGGTAAGTCTCTGCCCTAGCAGGGAGCAGAGAGGGACCCTTCACCTGTGATAAATAGGCAAGGCACCAAGCAGGGCAAAGGCATAACAAAAAAAATGAAGGGTATAAAAGATGAAATCACATTGCCAATTTGCTCCATGAGATATGTGTCCATGTCGTGCTGGATGCAAATGAGATCAGGAGATCCCACCCCAGCAGGAACGCTACGAATGGTGCCGTGTTCATGGCCATAGGGTCAATCAGCAGTAAACTTGGGCAGGATCTACTTCATTTTCAATGTGTTTAAAAGAGGCAGATGGTAGAAAGATTTTTACAGTGGCCTCTTTCTCTCCCATTTCAAGATCATCCTAGTCTCTTGAGCTCAGGGTGTTGGCAGATGCTGCTGCTACTCCTTGTGTGACTTCCCAGAGCGTGGGAGTTTCACTGGGGTTCTCTGGATGAGGGGCGAGAAGCGTGCTGTCTTGCTGTTATATTATTATGTTCTCTCCAGCGGTTGTTTGTGGTAGATTTACATGAAGCAGTGAACAACTGGCCCTCATTATTTTTATGAAAAACCCTGCTCGCGCAGATCATATCAGCAGAATCACTTCAGTCTTCTCTTTCTATTAATTGGTTTATTTCTTCAAAAGGGATTTTATTTTTTCCATGGTTCCACTGTATTTTCTGTGTATCTTCTGGAGCAAAAAGAAATCAATTCTTTGACCAAGTTGCTTCTTTCAAGAGCTCTTTCCTTGTTTAAGAGGGCTCCAGTGTATTAACAACCGAGCTGGATGCGGCTAAGTTAACATTTCCAAACATATTCCTTGGGTGTTTCTCTATATTAGCTAGGTTTAGGGAGTTGCCATGGAGGTGTATTTGCCGCCAGATGAGTCAGAATTATTTAAATATGTCTGTCTGGATCAGAAGGTTTTTATTCCAAATTATGAAGGGTGCGCAAGCCTTTATCTTTGAACAGCCCCTGCCCCTGCAGCTCTCTTCCTGCCGGCTTGCTGCCACTTTGTTCTCAGAGCACTTTTGCCTTTCAGGTCCTCTCCTGCTCTGGTGTCTTTTTGGGGGTGTCTTCTCTGCTTCCTCTGACTGGAATTGAAGGCAATGAACCTTCCCAGCACAGACCTGATGCAAACTTTTGAAACCAATGGAAATCTTCTCTTTCTTTGGCTTCACTTAGTGATTTATCATCCACACCCTGCCTGCCACCCTTCAAGGGAAGTAGAAGTAGTTTCAGGGTTTCTCCCTTCTGATTCCCCAGTAAATGCAGAATGACTCTGACATCCCTTCTCTTCCTGTGTTTTTGGCCTGCCTAATTTCTGTATGACCTTGTTCTGCAGAACTAGTGTCTCCCTATCCAAGGAAACGTAAACAATAGATTGAAAGAGCAATTTAGGGAAAGATTCCCTTCACCAGGCTTTGCATCTGTAGTTACCTTAAAAATATGCCCAATAAATCACATGCCTGAGTGGGAGGAAAAAATATTAATAGAAGAGTGATTTTATGTGCTGAGAGGCCTCTTTCTTCCTCCCGAGGGCTGTGAGCTGCAACACATTTGAAATTCTACCATAGCTTGTGGACAGCAGAAATAAGAGCTCAGACCTGCCACCAACAGAACCCTGTGCTGCTGTGGGCTTGCAATTGCAGCAGCTTTCTTTTTTCACAGGTGGGCTTTCCTCTGTCTACAGGAACATTACATCTCCCTCAGCACGGAGGTGTTTAGTGAACAATTGTTATCTAGTTTCTTTTTGTTTTTTCCACATCCTCTGAACTCTTATGT
This sequence comes from Psittacula echo, assembly GCF_963264785.1. Taxonomy (NCBI): domain Eukaryota; kingdom Metazoa; phylum Chordata; class Aves; order Psittaciformes; family Psittacidae; genus Psittacula; species Psittacula echo. The sequence goes on from NC_137735.1 coordinate 56,942,977, forward strand.
TATCAGAAAAAGATACTATCAGCTACTCCTTTATCCACACCCACATTGGTTCACCTCTGTCGTGAGTAGCATAATTGCTAATGTCTGTAGAGACGCACATACAGGTATGAAGATGTCAAGCATAATTATGATATACATGTGTGCGTGTCTTCATCTGTGCAGAAAGAACAGCTTCAAAAACATTTTGGTTGTGGTCTTAATCCAAATTCACTTCACCAGCCTCGGGTTTTTGCAGAGCCACTTATCTCTAATTCTGCATTACCTCAAAACAGGGATTTCCCATGTTACTTTTTACAACGCCAGAAGCACTAGTCAGATGAAAATAGGTCTGATGCAGCCATATGGAACAGCATGACCTGGAATTGCTTGCTTTTGGCTGTGGGCAACCTTGCTTTACCTTTATGAGTAAGTCTGAAAAAAAGCAAAATCGTTCAGTCAGCAGCCACAGCAAGGTGAGCTCTGGTAATGAAAGCACAGAAGGACAGATGCTTAGCTGATGTCACTATTCCCAAAGCTTTTCATCAAGGCTTCATTAAATAAACCTTTTTTCCCAAATACACAGTGTTTCAAATTACAGGCAAGACAGTACGAGCAGCAGGAGTAGTACATGATGAGACCAGGTAGACTCTCAATTCTATTTCATGAAATATTTGATATAACATTTCTTCTGGTTTACTTCTGCACAACAGGAGGCTAAATGCATTAACAGGAATGTGTCTACCAAGCTTTCTTTAGAGGATGTCTTAGGCACACGTGTCTTGTTTACCTCCTACAGTTTGTTTTGTCAGTGACATGTGTTTCTTTTCTGACTTAACCACGATGTCAAAATCAGAATAAACCAGATTATTACCTCTTTTTTAGGAGTCACATTGGTCTGTACTCGTCAGGGACAATACTCTTACTATTTGGGCAGAGTCAGCCATACTAGCACAGAGCAGCTCAGAAGCTAGTGACAAACTGTTATGTCATCAATATGCAGAGCCAAAGGACTGAAATATCTGTGGATGTGTGCTAACTTTGATTGTACTTTTTGTTGAAAAAGTGTTTCACATCCAAGAAGATTGCTCTCACAAAGCCTCACTTCTATCAAAGTTTTGTATCACCGAAAAATAACATAAAATTTAAAAGAGCTGCATGACAATGTTGTCAGTCTCAAGAATTCTAGGAAGAAATCACGTGAACATGATTGGTCTGTAATTATTCCCATTTGCAGCAAAGTCAAGTAAATAATTAATTGTCCAGCAAATAGTTAATAGTCCACCAAATGTCTTCCTTCCTTGGGAGCAAAGCATTCACTGTGCCACCTTTTGCAGCTTCCTCAAATGTGATCTCACCCCACTGTATGAGTTCAAAGTGCTAATCAGAAGAAAGGCAGATGAGGTATTCATCTTTCACCATATCCCAAGAGGTCTGGAACATTTGGTCTTGTAACGCCCAAGCCTATGTATTCCTGGGGGTTGGGATCCTCTGGTTGTTTGGGAATGGGGCTGACCCATTTGCCATTCCTCACCAGGATGTGACTAGCAGCTTGTAGAGGTCTTGGCAATTATGCAGTGCACATCTCTTCTAGCAGAGCTTCCTGTGAAGATGTGGAATGCTACAAGCTGAGGTGTTTGCCACCACAATGGTTCTTCTGTTTATGTCCTTCAGAAATGTCTTCTTAAGTGCAGAGTATCCTTCATATTCTTCTGGAAGCTGTAAGCTTGGAGAAAAGCAAGCACAGAAAGCTTAGTAACTTCCTCCCTGGACGAACACAGATTTACTACTTTCATAATTTTGTCAGCAAAAGTCAACTTTAACTGATATGTCTATTGCTTTTAATTTACTATATTCACCCTCTGTAATGACTTTTGCTTGCTGCATCTGCTAACTACACTACGATACTGTCTTTCCAATTACTCTTTATTGAGCATAGGGAAAAGTACACAAAGTCCTGAGTTGAAAACATGAAACATATGTAGAGGAGAAACAGACTAACTGAAGACCCAGGAAGGTTGTGTCATCAAAATGATTGTAAAACTGAAGAGAATAAGCTTTTTAGTTTGCTTATGCTCTTCACATTAGAAACATTGGAGGTATTTAAGCTACAAAGTTTAGGCACCTACCTGGGCTAACCGAGGAAACTTGGCTCCCTCTGTAGTCAGTGAAGAGAAAGAGAGAATCATCTTCAGTCAGGAATTCCAGCCCAAGATACAAAAAATGGCTTATTATTTTAATAAAGAATTAGACATCTTGCACTATGAATACGTGTTGCAGGTTTCTGCAATTTGCAAAGGCTTTCATGCATCTTTCACTTAGTTTCTCACTCACTGAAAAAATCTGTAAAAAAATATTGAGGAACCAGATAAACTTGTAAGCAGGATTTTTCACATGTTCTAAGTTCAGGTCCTGTGTAAAGCTTCCTCTCCTGAGAATTTGGATTAGTTATTCAAACTTTTAGAAGAGTCAACACTGGTCTCTGAGCCTTATATCTAGTGTCATAGCCAATTAATGCAAAACCCCCCACAAAATTGGCTCATCCGTGCTAATTCATCTATATGAATGGGATTTCTGGTAGCCAGTTTCATACACTGTTCTTCAGCTTTTTCCACCTCTTTTGCTGACTTGGCATAAATATCAGCCTGTTTACAGTACACACAGAAGGTATTTTGAATACTGACGAGTTTTTCTTCTGCTTTAAATGTAAAGTTCTTTGTGCCACGTAAAAGCCTGCTTTTCCTTTCTCTTTCTAACATGTTACTTTACACAGAAGTTAAATGGCTTTTTTTCTTAAGTGACAAATGTGACCAAAAGGCTTGAGACCCTATAAATCAAGCAAAGTCTCTTTTAAGTTGTTGTCTACCTTCTGCAGTGCAAGTAAGGAAAAAAATGTCATATTATCTTCCATGGCAATGTAGTTACAGGAAGTAGGACTGGAAATATGTAATGAAAAAGTGCAATACCTGAATACCTTGCTTTGAGGCCAAGCATGGGTCTTCTCAAGTTTGCTCTTATGTTAGGGGGTGGGAATTATTCATCGTGCTGAGTAATCGGCATTGCTCTCGCAGGTTCTTCCTGCTCTCTCTGAGATACACACACACAGAGAATTGAACTGATCTTTTAAACTACTAGGATGTATCTTGAGATTAGAAGATATTTTCATTATAGTATTTGACAAGAAATGGAAACAAAAATTCTCAAAATTTCTTTGAAAATTTCAGTGTTTTCAAAACTAGTAAAAATGAGGGTTTTGGGGGTTTTTTCCTCTTTCTTTCTTTTTTTTTTTTTTTCATGTTTTGAATAAAAATCAAAAAAAAACCCCAAAACAAACCCAAAAACCACATGCAGTATTTTGCATTCATAAGGATCTATTCCTATGCAGAGATCCTGGGGTTTTGTTTGTTTTCTTTACTTATCAGTCTGACTTTTTTTCAGGATGTTCATTTCAGCAGATTACAGAACTGCATAGAACGACCCCTGCCATTCTTCTCATAATTTTCTCTGTAATAATACTGATTTTGGCATGGCTGTTTGATAGTACGGTTAAACTGAGTGCAGATGAAATAATTTTATTTCAACAGCTGTTTTGTCAGATTTATATCTTAAATCTATCGCTTTTTACTCAGTTAAATCAATAGTGCTGCTTCATAAATTTTGGCCAAGTCCAAGCAAATATCTTATTTATCCTATCAGAAATATTGCTTTGCTCTAGGATTTTCAGATTGTTATTCATAAAAAAGAACACTTAACACTAGTAAAATATGTTTTACTGACTGGTGCTTTGGAAGTTTTTTCTTTTAATAGAGTTTATAATTTAAGAACTGAGTTTGTACATCTTCCAGTGTATCTTAACTTTGCTTTAAAAATTACTACAAACTCATTGAGAATAAGAAAAGGGCATCAGGACCTAATACCAGTGATCAGAAGGATAAAAGCAGAAACCCAGCAGCAAATACTTCGCCTGTTTGAGCAAGAGATTTGAAACTTTCCCCAGCTTGTGGGTAATATCACATTTCCCCCTCCTCTGTCCCCACCCTCCTACTGAGATCAAAAGACAATATTCCTGCCTCTTTGTAAGCCCTGTGCCATCTGCACAGCTCCATTTGTAGAAGCAAAGTCCGACTCATCCTCTGTTTCTTCACTTAGATGTATGATACAGTCTGTACTGCCAGAGATCTGATGTGGTAGGGGCAGTTTTCTTAAGTGTGAGCCTAACAAATTGAAACCTGCCCTCTGTGCTCAGTCCTAGTTGAAACAGCTTCCCACAAAGTCAAGCCATAAGATCACAATCAGTGTTTGGAGGAAAAGTATGAGCAACACATGCTTTTCTTTTTTTTAAATGCCATAACTCTACTGGACAAAAATGCTGTTTAATAAATATTTGTGGCCTGATAGAGTTGTTTGCTGTGTTACTACACTGTGGAAAGGTAAGATATATAGGAAACCACAAGAAACATTCCTCAGATGGTGGCCTCTCCATCACTATTCAAACACGTGTAGTAATCCCAGCTGGCTGTAGGACCAGCTGTTCCGGGTGGCCAAGACACCACTGCTTATTTTAGTGTGCTGTGACCAAGCAAAGCATCCCATGGGCATTTCCAGCCCCATCAGTAGTGCCGGGAGAGGATAGAGGATGCCCTTCTTGAATGGTTGTGGGCCAAATCAGCTGGAGGAAAGAATTTTTAAAAGGAAGTCAAAATTGTTATTGACAACTGTGTAGAAACGTTTTCTGAGACTGCTGAAAGCCAGAACTGAACACTGGGAGAAGAGGATTCTACTGGTTTTAAAGAAAATACCTGCAACTAAAAACAATGGTTATTCAAGCATTCAAACCAAAGGACCCCCCAAAGAAACAAAAGAAGGTAAGAGAGATGAGTAAAAAAACCCCAAGAAAGTTCATAGCAATCTGCATAATTTAGAAGATATAAATTTAAGAGGTACAGGGGAAAAGGGATTCTTTCTAGAGTAAACATGTCTGGTAGAGATAACTCAGGAACGATTTTGTCTCCTTGGAAGCAAATTAGCGTGAATATACATAAAGTATTGCTAATAACACAGAAAAAATGAGAATGCTTAGAAAATGCTTAGAAAATATTTAACTTTCATGTTGGAAGCATGCAGACAATATTTTGCTTCAGTGCTGGGGAGATCCAGATAAGGTCACTAGTTGTGGATGAAACACTTTTCACTCCAACAGTACCTCAGGAGAATTCAGTGTTAAGAAAGGAGTCTGAATACGGACATTTCAGTCTGTAGGTCTTGTCACCCAGCTCTGTTAGTAAGGCACTAGAACAGGCTAGCCAAGGAAGTTGTAGCTGCCTCATCCCTGGCAGTGTTCAAGGCCAGTGCTCAAAGTGGGCTTTGAGCAACCTGTTCTAGTGGAAGGTGCCCATGCCTGTGACAGGGGCTTTGAATTAGATGATCTTTAAGGTCCTTTCCAATCATTCTATGATCTTTCTGTGCTTTCTAATGCCATGGGTTGACATTTATTTACACATGATCCCTTCCTGGTGTTGTCATTTGGACTCTTGGATGACTTCCCATAACACTGCAGACTCTCAGGTCAGCTATTCTCTTTGCCTCAGTGGTTTCTTGTCTCTTAGTTGTCTTGATAAATTGATGCCATTTCTGATTTCAAGTTCTGGGGTTTGCCTGTTGCTGCTTCACAGACAAAAGCCCAAAACCTTGAGGCCCTTCTGTGCTGTTTTTGTTCTGTGATCTCCGTATCATGCTACAGGTTTTGTATTTGCTTGAATTACAGGCAATATGTATCCACTTCTCAGAAACTATCCTGAAAGTAGGGATGTCATTAAGACCAAGACATCCAGGTCACAGTGGTACAATCCTGTCTGAGACCTTGCAGTGAAGCTCCAAGACTATGAACTGTGGGAGAAAGACTGTGGGAGAAAGGCTGTGGAAGAAAGAGGTGTATTCACTATCACTGTGTCTCACTGCGTCCAGAAATGGAGCAACCTGTTGTTCTTAAGAAAACTGCTGTATGGTCCTTACAATACAGACAAGAGAAAAACAATTCGGAGGTATGGTGTTTTGGTTTATTTCTCTGCTTCACACAGCTGACTGCAGCCAGAAATACCAGAGCCACTGTGGAGTAACTGATTTCTTGGTAAGAAGCTGAACCTGCTACTGCTGTGCAGCACTTCATGTAAACTCAGATTGCCTCTTTCCAAGTAGATGAAGATGCCTGCCTGTGCAACGAAAATCTCAAAGTGACCTCACCTTTGTGATGCATGGAACGATGGATGGCTGGGGAATGAGATTAACAAGCAGTCACTTAAAATCTGCTCTGTGGCTTGCACTTCAGATTTATCCTGGTTTACCTATATAGGGCTGAAGGTGTTCATGTAGCAATACAATAGGATAATTTATTAAACAGCACAGTCCCTACCTGCTGTCCTGTGGCCAGAAGCAGTGTTCTCCACTGCAGCAGTGTACTGAGGGGCACACTGAGGCCTGGGTCCTGCAGGACCCAGAGCTGGCTCCTTCCCCAGCCTCTCTTTTGAAGCAGAGCTATGCTTCAGGACACCATCACCTGTGAAAGGTTCGCTATTGCCCACATACAGCATTAGGTCCACCACACATACACACACACGTTGTGGGATTACTTTTTTTTTAATGTGCCAACAGGGCTTCAGGATGCATTGAATTATATTTTCAAGTTCACTTCAAATGGAAGGCTTAAGTATTTCTTGCTCCTGAAAGAGAACTCCTGTGTAATCCAACAGCTGGCTTTTTACGGAACGGCCCCATATTTTTAGCCCAGGACCCCTCTGTGGGTGACTCTTCCTTGGTTTTTGATGTTTTACCGTCATTTAGCTCCACCAGGAGCAGCAGAGTCTTCTCTGCTTGCCCTGGGGAAGGCAGAACAGGACCCAGCCTGTTCTCCCCAAGAAGCAGTGCAGGAAGCCGGTGTACTAAAGCTCTGATTATTTCTCTGGCTCTGTATATTTCCGGAGAGAGCTGGGAACAAAATCATACACACAAGGTACTTAGCTGGAGGTGAGATATGAAGCTAAAAAACAAAACCAAACAAAAAAATTAAAAAGAAAGAAAAAAGTTATAAAAGGAAGGAAAGAAGCAGGCTATGGCTTTTGTAACAGCAGACTGTAAAATGCTTTATCTTTTAGGACACATCCGGGTGTATATTACAATCAGAAAACAAATTTCTCTGCCCTAGGCTGGTCTAGTTGCTCTGAAAGACAGTGCTCGATAGCTTTGTCTCAGTGAATGGATCAGTTGGCTTTTGAATAGGGTACAGGCAGAGCAGTAGCAGGTCCGTTCCTGTATACCAGTGCAAGCCTATCCCTATGCGTTCTGATGTGACTGTGGCAGGGCATTTTTGGGAGTGCAAGACACAGAGCTCTCTACTAGTCTTACTGATTGCTGTGTATGCATGTGGATCCTTCAGATGAGTAACAGCTGAAAGGTTTTGGTTCTCTACCCATTAAAAATAAATTGCAAAAGTTGTATTGATTTCAGTGCAGAAGGATTGGATCGTTAGCCTCCAAGAGGATATTTAATATATTCCGTTACTAGCATCTTAATGGGATACAGCTATACTATGCTGCACACGGAGCTGCATATGATACAGCTCCCTCGGGCTGCTTGACAATATGCTCTCCACTTCAGAGACTAGTACATAAATACAATTCACATGCTCTGTCTTTAGTCATGCCACAGTTTTGTCAACCACATCACATTTTTCTGCCTCAGGCTGCGGTGTGTGCTGTTAACACATGTCTCTGGACTCAGGTCAGTGAGCGCAGGGACAGCTTTGCTTCTGTTTTCATGGGACTTTCCTGTCTTTTCTTGTCATCTAATTAACTTGCCTCATTCCTCCTTTATATATATATATATATTTATTTTTTGCCTACTTCACAACATATATAGACATTCCACCTTTCAGCTCAAATAGGCAACAAAGAGAGAAATAGCACATGGTGTCAAGGACTCGCCTATAGAACCGAATTCTGCTAAACCTTACTGATTTCCAGCTGCTGAAGATTTAGCCCAAGAGAATTAGTCTCCTTAGCTTGATATTATTAATCTGAATTGAAGTGTAACAAAGCAAAATCCAGAAGGGCATAATCCTTTTCTCTTAGAAGGCTCTAAAACTATATTTAATGTAAATACCATGTAATTTATACAATTCATTCAGTTTTATTTTTCAGGCAGATGTAAAAAATGCTGAAATTTAGGAAAAATAAATACCCCTCTAGCATGTGACTGTTCTGAGCAAGTGAGGTCTACACACTTTTTTCTCAAATTGTCACCAAATCTTCTCATCTTTCTCAAATTTTCTTCCAGATTTTAAACCTGTGCTTCCTTAGACTTGATAGAAATTTATCATAGGTCGAAGTTTTGATTAACCTTTGAACTCTTAAAAATTAACAAGGAAAGAACTTTTGGCTGCATTTTCAGATTTATTTCCCCCAGCCATACAGCAGGTCAACAACTTTCCAATTTTCCATATGAAATATCATTAAAAATGGAGGGTTGGGGGGGAACCATCAATACCTCTTTTGTGTTAATTAACACCCAATGTGCTGCAGTTGGAGAGGCTGGATGGGGTACTGGATCAGGGGGTCTTTGCTGCTCCGTATTTCCATGGGCAAGGTTTCTCCCAGGAAGCTGGCATTATTCTGAGATTTCCTTCTCTCTCTCTCTCTCTCTGGGCCGATTTCATCATAGCCTAATGTATACAGCAATGAAATAGATGAAAGCTGACCAAGGGCATGCAGAAGGCAGTACTGTAACTGCAAATCCCTTTTCCTCCGTTCTTGTTGACTGACCCCACCCCTAACAAAAGCTTTTGTCTAAGAAAAGCAAAATCAACATGAGACTATGTAGATGCATGACTTGCTTTGTCTCCAGCAGCAGCAGTAGCTGGATGAACAAAGAGACTGCTCGGCTTCCTGTGTTTTCTGGATTCAAAATGGAGAGTATTTTACAATAACAGTTACTTCTTTCATCTTAGAAACACTCCTTCATAAGAAAATGTGACTAAATAGAAATCATAACAATGTCTGTTTCTGGTCTCTTTTATAAAAATTTGGTAGCATCATTTGTTTCTAATGTGTGAGCATTCATTGCCATCACTGTAAATTTTTTAAATCAAAACTGACTGACAAATGTTAATGGCAAAAGGGAGAAAGGGCTTATCTCTGATGAGTTTCTTTCTCGACTGCACAACAAATCAAAACGTAAGAGACAAATTGGTCTTCAAAACATGAAGCTGAAAGGAGCTTAGTAGTAGGCATACACTAAGAGCCACATTCTGGCCTCCAAATACATTTCATGATGAGCCATACACCTGAAGATGATGACTGTATCCCTCTCTATTTACTACTTCATTGTGTTTCTACCTGGGAGGAGGGTTAGATGAACTTCATGTGTCTGTGAGACTCGTGAAGGATGTTGATATTTAAGTAGGTACTGAGGCTGCTGCTTGGACTTTGTGCTGTTTGCTGCTTCAGGGACATGTGGTTCACTGGAAGGGAAGGGGTGACCAACAGAGCTCCAAGCAACCACTCCTAAACCCATCCTGGGTTTTTCTGCAGCTGCTAGCCTTCTTTGGATGGCTGCATGGGGAGATCTGCCCATCCCTTTCACCTGTGGGCTGCTTCACTGCCTTAAGTTTCTACAGCCTTAGCGCTGTGGCCCTGTCTTGCCCTACTGCCATATGGCTGGTTTTGTTCAGGCAACTGTGTTTGTCATCTGAAATTCCTTCATTGGTGACATACCTAATGAAGGCTGTTAGACCTGTTTGCTGTTATGTATCTCTTCCATTGTGCAAAGAGGAAAGATATCCTTATGTGAATACTGGACAGTACAGTGGGTCGTGTTTACAAGCAACAGTATAACTTTACTACAGCCCTCACTGTCCTAATTTCTCCTTCTACACAGATAGCTCAGCATGAAGTGTAAGCCTCTCTTTCTGCTGTAGGCACCATGTGGTCTGGTTATAGCCATGCAGTACCACATCCTGCTCCCAGGGGACAGCTAACGGTTGTTAGTTCAGATGCTGAAAGCTTTGGTTTTGGAAATGGTGCACATAGACTTGCAAGAAACAAAGGGGGAAAATGCCACAAAACACTGTGGAGTAAACAAGATCTGGTTTGCAGAATCTGACTAGAGACAGCTCGGCAGAGGCACTTCCTAAAGTCACAAATTTTCTTTGCTGCCTCTGTGCCTGCTTCCTGGAGGACTGAAGTGTTTTCATGGAGTCCAGATGTAAGGCAATAGGTCAGTATAATTAAACATCCAAAGCAAAAGCGAATCATAGCTGCTAAATTGTATAGCTAACACCAAGAGTTAGACCTTGTACATCAAAAGTGTCATTTGGTTAGAAGACCTCAGGTACAAGCCCACAGAACAGCCTCCTCTGCTAGGCAGGTCAGGTTTTAGAATCCTAATTATTGAGGTCCTCATGTAGGCATCATGTGTGAGAGAGAAAAAAGAGGGAATTTTGCTTTTGGTAGGGTATGTTTACATTGAAAATTTTTAATGATCAGGTATTGCTTGTGGAAACAGTAGATTCTCAGTTTGGTCACAGTAATACAATATTCATAAAACCCAGTAAAAAAAAAAAGAGTACTCTGGTATGCCATAAAAACTATGTAGGATGTGGTATTTTGTGTAAAACAGCTGGGTGGGGTAGGAAAAACCTCAGTACTAATTCTGAAAAGGGAGCAGTCGCTCGCTTGAGATGGCCTGCTGAATCAGTGGAATTTTTTGCATGAACGGCTGCTCACTGGCATGAGCACGGGCTGCAGGATTTGGCCAGTCGGTACCAACTGAGCTTTGATAAAAATAAGGGCCAGGTACAATTTTTAATACATCCCATGGGCACCCTTCCTCATGATTTTATCTATGTGCAATTGAAAGGAATCTCATTTAGAAATAAAGAGACCGACATGTCACATCATGACATTAAAACAGTGCTACATTTTGTGGCCCATGTTCAATGCAGCCCTCGAGTGATCTGTTCCAATAACGCAGATAACAGCTAGTAGGATGATTCACGCATCAAGCAATAATGAGCAGCCATTGCATCACCTTCTGTTGTTTATTGTACCCCGAGGCTTTACAGAATACAGTTGCCTTGATAAAAAGATAAAAGAAAATAACATATAACTTGGGTGAAAAAATATCTTATTAAACTGAATTTACTTCTTGTCTCCTCTTTCTCTGTTCCCCTGAAAGTTATTATTAATAGGGCCCAACTGTTTGGTAGTGAGCACGTGTTTTTATGAGAACCATTACCGTGGGAGCAACACCTCTGAATAGCTGCACAAGTCAATGAATAGATGAAGCCTGAAGAATGTCAGATGAATTAGAGTGAAGTCCAGCCCAGAAGTGAGAGACATTATGGGCCAAATTCTGACAACTTTGTTCCATCTGCTTGGATTTTCCAGAGGTTAGTAAGAACTTTGCCAGCATAAGAGAGCTGAATAAAACCTAAGTGATCCCGTAGGCTTTGAAGCTATAATAATGTTTATGTCTCAAGCTCCTCTCAGAGTTCATAATGAGCATTAATTAAATACACCTCAGGGCTCCCTATACAAGAGCAAAATACTCTTATTCCCATTAAAGTGAGAGAGGAAACCAGTCCTTGTGCGGGAGGGCTTGGAGCTTCCTGAAGCTGTGGGTTCTATTTCAAAGGACTTTGAGTTGCCAACTGGATGGATGTCCAGGGAAATGTCCTGATCAGATTAGGTGTGATATTGAAGATTTAGCTGTGACGTTGAAGGTTTAGCTGTGACATTGATCCCGTGGCTGATTTTCACGGCTGCTGACCTCCTCCAGCTCCCTGTATCTTCAGTCAGATATGTCAGTGCTTAGAGATCCATACGCCAATATTCTGTTTAACTATAAGAACATCAGGTAGAGCAGTAATCTATTTAGTCGACAGACAGTGCAAGAAGATGTTGAAGATAGGGAATGTACTTCATCTATGTGAGTTACACATTAAGTGATAAATTAGTAATAAATATACCTGAATCATTAACCTTGGAGGTCACCTATGGGAAGTTCTCCCCAGTCACCAAAGAAATAACCCAACAAATTCGGTGATTAAACAAATACATTGTTTTGGGTGCAAAGCAAGGTGTCAGATTTTACTCTGGGATGCAGTGTTAAACCTTCACAGCTTTCTAGTGGGAGTGCTGACAGACTCTTTGTTGCAGAATGCCCCACTTGATGCGTCACTGCAAGCCAAAGCATACAAATAAATGATGATGTAGTTTATTATCCATAAGCCTCATGCTGCAATACTTACAGAAACAAAACTCACCCATACCATCATAGGGTCATTTGTCTAGATAAGGTCTTCAGATCAAACAATGCTTCAGTTCTCTATCAGCTGTTTCAGAAACAGTACCCACGAGAAACTTGATAATGGTGAAAACTTAGACTGTGAGGTGGGACTTACAATTCAATAACAAGTTATTATGGTTCATACTGTCTTTTGCTGCTGCTGAACAGACTCTGCATGCAACCAGAATCTGCTCATGAGCATGCCGGATGACTCTCTATGTCACGCGATGGCACTAGCAGTGCTTTCTGCCTAAGCTCAGTCTTGGAGTTCAGGGCCACAACCAGCACAAATATGAGTGAGTGATAAAGAAAGGGGAGAGTAATGTTGGCTGTTTTAAGGAATGGATAGAAAAAGCACCATAGATTTTTTTTCTAGAACAGGGTCCCCATGGGCTGTCAGTCCTGCCAGTCCAGGTTTACACACAGAACCCCACACCATATGCCTTTGAGACTATCCTTCCAATAACCTAAAGCAAATCATCTGCACTTTGTGTGCAGGTTCTCTTCACCCTACCATATAGCTCCAGCAGCATATGAATGCACACACTCGTAAGAACTTTGTGGTAATTCTCACATTCATTTCTTTGTATTCCTCCTAAAAACCTACAAAGCTAAATCACTCTCCCCTTTTCCCTTAATTAAAACCAATTTATGGCACTCCTGCTTTTCTGAAATAATTATGGTTTCTCCAAGCTTTCTGTGGTACACTTGAAAGCAGAGTTTGGTTTATAGTTCATGAATTTTTTACTTTTTTTTTTTAATATCTAGATTATGCCATAAAATCTCACATTTTCCCTTTGCCAGCTGTCTAAAATACGAGAAAAGTTATAAACTTTTGCCCCATGTCTAAGACAAGACTTTCCTTACAGCAAAGTGACTGTCAGGAGGAAACTAGCCAGACAGTCTGAGTGACGACCTGGGGGGGGGTGATGGAAGCCCCTCTGGGACAATGCTCTTTCCTGCTTCTGGAAGTCCCTCCTATTTCCACACTGGCTTCTGCATCCGGTACTTTACCAGGATTCTCTTTCACATCAAAGCATCCCTCCCCAGGCTACACATGTAGGGGCACAGCCTTAGTTTCTATGGGAAATAGTTTTATCCCAAAGGAAAGGGAAAGAAATGTTTGGTTTAAGTATGCTTAACACTCCCCCTTCTGTATAAGGCGCTCTGTTGTTGCACTTTCTCTGGTCCCTTGGGATATCGACATGCTCTTTAGCACACTCAAGCTTATTTTCTTAGCTGAGGTGTTTAAAAGGGGCTGTGGGGGTATTTTGCTCTCATCCACATTGGTTAAACAAACATCAGGCTGAAAGCTTGCTAAATTAATTGCACCAAATTCTTTTTTTGCTCGTCTCACCCTTAGGATGAGTTGCTCCATGTTCTATCATTTAAAAAGATTCCATGATGCAAACAGCGTGGAGTTTCTGCTTCTCTCCTAAAATTCTTAGAGCCAATGTATGGGTGATAAAGCTGCTGCTTAGCTTAGCGAACAGACAGGAGGAATCCCTGAATTTGTCCAAAGTTGCAGTCAAGCAAGTTTCCTGATAAAGAGCTCTAACCAGAGATGAGCTGCTGACTCTATATTTTGCTGAGTATTTTGTGCAATCTCAGTCAAGCCAGGGAAGGAACAGAAATCTTTGGAAATGAGACTGCCCTTGAACTGAGTACACCTTTTGAATAAACAACCTACAAGCAAAAGTTTCAAGCTTCATGACAGCAATTATCATGGCTTAAGGATATTGATGTGATGCATACAGATTAATCTGATACAAATGAATAAACTAGATGAGCTTTTGAGTGCACAAGCCAAGAGATTGTTTCTGATTTGACTGTGAGTATGGAACCTTTCAAAACTACACAAGTGTTTGATGGTAGCCGCAACTGATACCAAGGAGGAAACACCCAATGACTTCCAATGTTGGCAATTAAACCAAGCCTGGGCACTCTTAACACACAGATTTCTCCTTCTTCCAAATACCTACAAAACGTATGTAGTTTGATAGCCCAGTTATTCACTTTTTGAAGTCTCCTGAATTTGTTTGTTGATGCCATTAGTTCCTCCCCCATTTCCCTCAGTTGGCATCTAATCTCTTTGGGTTGGTTGCTCATGCCTTCAGGGTCACTGGGTTTCTTTCCACTCCAGGCTCTTTGATTTTGCCTCTATTTGGGGCCTGGTTAGTCTTTTGATTATTTGAAAAGCTTTGAATGCTGACTTTAATTGCACTGCCTTGTAAGAGGCTCTTCTACAAGAGCTGCTAACTGCAAGACTCCTGGCTGCCTTGGTAGCCATGCTGCTAGGTGGAGAAAGTGTGAAGGAACACATGTAAGCATTTTATAAAGAGAACAGCTCCTGGAGTGCAAAACTGACGTATCACCTTCAAGAACAAGAGACTTTGTTTTGTTTTGTTCATCTTATTTTATATATATTTAGTGGTACTAACAGAAGCTAAAATGCTTACACTTACCATGGAAAAATGCTGAATCTGGAAACAGATCCCTAACGTCTCAGTCAGAAGTGTGGCATATTTCTTGGTGACAGATTGTCGGCTGTGGCCAAAGCAGAATTGAGGATGTAGATGAATTGGAGACTGCCCAGAAGAAAGCAACAAGAATGATAAAAGGTTTATAAAACATGAGTGATGAGGAAATGTTGAAGAAACTGAGTTTGTTTAGTCTAGAGGAAAAAGACTACGGGGTAAAACACATGAGTTTTCCAATATGTAAACAATTGCTTTAAAGAGGACAACTATCATTTGTTCTCCATGGCCACTGTGAGAAGGACAAAAATAAATCAACGTAATTTTCAGCAAAGAAACTTTAATCTATACTTTGGAAATTAGGTTTCCTCTGGATGTTTCACTAGAACACTTGAGAACAGGTTAGACCAATACTTTACAGAGAGGTGGCTTAACCTGATCCTGGCTCACGGGAAGGTGTGGGACAAGGCTAACATCATTGTAAATTTATGAAAGAAGACTTTGAAGAGAAATGGTTTTGGCTGGGTAAACAAGCAGTTGCATTTTCTAACTGGTCCCTCCACTCACCCTGATGCCACTTCAACAGTAAGAAATTATGTCTTCTCTGTGGCAGCTGTACACTGATGCAGTAATTTGGGGAACAGCATTTTAAAGTCATAAAGCTACTCTGTTTAGCAGAAGCTCCCATCCCTTCGTTTGTTCAGCCTCCTAACTTTCTGCCGTGAAGCAGAAAATCCTTCTTTTGGGAAATATGTTTTGGTCTCCCTCCTGCAGGACTTGGAGGAGCTTCGTTCATTTTCTCCCACTGGTTTGTAAAACATCCCCAATCTACAATCACGACCAATTCTAATCTTCCCAGCAGGGAAAACTGTCGTGGGATAACACAGTTGCATATTTTAGGAGTCATCACACCTTAGGCCAATTGTTCTGGGCCCTCACTGCCACCTTGAGGAGGTTTTCAACGCACATTCATCAGATGCGATAGTATCGGGCTCCTCACTGTGCACCAGCTGCTGTTATTGCATGGTCTGATTTGCATCCCCGTTTGCAACTGCAGCAGGAGTCTGTTATTTACTGTACCTATATAGCAGTGAGATTACATTCAAGCTGCATAAAGGTGCCTTCTGGCCCAGCCAAATGGTGGGTCAAGAGCAAAGTGGAGGAGCAGCTGAAAAAACCTGACTGTTTTAGTAAAGATTTTAAAACCACCATAAAATGGAAAGGTTCAGAGAGGGGGTAAACGAGGAACTTTCAGAAAATATCCTTCCATATTTTTACCTTAGAAGAATTTTCCAGGGAATGATAATTCATTTATAATTAATTGCTAATGTGTTTATTATTATCAATATTGATTTCAGTTGACAAGCAAGACATAAAGTTAACACGTAAGAGGCATTGTGTGCAAAACCTGAAGTACCTCCAGCTTCATTGCTGTGTCAAGTAGGTTGGTCAAGAGCCAACTTTGTAACGTGGCATCAGGGGACCCCTTACTGCCATTCTGCCAGAGAGGACAGGGGTCCTGGATGCAGGACTGCTGTCAACAGAGGAGGCATACCAGGCAGCCTTGAGCAGGCCAGGGGGGAGGTGGTATACTTCTGAGATAAAATCCTATCTGTGTCTTAATAGAGACAACTTCTTTCCACAGTATCTTTCAGCGTCCTGTTAATTAAAAAAAAAAAGAAAAAAATAGGATAAATTTGCAAAAATAAATAAAGAGAAAGTAACTTCTGCCAAAAAATTAACTTTCATGTTCAACTTCTGCTTGAAACTAACTTCCCAGGAGCCAACTTTCTCAGGGAATAGCCTGTTATCAGATAAAGGAAGGACTGAACAAGAAAGATAATTCCTTTGTTATGAAAGTCACCCCCTTTTATCGAGACCTTCTCCCCCAGCTTTTAATGCTCATTGACTTACCCCTGATCTCTTGGCATCTTTGTATTTTTCCACCTGTCTGTCAACCTTCTCAGAGGGAATTTTTCTTCTTGAAACTAAACTTTGCAACACAACTAAAAGAAAGCAAACAGAAATGGCTTCAATCACCATCATTGCTTAAAAATTCATAATCATTTCTATAGCCAAAGGCAGAAAAGCTAATTATTTACTGTCCCAACCAGTCTTATCACCTCCAGGGAAAATGTGCTATTGAGCTGGCTGCACTAATACATCTGCAGAAGGCAGCTCTCATCGCTGGGACCCAAGCGTACTCGCATCACCAGTGGGAGTTTTTCAGCTTTGAACAGAGCTGTTGCAGCAGGGTAGCTATAAGGCAGAGGAGCTTAGTCACCGGGGAGTGAGGAGACAGCAATGTCTTGCTTCTTTCCCCAGTGAACCTTCTGGCCATCTAGATATTGGCATTTACAGAAGAGTGAGTGAGCTATTTAGGAAAAGATTGTGATTCTTTTTTAAGTGAAGCCCAAGTAAGCTTCATATATAGGACATTATGGAAAAGAAGAACCAGAAGAATTCTGGCTGATGCAGGCAAATACCCATCTGAAAAATCCCTGACTGGTGGCTCTGCCTTTCTGTTTATTTGCTTGTTTGTTTTTTATGGAAAGGTTCCCAGCTGTGCTGACTGCTGTGAGAGATTTGGGAAATTAGGACTCACTCTCATTCTACCCCACCTCATGTTGCTGACAGATCCCACTGAAAACTCTTCTATATGGACATTTTGAATCCATGTCCAATGACACTTCCTTGTGTCCTTTTCAAGCAACTCTTTTCTTCTTATCTATCTTCCAAGGACCTTTCCTAATCTGTTTATAAACTGAGTTCAGATCCAACATTTGTGCCTTCTGTGTAACATGTTCTGGACCAAAAAGACCTTCCCCATGACATCTGAAATTCTTTGAATTCCCCTGTCCAAATTCACAAGACTCTTCCTCCCTGTCCTTCTTTTTAAGCAGACTCTTGCTTTTTGTTGTCAGCTGGAGCAAACTTCCTGCATTTCTCATTCAATACTGAGGAAGACAAACTTGAATACACGGCCTGTACTGATGTAGTACTGTAGGCTACCTCAGGTGCTGTCTGCTCTTCTGCATGGGAACAAGAAGAAGCAGAAAGCCATAACATGTAAGGACTTACCTGAACTCTTGTAAGCTTTAGTTACTATAGCTGATTAAAAAGACCTCAGTCTTTCATGATAGCTAACTCTGAGTGCTGGGGATCTAACTGAAGATAGCACAGTCAGGGATGATAGATCAGGCATGGCATGGCATTGACATCAGGCATGGTGATAGTACAGAGAGTGTAATGTGGTCATCAGCACTGAAGCTGCATGTGGCCAAACTAGGAGAAGCAGCAGATCATAGAATCATAGAATAGTTAGGGTTGGAAAGGACCTTAAGATCATCTAGTTCCAGCCCCCCTGCCATGGGCAGGGACACCTCACACTAAACCATGCCACCCAAGGCCTCATCCAACCTGGCCTTGAACACCGCCAAGGATGGAGCACCCACAACCTCCCTGGGCAACCCATTCCAGTGCCTCACCACCTTCACAGTAAAGAATTTCTTCCTTAGATCCAATCTAAACTTCCCCTGTTTAAGTTTGAACCCGTTACCCCTTGTCCTGTCACTACAGTCCCTGATGAAGAGTCCATCCCCAGCATCGTTGTAGGCCCCCTTCAGATACTGGAAGGCTGCTATGAGGTCTCCACGCAGCCTTCTCTTCTCCAGGCTGAACAGCCCTAACTTCCTCAGCCTATCTTCATAGGGGAGGTGCTCCAGTCCCCTGATCATCCTCGTGGCCCTCCTCTGGACTTGTTCCAACAGTTCCATGTCCTTTTGATGTTGAGGACACCAGAACTGCACACAATACTCCAAGTGAGGTCTCACGAGAGCAGAGTAGAGGGGCAGGATCACCTCCTTCGACCTGCTGGTCACGCTCCTTTTGATGCAGCCCAGGATACGGTTGGCTTTCTGGGCTGCGAGCACACACTGCAGCCGGCTCATGTTCATTTTTATATTGACCAGCACCCCCAAGTCCTTCCCCGCACGGCTGCTCTGAATCTCTTCTCTGCCCAACCTGTAGCTGTGCCTGGGATTGCTCCGACCCAGGTGTAGGACCTTGCACTTGGCATGGTTAAACTTCATAAGGTTGGCATCAGCCCACCTCACAAGCGTGTCAAGGTCCTTCTGGATGGCATCCCTTCCCTCCGGCGTATCAACCGAACCACACAGCTTGGTGTCATTGTCAAACTTGCTGAGGGCACACTCAATCCCACTGTCCATGTCACCAACAAAGATGTTGAACAAGACCGCTCCCAACACCGATCCCTGAGGGACACCACTCGTTACTGGTCTCCAGCCGGACATCGAGCCATTGACCACAACTCCTTGCGTGTGGCCATCCAGCCAGTTCTTTATCCATCGAGTGGTCCACCCATCAAATTGATGTCTCTCCAATTTAGAGACAAGGATGTCATGTGGGACAGTGTCGAACACTTTGCACAAATGCAGGTAGATGACGTCAGCTGCTCTGCTCCTGTCCATCAGGTTCGTAGCCCCGTCATAAAGGCCATCAAATTGGTCAGGCAGGATTTCCCCTTAGTGAAGCCATGCTGGCTGTCACCAACCACCTCCTTGTTTTTCATGTGCCTTAGCATGCCTTCCAGCAGAATCTGCTCCAAGAGTTTGCCAGGCACAGAGGTGAGACTGACTGGTCTGTAATTCCCCAGCTCATCCATTTTCCCCTTCTTGAAAATGGGGGTTATATTTCCCTTTTTCCAGTCATCGGGAACTTCACCTGACTGCCATGATTTTTCAAATATGATGGACAGTGGCTTAGCAACTTCATTCGCCAGCTCCTTCAGGACCCGCGGATGGATTTCGTCAGGTCCCATGGACTTGCGTACGTTTAGGGTCTTAAGATGGTCTCGAAAATCTGAGACAGCAGTGATAGGAAGGCCCCTGGCAAGGCAGAGAATGAAGCTGTGGGAGCAAGGTGGAAGATGGAGAAAAGGACACTGAGATGCCAAACATATCCATGCTTGGCAGGTACAAAAAGGCTTGTATTACATGTTATAAGTGCATTCACATCCCATCATTGGTTTGCCTAGTGACTGTTGTGGTTAGGTTCATGCTATTTTTAACACTTGTAACCAAATTATGCTCTTGGGATGTGCATCATAAAGCAACCAAACATATATGCAAGCCTCAGAGAACCTAACTTGTGCAAGGCTACCCCACAGAGGTGTTTGCAGATTCAAGCAAAAGGCAGGGTCTCCAGCATGGTATCTAGGTCTAGACTTCAGTACATTCAGACAGCTTAAAGATTTGCCCTGCTTTTGCTCCACCTTGGCCTTTTCCACCTTCCACCTTGGCTGTTCCCCAGCTTCTTGACATCCCAGTCAGTCTTTGGCTTCCTCTTCCTGCCCCACCGCAACACCTTACTCCCCCTGCCCTGAGCGCAGCAGTCACCTTGCCAAGGCCAAAGGCTACTACTGCTGAAGCTGCCTCCTGCTCGCAAGGGGCAGTGTCATTTCCTCCCAGCGCCCAGCTGGGGTACTTGACTTCTGCAGCTGGGGCTGAAGCCAGCAGAGTTTACCAGTTGTAAGCTGGAGTCTGCTGCTGTTTCTGGCAGAATAATTATACTGACACGTGCATGGGGAAGTTTCTACCTTTTCATTTGTTTTCACTGAGGAAATTGAGCGCTGATTCCCAGGGCCGTCATGAGCTAATAAACTGCAGTCACAAAGCAATGCCAGGATATTTCCCTTGTGAAGGCACGGGACTAGTGACTTTCCCCTTCCAGAAAAGAACAAGCATCCCTTCTTCCCATGCTTTCACTCTCCCACCCACGCAGCCCAACTTGATGTTGTGTTGATGGAGTAAATGGTACAGAAGGATGCTAACATCTGAGTGTTTGCAGTGTGTCTCACAGATGGCCAACACTCTTACTTCCTCCTTTTTCAAGATAAAAGGGTCCATTTTAAAGCCAGTTAAAAGAATTTCACAGAATTGATCTGAACACAACAAAGTGAATAGGTAACAGTTACATTTTCATCCTCTACTGCCCTCTATTGAACATGGGTCCATCTGCAGAAGAAAATCTATGCGGTTATTCACAACACAGTAAAATTCAGTTTAGAGTTTTATCCCTATGAAAATCATAACTTTTTTTACCTTATATGCACAGTTCAGAACGCATTTTCATTTGCAATGCCTATCATTGCAAAGCTTACCACTGTGCTTTTTGACATATTTAATGTGTGCATTATTTGCATACATCAAAGCAAATTAGTCATGGATTAACCATCCAATCTCCTGGATATGCTTAGGGTTATATTAATAACCTAAATAATAACTGACCTGTTGTGATAACCCAAAATAATCTACCTGGGACATGATGAAAGTAGATGGGAGCTACTGTGTAGATTCCACATACAGTGTGTTCCACATACAGTGTGTTCCACATACAGTATGGCAAAGGCTCTTTATTTTCACCCTGACCTAATGAGGTCTAATATTGGTGGATAAAAGAGGAATTATCTGTACTACTCATGCTTGGAAACTAGAATAACAATGCATTTAGCTAATAAAAAAAGAACTCAGAAGAAAATCTACCTGTTGACTTTAAAACTTCCTGGTGATGTGATTGCTTGGCATTATCATCATTTTTTTGGCAATATTTGTAGAAAAAACAGAGGAATAGAAGGAGTTATAATGATGGTAAGAGAAAGGAAACAGAAAAATTATAATGTCCTGTATTTTTCTATCACTTATCATCTGAAGATCTCTGAAGGCTGTACAAGTAATTGTTTACAAAGTAATTATGTACAGGTAATTATCTCAAAAATCACAATGGACAAGTAAAGATTGAATTTGGTTTTGTTGTACAGACCAGGAAATTTGAGAAAAAATAAAGTCTAAAATGTTTAAACCTGAGGTGCCTAAAACTGGGATTAACCAGTGTCCTCTAGTCCTTTCAAAATAAAGATTTTCATATTCGTAGGTGTGCAGCTCTTTCAGCTATGTAAGGGATGGCAGGGTGTTCACACTGGTAAACTGCAGGACATAACAGTTTTTGAAGGGAGTCTCCTACAGTAACACCATCTTCATTGTGGAGTTTAAAGCTGCAAAATGACGTGTCATGGATAAAGCTGTGAGGATTTGAAAATGAATTGTCGAGAAAATGCCATCTACTCTGTATGCTGACTCCAAGAGTGAGAGAAGGTGCACTTTCCTGGGCTTTTCCTCATGTACCCACTATTTTGCTGGTGCCCACTGATTTCTAAGTTCTCTCCAGCCCCCAACAGCTAAACTGTGACAGGGTCCCCCATGCAACATTTACTTTTCCCTCCCTTGTATACAGAATGGTATAATTTTTACAGAAGCTGTGTTTTCCTGATTATCTTCTGCACTTCAGTTCGCAGGTTTACATTCCAGCAGCATCAGTCCTTCAGTACAAATCTGAGCTCCCTGAACGGACAGCTGGAATCTTAAAAGCCAAGGCATACCACTACTAGTGCTTTTATGGCATTTCGTAAAAGCAATAACCCATCCTTTGCCAAGCAAGTATTCTCTCCCACAGACCATCTATGTGGTTTCCATCTGCACATTAATTGGAAACTGCTTGGGGTAAAACAGTATTTCTGTGTTTCAAATTCCAGCTGTTCCCATGCACTGGCAAGGTGCAGAGAGCTCTCTTCCCACAGTCCAGCCCTCCAAGGAGAAACCACAAGCTGTCTGCAGACCTTGAGCACTGAAAATCTGGGGCATTTGGGTGGTATCAGATGGACCAAGGTGGAGCCATATACAGCTCCTCGCTAGAAGGAGCAGTGGGCTGGTTTTCTCATTGGCAAAGGACTACCTCCTGCCTTCGAGTCTTCAGCAGAAAGCTTCCTTCTCTCTGCCAGCTGTGTTTGAAGGAACATGTATTTTGTACTGTTTCTGCCAGGTGAACATTTTTAATGCTCCCAAAACTGATGCTGATGCCTTCCTTGAGGCATGTGAGCCATGAAACAGGAGAAAAGTAGAAGTACAGATGAGTACCCTTGAGCACAGAAACTAAGCTGGAAAGCAGCAGAAACTGAGCAGATAGACTACTTCAGGATCTCACTGCCTTACCCAGACCCTCTCTGGAAACTGGGTTTTTTAGCCCATACCCTGAAGAACAAAAATGGTAGCTGGGCTTTTTAGCTACCATAAGGCTTTGCATTACTGGGAATGGTCCAGCAGTGGCTTTTATTTGATCAGTTTATCACAACGGCTTTCTCCCTGTGCAAGGGCTAAGAGTTTGGGTAACAGTCATTCTCAAGGAGCACTCACAGAGCAAATCCAGGAAAGATTTTACTCATAAAAATCCCACTCTGGCATCTCCTGTCTTAGGAGGTGATAGGCACAAGCAATCAGAGAATGGGTCTGAATGGATGTATCCTAACAGGAAAACTGCTTTCCAGACTTTCTATGCTGACCTCTTTTGTAAACTCATCCTTAGGATCTCTTAAGAAAAAAACACCAAACATTTATAAAACATCAGAGCAAGTTTATCTGTAGCACAAACAAGCTTCATTCCCTGGTTTTCATTTTCTCAGTAGATCCAGATGGTGATCTGCAGCAGTTTAGTAATCAGAAGGATTTTTATACTGGTCTGAGATAAAATTTCTCTCTTGTCTGAAATCAGAGAAATTAACTGACAGTCTCTCTACAACAAATAAATAATATGAAAGGAGAAAGAGACACATGCAATATTTATTATTATTATTACAATAGTCATCAGATTAATTTTAATTCAGTGTAAATGCAGGTTTTATGGAAGGGACAGCACATGATTGAATGCTATAAAGCAGTTTTCCATTGCTACAGGGACTTTACCGCAATTTAAAGTCTCATCCTCTGTTTCAGCAGGGCTGAAAGCCTGTTAGTGCTCTGAAATGATGAAAGCAAATGAAATTGAATAGCAAACAAAAAAAGTTCAGACTTGATCAGTGATGATAAGAGAACTCCAACTGGGTTCTCTTGGGAGCAATGATCAAGAATTAAAGTCTTGATTTTTTTTCTGAGCTAACAAATGAAGTTTCTTTATTCTACTTAAATGGGATAAGAAAAGCCCTATTAAAGAGAGCTAACTAATCTACAAGCCACATCCCTTCTGGCCCCAGTAGGAACCAAAAAAAAAAAAATAGAAAAAAAGGAAAGGCTTATAAAAATGTTTAACAAAACCTACACAAAATGAGAGAAGGAAGAGATAACTCGGAGATATGCAATTTTGCCTCTGCGAAGGAAGAAATGTCTGTTTTCATAACTGAGGAAAGAGGCAGGAGCGTGGGGCTCAGCTCCTCTGGCACTCAAGCCTCTGGAGTTCACAGTCACAGTCTGCAGCTGACAGCAGAGGGGTTCTTGCAAGGTGTATAAAGGTGTCCTGGGCTTGTTTTCTTGCATTTCTGCTTTGTTTTTGACTAAGGACCTGATCCCCCAAGGCACCTGCCTTACCAGGATTACTGCATTTCTGGCATCAATCATCTCAGCAGGTGGCTGTGTGGGGGCAGTCTGCCATTCCTGGGCAAGCTTCAGTATTGGCCTTCTCTGCTGTCACATTGGCAGCCTTTAATATAGGCTCATCTACATGTAAGTATTGCTTAGGCTACAAATTTGGCCAGTTGTGAGATTACTGCACCATCTGTAATCTGTGCACTCTTCCTGAATCGCTGGCTGGCTTGCTGGCTAAAGGGATCTTTCAGCAGTCCTGCTGTATCTCCTCCTCCCATGTCCATGTGTTCTTGGTGGCACTGTTCAGTGTTGTTCACTTGGCTTTAGCTGGCAGGGAGAGCAATAGCTGTGAAGATGTGTCAACATCACTGGATGCCAACATGTGGAGGCAACCTGAATGCGTGCCCAGGGCTCCTCAGGAATTAAGATGTGGCTGCTAAAACCTGGGGCTGTTTCTGCACAACCATGGTGAGCTATGCTGGGTAGATTAGTGACAGAGTAATGCTGTAAGTATGCCTTCAAAGTGCTGGTGGACTAATCCCTCATCAAGGCGGGAGAGAGACAGTGTGAGTGCGATGAGGTATGTGTAGCAATAAGTTAGGAATGAACCATTGATATGAGAATTGAGGACAAATTGCTCTCATTAATCTAAGACATAGAAAAGAGGAGGGGAGGTGTGTGTGCAGTGGATAAGGATAAAACTTGGCCCTGTTGTAAAACTACATAAAGCAATAGTTGCATCAGAGTTTTATATTACTCTTTTTTTTCCTTTTCTTTTTTTCTTATCTTTTTTTTTTTTTCACATGGACCAAGCTCATCCTTGAATCAGTAACCAAAATACAATTTTCTCCTCATCTCAGATCAGTGTTTAATTGCTAGTGATCAGGAGCAACTCTTGGTATGCAGACTAGGACCCTGAGCTTGTTTAGCCTTAAGAAGGCTCAGGGGGAATTCTATCAATATGTATAAATACTGAGCAATGTGGTGTAAAGAACACAGAGGCAGAAATACAGGAAATACTGAAATAAAGGAAATTCAAAACATAAAACTTATTTACTATGAAGGTGGTCAAACATTTGAACAGGTTGCTCAGTGAGGTTGTAGAGTTGCCATCCCTGGAGATACTCAAAACCCAACTCAACACAGTCCTGAGCAAAGTGCTCCAGCTGACTCTGCTTTGAGCAGAAAGGTTGGACTGGATCTGTTCCAGAGGTAATTTCCAGCCATTTTTCCCTTTTCACCCAAATTTATCATGGACTCAATACAGTTCTTAAACTACTTCTCACCAAATACATGGGAGATGCCCCATGAAGATGTTTGCTCTTCCATAAAGCTCACAAATTCTCCAAGTTTTATACCTTTAGGTAAACATTTGACACTAAAAATACAAG
The DNA here is from genome assembly GCF_963264785.1 of Psittacula echo. NCBI lineage: Eukaryota > Metazoa > Chordata > Aves > Psittaciformes > Psittacidae > Psittacula > Psittacula echo. The sequence goes on from NC_137735.1 coordinate 56,968,588, forward strand.
CTATAAAGTGCTTCCTGACTTGCTTTTAATGATAGCATCAAACAAAGCAGTGATGAATTCAGAGCTGAAACTGGGACCTTTAGGTGAGTCTTAGAACTTCTGTGATATACAAGACTCATTACTACAGAATGGTAACACAGAGTAATCACGTCATTTATCTGGGCTATAACAGCTCAGAATTTTGACAGTGATTGCAATGAGAGCACAATAAGGTCCTTTGGGTTGGGCTACGTTTTTCAAAGGACCAAACCTGATTCCTAATACTAGGAATTATGCTCAAATTACAGAGCTATGTATTTTAAGTAGAAATTCCTTTTAATAACCTGGATTTAATGCATTTTACAATGTATTTATTATCTCACACTGTGATATTTTGTAACTTAGATTTTCAGCTAACGAGTAGCTCATCTAATGAAAATAATGATTTTTTCATGCTGTACTACATGGAAACTTAAAGTATTTCAATTAAACAAACCACCTCATTAGTGTGCCTTGGTAATATAGTTGAGTTTTCTTTGATATGGTCAGAAATATCTAGCATGCTTTTGGGATGCAATCAAACTCTCCAATAAACTTGTTGCTAAAGACAGCTGCCTAGCACCATGTATTTCTTGAGCAGTCAAATGACCTAGTTTAGAAGTGTTTGAAGCCATTTTACACTGTGGAAGGAGAGCAAATTAACTTTGTTTAACAAGTAGTTTTCAATTTGTGTTCCAGCGCTCTTCTGTTCCCGGTATACCATCTCTAGTGCAGTAGCATGGCCTTATTTCATCTGTCCTTGTACATATCATATATACGTAACACTACAGCTTTGGGGAGCACCTCTCACCTGATGCATGAACCCTGGGAGGAGGCATAATCAATGTGTATCTGAAGTCACAGGGATGGTTATCTGAGATCTGCTTCACTCTTTCATACTCTATGAAGAACAAAATCCACAGCCATTTTTGTCTTTCACTTTGATTTCTTTAACCTGTTCCCTTGAAAGGCTTGTTTGAGTAGATATTGCAAAGACAACAGATAAATTTGCAGCAGCAACCCAGCTTTTGTTTGAGCCAAGACCAGACTGAGCTACACCTTTACTGCAGTAGATTTCTGTGGCTGCAGCTAATTCTTTTTGGGATATGGGATCAGAGCTTTGGCTATTATAAATCAGCATAGCTCTTTTCAGGGAGCTGGTTTTTATCAGATGAGAATCTGGATTGATATTGCCATCGTTTCTCTTAGAATGAGAAGTTCTGGGTAATATTCTTTCTATAGGGTTAGTGTGTGTTAAAGCTAGAGTGAGGTGCTGTCTTTTAGGCTCTCTCCTTGGAAAATTTGATTTGGATCTGCCTCCTGTCAGAGACAAAATGAGTTGCAGGAAGTATCTCTGATTGTTGAAACTAATAAGCTATTCCCTCATCAGCTGCAATAGACCATATATTGAACACAAGATGGCTTCACCTTCTATATGTATTCACTATAAAGAAAAGCAGATGCAAAGGCAGTTACTAGGTGCAGCTTAGTCTCTGCACCAGCTTACGTGCAGTAACCTTTCCTTTCACTCTAGTCCCTAGTCAGTTCTTTAAAATAGGACTTTAGTGTGGCTTTTTATCACTGCTAAAAAACACATTAAACAACAAACAAACAAATGAGCTTCTTACACACCAAACTCTACTGGTGAGCTGTCACACATCTGGGAAGCTGCATGATATCTCCCATCTGCACTCTTTCTCCCTCAGCAGCAAAACTAGAGTGGACCATGTTATTTTTATTTCTAATCAAGTTAAGTTTTGATGTCTTCTGTTCTTGGCTTGAAGATAAGATGCTTGTCTTCGCCCTGTGGCAAAGAAATATTTACACCCAAAATGCAAACTCCAATCCACCTACACCTGGCTGTTACAAGCTGCTAAATTCTAAGCCTAATGTGAGTTGGCAGTGTCCCTTTAATCAAAATTTAATGCTTGCCTTCCATCTCCTCAAAGCACTTAAAATCTAGAGGCTTTAGAAGGGAAAGAATCATTAGTGCTGCCATCCTCCTCTGCTTCTCAGCAAGCAGGAAGTTAGACCATGGGGTATTACACAAATGTGGGTATTGTATTCCTCTCCACAGAGCCCTGTTTCAGGATTCGTGTTGTTCCTATAGTGCTCTGTTTCAGGACCAGTGTGTCAGACTTCCGCTCCTTTTGCTGCCCACAGGGAGGAGGGTGCAGAACAATTTAAAACTCTGCTCAAGAACAAGATACAGCCAACACTTTTCTTCAAAAGTTTGGAGGAGGCCCCTTCTTGTACCTGCCAGCTCTGTACAGAAAACAGGTTCTAAAAATCGTATCTGAGTATATCAGAAATACTGCATTCAGCTGTCTCGACTTCTGTCCCAGGCAGAGCTGCTAAGAAAGGAATCAGCCAATTAGTCTGGGATGTTCATAACAGCTCAGTTCCCGTTCAGTTATCCTGATTCCTGGGCCTGGCTCACAGCTTGGAAGCTGAGCGCTTGGAAAGCTGGCTATGAGCCCCTCTGGAAATTTGGCCTTGAATCTGCAAATATGCAACTCAGAAACCCCCATAAGGAACAGCCAGTCTGATCCCAAGCATAAGCCAAGTTCATCACAGCTTTGAGAAAAAATAACACCTTCTGGGGTTTTTGCCATGCACAGCAAAGTACAGTGTTGCAGAAATATTTTGTTGGCAGCTTTCTGTACAATAACCTGCTGCTCTGTGGGCTCAGGTACCTAACATTGATCCAGGCATTTTTTTTCAGCACAGTGTCATGTTTTATGTTGCTATAAGCAGTGTGATATGCTTCATTTTTTTATATGCTCCATTGTTTTCATCTCAAACTACGTCCTTTTTCTTCCAAATTCATTTCAACCATGGCAATCGTGTTATATCACATTATGTCTTTGTTGCAAAACTTGGTAAATACAGGTGTTTATGGCCTTGATTTTTTCTGTTAAACACCAATAAAAGCATATCTGGACAGATAGACAGCTTGATATTTTAATGTGTTCCAAATTTTTAAGGTACAGTTAGATTCTACCTAGTGAGGAATACCTAAAGCCTTATGTGCACATATTCACACACTCTCTCTGCTTCTCTCCCTTTTGCATTTAAAGTGTGTAGTAACATGCTGGACTTTTACCTTTAGAGAGTTTGGTTCAAATCAGACTTACACTGTAAGCAAAATTGAGCTGCAGAAGATCATTCTACTTGTTGAAAGTATTTGCCTAATCTTTAGCATGTTATAGCATGGTAATTAACACTTATACTATGTTACAGTTATAGCTTTTAAAATATGCTCACAGCAGGGTGCTACCTCGATACCTCCTGTAGTGAGCTATCACCAGTGTGAGGGGAGTGTATGCTGTATACAGTACAGTGTGACAGTCTAAAGGGTAGCAAGCTTGGTCCGGTGCATGAGCAGTAAATCATCATTTGAAGGTGAATAATTCTACATTGGTTTAAGATGTACTTAAAACAGAAAACATGCCCAAAAGGATTGCTACCTTCCTGTCTTCTTGAAGAAGGAAAGCATTTATGGACAAGTAGGGTAGGTAGAAGTCAGGGCACAGCTTCTTTCGTAGACTTAGCGCCAAGATATGGATACACTTAACTGAAGGGGGAAGGAAGGATGATTTCTTCTGTCTTCATATGATGAAAATAAAAAGTGATCAGGATAGATTTTTGTTATCCTCTGAGCATTAAAAGCTTAAATGTAAAATGCATGACTTATTATATCTAGCCAACTCTTAGGGGTAAATAGGCAGTATGGGGAATTAGTTGTTGTTAATTGGACTTCTGAGCTGAATTCCCAGGGTGCTGCACTGCAAGCATATCCCTTTTGTTTTAATATTGAAATAGGGAGAAGCCAGATCTGTGATGGATTCATTCCAGGATAGAACAGCAGAGCACACTAAATCATCTTCATCCAACTACTTAGTTGCATTTGTTGAACATAAATATTTTAGGGTTAATTTCTACATATCCTATAGAAAATATTTGGTTATCTACTGACCACTTTAAAACTGTGCTGACCATTTTAAAACTGTAAGGCAGATCTTCAAGTAACATAAATTGCCTAATTGTTCTGTAACATCTGAAGTTATGACTCACTGTTTCTTAAGCCATCATCTAAATATATAGGACATTTTCTATGAAATTTGGGGCACTCAATTCTGCTACGGTTAATTGAACTCTTCAGAGTTGCATGGCCGTGAGTGTAGTTTCAGTAATACAATTTTATTACAAACAAAAAGTGCAATCTTGTAAATCATAATTTGTGTTGTTTTTTCAACATCATGCACAGTATTTCTTCTTTATAAAGTTTTAGTAACAAGCACAGAATCAAACTTTTTGTTCTAGGAGCCAGTCCACTCTGCACATGATTAAAAAAAGTGGTAAAGTAGCAATCCTCGAAGCAGAGGCCACAGGTCACACATCTCTTTTAACACCTTGTTGTAGCCAATCCTTCTTGCATAGCTAATTGCCTCTGGTATAATCCAAAAAGTAACAGAAAAGAACAAGCTAACTTTGCATGTTCCTGTCAGTAAAACATCACAAAGAAATGTTCCTAGCGCTCCTGAAGTGCTCAGGAAAATAACCTAGCAAGATGTTTAATTATAAACCCCTTAGAGAATCTAAGCAGCAAAATCTCCCTATACCTCTTAATGTCTTTAAATCATGAATACTTTTTTTTTCCCCTTTTTAAAGTACCTAATGCATGGTTGACCTTTTGGAGGTCACACTGTGCCATCCGAATCCAAAATCACGGTAACTACCACCAGTGCCCACGTGGCTGATTACACTGCCCTTAATTAAATGATTTACCCGATTCTGCCATAGGAAGCTGTGTCAGCAAGGCTGCTTTGCCCCTTTGATCCTGGGTGCAGGATGCTGGGAGGCACATCCTCCCTGTATGGCAGATGAAATACGGCCATACTCTTTGCCTCAGGCAGATGCTGTCGGAGGAAGGAGCAAGTGATGATCCCAAGCAGCTCTGGAGACATTTCTAGTGTGAATCGTTGTGGAGATGTGAGCTACATACAGCATTATATTTATTGCTGGGAAAAGATTGCCTCCATGCCCTTGATGCCTAGATGGCTAGAAGGCTTAGACGTGAGCAGCAGACAGGACTCAGCTTGCATTTGACACGAGGATGAAGCACAGCTTTCACAGCCTGGAAGAGCTTTGCAGAGCCACTTTATTTTCTCGTTGTTCTGCACCTGTAGATGTGTAGACCAACATAACACCACTGTACCAGGAGAAGTGACTTGGGAGATGTTGTAGACCAGGGACCCCTGCTTCATCTCAAGGAGTGGAGGAAAAGCAGCCAGGAGCCACCACTGTGCAGAATTCACATTTAGCTGCATGAGTTGCCCTCAGGCTCAGTATCCTTCTCTGTCTAAAAACACTTTCAGCAGAGGGAGGGGGAGTACGCACAAAGTCTGTTTAATTAGGCGTTGTGTAGAAAGGACAAACTCCATCCCAAGTGAGATGGAGGATTGCATGTCTCCTCCAGATGGTGAAGTTTATTATTTTTCTCTCCAAGGCAGGAGCAAGTAATCAGGTGTGAGTATGGGGCCTACCTGCATTGGTTTTAATCAGCAACTTTAAGCAAACTCAGTGTTCTCATCAGAAAAGGGGAAAAATAAACAGCTGAGCACTGTGATTCATTTACACTTCAAATATACTTTGAGTTGGTTATTCCTCAATTAATCAAATAGCTGGTGTATCCCTAAAGTAGTATAAAGTGACACACTGTGTGAAATCAATTTTCCCTTCCAAAATCATTAAATTCAGTAGCCTGTGACTACATCCCTGCTAATTCTAGTACCGGTCCTTTCATCCTCCATTAACTTTGGCACGCCTAACAGGCTGTCAAAAATAATTTCCCAGAACGTAAATAATTCAGAAATTAAAAATTAATAAATAATAACAGAGAGCTACTGGGAGATAGACTGGGTCAATTAGTCAGCTCTGCATTCTGTTTCTTCGCAGCAGGGGGGCAGCCACATTCGTTACTAGAATCTTTCCTCCGATTCCTAGGTCTGATTTACAGCTCTTCATTACTGGATCCAGTCAGACACAATTACCTCCATCACTATCTCAGTTCCTAACTTCAAAGAAACACACATTTTCTTGTCTGCTTTTTTTCTCCTTGCAGCAGCCTCAGCTTGACGTCCCTGGAATTTCTTCCACGCGGACTAATTAATAAGACTTTGACTTATCATATTCACTTCTCTTCTTTGATGTCCTACCTTAGTCAATCATCCTATTTAATTAGAATTTCAATGATAACTTTACTTATCTCATGGCTAGATGTAAATTAAAATAACAGGATTTTAATTCTCTTTCTTACGGGGTTATGACATTTCTGACAGAAAAAGTTTCAACCCAAATATGATGTTATGTACTTCCTATACTAGGAGTGCATTCCACTAAATTGTTTTTCCCTTTGCTACAAAATAATTTTGCTTGTTTAGCAAGCTCTACTGAAATGGAAATGAACTACAGTTTCTCATAATGTAATTTACACAGACCCGTGTTGTGAAAGGGTTATGTTGATATAAATGAGTATAATCAGATTGTGACACATGCCACATAGTTAAGGAGGAAAGGCAATGGGATTTTTAAGAAAAAAAATAGCTCTGGAGAGAAAATGGACTGTAGGACCTCTTCTTCTTTCTGTTCTTTCCAGTTGTTACTAGTACTTTTCTGTTTCTCACTTCTTTCCCTCATTTACAGACCTAATCCTGCTGGTCATACCCATGCAGCACTTGAGGTTGGATTCTGGTTTCAATGAGACATTTCTAAAGCACATATACATCCACCATTCATAGAAATAGTATTGTGGCTGTGGCTTAACAGGAGCAGCATATCCCCCAGCTATCACCTTTTTCTTTTCCTCTCTACAGTACCCTGTATATCTTGCACACAGGCTTACTTTCCTTCCCATGCCTCTTAGAATTTGCTAGCCTAGGTTGGTGCAACAGCAAGTGAATATGAATGAAAACAACCTCCCATTTTTCAATTGAAGCTTATGGTGGGGGCCTGGGAGATCCCTGGGTGTGGGACAGCAGGGTGAGAAAAGGAAAGGGGGATGCTTTCTGGAAGTCCTGCTGAGCTCATAGAGCTTTATTCATTTAAGCACTCTTTCTTTTACTCTGCTGGAACCTACCATATGACCAAGTGAATGGTTGTGCACATAGATAGGGGACTTTCAGCAAAAGAGAGGCAAGGAGAGAACCATGCAGAAGAGAAAGCAAGGTTGGTCAGCATACCAAGAACTGGTCTTAAACTGGGAACAAAGTGTTCTTTTGATGCAGTGAACAGAACGCAGTCATAACTTGTTGGCTAGTGCAAAATGCACCATATTACTAATCTGCCAACAGAGATTATTATCTTCCTAATAATCTCTGGTGGAAAACAGGCTTCCAGTTTTACACTGCCAATAAGCAAATACAGCCTGGAAACCAACCTTCAGTTTTCTCAAGGAAAAAAAGCCACATCCTTAGGCCCTGTGATTCCACTAACATCCTAGAAGGGAAAATATGGGTTTTATAGGATGCCACTGTTAGTTTTCCCAGTCGACGGGTTGTGCATTTGCATTTATTGTTTTCAAGGAAAGAAGAAAGTGTAGAAAGAGTTAATGAAACATGTTGGGCATGGACAAATAAATGCTGCCAAAAGAGAAAATTTGGTCCTGTGAAGGAAGAGGCAGGAGTAGCAGAGAACATGAGAGAATCACTTGACTAGCACTAATCTGTACAAAATGGGCTTAGTGAGCTCCTGCTTAAAAGCCTCTTCCCACATTAGATAGCATTAAACCAGTTGTCATAAAACTAACATTTCTAGATGCTCTGGCTAGCTGTTTGCCTGATAGTCCTGTTCCTCTTATGAAATAATCTGAAAATGTTTAAAAAACTAGGCCAGTGCATCAGCAGAAGCAATCTGCTGGAATTTAAGTGACAGCTCCTAAATTTACACCAGTTGAGTTTAGAGCCCAAATTAGGTAGGTTCAAAAAGTATCAATACTGTTGTTCAATAATAAAATAGTTACCTGTTGCACTAACAACATCTAAACAAAACTATTCCATCATAATTTAATAGTGTTGTTATTTAACAATTGGATTCTGTTACACTTTTATATTTAGGCATGATTATTTAATCTGATTTAATTGGCTTTCTTATTCCCCTCAGGGTCCTGGGCCTAGAAAGTTCATATTAAATACTCTAATTGCTCTGAAGTGTACTTGTCATCTGAAATACACTCGTATTTTTAATGTACCCTAAAATCTAGTTCATACATATTTTCTTTTCTTTCATGAATTAGAAAAATTCTGGTGTCCATAATTTGCATTTAAAAAGAGTCAATAATTAACCAAAATAATAATTACAGATTGAAAACAGAGAGGATGCAGTACAATGAACTTTCAAACCAATAAATAAGGCCAGGAGCACACATCAAAGCTCTCTGAGCACCCGCTACTCTCAAAAAGCAAAGCTGAAGCTGCTAATGACGGCAGCAGCATCCTACATATTTAATACTAAGGTCCCTGGTTATCTTTGTAGAACATTGCTTAGGCCAGAGGAGCAAAGGAGCACTTCAGGTCTTACACACAGTGGGCCTGGTCCCAGGCCTCTCACAGACTGTGATTTCCAGTTGATACTGTATGAAGATTTTGCCCGTGCAAGTCAGCATCAGTTGCAGCAATGGCCACAACTTGTTCACCCATACTGTGAGAAGGAGGAAATGGGCTTTGTGTGGCAGAGTGGGACCACCACCAGCTGCAGGAACTGGGGAAGAGAAGGGATGGAAACTTGTGCTTTAAAATCTCTCAGTCTTTAACGTGTCAGTGCCATGTGGAAGGATCCATTAGGGAGGCCACAGATGGATGGTGGAGGACTTCCTATCACCATCCAGCCACCCATTTCAGAACACAGAGGCCAGCTTTGCTTGTCAAGGTGCTTGTCAGTTTGTCAGGGACCTGCATGCGTGGATGGGAGCTGAAAAAACATCTGAGAGAAGACATGTAATTAGGTGGGGCTCCTTCCAGAGAGTGTTCCTCCTTTCCTTCCTATGAAAGCAGTGCTTAATGAAATTGCAAGGGGTCGATAGGAGAAGCTCTTTGTGTTTATGTTTTAACAACTGCAGACTTGGCAGATCTGGCACCACTGGAACACTGTTTCTGGCTGCTGACTAACCACCTTACACTCCCTTAGCTCTTGTCATTTCTGTTCCCTTCTTTTCTCAGGGATCTACCAGAGGCCATTAAATATGATAGCCAGAGAACACGACCCAGCTCAGCAAGCTTGCAAGACGCTGACTGCTGAATGTAGTGAGGGTGTATTAAGGGAAAGATAACTAGCCATGTCGTGTTTCCCCTATGCTTTTCCTAGGTACTTATGGCTTGGAAATAGGATTTTGGGTCAGGTGGATCTGACCAGCAGAGAAACATTTATATATCTTTATATTCTTGCTCGAGTGCCTGCCCATGTGTGTTATCTGCCAGTTTGGCAAGAAAACCCATGTACGAGTGACTTGTAATTTAGAACTGAGAGCAGCAGTCTGAGAAAAGGCTTACGGGCCTTCAAGTACATAACTATCATAACAAAGAACAAAATGTTCTTTCTGAGGAAAGAAGCTAATCTTTTAGAAAAATAGTTTTTCAGTGAGGCATACAAAAAAAAAAAAAAAAAAAAAAAAGAACGAAAAACAAAAAAAACCCAAGAGGGTGAGGAAGAAAGAGAGCGTGTGCACAGGATCCCTGGGGAAAGTGGAGAAATCAAGCATAAGAAGGACGTGGTCCTGCTTGACCAAGTCCAGAGGAGGGCCACGAAGATGACCAGAGAGCTGAAGCACCTCTCCTGTTAAGACAGGTTGAGAGAGTTGGGCTTGCTCAGCCTGGAGAAGTTCTAAGTTTTCTGGGTAGAACTTAGAGCAGCTTCCAGTGCCTAAAGGTGGACTACAAGAAACCTAGTAAAAGACTTTTTACAACAGCATGTAGTGCTAGGACAAGGGGAATGGCTTTAAACTGACAGAGGGGAGATTTAGATTAGACACTAGGAAAAAATTCTTCGCTGTGAGAGCGGTGGTGAGGCACTGACACAGGTCGACCAGAGGAGCTGTGGCTGCCCCATTCCTGGCAGTGCTCAAGGCCAGGTTTGAGCAACTTGGAAGGACACCTCGTGGAAGGTGTCCCTGCCCTTGGCAGGGGGTTGGAACTGCATGATCTTTAAGGTCCCTCCTGAACCATTCTGTGATTCTGTGATTTGGGGCAGAGAGGATTCTGTGGTGCTTTACCACATCCCCTCACAGTATCTCATCAGCTCCGCTGGCCGTGCTGCCGGCTCTGTTCCCCGCTCCTGCCGCTGAGCGGCGCCCCGCCCGGCCCCAGACGTACAACATGGCACTACCCTCGCTCCTCCACTTCCGTACAACATGGTGGCACTCATACAACTGCGGCCGACAAAAGCCACAGCACGCATGCACCACTATTCCTTCCGGGTTTCAGAGCGCCACTATTTCAACGTTGACCCGCGCGTTTCGGCTTCCTCTTCCGGTTCCGGCGGCACCAGGTATGGCGGGGTGTACCCTAGGTCTGTGGGCATTCATCCACTTCCATCCGCGACTCGGCGGGCGGTTGGGGGGCGGTCAGAGGCCCCGGGGGTTGTGTCGAAGGGTCGGCGGCACTGCGGCCCTCGCTTGGGCCGGCGGTGGGGCCAGAGCTGTACGGCGGGGAGGCCGGGCCTTCGCTGAGGGGCTCCCTAGAGGAGCCCGCGTCTCCCGGGCCGCAGCGAGCCGGTGCTGTGACACTGAGCCTCGCTTCCCACCAGCCCGCCGACCAAGAAGGCTCGCAGCGGGGGTTGAGCTGCGGGGCTGTTAAGGCTGCCGGGGCCCTGTTCCCTTGCGCCGCTGTAGGAGCGGTGTTCTGAGGGTTTTGCTGCCCTCGTCGCGTTGTGCTCGGCCCGGAGAAGGTTCCGGTCTGGGTCTGGAGTGTGGTTAATACAGCTTGCTGTCAGATAGGGTAGGAAAGGGTAGTGTTTGCTTCATCTCGGCTTTCAGTCTAGCCAGTGGAGCTTGTGTTGATTAGATAATACAGAGATGCTAAAGCTTTAAGCACTTTTTTAGGGAAGTGTGACATCATATAGACAAGATCAGGATGTTGAACTGCGTTCAGATTAGTGCACATGAATCTTCATTCCAAATCACGTTCTATCTGCCATCCTATTTTGTTGGGTTTTAGTGTAGTTTTGTCAGCTGTTATTGATGAAGAAATGCCTTAATTCCTTTAATACAGAATCAGCAACTGTTGGTTCGGATCTTGCTCAGTGCTTCAGTGCAGGTGATGCTGTGATATGTGAACTTCCATATGGATGTTGAGCCTTTAAAGTAGTACTGCTTTATTTTTGACTAATACAGGTGTAAAAAATGGTTCAGCGCCTGACTTACCGCCGTAGGTTGTCCTACAACACAGCTTCCAACAAGACCAGACTGTAAGTAAGACATAGTTTTGATGGAAACCTAACCTACATTTTGAGAAAGCCAAGTTTAAGTTTTGATTGTTATGTTAACTGAGTATTTTTGTGCTGTATTTAGGTCCCGAACACCAGGGAACAGGATTGTTTACCTTTACACCAAGAAAGTGGGGAAGGCTCCCAAGTCAGCATGTGGTATCTGCCCAGGAAGACTTCGTGGTGTAAGTCTTAGCCTTGCTGGCTTATGACTTTTAATGTTTGGGTTTTTTTTTTTTCCCTACAGAGAGTACGTAATATAATATGTCTGTTTGTTGATTAATTGTTGCCGGAAAAACTTTCTTAAAATATTTTTATCCAAACGTTGTAGAACTTAACTGGTAAAATAAGCTTTGAAAGCTAAAAGAGTAAGTGCCTTTTTTAAGTTCTTCCACAGAAACCACTTTTGCTTGTGGTTCTCATTGCTGTTATATCTGAACTCTCTTGTTTTTAGAAGACGTAACTGGCTGAAATTTTCTTTGAGGTGATTCTGTAGCAGGTTTAGAAGCCTTTAGGTTGGACTTGTTAGGTTGGCTTTCAGTTTTAGGAAAAAGGAATGAATGTTTTTAAAATTATGTCTTTCTCCAAACTGTTTTCTTGGTGTAATGGTGTTGCTCTTAACAGTGGTGGGAATGCTTGAGTAATGTCAGTCTTTGAGCAGTTCATACCCTTGGGAAAACTTCTTTTTTTTTTCTTTTTTTTTTTTTTAAATAATTTTGTAATGAGTCTATGGGTGAAATTCTGGGATAGAATGAAAAGATCTGTTTAGGAATACTGAAGTGGCACATATTACAAGCTGCGATTTCAGTCACTTTTTTGCTCTTGAACAGTCAACTTCAGGTGTTGCTGCTATTTTAAATTATTAGAGTGAATTTTCTTGATACGGCTGTTACCCAAAAGTACTCTCTTATGATACACTTCTCATTTTTGATTCTGTAGGTTCGTGCTGTGCGTCCTAAAGTTCTTATGAGGCTGTCAAAAACGAAGAAGCACGTTAGCAGGGCGTATGGTGGTTCCATGTGTGCCAAGTGTGTCCGTGACAGGTAAGCTTACAGAAAGACGGCTTTATTCTTGTACTTTGCATGACATTTTATATCTCATGTGTTTCCTTAGTGTGGACCAAAACTTTGAAAACACTTGTCTGGCTTTGGTATAGTAAAATGAGAGGGTCAGGCACGTGGCATGTTAGTAGTGATGCATGCAATTTTGTCCCTTTGATTTGAGCTAATTCCTGCATGTGGAGCTTCTCCGTAGCAAGTTTGTTATTCATTATTTCTTACCACACTGTTGGTTTGGTGCTAAACAGTCTGCTTATCGTGGATTTTTTTTTTTTATTTTATATTAAGCCCACATAGTAAAGATTTTTCTCTTCTGTTGGCCTATTCTTCTGTATTCTGCAAAGATACTAGTGTAAGATCAGTTAGGCGTCTGGCTTCTTTATGCAGTTTGGGATTCAGAGCTATTGATTGGTTGCATATAAGCATCTTTATGTGGTTAAGCTTTAAGATGGACTTTGCTGGATGTCACTGAATTCAGTTTTATTATGTAACAAACTATACATCTTATACTTGGCAAGTTTGAGGAAAAATGTATTACAAAGAATGACATCCCTGAAAATGGTAATCAAAGCAGATCTCTGGACCCAGCAATCTATTGCCAGTTCTTTCATCTGTAGTACAAATCTTGCCAGCACTCTTTTTTTCTTGTGTGAGTTCTAAGTTGAATCATGTCAGATGCCACTGGAGACTGGCTGTTACAGCTGCAGATCTGTAGCGTAACTTCTCTGTGTTAGAAGACAGCTTTTTTTCTGCATGTTTTCCCAAACGCTTTATGAGCTTTTTAGTACATGAGTATGCTTTATTATTTTGCCTAAACTGCACTCTATTCTGCGTCTGTTTAGGCATCTTTGGTAGGTTTCGTGTGCTGCAGAAGTAGCCATATATACCAAATGTGCATGGAATGGTATTGAAATGATGTGTTTGTGCTTTTAACTCAAAGCTATCAAGTGGGCTGTTGATGTGTAAGTGTTACGGTGTCCATCTGCATGGTGGCCTTACACGTCTTTCAGAGACAACTGTCTTCAGGCATGGCTTGCCCTGCCAGAGTTTTATGTGTATGGGAGCTTTAATCCTGAGAGAGGAACTGGTCTTGTTTTGATAACTGGACTCGCATAAAGTTTTCTGTAGTTCCAAGGAAGATTGCTGACTGTGACTGGTCACGCCAGTTCTGACTTAAAGAATGTCTAAATTTGTGAGTGAGGAGTTTTGGTTTTGCCTTTGAAGTTAGTGGAGGTGGGAGTTTTTCCAGGGTTCAGCCATCAGGTATTACCTTGGTTGCCTACAAGCCACTCACCGTAAGTTTGCAGGTGCACTAGGACTTCTTCCCCAGATTGCTACATTCATCCATTCGTTCCTGTCCCTGTCTCTTGATGCTGACAAAGCACATTGATGATTTTGCTTTTCATGTAGTTTTGAAACTAACACCACATGTGTAATTGATGTTGGAGACAGCAGAACTAATTATAACTTTGTTTTTTGTGTTTTCACTTAAGTAGATACATGTCCTAAAATTTTGTTGGTTTTTCTCCTTTCCAGAATCAAAAGAGCTTTTCTTATTGAGGAGCAGAAGATCGTTGTGAAAGTGTTGAAGGCACAGGCACAGAGCCAGAAGTCAAAGTGAATCTTTTTGCAGTTTCAGCCCAATAAATGAAAGCTCCACTTTTCTTGTGTCCAGTCATTCCATGTGCTACACAAAGCTGGTAGGAGCTGCCTCACACAGCTTGTATGATGCAGAACCTGGCGTTTGGTGCAGCAAATCCCGTAAGTCGGGATTCTGTGCTTCGTGCAGGTAGAAGGAGTTCTGCTTAAAAAGGACTCTCAGCTCTGTCTCACAGTCTTGTAGAGAGACTGGAATAACTTTGAGTAATGCAGTTGTATGAAGTCATCAGAGGACTTCACTCAGAAGAAAGTGAGTAATCTGAAAAAGAAAAGCAAACAAAAGAAGACTTAAAACTAAGGACTGGAAGAGAGCTTGTCAGATGAAGAAGAGAGCTAGTATAGGTGTAAGGTAGTTACTTTTTTTTAGAAGCACGTGCTAGTTAGTTACTCGAGTCTGAGGGTGGGAGGAGTAGCTTGTTTGACTTCTCAAAGCCAGTTCTGTATCCACCAGGCAGCTGTATACTGCTGCATCTGGGTCTCCTGAAAGAAAGCTGTGCCTGTTGTATTTATTCTCTTTGTTCGTTAGGTGCTTCCTAGGTCAGCAGTTGAATGTATGATTCAAGAAGAGCTCCAGAGCGGAGCTAGAACAGACTGTCATTGGCTTCATTCTGTTCTGTAGGAAGAACTGTAAACGTGCCTTTAATGCTATCCAGGAGTGCTTTGGATCATTCTTGCGCTAACTGCAGGTGCAGTGGTGTTCCTCACTCCAGCTCTGAATTTTGGAACTAGTGTTAGTATCTGGTAAGAAGTGGGTAACTATTTTTACTAGTAACTGTTTCTTTAAAAAGTAGTGAGCTTTCAGCTCCACCACTGGAATAAGGAAGGAGAAATAATTACTGAGCACACAGACTTACTGGGAGCAGTGAGGATGCCGTTTGGAGACGTTCTGAGGATCACTTGTGGATCTGCTCAGGCTGTGGTTCCTAGGGATATGTGCACATTCCTTCTCTGGACTGTGCTGTCTCCACACCATGCCTATCCCTGAAGCTTGTCAGTCTTTACAGTCAGCCAGGAAACATCACAGGAAAAGGCCTGCCCTTTGGTGGCAGCGAGCTCGTACTTGGGGTCACCTGCTTGCAGACTCACAGCTGTGGTGTTGGTGTCCCCTGGGTTCAATGGCAGGAAGGGGCTGATGTCCAGTGTAACTGGCTTCATGCTGTGCATGGTGAAAGGAGCTGTACCTCCCCAAGAATGGATTCACAGTCCCATGGCATTAGAATAATTCTGTCTATATTCTCAAAATGGATAAATGTTGCCCCCAACTAATGTAGCTTTAAATATGAAATGTTTCTTTCTCCTCAGCTTGGGTTATGCCAAAACTTGTTCCAAAGGCTGTAGCTGATTAAAAGAGGTTTTAAGACTAACATTAGTACCCTGACTTTTTTTAGGTGTCTTTACTATAGTTAGTTTACAAGGTTAGAATTTTATTAGTTGCTGTCTTACTCTGCCAGTACAAAAGTCAATACTTTGGTGTGCTGGAAAAATGTTTTTAAAGCAGAAGTAGCAAGTAGGGCAGGCGTAACTAATCTGCCCCATAAGTGCTCCTGTTTTACATGAAAAGCTGGGATATTAGAGTTTTCCGTGGGGCTTTTGGAAAAGGGGCACAGTGGAGGGAAAATAGTTTTGGAATAATTGGGAGAAGTGTCATAAACCTCTGTTCACAGTGTAACGATGCTGAGAGGGAGATTCTTCCAAAGAGGAGGGCTCAGACTGGAAGTGATCCATTAGAACTGTTGTGGTTTAAGCCCATCCGGCAACCCAGAACACTCCTGTAAGTACCCTTACAGGAGTAAGACAGTCAGGGTACAGGCAGATACTTCGCTTGCTCTGGGCAGCTGCTGGGCTGGTTTAATGCACTTTATCCCCCCCTCTGCCATAGTCCCAGTGTGTGGCTGCTGGGCTCTGCCCCAGCGAGGATAGGATGGGTGTCCTGGGTTCAGCAGTAGCAGTCAAATTTTTTCTCCTTCTTAGTAGCTGGTGCAGTGCTGTGTTTTTGACTTTCAGCCTGAGAACAACGCTGATAACACCAATGTTTTTAGTTGTTGCTCAGTAATGTTTACTCTGACCAAGGACTTTGTGAGTCTCATGTTCTGCCAGGGAGGAGGGGAAGCCGGGAGGAAGCAGAGACAGGACACCTGACCCAAACTAGCCAAAGAGGTATTCCATACCGCAGCACGTCATGCCCAGTATATAAACTGGGGGCAGTTACCTGGAAGGTCTAGATTGCTGCTCGAGTCAGGCTGGGTGTTGGTCAGTGGGTTGTGAGTGATTGTATTCTCTTCCCTTGTTATTTCTCATTATTATTATTGGTGGTAGCAGCAGTGGTTTGTGTTATACCTTAGTTACTGGACTGTTCTTATCTCAACCGGTGGGAGTTACATTCTTTCGATTTTCCTCCCCATCCCTCCAGGAGCGGAATGGGGAAGGGAGTGAGCGAGCAGCTGGGTGGTTCTGGTTTGCCGGCTGGGCTTAAACCATGACAATGGGGTCCACACCCTGCGGTGTGGCCAAGGGGTATCACAGCCTCGCACTCCTGCAAACACATGGACTCAGGTGAGCCGCGCTCCCAGTCTTTCTCATTCCTTTGGACCTGTGTCTCCCCAGCCCGGCTGTGCAAGCGGGACGTGGCTTTTACTCCCCCTTGCCAGGAAGCTGCCGCGACGCTCGGGGATGCTTCGCCCAAAGAGCGCTCCCAGCCCTTGGCGGCGACTGCGGAGCTGGTATTGCACCTGCCCATAGGAGTGTTCAATAGCGGGGCTGCCGGCGAGCGCCTGTGCACGCAGACATGCACACGCCAACTGCTCGGCGCGACAGGACCCGGCCACGGCGGACACGTGGCTGGCTCTGGCCCCGCCCCAAGCACAGCGCCGTTACCCAGCACCGACACGTCAGGGCTGCTGGGTCCTGGCAGGTGAGTAAGATGGGGTAGAGCCTCCCATAAGCGGTCGTCGTTTCCAGGTGTTTTTGAGCAGCGAAAGTAAAATATCTGTGCTTTATGTCTGACATTCCGTTCGGGGTAGCTTTTGGGTGTTTCGTTTAGACTGGCTTTTTAAAAATTTGCTAATTTACCCCTGTCAGGACGCTGCAGCTGATTTCCGTTTCCGCCTTCGTGTCCGCTGGTGGAGGGCGGCTCACGGCGGGACAAGCCGGGCAGGGAGTAGCGGGGCCGTGGCTGTCCGCGGGGCAGCTCCGCCGCCATGGAGACGCTGTTCCGCCTGCCGTTCGCCGTGCTCGAGTGCCCCAACATCAAGCTGAAGCGGCCGAGCTGGGTGCACATGCCCTCGGCTATGACCGTTTACGCGCTGGTGGTGGTGTCCTACTTCCTCATCACCGGAGGTGAGGCCGGGGCCGGTGGGGCGGGAGGTGCGGTGCGGAGCGGGCTGCTGGCTCCTGCCCCGGGCAGCAGAGTTGCCCCTTGCCCGGCTCCAGGTCGATCGTAAAAGAGGAACCTGGTCCAAGCCCGAGCATCCCTACGGTGCTGGGGTAGTGCTCGCTGTTCGCGAGTCAGAAGTGTCGCTTGTTTTTCTCCCCACAGGGATTATCTATGATGTGATTGTGGAACCTCCCAGCGTGGGGTCGATGACAGATGAACACGGGCACCAGAGGCCAGTGGCCTTCTTGGCCTACAGGTAAGAGGGTAGGATCAGAGCTCTGCCTCAGCAGGAGAGGTGCTGTAAAGGCCTAAGCACAAGGGAACAAGCCTGTCTTGCAGAGCTGTCCATCTACGGGGTTTTTTTTGACCTTTGTGTGTGGCAGGATCTGTTTTATATCACTTCTTAGTTTGCAAACATTACAAAAAGCCCATTGACATCAGTGGAAATAGAAAATCTCAGCCTTTCTAAAACTTCTACAAACGAAAAGTCTGTACTTCTGTCAGTACTTATTGTTCTTCCAAACCCTTGCTATTAAAGTTGAGTTTCATAGTGGATGAGGATGTGTTTGATCATAACAGCTTACATAATGTTTGTGAAATTTCAGGTTTTGGCTTTTAAACTCTAGTGTAATTGAAACTTTTGTGTCTGAGGGTGGGGAACATAGTTATAAATGCCTAACAAGTGTCATCTTTGATCCTTTTATTACTGCAAATATAATAACCAGTTGGTCTGAGAAGGTTTAAATCTACATTTGCAATAGTGTTTCTAATATGTGTGGGAACAAATAATGCTTTTTGTTAAAAAAAAAAAAAATGTTCTTTGAATCTGTAAGGTCTGTGATATTCCTCGTGTGCAGATTCTGACTTGGGCTAGATGTAGTAAACGTCTCAGACTGGCTTGGTTTGTCGCAGTGTAGATGAATTGGGCTACTGCAGTGAGTCGATAGCACTTCAGTGCAAGTCGGTGGAAACAACATGAAGATGTGATTGTTTTCAGGATATGAGATGATAATGATATACAATAATAATTTATTAGCATCCACAGTAGCTTCATCCAAACCAATTTAATGAGGTTGTTAGTATTGCTAATTACAAGGATAAGAAAAGGGTTCAGTGACTGTGGGAAGCTGGAGACTCGTGATCCAGGTGCAGTATTCGTTCTGCATCTCTGCTTCCCCTCTCTCCATCTGAGCTTTAGAAGAAGGAAATGTGGTCTTGTGGATTGACAGAGAGCTGGGGCGCTTTCAGGCTGGGTCTCCACAATCAGTATGTGTACACTTAGTGAGCAGGTAGCAAAAATTACTGCAGGCAGGAACTGCTTTTGCTGTGTGCTGGAGCCAGTAGATGTGCTTCATATGCTAGTATAGTGCTTTGAGTGGGATTTGTACTGAGATGAGGATTCAGGCTCTGCTGCCTAAACATTGGGATGGAAATAAGACTTGGAAAGCTCAGTGGCCCAGGGATTGTGATTTTGTGCCTTGAGACTGTGAAACCAGGTTCTACCTTAGACTAGATATTTCTGAAAACTGATGAGCTTGTGTGGTAGCTGTTAGCATACACTGTTATGTCTAAAACACTAGCATGCTTGACTGGTCACTTTGCAGACTATCAATCCTGGAGATAAATTGCATGTCAAAGCCTTGATGTCATTGTGTAATGTCGGTTTCCATACCTACTTTTTGTTAGAAAGTCAGCCATCAAAGGTGTATTTGTACAGCTAAAGTAGGTTGAGTAGATGGGGTTTGGAACTAATCTCTTTTTTTTCTGTTTTTGTTTTCTGACTCCTCTTTCTGTGCCCTCTTTTCACCCCCACCCCATTTTTTTTTTTTCTTTTTTTTTTTTTAGAGTAAATGGACAATATATTATGGAAGGGCTTGCATCCAGCTTCCTCTTCACAATGGGTGGCATAGGATTCATCATTCTGGATCGATCCAATGCACCAAATATCCCCAAGCTGAATAGGTTTCTTTTGCTCTTTATTGGATTTGTCAGTGTGCTCTTGAGCTTCTTCATGGCCAGAGTTTTCATGAGGATGAAATTACCGTAAGTGATTTAATAGTCTTTCAGCTTTTCTTCTTTGTGTGCCTATGTTAAATCTAAGAGTAACAGAAAATAAAATGAGGAATGCTGAAGATCTGCAAGTTGGCTATAGTTACTTTTTTCAGTGCTTTTTTGGAATAATCTACCTTGAGTGCTTTTTGGAGCTGGCTACTGGATGATTGTGCTGTAGTTTAAGGAAGATGCCTGTTCCTGGTATGTCAGAAGATACGATTAGTGAATCTGACTTACAATGAATTTTAAAGTAGACCGGGTATGTACTGGTCTGGTAAAAGTAAAGACAAGGTAGGGCTTTGAGGAAAAAGCAAGTGTTGAAGAACTTGAAGGAAGGCAGATGAGTTCCTTGTAGTGATAGTGTACATGAAAGATCATAACTAGAAGAACTGATGGCAGCAGTAACAAGTATTCAGAGTCATCCACAGCAGTCCTATAGTAAAGGTGATGTTTCAGGTTTTTTTGTTGCTGGAAGACTGAATGTAACATTGAAGCATACAATATATGTGGCATTTTAGTACATCTGTATTCACACATCAAAAAGGAAAGATCTGGAGCTTTCAGGCATTGCAAAATCCAAATGTAGGATTTTCAATTTGCCCTTCCCACCCTGTTTATTCCTCAGTCCATCTATTTTACGTAAGAATAGCTGAAACCTGATTAACTGGTAGTGAATTTTTGGACTAGCTCCATGGCTTAACATTACAGTAATTTCCATTTCTTAAATATATATTTTTTTTAACCTTTGGAGTGTAGTTAAAAATTCTGTTTTGGAACTCAGAAGTGTTCCAACCTAGTGGCAGGTTGCTGGATAGGGACCTGCTATGTATTTTCTTGTTGCATTGAGTACACAGGTGTCTTAGCAGTTCTCTTTCTTAAACTTATTAAAGAAACAGGGCTTCAGAGAAATGGAAGAGAAAGAGAGACCAGAGTTGGTTTGAGTGTCAGAAAATGTGGGGTTATACTGAATATCTGAATGTTGGTAGTTTGTGCAGTGGGTACAAATAAAGAACCTTTCATAGGGTGTAACCTGGGCTTCAAAAATTCCAATTACCAAAGCTGGTTTGAGAACAGGCTAATCTGTTTTCGGTGATCATTGAAGAAAATCAACTGAAGAAGATGCATGTAGTTAAGCTGGCTAGGTCGTACTTTGGGCGGGACTTACTATTTCAAATAGCCTTGATCAGCAGAGTTTATGGCAGTCTGAAGTTTTTGTTTTCTCAGTTTTTGAGGAGTGCTGCTTGTGCTTGCTAACTTGGTTTCTAACTTTTTTTTCTATAGGGGCTACTTGATGGGTTAGTACTTCTTGTGATGTATGAAAGTTTGAACTGAATTTACTCCTCTTCAGGAAGTGTTTAAGAAGCAGCACCAAAAGGCAAATTCCACAGTCACCATCAACAGGAAAGAAACCTGGCCATGAGGAACAACTAGTGAAAGAGTGCTTTCTCTGCAGATAAACTCTGACTACCAGTGGCTGATTTGTAGCTTTGAAGCAATGTATTACCATTCTGTTTCAGAGCTTTTGAAAAGAGGAAGTTACCTAGCTGGGTTTTTCTTTTATATCCCAACTCAGTACGAAATAGAGAACCTATCTCTAGCTTCACTTGAAATTATTGTTAGCCATTGGCTTGACAGTTCTTTGTTGCAGGTCTGTCTCCTTTTCCCTGTGTGAGACACTTACATGTGTAAATTGGAGAAGAAACACTAGAAACATTTCTTTCCAAGTTATAATTAGAAAATTAGTAACTTTGGGTGCTTTACAGTCAAAATACAATGTGTCTGAATTGATATCGAAGGCACCTTTTGCCTTCATATTAATGGCTATACGTGAGCAAATCCAGACATACACTGGAAAGGCAAACTGTATGAATGTGCATTTCTTTTTGAAAAAGTGTATGAAAGGAACCAAATAAAACTTATTTTCTACAAAATTATTCAATGCAATTTCTGAAGTTTTTTTGTGTGTGTGTGTTTGACCAGGCTTGAGATGCCATGACCATATAGTTTCAGCTTTATTTTTCACTATTTGATAATGTTTTGGTTTGGGTTTTTTTCAATATCAGGGACAAGAAACCTCATATTTTCCATGAACTTGTACTGTATCTGGATGACATGCTGTTACCGGCAGCCAAGGAAACTTACGAAGCTGCTGGGGTTTTGTGCAAGAGGCGAGGCTCTAACTTCCTTTGTCTTAATTTTAAAAGATTGAATGTTACTATCACTTGTAACTGAAGTACTGCATTTTGGGGAAGGAAATATCTCTCTAAATCTCCGTAAATGTCTTTTTTGCAAGCAATATGTGTTCAAAGCACTGTTTTCATTTGTATAATAGTTGTCAGTGAGAAATATTATTTTCCCATAGTTGTGAAGTGAGTAGTACTGTTCACATACTTAATCAAATTTCTGAGCTATCTGTTAATCATCTGCCCTCAGGATATGTCACTTTCACTTCCTCATTACATACAATGTGACTTCGTTTGCTTATCTTGGATGTTTGTCATTAAGATTTAAGGTAGCTTAACCTGTTTTGTAAGGCTTATAACTGTAGTTTCCAGTCATTTCCAAGCAGTTACCTTCAAAGCAGTGAGACATCTGCTTACCTTCAAGTGGGAGGACTGGTATTATGTAAGTCAACTTTTAAATACACCTGAGAGTGAAGTCAAACCAGAAAGTCACTTCACTGAGTATAATCAAGATTCTTCAGGCTCAGTACTTGTTCCACTGCAGTTCAGCTTCAGGCTTCGTGTTTGCAGCTGATTCTAAATAAGCATGCTCTTTAACAGTGGTTTTAAGGGCATAGTTGAATGTCTGTGATCTATGAAATGAATTTGATTATAATTGCATGCTAAGTGACATAACCTGGAACAAATAAAGCAGATTGCAAGGTAGAAGAGAGTTTTGGGAGAGTAAAACTCAGGTTATGATTCTGTCTGCAGCAAACAAGGTTGAGTGATGCCGTATGTTTCTTCGGTCACAGACTATGAACTGAATCTGGTATGATCCTCTGCCAGAGCATGACGCACAGAGAGAACTGGGAAAACAAGTGCAGAGCAGAAGACGGACCACCCAGAAATTAGGTGCATGCTGGAAATCAAGATGTAAGAATGCACAACTGGAGATTGTTTCATTTTGGATGTGGGTTGGAGGTTTCTTTGTTACCCAAGAGAAAATTCTTGCTGAGCACTGTCAAATAAACTGCAGAGGTACTGTTGTGCATTATAGGAATCCCATCTCCAGTTAAAGAAAGGCTGGTATTTTCTGTAAATGTCTGCTATTCTTTATAGGTAACAGCAGGTGGCCTCTGCTGTAGGGGTTTAGGAATATTTCAGTGAATGAAAGAAAAGTTCCTGTAATCAGTGACAATGCCCATCTGCATTTGGTGCTCATATCTTCTACGGTGAACTGAACTAGATTGTGTGGTGGGAAATTAAAACCAAGATTGAAACACTGTGATAAAGGTAAAGCAGAGTTTATAAGAGCACATCTTTCATTATTAAAAACAGAAGTTTGACCTACTTCCAAATGCAACAAAAAGCATCAGGCTGAAGTGTGGAGGTCTTGACTTTCTGGCTGTCTTGCTGGAGAAAATACCGAATCCGTTGCTTCTCTGTAGGCTTCAGTATAATCTGAGTGATGATGCCTAGTCAGTATAGTCAAGAAGAGATATATAACCAGTGCAGCTTTTGAAAATAGTATATACATATAGGAAACCTTAACGATCTAAGTAAGCTTATACTTGCATGAGTTAAGCTGAAAAATACCTCTAGGTAAAAAAACCCCAGACATTCTCTTTTCCTTTTTTTCCCCTCAGTACTTTTTCCGGGCTCCTGCCAATTGTGGAACAGTAACATAGAATTATAGAATCATTTAGGTGAGAAAAGACCTTTAAGATCATTGAATCCAACTGTAAACTTACTACTGCCAAGTTCACCACTAAACTGTGTTGGCGTATAGGGACAGCCTGCTCTTGCACCTTTAAGACTTCCTTCTTGAAGAATGTACAGCCTTCTGGGACCTCTTTGCCTCCCAAGGGGCTCTGTCAACCAGGCTCCTAAACAGGACAAAATGCCACAAAATACCATCCAGAAGCCCAAGGTGCCAGTTCTGCTGACCTGTATCCTGACATCGCTGAGAATTGAGATATGTCTGGAATATCTGTGCCACTGAAACAATTCTTGGAAGCAAGAGGACATTTCAGCCATTTTGAGGAGATACAGATAAATGCTCTTGCTGGTAAAGAGAAGTGTGGTGCTGTATATCCAAATATCAACTTTTAAAAAGATGTGAAAAACCTGTAGTGTTTTTTACAGGTAGGTCTATTTACTGGTATGAAGTAGTCCACACTGATGCCTGAAATAAAACTGACACCTTTCTTATATATTCTCTATAGAAGAATTTCTTATATATTCTCTATATAAGAATATTCTAAATATATTGTGTTTAATGGAATTTTGCTTAGGAGTCTGAAAGTGCTTCAGTTAATCACTTACAAAGCTGGATACTTATTCACAAAACACTGCTTGTTATGGTTACTATAATCTACTGTGTATTTTATATACCTAAATATATGTTCTTAATATATGAATTAGGAAGCACTAGATTTTGGACATCTTAAAAGTCACAGTCTTAGAAACTGAGGCAATCCTAAATTTCTTGATTTTCTGGCTGTCTTGCTGAAGATTCTACCTATAGGGATTCTATAGGTACGTAGCGAGTAAAAGACAGACTAGGAACAACGTAGGCCCCCTTTGGAAGATATCGGGAGAACCGGCTACCCAGGATTTGGAGAAGGCTGAGGTTCTTAATGACTTCTTTGCCTAGGTCTTCACTGGCAAAGTCTCTGACTGCACCACCCAAGTCTTGGAAGGTGAATGCAGGTACTGTGAAAATGAAGACCCTAGGCCCACTGTAGGAGAGGATTTGGTTCGAGACCATCTTAAAAACCTAAATGTACGCAAGTCCATGGGACCTGACGAAATCCATCCGCGGGTCCTGAAGGAGCTGGCGAATGAAGTTGCTAAGCCACTGGCCATCATATTTGAAAAATCATGGCAGTCAGGTGAAGTTCCCGATGACTGGAAGAAGGGAAATATAACCCCCATTTTCAAGAAGGGGAAAATGGATGAGCTGGGGAATTACAGACCAGTCAGTCTCACCTCTGTGCCTGGCAAACTCTTGGAGCAGATTCTGCTGGAAGGCATGCTAAGGCACATGAAAAACAAGGAGGTGCTTGGTGACAGCCAGCATGGCTTCACTAAGGGGAAATCCTGCCTGACCAATTTGATGGCCTTCTATGATGGGGCTACGAACCTGATGGACAGGAGCAGAGCAGTTGACGTCATCTACCTGGACTTGTGCAAAGCCTTTGACACTGTCCTACATGACATCCTTGTCTCTAAATTGGAGAGACATCAATTTGATGGGTGGACCACTCAGTGGATAAAGAACTGGCTGGATGGCCACACACAAAAGAGTTGTGGTCAATGGCTTGATGTCCGGCTGGAGACTGGTAACGAGTGGTGTCCCTCAGGGATCGGTGTTGGGAGCGGTCTTGTTCAACATCTTTGTCGGCGACGTGGACAGTGGGATTGAGTGCACTCTCAGCAAGTTGGACAATGACACCAAGCTGTGTGGTTCGGTTGATACGCCGGAGGGAAGGGATGCCGTCCAGAGGGACCTCAACACACTTGTGAGGTGGGCTGATGCCAACCTTATGAAGCTTAACGATGCCAAGTGCAAGGTCCTACACCTGGGTCAGAGCAATCCCAGGCACAGCTACAGGTTGGGCAGAGAAGAGATTCAGAGCAGCCCTGCAGAGAAGGACTTGGGGGTGTTGGTCGATGAGAAAATGAACATGAGCCGGCTTCAGTGTGCGCTCGCAGCCCAGAAAGCCAACTGTATCCTGGGCTGCATCAAAAGGAGCGTGACCAGCAGGTCGAAGGAGGTGATCCTGCCCCTCTACTCTGCTCTTGTGAGACCTCACTTGGAGTATTGTGTGCAGTTCTGGTGTCCTCAACATCAAAAGGACAAGAACTGTTGGAACAAGTCCAGAGGAGGGCCACGAGGATGATCAGGAGACTGGAGCACCTCCCGTATGAAGAGAGGCTGAGAAAGTTGGGGCTGTTCAGCCTGGAGAAGAGAAGGCTGCGTGGAGACCTCATAGCAGCCTTCCAGTATCTGAAGGGGGCCTGCAAGGATGCTGGGGATGGACTCTTCATCAGGGACTGTAGTGACAGGACAAGGGGTAACGGGTTCAAACTTAAACAGGGGAAGTTTAGATTGGATCTAAGGAAGAAATTCTTTACTGTGAGGGTGGTGAGGCACTGGAATGGGTTGCCCAGGGAGGTTGTGAATGCTCCATCTCTGGCAGTGTTCAAGGCCAGGTTGGATGAGGCCTTGGGTGGCATGGTTTAGTGTGGGGTGTCCCTTCCCATGGCAGGGGGGCTGGAACTAGATGATCTCAAGGTCCTTTCCAACCCTAACTGTTCTATGATTCTATGATTCTTCTGCTGCTCCCAATACAGGGAGCCAAGGCGGGTATGGGGAAGACAGAAATGCTCATTTATTTCCCTGACATGGATGGAAATGCTGATACAATGGAAACTTCCTACAGCATAGAATTGTCTATAAGAATGTAATTGGTGTTGCACGTTTGTGAATGTGATGACTTTGTTTTTCCTTCAGTTTTCCTCACAAAAGCGTTGCAGCTCTGGTCTATTTTTAGAATTTCTAATTGCCTCTTCTCAACTTTGCAGTTACCTTAGAATATTCTTCTTCCAGAGCATGGTTAAACCTGGTTGAAGCCATTACAAGAATGGAATTGAACAACTGTAAGAATCTCAGGAGAACATTCTCTAATGTTCTGCAGTCGCATTGAGGCCTTTCAGCTATAGTGATGATTGGAGAAATCTGCTTTTCAGTGACAGCAAAAAATGCAACTAATGTATCGAACTGTTCTGAAAGGGTACTGTTTCATGGGAAGCAGCTACTAGGAATATGGGAGTTTCTAGGTGATTTGGTTTCTTTGGTAAGAAATAATATCCTTTTTGTTTGACATGGAAACCTGTCAGCTAAGGACTGGACTGAGA
The DNA here is from genome assembly GCF_963264785.1 of Psittacula echo. NCBI lineage: Eukaryota > Metazoa > Chordata > Aves > Psittaciformes > Psittacidae > Psittacula > Psittacula echo. Next base: position 56,995,314 of record NC_137735.1, read on the forward strand.
CCATGAGCTCATTCTAGAGCAACAGCTGTGGCACTATAATGGGAGTCAAGCATGTTGACTTGCACGACGTTTTAATTGGTGATAGGGATGTGAAGCTCTTCATTCTGTTGTCTAGTATCTTGAATCTGCTGAGCTCCTGTTTAATGATATCAGCTTAGTTACTGATGTTCTTTGGGTATAAGATGGAGTTTCACTTCACCATGTAACTAACCCATATGGGTTCTATAAATGTCAAAGCTCTTATTCTACCTGCAGGCTGCAAGAAATAGTATTTAGCTGTGAGTAAATCAGATCAATATGGTATCATCTGCTGCCTTATGCATACAAAAGACTGACATTTGTAATTTCATTATTTTGTATCAGTTTTCACTGCAACGATCAATGTTGAGGTGGGGACTGGTATCCCTCTGTTGTTGGAAATTGTACACTCTTAGCTGGAAACAGGAAAAAAAAAGAGAAAAATTTGGAAAAGACTCAGACTGGTTGTGTTATTCTGGGGGAAACCATGAAAGTTAAACATTCTGTATGTTCCTTAGAACAGGCTGAAACAATTTCAAACTTTTAGCTATTCCTGACAGCTCCTGGATGATAGGTAATATGTTCACTATAGTGAGCCTTCCAGTACCTCATCTGTCTTTAAATGTGTATGGAGAGTGTGAGGGATGGGGGATGATAAAAAATAAGCTTGACTTCAACCTAAAGAAAAAGCTGGCGGTTGGAAGCAGGGTAAGAATTTTAATCACCTGGAAGAAAATGGCAAAAAGATGAGTAGCCAACTTGGATTTTTAAAGAACAAGTCATATGGAGAAAAAGCCATACATGAGAGTTATGGGCCCCATGGACAGAAGAAAAGCTTAAGTTCGGGCTGTAGCTTTTGATACTCTTTTGAATGTTATGGAACTCATTTTAATTGAAACAACTATAAGATGGATGCTGAACTACTTTGAAAACCATTTTCAGAAAGTGCTTGCTGATTAGTGGATGTCCTTTCATAAAAGTGGAAGTATATTTTAACTTTGGCATCTTTCCTGTGGGTAGTTTTGTTCAACACCCAGTGACCTGGATTGAGTAGGGAGTACTTACTAAATTAGCAGAAATCATAAAAATGAGAGACTGTTCGGAGGGCAAAATTAGGATATCTAGTGGTCTTTAGAAATCAAAAAGAATATCCCCCCAAAAAGTAGACTGGTTTATTCTTCCTAGGAATGTGTACAAAATACCAGTGCTACTCAAGCAAAATAACTGATGGAAAGCAGGATTCCTCAGAGTAAGTCCTTGGGTTCTGCTGCACCGCAAGCTGGAGAGTTTGCCCTTTGTGCATCGATACAACATTACACTGACATGTTTACAAAACTTTTAACTACAAAGTATATGAGGCATAAAAGTAAGCATGGAAAGGAAAGGAGTAATTTTGTTTCTGTGTCAGTACTAGATAGAGCTTAAGTAGCAGCAGGGAAGAGTTGGAATAATACTAGAAAAATATTTTTGAGGGTAAAATTGTTGATTGCTGGAAAGGTGGTCTGTGGTGGTGATGGAATTTCTGCTGTGTGCAGCTTGAAGAACAGGCTAGGCAAATGCCTGTTAAAATCTGCAGATATGTCTGGCCTTGTTTTGGGGTGAGTGATGAGCTTCTTGAGGCATCTTCCAGCAGCTGCCCATCTTTATTATTCCATGGATAAGAACAAAACTTTGGACATTCCAAACTCTGTCTTTAAAAACAGTTATGGAAAGATCTTTATAAGTAGCTGAATCTGTCCTTTAAAATTATCCCTGCAGTGTAGCTGTAGAACAGTCTTGCTGGCCTTGGTTCAGTCTGAAAAAGCCAAGTAGTTATATGACCTAGACATGAGAGCAGGAAGTAGCTCCATTAACTCCCTACTGCCAGAACAGAAAATGAATTAGCTGTTGGGGGTAAGGAAAATAGAAATGTATGGGTGAATGCTTAAGGCCTTTTCCTTTCCTGATTTCCATGTTAGTCTTTCACCTAAAACATATTACAATTAGATGGATGTCAGTATAGCTGCTGTATTAGAAAAAGAACAATTAGAACAGGAAGGAGCTTGTGATATTTTTAGGAAGACTTTTGCTCGTGGAGCTTTCTCTCTGTTTCTCCCTTCTCTGAGCTGGAGCAGCAGTAAGACACTAATGCACTTTTCAATTACACGTGCTTCTCCAGACCCCTCCTTTCAGGAGCTGAACTTCAGTGGCCCATAGAATTTAACTTCTTTCATGTTTTACCCAAACATGTCTGCCTCCCTCTGCTACAGTCAGTTGTTAAACCAACTCTGAACTACTGTGTTTCATCTCCTTTTTGCTGTACTACTGCTGGCCTGCTCTCTTTTTGAGGGTTTTATACTGTTGTCTTTCAGCAGCTCCCATCCCTTGTTTCTTTGCTGTCATTCTAGACTTCTGAGTTTCAGGATACCACTGCTGGTTTTGATTGCTCTCTTTCTAACTGCTGTGGTGTTTCTGTCTTCAAAGGGTATTATTTATCAGTCTCCTCAGCTCTTCCACTTCCTTATTCCTCCAATGGTATTTTCTCTTTTATCACATCGAAATCCATCACTTAGCCCCACCAGGCACTTCCTATCCATCAGCCTTGCTCCTCTTGGCTTACCTGCCTTTGTTCCTTCTACTCTGACTACAGGTCCTTTCATTTTCCCTGCTGACCACTGTCTGAGCTACTTCACCCTGCACTGACTCCACACTTCATTAGCTCCTGCTATCTGTGGCAAAGCTCAGCCTCCTGGCTTCTCTCATCCTTTCAGCTGCTCTTATCCTCTGGTTGTTCCTTTGACTGTTCCACTTTTCTCTTAGCTGTCTCATATCTTTCTGTCTTTATTGTTCTACACTCCACACCATCTGTTGTGCTGCTGCCTGCATGAGTCATCCTGAAAACAATCAAAATCCTACTGCATCCCCAAGCATTACACTGGGGAGCCAACAAAGGCACTCCTGTATCCAAAATCTACCTCAGCAGCAGTCAAGCAAAGATCCTCCTGGAATTCAGGTACATAATTTTTGTTTAAATCAATGGAAGTTAACTGCCAAATACATCTGAGAATCCTGCCAAAGTTTCACCACAACTCTAAGAAAAGGAGGCAATTGTTTCCTGGGGCTGGATTTAAAAACACCTCTGCAGGGATAACCGGAAAGTTCTTAAGTTTCCTAGTGAATAACTATTTTTTTTCCTGCACACACGATTACTGAGTGTTTTATGAGCATAGACAACATATGGTCTGTACACAATAGAACAGACTAAGAAAAGTCTGTCACAAATACCAAGATTCATATACACAGTAGACAAGGCAATAAATATGAAAGCTCATAAAGCCAGGGAAATGGAATATTTTGTCAGACCTTTTTTAAAGGTACACAAGGCACACGATGCTTAAAACCACTGCCACTTAACAAAATGATTAACAAACTAGATTTAAGTCATCATAGCCTAAGCAGGAATAATTTTAGGTCTATGAGGAAGCTTTTTCCTTCTAATGTTTCAGAAAGCAGTAGAAACATATAGTGACCTTAAATATTCTCTTGTCTCATCTAAGACCTGGATAAAACCAGCCTATACTTTGATGAAATCAATGGAGACAGACTGGTGCAAAGAGAGAAATCAGGCTGGTAATATTTTGGATGAGTCTAAGAGTTGTGTTTAACTGCAGCTTGTTTACTAGGCTGTGACTGAACAAGCCTCATTTTACCTACTTTGTATGGGCGATATAAAGTAAAGCGCTGTCTTTGCACAGTTACATTGGAAAATAAACGTCTTTTCCTTAAACGCTGTAAGTAATACCTGAAGGTAAGTAAACATTTTTTTTCTAGCTTTAGTATTTCCAGCATCGTTATTATTCATTACCCTTAATCTTTTTCAGCCTTGACACCTTTTAATTTTACGCTATCTGCAGTTTCAATCTTCCTTTAAGCCCTTGGTTCACCACTGGATGGCAGTCCCTGCAACGCTATTCATTTTGGGAAGGAAAGTCTGGTTTTAAAAGTAGCATACTGAAATCTCGTGCTGCTTTGTAGATGAATATGTACATGATATATCACAGTGGTGAGTATATTCGGATCCATTTTTCTGCTGCTAAAGTATGTGAAAGACTGTTCTGTAGATTTCTTTCACTTAAATTTATTTTCTAATTGAAACTTCAGGGCTTAAAAGCCATACAAGAGGATGAGAAATTGCACTTCTATGGCACCATCCTGCCAAAAAAATCGAAGAATTTTATACAGACTAGGTCAATTAAGAAGTCAGTGTGTGTTTATATATATAAATATATCTTTACATGCTGACTTTGTACATATCTCAGAAATGGGAATCTGTATTATTGCACAGTTGTATGGATTGCTCAGAATTGTAGCATTTACATAGAGAGGTAAAAAGTAAAGCCTCAGTCTTCTGATTGAACATCCACTGTATGTCTGATGGTGGGAAGGAATTAAATGGCTAAAAGGAGCTGACTATTTAAATGGATGAAATACAACAAATGTACAGATAAGAACTATGTAGTATTGAAATTATGACTGATGTCTATAAATTAAAAGTCAGACATAGATTACAGAGATAGGGAAATGTATGTGTATGGTTACATATAACCATACACCAGAATTCCTGTGTGTATGGTTATAAAGTGGGGTGAGTTTCTTACTACAAGGTTTTAAAAAAGTTTTCCCCAAAACCTGGAGCTCTCCTTGCTGGCACCTGTGTTGAAGCATTAATGTGACAAAGTGTTGATACAGCCCACATAAAATACTGCAATCTATAAGATGCATTTACCTAAGTTAGGAGGGATTTCACCTGAGTGTATCTTAAGGCAATGAGAGTCTCTTTTTTTGCTTGGATAGAAATTTTAATGGCAGTTCATTACAAATAAGTCCTGTAGATGTCTCTTCAACAGCGAAAGGGAGATAAGTGAAAATAGGAGGAAGAATGTGTGCATTAGTGCCTGTAGAAAAGTCCCCTTTCAACACCCTTTACAGTTGCCCGCATCTAATCATTTCAAAGCATGAATGTCTGTCACACAGATGGCTGGGTTTATGCCTCTTTTACAGGTGGGCTGTTGAGACAGTAATGTGACTAGCTTAAAGTTATGTAGCAGTTTAATAGCAGAGCTAGGATAAAATTTAGCTCTGATTGTCAGTTCTGCATGCTACCCCCAGCATTAAGCACTGTCAGTTCAGCAGCAAGCATTCACTAGAGTTTTTACAGCAATTTTTTTATTCTTGATATTTTCAGGGTAACAATGACCTTTTAAATGTTTTTGTCAAAGGGCCCTTTCTATAGAAAAGCTTTTTTTTTTTTTAACAGCAGCATTTTACTGAAACTTTAAGCACAGTACTTCCTCTCTTACTCACTAGTCTGTTGGCAAGCACTCTCTTCCATTTCCTGAGTGTAGACTGTTTCACTGCAGGATCATTCCTGGTGTCTGCTTCACCCTCCTTTACATTTCATATATTATTGAAACGGTTACTCCCAGCTCTCTCCAATTAGTCCACTGTGCTAAATTTTCTCCCTTGATAAATTTCCAAAGGACCCCTGTCATATTTCCACTTCCATTAGTCCTTCGCTTGTGCCCCATAAACATCTGCTGAAATACGCCATTATTCTTTACTAAGTACATTCTCATTAAAAATTGCCTCCGTTTCTTTGGGGCCTCCAAAATCAGAGGACCAGAGTTTTCAGGTCTGGTGCTGAGACAAGCCCAGTGGTGACTCATCTCCTCTTGCTGCCCATCTGCTTGCAGCTGTCTGCCCAAGTGTAATTTGTCAGCTCCTTGGGGCAAGGGCATCCTCTGTTTCTACCACACTTTGTCCATGTAAAGGACTCCTTGGTGCTTCAATTACACCCATAGTAGATTTTGCATTAATTAAACTTTATCACGAGGAACCCTACCACCAAATTCCCAACCAACTGTACTGTTTATCTCCTTCAGATTGAGGTTTCAGATTACTTTCTTTCTAAAGCTCACTTTGCAAATCTTCCAGTTTTCCATGCCCAGCTTTCCTTTCCCTCCACCCTCCTCCCCAGCTTTCTGCTTGCAGGGAAGTGCTGGTGCCCTCATTAGTGTGGCCCATTTCTTTGCATTTCTGAGGCCTTTATTCAAACCCCCCAGCCAGCAGCTCTCTCCCTGTTTATTCTGAGCTTTTTTCAGCCTGGCAGCATGCCCCAACACACCCTCCATTTCTGCCCAATCCTTTCCCATGCTGACTCAATCTGTTTTTTGGTCTGCTGCTTGTCCTGAGATAACCTCACTCACTGTTCTCGCACAGTCACATCCTCTCACTTAGGAAGAGAGTTTTCTCCTCATCTGGACGGACTTGATTTGGCAGACTACCATAGCAGCATGCTGAGTATGGGTAGATAATCTGGGAGACAAAGCACGTTACTTTTTACTGTGCTTTGTGCTGACACCACAAGCAGAGGTAAATTCTGCGCAGAGCAATGCAAATGGCCCTATGGCAATGAAGTTACAACAGCTCCAGTGCAGTGGGACACATGTGCTCATCTTTTCTGATTCCCTGTTCCATCAGAAATGGTGAAGACAAGGAAAAATTGCAGGAATGTAATGATTTAGTACTTAATTGGAGGGAAGGCAGGATTTCCAGTTATTGTTCACTTCCTAGGCTGAACAAAATACCCTGAAGAAAAACTGCCCCAGAGGGTTAGAAAGACCAGTCATTCATTAGGATTAATTTGGAGTGCAGTCCAAAGTTTTGCTCCTGATTGAGATACAAGCTTCTTTATGGCGCGAATGCACATGAGCCCAGGGTTTTGCTTTAGCCCACAGTACAGATAACCATGGCCCAGCTGTGACTGGCATCCAGAAACATTTCGGCACATTTGCACAAGGTTTGGACATGTTGCTTAAGGTTTTGCTGTTGTATAGGGAGCGTTTGTAGAGTCTTTGTATGTCCCCAGTGCACATAATGGAACCATGTTTGTGCTTTGAAATTCAGGTGGTGATCTATGAGATGCTGCATTGCTCTAGTAAATTCAGACCAAATTATATCTGCCCGAAAAGTCTCCTGTATTCTACTGTGTTCATTTATGAAATGGAATTGCACATAGATTAAGTATTAGTGGGTGAAACGAGGTTGCTGTAACTCTTGCCTGCTTAGCCATAATGTAATATGCTCGTCAAATATTTTATTAAAGTCTTATCGAACCTGAGACTCCCTTGCCCTGTACGTGTTTACCTGTCCCATGGGAGGGCTCAGAAGAGACTTTTTATAGGCAGGTTTGTGCTATATCTGCACTGAAGGAAACATCCTTTGGTCCTAAGGAACACACTGAGGTTTCACACATGAGCTTTAAGCAGCTCCATGCTAATTGTCCTTCACATAACTTCTGACACTAGTGGCCTTTGGTGATTCCTATTTCAGATTTGTATTTTCTTATTGATTACAGAGGATACTTTTTGAAGTTATTATTCAAAATATATGGTTATTCTTTGTTCTGTGGAAATGCTTAGAGGAGTAAACTCACACTGGCTTTTGCTGCATTGGCTATACAAACCCACGGATGGCATTGCTGCTGAGCTGACAGTATTTTGGATAGGGAGAGGAGTCTGGTGATTAGAGAGCTCTTCTTCCAGAGATACTGCCTGCTCCACCCCTACAACCTGAAGTCTCAGGTGGACTTGCATACACAGTGGAATGAGACTTTTTGGTTGGTGCCAGAAGGTTGTTTGACACATTTCAGGGAGTTGCTTGCCCTGTACATTTGGCATATTTTCTTATTACCTTGTGGAATATCTCCCAAGGTTAATTCTTACCTGGTTTTGCAGTCTGGGAGGATCTCTCGTTGCTTGTTTTCTCCAGGAACCTCATTGCTCTGCATTTACTTAGCTACATTGACCTCTAGGGACCTGTGAATAGATTCCCTGGTGGGAATTGCTTCTGGGTGAACTGTTGGTCTTTATGTCTGTGACCGTGGTTGTTTTGTACCTTGTGAACACAGACTTCTTTCAAAGCTGGCAGTCTTTGGTTTCGCACTACACTTACTTGATGACTATAAGAACTCGTGGTTTTGGCTTTCTTATTAATGCAGTACTTTTTTTGCTGATGAAAGGAAAGACATGGGAAGTGCACTATCTTGGTCCAAGATCTTTCATATGATTACAATAGAGCTGTAGTAAAGCCCAAGAGTGGCCACCAGGCTAGCAGAGGATGTGGGTTATTTTGAATAGCTTCTGTATGTATCATTTGTATATGTGACTGTTGATATTGCGCATGCAAAGGGTTAATCCAGTCCTAAAAAAATTACACATCTGCGGAAAGGCAGACATTATTTATCTAATTACTGAAATATGTAGTCAGTTCAGGCACTAAAACATACTTTTCTCTTGAGCGCAAAAGAGAACATCCAGTGTAGGACAGAAGCAGAACTATAGCTTCATGAGCAAAAAAGTCTGCTCACTGGCTGAATCAGCCTTATCTGTTGTAACTAACAAGACACGAGAATGATAAAACCCCAGGGGAAGGGCAGGTGGAAATCAAGATATTTACCTTCTGCTCCTTAAAAAGAAAGTTCTTTTCAGCAAGGGGCGCCAATAACTAGAGGTGATACTTAAAGAGGTGTGCACTCTGTATTGCTGTGGAAGGCAAAAAAAACTCTCAGGAGGTTCAGACAACTGAGATGGAGTCCCGCACTTGTGTTTCAGATGCATGGAGCAGCAATGATAGGTATGTCTCACATGGTGCAGAGCTACCAGGTGGATGCTGACATGAGTTAAGTTATCCACATGCCACAAGACAGGGACATGCAGAGATGTTAGCTGGAGTGCCACAAACAGCACATGTGCATTAGTCTGATGCCATAGAGATATAAAAACTTGTTTGGTATTATATGTTCACTGTACTGTGCTGCTTCAGGGCCTGAAAATAAGTCACATGGTGATACTTAGGTCTTCACTATGCAGTGTAGACATAGTCTGTATCTTTCATTTCATTTGTGAGTAAAGCACTTTAGGTTGAGAATTTCCTTTTGACAAATTGGGTGTAAGGAAATAGGAAAGTGGAGTTCTGGAAATAGCAGGTATGGACTGTGGGGGAGTCTTGGAAAGTTGTGCCTTCAGATCTTGAAGACCCTGACAGGAGGAAACAAAGAACATCATTGCTAGAGTCTGGAGAATGTTTTCAAGCCAGATGTAGTGCTCCTGTATGAAAAGTCCTCACAGCCAGAGCAGTAGGAAGCAGAACTGAGGTCCAATGCCAAAATATGATGACTGTTCACAGAATGACCTCTGTCAGTGTTGTAATAATTTTTTTCTAGATTTTTATGAGCTTCATTTTGTTGTTATATCCTTGCCATGTTTTGAGCTTTGCAAGAGAAGTTAGATCCTTATGCAGATTCCCACTGGTACCTATAAAAATCAGCAGTGTGTGTCAGTGAAATCCTGAGCAAATGTGAGTTTTCCCTGCAGCTTCATCCATCTCAGGATTTCCTGAGAAGCTCACTCTTTCCTTCTTTTATTTTATAAAAAGATGAGTTACTTTCAGTTGCCCGCAGTTAGTAGCATGATGGTAATGAGCCATTAAAAGAAGGATAGGGACTTTGCAAATGAGCTCAGGAAACTTTCTGCTCATCAGGGACTCAGCGGCAGTGATTGTGAGGGAAGCTGACAGGAGCTTTGGCAGAGCAGGTGGGGTGAGGAAATGTGGAGTTAGACATGGAGGGATAAATAGAAGAGAGAGAGGAAAGGCAGTCGTACCCTGGGATTTGTAGGTGGTGACAAGAAAAACTATATTTGCTGTGGCAGTCAATAGTGAGCTTGTACATCTGTCATCTTTACTTTTCAGCTCTATGGAAAATACTGCTAGGGCTTCAAAGACATATTGCTTTTTCAAAATGAAATTATCAAATAGCATGTTTCAGGGAGGATCGCTGTCCGCCTTAAGCCCATGCATGATCTTTGCCTTTAGTTTGTAAATTCATGCATGATCTTTGCCCTTAGTTTGTAAATTCACTCAGCTGTTTTGTGCACACTTATCAGACATACAAGAGACAGGCCAGCGTTTCTCATCGTTATCAAGGATGATACTTTGAGCTCTAAAGTAGTCACATACGTGCATTAAAGGCTTGCAATTTGTCCAATATATTAGCTACTGTTTTCCAAAGCATGAAAATCGGTTGAACTTTATAACGCTTGCAAATAGGGAAAGGCAGACTTTTAACTGATGGAGACAGCACCTGCAATGAATTATGCATTATGAAAACATGAGGATATTCCTTTATCACGGAACACTGTTGGGAAATACATTAACTGTTAACCACCAGTTAACTGGCAGGTCAGGCAGACAAACCAAGGATTGAATGTAAAGGTCTACTACCTCTTACAGCAACCCTAGGTATGACAGCTCAACTGGGAAGCTAGCATAGATCAGCAAGGTCTTGTCAGTGTGCTTCGCCTGCTGCTGTCTATTTTCTAGTGATTTGGGAAAGAGCGTATTTTGGTCTCTGGAAATCCTGAATGGCCAGCAGTTACTCTCATGAATACTTAATCAAAGCAAATAAGTCTTCTCTATGAATAAGTATAAACTCTCTGTCTGTGCATCCACATTAAAAAAAACAATGTGTGCTATAAAATATGACTGTAACATGCAGGGAAAATAGCAGTTGATTGCATTTCAAGTATCTACTGGTAGGCTGTGGCTTTATGAAAAAGAACTTTATTTCCCCAAAGAAGGACTGAATAAAAAAGAAGGCTAATGATTAAAAGTAAAGAATGCTGCTTGGGAAAAGTATCAGCAACTCATTAAAATACCTGAAAGGCCAAACAAGTCTGGTTTGCTTCTTAGTAAATTGTATGTAAAAGCTTTCAAAATTTGTGTTGCTTTGAGTATAATTGAATGTGATTTGGAGATGAGAGAAAGTAAGATGTGGAGATATGTGCTAAAGGGAATCCAAGTCTTGTCCGCTGAGCTTTCCAGAACTGTCAAAATCTGGAGGTAATATGAGAGATCACAGTCTGGAAAAGTGGCAAGATAGAAGGGTTTCTAGTTATACCGGATGAAGTTCTGCTTTTGGCAAACGGTAAAAGCAAAGTTTCAGAAAATGTTTGAGCCAATGTAACAGTGTGCTGCTTTTTTGTTTGTTTGTTTGTTTAATTCCGATTTTTTCTGAACTTTCAGTGAGTTTGTTCAAATCAAACCAGCAAAAAACTAAACCACGAAAAGAGTGATTAATTTTCTGCCAGCTATGCTTCCTGACCTGGTTCTTCATAACATCAGATGAGTGCCCATGTTGGCCAAGGGGAGGGTTGGGAAGACACAGCCAGGGGTCAGAGGAGGTGGAACTGTCCTTTTGAGCAGTAACTAGCTATTCAGTAGGGCACAGCTTTACAGTATGCTGAAGCCAAAATTAACTCAAATGCTATGCAAAGAGGAGATTTAAAATTACACTTTTTTTAGCTAGGTGATAAGAATATTCTGTTGATCTTTTTCTGAGAACTGTGTTCACCCTTCTGAGTTGTTACAAAAAAAAAGGAACACAAAGTTTAACATTCCTGATTGGAATAGTCACAGAAAATTGAAATAGAAAATAAAACCTTTTGGAAATGAAGCGAGTGGGGTATGGAAACACAGATTCACTCACACATCAGAAATCAGGAGATAGGCTAAAAGATCAAATGAAAAACCAAACCCAAACCCACAGCACTGCTAACAAGTGGCAGCAATTGTCCAGCTTCCACCCAGTATTTCTTATTCTGCAAACCAGGTCACCAAACCCTGGCAGTCAATTCTTTGGTTCCATTTTGATTTCACAGTTGGCACACAGCTTAAACTTCCAGGGAGTTTAGGTGGAGACCTTCCAGATGGGAACGATAAAATAATTCAAACATCTTCCCATTTGTCACATCATTCCTTCTCTGGCTATCTTTTTGGGATTGAGTTTGTGTGTGGGGTGATGTACTGTGGCACTGTGAGTAAGTGAGTAAGTAAATGTGATGGATTCCACAAGTGGTTTGATCATTCTGTCTTCACCAGGCAAAACATCTGAGAAGTTCAGTAAGTATTTTGCCTAAATAAGGACTGGAGGAAAGGGGCCCAGAATATGAATTCGGTCCCTGGGTCACCTGTGGATCAGTCACCCAAAGGCTTATACGGTAAGTCCCTTCATGGCCCTGTGTGTATATAGGGGAGTTTCAGAAAGATCTAACACCACCCCAGCCTAACAGGGACCCAAGTTTTAATTGCTTCTGTTTGAACTGAGGTAAGCCACGGTCTTTTCCTGTTTCTGCTGGGAAGTTCATCAGGCATGTCATGAAAGGTTATCTGTGTAACCCAACCAGCAGCCATCGCAGGATAAAACCAGCCAATTTCACGTAGAGGGACAAAAGGTCAGAGCACTGCAAACCCAATACTGCTTCCAGCAGCTTGGATTACAAGGTTATTGTACAGGGGAAGGAGGAGGATGAAGCGTAGCCTAGTAAACAGTCAGCTCTCAAAAATAGAAAGTGACATGGATCCTAATGGGAGAAACGTGAAGCTACAGTATAGTACATATTCACCTGCCATTATCACTTACATATGCTGAGAGAGAGGGAGGGCAGCTGGCTCCAAACTCCTCTCCAAAGCAGAGAGATGTTTTTAAAGTTAATGTACTAAATTTAAATTTGGCAGCAGGAGAGACTCTGAAACTGTATGAACATTTTGGAAATGCTTAGCTTTAGATAACAATATTTCATGGTCTCTTGGGTTCAATCAGTGTTCCAGCATTTTACACTTGGGTGAAATTGAGTATAGAAATGATAAAGCTTTCTTTCTAATACAGTCTTTATGCATTTGAACATCCTTTTGGTTAAATTAATGCATGTTTTCTTTTCATTTGGTGTATGACAGAAAGCAGGTCTTTGAAGGACTGTCTTCAATCTATATTTGTACATCCTTAGGAAACCTCTAAGTGGAACACGGTTCACTGCGAGTGAAACCCACTTTATGCCACCTTTGATTCATGGGTATCTCCTCTACTGCTACATCATTTGCAAAGTTTTGTATAAGACAACAGTTTATGTACTGTTGTCTGATACAAGCATAGGGGAAAGGTTCTAGATATGAGATTTACACTGCTATTGTAAATTGTATTGAAAAGAAAAAATGCAGGCATAAATAGTAATGCAGTGTTAATAATGTTGGCTAAGAAGTCTCAATTTGTTTGATAAGAAAATAGAAGACATCAAAGCAAGGAGGATAGCAAATAGACTATCAACTGTCAGTCTGTGTAAGGCAGAGGCATATTTGTCTCCAGTTATGTTTCTGAGAGCACAGTGTGCTAGAGTGCCAGGTCCTGCTCTGCCTCTCACTGCATGTCAACATTGGAACAAGCCATGAAAAACCATGTTCTGTTTCACAAATACCTCCAAGGCTTTCAAAACTTTTGAAATCTCCTGAAATCTCTAATCAGACATGACTTTGTTGAAATGTCTGCTTGCAGAGTGAAAAGGTCAGTCTTTGTGTTTAAGTTTTTTCTTTCTTATGTACACTGGACTTGCAAAATCTAGTAAAAAACGTTGAAACTGATAGTTCAAACAAATGGCTTTGGTTTGGCAAAACAATTTCTGAAGCAAAATCTATTAATTAAACAGACCCAGTGTAGTTCCAGCCTAGTAATTCAGAATAAGGCAGCTAGAGGGATGGGTCTCTTACTCAAAGCCTCCTGCACAGAATAGCATTTCTGAGGTCACTCCTTCTCACTACATTCCAATCTTACATGCCTCTCCATGGCCCTGGAAATAGTTGTATGGTTTTGGAACTGTTTTGATCAAGAACTTTATCGGCTGTTTGTTCTTGCATAAGGACTGCTGATGCATCTCTGTCCTGTGCTGTGTGGAACTATTTGACTCTTTTCAGGCAAGCCATGGACTCTCCTCATAGGTACATTCTTAGTGCCTGGAAACAGTGTAGTGTCCTGCTGCTACCAATATGTTCTCATGTATCTGGGAAGATTGCTGGATATTTTTGTCGGAGACCTGCTGTGATTCTGAATAGAGCGAATGGAGCTTCCCTGTCTTAGAACCAGGCTTTCTAGCTGGTTTAGATAACCTTAAACAAATTACAGCAATTCTCCTTTAAGTGTTTTAAAGCTTTATTATCTTGTAATGTACATCCAACCTAATGCAGTGCAAGCAGTACTGAATTGGGCTTTTAGGGAACATGCAGACATACTGTGCAAGTGATAAAATTTCATAAACCACGATATTTGTATGTAAATGCAATGCTGGTCTCTAAAAACACTATTATCTCTTCTTTTTATTTTGGTATTCATGACCAAAGCAGTGATTATGCTTTGCCAGTGTAATACAGAGATTGATATTTATCAATTATTATACTCTATATTTTAGTAACAGTCAGTTGTTGTGGGAGCCATAAGCCTGGACCAGGCTTTTCATGTTCCAGTTGCTATACAACTATATGCCAAAACCTTTCAATGAAAGTAAATAAAACAATTCAATAGTGACTTGCAGCCATTTAAGGAAATTCACAGAGCAAAGGACCAAAAAGGACAGTTAGGTTTACCTGGTTTGATTTATTAGTACATTCGGGAAAAATCATGCTTGTAACTTCCAACGAAACTGGAGTGTTTATTTGAAAGGGCTGAAAAATGGAAGGAGTTAGGCTGGGGATACAACTGAGAAAGGAACTGGACTTAACACTGGTCACAGTAAATATAGCTTTGAGTACATAGATAGATAATGTCAGTGATTTTGGAAACTGGGATTGGAAAGATGAGCTGGATGTCAGCAGAAGATAATTCTGTACCTCAGGACCCACCATAACAAAGACTGCATTCAGATATTTGTTTTTTAAAAGGACAGAGAAAGAGGGAGAGATCAGAGTCAAAAATTGCAGCAGGGCAGTTCTGGAGTAAGCCTGACAAAACAGGGGAAATTTAGCAGCAAGAGGAGTAGTCAATACAAAACATGCCCTGATAGAAAATCATATCTAGTGATTTAGTTCTACACTTATAGCTCTGCTCCGCAATAATATCAACCTTTTCCACGCTGCTTATTAATTTCCTCAGTCATCAGAGACACAAAGAGGGAGACCCTTTAAATACAGATAAAGAGTATTTATTTGGCACTTCTGCTTTTTTATTATTATTGACTTAGCTACCTGGTAGTGTTAATAGTAACCAACCACAGGCAAATGATTACTCATGGTTGATGTCATGTGTTGTAGCAGGTTGCTCAAGGTTCAGTAAGAAATTAAATATCAAACAAAAAAAAAAAGTGCATTAAATGCAGTAAACAACTAAATGACAGTTTATGAGGATTCTGTTTAACTTGTGGTCTCACCACTTCTAAAGGGTATATGTGCTGGCCAGTGCTCCCTCTGCCCTTTTGTTAGCCTGAATCATACACAACCTGGGAAAAGAGCCAGTTTTTGCCATTATAGAGTCCATTAAATTCTTGTAAACTGATGAGCAGGGTCAAAAGCTCGTTGCTAATGAAGGGTACGGGCAAGTCACTGAGCCCTTGCAGTCGCAAGATGGTTCAAAAAAATCTGAGTCAGGGAAGGGAAAAGCAAAGAGTCTGTCATTTTAAAGGGCTTGTTTCAGTTGTTTCTAGCTTGAAAAAAATTAAAGTTAATTCCTGCATTATTTTGGAGACTCCAAACGATGCGTAGTGTTTCTTGCACATCCTGTTACGTTTGTTTTCCCTATGCTTGGGGCCTTTGCAGTGTAAAAACACAGAAGTGATGTACTTACCCAAAGCTTAGAAAATATCCTCCATCTTCCAGTCCAACATCGTTTCTGTCACACAGTCAGTGTGGAGTCACTAATTCTATAAGCCTACTAGGATGTTATATCACCTCCTATGAAAGCCTTTGATGAAGGTGACTCAACAAACACAGTAAGCAGGTTATCCTGTTGCATAATTTGCTTTATAGTAAAATTAGACACGGACTCAACCACAAAATCTGAGTTGAGATCCACATTTTTCTGACACTTGGATTTAAAGAAAAATTGTATGGAGACTAACTTCTTAATTTCTATGCCAAGTTAGATTGCCAGCTGGTGAAGTATTTAAGGCTTCTATTTTCAATCTTAGAAGAAACAGGAATAACAGTAGCAAAAGATGTAAAGGGCAAAGAGCCTAATCCATTTGTACTAAAATATACAAAGTCCTAATCATTAGTCACCCACTCCTGTGACCCAGAATGGCCCACATCAGTGTTAGCCTCCAGAACAGATGTCTGCATCCAACCTGCCTATTGGGAATGGTCTGCTAGTTGCACTAACCTCCTAACCACATCCAGAAAAGCTTGGAAGGTGTACCCTGAGCACTACCAGGCCTGGTGGCTCCATAGCTACATACAAGACTGTGGTGTTTTGGAGGGAACATTTGCTTTGGTAGAACAATTCCTGGGCTTTGTAAAGCAGAGCCAACCGTGTTTTTACAAGTAGCCCCTGTCCCTCTGACAGCCTCTTTGTCCTGAGGGCTTCATAGGGAGGTAAGGGTCTCTCCTGTTGGCTTTTTTGTCTCCGTGAGCATGTCTGTGAAGAGCTTTCAGCAGCGAGCAGGTGTGAGTTTGCCTGACAAGCCATGTGCTCCACAGCACTTGAGGTGGTGTGACACTTTGTCAGTGGGGTGAATCAAGGGAAGAGTAGTATTTGATCATGGTGAACAGCGCTGGGACGTGGTATAGCCATGTGATGCAGAAGACACCTAACTACAGCATTCTCTACGTGGGCTTGGCAAGAGATGTTTGGGGTTTAGGAAGTAAGGCTTAGCCTAATGCTATGGCCCATTAAGGGTATTTTTATCTCTCCCAAGTTAGTACATCTATGCAATAGTGGTTCTAAGTTTAACAGATGAAGCAATGCATATTGGAGAAGTTCTTCACCCAGAAGGTTATTTTAAAATCTACATTTTTGGATGTGTTCCTTGAAAGTGTGTTCCACCAGAAACTGTTACTTTGACCATATACATGAAGAAGGATTAATTTTTTCTGAAAGATGATTTCTTAAGTGGTTTCATTGAAAGCCATTGCACATACCCTGAAAATAAAAGACAGATAAATATTCTAATATGTTACTAAGTTTCTAGAAAAGCTGATGATCGGTGGAGGTCTTAACTCATAATTTTTGATCATTTGTGTTTGGCAAAGAATGAACCAAATCCATTTTACAGAATGGCCATGCATAACAAAAATAATGCTTACAAACCAACTAATTCTACAGTGAAGACTTCCTCAGCCAAAACACATGGTACCTCTTGAAGATTAGCTATAACCTTACTTTTTCTTACTTTACTCATGATGAATTTGGAAAGGGGATTATGTTTGTGCAGCATCTAACACAGGGATTTTGTGTAATTTAAACAATCTGCTGAAACTCAATTTTCAATTCAGGTTAACTGCCTTGTACCCAGGTATTTAAGGATGCTCAAAATCAGCATATAAGGGTTTGAAGGTAAAAGGGAACTAGAGGTTCTTAAACTTTAGTATCAAATTGTCGTGGTTTAAGCCCCGGCTGTAAATTAGAACCACGCAGTCTACTTCCCCCCCCACCCCCCCAGAGGGATGGGGAGGAGAATCGAAAGAATGTAACTCCCACGGGTTGAGATAAAAACAGTCCAGTAACTAAGGTATAACACAAATCACTACTGCTACCACCAGTAATAATAATGATAAAGGAAATAACAGGGAAGAGAATACGATACCGCCCGCCGGAAAAAGAGCCCGACAGAGAAGAGGACGTGCCCTTTCGGGTAGCTCCCAGTTACATCCCCCGGCATGACGTGCTGTGGTATGGAATACCTCTTTGGCTAGTTTGGGTCAGGTGTCCCGTCCCTGCTTCCTCCCGGCTTCTCCTCCTCCCTGGCAGAGCATGAGACTCACAAAGTCCTTGGTCAGGGTAAACATTCTGACCAGCAACTGAAAACATCGGCTTTATCAGTATTATTCCCAGGCCGAAAGTCAAAACCACAGCGCTGCACCAGCTACTAAGAAGGAGAAAAACTGACTGCTGCTGCTGAACCCAGGACACAAATATATGATTTCTGGAAAAAGTAGATGTTGCTCATTACATTCAGCATCAGGAAAACATGGTAAAACATGAGTGCGTGAAAGGTTTTGACTACCAAAGGTTTTGGGTTTCTGTGAGCTCTCTGAATGGAGAAGTGTTTCAAAGTATCTATTAAAAATAGACATTTTTCACATGATAGTACAGCTGGTATTTGACATAAAAACCAGGTATTTCCTTCAGTGCCATTGCGAATTCTGCCCTGAATTCTTCCTTCTGGGAGTGTAACTGTGCACAGTGGAGAAACAGAGAATCTGTTGTGGGCAGGAGAAGGTAGAAGGTGGACTCTGCGAATCAGTTCCTGGAGCTTCACTGCCCAAAAGCTTTGTGAATGACTGCTTCACTGCAGGTCAGGAAAGTGCTTTGGGCACTGCTTGCCAGTTGTGGCTGCTTATTCCACTTTTGTGTGTATGAACACAAAGGTGAAGCATGACATTTAGCAAAGCACAATCCCCTGGGCTTCTGAACTAGTGCAGGAAAACAGGATGGGGAGGAGGAGAAAGCCCACATAGCAAGCAGAGGTGAAGTATATGTGGTAGGGGCTCAGAAGGTATTGGGGGGATAGCAAGGAGGAGAGGTAGCAGCAGAGAGGCTTTTCTCTCCTTTTTTTCTCTGTTTATAAAAAGTTGCATTTATCTAGTGAACAAGCTACTATATATATCCCTCAGTCACTGCTGCCGAGAGAGGAGGAGTTGTGATGGTTGAGTAGGGCAATGTGAGCACAGTGGAAGTCTCTGATAGGATGTGGGGGGCAAAGGGGAATTCTTTTTTCCAGATGAATGGTCAACATAATTTCTCAGACACTTATAATTGATTATTTCACTAGAAATCAATGCTAGGAATCATGTGGAGCCAGCATGATTCTTGTTTACAAGCCAACCTGCTGACTCTTTCAATCAGCTTGTTTAATTTGTGTTAATATTTTCTTTTTATGGTATATTAGTGTAAGATAGCCTGAAGTGCAAACCTACACCCCATCGGTATCCACCAGCTCACATACTCTCAGATTAGGCTGTCTATGCACTTTGATGGTAAAAGCAGTAAATTCACATTTTGCGTTTCATACAGTAGCTTGAATGCATGACACTGGGGATGCAGGTGTATGAATAAAGATACTGATCCAAGGCTCTTGTGACTTGCACTGAAGCCAGAAGTGCCACAATAATTTATACCAACTGGGAATATGGTCCATTCTAACAAATTTAAGAGATGTCTAGCTTAATGGAGCTAATGAGCAAGCAGAAGCTTGACACACCTTTCATGTGTAAAGCTTCGTGCTGCTCAAATATATACATGCCTGTTTCAGGATGGACATGCACACTCTTCTCTGTCTCTCTTACTCTGCAAGGTTTCTCCAGACCTTTGAAATGCTCAGATTCCTGAGGAAATGTGCTTCCCTGGCATTTTAAAAGAAGAACAGTCTGTGGAGGCAAGGAACTAATGTAGGATAGGTATCAAGACATTTCCCTGCCGTGGTCATAAGAAATGTAGATGATAGTGTCTGCTAATCTGAAACACCTTGTCTTTTTTAGATTGATCCTGCTGTTACAAATTAGTGGTAGTTCCTGAGCTCAGTCTGTATCATGCTCTGGCTGGATACTTTCATGTGAAATAAAAGGTAGCATATATAGGTTACTTTAAATTCATAACAGTGGCTTCCTATCCAAGCCACAGAGGGTTTCAAGTGTTAACGTGCCTAATTAAGTACTGCAACTGTTGCAACACACTGAGATTTTACGTATCTTAAAATGTATTGTTTGCTGCCAGCCATCTTACATTCAGTTCATACTGCTGCTGAAGCCTAGAGACACTCCTGCTGGAGACACTGCATCTCTTCTTTTTCTCATTTTGTTTTCGCAAACTGAAAATCATCATCATTGACATGCTCAGTAGCTCTTTGGGTCTCATCTTCAGCAGCACTCTTCACTTGCAGAATCCAAGGATTGTCTAAGTCCTGGTGTGGTGGTTTATAGTTGCAGTTTTGCCAGAGTGGTCAGTGCCTCTGGTGGGTATCTGTATGAGTCTGGTATTTAATTCACCAGCCCCAGGGTACACCATCCAGTACCAGATACTGGCTCTGTTCATCTGTGAAGCATCCTAGAGCCATGATTTGACAGAGATGAGATGAATACACTTGATAGAATTTCTATCAAATTTGACATACTAACTCATTTATAGTTTATAGACTCTATGCTGCGTGCAGCAGGACAGTTTATGCCTCATGTGGCATAACATCCATCAAAACAAACTTTCCTTTTCTCTGCTTCTCTTCCCCCTCCCTCCCTCTATTTAATAAGCTGAATCTGTACTGAATCCTCTCTATGTAGCTTGTGGCCACAGAGGTTTTGATCTAGTAGTAGCCAGCCTAAAACTGTCACATCAAATTCCTGGCCCCAGGTGTATACTCTGTGGTCAAAAGCACAGTACTGAAAACTAGGTTTCCTGCCCAGCTAGCTGAAGGCTAAGATGCAGCTTTGTTCAGAGCACCAGCTTTTAGGACAGTCAGAACCACAGCCAAGGAAAAGAAATACAGAGTGCCTTGAATGATCTGGAGTCTTCTATTGCCACTGCTTTGACTTTTTATTATTTTAATGTTATGTATCTATCTTCTGTGCAACAGTTGTGCCATGCTTTCCCAATAGAAAGAGTATCTGGTGAGCATTTCCTTTTTTACTTTATGAGACTCCTTGGAGGAGGTTGATCATCCCATTCCACAAGGGTTAAAAGTCATTATGTAAGCACTTCTGGCCTGCTATGTGGTACTGGAAATGAACATACTGGTTGTTTATCTCGTAGGCAAAAGGAGCAAAAAGCTGTCTAAAGAGCCACTGATTGCTAGTGTCATTGCTATGTTCAGAGGCTCTAAAAGAGTATGGCAACTAAAATCTTGTGCAAGACTATGTACCTCTCTAAAAGTACTTTTATTGGCTACTGTAGCTATTCATTGTGCAGCTTTAGTGCCCAAGCTGATCCTCTCCCTACTCCCTGCAGAGTTATTGAGACAGAGCTGGCTCTGCAAGTTACATAGGGATCTTGGGCACCGTGGTCATGAAGTTCCGAACCTAGAGGTACAAGCAGAGGCCTCAGTTACCTGGAGATCATTAGTTACAACATTTGCTGTGGAATTCAAGGATGTCAGCAGGAATTAATCAAGATAGTCCAGAAGGGCTCCCTTCTTTTTTACTATTCCCTTTATCCTTACTGCAGAGCTGAATGCAATGTATGCCAAAAAGCCTACTGAGAAGGGAAGGAGGGAACAGGGAAAGACAATATCAAATTCAAGTACTTCTCAGAAAAGGCCTCTCAACTCTGATACGTGTCAGATCCTAAATTCTTTTTTCAGAGTGGATTAATATAAAGTGGAATGAGGCAGACTGATTCCAGAACAGGTTTTCACACAGAAGTTATTTTACAGTAGTTATTGCAATGTACATGTACTCTGTTCTGCTCAGAATTAACTCGCAAGTACAGGCAAGACCTTCCATTAGACTTCAGTTAATTGCAAAAACATTTAATGAGGGGTAATTAGTTATAAAATCTGCAGTGGCATTTGTAGTTTATTTTGGTTTTGCTTTTCACAAACAATTTGTGAGCTGGCACTAAACCCCTGTATTTTCCAAGCAATAGGGAACCTTGTGAATTCTTCTATGATTGTGTTTGCCCAAGCATTTACACCAGAACTTTCGATGTGCCTGATATGAAGATTGTTAAGGAATAATGAAATCTTTGCAAACAGTAATCATAGCATTACAGATGTAAATTATTCCTGAACAGCCCACTGGGTCACATGAATGTTTGTGACTTTCATAAAGGGAACACAAAGAGAACTGCCAAAGACATAAGACTACACATCCCCATTCTCCTGGATCGTGGCCATCACTAACTTCATTACTATGTATTCGTCCTTCAGTGTACGTTAGTGCTGATATCTAAAGCAACAGGAGAATGAAGTTTCCCATGCATTTTGCGTCATTTCAAATCAATGTTGAGTTTGTCATTGACATTTCAATGGCAAGCACACCTCCCTGTTCAAAAGATGAATTCCGGCATGGTCTCCTTTAGTTAATCCTTTTAAAAGTGCTTAAACATCAGTGGTAGTATTTGGCTCTGCATGCATGATTTCTGGGCAGCTACTCAAAACTTACTAAGCAATAATCTTTTTGTTTAATCATTCACTGCAAACATGTTACATAAAATGGACTCATAACAGAGTCATGAGACTCTTTTTTTCCACTGGTATTGTACAAATGATGAGACTTGAAAGATTTTGAAAGCTAGGCAGTGCAAAATTAAATTCTGCTGTGAGCTGTTTCCAAACCAGTGGAATTTGATGTCCTAGTCTGTCTTTTCCCACATGAGGCGATCATCTTTTGGAAAACCCAGATAATGAAGAATTGATGTACGTTGTTTGGTTCAGTAACAGGTAGGGCAAAGCAGATGTGGTGCGCCATTAGAAGCTGCATAGGCTTTTATGGAGCCTAACCAAGAGAAAACACTTGTGTGCTGCCAAAAAACTTCAACTGATTAAAGAAAGCCATCATTGCATACACACTGAGACAGACTCATGGGTCTGAGATGAGGCAAAACTGCTGCTCTAAGGATCTCAGCAAGTACATCCTACAGACTGGATTATAATACCCTCTACATAGGCATTAGCAAGAGAAACATAGGGAAATACACTGGCACTGCTGTGTGCTCTGTTGGCCAGCAGAGATTTCCCCTGTCTGTCCTTGTGTTGTGCACTTAGAAGGTGCTTGGAGTCATATGATTCTTCTGCCTCCCTGTTGTTATTTCCTGTTTGCCTCTTGCTTACGACAACCTGCTGCCCAAAGGCTGGAATGTGTCACCACTTTCTCCCTACACAATCCGCTCTTCATGCCTATGGTTCGGTTGTCATGAGCCGTCCTCCTCGAGCAGCTTGCTGCGAGCCATGTTTGGCAGGAGACAAAAGCAGTGTCTGCTTTGCAAGGAGACATTGCAAATGAAGTGGCATTAGTTTAGATAAGGCAAAAAATACAGTGATAGAAAATGCAGGTGTGACTGGCAGGCCACTCTGCAATAATTAATGCTGTGTTTGGGCAAGCCTTGGGGTTTATTGTGTAAGTATAAAGCGCTTAGTTGAATAGAAGGCAGTCTGGAAAAACAGGAAAGAAAGAATAAACTTGAGGTAATTCACCATTCAGCAGCACAGAGGGATTGTTCCCGGAGCCAGAGCTGCCACCTTTGACTTCCAACCCCCTAGCAATTGTTCTAGGAACCTGCTTAGAGGAGGGCAGTCTGTGGATGGGCTGAGAGAAAGGAGATGAGGGAAGCTAGTTGTGCCTCTTTCTCTCCAGCTACTTTCTTTCTGGCGGGAGGAGGGTGTGAGAAGAAAAGCAAGAAGAGAGACAACTTTCATCCTGGCAGTTATTCTTAAAAGGTTTCACCTGCAATTACTAAGACCCACCCCCTTCATAAATTTATTTCTTTAATCTCAAAAACATGCCAAACAGTGATTCCCTCTGTTTCACATTACATTTATTGAACATAAAGAGATTGTATAACAGATAAATTGCTTGAAATGGGTCTGTATACATGCATTAATAAGTGTTTGCAAATATATAAAAAGATAAATACACAGACACACCCCTATATACATAATTTAAATGCACACATATTATTTATAGAAGAAATTCCTGTATAAACAGCTGCTATTTGTTCTTCTCGACTGTTCTTCTGGAATGTGAAATAGCAAGTTTATACAGAAGGCAGTATTGTCAGTAGCTGCCAAACTTTTTGAGGGACAAGGAGGAAGAAGATGATGTTTGATAACTTCATGAATTTTGGAAGAGAAAATAGAACAGTAAATTTATCTGGAGGTGGGTACCCGGCAGCACATGAAGGTTTTTGCTGCTTTGGCTGTCCCATGGGAGGCATGCAATACAAAGTGGTTTTTTAGCATGTTTTCCAGTGTGCACCATCCTCCCACTCTCAAATCCAAAGTGGGCAAAGATTTATAGTGTAGGTTAAGTGTAGTAAAAAGAGAACAGGGTTCTCATCAGGTTGTAGGGAACAAATAAATAGGGCATGAAGGAAAAGTCTTACGGACTTCATATGAAGCCATGTGCATTTGTGGGATAATATTTTCATATGATGCTCACGGGTATGTAACTCTGCAATTTCTCTTGTGAGAGAAAAGAGTGAAGATGCCATCTTTACTGGTAGATATTTGTGATGTTTACACATCTATGTCAGAAATAAACATTTCTTCAATCAAATCTAGCTTACACTTGAAGTGATTTTTTCACTGGAGTTTCACACCTGTAATCATGTTCTCATTTGGCTGTGAGTGCAGAAAGCAGCATTAAATGCAGTGATTATTTTTGCATAGGTACATAGATAAGTTGGAAGGGACTCTGGTCCTGTCTAACAGAGACTTGTGGGTCTCATGTACCATAATGGTGCTCTTCAAAGGTGAATGTGCAAAATATAGTCTGTTCTTATAGTTCAATTTATTTATGATTTGTACGGTCTGTGTCTTGCCTAGTAGAAGGAATAAATCTAACTTAGTTGAGAACTAATTCTAAGTACTGTGAACAGAAATCTTTGTTCTCCAGAGCAAGCCACTGGAGCGTGTTAGTAGCACATTTTCCAGATGAACTCCTTCCATGTCTTATTTTGTGACTAGAATGAAGAAACTAAGTCATGGAGACCAAAAGCTTTCTTTTTCCTTAAAAAAAAAGTGCCCTGTGCCAACTGAAAACGTATTTACAGGTCCTTACGCTTCCTGGGTGATGCTAGCCAGACTGCTTACTTCCCTGTTGTTCTGTGTTTGTATCTCTCCATTGCTTCATTGCATTTCATATAAACAGTCTCTTTGTACTGCACATCATAGGGCTTTAGTTTCTGACAAAGCCACAAGCAAGTAGGGAATAAGAAGAGGTAACTGCAAATAAGTAAATTAAGATAACTTACTCTGTGATTTGCAGTCCTATATAATTATGATTGTGCCTGATACAGTGATAAACCTTTAAAAAACATAATGAAGGTTATTACAGCTGCTTTTATACATGGAAATAAACAGAGACAGAAAGATGTCAGAATGTCATATTACAAGACTTTCTGCCTGGACTATTATTAAAGAGTTTTAGCAACCTTTAGTGCTGTACTGAAACACATTTCTTCATGTTTTTCCCCTTCCACTTCTTCTACTTTTTTCTTTTTTTTAAGTCCACATTGTTTTAAATGTATGTTATTGTGATATTTGAGCAGTGTTTATCCTAACACACATGAATGGCTGTGAGCAGAGGTGGGAGAGACTGGAGGTTGTTTTGCTTAATGCAGATTGATCCTGAGTTGTGAAGCTAAGTGAAGGCTTTAAACTTTTAGGGCTTTGTATCAAGGGTCTTAGGCCCAAATATGTTTCCTTATGAAATATCACCTTGAAGAGTCCTGCTGCATAGACGTCTCCCCTACAGCCTTTGTAAGATACCCTGCATCTCTGGAAATTGAAGCCTTCAGAGATGACGTGACACAGTCCAGTGACAACAAAAGTCAGTGGGAAATGCAAAAAACATAACTTGTCTTTTCTAATTCAGCTTTTCTGCTGAACCACAGGCACAACAAAATCAAATGGTCCAGGTGGGAAAATGCAAACACGTATGGGTAGCAGAGATAGTGAAATCCTGTCACAGTCATTTGGCATTACCTTCCCTTGCATAATCCTTCTGTCAGAGCTTGGATGGCAGCAGCACAGGCCAAGTCCAGGTTGAAAAGGGATACTACTAGAACACCTGCTCAAGTCATTACTGAGAAACCTGGAAATTTAAACTAACCTTTCTGCTGCTATGAGCTAATTTGCTCTACTTGCAAATGATTAATTTTTTTAAACAGAAATGCACTGAAGATTGCGTTGGCAAATATAAAATGTTTCAGCCCTGTCCCTTGGTCCCCTTCATTCATCTCCCTTTTTTTATCCTATATCATTGCAGCTTGCTTCTTCAGGGGACTTTACTCTTCTGGACTTTGCTGCGTCTGTGCTGTCTGTCAGTTCAGAGACACTGATCTTAGCAGCTATGAAGATTATAAATGTATTTTCTGGTAAGACTGTGTTGTTTGTCTAAGAAACCATTTATCTAAAACGTCACAGACAAAATATAATATTCCCGCATAATTCTTCTACTCAATGTATTCCCATTGCAATGTTTCATGGAGCTAAGGCTGTGGCTTATTTACCCAATGTGGGCATGTGGCATGCTTTGTTTCCCTGGCAGTTCAGTGGTGGTGGTGTGTTGATGTGCAACTTTTGATCCTGATTCTTCTTCCCAGAACACTGCTGTCTAAAACACAGCTTTCTGATTCCATACGGGTTCAGTCCTGCTTGCTTTTGTGCAGGGGACCTAACTGGCAGTGGGTTGAGACTCTCAGAGTCACTCTTTCATTAGCCTTCACAGCAAGCACTCTCTTTACCCCTTGATTTAACCAGTCTATTCGCTTGAAAGTCTTAAACATAACATATAAAAGTGATCAAAACAGTGGTAAACTATGAGAATGCAATAAAATTACCTTGACTCAGCTTCCAATAGGATTATGAGCTAAAGTGAAGATAAAAGTAACTAACTCTAGCGTGTGATGCCTACTTGGGATTGAGTCCTGCCTTTCCCTCACCCCACCATCTCTTCCTTCTGCTGCATGGCCTGTGCAGGCTCAGGCCTCCTCCATGAGTTTGTTCATTAGCCTTGCAGAAAACTGATGGGGAAAAAAAGGATTTTTTTCTGCAACATCAGTGAGTTGAACTGGTTTACAGAGACATCTGATGAATGGAAGGGCTAGGGTGGAGGTTGAACCATTTGGCTAAACCAGGAATTACACAGGCAGGAGAGAAGAGGTAGAATGAACAACAAGGGAAACAGTTGGAAAGGGGCAAAAAGCCTTGCCTGTTCAGTGGAGGGAATATATTTGATCAATTCAGCTGACTGGAACTACTCTCTCTGTGTTTAGCCTTAATTATTTCTGCTTCCACTCTCCCATTCTTCAGTCAGTCTCTTTTAATTAGTAAGCCCTTCACAGTATCTTGCAGATGGACTCTGAGATACTGCAGGAACATTAACAGTGATATAGTAAATCTAGTACATCCAGCTCTACTCCTGGTAACTGTTGGACTGACTCCTTTAATTAAGTAACAATGTTTGGGGTTTTTTTAGCGTGCATCATAGAATCGATAGCCTCTCTTGTTTAAAGAAAATAGAAGACCGTTGTTCTAGGTAACTTGCATCTTGCATACCAACTTGTGAAGTAGAAACTGGGTGAAAACCACTAGAAAATTGGAGCAATCATTGTTCCATTGTGCAGAAGCAAGACACAGATACGATAGAGGTAGAGGAACAGGCCCCTTGTGTTTATGAAGTTTTAATCTTCACCTCCCCCCAGATTTAGGCTAATCGGATTTTTTTTTTCGTTCTTTGACATGTTTTTGAAACTTAAATGTTAATGACCTGCCACAACAGCCAGTGCCATAGCCCATGTAGACAACTGGTGGTCTGTGTGTCTTTGAGCTTAACCCTTCCAATCAATTGTACAAGCTTTTGTTTGCTGGGAAGTGCTGCTGCCGCTATGTGCAGCGGATGAGGTGTAATAAGTAAGCAGCCGCACTCCATACAGGGACTGATCTAAACCGTGCCTTTGGACACATACCAAATTATTTTGACTTAAGGTCTTTGTGTATTTTCATGTTGGGAAAGACTTACGCCTTTCTTCCTGGTGCAGGGCTAGCAGGAGCTGAATTGTGGCAGCTGAGGTAGCATCTGGCTTGGAAGTTAAGACCTGCCAGCAGCTGAGGGCCATGTAAGGTCTTGGAGAAACACAGTTCTGCTTTGGCATGTAGACAACCCACCAGCCAAAACTGAAGTTACTTCTCTCATGAAATAGGTGTTACTGAAGAATAAAATTAAACCAAAAAACCTCGTTGTGGGGGAAATCATAATTACAAATAAAAAGATATTTATTTTATGGAAGGATTATTAAGAATCATGAAACAGAAAATAAGCCAGCTTGAAGATGCTGGAAGACATTACACCAGAAACATCAATATTAATATAGCAAACTGTGGAAAACATGAAATTAGATAAGGTGCTCAATTGTCAGACGTATCAGTAGGGTCATTAGCAGCAATTACAAAACAGCAGAACTCAGGGTATTAAAACTGAAGTGGAAATAAATATACTTTGTCCTTTTTTTCTGAAGTACAAACCATTTGTAAAGCCCCTAGTATCTTCTATAGCATGGAGTTGTACATGTATTAAACAGAAGCAGGTCTTGTGTGCTCTTGTTGAAATTTAACACTGACAAGTCAGTCTAAAAT
Source organism: Psittacula echo (assembly GCF_963264785.1). Classification (NCBI taxonomy): domain Eukaryota; kingdom Metazoa; phylum Chordata; class Aves; order Psittaciformes; family Psittacidae; genus Psittacula; species Psittacula echo. Next base: position 57,023,687 of record NC_137735.1, read on the forward strand.
ATCTGCAGCACAGTTGGTCAATGTTTGCATGCATGTTTTATGCAGTGGTCCTCTCACTTTTGTGATCTGTCAAATGTCAGCATAGCTATTTACGTGTCAGGATCCCATGCAACTGGCATGTGACTTCATCACCAGTGACAAAAAGTAACAGCACTGCTACAACAGGATCAAACCAACTAAGATCCATGGGAATGCAAGCTGGGCTATCCCCAGGAAACTCATTTTGAGAGACCCTCAGGTTAAGTTCAATCAATCAGTGTGTCTGAGATGACATATATTCTACTTGCATATTTTTTGGACTGAGAGGGTTCAATATATGAACTTTTGGGTAAAAAAAAGAAAAAAAGATAAATTCCTACTGTATATAAATAGTTACCTTTATAAAAGTTGCTTTATCCATAGAAAATTAGGATCCAGATTCATAATTTTCTTTGCACATAAAGTGAGAACGCCCTGCATAAACATCATGTCTCTACACACACAGTGGTAGACTCCTGATAGAACATCGTTGACATTAACAAAGCTACACCAATATACATTAGCTGGGACTATGGTCCATAGGACCTAAGCTACACTGGAAGATAATAGTGATTTCTCTCTCAGGTATTGTTTTGTGAATTCAGCCATTAAAACATGGGAAGTAATTAACATCTCAATATTAAATATTGAAATTTAAAATATTGTTAAAATAGCATGTTAAGCATATAATTTTAAACTTTAATAGGATTGGCATTTGCTTGTACAGTTAAGCAATTCAGATTCTGTGTAACACTGGTAAACGCACAGATTTCACAGAGTTTGTGTACCTATGTCAAACCTGCCATCAGCACCAAGGTATTCGTGTATCACTTGTCCATTCTGTCACATCTAGATTTCAAGCCACATGGTGCAGTTGCCATTCATGTCTTTCTTTGAAAAAGTATTTTAAACTCCGGACACAAATTCAAACTGAATGAGGAAACTTTCCTTCTTCAGGTTCTTATTGTTTCACTTGGCAGTGAGCATTTTCTAGAATAAAGCCCATTTTCTTGTCTGCAGACAGCTCCATTCATGTGGCTGATGCTTTCATTTGCACTTTCTGATTGAGAACTCCCTTCAATTGTCTGAAACAGAAATGAAATGCAATGAAGGCACATGCATGTCTTCCAACCAGCAGCCACTGGACTTGGTTCCCATTAGGTAGCTCTGACTCTCCTTTTTCAGTGGCACAACTTCTTAGCTTTGAAAGGAATTGAACTGAATGTATACAAAAGTCTGTAAGAGGAGTCTGGCACCCCAAATCCAGTATAACTTAGACAACCAATAATCCATAGGGTCTCTGCCTGAATTACTACATCCCTCGGCAGCTCAGATATTGCCTTCACACTATTCACAGTATCACTGAAAAACTCACCAAGGGACAGCTCAATGAGCTTTCCTATAAACATGGTGGGTGCCAGGTTTTTAAGGCTGCGAGAAGTTATAGATGATTTATCCAAAGCTGGGGCTGCAACCTAGCAAGTTCTAATTTGGATGCATGTCAGCCATTCATACTCAGAATGCTATGGTGGAAACAAAATACTTGGCATTCTCCGAAAACTTGGACACCTTCCAGGCTGAAGGCTTGCTTAGAAAGCCAAATATCCATCAGTGGCATGCAATACCCAGAACTAGTAAAATTGTTGACTGCTGACTTCACAGTTTTGTGCAGTCCAAAGTCTGGTTGGTCTTGTTTGCACACAAGGCAGACAAGGTGAGGGGCTTGTCTATAACACGATTCTTGTTGTAGGTCTGTATTACTCAGCTCTTTTTAAATTTGCCCTAGTAACACAATCCTCTCAGGTTTCTAGTAACGGGTTATGTTCTGAGCTCAGTTTCAAGGCACGGAACTACTCACACCACCAAAAATGAAGGTGTGCTCTACCAAAGTGATTTATACTTGCTTTGCCCAACACCTATCTGAATAAGAGTTAAAAAAAATTCAAAACATACTTTTCTTTTATACTGTGCATTTGCAGATGCATTATTCTCTGTCTTCATTCCAGTGGCCTCTTCAATTTCTAAAAAACCAATAAAATAATAAAGTATAAACTGGGGTAAGTAAGCATACAGTCAATTTAACAGCTGGCTGAAGTAAAGAATACCTAATCAGCTATTCCTCTGAGCATTTATCACACAGAAGAGTAACTGAAGAATGATGAATATTTCCTAAAACAATTCTCTGAGGCAACGTGATTAACGTATCCAGACTGTGTAGCTTGGGGGTGTTTAAGAAAAAGAATTAAATCAGAGGCTTGACTGTAGCATGGGGGTTCAGACAGACCTTTCAGAGCTGAATTCTCCCTTTGTCCAGCTGGTTCATGCTAGTCTAACTCCAGTTGTTACAATCTCAGGAGATGGGAGCATTCAATGTCAAATGGGCTTGAAGAGTCCTTATGCTAATAGTATACCTAGTGTACATTATTTTCCCCTAGATAGGTCCCCAGGAAGAAGATAAATGGAGCCTGAAAACCTTCAGGCTAAATTTGAGTGAGGCAATCATGTTCCAGTACGCCAGTTAAAATAAAACAAAAAGGGTAGAGCACCTTATGGAAAGTTTCAGCAGTGTCTTTCAAGGCCTGTCTGAATGAATATATATGCTCCTTAACATATAGCATATGTGACCAGAAATGAGTAGTAACACTATGTTTGTAAGCGAAAGGATCAAGAGCAGGATTTTGCCTGGAAGTCTGGATGAAGTACATATGGAGTTTTTTATTTATCTATAACAATTGGGATTAAGAACAGCAGTTTGGACAAGCGGTGAGAAATGTAATTGATTACTTTCTCTTGCATATAATGGCCTAGATTATGGTGGCAGGTGTTTCTAATGGGTCATCTAGAAACAAAGAAGAGCGTTCCTTTGAGCACCAAAGCATACATACCTGTGAGAAGCGCATCGATTGTCTCCACTACGTGTTTTGCATCTTGCATTGTGAAACACATTGGTGGTTTAAATTTCAGTATATTTCTGTGGGGTCCATCTGCACTAAGAAGGATTTGATGCTCCTTCAGCCTGTGGAAAGAGGAAACTTCTGTGTTAGGCACAGGTACAAAACTATATTGTGACCGAGTTAGACTTTGAAACTGTTTTTTTTTCCTTGTGCTATGTTAGCAAAAGCTACACAAAGTTAAACTGAAATTAATGACTAACTGCTGGGGAATATTAGGAGGGTTTGATCACTGCACACAGTTTTTAAAAGCCACTTACTTGTAAATAAGGTGAAGGGCTTCAGCTGTGGCTGGTGTTCTTTTTTGTTGATCTTTTACCAGATCCACTCCAACAAACAATCCAACACCCCTGGAGCAGAGAAAAAATACAAACCAGTAAAACCCAGTGTCAGTAACCCCAGCCTCCTGCTGCAAGAAAATGCAAAACCTGTTTCTAAAAACTACAGTTCCCTTCCCTGGGGCACAAGGGAGAAAGAGCAGGAAAGAAAGGAGGGTGTTCTCTTTGGCCATCTTTTGGCACCGGCTACTTCAGATGATCAAGCAGGATAACAGGTATTTCTGGATAAATAAATTTAGCTGGCTTATTAAGGATACGTGGCCAGTTAAGACAGACAGAATAATATTCTTTCTCTCTTACCCTGCAAGCCTCAAGCCAGGGAGCTCTGGAAGACAAATAACCAAACCTAAGAACTAAAAAAAACCCTCACAACTCAATACCCTCTCTTCCTCCCCCAACCTGAAGGCAGTTTTCATGGTAGTAACATGAGATGAGGAGAAGCCACACTAACATCTCCAAGTGAAATGAACCAGACATTTGAACAAGATCCAACATCCCAACAGTGCACTGACAATTAGGCTATCACATGCGGATGGTTCTTCCTCCTGCTCTCTCCGAGAGCTTTTCTAGTGACTACACTTCAGAGCTGAATTCTGAAGCTGAATTCTAAGTAGATGGATGGACAACTTTGAAAAATATACTGCCTCACAGTATCAGTTTTGTGTCGTCCAATTAAAACAAGGTGTAGCATAACCATGACATAATGTTTCTGTGATCCCAGCACCCCCAACTTATTTATTTTTCTAGCAGTTATTATTCTTCTCTGACGCTGCTGTAAGGCACTCACCTGATATCTCCCACTAAGGGATGTTTCTCCTTTTGCTCAGCCAGCAACTCCAGGAGATAATTTCCTACATGTGTAGCATTTCCTTGGAGATCTTCTTGTTCTATTACCTCCAGCACAGCCAAACCAATAGCACAAGACACTGGATTGCCTCCAAACTGATAGTAAAGACAAATAGGAAAACAAAACCCATCAAGAAACATTCAACTATGCCTATCCTTCACTTCCCCTCTCCGGATTGGCATGTTGTGAGGAATGCTTGAAGAGGCAGAGATTTTATGCCATTCAGGCTGTGGAGCACCATCCCCTACACTCTGGGCAGTGTTAAGAGGCCCAAGGGAGGGGCTACCATTTCCCCTGCTTTGAGTTTCAGTAATTCGAAGATTTCACTGCTGAAGTGTTCAAGCTGCTCTCATGGTTTGACTATTACATGTGCAGGCAAAATACTCCTGTCAAGAGCAGTGGGTGGGTGATAGATCTGCTATTTCTTGAACTAGAGGGTATAAACTCCATTAAAAGCTGGGGATTCAAGGTAGCTGGGAAGAAGGCTCAGTCATAGGAGCAGAAAGAGGACTTGGTAAATGAGAAGAAAGCTACTTCTCTGTGGCATGCATGCAGCTCAGATGTTTGGTGGTAAACAGTCACCTTTGTTATTGTTAGCGTTTTGTTAGGTGACAACTGCAGAGCAAGGTCTGCCAGGGTACACGTGCCACCAACACAGAGCCTGTCCTAGAAAATGAGATTTTACATGGCCAACATTCCAGAGCAGGGAGAGAGAGAGAGAGGGAAAACAGAATTTATCTGTACGGATGTGCGCTGAAATGCATGGCTTGCCACAGAGCTAGTGCTGGTTCACATTAAGATATATCACTTGATACAGAACATATTTAAAAGCCTCTCCACTTGCTTTTAGATGTTAAACTGTGGTTGACTCTCAAGTAATGTGATGCGGTGATGGATGCAGATGTTAGCTATATCACCTGAACAACTTCTAACTGCTAAATGCAGACCAAAATAAAAGAAGGTAATCTTTCACACAAAAACTTACTGTATTGAAATACTCCATTCCAGAAGCACCAAAACTTTCAGCGATTTCCCTTGTTGTGACCACACAAGACATAGGGTGGCCATTGCCAATGGGTTTTCCCATGGTGACAATGTCAGGCACAAAGTCTTCGCCTTGCAGCTGGAATGCCCAAAAATGCTTCCCAACTCTGCCAAAGCCAACCTGGACCTCATCAGCTATGAACACTCCACCCACCGCACGCACATACCTGAAAACAAATAGAATAGCTGCAATGACTAGTGCTGCAGTACATGTCTCAAGCAGGCAATCTGTGACAGGGGAGCTTCTACTACAGAAATTCTTCGGTGAGAGACCAGGTTAGGAAAAAAGAAAGGATGTGGCTGCTGAAACGCAGCTATAGCTATTTCAATTGATAAAATTTTCAGTTTGCTAAGCGTTAAGAAAAAAATCTGATACGTTGATGCAAAATGGTACTGCAGGATTCTATCTATGAAGGTTCAACTTCATCATCCATCAAACTTGTGGCCTAAGTATTAAAGATAGAAAAGGAAAGACAATTATCCAGCTAAAAACAACTGGTCAGCTAATGTTCCATTAAAAAAAAAAAAATAGTGGAATCATACTCTTCAAAAAGTAGAAAGGAACCACAGATAGCCAAACCCAACCAAGAGAGAGAGCTTAATTGAGCCTACAGTGAGAAACCTGTTTCTTTAATTCATTTTCCAGTTACGCCCTTTTGAAGTGATGTACGTACTCTGCCACTTTCTGGAAGTAGCCCACAGGTGGAATTACTTGGCCTCCACAGCTCTGCATGGATTCAGCTATGAAGGCAGCAATCTACGAGAAACAAACTCAGGTGAGAACTGTGCTCATCTACTTGGCCTTTACACAAATATCTAACAACCTAGAAATACATGTTTCAATGTGTGCTTTAATTTAACCACGCAATGGGTTGGACAACTGAGGCCTCTTGAGAACAGCTATGGCTAAAGAATTTATTCATTTTGTAATCTGGGGTGCCCAAATTTGCAGTAGCCAGGGCCACTTTTGCAACCTGATAGGAAGACAAGGACCTATATTAAGCCCTAGTCCTACAGCTCTTGAAGTGGAAGACACTTACTGATGTCAGTGGATGTTAAGATTAGGCTCCTGGGAGCTCCGCAAACTTATTTACAGATTTCAATTTACAGGAGACACACAACCATGTTGTGTGTGAAACTCTTGTTTCCCCAAAAGGTTAATGAACTTTGCTTAATGCCAAGGCTGTCCCGTAATGCATGTATGTGGTGATCAGCTTTTTTTTCAATCCTGAACACCAGCTAGAGGTGGGCAGAAGCTGAACTGTAAAATGACCTGAGGCTACGCTTTGGGCACCCCTGCTTAATGCAAGTAACTACACAAGTAAAATGTCAGCATGAGGCACTTGACAAAAGAGGAGAACAATTCTATAGATGAAATAATTCCAGTTGCTAGGAATGAAAAAGAAAGTTATTTCAAGTCAGTAAGGGTAAGAGCAGTGGATCAGATACACTGGAACATCAAAATTCGTTTCTTGTCAACAGCAGAGGTCTATGCAGCAGAGATACAATATTACCCCAAAGTCTCGGCATAAGTCTGCTATTTAAGGGATTGCATCCCCACACCACTTGTGAACCCCTCCCTGAGCATCAAGAGGTCTCTCTGGGCTGGTGCAGTCTTCCTGGAAACAAGGCCGAGCAGTAACGTGTAAAGAACCATACACTATATTTGAAGAGGCATGCTACGGCCAAAGAGTACGAAGCTTCCCATAGCATGTGAGGCTTAGACTTTAGCACAACTTGTCCTGCCACAGGTCTATGTCATCAAAACCTAAGAAATATGCAAAAGAAAGGAAACAAGGGAAGAAAAAACAAAACTATCCGTTAGTAGAGAATAAAAAAAAGTTGATGAAGAAACTAAAAGAGTGATGTAAGTGCACTGGACTAGATGAGAACATGTTGTTCCAACCCCCACTGAAGTCTTCTGGGACTTCAGTGGGCTTTGGATCAAGCCCTACATGTCTCAAAACTCTAAAGCCATCATACAAAACATTAACATGCATTTTAGGTAAACTTGTTCAGAAATAGTCTGTTTTCGTCAAGGTCATATTGTAAATGATAGGAAGGTATACATTTTTAGATGACTACAGAGTTACTTAAGCTACTAGACCTGGAAATGTATCAAGATTTTATCCAGCATATTTATACCTCCGTATGTCCTGGAGACTTTGATATAGCCTTGCTAGAATTTGTACAGTTTCTCATCTTACTTCAAAGTTTGCCCTAAGATATTCGCAATTTACTGATTCAATGCATGAAATGATAAATCAAACTGCTTTGGTTGTATGTGCTTATTTACATCTGTATTATTGATCCCTTCATTGTTGCCTAGAAATACTGTGATAAAGAGCATCAGGTAGAAAAACGGGCTATTATTTTGAACACAGAACCCAGCACAGAAGATGAAGGATGGGGGGAGGCAAGCAAAACTGAGTAAAGAAACATGTCCTCAGTTGCCTGTTTCAAGCCCCCATGCCACACTTAACAGATGAAACCTCAGCATTTACAGAGCACAAAACACACACCTTACGTCCATTCTTCTGTGTTTCTTCAATAATCTTTTTCACCTCTTCAGCATAAGCACTTGCTGGATCTGGGTGGTCTTCTCTGTATTTCCCTCTGTAGATATCTGGAGAAGGAGCCTGAAAAGACCAATTTTTGAATTATTTTTTTTTTTAAGCCCATCCTTCCATGAAACATTTACTTTCTTTTCTATTGCTCTGCATTTTTGGTCTTTCCACACAGAAAAATAATAACCGTACAGCCTGAATTTCTGCATGGAATTCCAAAAATGCTTACAAGAGCTTAAACTCAATCCAGGCCTGTGATGTGTTCAACAACTGCTGAAAGAGCCATCATCTACATTGTCCACCTTTCAAGACTGTCCCTCCTCTCCCCCAAGACACAATACTGAGTCCTTATCCATCATCTTATTTCAGATTCCTGCAGGAAGATCCATTTCTACAACTGGAAAATGGGGTTTTCCAGTCTGTGACTTCCCTTCCAGTGTCCTAGTCACAGTACAAATCTGTATGACTTTCCAGCTTCTACAAACAGTTCAGTAAATAAGAGAAAGGAAGTGGTATAAAAAGGTGGCTACTACTTCAACGGTGTGCTTAATGCAAGGAAGTCTAGCTAGGAAAGACCTGCTTGGTGTACATCTCTGGTCTGAAAATGATTTTTGCCTTTGTAAGATACACAAGATCATGCAGAAAATCGAACTGTACTGCACTCATTTGGACACCCATGAGCACTATACCCAGACCTGTGTGAATCTGTGGGATCTGCCTTTCCCATTTTTGGAAGTAGACTCAAATGTCCTGCGTATCTTCATCCAAACCAACACAACAGATAGTGGCTAATTTCTTCAAACTTTGTAACATATAGTGCAGTGACTCAAGAAACTTGTAGCATTGTGAAGGAAATCAGACTCACAGCTGCATGCCCTCTTAGAAATCCAAAAGCAAACAATTTTACTGTATTTAATAAACAGCCAAGTGTATGTACTCTAGCATCAGCAAAACAGAATGAAAGTGTATTTACACCAGCAGTGGGTAATTCAGTATGCTGCATAATGAGCATAAAAATGACAAAAAGCAAAAAACCACACTTACCACATGTACAAACTCCTTCTTGCTGTCCTTTCCCAGCTGATTAAATTTATAGGGACTGATGTCAATCAGAGATGTAACATGGCCATGGTAAGCACTGTATAAGTGTTAAATATCGAAGTCATTTTTCACCAAATGTATAGAAGAGCTAAATTTACAGCTGTGCCCATAAATAATCCAGAACAAACAACTGTATCTGCAACACAGTAGCACTGTTTGTTAAGTGATCTTGATTTATTTATTCAGTCTTTTTCTCAAAGACAACGCAAAATTGCCATTGACTTTAATTCACTAGCAAGATTGGAACCAGGAGGCTTTTTTCTTGCATAAAATCAAGTGCCAGCATGGGGACAGACCAAGACGACATTCCCTGGACCACACTACCTCTAAGGCGGCTGTCCTAGCAACCTTACTTAGCAGTGGAAAGATGTGTCCAGCTCCCTCATTTCCTACATGTGGGGACCACTCTGGCCAACCCAAGCTTTGCAGACTAGACCCCAACACCGTTGCAGAGACTCTCAAGAACGTGCAGTGCATTTGAAGGTGAGGATCTTCTGCAGCAGCAGCACATTGCTATCTGCCCTGAAGACTCTACAGGCTAGAATGTTTGGCTGAAGCCACTTTCAGGGTAAGTATGAATATTGTTTGAATGTAAAAGCCTTATATCACACAGTATTCTAAAGCTGGTTACTACCAAGGCCAATTTGATTTAGAAACAAGGAAACAGTCTTTTGAGCCTAAAGCATGTATCAGCTTCATTCAGGGAACAAACACTCTATTTCAGCCATAAACTTGAAGTGAAGGGAACCTCAAACCAAATCAAAGACATGCCACACAAATAGGGTAGAGAGGATGTGGTTGAACTCCTTTGTGTTCTTTACAACTTTCTACTAGCTATCAAAATCTGCTAATGAACACTAAAAAAGGACAGAAAGCCTTCCTTGACTGGGATGGTAGCTATGGTATAAAAGCCTGCAGAGCGCGGGAAGCAGGGCAAAGAAATATCTTGTGGTGTTCAGGAAGATGTTGCAGTAAAACAGTGACAGAGCCAGCTCCATCCTCAGCCTCTCCTGGTGGAAGCTACTCTCAATGTCTCCAAATCTTGGCCACGAGTCAAGGAGAGCTAACAGGGATCTGAGAATGGCTGAGTCAAACAAGTTTTGTGCCGTTCAAATAGAGACATGTGCTCTTGCAGTTGCTCTGGCTGAACTTTCTAATCATAACCTGAGAAAAACACCCAGGCCTACAGCTGCATCTCAGCAAGGGAAACCCAGAGACATGGTTGGACACTTTCCCCACAGGCTGCTCAGTGCCTCCTGATTTTGGAGCTGCTTGGTTTTGTGCACATACTTGTATTCATTGAAAGACAGCTTAGCACCAGTGCAGCACTGCTGCGGAGTTACAGGATCTTTCTTCTTGCCCACTGAATATTTACTTGTACAAAAAGAAACATGTTCCATAGAGTGTGATGGACAGAAAGCCCTTTTCCAGAGCAGCCCTGTGGTCAGACCAATCATTGATGTTGGAAACCCACATTCAAGGCTTTGGCCTGAATTGCTTCAGGAGTCTCTGTGGGAAATGCCCTGTAACAGGTGATTGGCCTTTTGAGGTACTGACAAGCTTATTTTCCAGAGATCTTCAAGACTTGTGTTTATCCAAATGTGGAAAAGGGATTTCCTGACCTGTTTTAATATGAAAGCAACAAAGCTTTTCTTTCAGCAGGCAGTGAAGTACAAACAGCAGGGGGTTACTGCAAAGCCACTTCTGAAGTAATGGCAGGAGTTGCTGGCTGCATTCATATAAGCTGCTCTACGTACTTACTTTTCAAGGGTGATCACATCGTGGTGCCCATGGTACTGCCGAGCCAGTCGTAAAGCAAGATCATTTGCTTCAGACCTGCATAATAACAGATACAGCCACAAAATAGTGAGGAAGGGCTTCCAATTAAAATGGGATTCTCATATAGAAGATGAAACACGGGATTAATGGATATAATAACACAGCAGGCTCTGTTACCATACAGATTACAATGCTAAGGTTGAGACTAAATGCCATGTAAGAGGGCGAAGAAAAAATGGTTCTTTGTATAAACAGCAAACAAAGAGATGCTTTCTTTCCTTCCCCTAGTTTGCTTGTAGACATTTATCTCCTCTTGGTACAAGTGAGACTGCTTTGCAGCTGAGAGTGCAATGCAGCCACAAACCCTCAGAAAGCAATAGTATGCCAACCCCATCTCCCACCCTCCATGACGTCTCCGTCCTCCCCAGTGCTTACACCATCAGGCATCAGAGAATGTAAATCTGCTCCCCAGATGAAGACTCAAACTTCTAGTCTGACCTGCAACAGTCCCTCTGCTCACAAGTCCCTGCAGGTTGTCTGTTCTGGCAAAGTAAGCAATCACAGAGTGAACGGACCGCCTAAAAAAAGACTACTCCTTTCCAGGTCATATGTCTATTTACAGACTGCATTCACTACTCTGTACCTAACATTCACCAATTTGCAGTCTAATTTGCTTTTCTTGCCTTTTTCCCCCTTGTGTGCATAGCTTTCAGCAAACCAGTTTTATGTTTTAGCTGTCTTGCATTAAGCATATTAAACATGACAGTACACTACTGGAAATATTTTTGTTGCTTATTACTAAGTCCTAGTCAGTAAGATTTAGACCAAGCTGTTCCGTGCCCATCTCGACAGCTGCCAAGTAGTTATAATGGAAAAAAACAAACAGTCAGACGTACCCAGAATTAACAAAATAGCAAACAGAGAGTTTCTCGGGCAGGGTGGCTGTGAGACGCTGTGCGTACTGAACAAGGTTGTCATGCAGGAACCGGGAATTTGTATTGAGCAGTTCCATCTGTTTTGTTGCGGCCTTTATCACATACGGATGACTGTGGCCAACTAGAGAGGAAAATAATTAGTTGTTACTAGCAAGCAGTCAGTTATTGAACCACAAGGAGATTCAGAGAAGCACTGTGAACATCATCACTTGGAAGAAGCATGTTCTGATCCCTATTAGAAATTAAGGAATAGGAACATTCTTACAGGTTAATCTGCTTACCATGTGCAACATTGTTGATACAGTCTAAGTATTTTTCTCCTTTCTCATCAAACATATATTGGCCCTGAGCACGCACTATCTTCAGAGGGTCCTTGGCAAAGAAAACCTTGCAGGAAGGTCTAAAAACAAAATTAAAAATTATAAAATAACATCATTTTAGATTTCTTAGTTGCTTCCCTTCCTCTGAGTGTTGGGGAGGGATGCTTTTTTCTCAGCTCTGGAGACAACTGCCTCCCTCTGCAATGAGCTTGTGAGAGGTTCAGATGGTGGGTGTCCTGGCTTAAATCACGACAGTGGGCAAGTGGGGCTCTTGCTGAAATTAAAAACAGCCCCTGTGCCCCTCCTCAGGCACAGTGGGAACAGAAGTAGGTCTTTAATAAGGGTGTATTCAAAGCAGGATTCTGTCTGCAAGTGGTTTCACAGGAGCATAGTGACTGCAGGTCATTCCAGGTCCTTACATGTCCTGCTGTGTTTCTAGGCTGTAGCTGGGTTTGTTGACATGGCTTACAAACATGTATTGGCAATTAACTCACTGGGAATAAATTTATGTTGTTAAACATTGCTTTATACAATAGCCAAAAACTCATTACGCAATGGATGACTACCATATAGAGGTCACATTCAAGAACAAAACAGTAATGCTTTGCAGGCTTTATTTTCAGAGGTACTGAGCACGTCTTAAAACCCTCACTCACTTCTTCCTGACTGCTTTGGATAAAATCTTTAAAACCAGCTTTTTATAAGAACCTACATCACTTCCAGCAAAATTTAGACTCCTTGTAAAATTATCCAAAGTACTCTCTCCCCCTCCCAACCCCCAATGGGAACATGCCAATGTAATTATGTTGAATGATATTACTGAGCAGAAGGAAAGCTCTCTGAACTTTTGGTAATGTTTATGTGACCTTGGATAAGCACAGTTGTTTCCAGGTAACTCAAGAGTTATTGTTGGGTATTTTGAGATTCCGAAATTGCAAAGCCTAAATGTGACCCCAAGAAAGTGAAGTTGTTTACTTTCTTTCTCACAATTTCCAGCACCCTTGCACAGATCTTTTCTGACATCCTTAGCTACTGCCCCGGTACACTTCAAAAGAAAGGGATGCACACCATCATCATCATCTGCCACACCTTGACCACAGATTTTTCTTCTACAGCAGGTCAGTCTGATTTGTGAAAGTTTCTTTTTGGCTGCCCAGCACAATCTGATCCTCTGATCCTTGCACAGGCAAGTCTTGTAATATTGAGCTGGCCTCAAAGAGAGGCTGATGTGTCAGCTTCATGATGACGACTTTTTTGAATCTTTAGTGAACTTTCTATATATGCCACACATTTAAGATGCAATCAGCAAATAGCCAGTACTGGTTTTAGCAATCTGGATTTTCACTTGGTAATACCTACCAAATAAAAGAATTATAGCTGCACATTCTGGTGTAACTAATATTATATTGCAACACAGTGGGATCAGATAAATGCACAGCCAGGAATATTGCTCAGGTCACAGCTGCTAGCAGCCTTCCTGCATTTCTCCCACTTAGACTCAGCTTAAGAAAACTCCTCAGCTTCATTTAACACAGACGTCTGTTTTCCAGGAGCATGCAGTTTATTCACAAAAAAACCCCAAAATAACCAAAACAAAACCAAACCCCCAAACCCTGCACAGCTGCGGTTTAGACATACACCTGGGTACCACACTCAGGTTGCTTGCTCTGATCTCTAAAAAACTGACGTAGGGTTTGATGTACTGTGGTTAATGACCGCACCCTCCCACCGCCGTGGGAATTAGAGGCGGACGGAAGATCTGGCAAGATGAAGGGCTGACGAACCGTGCCCCCTCCCAGCTCTCCCGGAGGGAATGCCCAGCGCTGCCAACCCCCAGCAGTGCTCAGCGGGGCCGTCCGGGCAGTGGCACCGCCGGGGATGATACGGCAGCCACCGCAGACCTTCCTCCACCTCATCCTCCCGGCCCCGGCCGCGCTCCCAGCCCCTACCCGATGTGCTTCCTCCGTAGGGCGAGGGTCTCAGCCTTGCTGTATCGCTCCTCCATCCCGCCGGCACGGCACGGCACAGTACTGCACGGCACGGAACGGCACGGCCGGGGGCTCGCCGCCTCTTAAACCGGCGCTGCCCCCCGCCAAACTCCTCCTCCTTGCCTGCCCCCTGCTGCCTTCCCCGGCGGGACGGGACGGGACGGGACGGGACGGGACGGGAAAGGACAGAACGTCCCAGCCGCTCACTGCTCTCCGCGGGGGTTCTTTTCTTGGGGGGGGGCAACTCATGCTTGCTGTCTAGCTACGCCCCCCGCGCCTTGGAGCTTTTCCAGCGGTGCAGAGCGGCACAAACTGGCAACACAGCCGACTTGCTGCGGAGGAAGAACGGGCGGCCACCCCTCTCCCACAGGCGACACGCGACGGACCGGCGGCTGCTCGCCTTTCCCCGGTCACCGGGCGGGCAGCGCACTTGTGCGGCACACGTCCCTGAGGGGGGGCACCAAGCAGCTGATTCAGTCCAAATTAGTGTCATAATCCGGGGACTTTTACACGTCCTTATCTCTCGGAACCTGTCCATAAGTGTAGGCTGAGGGATACTTGTATACATCCATCAAAGCCAGTATCCGTATTTCTTGTAAAGTGGGGCAAACTAGGAAGAGCTATGGATTTCTATGTTTTTATACACATAAGTAGGAAGGGGCTCTTATCCCTGGTGCTCTGATGTATTGGTACACCCTTTTTTAGTCTAGGCAAGACCTAAATATAACTAGTCCTATGATCTCCTTCTAACCACACTGTCAATATAGAAGCAATTTGCTTGAATGTGGCATTGCTTCATGGTTACCCTTGATAACCCTCTCACTGGACATCAAAGCCTGTAAGAAAAAGAGAGGATGATTTCACAATGAAGAAGGGCAGAATTCACGTCAAGAGGCGTTGCCTTTCAGAACAGCGAAGCTCCTGGTGGAGCCCCATAGCTTTACCTTCTCCCTGCCAAGATGCACTCTCTCCTCCCCTGGAGGCTGCTCCTTGAGCTGCATGGGCAGAGAGCAGCAAAACCCGCGCCCACATCCCCACTGCCCCATCTGTAGCTCGTCTATGCCACCTGCAGAGCTATGTTTGGAAGAGATTTCAGAGAGCGTATGTAAAGCCACCGACTTCCTGTGCTGATGATGCTTGTCTTTTCTAGATCAGTATCCAGTCAGTCATCCCAAATTTTGCAGATGGAAGAAACACTTCCTGATTTTTCCATATTTTGTGTCTCTGCCAGTAAAACACCTTTCTGCTTCTGCAGTCAAGCATTTCTTTTCCTACAGGCGTTTTCTTGAGCTTCTTCAGACAGTGTTAATTTTGAAGCTCCGCAGCTTTCACATTCCTGCTCCACTGGAAACCTTGCCTCACCCAACCAACAGAAGAGCCCTGTCACAGAAGTGGTAGGAGGCACCAGTAGCGACACCTCTACATCCCAGCAGAGACAGCAGCTGCCGATCTTCAGTGCCTTGCCCAGGCAGAAGAAAGCATGGACTTAAAAAGTAGGAAGGAGCTGTCAACACTGTCAGCTAGGGCAGTATTGTACAGCCAGTAATGAGATTCACTGGTGAGTCTCAAGAAGATAACAGGCATTTAGATCTGCTGACATCCAAATCAAGCCTAGGCTAGAACCTGCCAGGAATGCTTTCTGCAGTGTTTTGCCATTTTACCCATATCTCTGAAAGGTGGGGAATAATACTTAGAATAGGGTAGATGTGGTTCAGTTGTACACATTGGACCTAATTGCAGTCCCTTTGTGACAGTAATGTAAAGGAAGGCTGGTACTGAAGGGCAGCACATGAGTCTGTGAGTCAAAAGGCATCTCAGGAGAGATGATTTCCCTGCACCCGCCAGTGCCTGCCATGTGCTGGTGCCCAGCACAGCCTTGTTCCTCCTCTGGGGCTGCTGGGAGCAGTTACATGGAAGAATTTCAGTTGTTTGTGCTGAGCTGCCTGGTCTTGCTTGCACAGAAACCCTGGACCACAAACAGATTTAAGGGATATGCATGCTACTGTGCTTCTGCTCCTTTACAGGCATGCATCAGCAGCCAGCCCTGCTTGTATCAGGAGGTTTTGTTCCAGGTTTAACAAAAGCAAGTTTGTTCACAGCTGGATTAGTAATTGCTTGAGTCAATATTAAACTTCATAAGAAATGATCAGAGTGGTAGGTGAAGTAGCTTGTTGTGGGGGGAGGGTTGCTTCTCTGTTCCTTCACAGCCATGGTTGCTTCTCTGTTCCTTCACAGCCATGCAAAGAGGCATAATAACCAAGCAGATAGCCCGCCCTCTTGGCTCATGGTTCTTGCACACGCTTTTGATATTATCAGCAGGATCAAGCCTGCCAAGTCTCATGTGTAGAGCAGAGGAGGTCTTTCCCCTCCATTTAGCAGTGTGATCCTGCTTGAGACAAGGCTTTCCAGCATCTTGTCACTTGGCTGGTTTAGACCTCTCCCACTTGGCCTTGTACTGCTGTGGGGTAAATACTAGCAGCTATTTCTCCATGATGTAAAGAATTATTAAAATAGGTGTGGGGGGGTTTTGTACTTTGTTTTTTAGACTTTTTTATTTATTTTTTTTTTTTATTTTTTTTTAAGAAACATGGCTTTTTCTCTGTCTGATTTCTGAACATTTTAATTGATTTTTTTCCCACACTTGGGTATGGGTTTTTTTTGCTGGCAGGGTACCAGCAACCAGCAGCCCGGTTCCCTGCATGAATGATGAAAAGGAGTAACTGTTTCTAAGAGCTATGTGAAGTATCCAAGTAAGGTGCTTTTGTCTGCCTATTTAACTGTTTAAGGAGTTACTGTACCTCTGAAAAACAATCTGTTGCTGGTTCATCCTGAGAAACAAACCCATTATAAATCATCAGTGGGAAATGATCTGCAATGAAGATTCATTTCAATACAGAAAGGTAAAGACTGATGAACAGTACTTACCTGCACCTTCCCAGGGATAGCCAGCTGCTTGATATTTATGCTGAATGAGGAATGGACTTGCCTGCAAGTTGATGTGGTGATCAGCCCTGAGTCAGTTGAACACAGAGTGTGTTAATTGCATACAGATAGGCACAGGGGAAGACAGGGAAGAGTGAGGTTAAGTTATTTACTGAGCTTCATGGCCACATCCCTTTCCAGAGCCATTTGCTTACTTGCTGGGTCCTGAATTATTTTTGTTGAGGATCATTTCAGTGCTGAATATTCCATATCTTTAAATGCAAAATGTATCATATACACCTCTTTCTGATACAAGCTAATTGATGTAATGGAGTAAGAGTTGACATTTTATGTATTTTTTTGGCTGTATTTGCTTTTATCGGTTTTATCTCAACCAGCATCAATTAAGTCACAACAATCTTAATATGCCAAAGAGAAGAGAGATTCTAAAAACTTGCAAAAAGTTCCAAGTTATTTGTTGGCTCCAGGAGGGAGCAGCCAGACAAAGGTATGCCAGTGAGAGCTCATGACTGCTCCGCGTAGGTGTGTGTACTTTGAAAACTCAGTCAAGCAGTAACCTGCACATACAAAGATAATCAGGTTGTTTATTAGTTATTGAACATTCTGCCTTGGTGTAAACACATGAAAAACCTGCATCTTAGTTGATGTGACAGGAACTCTGTCTGCCTTTGATCTCAGATGCAAACTAAAGTAGCTTTAGTACAACTATACTAGCAGGCTGTAATCTCTGAGGTTTGTGTACAGTATTTTCTTGAACACTACAGGTCATGTGGATATATGTGTATGCATGCAAATATTTATATATACATGTATATAGACACATACATACATTCAAGCTCCAAGTTTTGAGCAAGAATCCCAAACCACTATATTTTTGTACTGCAGCCAGGGGAAGGGACAGGAGAATGCCCTGTGAGTACTCTGGCTGGAAATTAGCAGAAGCTAACAGAAGAGAAGACAAGTTAGTGACCCTGGGAAGACAGAAGGACTGTGGCTGCAGGAGCATGACTTGCTTTGGCATGTTCTTGCTTGTTTGCTTTTAATACTTGTTTGGGTCTGATTGTTACTACTTGCTGGAGCATGAATGCTTTGTCAGCTCCTTATGTGAAGGAATGGCAGAGGGAAGTCATGTCCCATGAGTGCAATAGGATGTGAAGGCTATATGGTGTTGGTTATCTGAGGTTTGACTTTACAGGCAGTAATGGGAAACCCATGGACAGTTAGCTCTAGCTAACTGCACATGCAGCATGGCACAGAGCAGCTGTACTTGGCATTGCTGGGTGCTTCCTTGGGGATGCTGGGCAAGTTAAGCTGTAAGTATCTCATCTAGGAAAGGGAGCAAAGCTATTTTTAGTCCCCCCAAGAGTCTAAAACAAAGCTAGATAAGATTAACGGACATCTATGGAGATTAAGAGTAATTCAGAGTAATTAAGAGTTAAGAGTAGAGGTCAAACCCTCCCAGTGTTTATTCTCTTTCTTAGCCTAGGGTGACTACATTTCTTTGAGGTGAAGGAAGGGGAAACAATGGGGAGTGTTGTGTTTGTCTGAAATATTTTGGGACCTAGAAAACCCAAACATTTAAATAATGGTTTGAAGTGATTACAGCTGCTGTCCAATCTTCCTTTTTTTTTTTTTCCAAAAAACCTCCTTTGTTCAAGGAGACTCCTGCAAAAATGTGTGCTCTTAGACCAGGGTGCTTGACTATGCCATTTTGCAATAATCATTATACTCCACCTTTTATGAACAAACTGGATTTGTGGTAAAATAGACTGTCACATTTTCTAGCTTGCACTGGTACTTGACATTGTCTGGGCACATGTTTACTTCTCAGCAGTTCAGGTTTATTTTTCACCTTCGGTATTACAGAAAGGGGAGATTGGTGATTTTCAGCTTATTTATTTGGATCCTAGTACCTGTGGACTTGTCTAAGCAATAGTTTCTATTTCTGGTTAGTACATAAATCCTGCAGCTTTTCCAGAGCAAGGAAAAGCTCTAATATTTGCAGCAAAATGTTTTCCTTACATCCTTTTGTGGATGTCCATAGGCTGTTCTGTGTGTTTAGAAAAAAGATGACTGAATGGACTCAACTTTAAAGGGTTAAACAACATGGGGATTTTTTTATTGCACACTATCGGAAAATGGAACATGTTGCAAAGGCCCTGATTTTTGTGTGAATGAGAATACTGACTAAAACGACCTGTATGAGATTTCAAACTACAGATTGGCACAATGCGGCATAAATTTCTTCCGATCCAGACAGACTAGAGCAATGTTTTGCACCAACACTAAGAATTTTATAACTATGCAAAGTCAGCACCAGTGGTTGGATTAATATTTTAATAATTACACACTTTTTACATTATGAAAATAAATCATAAATAGTGTAAAAATAATTCTGAAGATCAACTTCTCACAAGCAAGAAACAAAACCTGAAGTACAAAACTGAAAGAAAACAAAACAGTATTCAATCAAAAAACAAGGAGAAATTTTAATAATAAAACCAAAAAAGCATGCCGTTTGATCGGGTTCAATTAAGTCAAGACCAGAGGCCACAGGAAAGTGGTAATTAATAACAAATTAAAATGGGTGATTAAAACCTTGTAATTGTTTACACTACTTGTCACGAGGTCTTGTGACATATTTACAGCGCTAAGACACTCAAAATATTTCTAGTATTGATATGATGATAGTGACCCATGTGTTTTTCCCCCCAAGCATTGTAATCCTTACCAAATTACTTTTCTTTGTATTTTTATCTCTTCTACTGCACTTATGAGACCATTTGCAATACAAAAATAACAGCACATATAGATGAACTTAAAAAAGTAAAAAATACAAATAAAAATATATAATATTTTCCAAAGGAAAAAGTCAGATAAATACATCTTAGTAACATTTTTAAAGTTGTGTGATATTTTCCCAAACATGTACAATATTATAAGAATATCCACATTATGTTAACAATATGTAAAACATTCTCCCACCAACTCAACTCTTCATAATACTTCAAAGAAGTGTGCAAGTACCAATGGTATCTGGGAAATTCATACAATTTCTTTTTTTAAATAGAAACAAGTAAAACGCTAACGGTCCCAGGTTAAGTTAAGGCCCCCTGTTTTCCAAAGAAAATTAGATTTCCAAGCAGCATTGATAATTGGATGCATTTAAAAACAAAATTAAACAAAAACAACACTTCAAATCCTTTCTTTTTTTAAATACAAACTCCACTTGCTTTGTGTAGCATCTTTTTGAACTTCTGTCAGAAATGATGGTGGCAGGCACTTGTATCTAACAGCATTTAGTGAATCCAACCACCATGTAAAATACTTCAGTACAGAGGGTGCAAGAAAATCTTCGTTTGTCCATCACAGCAACATTCAGATCCATAAAAGGAAGTTGCAGAAAGAAAAAAAAAATTAAAAAATCAGGTGTTAGTTTTAATTCTGGTCACTGAAATCAAATAATTTTTTTAAAAATGACTAAAAATTAGGCTTCCTTTTGACCACTACCTTTGCAGATATTAGTGGTTTGTGTAACTCTCCAGTGTGAAAATTTCTGTGTCTCATTAGGTAAAATACAGAGTTTTAAAAATGTAATTTACAATGGTCAAGCAGCAGTGATGAGGAAATTTGAAAGGAAAGGTCAACTGCTGCATGCCTTGAACATCTTCATCACATTCAATAGACTGGGAGTATCTCTGCAGTTTTTACTCACTGAAGTGGTCTTGATTCAATCAAACCCCACTGTTAAAGTTGATGATATTCCCCTGGTTACTAAGCATCAATACCTAGGTCCTTCCTTCTGCATGTATCAAATTGCTTTGCAAAGGAAGAATGCGTCACTCATCCCGTTTCCCTGCTGGGGAAAGGGAGGTGCAGCCAAGTGAAGAGCCCAGGGTTCCAGGATCCAAACCACATCTCCTGACGTGGCCCCCAGCCCTATGCAGCACCACCTGGCCACAAGGACCAAAGGTCTGCTCATCTCATTTGGGGTTGCATTGTCTCTTCTGCTGGCTTAAGAGAGTAACTGATGCTCACATGCATTCTTCCATGAGTGTAATGCTCAGTGGAGCCAATGCTAACTTTCCACACTGTACAGTAATCTTAAGAATTATCCCTTTTAAAACTCTATACTTTACACATGTGCAGGTCTGTGGATTTGATCATTCTGAAACTCATTCATACAACTTACATGGTAGACTAAAAATATATATATAAACAGCTGGATGAAGAGTGTCATTCTGTCTTGCTACACTATCAGAATGTGACATCAAATTCAGTAATAAATAAAAATATAAATCAAAAAAAGACATTGTTCCATGAATTAACGTTTCATGCTTTACCTCAGGAAAAAATACAAAGGTGTCCAAAGCATCCTGAAAGAAAGCTTCCCCACAGCTAATCTATGAATATGAAGACAAGGACCATGTATGTCAGACATATTCCATACAGTGCTTCAAAGACTTGCTGCTTCTGTAACAGGACTTCTGCACAATGTGGTTATAATACACTGGATTAACAGATGATTACAAAACCTGGTGTGAAACAAATACTGAAAACTCTCAAAAGAACAAGAATTAATCATACCTGAAAAGGTCAGGGATACAGAAACTGTGTAGACCAATACCACTACAGATTTCTACAACTGAAAGGACTGGTAGAGGAACTACTGTTCCTGTCACAAACTAAACAAAACAAATCATATCTATGTGGAGGAATGCTACTAAAAGATACAACACACAGGCGGTTCAAACTATAGCTTTGCCATCAAAAGAAAAAAGGTATACTAGCACCAAAAATAGTACTTTTTAAACAAAATAAACATGTTGCAAGTCTTCACAGGGTGCTCTTCTTGATTAAATATTAAACACAATGCATTATTTTTCCCCTTGTCCTGAACATGCAACTTACCTACATACTGTTAGGTTTCAAGTCAATCTTTGAGATGCAAATATTAATGTCAAATCTATGTATGTAGTTTAATGTCAAATTAATTGTTTTATGTCAAATTCTTTACTTGCTGTTCACCCATGGTCATCTAAATGGAATGACTCTTTGATGATATTGAAAGATACAGAAGCTTAAAAATATAAGTTAGATTTGGGGGAAAAAAAGTATTCTTTCCTGGTGGGAATTAAATAAAGAAATTGCAAGACTGAAAAGAAAGTGAGTAAAGGTGCTGAAGTGTTTCTTCAGCAGGGCCTCAGTGTCAGGGAGTTAAAGGAGAATTGAGTTTTGACTAATGCTTAGCAGCAATATCTATAAATATTTTCTGAACAAGGAAATGAATCAAGATTCTGCCAGCTTTATTGATGCATACAGAAATAGATGCAATGAGGACAGTTTAAAAATATGGATATACAAATCTAAAAAATGAGAGTGCTAATGGCAGTGTGCATTTAATGGCTCTTTATCTTGTTGCTCTTTCTTAAACAACCTGTATTTTTGGACAGTCATGATACAGAACTGCTAAAACATCTAGCCAGATAAGAAACATCCTACTTGATTTAGCATTTGAATACTCTGAGGGACATTTAAAAAATATTTCATCTTACTGTATGATTGCCAGTACTTGCTATTTCATAAAAACATTCAACTTCTAGTATTCACATCTGTAATACACCCAGCCAAATGTACCAAGTCAGAATATAGGCATAAGAAACTCTTTTTTTGTTAGGCGGGCAGCTTGCTCCTCAGCCTGTTGGATTTTGGGATAGTGCTTCTTAAACAAGCATACTAAAACTGGCAAGTTGAAGGGCTTATGATGTGGTTCTCCTCTTGTGCCCTTTCTGGAAAGTTCCTCATTCACATTACTGCTGTAACACTCTGATTATTAACACCTTATATTCAGTCTATGCCATGTGAAGGCCTTCACTATTGCAGCAATGATGATTCAAACAGGCCAATACTTGCATGTCTGAAAATGTAAGCAAATAAAACCATTTTCCCCTATATCTGTGAACACTTGCTTATTTCTTAGTATTGGAAAGATGTATATAAGCAGTGAATATATATATATTTAGTATATATACATCTATATAGTGTTGGAACTTTGTTTTTATTAGTAAGGTACTACCAGATGGAGGCCACAAAATTAATTTTTAGTTTTAAAAAAATCTGTGGAAGATTTCCCCTCTTGCAAAGCTCTTTTTGTCTCTGATACAGCAAAATGACAATAAAGATTTAGCAAAGTGAAAGATCGCATTATAGTGGCATTTCCATTGATCTGAGATTGTGGATCAATATGAAAAGTGCAACCACACCAGGTCTCCATCTTCACATGATTTAGAAATGATGGAGTAAGCAAATACGTGCATTCCAAGAAGGGTAAGGTGCCCACACATGGATGGACACAGGTTGTCTTCTTCAACTTTAATTTTGGTCTATGTATGAAAGACAACTCTCAGAAACGTAACTAAAAAAGTTTGTGATCATCCTGCTATATACACTAGGAATGGGAGTGCTATAAAAAGAACTTCCATGTGCCAAATATGGCACCATTTCTCATAGCCTAGCCTCTCAACCTAACTACAGCGCACCATATGAAGACTCAAAACTGGAAGAAATATTTCATGGCAAAAGCTACAAATGTGCACAAATTCAGTATTTCTAACAATAAAAAAGTGGAGAAGCAAAACTTTGCCCATGTTTCCCTAGAAAGCTAGTCATCTGAACAGAAATGGAGAAATACCGACACCTTTAACAGTGTAGTGTGGTAACAAGCGTGCAGTGGTAATCACACAGACTTGTTTCTCCAATGTTTTTTGAATAATAATGTCCAGTAAGGTCACTGTAACAGCAGAAAAAGAACAAGATCAATCATGAATACAATTTGTGAAACACAAAAATAAACTATTTTTTTTTTAGACTTAAAGGCTTCAAAGACTCTAAAATAAAAACTTAATACTGAAACAAGATGCATGTCTGGCTTTTCTTCAATGCCAACATCACAAATGTTGAACAGATTATTGAAATGCATCCTTTATGGAAACAGTTACGGGAAAAGGAAACAAAATTAACCATAGCTTCCAAAATTCTGCAGAGAAGTTCTGCTAGTTTTGTGTAATTTAAACTGAATCACCTGAAAATCACACCATGGTACATATATCTCTGGTCAGTTCCATTATGCTCCTTCACTGGAGGATGTTTCGATTCATCCTCGCCTCAAGAATGCTGTTTCCTCCAGCAGTCCCAAAATACAATATGCAGAGCACATTCTCTGTCCATCCTTGGGTAAGGTTGAGAAGCTTCTGGTCTCAGGCGGTGTCTGTCATGGAGAAACGATCCCTGCAGCACCACTGTAACCTTTTCAAACAACCCACAGAGAAGTCTGGTTTCTTCTTCAAACTTCTTTCCTTCTTGATTAAGGACTCGACAGGGCCTGTCGTGAATGTCTTCACGACCGTGAGCAGTGCAAGGCAAACTGATGCTGATTAACAGGCGGGACCCTCTTTGATCAAAGGGGCCAAGTAACCCGCAAGACTGGAAGCCATCCACCTGCAGCTGGAACTCTATTCTCCGAAAATTCAAGGCCTCTTTCTATCCTCCTCTGGTTTATCTCTTTTTAGCAATAAGCCATGGTGTGACTCCCTTGGGATGACAAAAGGAAACAATTCAGAAACTGGAATCAAAGGTCACCATGAGCAGCCATTTAGTACATAACGTGATCACACAACAAGCAGGTTTGGCACACAAACTCATGCTTTTAGTCTGTACAAGCAGATGTGGCATGAATCAGTGAAGTATTTAAGATGGACACGGAAGCCAAGTCAGTAAACTTCAATGGCAGCTGGTACAGTACATTTTGTAGCATTTTGCTCTTATTTGGTCACAATTTCTTGTAAACTAGTTCATGGCACTCATTGTCCATGCAGGTCCACAAGCCAAAATATAAGAATTTACAGAAATAATCAGATTCCTATTATTGATCACTGTACTGAGATCTCTCTCTAATGAAAGAGAGAATCTTTGCAGGTTTACCCTGCAGTTATATATCATCTAACTGCAGATGTAAGTGAAAACCAGATGTACACACGGACTATTGCAAACAAGTAAAAGCAGCTACATGTAAACATATCTCAGACTTGTAAAATCAAATTTTCAATTTTCAACTATAAATACAAAAAGTGGAGCACTATATACACAACTTCATGCTTGTATGGTTAGATTCATCACTGCAGAGACAAAAAAAGATACAGATTAATCAAATTAGTAAATTGATATTTCAGGTATCTATTCCAAATACATAGATACGCAGAGTTACAAATAATGTGGATAGTTGTTTCCTCAGCATCAGCTATTCTTCAGAGATAAATGCACCGAAATTTCACATATGCTTTTTGTTTTCTAATGTATTACCTGACAGTATCCCTCCACCTACACTATTTTGAATGCTATGGTTTTAAATCTAGCACTGTCTAGGTTAAGTCTTTACTAAAATAATGTTGCCAGTTAACATTAGCATAGAACATGACAGCCAGGAGTATTTACAGAAGAATAGAAAGGGAAAACAGAAGGTCAGGATGCACTGCTCTTCTAGGTATCTCAGAAAGCTAATATCGTAATATGTCAAGATAAATATTTGATAAAAGTGCCCATGAGCTTTATAAAGAATGGTAAGCCGTGATCATGTGCAGAAATCAAAGGATGTGTGAGTCTTCATATGAAGCAGAAAAGTCTTGGACTTTCCAGAAATCTAAAGCCAACTATTTCTACAATACTGCATCAATAAGTTATTACTTCTACATGTATATTACTACCTCATCATGCCAGCTACTGTCGTGGGAGGTCTTATTTTGCATTGCTGCATATATCTGTCTAAGAAGCTTTGAGGTATATCCTGACTCTGTTCAGTATAACTGTGACAGGCTTTTCTGTGTGCCAAAGAGGTACTGCCCCTGAAAAATAAAAGCTCTGCTCACCCTACCTTTTGCCAACAGCCAGGCATTGGTAATCCATCGGGACCCTGTTTCAAGGGGAGCAAGTAAAAAAAAAACAAATGAAAAATAGAGAGAGCATAGTTAAGTTTGATAGGATAGATATTTCTTCAATATCTATTAGAACAGCTAAAGCAGCTCTGACTTTCTAGCTGATAAGTAGCTACCAGTTTCTAACTTACTTTCTTGTTCTCAAGGTGAAAGAAAAGCCAATTAACACTGTAAATACATACATGCACCCCTCTGCATAATGATTTGTTTTTCCTAAATCATTAGAACGTCTTCATTGGTTTCTTATTGCTGTTAGAGCTCAGACTGCATATTATTTAAAATATATAATAAAATATAATAAATATAATTTGGTATTCACAACAATCTGTAGCTGACTGTAAAAATCAATGAGCAACAAAACATTATCACTTTTATCTGGAGGCTATTTGTGTTTTAAATATCTGTATTTAATGGGCCCCTAGTACAAAGTAAACCCAACGATAAGACAAGAAGACTCATATTTGAGTAGAATATTTTCTGTTCACTTTCATGCTTAGCTTTTAAATGAAGCAGCAAAATCTTAAAGCCTGAACATACCTCAAGTGACAAAGTGGAAGAAAACAGTGGTGGGCTGAGGGCAGTACAGCAGCACTGATTATTTTATCACTTGGACAATATAGCCATCTAATTTCTTCTTATGTTAGTGAGAGTTACTCCGTTTTTCTGTCACCACCCTACTTTCACATATCTCCATGCATCCAGTAAGATCAGAGCCAACTTTTGACCACAGTCATACTTGTTTTCATGGAACTAATTCCAATTTACGTGGCTATACAGGGTTTATCCAGAGACTTATATGCTCAGAATTAGGAGCACGTATGATGTAACTAGACTGTACATGAGCATAAAAAAAAATATCTGGCCTTTACATTTTTTTAGACTATAGAATACAGTACTTATTATGTGAATTTACATGTGAAGATAGTGGTTCATGAGAATCTTTGAATGCGCCTGCTATTCTATCATTCTAAGATTCTATGCAATCTGATGGAAACAGCTTGCTGCCTAAAGCAAGGAACAGTGAGATTTTCTTAGCAGCTTATTCTAGTCATTACCTATGAGCGGAATATTTTTCATCTATCAGTGATTGTTAGTGAGTCTCCAGATATAAATGATAATACAGAGACAGAGAAACATTTTAAATTACAAAAGCATGCTTGATTATCCCCAACAAAATATGAAATATGGTTACCATTAATTGGAAGCAAACAAAATGGGCTATGGAATAATCTTAATGGACTATGTATATAAGATTAAAATTCATTAACATCAAATTAGAAGTGCTGTAGTTGAAAATAAATCTACTTAACTTTAACATTCATCTTAGAGAACCGTGCTTAACCACCAAACAGTATCAGAACATGCAGATCAAATTTTACTGCGAACAATTCAAAAGAAAATCTTCCTTGTATCTTTAGGAAATGTGTATGTTCTGTTCTTTCTTTTCTTTTTTTTTAAAAAAAAAAAGGAAAATAATTGAAGCTTACTTTGCCATTAAATAAAAATCACTGTTGCCATATTGGTACAAGGGAAAGGGTCAACGGGTAACATTTTAGTATAGGTGGGAATTTGAATTCATGCTAACATAGGGTAGGGAGTGTCGTGTGTATTCCAGGAAGGTAAGTTTCAAGGATAAGACCATTAAATTGAAGACGTTAAGTAACAAAGACAGTGAGGGTGTGGGCTGCAGACTGTTATCTTCTTGTGAACTTCAGGTAAGTTTTTTATTTCCAGGTCTGTTTGAAAACTATGTGATGAACAGGCCAGACACAAAAAATATTACTCGCGTAAGGTCTGGGAGATCAGGCTCCAGCTTGGCTTACTGGAAACCTGTGACTTGATTTTTAGAAAGAATGTTTACATCATTTTGTACTCTCATTTTGACCAAATCATGAAAACATGCACCTAAGACTGCATGGATCTGAAAGGAAGTCCGGGGTGCAGAGTAGCTATGGGACCAGGCTAGGGTGAAGAACTGAGCCAGTGCAGACAGAAGTCATCAGACTTGATTAGAAGTGGGGATTGTGCTGGGTTTCTACAAAGACTCACATTTAGGGTGAGTAAGGCAACAGGTACTTTGTGAGGGAAAATAACAAACCAGTGAATCTCAGGGAAAATGTAGGAAGGACACAAACTTATAAATTGCTGTGTGATGTGAGAGCAAACTGTTGAGAGTTAGGTTTGAGGTGTCAACAAAAAAAATGTGTGTTCTTTGATTGCAGTTATGATCACTGAAGCAGCTGGTTTGTCCATGCACATGCATGTGTTAGGTGAATAATGTAAGGTCAGCTCAGAAAAACATTACATTGAGAACGGCTGACTACAAACAAAGGAACTGCATGCAGGGTTGGTAGGAAAGAGAAATACTGTACCAATTGGCAAGGGGCATCCAGCCCATCCAGCCCAGGCTGGCCTGGCTCCCCTTTTTCCCCCTTAATTCCACGGAATCCCTGTTTGTAAAGATTAACTTGCAATGTTACTGTCAAGGAAATACCTTCAGTATTGACTTATCTGGAGTGAACAAATAAAAGCAGAGAGGCAAGAGGAGCAAGCTGACCATCATGGCGTGATTTCAACCTGTGGGGCACTGAATTTGGCACATCCTATGCTTGGTTCCATTCTAACATGTTTGGCAGAAAATAAACACCAGTAAAACCCACAAATTTGGCCTGAAGGTCTGAAGTCTAGTGCTTTAAACTTTTAGTTAGGAGGTTGACAAACAAAGTCTGCTCCAGAATTTGCCAGAACTTGAGATAAGGCTGCGTTAACAAAGGGCAGCAGGTGACACAGTAACTGCTGCTTGCTCCTCTCCCCTCATTTTTATTCCATCAGTCTACAGCAGGACAATTGATTGTCCAATACACAAGTGAGACGTACCAATGGGCAAGGTGCATCTAATCCAGGAGCACCCTGTTCTCCTTTCTCCCCTTTAGGCCCCTTTTTGCCTTTCTTTCCCTTTTCCCCCTGTGAATACAACGGTTTGGATAAAACAAGTTTCATTCTTTTGGGAAAAAAATTAAAGAAAGATTGGTTTAAAAGGTTTGGTTTTTCTTTATAAGCCAATGGAGAGCTGAAAGGACACTTACCACTGTGTTCTGGTTTGGATGGTGCATTATGTGGAAAAATAAATTATATAATCACAAGCAAGAACTGCAATCGGTAGGTATTAGTTTGTGTTGGTATATCAGCATTATGAATGTTTTGAATCTTAGAACAGGGCTTGAATCAATTCTTTGTTATCAATTGTCATCAATTTCTTGAGACAGAGGCAAATCTGCAAATCTTCCCAATCCACAGTCCAAAACAAGAGCTCTCCTGTTTGTTCTAATTGGTAGTACTGAAGTGCACATGGACACTAAGCTGAATTTGTCAGCTTCCCTACAAAATTTGTCACTGTTTGGGAGTAACTTTGTGAGAGCAGAGTACATTAGCATAGTCTCTCTAAAAAAGGCCTGTGGCATGGATACTTCGCAGGCATGGCTGGTCTCTGGCTAAATTCTATCCACTTCCATAGTGTCATGTTAAGGGTAAACTTAGCCAGAAGCATTTTTTGCAGAACTGACCCTTTTCACTCTGGTATGAGTTCGAGACAAATCCTGTTCTCAGTGGTGTCCACGGAAACACACAGACATCACTGAGGGTGCACTCCTGTCATTCCAAATACAACACGACCATTTCAAACCCTGTTACAGGAATCAAAACATTTGAACTGCTTGATGGAGAGATGTGCTATGACACTTTCAATGATTTTATAATGCATTGGTATCAAAGTAATAAGTAATAGATTCTTTTTTAAACATTCCAAGTTTTAAATGTTCTCTCTACTGCAGGCAACATTCTATCTACTTATTTTACTGAAATCCAGTCCTTTGATTTCACATTTTTTCCTTTTAAATGTAAAACTTCCAGTGCTTTAATTACTCATAGAAATGACTAGACTCTCCTCAACAAAGACCTGCAAAGATGACCTCACCTTCAAGCAGTATAAGATGTTCACAGAGTTCATTTTATAATTGATTTCACACCAGTTATCACAATGGTAAATGAGTTTCAGGATTGCTCTCAATTTCATAAAAACCAAAAAAGGTTCTGTTAAAAAAAAAATGAAACAAATTGGACTAAGATTGTAAAAAATGGGATAGGAAGGATGAGTAAATCGGGAATATCACAAGGAAATGGGAAAAATAGTCATAGGAAAATTAGTATGACATTGGAGAACCAGCAAGCGAGGTTGTGGCTATTGGGTGGATTTATTTTGTGAGGAAAAGGGTAAAAAAGACAGAGGAATTGTAAGGAATGGAGGTAGAAGGAGAAGGAAGGAATGCCCCTTTGGAAGGAGAGACAGATTTTGGTAAAGCATAGTAAATAGACATTTAACTAGTTCCACACCAGTACAAAAACTAATCCATTAACAAGAGACAAAAACCATTTTACACAATTAAAAAATAATTAGTTATATTTAAAAAAGGAAAGAAAGCACATTATTCATTTAATTTCATAGCATACTCAACATGTTCAAATGAAAAAATCTTTTCCATGAACAAAACATACTGCATTCATGACACTATAGCAGCAAAGTTTCTTGTCTATCTTTTCTGTGTGCCAAAAAGTCACAGAGTAATATTTAGGGAAACAGCAACTCAAACACTACCCTTCTTTACCAAATTATAAGATTGTGATGTAAAAAACGCCCTAGGAACTGTGTGTTAGCTAAGTTTTCATCTTAAACCTAGAAACATGACAGTGTAGCACAGAAGCCCAACAGTTTCAGGGTCAAATCTCATGTTATTTATGTGCTCGATGTAACACCAATATATTTGCTGTGAGTACATGCAAGCACAGAGCATGAACACACTCCCAAATGATTCTGAAAATGGACAGTACAGTTTGGTTTCTACTCTTTTTTATATTCTTAGGACTTGTATTTCTCTACGTCGTTGTGTTGCAAGCCATCAGATAACTATTTAAACATCCAGTTTTGAAAGGCAAATCTATGATCTTATTCAAACCAATGCAGCAGTCATCTGTGTAGAGAACAGTCTGGATTTCCTGAGTACTTTACTACTTTTTACCATGCACTGAGTTCTTGTCTCTTAATCTTCACCTCATTACACTGAACTACCGAGGTGCACAGGAGTTATGCAGAGTTTACATGTGATGAAGGTTAAAAAAAAAATAAATTCCTTCTTGCTCTTCTTCAGTGCCTAAATGAACACAAATTTGTGGCACTTCTGTAATACTGCTATGGTTGTGTCCTGGGTTCAGCTGTAATAGTTATTTTTCTCCTTCTTAGTAGCTGGTGCAGCGCTGTGTGAGGAGGCATTGAGCGAGCGGCTGCGTGGTTCTGAGTTTCTGGCTGGGCTTAAACCACAACAGGTTGGAACACCTCCAATCATCACATGCACAGATTTTTATCAATGCAGAGTGTAGGGGGGGAAAAGAAGATGCCTTTCCAGCCCCTGTTGTGACGCATCATACTCTTCTGTCAACAAGAGACACAACTGCACATTTAGGAGCAGGGCCCCCTTCCCTCCCTCTCCCCATAACACAATCTCTACCATTTCTTAAAAGTTTTTCATTTCTAAGAGTTGGGTGGGTTTTTTTTTTTCATATAGCTTGAAAATACAAAATCAATCGTACAAACCTTTTTCGTGCTTAGTGCTCCTGAACTATATTTTTAAATGACTGATTAGAGTTAGAACACTTTTACAAAATATTTTTACAGCCAAGTTAAGCAGACATTATAATGCAAACACTGACTGACTTTCACTGTAGCACAACTACTGACAGGCTAAAATAAAAATCATCAGTCTAGGAGTCATCTCAAACGGAAGAAGTAAAGTTTTACTCACTGCCTATCATAGCATGTCTGTGAACAAAACAAGTGTCTGATCCTCAATAGAATGTCAGTAATGATGTATATTTTTGCAATGCAATTTAAATTTCTTAAGTAGAAATTTGCTAATCTCAGTGTGTACAATGTCAGTCTAAGACAATACTGTAAGGAATATTTAAAAACTAAGAAAACATGAGCTAGACCCTCAACTTGTAAACTGGTTTATCTCTAATGAAATGGGTGCTGCTACACCAATTTGGTAACAGATAGTTAGTAACTTACATAAAGAAAAACATCAGAACTGAGAAAATTTGTTATAATGAAACCTTCCATTAATTGCATTACTTTGTCTTTTGAGAGTCAGCCTTCCATTTGGAAAAGGAACTATTGATGCAGCAAGATACAAGTATTCCCTCATTTCTGGAAAACTGTCAAACCTGTGCAACAGAAGCTTCTTTGACAGAGGTCTCAGCTATACCTTCCCTGATTTTTCGCTGAGAAAAATCTTCCTTTGCCTTCTAATTTTCTTCAAATAGTCTGAGAATTTTTAAGACAGAAATTACATCTCTGCTGTCAATCTACAGACTTCCTGGCAATCCTTTTAATCTAAAATCCCATAAGATAACATGGGTTCTGACATACCTGTCAGACTTGTTAAGTACTTTATCCCATACATTCTCCTCAAGAAACAGGTTTTGCCTTTTCATTAATTTTTAGGGGGTTGGAGCACTCAATTTCCTAGCTGTCTTGCAGCCCAAGAGAACAGGGCTACCCTGGCAGCCTGAATTGCAAGACTCCAAAAAGAGTCTGTGTCTGTGGCCACTCGCAGCTCTCCACGTGATTCCCTTGCCCTTTTGCAGCTGGAGGTTCCATGTTTGAAGTATTCAGTCAGTCTCTGGGAATAATGAGCTAATACCCAAAAGCAGCATGCTGGACTCTAGGACATTAAAATGTTTTTACATCCTGAGTGCAAGAATCTGAGCTGTCCATTTTCACATGATGTATTTATATAAGCCAACTGTTTTACCAGCTTTCCAGCTTTTCTTCCAGAGATCTTCTAGGGATCTGATGGCTGTATTTTGTCTACCTATCTCTAGCTGCACACGGAAACACAGAATCAGAAGGTCTGATTGGAAGGGACTTTTGTGGGTTGCCTGGTCTAACCTCCCACCCTGAGCAGGATGATCCCTGACCCTACATTAGGTCAGACCAGATCAGGTCCTGCAATGGGCTCAGCCACCTCTCTGGATAAACTGTCTCAGTGCCCTCCTAATGAACAAGGTTTTCCTAATAGCCAGTCTGAATCTCCCAGGATCAGCTTGTTGATATTACTAGTTCTGTGCATAAATTTTTGTGCTTTTTCATGATTTTGCTCAGCATCTACCTGTGACCTGCCTTTTGGCACACAGTAAAAACAAAGATAAGTTTTAATGGGACAATTTATAGCATAAAGACAGCAGAGCTGACTAGGCTGGGGAATCGAGAAACAGTTAACACTGGTCACCTTTTCTCCCTTTTCTCCTATATCACCCTTTTCTCCTCGAGGACCAGGGAAACCCTATAAAAACAAAATGGACAAAGACAGGTCTACTTTTATTCACATGCAGGTTAAGCTTTCAAATACTCTTGGAAAATATAAAACAAAGATGATTTCACTACATGCTGTATACATGTATATGTGTTACGTGTGCACACATGCATGCACACAAGAGTATGTGAGACAAGTCATAGTATTTGGTAGAGTAATTTTGTCAGCAATGGAAAGAAATGTAACTCAAAATGGCAATAGTCCATGCAACATAGCATATCTACATTCTGGAAAAGACTCTTCCAGGCTAGGGCTTTCAGTGTAGGACTAGAGGAAAAGGCTTTCAGTAAGTCTTTTTAGCATGCCAACGAAAGAACCTATGTTTTGAAATACATCCCTTACAGGTTATGGAATTATTCTCTTAATTAGGATAAATTTACTTAATCAAATATTCTGAATATTTTCTTACCAAGTGCAGTTTTTCAGCCTACTGACTTCCAAAGGACCACCTACATGTATTATTAAGCACTGTATCTGGTGGTGTCTGTCAATTAGGGCTGTATATTGCATAATCTTTGTTCTCTCTATCATAGAGAAAGAGCAAATGCTGATTTAGCACACTCTATGTACTGCATGCACACTAGGTGGAAACAAAGTTGTTACACTCAGTAAGCTATTCCTTGAAAGATGCTTACCCACCATTGTGAGTGTATTGATCATACATATTACTTACATCAATGCCAGGCTCTCCATCTTTACCCTGCCAAAGAACCATACAAACTACATTAGTGTCCCTAAACTATCATAGCAATGGCTGCCTTGATGCCCAGCTTCTGTGCTCTCTCTGTACAGCAGTACCCCATGATGCTAAGGCTGTTAGTGAAGGACATTTCTGCCAGTGTTTAACATTTTGAGGAACTGATAACTTGACTGTAAAATTCTGCTTGACTGTAAAAGTTTTTTGTATGCCGATTCCAGGAGCAAGCTAAAAATACAGAAAAGCCTATTATGAAATACTATGTTTAATTTTTAGTTCACAGGAAAGGGACACAGAAACGGTATTTTTTTTTATTTAACTCACAAAAGTGACCCTCAGATGAACATGCTCTCAAGCTAATTTAACACTCCATGCAGCCTGAAAACTATCCTTAGTCATTGACTCCTGATACAATTAAATTAATCCAATTAAACCACAAGTCTGTATTCCATCTTTAATTAATTAAACAGATCAGACTGGAGAGGGTATGGAAGCACTGCAGATCTCTTGCAAAGGCTGGTTGTGCCTGGCTAAGCACATTTATATGGCTTTTCTTGTGTCAAAGTACAGAAAAGGCATGTGTATATGTACACAACTGACCCAGTCATCAGCAAAGCAAACAGAGTAACTCAGCTGTTTTATTTGGGATGCCCTTGTTAGGCCAAAGGAAGCTCTCACACATATTTTAGAAATGGATCATAATCTTTAAATGGTTGATTTAAAGCATACCATCTCCACCTATAAATGATCAACAATGAACTTCCCAAATTGCTTCTCAGCACATGGCACAGAAATGAAAACAAAACTGGTCTCTGGAGTGTCAAGCAAAACGAAAATACAATGGTGAAGTAGCTTTGCAGCACAGAAATCAAAGCAGTTTATTGACATAAAGAAAGCTACAGCTTTCCACAGTTCATCCTGAACTCCTGCCACTGTCACATGGTCCCCAGGCAGCTGACTGCCACAGGCTGTAGAAAGAGGAGCACTTGCGTTCTGGATTTCCTCTCTCTTGCTGGTTCATGTCAGATTTGTTTCATTACTTTTGCATGACCACGTGGATGATCAGGAATCTAAGCCTGTGATACAGACCAGTGAGCTTGCACTGTCAGGGATTATTATTATCTATCTTCGCTTTTTCCAAATAACTGTATTGCTAGGTGAAAAGCAGTCATAAAGCACACAAAGTTTAATCAAGGAGTGACGAAAAGCACAACGTGTACAAACTATGTGAAACTTACAGGCAAGCCGTATGGTCCTCTTGGTCCAGGGTCACCTATGGTTCCCTTTTCACCCTAAGAAAAGATTACAGAACAAGCAAACAAAAACATTGGCTGAATGAGATAGAAATGATCTCTACCAAATGCTTTAGGTTAAAGTTTATGCATTCCTAAGTCTTTTGAGTGAAAAATAGCCAAGATAATTTACTTTTATTAAATGAATAAGGGGGCAAAGAGATGTGTATTACTTTTGAGGCAAAATGACTTTTTGGGCAAATGATATTACATTTGGTTTTAAATACATTTGTAACTGAAAATATTTTTTAAACTGAACTTGCACTGATTTCAATTTTAAGCTTATAACTCCATAAAAAGCCAATGTTGTAATGAATACTGAGGACATACAGCATCAGGCTTCACCACAGCAGCTGAGATGCAACACAGTGACAGGCAAAAATGTGCCAATCAAATGTGTTTAAGCAGGCAGTGTTATCAACGGTGATATTGTGAAGATTATCCCATGCACTGTATTGTGCTGCTAACTGTTCTGTTGGATTCTGAATTAGTGATGTTAATACCCTGGTTTGTGAAATCAAAACTGTATTAATGTGCAAGACAAGCAAGTACAGAGATCATTCTCTACTTGAAGTTTGATTTCATTTTGCTCAAAAACCCATGGAAAAATTGCCAGTTTCCAGAGGGATGCTGCCGAAATAATTTTGCAAGTTTAATACAGAGCAAACTTTTCCAAATGAAATAAAATTTCAAGGCAACAAATTTCAGGCTGACTGTTGTAATCATCTGTGCTTTCCAATTGTTCTTCATAAAGATTGATATGGAGTTAAACTTCCTGAGTCAGCCACCATTAGCCCAAGTAACTGTGAGCACAGCCTTCTGTGAGCTTCTTAGGGAGGCAGTGTTGGTAAGTATGTGTTTCAGACTGTGGTGCCACCTTCTGAATAAAGTCCAGCAAAAAAGCCCTACTCTCTTGAGTGTTGAAGAGATTAAAAAAAAAAGTCTTGACCACCTCCAATTTTCAAAGCTCCTACCTTCAATTTGCTATACAGGGTTATTCGGATCCTTTCTTCACCTCCTTTCGTTAACATGACCTAATGCAAGGCTTTGTTCAAGGCTCCTAGCCTACAGAAGTGCTGTTTTTCATCCTAGTAATTGCTGCACTTAAGTTCTTGAGATAATGTTGTTTACAAGATCTTCCAAAAATCTAGATTATTTACTCGTCATTATTAATTCATTACTCTATTATTAGATATAAGACAGAGATGTAGATGTGTGCCTAATTAATAGCAGTGATCATTGGCACAGCCAAGTCCCTTAGCACAGCTCTGAAAACGGGCTGCTAAGTCTTTATTGACTGGATGATATAAAAAAGCAGGCACTGGAATAAACTGAGTCTGAACCTGTTTTTGAATAACCACAGCAGGAAGGAGTTTGACAAAGTAACTGACATTTGATCTATTTTAGATACTTGACATTTTTATATGGTGAACACTGTCTGTGCTCACTTTACTATAGTGGTGACTACATGTGTAATGTCTGATCTTTCTGGATTCTGATAATCTCCAGCCATTTCTGAGCAGCACTTAGGTAGGATGCCCTTGCAGAACAAGAGGAGGTATTGGGAAGTAACAGCTGATTTTCAGAACAGTAAATCCCTTGCAGCTTTAAATCTTTCTTTTGAGAAAAAACTGATTTGCTGACCCACATATGTAATGGCTACAAAAATGTTTGATCACTACTTGAGATATGTCAAGACTAGTTAAGTATCTTTTTTTAAAATCTCCAACAGCAAAGATGACTGTACAGAGTTCTCTCAAGATAGGCCTATAACATTGCTAAACATATGGTAGACATAAAGATGCTGAATGTACCAGTCTAGGAAATAATCTCATCTGTTGTGTAAGAATATATTTTGGGAAATGCATCTCCCAGGTTTTTTTGCGTCCAATACAAAGCACATGCTGAAACATGTTTGGAATATCAGATGAGGTCCTGAATGTTTATGGGTTATATAAGATTGATGAACCGTCATAAGCATACTGCCCTCAGCCATCACGATAAAGCATTTCCTTTAGGGAAACAGACATTCGCAAACTTCAGCAAGGTTTTTTAATATCTTTTTGTATGACAATTCATCACTGCGCAAGGAACAGAAACCATAGCCTTCAGTTTTGCCTCCTATCTCTTGAATCATGGGTGAATACGAACTACCATTTGCATGAATAAAGCTGCATAATTTGTGTCTCCATTAAGACTGATACAGAGATTTTATAGCACTGTCATGGTGACAAACATTTTAACCAAACTAAAGAGAATGCACTTTCCCTACCAGTAGAGAATGTGCAGAGCAATGGCAGTGTTCCATCTGAGAGCCAAAAACAAAGCTCAAAACCAGTTCCTTGCAATCAAGGCCAGGGTTTCAGAAGATTAACATTTACTTAATTTTGTCATTCAGCTTCTTTTAGATAGACAAGAATTTGGATATACATTACATCTGTCATTAACCTTCAGGTTTACATGTCCCCTTTCCCTAGTAGTAGTTTAAGATGCTCATCTGTTTACTAATGTTCTCAATTTTCTCTCAAGAAAATATACAAATGAGATTAATAGGTACACAGCCATATTCAGAGGCCTATTATGATCAACTCCTCCATTTAATGAAGATGGTCTCAGTAAAACCTGAAGATCCAAAGAATTTAAGGACTGTAAGACATCAGCCTAATAAATGATATTAATTCAAATGGTTAATCACCATTTCTATTTCTACCAAAAGAAACTCAAAAACACAGTGTTAGAACGTTCACCAATATCATGCTTAAGGAGGTGTTAAATCCTGTGTCAGCTTTTAATAATCAATGAATAGTTTAAAGGTGAGAGAGAAAATTACATGGTTAAGCTCAGACTGAGCTTAATCATTAATCACACATCTGTTCTAAAATTCATGGTTTTCTATTTTCAAGTGACATGCACTATTTTTCTAGTCTCCTTTTTCACCATCTAAAGAAGTTTTGTTCAAAGACTCGGTAATGTTTTCTATTTTAATTAAATAGCTAAATTGGAAACAAAACAACCAACCCTAATTTGCACAACAGTCTGTTCTACCTAAGACGAGTAATTCAGCATTGCCTCAGCTGAAGCCTATGCAACAATGATTTCTGTAAAAGAAATCATTAGGCTTCGGTTTGATTATATCTGCTTTGCTTCACTTTTAAGGAGGCAAAAATATACAGCGACCAGCATTTTACATGTATTCTCTTAAAGTGAGATTGCCTTTCCAAATGTTAAATAATGTGGATTTAAGAATGTGGTTATGTTTCATATTAGAAATCCCTAGTGCCATTCTAGGTTAATATTGGCCCAAGGTTTTTCTTACCAGCATGGACAAAACGTGTTCCTGTCCAGTGACAGTAAGCGGTGGCACCATGTACCATTTATAATTAAAA
Organism: Psittacula echo; assembly: GCF_963264785.1. Taxonomy (NCBI): domain Eukaryota; kingdom Metazoa; phylum Chordata; class Aves; order Psittaciformes; family Psittacidae; genus Psittacula; species Psittacula echo. Next base: position 57,062,304 of record NC_137735.1, read on the forward strand.
GGCAGTGTCTGAAATCTGCAGGCAAAAATGTTTTCCTTCTGCTTTCACATAAATTCAAAAGTTGCAAATGCAAGGTGTAAAACTGCATTAAACCCACATGATTTGTTATTTAGATAATGAGACATATATCAATGCCAGACACCTGCTAGATAATTATTCTACAAACAACTTCTCTTCCCAAACAGTATTGAATAATTAAATGAACAATTACAGCAATAAACTTGCTAGTTGGTTGCTTGTTAAAAAACCTTTCCATCTTTCTTGTTAACTTCCTCCCATTCATTTAGCTACACAGAAAATGCTGGGTGAGCAGGAATTTTTTGCACACTTCAGTTTCCATAGTTTTGCAGGTCTGACCCTCTGTGCTCTGTGCAATTATTGAACCAATTTACATTGCTGCAGTTCCTGTCCCCTTTGTAATTGCTACTTGTCAACAGCCATGGTAGGGCTGGTTTGAGATCCAAGTGTATGACTTATTATGACCTTGGGTACTTTCATAAGGAAAACACAACTATAGTTCTCTTCCATATATTAGAAGAATAGTTTATATTACAGCACATTGTTTTCGAAATAAATTTCCACTGGTAGTACGTATGCATATCCTTCAAGACAAAAGCTTATGATGGAAGGATAAAATGTACAGTATTTATATATGTTTCTCCATCAAAATTATTTCCCAAAGTTCAGAAGATGATGTCCAACTATATCTTCACAGAGTTGATAGAAAAAAATTATGTCCTAGTTGAAAAAAAGACTTACCCAAGACCAAAGACTAGCCTGAGCAGTAACTACAGGCTGCTGTTCCTATTTTGGACTATGTTGCATGTCTTGTATTTATTTCTCAACACACATCTCTGTAAAAATGAATCATCAAGTCATGCATACCTTTCTCAGGTGTACTGCTATTAAAGCTAACTGGACCTGTGCCATATGGCTGCGTCCTTAATATATCAATCTGAAGTTGTTTTATCACAGCTGCTTTGTTAAAGCGAGAAATTCAGAGACATAATTCTAGGCTGTCAACTCCTTGGAGGATTTAGTTAGTATAAGGTATCATCTTTCGTTTTGTTGTACAAGTTGATGGTTGTATTGTTAAAGATGACAGGCTCACGGTTAAAGATTAAGGTCCTTATTGTATTTCCACTGGAGAAAAATTACTATGAATATTTCAAGTGAAATAAGAGGGCTTCTATCTTCTAAGCCTAAAAGAAAGGGGAGGGGAGAGGGAGAAAAGTTTAAATAATTTTTTTAAGATAAAAATATTTAAGTACAAATTGGAAAAAATATTTATTTTTTTTTTTGCCGTTGCATACGTATATAATCAGATCATGCTATCTTCTTTTGTCCCAGTTTGTCCTCTCAATCCACTTACACTGAACAATGAAACCAACCAAAATGATGTTCTGTGTAGCACTGTGAACTTGAAAGTCCTGTAAGTTTCTTATGGATTAATCATTACAAAATAGCAGCTTCTCTGAAGTTCATGAGTTACAAAATCAACCTTTAAACAGATAAATGTGTGTAACTAGAATGCACATACAGTTCTGGGCTGATCCTTAAACAGAGGAGACACAGTTATATTTGACAACATCCTGGCACACTGTAAGCAGCCATATGACATTTTGCCATGGCAGAGAATGCTTTGTAAAGGGAAGCACACAGAACGTATACGTACTCTCTCTCCTTTAGGACCTGCAGGGCCGTGGGGACCAACTGGGCCATCTACACCCTACAAAAGGAAACAGAGATTAAAAGAGAGGCCTTGTTCTTACAAGTCCATAATTTTAATAACTGTCTTCTAGCCAAGAACTAACATGGAATCAGTCTTCACCAGTAGAAAATTCAGACTTAACTGTGATGGGCCATGGGCAAACAAATCCATTTGGCTTCCAAAACTCCATCTATAAGCTCTCTGGCTATGAGGTAACCCATCTTTTTTCTAGTTGGATTTTCCTTTTTTCATGGAAGTCATCAGATTTACAAAGTTTTTAAATTTATTGAAAAATTTTCCCAGGAAAAATGGAAGGGCCAAAGTTACAGGTTTGCTTTGGTCTGTTTTATTTTTATATTGATTATTTTTTAAATGGAGACATCCACCTATAAGGTGGACTTACCTGTTGCACTCATCAATAGGAATCTTATAGAAGCCTTCAAATGCATAACTCCATCCCTCTTTCACTTTATTCATCTCTTTATCATTATTAAAAGCAAATGATTTAATGTTTATGTTTAATGTGAAAGTGCCTGTGGCAGAACCCCAGCCACAGAATGTCTGCATCTGTTTTGCTGATTCCATATTAGCATTGAACAAGTATGTTTTCCTGTGTAAACTAATCCGTAACCTTACTCAGGAAAATAAGCACCCCAACCAAGGCAGCTGTCCAACCAGAAATCAAAACCAAACTGCCTTTTTAAGATTCAGAGTTCCTTCTACAGAGGGTTGCATTCTCCTTCCCACTTGTATCACCCTAAGAATTTGCTCAAAGTCCCCTCTTATGCACCATGAAAAATGCCTGCGGCATTTGGCCTCCCTTCCTCTATGCAGTGCGTGAGGCGCTGGACAGAACGTAGGCTCTGTAATGAAGAGCGACACAGAAAGACAAGGGACTCACCCGGGGTCCTGGCTTTCCGTCTAAGCCAGATGCTCCCTGTGTGGTTAGGTGGAAGCATGGATGATGGGTACAACACGAATGACAAGAACGTGAGATTAGTAAGTGGTGCTGATGAATAAACATAATTCAAACGTACAGTACAAGTTGTGACAGGGTTTTGAAATGGGTATCACATTACTACATCATGTTAGTTAAAAATTCACATAAGACATCAAGAGCCTGATTCTGTTCTCACATCAGCGTAACATCTCTGACCCACCCTTGCCTTCACGTCACAGTACATTAGACCAGAATAATGTCAAGCTATAGGAGTGCTACAAACACCAGATGCTAGGGTGTTTCTGAGCCTTAACATGCAAATATTTACCTTGTACTTTACTTGCATGCTTTCTAATTTGTAAATGACAACATTGAATACTATACTACACAAAGAAAGAAAAATATATGTTAACCGTGATAGGAAATATTTAAGTGCAAGAATACTGCATTATGTAGCCAGAAATATCTGGATCCTGATTACAATGGCCTCATTCATTTCCAAGATCCCGGGAGACAATCACATTTCCTGTTTTCCCAATGTGCTCCCAGTTCAGAGCACACGCAAGGGCTGCAAGTGGCCAGCACCCGGCACTTCGGGCTATTTGCTTCAGCATCCTTGGGGACGGGGTGACCTCTGCTGGACTTTATGTGAATAACAGAAGAGCAGCGAAGGATCTGCTCGATCATCCCAGCCTGCTGGCAGTAATGCTGGGACTAGAGGGATCAAAACCATTTGGGACATTAGAAATAATCTGGGCCCAAAAACCTCCAATCCCTAAGCCCCCCAAAACCTCCAAAATTAAAAAAAACAACCGCCACCCCAACTCATTACCAGTTAAAATCAGCCATTTTTAGGAAGTCAAACACTTTGCTCTCTAAAATGATGATTAGAAAACGTGGTAAGCAGGAGTAAGACAAGAACTATAAAAATTTGAAAAAATAATGGAATATTTTGTTCTGGGTTAGAAAATATATTTCTGGCAGAACTGAAACTTCCTTCTTCCTTTTAGTTATTTTCAGGGGGTTGTCTCAGACCTGCACAGCTCCCTCTCTACATAACAGTAACTGGTAACTAGCAAATGATTTTCTCTTTTTCTTTTTTCCCCAAAAAATAATTAAATTCCTAATAATAATTAAATTAAATTGACCAGGAACCCCATACATAATTCTTGAAAATATTAATCAGAGGGGTTTGGGTTCCTTTGGGTCAACTAAGTCTTTTCCCTCCATTTTGTTATTAAGAATGGAATCACACAGAATAATCCTAAAAGGAAAACTGAACTCTTTCTGTGGGGAAAAAAAATAAAACTAACTTTTCAGAGTGCTTTCAAGCACACAAACTCTTTTCTCTTTTGTCAACCTAAATTTTAAGAATCATAATGTTTAAACATGAAAATTTATTTTTACAGTCCTTCATTTCTTTGTAACATAAAATTTATGCCAAACACTCAGAATGCAATTTTCTAAAGAACAATGCAAAAGTGACAATCGACCATCTCTAGTGAATGAAGAAAGTAAATAAACAGAAAATCCCTGAACCAATTTTTAACTTTCCTCAGTTAGACTTCTCCATTTTAACTGCAGAAGTACAATCAGTGGATGAATAACTGAAGAGATGGGGTAAAAGGGAAGATTCCTTTTTTAACACAAACACCATACAACACTCAAATAACAACATGGCTGATGTAATGGTGGTGATAGCATCCCCGTGACACTGAACACATTCAACTGACACATAACAAAAAAACCCTGACATCACTGGGTGTTACAGGACATTACTACGGACGATAGCACACATCTAGGCTAAAACAAAACAAGACATGCTCTGCTCAAACACACTATATTCTATGTATACTGTTGAGTAAATCAGAGTTGTTCATCAGGAGTAGAACGAGAAGTTTGTTATTTGCACTGAGATTGAGTAGTTGGGGTTTTTTACTTACTGGAAGACCAAGGGGCCCTCTGTCACCCTTTTGACCTGGTTCACCCTTCAATCCTTTAAGACCATTTAACCCTGGTTCACCCTAAATGTAAAAGTATAAATGCCATATTTTTGGTGCTATAATGGGTGCTTAAGCTTGGATAGAAGAAGCCAGTCTCAGAAATGGTTGCATATTCCAGTTTGAAACAAGGACACAAATTCAGCCTTCTCAGCTTACTGTCAATTTACATACTGATACAGTACTGAGCAAAAGCACTTGGGAGGTGTCTGCTGGAGATTAAAAATCTGCATGAAAAAAGCTACAGGAAATTTATGAGTAACAGATTATTTTGATTTTTTTTTCCCTAATAATTATCACTACAGTTAGATGGTTTGAATTAAGTGTGAGTTTTAGGGGTTTTTGGAATTTCCTCAAATTCCAATGCAGACAAATCAGACTGAAAGAAACCTTTCAGAAAAATAAGTCTCAAACCCGCAGGTTTCTACAGTGGGATCTCCTGAAAACTAGATTTTGTAAGGAAGCAATATTTTTTCCTACAGCAAACTGGAATTTGCAACAAAATCTTACATAAAGATATTTTAAACCTTTAAGCACAAATAATTAAACAGTAACAAGTTTAAAGAATCAGTATAGGTTATACAATGCCAAGCTATTCGGGAGGTCCATAGTTTCTGTGTTCATACAGAGAAGTTTAAAAAACCATAAAATACGGCACTTGTTGTGATTGTTAGACTTTGCATAGCCTATTACATTAAACATCACTAAGAGGATAATGGTGGGCTTGGAGCTGCCAGTTAATCATTCTCATATCATGAAACACTACTCTAGCATGAGAGCTGCCCGGTCAAAAAGAATACTGACCACACGTGCTTCTTTTGGGGAACAGAAATATGTGGGTATTTCATCCAGACTGTTCCCCATGGCCTTGTTCCTACATTTCCCTTTGATGTATTATGTTACCTTATATCATATTCATATTTAAAAAGAAAAAAAAAATCTCAGTAGAATCAAGTCTGCTGCTTTAAGTAACTCCAGATATTGCCTGCCTGCTTTGCACCCTGCATAAGTAGCCATTTCTGCTTTCTTCTATTCAACACAATGTGACTTTTAGAGCAGTAGCACTGAAAATGCTGAAGTTTTGGAAACAGACCTGGAAATCTCTCAAAAGCCTGAGTCTTAGGCCAAAAGTCTGAGGTAAGGCAGGGCTGGTGCTAAGATGGAACAGACTTGACATCAAAAAATGATTCATGACTCAGGCTTCTTACGCCAAGGTAACACAAACAGTCTCATATGGAGTCAAACCTGTGAGTTTCTGTCCTGCACTTTAAAAAACCCAAACAAAATCTAAATCCTAACCCAAAAACACCCTCCTCCTCTTACTTTTTTGAGAAAGGTGCATTTGATAAAGGAGCCACAGTGAATTAAAATGATCATGCCTGAGAACACCACTGCCCCTAATGAATGCTAGGCTATAGTGTCACATTGGATTTTAGTTTACTTGTGCTTACTGAATTACAGCACAAATTAAAATATTCCAACTTTGCCAAAACCTGCTTCCCTCCTTCTGATCTGTTTTCATGGGCTTAGCTTCAGGTGCTGTACTGTGGAAAATGTTCAGATCATATTGCAGACCTGCCTGATCAGGGATTCCAGGTTGGAAAACACAAAAAATACACATGAGCTTGTGATGGGGAACTTGCATAATGTGTGAAGGAACTGGTCAGCAAAGTACATGGCCCCTAGGAAGGTGAAAGGCCATTCATACTGAAAGAAGCAGGAGATGCAAAAGAATATAAATAATGAAGAGCTTATCTGACTCCATTTCCTGAGTGTGCAACATGCTTCTATGTTCAAAAGCAATTCCAGTTGCAAATGCAATGGCAACTTGCCCATAAATAGGATTACATTAACTTGGTGCCACATTTCAAATGCTAATACAAAAAATGGCCACTCCCTAGGAGAATTACTACACAGAAACAATCATGTAAAATTTTAAAAGCTTTTAAGCTATCTTAATATTAAAATCTGCTTTAAGGTTTAAGAATATCAGGAACATTTATTAAATGAGACATAAGACAAAACATAGCTGCATGAGTTAAAGAACAAAACATGACACTTCGTAGACATTAAGAACATGGCTATTCAAGGCAGCCATTGATTTACCTTTGGGCCAGGCAGTCCATGAGGTCCCTGGAAATAAAGATATTTATTTCATTAGAAAATATGTCACAAACTTTTAAGAGTTTGTTGCTTTACAGGGGTGCAAGTTGCACCTGTATTTTTGTCCTCACAAATGAAATGCAGATGTCAATAAAGCAACTGCAAATGTGGTTCATAGAATGAACCAGACCACTAGTATGTTAACACTAACATAGGCAGCCGCAGTTTGTTTCTCTAGTTACTATGAATTTTAAGACATGCAGAAAAGGTCCAAAGTTAGGTCCCTATGTAGTGGTCACATACTCTCATAGCACTTCTACTAATCAAGTATTAAAATGACAAGAGAACTTTTCCTCCCAAGCTTACCATAGGGCCTGGAGGACCATGTGGCCCTGGTGGTCCCGGTGGTCCTATCATCTACAGATAAAAAACAATGGCATTAGATCATGCAGAGTAAAGACCTCCCTCACAAATACCAAACGTCAGACTGACACTTCCTCTGTCGGCACGCTCTTACAAACATAACAATGCAATGGTGCACATTGACAGCATATCTAGAAAGGGGGTTAGAAATGAGAATTATTTTGATTCAGAAGATAGGATATCTGAAGTGCAGGTTTACCTGTGGCATATGGCAGCATGCCTGTCCCCTGATTCTTACTCCTAGGGTCTAAGATACACTTTAAGACACAATGGGTTAAAAAACCCTCACTAAAACAAACAGTAATGAGCAGGGATGCTTGAACTTTTAATATTTTATAGTATATGCTATTTAGTTGTCTCTGTACAGAAACAGAAGATGATGTGTGATTTTATTCCTCCCCAGTACTGATGAATGGAAAAGATACTAAATTCAAGCCAGGGTTTCGCATATTTTTAAAAAATTTCCCTTTGTCTCTCATTTTATTTCATTTGGTCCACTTGTACCAAGAATTCCCTGAAGTCATTAAAATAGGTAGTCAGGTTGCTCAGCATTTAGTGCATGCATATTCTGTGCTGGCTTTCTGTGTTTGTAACAAATCCATGGAAGACAATTCCATGGTGTGATATATAGTTTAATATTACCTCTCTTCCTGGGTTTAATCCTGAACGGCTGTTATTGTAACCTGCAACGTGCAGCAGGGATGCTGACATCTCTAGACTTATGCGCAACCCCTCTGCTACGCTAGCTGTTGGTGATGGCCATAGAGGCAAAAAAGTGATCTTTGAAACCTAAGACAGATATTTCACCATCTGTGAAATCTCCTGAAAACTGAAAACCTTGTTTCAACTAAAAACTGCAAAAATGTGGAAGAAATTAATTTTAGTTTCAGAGAAAGAGACTCAGAGATACAGGGTGCCTAATATGTCCTGCGATGGCAAAGCTTAACCTCCTCAGAGCTATGGCTCCAAATACCCAGAGCATGGCACCACTGACAAGGCAGTGGTAGCTAACTTCTGCTCTGAGGTTTCCTAGCTTGCTGTGCTTTCATAATATTAATCACCCATATCATAAAGGTATTGTCTAGGGAGGTTTTTAAGGTGTTTGTTTGCTTGCTTTTTTAAACGCTTTTACAGTGCTTTTTAAAATCAGGAGAATGTCTGGTCTTATAAAACCAGTCTCTGCCACTATTACTGACATCATTGAAATTGGTCTAGTCTGGTTCTCAGTGGACTTTATGAGGACCCCAGAATACAAGGTGTTGAGAGAAGTTTGGTGGTTTGGGGTTCTTTCATCAGTTTTATCTCTCTATTTTACCTTGCAAAGCATTTATCTTTTGATTCATTACAGAGCCAGAAGGAAGTGAGCAGGACTACTGTTCATAATGGGAGAATAGAACAGAACAGGATTATGTCTTTAGAATTTCTTAAATGGTATTTAGCTGTATGACCAGAAGTCTGTTAATTTTCAAAAGAGCAAATAATTATTCAAAGAAGAAAAATATTTTTAAATTTTAAGTGTAGGTACCATAAGGATGTCAGGAAAGATCAGTCATGAATATGAAGTATTGTTCAGAATCAAAAGCTGGAGAACCATTGCTGGATTATTATGTTCACTGAACACCACACTAAGACTTACTGAAGGACCCTGGGCACCAGGCAAACCAACATCTCCTTTTTCACCCTTCATACCGTTGGCTCCCTACAAAATCATTACAAAACAGCATTTATAAACAGTTTTAATCTTATTAGCAATCAAACTAGAAATTATAATATTTATTTGCAAATAATTATAATTTTTGAGAAGAATAATACAGCACACATAATGAAATTACTTTTTTAAAAAATTTTGGTGTTACTTTATTAATAAGTTAATAAATGTAAAAGCATGCTTTTATACTGTCAGTTGAGGCATTATGTTTATGATAAGTCGTTAAGTTGGCACTCCATTTATGATATATTTTACTATGGATACATTTTTGTAATTGTTACTATTTTTTACTGAGAAACTTAATTTGTACATAAATATGTGTATAGGAATAGGAGGAATGCATCCCATACATACTGATGCTTTTTCTCTCCCTTTTCAATCTGAATAATTTGAAATTTCTGACAAGCGTTCAAAACATAGCTTCTTTCTCATGCAAGCTATGCTTGCCCAAATTGTGCTATACGCTGTAAGAGAGGTACAGATCTGATCAGCATGCCAACTAATCTCTCTTTTCCCAGAGCAATATTTTGTTTGACTCTAAGTGGAATGGAAAGTTCCAGCAATTTACATGTTCTCCTAGATTAGCTGCAGAGCAACCTCAGAATTTTCCTCTGCAGTTCTTTCTGTGCCATATGCAATTTATCAGCACTGTTGGAAATTCCTGATAATGGAAGAGAGAAAAAAATACAAGTATTTTAAGTTAAATTAATTAATTTTTCATACTCACTGGCAGGCCAGGAAGTCCAATTCCTCCCTTTTCTCCAGATATTCCAGGATCACCTGTATCGCCTTTTGAGCCTTTAGGACCCTAAAATATGTATTTATTCAGCAAGTAATATGTGAAAAACCTGAGACACCAATAGAATTCTAGCTTTGATCCTAATAAAAAGAATAAGTCATTCTGTGGATTGACCTTTGTTATCAATATGTAGTAATGCAGCCATTATTAGACTGCAGAGTATGCAGCAACAAAATAATGACCTTTAGTAATTACTATAATTATATTATTATTTAGATTATGAAATCTAAGATACAATTTGGGATCACAGAAAGAAGATCCTGAAATAACCTATGTTGCTCACATGATCTTCAATACATGATTTACACATAACGTACTTGCTCGCCATCAATTCCTGGAGTTCCTGGGGATCCTGGTTCACCCTGCAAAAGACAAGATGGAATTGGATTATACCAATTGGTCTCACACACTAGAGGAAAGAGGCAGGGAAATTGCTTAATTAAGAATAACAACAACCCCAGAGAATATTCTGTCAAAAAAGAACAGAATATATATATATTATATATATATTAAAAATATATATAGTATATAATATATATATAAAATATATATATAATATATATGTTTTATATATATATATATAATGCAACTTATTGAATAAATAGCCCTGATGATTAGGCCATTATGCAAACTTTGGGTTGTACAGAGGTCAGACACGTGCATAAAAAGAAAGGAAAAAGAAGAAACCCTGGAAGCTTGGTGAAAAAACCCTCATTCCAATGGAAACTTTGTTAGTTACTGGAATAAATACAGAATCATGCCTCTTGAAATATGTAGGATAGACGGAGACTTCATGTTCTCTTTCCTGGGCTAATATAGACCATTCGGTGAAGGAATTCACGTTCACAACATTGCCCTGTGACAGGTTCCTGGAGAGAATTCTCCAAGGGAACAAGTTACAGTGATGGCTAGAGACTATGATAGTGGAAACAAACTCCTGGAAAGGTTGAATTCTCCTTCATTAATTTTGACTGAGAACGCTCACACATATGAAGGAACACAACCGGTTCCACACTTCAACTCTTCTGTGTTTTACAACGTACTACAGGCTGCGAAATGCTGGGGTAGATCCTAATGCAGAAAGCCATTTCTGCATACGTAACTGTGTATTCCATTACTGATTTTCATGTAGAAGAATAAACCTAGTTTGTCAAAATTTCTCAAAACAATTAGCATGTATAATGTGATGTATTTCCACATGATAACATGGATGAAGCTTAAAATTGAAATGTCTGGTATTGTTATCGAAGAAACATGTATTTACTCGTGGAAAAGTTTAGAGTCACTGACAGAAGATATGCTACATTTAGTACTTAAGAAGTAGGAGAAATATCTCATCTAGTTTAAGGAGGGTCCACTAACTGCAAGACTTTATTATTATTATTATAGGCAAATTTATTATTTAAATTTTATAGAACAGTGAGGCATATGGTATTCATTGTCTCTGTGTGGGCTGCCCAGTAACACTTCTGGTACTACACATAGCACCAGCCAGGTAGGATTAGCAAGCCTGGGTTTGCAGCCAGGCTCCTGCCCACATGTGCATGTTTTAATTTTTCCTGACATTAGAAAATACCATGCTTATTTGGGTGGGCACCACTGTAATATAAAAGCTGCATTCACATGCAGTCATACTGTGGCCAGTGGTGCCTGCCACACAGTTTTGCCTACCTCTTTCTCACCCAGCCAGAAGCAACGCATAAGCCACTGTCTGACTGGGCAGCTACTTTGCAAAGTCCTAGGTAACAGCCTCAGTACGCAGCCATCGGGGAGATGCTTCTGCCCTGTTTAATACTCATTAATTTTCCTAGTTCTCAGCTGAGCATCTATGTGTGGAAACTGAACAAAGCACCTACTCTGAAAGCGACGTTTCAAAAGGCTAGGAAGCAAAGCGCAAAATATGCCATATTCAGTAAAATTACGGTTAAGTATTTTGTACAGGAAAGCTCTGTGTACTTGTGTGCCCACATCAATTAACCCACCCCCACACATCCCTTCCCCCCCCAATACCTCCATCTTTAAGGTACAGTGGGTAAAATAAGGAAGATCACCTTTGGCCCTTGTAGCCCTTGGGGTCCTGGTGGTCCTGGTGGTCCCTAAGCAGAAAGATACAAATGTCTTAGTTTCTAAATAAATTCCTGCAGGACTTGCCATGTAAACACTGGCTGAATGTTAATATAGGTACCATAACAAAATGGGTTAGATTTTCAATACAAGGGTAACCAAGACCAGTTATGGACAAGTTGTTAATCTATGATGACTCTCAACAATTAGAAGGGTACCACAAAAACAATGTTAAAATAACAGTACAGCTCATATTTTATAATAAAGTTCTGCAGCTCCCATTGATAAAATGGCAAAGCTCGTTTTAATGGCAGGGAGATCAAAAGACCGTATTTGCCAGCCCTCACAGCCTGATCCAAAGCAATCACAGGTCAGGAGAAACCTCCAACTGATTGCAAAGAGGATTCTGCTAAAAGATGCTAAGCGCATTAAGAGATAACCAGTGCTTTGTGAAATCACCATGGAATAAGTTATCACTACTTTTTTCATTTCTACCTCCGGCTGTAGACAGTGGCAGAAATTGACTGGGGTAAAAACACTGAGGTGTTCAGAAATGCCCACATTTTGGGGACACGTGCTGGAAAATTTATCTTAGAAATAGAGATCTGACAAGACGGGACAAGGGAACTCCTCATACTTGGGCATAATTTTTTTTTTTTTTTTTTTTCCCAGAAAATAATTGATTTGCATCTAATATGAAAAGTGCCAAAGTTTCTTTGAAGGTAATTTGAAAGAACTGATTTTCTACCCTGAAAATAAGGTTGATAATAGAAAATTGTTTAGTACTCAAATCCTGCTACATGTTTTCACTCGGCGCCCATTTAGAGACACAGAGATGGGAACATACACCAAAAATTCTCAAGCAGCTATATGCCTAGATGACAACCTAAAAAATAATGGAGTTCTGTATTTTCCTAATCTCTTACTTAAATGAACTGAAGCTTTGCCATTAATTCAGCAGGAGCAGAACTGGTTCCATTGTTGAATGGCTTTCAACAATGAGTTCCCTGTTATGGACACACCAAGAAAATAAACAAATAAATAAATGTGATGATGAACCAGACTGACATCCAATGAAGGCATGTCCTGAACATGCTGTTACACAAAGGAGAAGTTCTACAACACACAGTAAGCAATGCAATAGGAATTACCGTGACAGTCAGGGTGGCGATCCTCTGTTGGCAAAATGTATTAAAATAAAAGACACCATTACCAGAACTGAACAATTATATAAATTATTCTGCTTGCTACAATTATCATCTCCACAAAACCTATGCTGCATCTAAGAGACACCATGCCCCAAAAAAATTAAGAGTAAAAACGGTAATATTTTTAACTCTCACTGTTTCACTAGCTGCTTGGCTTCTATGGGAATCAGGATATTACACAAGTCAAGACTGCATGTTCTCGCACAATTTAAGAGATTAAATAAATGATGACTAAATAACAAAATCATAGCAAAAGTCTTTCAAAAGGTTTTTTTAAAACATTTTAGGAAAACATGATGAGTTGGTGCCTTAAGTTGATTAAAGGACTAGCCCTGTGTTTCGCGGTCTTTGCAGCAATGTTTAATTAATAAATACAATTCCTAGAGGCGACATAAAATTGATTTTAATATAGAAATGCAGATATACAAAAATATTAATTTCTGAATCCTAAACTGCTGGCCTACAAACCCAGCTATATGTACTACAATTCTGCTTAAAATGCTTGGAAAGACAAAATATATTTTCATCATGGAAGGAGGTAAAATATCTCAGACTTGTACTGTTGTTTGGTTTTTTTGCCAAAGAATATTCTAAAAGCAAGTGAAGAAGTGTTTAAAAGTCATTAAAATGCTTGTCTATATTTTTAAACAGAGTAAAGCCCCCAGATACTGCTGCTTGCACATGCTTTCCTATTGCCTGTGAAGAACCTACTGGCCTACATGGAAGAGGAAATATTCAGCTTTACTAATTGTTTTCCTATGTGCAAACAAACGTTTGTAAATCTGCCATTTTAAGTTTTAAAACAATCTTCATTTGCCAGTGCAGCAATACATACTATAGTCAAGAATCCAGAACCTGCTCAATAAAAAGTACTTGAAAAAAAATGAAATCTCTAACACATGCTTTAATACATATACTTATATACTTATTATACCTTTATACTTTAACAGATTAATAGAAATAAATCAATAACTTTAAAAATACTGAGAAATTCAGTTTATCTAGACATGAAAACCTAAAATAACAATTCCAAATGAATGTTTGCATTTCACACCAGTGGGTTCATTTTCAGCAGCTTATTCAGCTCTGAATATCTGAGCCTGTAATTCCTACAAAATGTAACTTTTGTAGCTACTGCCTTTTGCTTTAGGAAGTTCTGCAGAATAGGTGTGGAGAGACACAAATTTTGTATCTGGCCGTCTGCAAGTGAAAGCCATGTATACTCAGCAGGGGTCTTGTTTGAACTATGATGATAATATTAAGATTGCAATTTTCACTGCTGATGGACTCATGAGATTTAGTAGGAGGCACAGGGAAAAGCAACTAAATTGTTCTGAAGCTTCTAGGCTACTTGATGATTTATTACTAAATTCTAAAAAAACCCAGACAGGTAGCCCAGATCTTGCAAACTTTTTAAATCAGCAGGCCAAATTCTGTGCAAGTTCACAGCTCAGTGCTCAGCACTGAAAGTTCTCATTTGCTCCTATGGGAGAGAGCTGCAAATCTCAGACCCCCTAAGAATTTGGCACCAGGAGACTCAGGAATGGGTGCTTGCCATCTGAAAGGACTGAGCTGGATTTGGCAAGGATATTTTCAACTGATCCTATATAATCTTACTTACACCACCCTTGCATAGCCATTCCCATTAATATCAATTATTTGTTGCCCTGGATCAGAAGGTGATGACACTTGAAATGATTTACAATGGGATAAGGGCCTCCTAATATATTTCAACCACTGCAATAGGCCTTAGTCCTTTTTTAAGACTTCCTTATGTGCTGCAGGTTTTCTCAGGCAGCTTGAAAGTAACATTGATGCCAGAGTTAAGATACAAAGGCAGAATAAAGGACATACAGGGGTTAAAGCCACTGGTAAATCTGTGTCTGGTAACGTGCAACATTAATTTCAGGCTGCTTTGATTAGTTAGATTAGTTAGATGCCTACATCTAACTCAGAGAGTCATTCAAAAGACTACAAGTTAGTTGTGTGTTTGAATTCTCCTAAAAGTAAACCAAATGAGACAAATATAATGCAGAACCTCACAGCATGCCTACGTAGACTTCCCTATAGACACCACTCACAATGAAAGATCTGACTTAGCCTTAACTACGTACAGGCTTTTAGATTTTAGCAAAGGCAGTGAGGGATTTTTTTATATTTCAAAAGAGTCTTGAAAGCCAAATGACTGGCTAGACATCTATCCACTCCCACTGAGTAACTGCAAGGAGAAAAGTTCAGTGAGAAAATGATCAGATGCACAATGAGCCAAATTCAGTCTTGAGTTGCACATAAGCAAACCATTCACTTTGGTGGAGTTGTACTGCACAGGATTTGCATCTGAGTGTACTGCAATGTAAATCACTTTGACTGCAATGACATACGTCACCTTGGAACTTTGCTTTTACACAAACACTCAATCATTCTTTTTGTAACCCTGCTTTAATCCTCCACCACTTTTTTGCACACCAGTCAAAATAAGTTTTCTGGAAATGAATAAGTGGGAAGACTGGTCCTTGGCCTATTTAACATACTCAAGTTGCTGATTGAATCCACAGCTTGCTAATAGAACCGTGTTACATGGTTTCCAAATCTCAAATATTCTGCTTTTTGCATTTTATAAGAAGAGGAGGAAGAAAAGGAGGGAAAAAAAGAAATGTCAATATTATACTACATGAACTGAAAAGCAGACACTTCTGTTGAACCTATGTATGTGGTTTATTGCATAAATTCAGCACTAAGTACCACAGCCACCAATGAATCAGCTTTATCCTCATTAGATGATGTCAATACTCTCCAGGGGAAATGAAACTAATCCATTCAGCTAATTTGTATCAAGGAAATAGTTTGTCTAACACCAAACAGAAAACCCGGTGTCCAAATATAGAAAGAGATTCCTGGTTAATAAACCCAGCAAATCTTTGCACACAAAATGTTTTCAAGGTCTACACGAAAGAGAAATATAACACTGTCAAACTGCTTTTTCTCAGATCAGACTAAACCACTCCAGCCTTGTTATGTTTGCATACCTGCAGTGCTTCATGGATATTGCCATTATAATCAATTATCTCTGTTGCACCTTGATCGCCCTTCTGTCCAGGTGGTCCCTGTAATACATTTTCCATGAAAGTTTTGAGACACCTACCAAAGACTATTCTAGACACTTAACTACTGACACATGCTTTGACTTGATTGTGCAATGTCGGAATCTTGTTGTACTTAAAATATATTACTACTAACCACAAAAGTAAGCATTAACCTGAAGAATGTTCTCAAAGAAAACAATTACTAAAAAATAAAAGAAAGATAAATATAAATATAAACAAACAGGTCAGTACTCAGTGACTTGTTCTGTTGAGAAAGCAAATATATGAAACCTCTGAGGTCAAATATTTAAGCCGTTCCAATACTCTAGTTCTGTACTGGCTGTGAACAAAGTCAGAACATCTGGCATGTAACATCCTGGCCGTGAACTATGAACAGGAGACTGCTTCAAATAGTAGCAAGGACTGTTATTCATATTAAAGGCCAGTTAGCAACACACGTTCCACCAGAGTCAAATGCCCAATTTCGCTGGTTTAGCTGGAGTCAGTGCTACAGTTTCAATTCACAATGTGGACTGAATCTAAGAGTACAAAACAGACATCTGAAATGAGAAGTAGACTTACCCGTGGACCTGTAGATCCTGTATCACCTCTGTCACCTGTATCACCCTATGTAAAAATTATATTTGAAAACAGAAATGCCATTTGACAACATATTATGTAGTTCTCCCCTTTTAAATATAGTTATCTTAAATAAGACAGGTTAAAAGGCCTCTCAACAGAAATAAAATGTGGATCTTAATTTATTAAAGGAATAAATACTTCAAAATCTGTGTAGTGGCATTTGTTTCTCTGTGAATTGGAGAGTGCTGTATTGATTTGGAATAAGAAATCCTAGCGAACCAATAAAACACAGATTACCAATTAAATAATTTGTATAACTTCCCTATTCTTAATAGGGTTGTTATCAAAAGCTTTAAAATAAAGGTAGAGAAATGAAATCACTCAATCTGAAAACACTCAATGACTTCTTCAAAGGTGTGTTTCAAAGTGTATAAACTTTTCTTTCTGCAATCATGACTCCACTAACTTTCTGAACTTCGCTTCTGTGAGTCATTGCCTCCCCTACAAGTACATTACTGTCAGAATTAGAGTTCCTTTACTCCCTTACTGTGACAGGCTTAAGATCTTTACCATCTTGCACACAGCTTTTTTTTTTTCCCTAGCTATTAGTAATGTTTCAAGCAATAGAGGGAATTTCAGACACGTATGCATTCATAACCCAGCATCCAGTGACTATGATTAATTTCATTTCACAGTCACTTTCATAGCAAGGTCTTACATTTTTATATTACTCAAAATTAATATAGATAAGAACTGCAACTTTTGCTCCTGTTGAAATCTATAAAATTTTAGTACAAGTCAAGGAAGAATGATTAATTCACCAGTGGCAACAGAAAACACAGAAAACAGAAAACTTTCATGGGGCTAACGAAAGAATATGGAGAGCAGGCTGCTAGCAGGACATGATCAAGGTTGTGCCATCTGCCTTTCCTTTCAGTGTTGCCTTGGCAGCAGCTAGGGAATGTACCATTAGAATTGTTAAAAAAAAGGGTTCCCAACCACTAGCTTGACTTCTGTGGGTCAGATTTTCAAGACATGCACGTAAAATGAAAATTGTATTTCCTTTTTTGGTATAAAAGGGATTAAAGAGGATATATTTATCTTTTTGGTGTATTTGAGAAGTACCCAGGTACCGTAGGCAAATAAGAGGCTGATTTACTCTTCTACTCTCACTCTGATGGTTTAATCCCCTCATCAGCTCCATCATTTTCCAGTGTTTATTTCTGATAAGAATGAATGAGGTTAAGTGGCACTTATTTAATCATATCCTTAAGCACTGTGAATGGACTGCTCTTCAAGGACCTTACAAGTACTGCAAACAGTATCCTATCAGCCTACGTTATCTTGTCATCTTTATTATGACATAGACTCAACAACTGCCTAATCAAATCTACTTTCATTTTGCTTTGGTTCCGTATTATAACATGAAAGAGACTATTGAGCACAGTATTTGCACAGTGGATGAAGTAATAGAAAAGCATATATCTTATTTCTCTACATATACGTGAAACAACTATATCTATATAGAGATGGATGCATGGACAGGTTTTTCTTTAAAGTAGATAAACCAGTAATGTAGCCTACAAGTCTTGCCTTTGTAGACTTCTGGCCATTATATCTCAGTACATGGAATACCACTGATTCCTAACTCATCAAAGGGTGGATCCACAAAATTATTATGAAAAACAATTAAATCCCCACTGGCATAGTCAGGTGTTGGCCCCTGGCATGTGGGAGGACTAACCCATGTTAGTTATACAGAGAGAAACCAAGTTGCATGATAAAACCCAGAGCATGATAAAACCCAGTGGAACAGATGTTATAACAGAAAAAGAACTAGAATTAGAGTGTTTAAAATACACAGGTTTTAACACTAATAGCTAAAGCTGAAAGTCAGAAGGTTTGACTTATAAAGAACATTGTAGACTGTTATGGGTTCTTTTAGAGAGATAAGTGAAGTTTATGTGAAATATTACAAATTTATCCTGAAAATCATTATGTTAATTGCTCGACTAAATACAGTTTCTTTACTACTAACCTTTGACCCTTTTGGGCCTCTAGATCCAGGTTCACCTGTTTTTCCCTGTTTGTAGGAAGATAGACAAGGATAAAAGTTGATACAGAAATGGAAATGAAGAGAAAAAGAAATTAGTAATAACTAACTACAGTATGAACAAGCAGAAATACTTCATTTTATATGACCAAGATAATGAATCTGTAAAGGCACTGAATTTAATAGCACCCAGAGCTAACATATTCTTTAACACCAGCATTCAAAAGTCACAGATTCCATTCTCCCAACGGAAAAGCAGTATTGGCATTAGTAGAGTAGGCATCATTAAGAGTGGCTTGCAGGAATTACCGATGTTATTCCATAACTCCTGAAAAATTATAGCTAAAAGATAGTGAAGATAAATATCCTAAAATAAGGAAAAAAAGTGTTACCACAGCTTCTTTTCCCAACAGTTCAGGTGAATACAAAATAACTGAACTGTGCCAAGGAGCACAGAATCTGCCTTATTATTTTCAAGATGTGTTAGGAAAGGGATGGTACTGACACAGTGGAAAATATTAAGACAATACTAAAATGTCGTTAGAATTATATCTTCCTTACAGAGTTAGAAGACAGCATGCAAAATGGATTTTCTCTGCATTCAGTAGCTACACAATAGCTACACTGGTCAAAGAGTTCAAACTTCAGTCCTGAAAGTTAGGGACCTGGACGTCAGGGCTTTAGTTGGAATGAATTAGACCAACTCCTTGATAGTGTATGTAGGTAGTGTCTTTAATTTGTAGACCAGATAAGAGTTTATTCAGACTGCAGCTCCACAGCTGTGAACACAAAACTGCCATTGTCTTCGGGACTGGTTCATTTGACAGCATTTTCATTTAAAAGCTCACTCACCAAGCTTTTGCTCTGTTTTTCAGCAGGAAAAGATGTGTTTGTAGGTGTTAAACTAACAAAACATTTCCAAAGTGAAATCAGACTGACCTTTGGTCCAGGAACTCCAGGTTCACCTCGCTCACCCTTCCCAACAGGACCAGGTTCCCCTCTGTCACCCTATTGCAATAGATATACATATATCACAGGATATTGGGCAGTCTTCAGCACACCACCAACTCAGCACAAACCAAGGAAACCAAACCATCAGAAGAAAACATTTTCAAGGTAATCTGTGACTTGTAGTGGGTTGGGGAACTCTCTGCTGAGTAAATACAGTCTTCTTGAAGGTAAAAGAAGGCAGCTTCAAAATCTAAATGCTTGGGGTTTTTTTCCCTATTCTGAAAGGACTGGAATAAAGATTTCCAAATGGTGAGACCATTCATAAGATTCATAATATTCTAACTGTCATACAGTCACTAAAAAAAAAAAACAAAAAAAAAACCCACAGGAAGAAATTAAATAATATAGGTTTAGTGGATCTGTATTTTCAGAGTCTGGAGTGTAGTATCTAAGTTCTAACACATGCACATACTTTCAAGCTTTTTCTTTAAAAAAATAATAATTAAAAAATATACATATTTTCTTCAGTCGTGCATATTCAGGCAATATAGGCAATAGATGAATTTAAGTTATGAGTGGATGTGA
The DNA here is from genome assembly GCF_963264785.1 of Psittacula echo. Classification (NCBI taxonomy): domain Eukaryota; kingdom Metazoa; phylum Chordata; class Aves; order Psittaciformes; family Psittacidae; genus Psittacula; species Psittacula echo. The sequence goes on from NC_137735.1 coordinate 57,082,514, forward strand.
TATCTGCCTTCCTATTGTTTGAGGGGATCAGTACAAAGACATATATCATAGCACTGATTCATGAACTAAGGTTTTCACATTTCTGCCATTAGTACAGTCTTAGCCTCTGCTATATAATGAGGAAGCTGAAGTTGGCATTAGCTGTAACGGCTGCCAGTTACCCTTACCTTTGTTCCTGGTAGCCCTGGCAACCCAGGTTCTCCTTGTGGACCAATGAAACCTGGTTCACCCTTAAAAAATACCATATGAGAAGAATGTTAGATTATTTATTTAGCAGTAACTCAGGTTTCTTTTGGATAGTATTTTCCCTGTTTTACTTAGAGCTCTCCAGCTCCAATGCAACAGTTATCTAGACATACTTTTAAACATGAGTAACTTTCATCAGCATAAATTCTTGTAGCAAGCCATCACACAGCACATGAAAAGCAAAAGAAGCAGAAGGTGTCAAACATAGTTTTAAGAGGTTAAGGACTGTTAATATGCAATCTGTACTACAACATAATATACCAAAATTATACCCCAACAAGTATGAAGGCAAGAGGGGAGTTCTGAGTGATTTCTAAATTTTAAAAGGGACAGTTCATTTCAGTCGTGTTATGAAGTAGTTTTCTATCACAAATGTGAACAGATGGGCAGATAGGGTAAGGGTGAGACAAAGCAATGACAAATTGACAGGCCAGGTGGTACTGTTGCAATATGTGTTCAAGGGAGGTACTTAGCTGCATCATGGCCAAAAAGGGGGTCAAAAGCGATCTCCTTTCAAGTCAGAGACCCCCAGCATCATGGTACTCTCCCTCCTCATTCTGACAGTAAAATACTTCAGTTCTCTGCACCCAACAACTTCTCTGGCTGTGAACAGCTGGGAAAGAGTCCCAGCTCTCTTCATTTCCCCTATTCTGCCCCCTTTCTGCCCATTCATTTGTACAAACATAACAGACAAATAGCAGGAATCAAGCTGAGTTGCAGCGGAAGCAGCATTAAACAGAAGAGTGAGGACATATTTTATTACCTATCTCCATGTCTGAAGGGGGATAATGGAAGATTAATAAGCCATATGGTTTCCTTTCCAAACTCTCCTGAACAAGGTTTCCTGCTATTTAATCTTGCATTTTTTTCTCATAAATTTGAATCAAGAAGATATACTCACAAGCTATTGTGACTTTAAAAGTCAGTAGCGTAACCCAATTAATAAAGATCTATTTATTAACCTTCTAACAATATCACTGAACTTAAATGACTAAAAATTACCCATCAAATGCTTCTTCAAATAGCTAAAAGACATATGTATCATAAACCTATGTTGATATAATTACTGAGAACATACAGAGACAGTGGATATAAGCAATTGGATAATATTTCTCCTGGCCTCTTTGCCTAAGTAGAAATACAGGCATGTTGCACGGGGTGAGCAGATAAGGAAGTATTCTTGCACATTCTCATCAGCAATCCATCATTAACAGTCCAAAGCAAGGAAAGACTCCAGCAAATCTAGCTATCCTGAGAGCCATAGCAAGCTCTCAATGACCTCAATTTAGATTATCAAAAAATATAACTAAATAATGAGTTTTCTCATATGAAGTCCCAGCTGGTCATGGTTCAAAATATGATAACAAAAGAATAAACTAAGACAAACACATCACAGAGAAGCTTGGGTGGTTTTTTTGGGTTTTTTTTTTGTTTGTTTGTTTGTTTTTGTTTTTGTTTTTTGGGTGTTTTTTTTTTTTTTTTTTTTTTTGCTGTTATAGGAAAATAACCTTAGAGTCTAGATAAGTCTCTATATAAGCATAAGTAAGACTCTTTAGGTGGGTCGTACTGAACAAGAGTAACTTAGGGTTGTCATTGCAAGATGGAAGCACTGTAATGTCAGTAAATGAAGAACAATGCAGCTTCAATCACTTATTTTAGAATGAGGATGCACTCAATAGCCCCAGATTATTACATTATTTAATCTTTTCACTGGTAAGTCTTAAAAGTGTCATTCAGAGTTCGATGCACATCTTTTGAGTCAAACTGTTGCACTTTGCTTAGGACTATACCAGTTGCATACTGCAAGAAAACTTCTGGCTAATGTCCAAAAAGAAGTCCCACCTTTCCCAAAAATCTATAAGGAGCTAAGATTAAGGTCCAATATCAAGATTAGTGGAATTGATAATGGAAGAAGCTGGCAACTTATTATCATAAGTAGAATATTATATGACACAGAGCTTTAAAACAATATCAAGTGTGGAGTGGAAGAAGTCGTGTGCTGGTAGAGACTAGGATCTGACTGGCTGAGTAACAGCTCTGCTGAAAATAACGAGACACTCAGCAAAAAAAGAAATGAGAACCTATCAAAATTAACTCTGCCAGCGATGTGTGAAATGTAAAGAAAACAGCTTCCTCTCAATAAGGCATGCTGGTGTCCCTGTTATGCAAAGGCAAGAGAGAGACAATTCTGATTAGTCCATCACAGAAACACGATGCCAGAGCCATAGAGTAATGCAGTTAGGAAATCAAATTTTCATTTTTGTTTAAACATGTGACATTTGTGATTTAGATGGCACATAGCTGCAGAAAAGCAAGAGTAAATGCTTGCTTTGGGCTCTACTCTGATTTGACATCGTAGCTCTGTGATTCAAAGAAACATCCCCTGGTTCTAAGTTTCTTACATTAAATGAGCTCAGAATTTGTTCCAAACTACCATGAAAGGAATCAGAGTAATCAAGACTTATAACACTTTGCTAAACATCTCACCTCAACTTTTTACAATAAACCCAAAGTTTTATCTAGCAAGAATATGCCAGGAGCTTCCTTGCCTTCTAAGGCAAGGAAAACAAAAAAATTTGGAAACAAAATTTGGAAAAAGGAGTTAAAGAGGCAGGGTTTGAAAGAAAAATAAGGAACTCCCCTGTTTGAAATACTGTTTGGCAGCTGTATAGAAAGCCATCAGCAAGTGATGACTCTCTGTGCATATTAGTTTACCCTTTGGCACAGTTGTGAAATCACTACTTAGGAACCACCACATTATACAAGATGAATTTCAGCATTCAGACTTTATCTGCTGTTAGGGCTTGGAGCAATCTGTATCAATCATACAATACAGGCAACTTGGTATTAAAAAAATCAACAAGCTTGTAAATTGCATCCACTTTACAGGAATGATTTGTTACCTTTTTAAGAGTAACCTCTAATGGCTTGATACATTAATAATTTAAAACACTAACAGACTACCTCTATGTGTGCTCATTTTCACCCTCAAATGTTTGTCAATTGTAGAAATATTAATGGGTGAGACAGCAAATGATATACTATTATTAACAAACCTTGTTAATGTTCATTTCCCCCTCTTATCATAAAATGTCTGAAACAGAAAAGGACTGTATAATGGCATGCTCTACACCTAGTGTAATGTAAGCTCCATCAGAATTTAATACTAAAAATGGCACCTTGTAATTTACATCAGCCGATAGTCTATTTTTTATAAGGATTATTATCTAGACGTATTCACAACTGGCTTTCATGGTGATTAAAGCTTTTATGGGCTGAGACAGAGGCTAACTTGCTATTAGAAGTTAACCTTAGACACTGCTGAATGTCTTCTTTTGGCTTTTACAGAATCTGTAATTGGCTAAAACTTGGACTTTTGCTTAAAAAATGTGAAACAGTTGAAATCCCCTTTGTAATGCTAATAGCTGTTTTTAACATCACTAATTTGGCAAGTGGTTATTAACAATGGAGTTCTAATGAAGTATTCAGTTGGAATTTGCCTTCATCGCATAGCTGAGATACACAACAATGAAATTATTTGAAACTTTGTTCTTATACAGGCCCAATCCACTTCCAGTGCCTGAAACACACAGCTCTATGCTTGTTTGAGCAATCATAGAGAACAGCAGTTGTTGGATACACTGTTTTCCCACAGAAGGCTCTTCTTTCTATACTTATTCTTCTAATTAATATAACACATTTTCCCGTCCATATCAATGTTTGCCCCAAAAGAAAACCTGTGCTGCAGAAAAGTGCCCAAACCAGTGACTTCTCTATAACAATGAAATAAAGTTGCTTCCATTCCTGAAATCACTATCCTACTTTTATAAATAAAAATGTTTGAAGTCACTGATAAAACATTTTATTGTTGCTAAAACCCAAAACCATGTGACCCAGTTATTCCCCTTATCAATATAAACTGTGCAAAAGCTCTTAACATTCTTAACTTTTTTTTTTTTTGACTCACTGCCATCTTAGTGTTTTCCTTCTGCATCAGATTACTTCATTATTTTCTTTTATGCTATAGAAATGAGACTACACCAATCTTCTGAACATGAATTTGCAAGGAACAATGCCATTTCAATCCTTATCCTTATCTAGTGCTTTAGATAAGAAACTCTCACTTTTATTGGTTCATTGGTCCCAAAACACTTTATTTAATATCTGCTCCAGTGCTGGGACCATGGCAGTTTTTTCTCTCAGGGCTGACTGGCAGATCTGCCATGGAACCAGGACATGCACACCTTTCCCTGCTATTCACTTATAAGTCCAGTCATGCCAAGGCCAGGATTCCTGCAGGCACACTTCTGGGTTGGCAAACCATGCCAAAGCATCAGAATTTCTGTGGAGGATTCTGCTAGTGTAGGTCCACCCCACAGTTTCCATACACAGGAAACCTAGCTTTGTGGGCTTGGGGAAAACCCTGACACGCTCCTACACACAACTTCGAGGCAGGCTTGGAGCTTCAAAACTCCTGCCTGGTGGCCTGGAGGTCCTCCAAAAATTCCTGCATCTGGCATGAGTCTAGCTGCAAACTGCTCAAGAGCCACAGACCTTGGGAAAGCCCAAACTGTCCCTTCTGACATGGAAGGGTCCTAATTTTAATCACATGAAGTGACTATGGTATGCTTGTCTTACATGTTACTCTGATTCACTCATCGGCAAGTACAGTGCCCTTTCCTTGCCTAACTCCACTGCAAGAATCCTGCGAAGGAAGGCATACAGAAGAGCTAGGAAAAAAATCCCTAAAACCCAGATGCAAGGCAATTTGGAGAACTACGAAGTTATAATAATTTTGATTTTGTTTACTGGTGTCTGTGTTGATTCTCCAGAATTTGTCATCTGCTGCCCTCAGAATTTGTTTCTGAGATTACTATCTAAGCAAAATACTGTGACTTTTCCATTCTGCAGAGTGAGAGCCAAATTCTCAGGAGTCTGGAACATGGCAAATTGATGAATTTGTCAGTCCATGGCAAATTGATGAAGCCACACTTGCTCATGCCCTGCCTGCATCTGTGGCACTCAGTTTCAGTGAAGCAATTTCTAGGAAACTGAGCTAGCTTTAGACTACGCAAGTCAGAGAGGACTGCCCATTATACACTCTCACTGTGAAGGGCATTAGAAGGACTTTATATATAGCATGATGTCCATGGGAATTTTGTTCTTGGGAGGACTACGATATTCAGCTCATAAGAAGGAAATTAGCAGAGTAAAATGAAATCTGATTAAAAAAACCAAGCCTAACCCTGTATTATAAAGGCTTTGTTAAGGCTTTTCATACCACTTCAGAATTGGCTCCAGAAATGACCAGTTAAAACAGGTTGTCTGGCTCACTCATCACATTTGAAACAATATCTTTAATCCCTAATCAGTCCCTAAACTTAGAAAAACAATTCAGGTTTAGAATTTCCAAATGTATGTTTAGCCTTTATGATTCATTTAGAGTTAGAGAAGTAAAACCTTGCTAACACCCTGGAGCTTCACAATGAGCCCCACTTTGTACATTTATTGCTTGTTAGTGATCCTAATTTTCTCATCACTTTTAAGTTCTGCTTGCTTAGAAAATAAGTTTCTTTGGAAGGGTGTTAACAGAACCAGTTATTATTCTGATTAATTGTGCATAGATTAGTCATATCAATGACATCTTACTTACAGGTTAATTATAACTCAAGTCACTGTAGCTTTGAGGATTAGAATAAAAACACTTGTTGTAATAAGCACCTCATTTTCAATTATTTGCAATGGCTGCAAATAATTGCAAATAACTGCTAAATTATGAAGAGCCTGGCCCCAAATTGTTTTCTATAGGAAACAGATGACGAATCTAAGGAATTTTTGTTGCTGCTCTGAAAGGTAAAGAAATACTTTCAGATTACTGAAATTCAGATTACAGATTTTCTTGATTTCTGAATACAGCAGAATATTGAACTCTCATTCAGCTGTTTTAAAAATTTGGGTTTTTTTTACCAAAGAAAAATTAAACTATGCCATAGAACAGATGCTGTGAAATAAATCCTTATAAGCTCAGTCTTCTAACTAGTAATATCTTTAGAGGAAACAACATCCTGTTTTCCAGTTACTTATGTTTTAGCCTTTCCAGGAAAGTAAATGAGAGCTTTCATGATAGTTTCTGAAGGGTTAATAAGAACTGCATATATCTCAAAGAATGCCCCAGTAAACACTCCTGACACATGCATACCATCCAATGTTAATGATGATTTAATTTTCTGGCCTTGATTCTCTAAATTAGTTCTCGGAAATTACATGTCTATCCTATGCAAGTGATTACTTCCATAACATATGGAAACCAGACAGCTAGGGGTGGATGAACAAAGCAAGATATGTAGCTATATACATACAGAGATATACATTTGTATATGTACTTTAACCCTAGGAAGTGAATAATGAAAATTAATGGCACAGTTGTGTAATTTTTTTAATTTTATGTTTTACCTACCCATGCGTTGAGCTACTTCTGAAAACTAGCTCTTCAAATGTAGGTACTAAGTCCTACTTTTTAGACCAGTTCCCTTTTTCACACAGAACACATCCTTATAGTCTACCTTTCAGTATTTGACCTATAAAACACTGCACATTTTCCTCTGCTCAGGCAGATGACCCACTCTTAAGAACACTGTATGTGAGCAGTGAAAGGTTAGAAATTAGTTCACCCTTGTATATTTCAAAATATATCAGCTAAGGCAAATGCATATCAGGGAGAAACCTAAGTTATATGAAGCAGGGTTTGAATCTGAATTCCTACACGTGTTAGTTGCTGCAGTTGACATGCTTAGCCCATTTCTGTATCCAGGATTTGGAGATGCCTGACACAAGGTCATCTCATCCCTTCCAGCTCCTAGTTCAGGCTAAAAAGAGTTCTGAGTATGATGACCTATAGGATAAAGATGAAGTGAAGCCTGGACCAGAATATATGAGTCCTTGAATAAATTGAAAGAGACATAGGCTCTGCAGGTTATCTGAAAACAGTCACTAATAAGGAAGGAAAACAAGAAGAATGGAAATATGGAAAAGGAAAAATGCTTTAGGAAAATGCACTCAGCCTTCCTAAGAAATCCTGGAGAAAAAAGGGAGTTTAAAGAGCTTTCCTATAGGCGGTGAACTGCATTGACTCCAAAATGAAATGTTTGGAACTACCATTTCTTTCAGATTTCCTTTCGTTTTACTACCAGATGAGAAGAGCAACATCTAAACACATGAGCTTAAACAGCAATCCCTTGCTTTTCAAAGAGAGTTTAAATAGGATACTAACTTCTAAGCATCCAGCTTGAAAACTCTGTTACATTTTCTCTGCGAGTTTTCTTTTCTAGCAGAACTCACTAGATGAAAGGTGTATCGAGTCTTCTAGAGCTAAAAATATAAGTTCTGTGGAGCAGCAAGTTTTTCAGTCTTTACACAGAATTAGGAAAGTCACTGGATCGGATCTTTGAATATGAACAGGAAAAAAAAAAAAAAAAGAACATGAAAATCAGAATTGCTTTTGCTTTAAAAAAAAAAAAAAAAAAAAACACAAAAAAAATTCAAATTCCTATCTCTTTATCCAGGTTCTTCTAAAACCTTGCTCAGGCACAGTCCCAGGGAAGTCAATCCAAAGCAATTATATAAAAAGATACAAGATGCTGCATACTGGCAAATCTATTGAAGCAGCCAGTTCCACTGGATTTGAAAACAGAATAATTTCCCTACTGAAAGTAGAAGGGATGAGCAGCCTTACTTTTCTCATGCCAAATCATTCAACAGCAGTTTTCACGGACACAATGGAATAAAACACATGCTTTGTTTCAGTATTTGTTTTAAAAACAGAAGGAGAAATGCCGGAAATGCTAAAGAAAAGCAAGATCCTGTATAAAGTGCTGCTACTGAGGGGAAACGAGCTTCTGTGAAGGCTTCCCACTACATTGATGAAACTGAGGACTGTACTGCCCAAATGACAGAATATGCAACACACAATGGATTTGAGAGATGTCTGACATTACAATGAGTAAGAGTATGCATGACTTCTATCACAGTAAGCGAGTGCTGCTTTGTACATATCATCCTATGAAAGTTAAGAGATAAAACAGATAGATGAAGTTAGTGTTTCATAGAAAGTATTCTGTGTCTGCTTGGTGTCAGTTGGGAGATACCAGAGTGATGAGTTAATAGTCTGTGTTTAGATGCCTTGCTCACTTCCCAAGTGACACGGTGGAACATTCAGGGGATCATTAAGTTTCCAGCCATTCCTGAACAGCAACAGGTGCTTGAGAAACATTTCTCCAGTATGTCACAGACAGCTTCATCACTGTCTTAGAAATAACTGACTGCACTTGTGTTTCCTCCATGGCACCAACTGACAATGAGGAGAGAATGAAAAAGAACAGGAAGAACTCCCAAAACATCCACACGTGCACGGTGAATAGGTCTAGAAAAGTAAGTAACGAAAGACTCTGCTGCATACTCTGAATTCAGATTTGATATTTGCATGTCTATCTAATGTTGCTGTTCATTCAGACTCCAGTATCACATTCAACCAACCTCTAACAGGTTCCTGGGAACAGTGATTAATTAATTGAAATGGCATTATAAGGAGCTAAAACTTTTCCAGTGATTAGTATTTATTAATCCCTTAAGTAGTTTGTCTACATGTTCAAGCATACTGGCCTGGAAGTCTTAGAAAGCTTCTCCAACCATGAGAAGGAAGATGAGATGTAGCTGGAAAGATATGGTTCACTGCCTGGCATGGCATTTATGTTTTCACAGGCTGTTTTAGCATTTTTAAAGAGTGCTATGTATGTGCACAGTTACCTAAAACATTTAATAATACAGCCTGACACCACAGAGAGATTAATTCATAAGCAAGCAAATTTGTAGTTCAACTAGCAGATTTAAAGAAAAGGAGACTTACAGTTCCTTACAAAGTAATAAAAGAGTAAATATTGAAGACTAGAACTACATTGAAGAGTTTCCTATGTGTAGAATATCCCTGTATCTTACATTTCTTTACATGGAAGTACTAGAAGATATTAAACAAAATTCTTTCAAAATCAGATAACACAGAGTCTTCTCTTGCCTCTTTCTTCTCATCTGTTTAGAAGACACCTGAACATATCAGTCCATCAACATCCAACAATTCCAAAGCTATTTAGAACATAAAAGCTCTGTAAACATGATCCTCAGACAATGTTCATCCAAAATCACATGTGTGATTTGAGTTACTCTATATCAAATGGATATGAACTTTTGCTATTTATCTATCTAATTCCTAGAACATATATTGTCCTAATTCCTTGAATACTTGGCCGGTTAACACAGGTTTAATCTATATCTATTCATCTATAGGAATTGATGCATTTCAGCCATCTTGGGATAACCTTTCAAACCTGCTTAGGAAATGTGTTTTACCAATAACTCATGGCAAAAGGCAGAAAACAAATAGAATGTGTTAATTTCTAGATCATCATAGGCACAAATTTAGTGAACATTCTGTGATTCCAATTATATAAGATAGAAGAAAGATCAAAAGTGTGCTGAGAACCCTAAAGTGTTTTAGCTGCAAGAAACCTCAATGGAAAATTTTGCAGAAGACTTTTGAGTGTGCCTGTGCGTGCCTGCGTAATGTAACAGAAACTGAAGAAAACACTACTGCAGAAAACAAGAATAGTATCCAAATCATACCAGAAATACAAAAATATTTAGTTTTTCATACTGGGAAAGAGATTAATGGCCACTGCCTTGTATTGAACCCCATCACTTTCTCCTACATGTCCCTGCTAGTACTTTGCCTGAGTTGCCAGATGTCCATCTCACAAAGTTTGGAAATAGCCTGCAAAATCCCTGCTGACAGCTACTGTGCTGGCACGCAAATTCATGAGAACTCTGAAATCCATTAAAGTCTTAGAAAAAACTTCACTTATGGAAACTTCTTACATGATGCAACAAGTTCCTAGATGTTGTGATGACACTGTGCAGGGTTTGTACTGTATCTGCTGCATTATGCCATCACTGCATATCACTGTTAAGATAGAATAGCAAAGACATATTTTAAGGAGTTTTATGAAGTCCTGAAGTAAACAGACCCCAGAAGCCCTGAGAAGAATGTAACAAACAAGGAATAATCAGGAAAATAAAGAGTTATTGCTTTCAGCTTTGTGTGGTAACACCATGATAACACCAAGAGATAGCAAGTCCAGACAACTTGATTTCCTCCACGCTTAAATTTCTCATTCAGACACTGTTCTCAAAGTAGCTTTCAATCAACATCAGTTCACTGGAAATTTGTCTTGCTATAAGATATCACTGAGGTTGTTCTTGGAAATTGATAGATGATTTTACCCTGGTGATACATCATTCTTCGCTAAAACAGAGGGTGAGAAAAGGTGCAAAACTACTGCTTTTTCTTTCCCAATAACTGCCCATATTCCTAATTCCAGCTATTCACTGGTTTCTGCTATGACTTCTCAGGCCATAGATGTAGTCTCTGAGACAGAAAAATCTAGGCTTTTTTCAATAGATTCATTAATTAAAAAGAGTTTACAGATGCCTTGAATCAAAACAGCACCCATTCTGCAAGTCTGATGTAATCAGATCTGGTTTCGCTCTCCTATGCACATTCTGCTAGCTTGCTTGTCACCATCTAGGGTGTACCTAGCCAATTCAATGCAGAACTGCACTAGATGGAATTTCTTCACTGCACCGAAACTAGTCTCCCTCTGGCCTAGATTTTGAATAGAAGTTAGCATTCTCCTGAAAGAATTAATATTTGACCATATTATTCCATTTTATTCTGCAGGCAACTGTACTGTTTTTCCACTGTTTCCACTGAATTCTGAAACAAATTTTCACTGGGCAAAACTCCCACATTTCATCCCTTCTTCACTTGCCTTTCAGGTGAACCTGAAAACTGCCCTTCTGAGCCATTCTTACCATTAACAAGTAAAGCTTAACAGCAGTAAGTTTCCCAGAGCAGAGACACAGATTTAGGCTTTTTTATTTACTTGCTGATGATATGCATGGACATGCACGACCTGCATGAACATGGAATCCCCAAAGACCAGCTGTAACTCCAGCTGGTTTTGGCAAGTGCCCCCAAGATGCTGACACTGACCTCCTACTGAGCTACCTCTTAGATCATTGTTAAAGTAAACAGAATAGGGATTGCTGTCAGAGGTCCTTATAAAAAAAGTTTCATCGCACAAAGGACAGCTCCTACATGATCTTCACTAGTCAATATATGGTTCATTCTCATGGAAAATGAACAAACTCCCTGGGAACTATATTTTCAGGTATTACAACACACAAACTTTCATATGCACATTCAATTCTTCCCACAATTCACCAGTAACACAGAAGGGACTTCATGCTTCAGTGCTGTGGCAATTCACAGGTCTCTTGAGAAAAACACTGCAAATGTTACATGCCATGAGATAAATCCTGAGTGTTATCAAAATGGACAAGAGTTTGGCCCCTTGTCACTGGAGAAACGAGGTATCCACAGGCCCATGACGAAATGCAAAGAAAAAGTTTCAAAGAGATTTTGTTTTCTGAAAGAGCAGTCTTTGCTACAAAAGAGAAGCAACCACTATAATCTGCATTCACTCAGGATATGTGATTCCACTCAGTTTGTGCAGCATTATACAGTTACTAGCTCAAACTGTGCAAGCATCTACAATTCCCAGTGCAACCACTTATGCTAGAACTAGACCAACCACATGTATTTTGCATTAACTAACGTAAAGATCCTAGACAAACCGGAAGGCAGGGACTAAACCAGGTATTAGGTCAGGGATTGTAACTAATACTGAGTAGAATCTTATTACAACATTTTGACTTGTCAGTGGAAATCACTTTTGCGTAATGGAGCACAGAGTATGTTTGTCGACAGAGCCAGTTCTCCACAGCCTGTGTATAATTAACTCAGTTCTCTGTCTGAAGGCTCAGCAAATTCAGTAGACTACTGCTACTGGAAAGCACACACCAAAGTGGAAACCAAGTAAAGCTTTAATAACAAACCTCCTCCATTAAAGTATAAAAAACAGTACCATATTAGATTATTTTTTAAAGCACTGGAATGAAACACTCCACAATTTAATGTATGATATACTGCTTGTCTACAGGCACTTGGCTGATTTTCCATGTGAAACCGTTTTGTGACAATCCCCAGTTCAATACCAGAGACGGAAGAAGATACAGTACAGGTACAGCAAGTCCATTTTAGCCACATTCTTGTAGTCTCCCCCTTTGTGGTATGCCCTCCCCAGTACAAGAGACTACGATTTATTTACCTTTATCCCAGGGAGTCCAGGAAGCCCAGGAAGACCTGGTTCACCCTATACAGGAAAATTACATAATATTACAGATATTATTCAGTTATAATCACTATGCAGTGAACACCCGTATATATTCTGCAACAAGATAAAAAAGCATAGATGGCTGCTAGTCAGTTCAAGCAGGACTGACATTTTCAAAATGAGTGACTTAAATTTACAATTAGTAAAAGTCATGTTAAGAACTTAAATGTCTTCTGGGAACCTTGGATCTGAAGATGACACCCAGGTTGAAAATCCACGTCTAAAGAGTCAAAAATGAATTCACATTAGCCTTCACCAAAAGAGAATTAAAAAGCAGCAATGGTTCATTTTACATGCTGCCATTTCAGTTCCATACTTAACAACAGTTGTTTAATTCTGTTCACTTTTCAACTCTGAGCTAGATATTGTGCTGTGTAACTGTCTGGTTTAGCTACAGAGCAATTAAGAAGAGCTTGGTTTAAATTGTGCAGCTCAAGCAGGACTACCTAGTTATAACTGGGCCACCATTTTTATAGAGCTATCTGTAGCACCATTTCAATGCTTGCTATTAATCTGTGAATAATCATGGTGTCATGAAGGATAACGGGAATGTAATTCTATTACTTTACTCAGAAGAACCTTGCTTGTTTAGAACTGCAATGAAAAGACTTATAGTACTGCATTTGCAAGGGTTATTTTGTAACAGGAATTGAAAACTGAATGTATTAATTTTGAAATGAAGCGGATATCAGTCCAAAAAAAGAATGACAACATTCGCACAAATGGTCATTTTGAGATATCAGCTAAATGGAAAGACTTTGTCCAGGGAAATAAAGACGATGAACAGAAAAAAAAAAAAAAGAGGCAGTAACATGTGAAGAAAACATTATTTTAAAGTCTGGAGATTTTACTTTAATACAGAGATGGATTCTCACCAGCAGCTTGGATCTGAATATTCCCTGAACTTTCTGGAAGCTCAGGTCTGAACTCTGAAACCAGCTTTTACCTTTAGAATGAGTTGAACTGTATTCCAGATTTTGTACACTGCTGATCATTATAGAAATCCAGATTTCAACTCTGTGGTTTGGGCTGATTCATCCAGATTGTGCTATTTAAATATTTTACGTGTATGTATAGGCACATACATACATTCATACACTCACATATACACATGTATACATACACAAATACGAACACATATATGCACAACATAGGTATTTATCAATACCCAGAGACACTTCTTCGAGGCATTAATATTAAATAGACTTGTAGTGCTAATAACAAAATTATATTCTGCCACAAACTGAAGAACACAATAAGGGGCCTGCAAATTGCTTTACCAAATGGAGTGATTTTTAAATGTTATAAAAGGATCTAATAACAGTTTCTTTGCCCATTTTAGTTACTCCAGAATTTTAACTGTTCACATTGCCTAAAAGCACAGGAAATATTCCAGTCTCAAAATATTAACTATAACATCAGATGAAAGAAAAGAGGCTAGGATACCATTTCAACAGATACTAGTATTTTTGGGTATGTTGCCTAACTTTCTAAAGCAGAATATGTGTTGTCACTCTTACAAAAGCATAATCCTTTACAAAGCCTCCATTGCATTCATTCCTGACAAAACACTAGTTCCAAAACGTTACTTCCACATCTTGCAGTTTCTTACTTGAGTAGCCATACATACCACACTACTACTGGGACCTTTTCTCATCTAAGTGTGGAAGTACTAAATTTCACTTCTAAGAACAGCATTTGAATAATTATAACTAATAATCTATCGGTATTGCTGCATTAGGTCACTGTTTAGTCTTGGGACAGACATAACTCTCATAGACTCACAAGTAACAAGCAGAAAGGAATCACCAAAGCCAGTTCAGAGTCACAGTAATCTAAAACAATTAAAACGCCCCTCAAAGATAACTTTAAAAAATGTGAAACATGTTGAAATTGCTAATGCTAAATTCTTCTTGCAGAAGAATGCATAATATTTTCTTTTCTGGACCTTTCTTGATACAAAAAATTTAAGTTTGACTTATGAGAAAATGATTTTTAAAGAAACCAAGGCTGTATACTATCTCCATCTCATAATGCTCAGGTTGGCAGGGCAGGTTGTTCTGTCACCTCTGCAATACGTATGGCACACAACAGGCTTGTCAGACCACTGAAAAACTGTCACATTTCATGTAAATACTATTCGGGTGGGCAGCTCAATATTTATCTGTCCTTAGGAGATGGGTAAGGAATAACAGGAAGAAGAGGAAAAAGTTAAATATAAGGAAGGAAGATACCGGCAGGAAATCAGAATGGGACACAGTAGGGTGAAAACTATTGTGGAGGCTTAGAGGGTAGAGGCATGTCTCCAGTTGGAAAAAGGGTTCCCCAAAACCTTTGGTGGGTGAATGAGTACCTGCTAAGCAGGGGGCAGAACAGCAGACAAGGGGCACCCGGCTGGAGGAGGCACTCTGAATGAGTGCATTACTGTGGCTGCTGTTTGGGCTGGGACCTGAGTGTGCCACACTGGAAGCTTGTGAGGTGAAAGGGAAAGAATACATCAAACCCCCTTTGGTGCAAGTAACAAGCTGAGACCATAGGACATCTGAACTGCGTACCTCTCACTTATCTGTTACCTAAATGAGATCAAACCTGAGTACCTGGGGACTGAGATCCAGGTGCCTGCTGATAAATCACTGCTAGTTTTGTCTCCACAGCAGCCAGCTAATGAGGATATGAATCTTAACAGGCTCCTAAGCGCGTTTTCTAGTTTATTACCCAAGAAAAGCATACACTGCAGAATGCACACACAGAATGATTTTGTGGATTCAATAGCTTTAAACTACTTTGATTACCTTTCCTAACTAAAACTGCATTTTACTAAAACATTTAATTTGCAACCATAATAACCTTTGTTTAGTCTTATAATTAGTGACAGTTGTAATTTCTCAAACAAAAAGACTTAACATTTTATTTTAATTTCATTTTATATTTGTTTTATTTTTATATATATTTTGGGGTTTTGCTTAGTCACCAAAAGACCTCAAGTATTAGAAAACAGTTGTACCACCACTCATTATACAGAATTTTAGCTCTTGGCTATCTATCTGGAATACCTGCTAGCTCAACTGGCAGATGAACTCTGCTCCACTTTGGCAGCAGTAGATAATTTTCAATGTTATAAGAGGCAAGAACGGTGTTGAAGGCTTCTGACGAAAACCAAGTACTGCAAAACAAAAATCTGGCTCCCCCATTGTCTCTTCTCTTTGCCCTTTCACCTGCTCTCCCAGCAGGACCTGCCTCCTACTCTCATGAATGGCAGGTGAAGGAACAGCATTCACTGTTTTTGATGTACTATAGATTCAAAGAGGAAATTCCCCAGCTTCAGAGGGCCTCATGCGGAGTCATTATAGCTCCTTCTGGACCTCTACTTGCAAAAGCAGCCTCAGCTACACAGCTCCCAGGGGAATTTCTGCCCCTGGAAGGAAGCACAGAATGGCGTTACCTGTTCTATATCCTTTCAAACACACTGCGTGCCTCTGACACTTTGATTCCCCTTACAGGTATATGTGAAGGGGATTCTAGTCAATATTTATTTTCTTCCTAGTGAGATTTAATAGTGCACCACAGTCTGAAGGTTAATATTCAGTCAAACATGCAGGGTT
This sequence comes from Psittacula echo, assembly GCF_963264785.1. Classification (NCBI taxonomy): domain Eukaryota; kingdom Metazoa; phylum Chordata; class Aves; order Psittaciformes; family Psittacidae; genus Psittacula; species Psittacula echo. Next base: position 57,098,706 of record NC_137735.1, read on the forward strand.
AACTTGTGATCGCCCATGTTCTTTGTTAGTCTTCCCAGCTGCAATTGGGTAAGCTTTCAAGGCAAGTGTGCTGCCGCTAGAAGGGGAGGTGGGTTAGTCTAATGTTGCTTTTCATCTTTATTAGTATAATCATTCCTGTACTTTTTAAAAAATACAAAATAATCTCACACCAAATGCTTACAGGCCTTGTGCTGTTAAATTGTACTGCCTTGGTCTCATCCTAGTGCAGGTAAGTACCAGTGGTAACACCTGTGTAACATCATTTATTTACAAATCCAAGAGAAGAAAAGGAAAACTGAACATTTCCAGCTAATACCTTTTGTCCAGGCCGTCCAGATTCCCCGGGTTCACCCTAAAAGATATGAAAGACATGAGATCTGACAAGATGAATTAAAAATAGAGCTAGGGAAAAGCATAACATTAATGGTACTTGAAATGTCTGTGACACTACAGAGTAACACAGACCAACCACCCCTCTTGTCCCTGTACAACTGCTTTAAAACCAAATTACCTTAATTCCTGCAGCAGAAGAACCAGGGTCACCCTGATAGAAAATTCACAAGGAATAATTATATATACAGTTTGTCAAGAAAAAGATGAAGAAAACATGCAAGAGTATAGGAAGATTATATAGCAAAATAACTATATAGCAAGATTACCTGTTCTCTGTGCTGCTACACAGGAATTTACCCAATGAATTAAATCAGTGTGGCTCAGAAAAGGAACAGTATTTTTTTTTGAGAATATGTAGAGAGATTTTGTTTCACTCATCCAAACAGCATAACAGTTATCCTCAAATTTCACAACTGCTAATGTAGATTAGATAATTGCAGATTTTGTATAAATGTGCTTCATAAAGACAGAAGATGGGACATACTTTGACATCTTTAAATTGCTGACATGCATTAAAAATCACTTACTGCCATTTACAAAGAATAAGAGCAACCTTTTTGACCTAATTCTACAGATCGGAAGTGTCAGGTCTCAACTGACAAAGCTTTTTGTGCTATTGAAGGTTCGCCTTGGACAAAAACCTCAGTGACCTATGTGCTTGTCCCCATCAGGACAAGTCATAGCTCTATTTCCTCAACAATTCAACATATTTAAACTGATAGTTTAATGCAGTAAAGTTTTATACTTTACAGATGAGAGAGCTATAGTAATTTATGTATTCAGGAAAGGTCTCTCTTATGAGGAGACATCCAATATTCAGAAGGATTCGCCTGTGTTTTGCTGGGCTGACTGGATTTGATAGGCATTGACATGAGCAAGGGCAGAGGATCAGAGAGTGACCTGGCCAAGGATGCTTTTAGCTCCGAGTTTTGTACAATTGTCGCAAGATCCTTACAATTCTTGTATATTCATACTTGTCTGCATTGTTTTCTTAAATGGCGCACCAAACAGAAATGAAAAAAAAAAATAAAATAATTTGCTAGTCAAACTACAATCTGTTGAAGATGGCTGCAGTGCTTCTATTTGAAGAACTGTCTCATTATTTGTTATGCAAAATAAATTTAGATTTTTCACTGAAAGTAACAACGAACCTGCAGGAAAATATTCTGTGAATGACACAGTTTTCATGTCTGGAAACCTGAGCTGTCTCATTTTCATAGACATACATGACTGATACTGCTGATATCACTTACAAGTGTGTAGAAAACCTCAAGGACTTTTTATAACTGTAAAGTGGCAAAGCAACTGGTAAGAAACATTCACGAGTTTAACATTTTGAGGGGTAATGGTGGATCTGGGGAAGGCAGGACAAAAAGTATCTACCTACCTGCAAGAATCAAAATTAATATGGAATTAAAGAAAAAATTATCGTACAGCATGTTTTCAATTCTCTGATGAGTCAGACAGTTTGGAAATAAAGAAACTTTAACAAGGGAACATGCACACAGAAGGAAGATGCTTGATAGTTTCTAGGGATCAAGGCTGCAGTACAAGAGTGAAAGCAAGAACTCGTCTGGCACTAGAAGTAGGACAATTCAGCTGAAATGGTTTCTTTATTAAGCCACAGGTCAAGCTGTAGGCACCCAAGTTTGTGTTTCTGAAAGCTACTAGGTACAACAGTTCAGAAAACAAAGCTACATTAATTGCACAAAGAGGAACCCATTCCTAAGCCAAATCTGACACTTGTCACCTTGTACCTCTCTCTCACCTTATAAGTGAAAATTTACTATTTATCACACAGAAACGTTATTTAAGCTTTTAAATAAATATTTTTAACTTTTCTGAAGTATCAATTAAATTCCCTAAGCATATGTGTAGTATTATGATCTAGTGCAATGGTCTTTTCATTTATTTACATAAAATTGATGACTTCTTTACTGAGCAGGAAAGGTTTGTACATGTATGTGGTTGAACACCTGAGAACTGAATGGATACTAGCCTTATCTCATCTCTGAATACATGCAGCAGCTCTCTTAAAAACAGTCTTTAAAAACTAAGCCTTAATAAGTCTTACATTTCTCTCCGGAAGTATTCAGCTGGGAAAAACTACATCTGGTAGTGAAATTCCATCATGTAACACATGCCCCAAACATTTTAGACCTACCCAAATAAAGACACAGGTTTTGTAGCAGGGAAAAAGTATAACTGAAGGTATGTATAAGCATAATGCATCAATAATGCTGTCTGTGAAATTTGCTGGAACTCAATTTTGTCTGCTGCTTTTAAGAAAACAGACAGTTTTTTATGTTACGCTCCTGCTCAATAGAAAGCACCCAGTGGAAAACATAGAAGGAATGCTATTAAGCTACTTTAAACCCCTTATTATAGTAGGGTTTATACTCAAGATAAGTTTAACTGCCTCCTCAAGATGATTGTGACATCAGTAGAGAAAGTACAGACACAATACAGTTAAAGATACAAATTAAAAAAATATATAGAAAAAAAATCAAGGCTACTTTGTGAACATGTCAAATATGCCTGCAATAGTCATTCTGATTTCCTTTAACACTTACATGACTAGTGATTGCTGGGCAAATTCATGCTGGAATTGTACATAATGATCATACAGCAAAATCTTTCCCCTACTCAGGAAATAATATACTCCTTGTTAACTAATACAAACGTAATAACACCAAGTTTAATGCTCACTCTTAAATTATCTGTCAAAAGACACCCTCCTAAGCTCACTTACAAATGCTGTCTGCAGAACTCTCTATCAGCAGCTTTAAGCTGTAACTCTGCTATAAGATCTGGGCCTTTCTTTCTGGGTGGCAGATTTTCTTGCGATCAGGAAGATGGAGGAGAAATAATGAACGGCAGCTAATTCACAGTTCTGCTGTCTTGCAAAAATTCATGCAGTGAATTCTAGCCTGTTCCGGTTAAGACAATGTACTCCACACAACCAGCATTGTTTCCCATGTCTCCTCGGAAACTTATATGAAACCTGGAAGAGACGGGAGACTTCTGCATTATGAAGTTCAACAAGTTTTTGAAATTTCTTTAGATGCAGCAATATAAGAAGTCTCCTGATGACCTATACTTTCCATAAATTCACTGCCAAACTGTTGAAAGCTCACACAGAAATATTTAAAACATTATACATGGGAGAAAAGATTTCCCACTGAAAGGAGAGAACTTTTTCTTTCCTTAAACAAAATCCCAAGCAAGGACATGTGTGCACTGCGAACTAAAGCACAGTATTAGCATTCTAGTGGATGCAAGCTTGCTCTCATAGTTGATACAGTAGAAAAGGAACAAGTGAAGCTGCACTAGGCTTCCAAGAGAGATTATAAACTTCCCATTTACTTGTTGCAGGACTATCTCTCTGAACAACAATTTCACACTTGCTAAAAATTATATTCTTGAATGATACAAAAGTGGATCAAGATGATGTTACCAGCATACATTGTGTAGGTAACTAATAAGGTTCTTAAGACTTTCATCTTGGCTAATAAGCATGACTGCAGATAAAGTATTATTTAAATGAACTTTGGGAATCAAATAACTTGACTATTCTTAAATCTAATGTCTATTTTTAATTGCCGATTTTAGAATATGCCCCATAAAATCCTTACATTCTTGAAAGCATAGCTTTACCCAAACCATAGAACCTGAGAGATTTGCATGCATTCCTTGCCAGCTTGATAAATCCATCATAAATTTCTCCTTGCACTGAACTGATGTGAGTTGGTTAAGCAATTGCATACACAGGGATACAAGAAGAAATCTTTATTCTTCCGCTCAAATGTAGTCACTAAACTGGATGCTTTTAAAAGCATATGACCTCCAAAGTGATGGTGGGAAGAGATCATTATGACTCACCCTTCTTCCTGTGCAACACAGGCTTTGCTCTGCTAAAGACTGTCACTTGTGTTAAAGAAAGCACATATGAAAAGTCAAGTGTTTTTTTTTCTTTCAATGATATAGCATAAGTCACACATAAAATCAAGTAAAATAAATTGGACAATGTCTTTAGTGACTACCGCATATTGATACTTTGCAACAAGGAACTAACGAAGTATTAGGTGAGGTTATTGCTGATGTCATCTGGCAAAAAGATTTAGAATGCCATTTTTATCTTCAACTCTGAATTGTCCAGCTGGCAATTTGGAGGGAAGTTACCTGCTGCTGTATAAAGTCAAGAATTTTATTCTTAATTGGACAGAACAGTGACATTTTTCCTGCTCTGCATAAAAATGCACAGTTACATCACTCAGAATCTTTTAAAAAACCCTTTAAAATGTGTTTTTCTTTTGATCAAATTATTGCTTTCATTAGCTGCTTGTTCTGTAAGCATGCTTAAAGAACACATTTTCTTCTCTACTAATAAGTAGCATACCTTTTCTCCTGTGTCACCCTTTTGTCCATTTTCTCCAGCATCACCCTGTAATTACAATATATACTACATTTTAGTGATTTTATGTAAGCACACAGCATGCAGAGGAGGCTCAGCACTGCAATATGATTAGCAACCTAATTTTGTTAATGAGGTAATCAATCTGTCTATGACTTGGTCAGGAAGCATGGTTTATATAGATGCTGTGTCTTATACAGTCTTCACTATAGCTGTAATCCCTTTAACAGGTCCTCAAAAAAACCCACAAACTATCAAATAACTACATATATTGTCAGTATAGTCTACAGACTTCCCCAGTTCACTGTGATTTAGCACTTAAGGAATGATTTCATGGTGATTCAGCATTTTAAATTACCAGTACATTCGTTTTTTTCAAGAGAGACATTCACCTAAATGCATCTAATCAAATTCAGGCGACAGTTCCATGATTCCAACACCGTTTATTAGGACTCTCAAGTAATTTATGGCATATACTCTTCGAGTCTGAAGCTGTAAAATGACAGAATGGTCTGAGTTGGAAAGGACCTTAAAGATCATCTAGTCCTAACCCCCCTGCCATAGGCAGGGACACCTTCCACTATCCCAGCTGAACACTGCCAGGGATAGGGAACGCATAACTTCCTTGGGCAGCCTGTTCCAGTGTCTCACCAGACTCACAGTGAAGAATTCCTTCCTAATGTCTAATCTAAATCCACCCTCCTTTGTCTTAAAGCTATTTCTCCTTTTCCTGTCACTACATGGTTTTTCAAAAGGTCCCTCTACAGGTTTCCTGTATGTTCCCTTTAGTTGCTGGAAGGCTGCTGTATGATCTCGCCAGAGCCTTCTCTTCTCCAGGCTGAACAATCCCAACTCTCTCAGTCCCTCTTCATAAGGGAGGTGTTCCAGCCCTCTGATCACCTTCATGGCCCTCCTCTCGACTTGTTCCAACAGGTCCTTCATGAACGATTCACAGACTGAAAAAACTTCACTGAATGCCACTCCAAAGAGAAAGAAAAATTATAGTTATCTCTGCATAAATACTAAGCATTGTTTATTGTTAAAAAAAAGGCGATGTCCAGATAAAGTTTCTTTAATGGCTGGGTGGACATTTTCGACTTTAAAAACAAATTTGTAAAGGAACATTTGGGTGGACCACTCGGTGGATAGAGAATTGGCTGGATGGCTGCACGCAAAGAGTTGTGGTCAATGGCTCGATGTCTGGCTGGAGACCAGTAACGAGTGGTGTCCCTCAGAGATCGGTGTTGGGACCGGTCTTGTTCAACATTTTTGTTGGTGACATGGACAGTGGGATTGAGTGCGCCCTCAGCAAGTTTGCCAATGACACCAAGCTGTGTGGTTTGGTTGATACGCCGGAGGGAAGGGATGCCATCCAGAGGGACCTCGACACGCTTGTGAGGTGGACTGACACCAACCTTATGAAGTTTAACGATGCCAAGTGCAAGGTCCTACACTTGGGTCGGAGTAATCCCAGGCACAGCTACAGGTTGGGCAGAGAAGAGATTCAGAGCAGCCCTGCGGGGAAGGACTTGGGGGTGTTGGTCGATGAGAAACTGAACATGAGCCGGCTTCAGTGTGCGCTCGCAGCCCAGAAAGCCAACCGTATCCTGGGCTGCATCAAGAGGAGCATGACCAGCAGGTCGAAGGAGGTGATCCTGCCCCTCTACTCTGCTCTCATGAGACCTCACTTGGACCATTGTGTGCAGTTTTGGTGTCCTCAACATAAAAAGGACATGGAACTGTTGGAACAAGTCCAGAGGAGGGCCACAAGGATGATCAGGGGACGGGAGCACCTCCTGTATGAAGACAGGCTGAGAAAGTTGGGGCTGTTCAGCCTGGAGAAGAGAAGGCTGCGTGGAGACCTCATAGCAGCCTTCCAGTATCTGAAGGGGGCCTACAACGATGCTGGGGATGGACTCTTCATCAGGGACTGTAGTGACAGGACAAGGGGTAATGGGTTCAAACTTAAACAGGGGAAGTTTAGATTGGATATAAGGAAGAAATTCTTTATTGTGAGGGTGGTGAGGCACTGGAATGGGTTGCCCAGGGAGGTTGTGAATGCTCCATCCCTGGCAGTGTTCAAGGCCAGGTTGGATGAGGCCTTGGGTGGCATGGTTTAGTGTGAGGTGTCCCTTCCCATGGCAGGGGGTTGGAACTTGATGATCTTAAGGTCCTTTCCAATCCTAACTATTCTATGATTCTATGATTTACCTTTGGAAACAACTTCCATGTATAGTCTTATAGACATACAATACGTCCAGACTACACTAAAAAGTCTTTGCTATAAATGACTATAGGCCAAAAATTTCTGTGGGACTTAAGGTACATATAAAGTGTGAGAATTATTTAAAATGCCAAAAATATTGATAAATGTTGAGTCTAAGCAAGCAAAAGTAGGTGTAGTAGGTCTTGGTCAGATAATCAGTAATAATATTCAAATAAAAATATTCAATATCTGTCATATTGCTCTGAAAACCTTAATGTAAAATTCCATTCAGAGGACTTATAACAGAGACCATTTTCTATGTCACTGCCACAATGGGAATTAGCTAACAATCCAGTAGTACCTTAATTAAAGGCTTGATAAAACATGGGAACACAAAACAATAATTGTTAGGAATGTCATCCCAGGTTCATTCAACATGATAAAGTATATTGAGGACATTTAGAATTACATTTTTAAAACAAGACAAAAGTAGATTATGGAAAAATATCATTATTTTCAGTAACAGAAATTCGGTATATGTTAAAATTAGTAGTTATTTCTTTTGCGCTGGAAAATAATTACTGAAGTTCTTCAACAAATATAATTTTAACTAAAGTAATGATTTCATGAAAAGAGATTCCCAGTTACGTGCTTCTACACGTGGGATACACACTTTCAAGGTCCCCTTGGATTATTTTTATGATGTGTTTTTCAAAATGTGAAATGAATTGCCTTTTCAAAGCATGTTTCCAGCTGCTATACATGGGTAAATATTTCATAGAATCACAGAATGGTTTGGGTTGGAAGGGGCCTTAGAGATCATCTCGTTCCAGCCCCACTGCCACGAGCAAACACCTTCCACTAGACCAGGTTGCACAAAGTCCTGTCTAACCTGACCTTAAACACTTCCATTTCTCAAGAGCAAATTGCACCTGTATACAAGCAACTTACTTTTTAAAAACATGTCTCACTCTATTTGCAGAAGATGAGTCTGTGTACAGATTCATAAGCAAAACAAGGCTTATGCCATTTCTCAAACTGCCTTTGTTCAGCTGCAGAAGCCTGATTCTCAGTGTGTACTTTCACACGGCAGCTCCTACTGGCCAGTTTCCCTGGAAAAGCATAATTAAACCCAAGCTTTGCAGTGTGGTGCTTGTTCCATCCCCTTTTCTTCCCTTAGCATGACTGTGGATGTGAGACCAGTAACTCCTTGCTAACTCACTTCAAGTCACAACACCGTTAGTGTTCAACTGGTGCTGCTGGTACCTCTCTGAACAGTCTATAGCCTAAGATTGTTGGTGCAGTTTCTCTTGCTTTTACTTAAACTGACACATGCAAGAATGGAGAACTTCACTTTCAGTATGTGGCGAACTTGTTACCTGTATGTCATTCTGTGTAGTTATCACTCTGTTACCTAATTGTTTTACTCCACACAGGTGACAGAGCATTAACATCAAGTTATAAGAAATGTGTAGATCTCTTATTTATTAGACAGGCTCATCTTTTTCTGAGACTAATCAGGATTATTTTCACAGTTACTCAACTGTGCAGCCTCTAACACATGACCACTGCTCTCTGCGACTAATCCCATTGCAGTAACTTTCATTAGCAGGTGTTATTTGACACTCATAAAGGCTGCACAATGCTGCACAAGTTCTAGGTAGTAGCTATATTTATTTCTTCTTAAACTCAGAATCAGTGCTCTGGTGATTCTCCAAACAGTTCTACAAAACAGAACCACAACAAAGGAAGTGGAACATATCTCACCTTTTCTCCTCTTTCTCCAGGATCACCCTGATGAAAATAATTGAGGCAAAGAAGTCATAAGTTACTACCATAAGCAAAAATCAGTGTTGATATTATGATCATCAGATTGTCAGTTGCTAACGATCTGTCACTATTGATGACTGTCTCTGATTACAAAATCCAACAAGAAAATCTTCAATAAACAATGACATACTGTAATTCAATAGAACTCAACAGACCAAATATCTTCAACATAATGTTAAAAGCTTAATGATTTGCATGCAGACTTTCCCCCCCCCCCCCCCCCATTTTGTCCTAGATTAAACCCCAACAAACAAGCATATGTCTTTGTGAAGTGGCCTGCCAGGACCCAGGTGACTCCTACGCTTGGTTCTCCTTGTTTTGGGAATGAACAAAGGAAAAATCCAAAGGCCAAATATGAGGGGAAAGTCTTATGATTCTGTTAATGGCTTAGAAAGATCTTTGGAAAAGACAAAATGCCTTAAATGTCTTGAACTAGTTCATAATTTATACAGACCAAAGAGCCTTTGGTGTTCCTCACATTCTCTGTAATAAAAGGGTGGATTATAGCCATTATTTTTCAAAATTATAACTTGCTCAATGGTAAATGTACTTTTGCACACCAGCATGACCCTGACAACTCATCTCTGTATTTCTGGCTCATCTCTGCCCCTTTTGATAGCTGACAGTCGCTAGGCAACTCAAAGGCTACAGCTGTGAATATGAATTAAGCATCAACTGCCATAATTTCGCTATTCTGTATACAAAGTAGGAAAAGGTCATGCTCCTAAATGGTTCATTTTCAAGCCAGTCAGTAAATGCAAAGAGCCTGCCCTGTGCGTCTGTCAGCGGCAGCGTGATCCACAGAATCAGCTGAGGAGCACATGTGCACCGAAGACGTACACTTGCAGGTGATGGGATTAGAATGTAGCACTACCCATTCCAAGAGGCCCACAGATAACACCGTCTCAGACATGTTGAGCTTTCTTTTAAATGAAGTTATCGTAAGCTTCATGTTCTATTTCACTTTTCAATATCAAAACAGCAGAAAAAAATATGCAACAATAAAATAAGTGCAAAGAGACATTCTGATGTAACAATACAGGCCGAGGCATGCTTCTAATAAGTCTTGTTGCTAATTTCCATAATAGCAGGATCAGCTCTCAAGACTTAACCCTGACATTCATCAAAGAATTGACCACAGCAGTTCTTGAAAAGAAGCCTGAAACACATTGTAAGGAGCATAAACAAAGCCTTCCTAAAAAGGTCCCCAAATTCCCAAACACTTGCAGGCATATTGCATTCATTTGGCAGAGGACGCATGTGCGTCAGTGCCACTGACTGGAATTCTATATGCACAGCACAGCAGAAGAATATGCTTCTTTATGGTGGAATGTGCAAAGCCTCTTACAGCAGTGATCACTGGAGGGAAGAGATCATTAAAAGCCAGTGAGAATATAAACCCAAGCTGGAAAGCATGACTGTCATCTATACATGTACTCACGTCCCATGTGATTCTGTTTTAATCCATTTTCAATACCAACCTTAAGCCCTGCTGCTCCCTTCTCTCCTGCTATGCCAGGCAAACCAGGTTCACCCTAAAGGCGAAAAACAAAAGATGGGGTTAAGACAGACATAATCAACTATATTAACAGCATTTCTCCTACTGTGTGATACTGGGTAGATAACGACAAAGTTTAAAAAGATTCAGTGAACATGTAATCCACAGTTGGGCACTAAAATGCCTTATTTCACCAGATAGGGTGAATCAACTCTAATTAACTCCTCTATAATAAGAAATAATTCTGCTGAAATACACAGTGTGAATACACAGATGTCAAACTAAACAGAAAACAGAACTGTGACTTCTAATTCTGAAAACTTGTCTAATTAACCTTTACAGCATAGTCTTCCCAGCAAAATTGCCAACGCTTTCCTCTTCTCTACAATTAGAAATACTGCAAGAAAGGCTTATCTGAAATGACTTTGACATTTGTGCTTCTGGTTTCATACAGAAGGCAGATAATAAAGAAAAATGAGAAGGGCCCATTGCAGAAATGGAAGAGTTTAGAACAGACAACTTTTACTTTTGAAAATATACCTTACTTGTCAATTTTTTCGTATTCTTATACCACTGGCTGAAAAGTAGATTTAAAAGATTTAAAAATTTTCAGCATTACATTGATATTCCAGATTTTGGTGATGTTTAATGGATAGAACATATACTTTTCCACAGTTTAAGAAGTCATAAATAATTTTCATAAATCAGTCAAAAACTAACAATTATTTACAAAAATCTTCCCCCCCTTCCAAATTTAAAAATAAAAAAACCTAATCAAACAAATAAACAAGAAAAAAAAACCAAAACATACCCCTACCCTTAAAGACCCTTTTCTAGTGTCTGTTTCTCAGATTTTTGGAAGAGAACACAGACATTGATTTTAGGTAAAATGATAAAGCAATAGGTAGACGTGATTGTAAAACAACTAGGGGTGATGGCTAATTATGTAAGCTTTCTGCAGAAGTGCATCTTGGTTTCACAAGAAATATCTAGCTTCTTTGGTAACCCTCATGTACACAACTGCATTGCACTTCTAGGGTGGAAAAGCATGTTAAAATAACATCCAAAAAAAAAAAAAAGATTTGAAAAAGCCTGCAAAAGTTCTTGTATAAGCCCTTTGCTATGTAAATGTAAAAAAAGAATGCATAAAAAATAAAGAAAATAGCTAACACATTAATCAAATTAGAAACAGCAATTCATATCAGAAACTCAGTGGACAATTTTCATACAGTATACAAACTTAGCAGACATGATAAACCTACCCTCTACTCAGAAGTTAAAGGGGAATTACGATAAAGGCCTGTTCCAAATGCAACAACATAGATCTTCCAAACTTCCGTAAAAGCCTTCCATTAAGAAAGGACGTTTTCTTACTTCCATGTCATACTTTAATCATAGTTGTATAAACGCCGATTCTCCATTAAACCTGGTTCCATTCTATCTCTAATTTAGGTAACAGAGTCATCAATCACATTTTAATTTCAAACTATAAAATAAAAGCTTCAAGGTTCTAACAAAACTCTAGTGAGGTGTTTTACAAGCCAGAGAAAAAGTGTTAAGTACCATTAAGCTCAGAAGGAATTAAACAACATTTGAGTCAGCCCTTTTTCAAGGTTCCTTTCCACTACATTAGCTCTAAGGCTGATAGAGTAGCACAGGCATTTGATACTTGAGTGGTCAGGATTCAAAGCTGTTGGAGATTAGGAGTATATGTCCTAAACAATTGACCAGAAAGGCGCTTGAAAAAGCTTGCCAGTTGACAAAATGAAGCAGGAGGGACCAATGAATATGCACTGGTTTCTCCTCATCCCCACACCCCAAACAAATTTGTTTCTGTCCCCCTTATTTTAAAACAGCTGCTGTCAGCTGACACTTTCAGGGACTTAATTCTCTAATCAAAGGGTTGAAGTCCCAAGCTTGCACTTTCCTCCCAGGTTTACACATCGCTGCTTTGAATGCAAAGAGCTACCACTGTGACAATAAAACCAAAAGAATTATCTTGTTTTCTTTGGAAAAAAGTGAAAACCTCAAGCTGTCACCTAGTCATAGTAAATCCCTATTCACACCAACAGTTTAACTGCTGACATATATGCAACTTTACTATAGCCAACACTACTTCTGACCCTGAAAGTACCAGTTAGAGGCATTAGCACAGTAGAAATTAGCTCTGGGAATGGGAAAGATTGAAGACAAACCTAGAAGTACAGCACCAGAAGTGACCTTGTGGCTTTATGCTTTTGAAGTTATTCTGTTTTTAATGACAGAAGAACAGGGGCTAAAATAATTTCCTTTCATACATATAATATTCCTTTCCCTATATTAGAACCCTATTTTCTTGTCCATACAAGGAATCAAGGAGTAATAAGGTGAAATAAAAATGTACAGCACATAAGCTACTTTATACTCTACCCCTGGTGAACATCCGCAGGGCACAGCAAAACAAACTTTATTACAGGGAGTCTCCCTGTTTCACACCATGTGTCTTGTAGGCATGGCAGTCTGGCTGTATGTATAGATAGTCTAACAATTTCATTAAAGCCTAACATAAAAATACAACCAACCAAAAAAACCCCAAAACCCTCAAAACCCCAACACCACCACCCGCAAAACAAACCCCAAAAGGGCAAAGCCTTGACAGACCTCCCATTGGTTAGGAAATTCCCAAAGTATTTACGAAGCAAAACAGCAGGTTTTTGAAGGTGAATAGATTGTTAGCTCTTCCCCTGATATACACTAAAATACTGTTGCTTTAAGAATATTCATCTCAAAAGATTATTTTGATTTTTGGCATGAAAATAATTTAAAATACTTCTGTTAAGAAGTATAACTAATTACTTTCCTTCCATTTAGTTACTTTATTTATTTATTAATTAAAGCATATGTTAAAACTGGAGTGCAAAATGCTGTATGAGTATGCATCAGCCCCACATGCTCTCATGTTTGGAGATGAACTTGTTTGGATAGCTGCTTCTTAAAAGGCTGAAGACTGTTACACTGCTGTTCTAGGAGCGATGCAAACAAACGAAAACTAGACATTCAACAATGTCATCTGATGCAATACTTTCAATCAGACTGCTATTCAACTTGGAAAATGACAGAAGTTATAAAGCTAGATCTTAATCTCATATGTTTCTTACATTCACCAGGCCATGGGTAATGTCTTTCCTGACTCATGTTGCAGTCTCTCTGTTTTAGCACTGACAGCAAAGGTGTTAGGCTGCAGAAACAATTGTCTTCTGCACATCATCTACCTTTCAAATCGAGACAGCTTTGGTTTTTTTGGTTTTGGTTTTTTAGGTTTTTTTTTCTTTCACAGAATGACAGAATGGTTGAGATTGGAAGTCACCCCTGGAGATCATCTGGTTCAGCTCTCTCTGCTCAAGCAAGATCATCTAGACCTGCATGCCCTGGACCATGTCCAGATGGTTTCTTTTAAATAGCTCCTGGAAGAGACTCTACAGACACCCTAGGCAACCTGTGCCAGTACTCAGTCACTCTCACAGTAAAAAAAAGTTTTTCTTGCTGTACTAAACAGCAAGAATCTCCTGTGTTTTAGTTTGTGCCCATTGCCTCTGGTCCTGCCACTGGGCACCACTGAAAAGCTCTTGGCCCAGCATCTTTGCACTTTCCATTCAAGTGTTTGTCCACAATGATGAGATTCCCCCTCAAGTCTGAACTCCATCAATCTCAGCCTTTCCTCATAGGAGAGATGCTTCAGTCCCTTACTCATCTTCAAGGGTCTTTGTTGGACTTTCTCAGTGTATCCATGTCTCTCTCGTACTGAGAAGGCCACAGCTGGACACAGAACTCCAAGAATGACCTCATGAATGGCTTTTTTTGTTTTCCTATTTAAAGAGTAACTTTATAATGCATCTGCTTTTAGGTCATAGCTTGCCATTCTGCAGTCATGAACTCCTGAGAAATTATCACCCAGGGAGAGAGGGACTGGAATCCCTAAGCAAAACATGATCCAAAACTTTCCTGCCTGTGTAGTCTCAGAAATGTTTGTATTTTTCTTCCAATTAGTATCAATTTCAAGGGCAAACAGATGCCAACATGCCAAGAATACACACAACCCAGCCATTCAATTCAGGAGTTTCAGATAATTCAAAGAATAACCAAAAGGATATTCTTTTTTATAGCACCCCAGAGCACATTAGTTCAAGTTCTAGCACTCTCGAGGCTATATAACTGTTTAACTGTGTTAATGTTGTTGTACTCTCTCTTCCTTTCTTCTATTTGGGCAAAGAACATCCTTCAGCATTCTGCCCAATTTATAGCTATAATTTCCTCAGATACTCTAGTGGAAGTGACAGTATTAATGTTTCATTAAAATGAATCTGAATTTGATGAGTGCTCAGATGTGTAGGGCACTGCTTGGGCTTTGCTGCTAATATGAGAAAAATCTGTCAATACTGACCTACTTCAGAACATGTTTGAAAATGTAGCACCCACTAGAGTCCATATCAAAGGAGTCAAGGCAGTTGAAAGCATGCTTGCCCTTACTGGAGTGCTCTGTGCCCTGAAGGCATACACCTTCATATCCAGAATTAAACAGACAAAAATAACGTGGCTGGAGGTCTCAGCTTTTCTTGTTTGTAACAGAAAAACAGCCTGAAGGCTGCTGATCTGAAATAGGTTTCGTTTTGGTGGGATGCATAACTCTGTCTACACCAGCTGCTTGATATCCACCTCACCCTCAGAAGAAAGGCCGTCAGTATTGCTGTATTTTTCAGTCAGTAGAATGTAATCAATTTTAAGGATAAGGAAATACATGAGGCCCCCAAACCTAATCCAGTCTAATTTTACTCTAAAATACATAAACGAGGACAGAAGAGAAAAAAAGTAGTTTCTCAGACATGTTACTGTGATTTCAATTTCAAACCAGGGTTGAATTACCTCCCTTCAATTTGCTTTTCGTCCCCTCAAAAGTAACTTAAAATTGTTTGTTTAAGGACTGGAAATCTCTCCTGGACCACTCACCAGATGAAATTAAGTGGAAAGACTCTTCAACAAGATTCAGCTGGCCTGCAAACCTGTCTGAGAATTTGTGAACTATATTTAATGATGTTTCCCTCCTTGATACTTTATTTGAAAAAACCTTAGTATGCATATGCCTGTCCTCATTTCTCTAAAGAAATATGATAATATTACTTTCAAAATGTCTCCCCTACTTAGTACAGTACACACTAATCAGGAAATACACGTAAATTAGAGTAATAAGAATCATGGTGGAAAGCAATAAGAAATGTGCAGACCCAGATTCCTGGGCAAGTCTTATCAGTAATGATAAGAAGTGAAATTCTGAGGATTATCAAATTGATATTGTCAAACTTTTGAAACAATTTGAAATAAAGGGATCTATCCCCACCATGCATTCTCTTCTCAATAGACACATCCCCTCCCCTCCCCAAATATCAAGTACTACATAAGAAAAAGCATTTCACGAAAGCATAGAGTGAGGTGTTTATGCACTCCAGATAAGCTCCTGTTTAAAACAAAGAAAATTAGATGCAGAGACTCCAGAAACTGGGTTCCTTCAGGCCAAATGCAATCCTTACTTAGGGAACCTCCCCTTTCCTCCTTGTGTTGTTGCAGTAGTCATTGGAAGTCCTTATCAAATCAATATCACTTAAGAAATACCAGGGTATGTGTCCTACAGTTGCACAGTTAACTTTCCAAGAATCCCTTTGTGGCCATTTCAACATGATTAATGTAGGGTTCTGATATCCCTAGAGCACTGCAACCTTGCATCTCTATGTAGATATAATCTTTTTTCATACAATTTGAGTGCCTGAGGACCTCTTGACAGGGATCGAGAAAGAGAAGGTTATTTCCTGTACCATCTTGCTAGGAAGCAACCTGCCACAGGTGGATTGCACAACAGTCTGCAAAGGAGAGGGACCACTCAAAAGGACTCTACTTGCTATCTCAGAAGGTTTCTATCCATCCCGGGACAACATTCTCTCTAGCTGCAGGTATTATTAGGCAGCTCCTTTCCAGTTACTGTTCTCAACAAGAAAAGCAGAGTCTGGCTATGGTTTCCCAAATGTAGGAACAAACTCAGACTGTAATGCCCTCGCAGGATTACCTGTAATGTTTCATTGGATTTAGCCTAAAAGAAAAAAAGTGTGAAGCTTTCATGGCAATGATTTTGCTACTATTCTTAAAACAAGAAAAATCTGCTAGTTCACAGTCCTGCAAAAACATGTGGGTTGTGTAAATTTACACTTACTCTAATATCTAAAGATTGTCTAAGATAAGTGGTTCATATGTTAAGGGATTAGAAAATTTTTCTAAATGCACTCAGAATTTATGATCTCATTCCCAGACCCATTGGTCAGAGTTGTCAATTGTCTCCCATAATCCGCTATTTCAATTAAAGAAAAGGTAAAGGGAAAGGAAAAAGAAAATTAGAGAGACGTGTGGGATGGAGATGACCTAACTCTATTATTCAACTGCTTAAGGAGAGATCAAATCTAATTCACTGCTGACATTCATCAGCAGAAAAATATTTCATTGTCCAGATGAGGAAAGCATTCACACACAATTTTACGCATGTGCTTAACACTCACTGCCTTTTAAACTAAGAAAAAATATTAACTTGGAACTTAGTGCACTGCACATGCTGCTTTTTGACAGAGTGAGCTCACTGATTAAAAGGCTATCAAGACAGTAAGGCTTTTGTAAAGCCTTTTAACTATATAACTTCTTAAAGGGGATGACTTGTATCACGCATTCAAGTCAAATTCAACTATTCCACAGATCAACATGAATCTGTATGAGTAAAGCCAGGAGTGCCAGCAGCCAGCTCTTAGTACAGACCAAATCTTAAAATTACGGTTCTGGTCTTCATTTGACAATATCTTCTGTGTCACACTACACTGAGAATCTGGTTTTTTTCATATAAATTAGAATAAAAGACCTTTTGGTAGCATGGGAGTCCTAGGCTTCACTGTACTTTCTAACTTTAGATACATACTGCTTCAGTTTCTACCATTATTTCCAAGCTAGCAGAATTTATTAGCTATTTATTAAGAGAGCAACGTTCAACTTTCATGAGCTTAGTATTACACGAAAGCAATACATTTTCTGCACATAAGGAACTTCTTGCTAACCAATAGCAACCAACAACTGTGAAAGTAAACGAAAGAATGTGACCACATTTTATTTTTATCTGTATGTTTTTTTCTAGTATCTAGATTTTAGTTTAGTAAATTAATATGTTTTTTTCTTACAGGTCAAAAGTAAAATAGTCCAGCTACATTAAAAATGCACTGACATCTTTATTAACATGGTAATAATTTCAGAATGTCTTAAAACTTTTAGATCCTGTAAATATTGAACTAAATCAAATAAACATTTTATAACAAAATGAAAATGTTAGGACCTGTTTTAAAAGCACAATTTTCTTAGTTTAAAAGGCAGTGAGTGTTAAGCATGTGCTTAAAATCAAGTGTGTGTTTGTGAATGCTTTGATAAACAGCATTTAAAGATGTTTGCATTTTCCCTTAATCAAAGGCAACTGCATATTTATTTTCTTCCCCATGAGACACGACTCCAGGTAAGTCTATGTGGCGTCCTAAAAAACAGACAAACAACAACCTTGCTAGTAGAGCTTAAAAAATTTCTACATCCCCAAGAATGACACTTTAATAATCAGATAATTTTTGTGCATTTGACACATTTGACTCATGAACATCATTTTTTTGTGCCGATCTGAGTGAAGATTTCTGGCTAGAGCTTGGGTGACAGCACTATTAAAAGCAAAGCTCTTGGATAAAATGTGAATCATCAGTTCTGTTCTATTCAATATGGTTTGCAGCTTCACCCTGTCCAGTTTTCCTGCAGGTTCAGAGGAAATTATGCTACAAAATGTGTCTTCACTGGCTTTTCACACATACTTTGGTCACAGAATTAACTTGAATAATGTAGAGCAACAGCATCTGTGTTGGCAACTACTGTCTACCATTTTGTTGCAATTGAATGTGGCTATAAAACATGAAGGAAAATAATCTCCGGTCTTAATGCAACTTTTTTATATATATTTTCTTATAATCAGTTGTATGCTATATATAGCTAATTCTAATTTTTTTTTGTTTTGTCATTCCACCGCAGTCATAATACTCTGAATATTTAAAAAATAGATTCCTAGCACTGTCACTATCACTGAAGTGAAAAAAATGATTACTACATCATTTCTTACAGCCATTGTCAAAACACAGGTCTAATAGTGTATATTATGCTATTAGAAACAATACATCCTTTTTGTTAGGAAAAAGAAATTAAAAATTATTTGAAACATCTTAGCACATTTATTCCTAGGGCTTTTGGGGAAGGAGACAGAAGAAGAGATTGTATGATGTGAACCTTATACACTACCACCTATTGCTGCTTCAACACTGTAAACAACTGTGTTTAAAATATCATACATTTTCCTTTTGGCATTCCCTACTAGTGCATTTCAAGTTCACTAGGAATGATAGTCCTTGTGAGAACAACAGATGGATAATAGTGTTTACTTTCAGGGAGTGATATTATTTAAACATCACCGTCCAGATTTGCCAACAAACCTTAGCAATGCCATGAAACAGCCCTGCTGCTTTACTGCGACCCCTCGTTATGGACGGCTGTTTTGAACTGTGAGTTAACTTGGTTTTGGCACTGAAAGATGACACGGACATGCCTGAGTTAACATTTCATCCCAGTTGCATTCAAGAATATTTCTGCTTGATTTATTTCTCTGCATTTTCATTCCCAACTTCAATTTACATCATTCTCCACATGTTTCCAGTCTGTCTTTATTCTCTATTTGTTGGTTGTATTAACAATGTATTAGCACTGTATGAATACCCAATATCAACGTGTTTGCAACATGGGACTGAGATAAAAAATTAAAAAACAAAATAAAAAGAAAAATCTGCAGAAAAAAACTAAATTTGTAAACATACTGTTTAAAGTTGCACACCAGTGATACAGATTTCTCTCAGGAACCTATCAGTCATCACCAAATCCGGGCATCAGACTTTCAGCTCAGTTAATTACATTTGCTGTCTGTTTAAGTATAACTAGAAAAAATTACTTCAGAGCACAAATCAGATTGTAGAATCTTTTCTATTAAGCCAATTTGAAACCACAGGTCTGGACGCAAGGTTGCATATTGCTCATGTGAACAAGCTTTAAGTATCTTTAATCAACTACATAAATAACTGCAGCGCTGACAAAGTCAGTGAACTCACCACTTGTCCGTCTCTCCCTGGAACACCAGGCACTCCGACAGAACCCTGGTGGGAAACAGACGCCAGCGTTTAGCAAATTAAACAGGTCATGAAACCTTTCATCTCTTAATACAGCGCTTAGAAATAATAGTGAATGCTTGCTTATTGTAACTGCAATAAATTATTCCAAAACTAGTATTTATCCAAGCTGAGCTCTCTTTTAATTTGAGATCTTATAACAATTATACATGTTCTCATGCTGCAGATTTTAGCAACTGTCTCACGATATGGCCTCTCTCAGAAACAAGCTTCAGGATTTGAAACCTTGAAGATGCTTCACAAGAAATGTAAGAATTAAAATGAAATTCTATTTAATGCTTTTGATAAATTTTGAAACTGATCCAACACAAACAAACATACCACCTGAACAAAATTATTCACGCTTCAAGAGGGATGCTTCAAGCTCTATAACTGGTAGTGCCAATCTATCTTAAGGCTTTTAAGAGATGATCTGCAACAATTCAGCCTGACGGTGCAAATTACAGATATCCTTTTAAATTACATCAGTATTATTGCAATAAAAATTTAAAAGCCAACACAGGCTAAACAGAAGGAGCAAAGAGGAAAGCAAGATATTAATACTGACTTGTAACATCAGAGGGATCTTTTTACAAAGCAATCACACTATAAGTTTCTATATGATGGACAATTTTTCTGAAGGAACTTGTGTGATTTGTTACGGATGTTCAGTGAAAACCTGAGGCATGAAGAAAGCAGAAACACTATGTGTGCTTATCGAACATTATCCTCTTTTTGAATAATAATGGTGTTGCTCAGCAAGGAAACTGAGAGCATTATTTTTCATTTATAAACAACTTAATAGGATACAAAAGTGTGATAGCTACATTTGAAAGGCTGGCACCCTAAAAAGAGGCCAGGGGACAGGGAAAAGCAGAGGTTCTGTCAACAGTGAAATGTGCAGTTTCATGGGACCCTTAAGACAAATAAGCACCCTGTGAATCCCTTTATGCCCTGCTTTATTTTTCTTTTTTTATTTTATTAAAAAAAAATCAGTGTGTGACATTTCCCCATCTATTCATATTGGTAGGAGGTTTCACTAGAAATGGATTAGTCAAAGGGTACCAACACCCAGAAGAATGTACCCAGAATGGATGCACATGTTTGCCAACGAATAGAGTTGAGAAATCCTGAGAAAAAAGAAAAAGAAGCAACTCATGAGGGTCTTGAAAAAACTCCAACATTTGAATGCCCAAGGGGCTCCAGCTCATAACAGAGCTATAAATCAGTAAGAAATAATAGCATGGCATCCCACTGCATCTCCATGACCCAGAATGCTCTCCCCTTACTGCCAAAGCTTCCATTTTAGCTTTCGTGTTGCCTCTTTTTGCTGGATGCATGGTTATGACTACCAAGGGTTCCTAGTGAACATTCCCACATCTTTCTATAACTTTTCCAGAAAACTAGAAGACAAAGCTCAGAAGGGCATTAAACCAGCAGCCTCAATAAACTATCATATTTATAACAGTTCTTGCTCTCAGTGACAGTCTTTTATAGCTGTTGACTTTTTTTATGAGACATAGGATGTTAGGGAGTGTAAATAAAGCTGATTCTACCATGCCAAGTTATCAGATACTCAAAAGCTAATCAGCACATGAGTTTTGCTGATGCTGTACATGTAAAACACCCTTCTCCTGGAATTTGAGGGCATAATTTTAAATGGCAGCTTAGACATCAGTACAGCGTTAAAATGCTGCATTCCTGCATGTGAAACATGAAGGGTAGTTCTCTCCTTCAGCCTGCAAGTTCTGTACAGCCCACAACTGACAAATTTCCACAAATTTATATGCTTTCCACGAATCTATATGCTTTGGGATTACATTTTTTACATATCAGTGAGGTTTTCTTTCTTTTGTTCAAAAAGTTCCATTTGAACAGATGCAAACAAATTTTCACCTTAAAGAACATTATCTTAGAAGAAAAAAGACAGAGGTGGAATCCTTCTCACATATGTTAATACTACTTATTCATTTCCTCTTTCTTTTTTTCTTTATACAACTCAAGCCTTTTTTATTAAATATCTTCCATACAATTTTTTAATCTTTTGAAATCAACTAGAAAATTACTTGCCTTGGTGGTGTGTGGGTGAGATGCTGGAAAAGTGTCACTTACCAGTTGTTATTGCTGATATATCTAGGACTGTTTTAATGGTGTAATTCCATAAATCCTAAACTCACTACATCAACCTGAGGCAGTCAGCTTTAATGAGTGTAAATAACGCTGAAAGCATTCCCAGGAAGTCAGGTCTTGGGTTATTGAAGGAACAGGAAGATACTGGCAGACCACCTGAACACCATCAGCCAAGCCTCATTTATCAGCAACACCTATGTCTTTTGTTTCTGGTGGTCAATTCTTTAGTCATATGGCACTGATCTACTGGAGTAAGGACATGCATTTAATCAGAAACTCTATCTCCCCACCTTTCACAACATTTTAACATTGGTTTCCTACTCGTACCAGTGCATAAATAAGAAAATTATAGCAACCTTTTCACCTGAAAGTTAAGCAGACAGATTGAAAACAGTCTGATGGGGGAAATGAGAAATCTGATGTCTCACATTATATGGATGCATTTTGCAAAAACAAAATTCAGAACCTAAACTAACTGATTCAATGCAGTGTACAGTAGCTAATCCCATTCACCTTTTCTGCTTGCAATTTGGCACCAGCAGGAATAATCACTTTCACAGTATTGTTTATACTATACCTTTTGTCCTGGAGGCCCCTGAGGTCCCTGCAAAGGGAAAACAATTCAATTAACATCATAACTCTAGCCAATTTAAACTGAAATGACCAATTAAAACTGTCTTATTGTGTAAGCATTCTGATACTGGACTGAAATCGGCTGATGTTTTATACATCAAGGAAAAGTAAAACTTTATGCTCAAAATGCACAATGGATCTTTTCTCTTTTGCAACTGATCTAACTAATAACTGTAAGACTCAAATTTTCCCGTTCTAATCTTTTCTCTTCCAACCCATCTGTTTCTTCTAGTACAGACAAATCTGTCAGCATTAAGGTGACAGTGGTTTTTCTCTTTCTGATACCAGCTAACAGCCAGCTGAGTGTCCACAGTAATAAATCTGCTCAACAGCATAAAAACCAGGTTTATGCAAACAAGTATTTTGAAGATAGAAAGAAGCATAAACCTCATAATCTGCAAACAAGTATTTTGAAGATAGAAAGAAGTATAAACCTCATAATCTCCTCACTTTCTAGGTATCAACATGCATTACTGTTTTTTACTCAACACGTGATCTGTGCCATCATTTGCAAGTTAAGAGAAAAATAATTAAGAATTAACTTCAGAAATCATTAAGAATGCACTTGGGAAGTAAAGAATCACCATTTCGTCCCCATGAATTGGGAAGGCAGGAAGAGATATCTCAATTCAGGAAATCTTAACTGCTTAATGTCATACAGGCATCAAAGTCTCATTAATATTAATAGGACCCATTTCTCATTCGGCTTCTCTGAAGTACCCAGGCTGTTTGTGGCCACAGTGGAGAGGGGAGGCAGGAGGGAAATAGGTCAGCCAGCCATGTCTTTGACATTTTCACAGTCTTTTTTGGTAAGAGCCAGACCATGTCCACCACAGTTCTTACACATTCTTCCCCATGTTTCTACTACGGATGCTGGTGCAATCTGTGGGTGCTGATGCTATATAAAGCAAGGTGAATTCATGAAGGTGCAGTCCATGGAGGTGCAAAACAAAAACCAAAACCTGAAGAATCCAAACCTTTCTGATGTATGAAAGAATAAAAGAACAATTGATATCAGAACTGCAATTATTAAAAAAAAGAAAAAAAAAAAAAACAGAAGTATTTCTGCTTCAAAATGCAGGGACAATTTTATTCTTAATGTAGTTTGATATTAGGTGGAATCCTGCCCTGTTGGTAGATGCATGGCTTGTTGGAACATTGCTCAGATAGAAGTTTAAACTGCTAATATGGAAAAGCTCCAGTGGTCGTAATTCTGGCTCCTGGATCTACTGATGTGGCTAAAACCCCTGCCTTTTTAAATGTGGATTCTTACATTGGTTATGCATCAAATCTTGAAGCAACATAGATGAGTGTTGCTTCTTGAAAATTTACTGCTGGTGATCAGAACAACAAGTAGAGTAGACATCTGCTTCTTTGGACTGGAGAAAAATGCCCCCAGCTCACTACATTTTGGAAAAACTGCTACTTAAATCAGGTCATCTTTTCAGTAAGTTCTTCAATTCTAACCCGTAGATTTGCTGGAGGCTGAGGACACCAGTAGTACTGCAATGAAGAACAAACTATTTCTTAAACATTGCTTGCAAACAGTCTCCAAGAAAACTGAAATGGATTAAAAATCAGATACGCAAATCAAGAGGATGCTGGTAAGTAAGAGTGGCCTGCTGAGTAAGGAACCATGGATAAAATGACATGCTCCACAAATACATTTTTTTCCTCTTCTTCAAGAGAAGGAAGTAAGTTTCTTCCAATGCCTGACAATTAGGCGGTGATGAAACAGGAATCGTCCCCTTCTGTGAGAAAAGTGCAAGTTTAGCTAACATCTTGAAAAACCCCAAAGGATTAATGCTCAAACTAGAGCTTTCCTACATCACTGCTACCAAAATAGGCTCCAAACCTGTATGTTCTGGGCATCAGTTATCTGATGAACTTTCATATATTAACGAGTTGTATTTTGGGGATATTTCAGATCTTAAGAAAAATCCCCCCATCAGTAGGCCAGACTGACCAGCTGAAGACTATCTTCTTAGTTCAAACCTGCTACTTTTATGTCCAAGGAATGGAGATTGCTTCTTGAGCCTTTTTGTTACCAAAAAAAACCCAACCCAAAAAACAACCAACCAAACTGAAAAGTCTGACCTAAATGTAGTTAGAACAAATGTTCTGAGTCCAGAATTCTTCCTAGCTCTCCCTTCTAATGTTACAGTTGTATTTTCCTCTTAAGCTTATTCTGTTCCTTGTGCTCTAGCAAGCTGCAAAACAAGAAATAATTCTGCCCTGTAAAGGTTAAATCTGCGGTTTTAAAGCACAGTAATTCAGGGTGTGATACATTAGCAACAGCCTCTCGAGGTTCTGTATTTAACTTCAGTGACTCAGTAGCTAAACACTTAAAGATATGCATGTCTGGGTACTTTCAATTCGCAGGTCTGGGGCAGCAGTAAGTATTTGTTTCACAAGGTATCAGAGTTCATGGACAGTGAGAACAAACACCAAACGAAAATGTCTAGCAAAAATAAAATGAAAAAATTACTTTCTTTTTTTTATATAACTGAAAAAGTTATATAGCGAAATATGTCACAATAGTGCAATACACTCATATAAAAACCCTCTTATTCCAAAGCTTTGTGGAAGAAAAAATAAAATCCTGTTTTTCTTTTAAACTTCCATATTTCCTATGTAAAGTAAAAGCTCTTTGTAATGAGAAGGCCTCTAGGAGGTGTTGTGTCTTTATTTCTGTGAGACAAGAAGTTTCAAGACTGTCACTGAGATGACATATTTCCCCTTTGGTGCTGATAAGAATCCTTAAACTCTTAGTATAGAATCATTTAGATTGGAAAAGACCTGTAAGATCATCAAGTCCAACCACTGACCTTAACACTGCCAAGTAAGCTACTAAATTGTGTCCCTAAGCACTGCATCTACACATCTTTTAAATACTTCTAGGTACAGTGACTCCTCCATTTCACTGGGCAGCCTGTTCCAGTGCCTGACAACCCTATTCTGAGAAGGAATTTTTCCTAATGTCTAATCTAAATTTCCCAGGTGCAACTTGAGGCAATTTCCTCTTGTCCTAACACCTGTTACCTGGGAGAAGAGACAGACCCCCATCTCACTCCATCCTCCTTTCAGGTAGTTGTAGAGAGCAGTAAGGTTTGAGCCTCCTTTTCTCCAGACTAAACAACCCCACTTCCCTGAGCTGCTCCTCACAGAACTGGTTCTCTAGACCTTTTGCCAGCTTTGTTGCTCTCCTTTGAACATGTTCCAGCACCTCAATGTCTTTCTTGTAGTGAGGGGCCCAAAAATGAACACAGTATTTGAGATGCAGTCTCACCAGTGCTGAGTACAGGAGGACAATCACTTCCTTATTCCCACAGACTGATTTCTTACCAGTCTAAAGGCATAAAGAACTTAAGAAGGAAACCTGAACTAGTAGATGTACATGAAAAGGAAAGCACAGGTTTCAGACAAAGTATTCATCTGCATTTCAGCAGAGCTTGTACTACCCACTGATTCGATTTTCTGTGTGTAATAGGCATGTGATGTAATTCTGGAAATGTGTTCCTGCATGGTTGAGGAGTGTTTCATATAGATTGCAATGTCTAGAGTACTAGTATTGAAATGTGCAATGCTCTAGTGTTGATGAATCACCTAGATAAAAGAATGACCAGCTAGAGACAGATTAACTATAATGGGAAATCTCATATAATTTGTGATTAAGTAGTATCCCCTCCCATGCTATCTACCTTAACTGATGAAAAGAGCAGCAATAAGTATTAATTAGTGCTCAGGCAGAGCTTTTTATTATCACTGTCTTAGTCATTGTTGTGGCAGCCATCACTGAAGTACAGAAGTTACAAAAAGGCAAAGACTACTGCTCCTGAGATTTCCTGCAAGTCATGGCCAATGCAATTGTATTGGGGAAAAAATGAATAGTTTCTGTGAGAGGCACAGGCTGAGAATTTCCGTTTCATCTGCTAGTTCCTAGTAAGCTTTTGCAGCTAAGCAGCGTAAGAACACTACCTCATAAAACTTGCTATGAATATGCTACCAGAATGAAACAAAGAAGGCTGCTGCAGAACTCTGGCCATTGAAAACAAAACCACAATTAATAGGTTCTTGGAGGAGCTATGAAGATTCACACCAGCTGAGCATCTGGTCTTGGCCACTGGCCTAAAAGGTTGAATTGAACTTAGCAGCACTTCCCAGTCAGCTCTGCCTGATCCCTATGTGTCCATTTTATTCATTTTAACCTAAGATGAAAAATTAATCCTAATTAATTTTAAAGATGTGACATTTTGCAGACTTAACTGAGAGGTTTCCACTGTCTTTCACAGAAATAGCAAACACTTTGGACGAACATCCTCATTATTCTGAATAATTAGCAAAAGCAGTAACCTTAGGTCCTATTTTCTTGAACAGACGCCCGGAAAGACTGTATAAGCACAGAACTACTAGTTTGGAAAACAACATATCTTAAAGCAGAGGGATTTTGCATTTGGATTGATCATTACACTACAGATATCTTTTGCAAAGAGACACCTCTACCTGACTTCTTTGGTTATTCTGGAGTGTTCTGTTCATGCAAAACATCTGTAAAATTACTTACCTGTCTTTACAGCCGATTTTGAGGGATAAAATAATATGCAGCTTTTTTTCAGTGACAAGAACTAGTTGATTCATACACTGAACATGTTTAAATTTACTTATTTTCCAAGAAGCTGAAAACATTGCAAATTTTGATCTTTCAAATTTTTATTACTATGCACTAGTTTAAAATACTTTATATATAAAAGCATCCAAAACTCTCCCATATGAAAATTAGAAACAAAACCACCTCATGCACACCTTCTATACTATTGCAATTTATGAATCTGAAAATGTAGATTATCAGCGTCAGCCCTGGAGATTTCCCATCACTTTATGTTCTCATGAATGGTCTGCAATCAGAAATCCTAGCTCTTGGGTAGAAAAGAGTCACAAATTCATTAATGATTAACTCTGAAAATGAGAAAATAAAACAGGAAAATGTGTATGGCATTTAAAAGAGCATATAGTGAGGAACAGCAGATAAATAGCAAGGAAAGAAGGATGAATTATGAGAGGCAGAACACAACTTTAACTGAAAAGTCTGAAAAGCTAAGGAAACTGCTGGCCTTCTCTCTTGCATAAAATACATTTTTCTGGTTCCACATAACATTTCAAAACTTAATCCTTTTGGTCACCCCACTACTTGGCCTCCCTCTGAATTCTCTTAATCCTTTCTGCACAGAGGAACGATACCTTCAGCTCTTGCAGAAAGTAGATCTGCAGGGTTTCAAGTGCTGTGGAAACCAGACACAAATTACAACTAACTCATCATTCTTACATTCTTTTATAACATTAAAGATGCATATAGCCAATACTTTTTAAACTTAAACCTAAGCCTCCATCTCACCTAAAAAGAACTTGAGCTCTCGTGGCTCAAAGAGAAAACAGATTCTTCCTGACATAGCCACGTATACAGCCAAAACCCCCTTGCAAATGTCTCTACTGCAAGGACAGAAGAGCAATAGAAGCCCACTCCAACAATCTGGAAAGATTTAAAACTGGGAACGAGAGACCCCTCTAAGCAACAACTAGCTTTCCTAAACCTTTCTTCCCACTACCCTGTCCCAACCCACACACACTTACATTGGAAATGGGGAAGAAGAGAAGCTATTCCCTGTCTTCAAGGCAAATTTCCCTAGTGCACCTAAGACAGTTTGAGCTCTCTTGTGCCAAAGCAGAATTCATGCCAGAGAACTCACTGTCATTCTTTGTATGTGGTCCAAGCAAACTTCTTCTGCTTGAGAGTAAGAAAAGTTATTACTGTTCTCTCAACATCATCTGAAACACTATTTTCTTTTTCTTTATTGACAAAGAACTTCATTAAAAATAGAGAACATGGCAGCAAATTCTCCTTTGGAGAAAATTGTCACATCTTTGTCTTCACTAGAGCCACTGGTTTTCCTATGTCACTGGATGGAAAACATGAACATTCCCAGAACTCCAAATGTATTAAAATGATTTCAGCTTTTTGTGGATCAAGGCACACATGGTTTGAGTAGGTCAGAAATTACTCAACGTGTGTAATAGGCTTGTGGTACATTCTGAGACACAAGCTGGAAAACACAGCTTTCTCATTATCTACTATCTTGTGCTCTTCAAGAAATTTATCCACTTCTTGTAAAAAGAGAAAATAGAAGACTAAGCAATTTCAAGCTGTGACATTATTGGTTCACAAGTTCTATCAATAACCTGTACATTCACCTAGAAATACCAAGAATCATTACCAAATATAAAAGCTAGAGATATTTCATGAAAATAAAAATTTTCATCCTCATTATTACAATCTTGAGGTCAGACTTGCAGCTCTTCTTCACTCGAACAGCACCATAGAACTTAAAGCTGTTGAGAGTGTGATCCTGTAGGCTACAGGTAGCCTTCAGTTTCCACAACCTTTAGCAAGTGCATCCAAATTGTAGGGATTGTTTCACAGCATCTGGTGCTCTCCTTGGCTGTAACCTGCCTCCATCTTGGACAAAGAACCAGAATACATGCCACAATGCTTGCTTCTTACTGGAAAGGGCATTGAACATGTGGTCAAGTAGGAAACCACAGTACACCCCAACAAGCGGACCCACTGGACAGCAGGACTGGTAGTACTTTATGAGACCCATCGGCTTCACAGTTTCAATTTCATCAGGAAGAAGAAACAGGAAAGTAACTCAGACTTCAGATTCTTTGTGTGAAACAAAGGCAAGTCCTTACAAAAGAATTCCTGTGGAATTAACCTAGGATGGTTTTGTTAAACCATTATCTTGAAATGAAAAAGTAAAGGACTTGAAATTCCTGATCACAGCAAGTATTTCTGAGTCTCAGAATCCTTTTTTTTTTTTTTTTTTCTTCCAGAAGATATTGGATTTTGTTAATTCAAAATGTTTTGCAATTTGTCAAGGTTAAAGATCATCACACCTGTTTAAAACTTCATGAATACAAACAGATAGCAATCATATCTGCAGTGATTGCTGAGCATATAATCTTCCTCCTCAGAAGCATTCAGGAATCAAAACCACATGCCACAGGCTACAGTTTTGTCATCTCTCATAAAAATAAGAATGACCATAAGTGTTTAGGGGGATCTTAAGGGAAAAGAACCACTGCATGTTTCAGAGTTCTGAGATATGTGACAGGCAGAAACTTCTCACGCCTTGCCCTGTGGCTGAGGCTGATTTACAACCAGTGGAACTAAAATTTGCTTCCAAATGAATAGAGTTAATTAGTTCCTGATGCAACAGAAAACATTTATTCCCATATCTGAATATTGGTAAAAAATGCATTCAGTTGTCTTTCACATTCTCACACACACAGAGGGAAAAACCAAAACCTCAGGAGAGGAGAACATCTTGAGAGTTTTAGTGTGCTGTGCTGTGTCGTCACTGTTCCATCAGGCAAAGCGCCAAGAGCTATGGCCACAGAGACAGCTGGGATTTTGGCCCTTAAAACAAGTAGATGGTTCTTGTGCTGCTCAATGCTCTCAAGGTAGAAACAACTCAATTTCAGAGACAGTGATAAGTGGGGGCCAGGAACTGGGAACACCTGCCTTGACTCTTTTTTGCTTTGCTGTTTGCCCTTAGCTGTTTCATTTCCCTCTACTACAAGCTTAAAGAAGTTGGCCTTATATGACCCGCAACTGTATGTAAAAAGAGCAGGTTGTCTTTCTCATGTTTTCTTCACAAATGAGGCTTCAAATAGTCTGTGACAAAGGGAGGTTAGGAAATGCACAGCTATAAGGCTTTTTGGAATTTCACATTTTAAAAAGTATACATGTCATGTATCTGTTACATACTGGCGGAGTACTTACTATTAATCCTTGTTCTCCTGGTTTTCCTGGCTCACCCTTAAAATAAAAAAAATTAAAAAAAAAGAGTGAATAATTTCAGTAACATGTCATGTAACATGCCTAGGATTCAATTTTCTACTCTAATAAAAGTATCTTAAAAATCCATTCTTAAACATGTGTGGCAGCTGACTGTACATTACGTATATTACTTTTTTTATTTTTAAATTGGTAGGCCAAAGCTCAGACATTTTAAAAGGCAAAGTATTATTTCACAATCAAGTAATTGTATAGTTTTTGACACAACAGTTAAGTATTGATGTCCTGACTGTTTCTTAGTTCCAAATACAATATTCCATTTCAGTCAGTGGTGCTAAAGGACACAGAGAAAGCTGATTTTCGTGTGTTGAATCCCACTGTTTTCATATTCCAAAAGAGTGCTTTGTGCCATCACCTTAGTAGGCAGGCATAACTTACCGTTGCAAGTTATCATGTTCCATAAACCCATAAAAATTGGTATCTTGAAGCCATGCAATAATTACTCAGGTGTTAAATACCTGGATTGGCTTTCAAAACTGTAACCCATCATTTTTCCAATGTATTCTTTTTCTGTGGGCACAGCTGTACATAAAGTAAGAATCTATTTTCTCCCCTTACTTCCATATGAACACATACAGCTGTCTATAGAGACAGTAAAACATATCAGTTGTATAATATGGGCTAAAAATAACTATCCAAAAAATAGTCATTTCAGTGATCTGCATTTAGATCAGTCCCTTGTAAACACAATAGAGCATAGGGCAGTCCACATGCTGTTGCTGTATCAGCACAGTTGCAGGATCTTATTTAGCAGCTTTGTCATAAAAGAAAACCTGTCAAATAAACAATGAGAACTGTTCTGATGATATTGCTCTTGACAACCAAAAAGAATCCGAACTGCTTCTCTGGGTACGTGTGCAACACTATGTTACCCCATGCAATGCTACAGGCTTGGGGAAAAGTGGCTGGAAAGCTGCACAACAGAAAAGGACCTGAGGGTGCTGACTGATGGCTGAACATCAGCCAGCTTGTGCCCAGGCAGCCAAGAAGGCCAACAGCATCCTGGCCTGTATCAGCAATAGCGTGGCCAGCATGGGCAGGGCAGTGATCATTCCCCTATACTCGGTGCTGGTGAGGCTGCACCTCAAATCCTGTGTTCAGTTCTGGGCCCCTCACTGTAAGACAGGCATTGAAGAGCAACAAAGCTGGTGAAGGGTCTGGAGCACAAGTGTGATGAGGAATCGCTGAGGGGACTGGGGTTGTTTAGTCTGGAGAAGGCTCCCGGAGGGACCTTATCTCTTTCTACAACTAGCTGAAAGGAGGTTGTAGTGAGGAGAGCGTCAATCTCTTCTCCCAAGTAACAAGCGATAGGACAAGAGGTAACAGCTTCAAGGAGTGCCAGGAGACATTTATATTGGGTATTCAGAACAATTTCTTCCCAGAAAGGGTTGCCAGGCATTGGAACAGGCTGCCCAGCAAAGTGGTGGAATTACTATCCCTGGAAGTGTTCCAATGCCATGTAGACGAGGCCCTTAGTGACATGGTTTAGTAGTGGTCTTGGCAGCCCTGGAGTAATGGTTGGACTTGATCTTAAAGGTCTTTTCCAACCTAGTTGATTCTATGATTCTATGTGTGCGTTGCATTCAGAAGAAGATACGTAGCATCTGCAAACACACCAAGATACCCAAGAGAGAGAAACCAGATATTCACAGGTTTCTGACAGTTAATTACCCAAGCTTGTTGGACTTTTCAGCTCTTTCTGAAACATTGCTAACTTCTGGATACAGCAATTATACAGCCTGAAGTGAGCATCAAGATATCCCCATAAATTTGGGGAAATAAAGGTGAAATAATGTCAAGAGTTTGTATCATATTCTATTGTCTTATTAACAGAAAAAAAAAATCTCGTTCTCTTTTTATTTCTTTTTGGAGGCATTAAAGTTTCAAAGTTTGTTCTGGTGTCTGTGGGATGCAAAGGTTATTACTCTGTAAGAAGGCACGTATGTTCTGGTTCCAACAGAATCTTCTGTGAACATCCAAAGAAAGACTTAGGCAGAAGGCTGAACAACCCTTTCTAACATCCCTTGGTGCTCTCTGCTGGCCATAGGTCCAACAGCGTGTCTAACATTTCTACCTCCTCAGCGCTAAAGATTTCCTGCCCAAGAAACCAACACTTTCTCATCTCTAGAAGCTTTAAGTATCTGTAAGAGGTTGCACATTTCTGTGATACAAGGTGGTGATGACAGAGATGAAGACGTGGGCACACGGGCTGCTCCTTTCCCCTGGTACACTGTGGAAGAGAAGTAACGGGGCTGCTGGAGTTTCTCCCTGTGCCTTGCTATCTTGGGTGCCTGACTTGCTTAGGATACACAGCAAGTGCATGGGCATGGGGGAAAAAAAGGGCGAAAGAACATCTTACATCTCTGGTGATTGTAAAGCTCCTTGCTTGAGAAAGACAGGCTGGAAAAGAAGTCCCTGCTTTGCCTAACACTGCAAAAGAGGAAATGACTGCCTTCTAATGGTGGTTGACCACTGTGAGGACGTCGTCTTACAGCTGTGCGGTGCTGCAATGTCCTTATGCATAATACAGTGCAGCTATTTTGTTGTTCAGCTCTTTAGCTCAAAGGTCCATGCAAGCCTTCTAAAGATACAAAGCTGTCACCACCTCTTGGCTAATCTTTCCCTTTACAGCTCTCCTGCTGTAAAGGACTGCACACCAGACAGCCATGGAGAAAAAAAAACCTTCTGGGGATCAGGATCACTAACCTGAGGGTACAGGACAATAGCAAGGAGCAGAATGGTAACAGCAGTCAGAGTGCTTGTTTGTATCTGATTCTAAAGCAGTATTATGAACTGATTTTCCATAATGCCATAGGGCTTAAGATAGCCACAGCTTAAAAAACTATAAAAAGAAACTCTCTCTTGCCATCTAAAGTCAAAATCACTACAGAACTATAATAAAATGGAATGACTTCATTGCATAAAATGCATTACTTCCCTGTTATGAGAAACACTAATGTTCCCTCTGCTAAAAAAACACAAAACCCGAAGCAACACACAGTCATGTTGTAATCAGCAACACCAGCTGATTCTAGCCTCTTGTACTTGAATTACAAAAATGGCACCACTGCAGTCAGAAATGCGTTCTGGTTTCAGTCTCACCCTCGCTACATCAAAGCAGAAGCAACCCTACTGACCGCAGTCAATTTTACCATATTAAAAGGGCAAAACAGAGGCCGAGATGAGGTCCAAAGCCTGATGTGCTGCAGGACGAAAGAGAAATGAGTAGGTGCTCAACAATGGAAACAAAAGACTTTTAATGTCATTTCATAACCTTGAGCTAGAACTTAGAAGGGCAATAGTGGTAAAAACCAAAACAAACAAAGCAACAACATTAACAGCAGCAGCCCTAGAGCACTGGAGGTCTTAATTGCCAAGCCTTGCTGGATTTTCACAGGAAATTTTAGCAGGATCTTCCTATCATCATCATGTTATATTGACTTGTACAGTTAATAGTGTCTCAGATGAGGCAACCTCAATAGGGCCAGAACAGGAGTGTAGGTATTTTCTTTCTTGGTTTTACCTAAAAAGCCCTGCAGGGAAATTTTATGCCTTTCTGTCTTAGCCCCACATAATAGCTATGCTTTTCCTTCAGAAAGCCCTGTTTCTACTTCCAGTGCTGGTCCTCACCTTGCTAGTTCCCTATGTGTCCTCTCGGCCGTAATTTATACTTATCATGGGGAGGGGGGTGTGTGTGTGCAGCTGTACATGTGGCGCTTCAGTTGCCATGTGTCTTTCCTGTCTGTGATTCCATTTCCACACTGATAACACAATGGCATTCATGATAAAAAGAGAGTTACTTCTTTCAAAAGAATGAAAATTAAAGAGCCTATAAAATATAAAACAAAAAACATACTCATATTTTGCTTAAAAAAAGAAAAAAAAAGTCCATGTATTTATGCATCTGTTTAAAAAGTGTTTAATCATCAGGTCATGAAGTGCCAAAGGCAGAGGGTCAGACACTGTGCCTAAACCAAACAATTAGCAGTAATAATGGATTCTGATGGTTGTTCTAATGAAACATAGGGAATGAGCCAAAGAAAATGGTATTGTTATACTTGTGTGAAGGTGGCAGAACCTGACTCCAAACTTCATCATACTTTGGGCAGCATTTAGCAATTTATTACTTTAATTCCATGATTTTTGAGGCTAAATCATTAGGAAATGAGAATTCAGGCCTGTACATGCTACAATATCTCAAATTCAGCTTAATTTGAAGTTTGAGAACAAATGTTTACTACTTATAGGAGGGGCAGACCCTTCTTACGCATCTATCAATGCTTACATTACATCAATGAGCAACATAGAAACCTTAGAATGTGTGGGGAAACTATCAGGAGAGCAAGACAAGGAACCTAGGTGTTACTCTTGGCCCAGCAATGAACTTGCTCTTTGTGGGTGGGACTTCAGATACACCATAACTCTGCCTGTGGTTCAGCTTGCACATATCTTACTTGCCAATCTTACCTCAGAAAACATCTTTGAAACTGAGCAGACGTACTTGAGAGGCATTTGGACACCATAACAGCCACAGACTAACTCACCGGTAAGCCTGGCATCCCGCGAGGACCATCTTTGCCGGTATCTCCTGGCGGCCCTCTGGGTCCTGGTGGCCCTGGAGGTCCAGGGGGTCCAGCTTGTCCTTGGTCCCCCTAAACCAACATAAAACTCATCACGTTTGTTTTATAGGCACCAACCACATACAAAGACATTGATTTACCCAGAAAGATCACAAGACAGACTGGAGGAAGCTGCCATGAGCTGAACAGTGGCTTCTTTACTGCTTAGGGCAGAGGCTGGACTTTGCCTTGGAGACCAGAGGGTTGTATCTTTCCAATGCAATCAGCCACAGAGCAGAACATTCAAATTCTAAACTGCTTGTCCTCCCGCAGCACATGCCAAAATTTGGGGTAGCCTTGCAACATTTTACTAATCTAGTTCTCCAGAACAGGTAACTGTTTTCAATAAGCAGCTGTTTGCTTCATGATTCACATAATCATAACAAAGCTGAGGTAAAAAAGAGGAGTCAGATGTGAGAATATATAGTTTACATGGCAATTTTCCAAGCCCATCAACGATGCATGGATAGATTTCAAATATTAGAATGGAAAATAAGCGCTTTTTCATGAAGTTCTACATAATTTTTCATCTGTTCTGGGGAGCTCTTTTATAATGACTATTATCTAACTCTCTTAATGGCTTTTACTTCTAATTTACCTTATTAATTTGTAAAAGCCAATTTCCAAGAGAGTGGCCAAAACATATTACTTTCCCTTTAAAAAAAAGACACCAAAACATGGTACTAAAGTTATTTTTCAGCATATCATTGCTAAAATCTGGAAAAATTTGACTGCATCCTAAATATGGATCATTTAGCAAAGCTACCCATAGCCTTCTAATTGTTAATATCGTTAACTGTTGCTTCATTCCAAAACATTTGCAAATGAACATCTTGCTATAAGAAGGCATCTGACAAAAAGGTACAGCAAAGAGTAAATTGAATGTAAAGAAGAACCAGACTCCAGTGAGATGAAGCACTACCTTAATGAGGCGGCGTTTAATGAGCTGCTGATCAGCTGAGAGAAACCCATGATTGATTTTAGGAAACACCATCTGATCAGGCAGGTGAGGTCAAAGGTTGAAGATCAGAGATGAGAGAATTGAAGAATAGACATCAGAAGGCCCGAGAAAGAAATAAAGACATATTCATTAGATTTGTAATAACTAAAATAATATAAACCGGTGCTTCTGCCTGACAGAAACTGTGCCTTTTCCTTTGAAGAAATTTACCTCTAATATACAGGACATACCACTTCATGAATTAATCACATACAATAAGTTAACTGAGTAACTTTCTTCTTCCCAGATTTCCTGTGAGAATTCTTCACATGTATTATTTTTTCATTGCAGGCTCTAAAATTCAGCATTTTTATATGTTGTTCTTTCAGCAAAGCTTCTAGAGACAAAGCACCAGTTCAACTTTCAGTCAGATTTTCTAACCAGCATATTGTGCCATGAAGAATGGTGTCATTTCAATAAGGGCTGGAGTTCCAACTTGACCAGATTGCTTCAATCCTTCCTGCTTAATTTGCAAATGCAGCTTTTAAAAAATCTGTATGTACAGATTAAACCTCTGCTATCTAACACAAATAACTGACTCTACATGTAACCAATAGACAGTTCACTGACATTTTCCACACTCCTGTATGCCTCAGGGAAGCAGAACTACAGAAAAATCTCATCTGAAAATAAAATACTGATTGAGATAATGGGGAATGTGGGGGTTTCCAGGGCTAACATTATGCATAGTTACAGCATGATCCCATGCTCTGCATCAGGAGTACTTGTACCAGCGCAAAGGCAGTGAGGGTTAACTTAGGTCCCCCATGAGGATTCGTTGGTATTCAATGGTAAAAACAATTTTTTCATGTGCACTTTTATGCTGATACAGAAAGACCTGACTGAACAGGTACGTGTCACCCACAAACCTTGACGGTGAGGATCTGATTACTGTGCAGAGCAGCGACTGTGGGGAAGCCTGGCAGACCCTAGGGACACAGCATAACATGGTACCAAAACAGCACAACACAAACATCACAGAGACAATTTACTAACAGACAAACAGAACGAACACTATGTTTAGTATACCCCACATTGCCTACTGACAGGAAACAGTCTCTCTGTCATATGGGAAACAGAGTTGGGTTTGCACCACACTGCAGATGCAGGCTGTTAATTTACAATGAGAATATTAAGAGATTTTAGAAGGAGCAGTCCCACAGATGTGACTTTCCTTAAAATTACAACAAATTGTTTTGATCATTTGATAGTTTTTAAGTTATCAGCCAGCAGACAACTGAGCCATTTTCAAGTAAAACGTGCAACAGCAATTTGAGAGTTACATAGAAAGCCTGGACTCTGGATTGCTGCAGAACTTGACAGCAGTGATGGTGGATTTTGAAGGGCTTTGTATAACTAACATCTTGCTCCTCACGTTGTGTTTAACATATGACATTCAGCACATAAACTGGTAGTACATACACAATTATAAACACTGAACAACAATCTAGTGCTAGGTCTTGGGTATTCCAGAATGGCTAAGGTCAACACTTTCAAGACATAAAAGAAGCATTTTCATATCCTGGGCAAAATTTCTTCCCTCAAGCTTTTTATCCTACATATGTTTTCTTATATGTTAGTCTACCAACATGTGCAGAACCTGTACTTTACTGGTACAAAAAAGAGAAGTATGGTAATCATGGCCTGTTGTGACAATACAAGGGGTGAATTTTACTCTCAGTTCAACACCTTTCTTGTGTTGCCTTGTAGGGTGTGAATCAGAGCTTCTGATAAAGCTGAAACCTTATAGAGTTGAACAATGAACTCCTAAAGAAAGAAATCCCCAAGTCCTTTCCTTGTCTTTAGCATAGCACACTGTGTGAAAAGAGGCATCAGGCTGAGGAGCACAGAATAAAATACAGTCTGGTAGCTTTGGGCTCCCTACATGAATGCTCAGACACATGCCACCTCTGAGAGCATGTGCACAGAACTGGTGGCACAGCCCCTCTATGAGGCCTGAAGTGTATGGCTGTAGGGTTGCAGCTTGACACCTTCAAAAAGGAAAGCTGTGTCTCCCTCTGCCTGCCAGACAAGGTGGCTTCCAGGAAATCCTTCATGAAGACTCTGCTGGGGCAAACCATGTTGCCACAGTGCATGAGCCCTTTGCAGCCCAGCTGGCTTGGTGGAGAGCACCACAGGCAACGGCAGTCTGCCAGGTCTCCCAGCTGCAGCAGGTTCTTTCAACATGGTAAATATTAGCTCTATTCATCTCCACATGCATCGTATCAGAGAATATCTGGATCACAAAGACCGCATTGGTCTTTACAGAAAAGGAAGAGTAACTTTCTGATGCATGGACGTCCTTTCACTAACACCTTCATTAGCTTCATTCCTGATATATACCCACAACCAGAAAGCCGAGACCGTGTCAGTGGAGCCCATAAAGCCTTCTTCCTTTGTTCTAACAAATGGTACTGTGGCTAACTGCATTGCTTGGTGACCAGAAATCTCCTCTTTAGAAACAAATACAAAGATAACCCCAAAAAA
The DNA here is from genome assembly GCF_963264785.1 of Psittacula echo. Taxonomy (NCBI): domain Eukaryota; kingdom Metazoa; phylum Chordata; class Aves; order Psittaciformes; family Psittacidae; genus Psittacula; species Psittacula echo. The sequence goes on from NC_137735.1 coordinate 57,137,127, forward strand.
GGCTAAAACTCCAAACATTTAAACTCACACTCTGAGACAGTACTAAGACAGGAGAAATACATAATATAGAAAACAGATGTATCAAATTTGCAATTCTCTTATTATGGGATATAAGTTATTAAGATAGCAACTTGCCAGAATCTTTACATCTGTGACTCATTAGCCCTGCTGTGCACATGGTCCATTCCTTTTCTAGATAAAGCTACAATACCCATGTAATGGAAATGAGTACAAACAAGAAACCTACAAAAGGACTAAAATCTGAGTAGCAAGCAATACATTTTAAGTCTCATTTATAAAAAAAAAGAAAAAGATAAACAGAAAATCTTTCATCAACTTCATTCTTCCTCCTCAGCCTTTAAGATTACAGCACAGTAATTTTCAGTTACCTCTAAAAGCAGTATATATTCAATTTGGCATTCTCAGAAGTGGAAACTCAAAACTCATATTAGGTTTGATTTCTTTCATCTTGAAAAAGGTATAGCTAAGAATTAATTAAGAAGGGAGTTTAACTGGAAAATGTAGTGGTTTGCATGAAAGATTTCTTTTTTTTCCTTGAGAAAAAATGAAAAAAATGCGAAAGATTTGTGTAGCTCCACACAAAAGCATTTACATAGAGCACTTCTCAGTCCAGCCCCAGCATTCTCAGTGCTTCCCAACACCACACAGACAAGTTCAAGAGTAGCTATCAGTACTGCAGTTTCCTGCCTACATAAACATACGAGAAAATGGGAAAACTCCATTTTTCCATCAGCAGCTTAGTGACATCTTTCAGCTTGTTCCTAAATGACAAAGCTTTCTTTCCTTTGACTAAAGCAGTCATAATCTCATGCATTCTGAGATTCAATGGTCAGAGACATGCAATGCCGGCTTGGATCTGAATCATCTCCCCATACGTAAAACACGCATATTTGGAGACAGACAGAAACACAGGAATATTAAATCAAACTCAGCAAAGAAACTATAATGGGTGCATAGTTTTTGCATGTGTGGGAGGCTTTAGAGGGCACTGCATCTTCTGGCATCCATGAAAGATAATGTTGGCACACAATGAGTTTTGAAAAAGGCATAAAAAGAGCTATCCTCCCCACAAAATGAGTTTTCTTCTTTTCCTGTCACTCTGCTATAAATATAACCTTAAATATCCCTTAGATCTGCTTTATTTTTTCTCTATCTAAAGCTGTTCTCAATGATGGATTCAAAGCTACCCTATTTTCTCTTTATTTGGTTTGATTCTTGAACTGCACATAGGAAGGGCTCTTGTTCTACACCCTAGGAGGCCCTCACAGAACACAAAACACTACAGTGATCAACAGCGACCACTGGCCCACTAAATTCCTCTGCTGACAGCAACTCAAGCTCACTCTGAAATGCTAGCTGGTTACAATTTCCAAATTAGCACATTTGCTGCATGCCTCACTGCAATTTTTGCTCAAATGCCAAGCAAAACATGATGCTTGGAGGAGGCTAACAGGCCTCATAATGCACTGTCCTGATTACCTGACTGGAAATGTCGATAAAGCCTACTTGTCCCCAGACAATAGGTACGGAGAAAACTGAAAGATGCCAGAACATCATATGATTTTTCACTTAGTATAAATAATTCTTCTGTTACATTATCACAGCCTTCAAAGATGTGATTCCTACTAGCAGTCCTAGATTTTTCAGGTACATTCCAGTTTGTGCATTGATCAACATGAGGTCAATACTATAAGGTCATCATAACCTTGTCATATGGTAAGTATAACAGAATTTAACAACAGCATTTCTGGTTTTACGCTATGCTACATACACTCCATTTTTACTATTGCATTTACTTAGCATAGTAAATGTCACGGTTATCCTTAGGATTTTCCTTCTGACCTGCCAATAAACCCAAGCTGCACAAGCTTACATGTTCCTGTGAAGACATGGTAAATGAGACAGGAATTACCACCTGCTGTTCACTTGCACTTCCTAAGGTTACAGCCAGCTGCTGCTATTTCACATCAAATCACACAGGCTTCTGGCCAGAGTGATCCTGACACTCTTTATGGCTGCTTTACCTCCCGCCAACACCACCTCCAGTTCTAATTAATCCTTCAGACCAAGCACCAGTCCTGCAGCTAATTATTGTACCTGCCCTGGGGAGTACAGTGTTTGGTATCACCCTGTACGGTGCCATACACTCTCAGCAGGAGCTCTTTTATATAATCCCTTTTATCATAGCTGCTGCTTTCTCCATCAGCAAATCTGCTAACTAAAACAGTGCACCCCAAGAGGACAAGGATCCAGAAATTTCTGTTTGTTTAGGCGATCATTCAGCAAAGAGCTTTAATTTGAATACATTATGTAATGATTCAGACTTTGTATTAAAATAATAAAAATGTAATTTTAAGAACTAGCACAAACAGGTCACTATAAAAGTGTTATTTTCTATAATGTGAATATAATGTGAAAATAATATTTTCACAGTAAACTCTACATGAAACTGCACTCAAAATGAACAAAACTGGAAAAAGCCAGAACTTTTCTATTTTGGTCCTAGTATTAGATGAATTTTCAGTGAGGGAAATGTCTTTTCCACGCAACTCAGTTACAAGTTCTGATGAGTGATCACCATCTGACCTATGCAAAATATGTATCGCCTTCCTTCCTGAAGGCAAACCTACTATTCTCACTGAAACTGGTGGTAGAAGTCCAGCTAATTTCAAGATGGGTTGGTCCTCCCCCCCCCCAAAACCAAGCTAGTTCTCACAGCAAAAGTCTTCTGTCCTGGCTTATGTTTCTTTTCAAATTATATACCCATTGCAGTTGTGCAATGCAGGTGAGCGGTTCACTTCCATGATATTCATTAAGACTGGATGAAATATTTTTAAAGAGTTGTTTTCAATCAAATTGGTCTAACTCAAGTGTTCAGTATTGCAGCATGACAGCTGCAGCTTGAGACAAAACAACTACATGATGTTTTGTCAGTCACAGGACATGGCCGTAGAAAAAGGAACAGGATGTACAGAGACTTCCTTCCTCACCATTCCTTTGGCACTACTAAAAAGGGGCAAGATGCAAACCAACTGGTGGTGAGTGAAGACACCCACCGACTAGCTCTTAAGACAGGAATGACAACATCCTCATCTTGCGCACTCTAGAGGGTGTCACAGCTGTTCTGCATTCCCTAGGGGAATTGGGAGCCGAACATCAAAGGCATAGTTTGGCCCTAGAGAGTCATCCACAGCCAAAAGGACACCCCTGTGAACTCCGAAAGGAGGCACATCCTCCTTTCGTTTGAGTGTCCCATTGCTTTAGACGAAGTTGGCAACCACTGCAGTCTGAGTTCTTTCCTAACATCCTATAGTTACAGAGCTCAAAGTTACCTTGCTCCAATTTGTTATCCTAGTTTCAGCTTAATGGAAAACAGGGGAACCACAACAACCTAATACTAGTGAAGCAGAACAGATAATTAGTCCCAGGAATGGAGAAGGTAAATACCCGTGTTGCCTTCTGGCAGATAAGGAAACAAAGTCTCAGAAGCTAAACTAACTGCTCAGAGAAAAAATGGCATTAAACCAGATGTCCAGCAGTTTACTCTATGATGCTGCTTTAGTAAAAGTTATGTTAACAGAAGGAAGCACAAACTTTCTTTTAGCCTTCTTACTGTGGCACTAAGAGCATAGTTTGAAACAGTGGTTAGATATAGTTTATAAAGCGAACTATAATTTGTTTTACACAGGACAATTAATAACAGAAGAAACAACAATGTGGGTAATTGTACTGCTCAGGTATGAACTTAAAGTGGTGCAGTGTTTGCACTATGTATTTGAAATAACACATAATAAGCCAAACCCTTGCTTTTATACATACATAAGAATATCACTTAAGGGAATACTAGCGTGATAGCATCACCTCTGCAGAGTTTTTGACAGTATATTCATATGAATGAAACCAAAGAAAATTTAATCAGAAAGAAAAAGCTGTCCCTAGCTAATTTATGCTAATGAAAGTTACCCAGTCCTTCTATGAAGAAAGATAAAATTCATGAGTAGTATTTATAGATGAAATTAAGCGAAACTTTAGGAGGATATAATTAAACATCATCAATTGCAGTCCTGTAAGAAATTCACAGAATATGTTTAAATTATGTAAAATTGCATTTAATTAACATAATACTCTGACTATACACCTATACATTTTGGCTTTGATGAGATGTTGAATGAAGATAAAAATTAGCACTGTTTGGGAACAAAACTTCCTATTACATCACTAATTTACCTACATTTGCTACAGTTAGCATTGCCTCCAAAAAAACTGAATCCTGCTTTTGCTGAAGGCAAGAAATCAGATTAATTTTTATACTAAGACCTATTTTGTGAAGCAAACCTGTTCCTTTCTAAAAAAAATAAAAAAGTGCTAACCTTCAAATGAAATATAACAAAATAAGATGGCTTTAAAAGATGGTGAAAAGTTAATGATCACAATTTAATCATCGCTCAGTAACTAGTATTATCTGATTACGAATGAGATACTGATTCTAATGACAACAATATAGGTTTTCTATTTATGGTCAATAGAAGCAGGAAAAGGCTCAATATATTTATTGCACATTCCATAGAAAACTGTTAACTAATAAAAGTACATATTTTAAAACTAGAATTTTTGAAATTTTTTTATAAAAAAACAGGTCAAAATGTACTACTTGGATATCTTTAATTTCCTTTTAACATGGGACAGTTTATAAAAGTTGCGTCTATAATGATACTTCAGCTAAAAATATAGCTTACATTTACACATGCACTTGTATTGAGCTATTTCAGTAAATAGACTGCATCCAGAGCCATTTCTGTCAACATTAGATCATTTTTAAATAGTTTTCCAGCACAGAACAGAACCTGCAAAATTTCTATTGTAAAACAATGATTTCTCCCTAGTTTGAGGTAACTAAGTAGCAAATGTATTAAAAGTAAACAGGTAAGGAGAAAGGGTTAAATAAAAAAGAACATCACTCTCTGAACCTCGTTAACAGTACACAAGTAAATTTTTAATCTTCAAGTCAATAAAGTTTAACACAATAAAATAAACTTCTGAGTACTTTTCTAGAACTTTCTCTTCTGCTGAAGATATTTTAGAGATGTTATCAGTTCTGGGAAGACCCAGATGCTAGGAAAATTTACTTAAACATATCAAAGAGAGAAAATAATTTTATGGAAATATATAAGTATGGCTTCTGGATGGTTTCTCATTGTACCTAGATCAAAACCAATTTAAAGGCAGCTGCCAGCTGATAATTTCTAGACCTGATAAGCAAGGAATCTCTCATGTATCTGAATGAAAGGACAGAAGATATTTACTATGTCATATACACAAGGATGAGAACAGAGTGATTAAGACATTCAGTACTAGCTGTTCCATTCGCAGACATTCACCTCTGAAGATCTATTTGCAGTAATCAGGGTACAATCTATACTTGGAAAATTTATCCTTTGCAATCCTACCATTACAAAATCTTTAAAGGCTTTTTTAAATTGGGGTATTTTTCTTTTAAGCAGGATTTAAAAAGTTTCAAACCAATATGTAAAAATACAAAACCAAAGAAACTTCAGGCTCCTTGTCTGTAAAACTTGAATTAGTTAAAAAATATCTATTGCTTTTGGATATTATAGTCAGTCTGTCTGCAAACTTGTGAAATATAAATGTTGATTCCATCCCACAGTCACTTTCAGGCACAATATTTCTCTAAAACAATATGGTATGGTATTACCTCCAAACCCATTTATTTTACATAGGCAGTGATGGAAAGCTATGTGCAAAGGTAACCAGCCACGGTTAAATGGGTTTACTTTCATTTGGTGCATGACTGGCTTGCACATATAATTTCCATTTATTATATTCTAAATCCTCTGGCATAGCAAGTTGAGCAGATTCACCCTGAAGACAGTCATCAGAAGAGATAACTGCTGTACCATGAAACATAAAATGGTCAGAGGCTTTGTAGTACTTATTACTTGTGAAATCCACAAGGCAAATAGAAGAAGCTGCTGCAGAACACATTCAAACACACATAAAAAAGATAAAGGAAAAAGCAACAAGACTGAGCAAATTACCTAAACTACACCCATATACTTCAAAAAAAGGGACATTATTACAATATTCATTGACTAAACAATCAGTGAAGGTTCAGCTAGCCCACAAGGTGTTATTCACCACCTCTTCTTCTCTACTGCTGGCCTTACTAAATTCTTTTTCTACATTCAGATACAGAATTCTGTCCCAGCTGCCGGCTGCTGCTGCAGATATAACTCTGTGCTGTCCTTAAACATTAATTCCTTACGTCGGGTATTTTTAGCGTTTTAGCTGCAAGTGATTTACCAAAATCACAATGTAGCCATAACCATTTTTATGGCCCAGTACAGATTCTACTGTCCTCCAGTATAGACAGCTGTCTTGTCAAAGAGGGACACAACAGTCTCTGTGTAGCAGATATTCCACTGCAGTCCTTGCACTTGTTCAGCCTGCAAGATAACAGTGAACAAACCTGCGTGTTCTTATTTATGATTGCCAACACTTCCAGCCCAGGAATTGAAAGACACACACTCTTAACCACTTCCTAATTCTTACATCTGTCCAATATTTTGCCAAGATTTCTGGACCAGTAGAGGCTCTGGCACTTTTGCTTACCCTCCAAAACTGCCCTCTGCTCTGCATTTTATGTCACCATAAGAAAAAACAGCATCATCTTTCCCTTGCATCTATAATGTTTTTTTTTGGTATTCAGACCTCTAACTCTTTCCCTGGAAACTTCTCCAACACTCCTAATTCCAGATTCTTATCCTCAGCTGTGTAATACTCCCTACAGTATTGCTCTTCCATATTTACTTATTAATGTATCTCCTTATAGCTTTGTCAAATTTGCTCTCCTGTTCTTAACTAAACACCAGTTCTTCTGAATGGAAGATCACTTAGCATAAGCACCTATGCATAGACTTCTGATTGTGCATCAGTCAGAGGACGAACGGAGCATTCTCTCCTAAGCCACAGGCACTGGTCTACTCTCTTTCTCTGCCTTCTCTCCCCTCACATTCTCCATAAGGTTCAGTATCACAGAACCAGCCAAAATACACAGACTAGCATAGTTTCTGAGAGATACTAAATTTACTTAGAAGATAAAAGGAAGTTTTTACATTCTTCAGAATCTTCAATCTGTGTATTCACGCTACTCACACTGCTACTCTCTATTTCCTTTTTATATCTTTAAATAGTTTTCCAATTCTTCTTTTTGTGTTTCAACTGAAATAATATCTAAAGCTGTTCACTAACAGGCCTCTGCCTTTATAATGTGCAGTCATATTACCAAGCATAACAAAACACCTTTGTAGATAATTAAAGCTGACAGCACCAACACCAAATTCAGCTATAAACGCATGTTGTGATTTTAGATAATCTTACTAACTACAAATTAAATACACATGAAACACAACAGAAGAATAAAATAAAATTGCAAGTTCAAAATATTTAACATAATTGACAGAAAAAATAAAAAAGAAAATCCATGGAACATGCTGTTACAGAGATTTATAAACATGTAACCAAAGAGAGTCACTAATATCATCAGAACGATTAACCAAACATTTTCTAATGAAGCACAGATGTAAAGAAGAATGAACTGGCACAGCCAATCTATCTGAACTTTCACCCTTGTATTCTTCTGTTTCTCTGCTAAAATAAATATATTTAAAAACTAAAAGAACCTTTACATTTCCACAGCTAAACCATGTTCTAACTGTTTGAATGTATTTACAAGGCGATATTATTATTAAAATATCAAATACAGACATGTCAGGAAAAAGAGCTAATACATGCATACATGATATCTGTTTACAATTCACTAATTACTAGACACATTTTACATGAAATCCGGAAGTATATTTATTAGAAACCCACCAGCCCTCTGCATTGTGGGAGCCCATGCAAGGCACGAAAACATTGCTGGGAAAACTGAAAGGTTTGGTTAGGAAAGCCAGCTTTTGTACAGCAGAGCAAAAACATTGTGAAACCTGCTTCCACCCATAATGAAAATCATGTATTTGAATGCATTATTACTGTTACTCAGATCTTTCCAGACACTATCTGGTCATGTTCAGTATTACTGTCCTGCAGACACTTACTTCAACATGCAGGGTAAAGGCAGCTAATAAGCATGATTAGCTCAGACAGTGTATTTAATTTAGTTTTGCACTAAAGACTAATTGCCTACTCAGCGAAGGGGAAGTGTAACATTGTTTTTTAAGATGCTTACCCGAGGGCCCTGATCACCTTGATCTCCCTGCAAAGTGGAAAGATGAGATGATAGGTTTAACACAGCATCTGTGTGCTACCCAGCTCTCTTACATAATCTAACATTACACTGCGTCAATACAAACGATCTCTTTAGTTCATGCTGGGCTTTCCATTCATCTTGTGTCACCCGTACATCAACTCACCTTCTCGCCTTTTGGACCAGGAGGGCCCTGAAGGAAACAAAAGCAAAGAAGAATTACTAATACTGACAAAGTCCTGGGACACAGAAAGAAACAGGTCTGTGACATTCTGCAAGTTCTTCCTAACAATGTATGTCCTTGTAATTTTTCACTCCAAATGCCAGGGCTATTTCAGAGACCGATTCTTCACTGTATTAATAATAGCACTGTGTAGTTATTTCTTGAATAGTTTGATCACCCTGTGTGTTGAATCAGACTACTTCAACAAGCAAAACTATGCCTGAAATGGAAAAACTTCTATTGATTCCAGTTAGGAACAACAGTTTATCTCCTATCAGATAATAAACTCTTTAAGACTGTAAAACTTCTTTGCAAGTGCATCTAATAAATTCAGAGACATATAAATCTGCCATGTATTTTGGCACCCTCCTTGGCTTAGATTGCCAAAGAAAAATGGACTTGGTAATCTAAAAGTAGTGTTTTCGTTCCTATCTTTGGCAATGCTGAACTTGATGTTTAGTCTCAAGTGTTTTAGGCAAAATTTGCTCTTTGTATAACATGATTTTGCAGAAGTAATATTTATTGTTACTTACCACCAGACAAACAGTAAGGTGACAGAATCGCATAACAGCGTGGTCCTTTCCTATTCCATTTTTATTGAGCACCTTCCAGCAAGCTACCAGCAGGTTTCTAAAACACTCATTTTCAGGTTAGTATCTTGTGAATAAAAGCACTAGCAGTCTGCAGAGAACTGGCTGCTTACACAGTGCAGACTCTTCTCTGAAGAGTAAGACTCTTTTCTGAAAGATATGCAGGTGTTTCATTACAAAGAAGGACCTGGGTATGTACGAAAGCAGCTGGAAACAGAGAAGGAGCCATCCAAGCTAGCAGAGAGAGGGTGTGTGTATGTGCATGAATGCAGCACAAGAAAAGGTTGCCACCAGCAAGACAATTAGAAATAACCAAGTGCAACCTAGTTGAGCTGAGCATGTTTGAATCATTTCGTAATTTACACTAGTAAAAATTCATGTGGTTCACATAAATGCAAATAGAAGGAAGGTCAGTCTGCTGTGTATTAAAGATGTGACCAACCATATGCAAGTTTTTGAGAATCCCCATTGTAGCCAATTTTCTGCTTATTTTTAAGGGCTTCTGATGCATGCCAGAGAAGAGCATCTGCTGCTAAATCTTCCAAGGAGTTAAAACATATGCCTCTTCTACCATAGCCTGCCATGTCTTCTGTCTGCTGCAGAGCACACAGAAACAAGTCTGCTACCTGACTTCTCCATATCTCCTTTACAAAGGACAGTGCTCACTGCTAGCTGAGTGGGAACCATCTGCTCAAGTAACTATGATCTCATCCACTTTGCACTACTCTGCAAGAACTTGTCCTCTTTAAAAACAAAGTAAATCAAACAATTTAATGAATGGATACAACCTTGCTGCACCTTTAAGGTGTCTCCATCTATTTTTTTTTTTATACTTTAACTCTTACTGACCCTTTCCAATGCACATGTTCATATACATACGCTGGAAACTACATGCAGCACTGTCTACAGACTCATACTTACTTGGATGTGACATTACATACACTATATTTTCAGTAGGCCCACTTTAAAACATACACATATGTCTTTAAGCTTGCAAATTTGCAAACTTATACCACCAGTAACACAGTAACTTCAGAATGGGAAGAAGTAGAATCAATCAGCACTGCCTGTTTCTGCCTTTTTCACCGTGAACACTGAGTACAAGTGAAGGGCTGTGCTTATGTATTCTATCTCCTTGAATTATCAGACTATTACTGGCTCTGAATATCTTACTGGCTGTAAACTGCAAATAACATGGCCCCTCTCTGCTACAGTCAGAATCGTATTTCTTGGGTCTTAGGCGTGAAATTACAGATAACATGACGTGATCAAGACTGCCGACAGATGTTGGCTTTTGGATCATGCCACAGTTGTGGGAGTTGCTACTGCCTTCATCCAGCTGCTCAATGCCATTCTTACACCCGAAGGTAGCCCTACTTCTGATGGATTTTGGCTCACAGCTTTTCTGAGGCATGCCTACCACAGCTCTGGCAGCTGGTACAAACTAAGAGCAGAGACTGCATCAGCTCCCTGAACTAAGCTGGCTCACTGGAGCAGAAACAAGATAGAACTTGCTCACATGAGATTCAGCCAGCAGATCTGAGGGGCTACAAAGCCATCTTCCTGGTACAACTGCTGGCAATATGCTCAGTTGTTTACACCTGCAGAAGTGGTCCCTGCCTCACCCTCGCATATCTTCTGTTAAGAATTCTCTGAAAGAGCAATCCATACCCAAACACGTTTATTATAAGACCGAATCACATATCTCAATTAATTTTTTCTTCTTTTTCTGTGCAGAGTTTTCTTAAAACTGCTTGTCCACATGGTATTCAGAAATCCAGGGGTTTCTTTTCATTTCTTTCTATTGGGCAAAGCCAGCAACTATGACTACTTGGTGTTTGCTCTCCCCTAGTGTGACACACTATTCTCTCTAGGAACTCATCCTTCCAGCACACAAATTTTTCATACGAATTCTTCATCAATATCTGACAACTTTATTGTACCAGAAGTTAAAAACAGCTTTTCAAGAGGCCACAAGAGCATTTCTAGTGTGAACATTCTCACAAGCGTGAACAATTCTCTCTGCACTTGTATTTGCAATGCTTTTGCTTTCCACCAAGAGTCTTGAAAAACAAGCAAAGAATTGCAAGCAAAAATAGCTCTTCTGGATGCTAGTGAATAGAACCAGTGGGGTTTCAGTGAAACAAAATTAATGCAATTCTGTCATGGCTTGTTCACCCATCTCTGGCTCTTCCCCCATTGTTTCAATTGTTCTCTATTGTTTTTGCAACTTTAAAAAGAAAATTCCTATCCTCAGCCTTTGACATCTTCTTTCCATTTGTGCTGAGAAATTCTCTCAAGGTTTTTACTGCAGAATTTATTAGTGTGTGTACACTGAGTGGAGGCAGGGAGGAAGAAAAATCTGAGGGAAAGCTGGGTTTGCGGGGGTGGGGTGTGATTGGGAGAAAGATTTGTTTAAAGGAGGGCAAGGTTTCTTCTGTTTAAGGGTCTAGACACAAAGAACAGAGTGAGTAAAATAACACTAGCTTTGTAGGCCACAGCATAGACATCCTGCTTTTTTCCCAGGGAGACTTCTGTGCTTTCGTTTATGAGATGGCAGAGATCAAGCCGCTAGCTGCTGCACAAATGTGAAAGCATTTTGTGTAAGTTATATGAAACGTCTGAGGTCAGAGCATTTCTGAAATAACTTTACAGTGTTTTCACTGGAAACAGAGGCTCTTTTCTCAAAGTGTAATTATCTACTCCAGACTACTATACATTTCCAAGGAGAGTTTATAGCCTGTTTCACATAAGCAAGGCCTTGTAAATCACAAACACATGCAATATCTGCATTCATAATTAGGCGACAAATACTACTGTTTTAAAACAAGTTCTTCTAAGGCAGCCCGAAAGGCCTCCAGGCACCTGCCAGCCAAGAACAAATCTGAAATCAAGGTCAAATCCACTCAACAGCCATGTTCAAGATTACTGGCAGGTGACTTTTTTTTTGGCTATCAGAATCCCATTTCCATTCTCTGATGAAGTCTTTACATTACTATGAATATGGGTACCAGAAATAGAAGAACAAGTGAATGCAGTGCTACAAAACATTACACCAATCCTTGTGGTCTTCATTCAGAAAACAATTCCCCTTATGGTTAACTATGATCAGCACGATTTGCTGTGCAGCAGGCATTTTATAATTTATTGCCTGAAATTTGCTGATTTTGTATTCTACCCTTGTGGCCATTGCCACCTTTACAGTTTTGGGAAAGTTATGTTCAGAGGACCTCTTAAAAAGTCAAAGTTTGATTTATATTGGTTTTACAAACATTCAAAATCATTGGAATTCTCTTATAGATATGTTCTTTCCATACTCCTATTGCCTTTAACCGTAATACAGGCAGTTCTACCACGACTTCACCAAAACTCTCCAAGCATCTTTCAGAGTAGAACTGAAAATAGCAAGAGATTCTCAGAAAGAGGTTCAAAGAAACAGCAATATTTCTAGGTTCTGTAGAAACCTTCAAAGTCAGGACATAGGAATCCAGATTTTCAGTCACATGTGAGGCAGCTTGTATAATGCCACTGCAAAAAGGACCTGCCAGTGCCCAAAATAACGTGACAACCAAGCAGAATCAGTTGGACTGTGACAGTCCCAGATCCCAGTAGCATCATTCACCTTCAAGGTTCCTAAGGAACCTGAAATGTCAAACTCTCCCACTCCTATCAGACAGCTTCCACAGAAGACAGTTAATAATAAGCCATTAAACACAGCCACTGTTTTCCTGTATTTCAACCACAAGAGCCAAAAGTTAAGGCAACCTAGCAGCTAGAGGACTGAATATAACTGCAAGGTTCAGCCTTTGTTTTCATTTGGGATAAAACAGCATAAAATGCATTCAATCCATACTAGCAACTATAGCATCCACAATAAGAGTGTAGCTGGCAGTGTAAGGGAATAGCAGCCTTATTGAGACAAGCAGAAAAGCAAAACAGTTCAATGTCATTCAAACAAATTCAAAATGGAAACTAATTTTCCAACTTAGTTTAATAATGTTTTCACAACTAAGTGACATGCCACACATTGCAAAAGTTAATTCAATTCATACAGTTTATTTTGAGGGTAAGAGGTGGTTTTAACACATAACAAAGTATTCTGTTACAAAAGTCTGACCTTATATTTCTTTGAAATTTGGCTCATGACTTTCGCAAATTACAATTTCCTGCTGGAACAACAATCCCAAGTCTAACCTATAGTTGCTGCAAAATATTAGAATCAGATATGCTGAATCATAAGATAAGAGGTTACACGGAGTATTATGAAACACAATACTATTTCCAAGTTCCCACCCTTACTTTAGTCTTGCGTCCACTGTGCAAGCCCTGAACTACTCAGCAATGTGTTTTTGGTATTTGCTGGACTCGGCCATATTTGCAGCCAGTATGTGCATGCACTAGCTTACAACGCAAACATGTCACCTTGCATCAATTTTAAAAGCACCCACAAGAATTTCCAGTGAGTCTGAACAGCTTCTACCACTGAAATTTTATTTTACATATTTTATTCTTCCCCTGGGATATGACTGACTTATTGTTAAAACTTCAACAAAGAAAAAATCCCCAACCCAATATGCAGAAGACTTAATAATCTTTCCTTTGCTCCCCTTATATTCTCAAGTTTTTGTTACAATATTCAAGGCAGAGAAAAGGAAGTCTGAATATTTGACACAATACTGTGCTTGACTTAATAAACATTATGTAAATGGCAGGAATGAGAAACATTAAATTGATATATATAACAATCTAGATAAACAGCTCAGTTAACGTTCACATCAACAAGTAAATTGTAAGTGAATCCTGCCATAAATTCATACAACCATATTCAGAAATCAGTGATTTATGCCAACACATAAATCAGACATGTTCAATAAACTGCATGCAGGAGAACACAATCTACCCAAAATGCATCAATAAAGCATTTAGACTGTAATTTATATATTCATTTCTCATGCAATGTTTTTGCTGAGATTGGGATAGGGTGCTTTTTTGAACTTTATAGTGTTGCTTACAAAAATCAGCAGATCGCATCACAAGCTGCAAAGGGGTCACTGCTGACTAATTCAGTATGCAGGAAGAAGTATAAGGCTCAGTGTCTGAGCAAGAACCTGCAAGAAGAGTTCTCTTCCTTTCTCTGATATACTTGATTTCTTTGATTAATCAATAATGCTATCCTCCCACCTTTTCCCCCGTTCTACAGACAAACACAATGTTTTTCTTTGAAAACCTACAAACTCAACACAAATAGTCCTATAAAGACTCCATGGTACGGAGAGTATGACTATGTACCTATTGCCTGAGCAAACGATCACAAATCAAGGATCATCTTTACTACTGCCACGAACAAATTTAAGCAAAAATTATAATCTGAATCAACTGTTAAGTTTCTTGTGAATCTAGTAGGTGCTTGTAAGACCAAAGATATGGTGACAGAAAACTTGTCACATTACTAAACATAAGAAAATGGCTCCTGGTAAAGTCAAAAGCCTCCTGATTACCACATACAGCTCAACGCACTGTAATACATGTATTTCCTGAATCTAAACCCTAATTGCCCTGTCTATAGCGCACCTTCCTATTCTCCTACTTGCTAGGTAAGCAGAAATTTATTGATGATGTTAGAGTTTTGACACAATACTGTAGAAAAACACCACAAAGGAAATCTCACTCTACTAAACATGCAAAACAGCACATAAAAACAGACATGAGAAAATCTAACACTGCTAAGTCTTTCATTTTAGAAGAAAAAGTTTCTGTTTACAGTAACACCATAGATGCAAGGAAGATACTAACACATAATCTTAGTTACCTCAGAAAGACAGAAACACACAAACTTTTGGCCAGTGCTCGGAACTGCAGGAAGTTATTTGAAAACACAACTGATGTGTGCCCTACAGAAGCAAAACTCCTAAAACAGACAGAACAGTGAGCTTTTTTACGATTACTGTTACATTTACTATTTCCAAACCAACCTCAGGAGTTTTCAGAGTTCAATCCGTGATTTTTAAAATATTTTTTTAAGGACTGTGTGACAAAATACTAGTTTCAGTGTTTAATACTTGGTTTATAAAACATACCAAAAATAAGACAATTTTTTGATACAGGCTGGTTCATGCTTCCTTCTTTTCCGCCAATCTTCCAGCAGATCCTTGTTTCATTACATGTCCCCCTGAGACTCAAAAAATCATCACATGCTGTCTTAGATTTATAGAATAGTTTGGGTTGGAAGAGACCTTTAAGGGTCATGTAGTCCAACCCCTCCTTGCAATAAGCAGGGACATCTTTAATTTGATCAGGTTGCTCAGAAACATATCCAGCCTGGCCTTAGATGTCTCCAGGAATGGCGCGCCCACCACCTCTCTGGGCAATCTGTTCCGGTGTTTCATCACCCTCATTGTAAAAAATTTCTTCCTTATATTCTGTCTAACTTTATTCTCTTTTAGTTTTAAAAATTATCCCTTGTCCTATCACAACATGGCCTGCTAAAATGTAGAGCATGACTGAGATTAACTCCTCATACTCCAGTATCTCAGGTAGGCTGTTCCGCACTCTTTTACATTCACAAAACCTCCCTACTACTTCTTCTTCCTTTTGCTGATATAAGAATAAATACTTGGAGTCTCACTCCATTCTATACTAGACTACTATGCAGCAGAATATTTATGTATCCCTCTTATATCCTTTCCAACAGGAATATATATGTGTGTATGTCTTCACATCTGCCACATGTGTAAACTGGCGGAATTTAAAAACAAGACTGTATTTCTGTATTAGCACTGACAACAGTAGTTGTCACGAGTGACAGAAAAATTAATATATAACATTGTAGCTATGGAATAGACAAAACTTATGCTTCTTATAAGTCATAGGGTTCTTGGTAGGATTTATTATTTCATAAGATGTGGTGAGAAAGTGCAGTTGACTAGAGTTCTACTTTCATTAATAAATATTCAATTCAGTCAACAGAAATGATGCCAGAGAAATTCAAGGAGCAATGAATTAAACAACTATAAAAAGCATGTTTGGAAGACAAAGAAGAATGAAGAGCTGCTTTCAAATTTTACATTAAAAAGAACTAGAGTGCAAAGAGTTTTCAAGGTAGATTGCTTCACCTTTTCCTCAGAAGAACTGCATTTATTGTTGTGTCAGACTACTGAAGCAGCAAAGAAGTTATAGCTCTAAACAGATTTTTATTGCCACAGACTTCACACCTTTTATTTTGTATTGAACATTAAAGGGGATATGAAAGAAAAGAGAAAAAAAAACTTCCAATTATCCCTATTTATTAGAATAACAATGGCATAGTACTGCTCCAGAGGATTTGTCTGCATTCACCCGTGAGTACTGTACCAGTAAGCAGCCAATAAGCAAACTGTACAAATATACAGCTATTTTGCTCAAAAAGCCTGGTAACCTTCTGGCCCCCTGTCTAAACAGATGCATAAGGTATTGATGCCTTGAATCTGATCAAAACATTCTACTTTATGGAAGTAATTAATAAGCTCCCAAATCAAATGAGAACTTAGGAAAAACAATAATAAAAAATAAGAAAAAGACTTAAAAGGAAGACCAACATAGCCTGGTAGAATTTAGGGCTTATAAAACTGCAGGGATCATGGAAGTACATTCTGGCTTTCTTCCCCAACACAATAGAAATTGAAAAGAAAAAATTCCACCTCCTGTCAATCAAACTCATAAAATCTTTTTTCCACATTTTTGAGATAAAAAATACACCATTAAATATTTTTTATACTTCCTTTGGTAGATTTTTATCCAGAGGCCAGCTCTCTCATTTATTCCTAGAAGCTCAGCAAGAAAACAGCTTCTCACTGCGAGTTAACAACTTCCTGTTATTTTCAGAAACAGTAGCTCACATTCTAGCATTTCAGTAATTTTTTACCTAAAGCTTGAATAGTGGCTTCTGTAATTCAAACACCTCTGGTGCTTCCCTGATTACTTAGTAGCCTGGTAGATATTTCGGCTGAAATTACAGCATCCTTTACTTATATGGTCTTTTTTGTTTGACTTAACATTTTTGACGAGGATGACAGCCTGAACTTCAAACATTGTGAAGAAAATAGACAAAGGAAGAAAGTGAGGGAAGGGGAGAATTTCAGACCAACGGAGATTCACCACTGCCAATCACTACCTGCAAGAGAAGTACCCGTGGTCATCAAAATACATCTTCCAAGCTCCCTAAGCCTTCTGGATCTTTCAACTTAGCTGCCTCCATTACTAATGTACAGAGAAATAACATACAAATATCTACCAGGATGATCCTCCTTTGATAGTCAACTAGGTCAAGGAGAAGATTTATGTACCTCATTAACAGGTGTTGCGTAGGGTACAGCTCTACAGAAACATCATAACCACACAAAACCAAATGATTGCAATACCTGAACTCTGTTCATCTACTTGAAATAAGGACTAGTTTCAAAACATGGCAGCTAGTGAAATTAAAGTAAGTCAATTCAAGAAAAAAGAAAAAAAGAAAAAATAGGGGAGGTTGATTCCATTCTTCCATTTACTGTTCATTACTGAGCTGAATCCAGACGAGTTTCAGCAGCAGTGCCCTAAGTTGCATTCAGTATTTAAAAGTCATGGCATCCTGTACATACACTGTTTCTAATTTTCCAAACTTTACTACTCACTACTGGATACATTTGCTCATTCAAGGCAGTAAAATGCCAAAGAAAGATTTAGATATTCTTTTAGTGTTGTCTGCAAATTCTACTATGAAATGCTACCGTGTTAGATTACTTAAATCATGAATAGTTAAAAGAAAATGAAACATTTTTCAGTGAAATATTAGTATAAAGTCATAGCCATATAAAATATAGTCCAAGGGAAAGGCGTCTGAGACTCCAGTATAACCTCCACGGATAAAGAACAATGAAATTATTTCACAACCTAGGTAACTGTATTAACTTGAGGATATAGCAATGCTTGGGAAAAATATATTTTAGTGGAATATGAACATATATTTCTCTGACAATCTTATCCTTATTTCTTTTCTTTCCCTTCACCCTCACACCCCCTTTCACATCCTATAGTCCCTTAAAGAGTTTCTGTGAATTCCAGGCTCCCATTGGTACCCAAACAAGCCTTTTCACAAGAACTGCCTGACAAAAGTAATGGTAAAATTTACATTGCACAAATCCATCTCAGGTAACTTGTAAGTACTAGGTTACTGCAAATGTCTCCAAACTATCCTAGCTACAAATGATTGCTAAAAGAGGCAAAGACTTGACACTCTAAGTCATAACTCCACTCTCGATAGGGATGCATCAACCCTTAATCACAGATTAAATTATTCAAAGTCTTTGAGTATAAAAGCACATAAAAATAGTGTACAATAAGACAAACAAATGCTAGTAGAAGAACTAAGCCTTTCATTAATCTTCCTCAATTTCTTCGTCTACAACAGGGGAAAACTACAGTGACATACTTCATAGATCTCTTTTGAGAACTGTTCAGATTTGAAAAGTTTGAGTTGAAACACTGGATAAACATAAAGGAATTTTTATACCAACTACAAACATACACATACTTTTTTATACATAGGCATATATAAAAGTGGGATGACTGAAGATATTTTTGTAACCTTTAAGGCTGGCAACATCTTTATACAGGAAGCAATTTAAGATAAAATAAAGTTTATTAAAAACAAAACAGATTTTTCCTCAAGACTAATAGTTTGGTCTACAAAATTCAGAACATCTTCAGGAGAAATTACACACATATGTATATGTACACTTAAATGGATAGTCATTCTTTTTGGCAAATGATCACTAACAGACATACTGTGCAATATAACTGGATTGTATTTCTGAAAATACGTGACTCTCTTACATGTTTCTCAGCAGCTCACAATTCTTGTATGTTATTGATGGATCTCAGCAATAAAAGATTATTAGGAACTCTTACGCTGTTACAGGGACAGCCAAAAAGTTTTAAACATAGAATTCTCGGATTAAAGCTCACAAACAGAATGGACACTTCCATGCCATGCTCATTAATAACAGTACTGGCAGTACACAAAACACTCTGCATTTTCTATTTTTTCTTCTTTCTCTCTGCCAAACTTGACTCATACTTACAGGAAAGAATAGCACATCGTTACAGCTCCTCATGCCAGCATCAATTTAATATTAAGAACCTGAGGCATTTCTGCTTACTTACATGATTGCTTACTTGTAAAGTTGCTTAAAGTCAAATCTCAACTGACAAAAGTGACACATTATAATGGAAAATACAGATTTTGAAGCTTCTATCTGACAACCTGATATCCAAATTCTCCAGGTTTTTTTCTAGTTAGCAGGACTTCCAAGCTTCCAACACAGAAAGTCACCGGGGCTCTGGAGTAATAATGGGTGATCAAGGAAACTGATTTTGTGAAAACCCTGTAAAAGACTCAGGTCTTAGATATCATAGCGTTATTATCTCTAAGTCACTGTAAGTTTGATGAAATGCACATTTTTTTCAACTTCATTTAATTATTGTTTTTTTTAAAACTAGTGAAACTGCTGGGATCTGCAACAAATTGAACTGGAATTCAAAGCTGAAATAAAGCATAAGGATCAGTAAAAACAATAAGCCAGTAGGAGTTTAATATCAAATTAAAAACATGTGCAGCAGGATAGTAAAATCTATATAATATTCCTGAACACAGTGCAATTCTTTGCTTTGACATAATTCCTAATAAAACACAGAACACACTAGAATACTTCTGCCATCTGTGGAATAGTATTAAGAAAATGGAAAGGTCATTTGATAAATTGTTTAGGAATACAAGAAGTATTTCGGAGTTCTTAATTTTATTTTGACAACTCTTTGTACATCTCATAATGGAACCACAGTACTAGGCTTGCCATTGCATTTTTGTACTCATATGCATTCTGTTAAGCTAAGCAATGCTACGCCAAATTAAGGTTTACAAGTAATTTTTGCTTCACAGTTCCTCGCTTGCTGTTAGAAGATCTATGCCCCAGTGACAGCTGCAAATTCTAGATGAAAAGATGGAATGCTAATGTGTGATTCTCCATAACATTTATGCTAGCATATGTAATGAGTGAATCAGGCCTTCATGTTTATTTTATTAAAAGGAAACCAATTCTTTTCAGAAATTAATGATACCAACACAAAGAAAAGTTGGTAACACTCTACAAATAGAAAGCTGTCCTTCATGTTTTCTTCTAGAGTTTTATATATTAGTTGTTTTATATATTGGGGGGGGTGGTGTTTATCCTAGAACTTGGGTTTTCTGAGTAACAGTATCATAAATGGTCACTATGTGAACCATTAAATGAGGGGATCAACTTCTGAAGGTTTTGGGCCAAAAAAACTGTTCCAAGAACCCCTCTTCCAAGCTTTCTCCATCTATTGCGCACAGCTATTCTGGAGGGAGATCTTCAGGTTTAGTAGCAGCTGCCTCCATAATGGAATTTATTTCACAAGAGCATCTGGAGCTGACATTACCTTGCATGAAGAGCCCTTTCCACAGAATTCCGTACAATAAATATTCTTATTTTTGTGTTTGTAGAAAATCAAAACCTACAATGATTTGACAATTGTTAACAGATTTCAAACATGATAATTTTCTGAATCAGATAATAAAATCAGAAATAAATTATCAGTTTCAGGAAATGCTGAGGAACATTTAAGCATCTTACTATATCAGCACAAGATTCCCAGTGATAGCTACTGAAATTTTAACTCAAAAACGTGCCTATCAGAGTAGGTAAAAGAGCACAGTAGCACAGCTTGAGTAGGAGCCTGGCCTTTGCTTTGAGTGTCTGAGGTTAGATGAGCAGAGTTCTAACAAGTTTGATTATCCCCAACTAAGTTCACATAGCAGCGTACTGTAGGGAAGTCATTAATCTGCCATTAGGGGCTCCTTTGAAAATCCTGGCAAAAGGGTAGAAAAAGACAAGTAGAAAAACGTGTTGGAAGCAGAGCACAATATCCCGTGCTACAAGAATCTTGCTTGTTGATGCCTGGAACTTACTCCCCTCAGCCTTTTTAAATTATGTCTGGTGCTTCCTTAGTCTTGGTACAATTTGCTCTTAATTCTCCAATTCTGTGTTCTCTTCTTCACAAAGGAAAGAGTCCTTTAATAGCAGCACTTAATGTTCACAGCTATCCTGGTTTACACAAGCACATATGTCTACCAGGAGAAACTGAAGTGTTTTATGTTTTATAAGTGCTTATTGTTGTTGTCGTCAGTTCCTTTTAACAAAATTAACTTCTGCTTTATCGCATACGAAGCTGAGAAAGCAACATACTTTAAAGCCATTAAATATGTTAACTCCTTCTGGAAAGATACATTTCTTGCATCTTTTGTGTCATAAACATTTATGTACTCATCAGACAGTAAACAAAAATTTTCAAGCGTGATTTCTCCTCCTACATTCTCTGATGTGGTTCAGTTTGGTAACTAACACAGAATGAAAAGCCATAATTATGGCATTTGTTTCCTCATGTTCACAAGTCAGTATGGGCTGAGTGTTTCCTAAAAAGGTTGCGCTATTTCAGTAGCGTTCAGGATTTCTATTACAGCTTTAGAAAGGATGAAAAATGGTAAGCAAATGGTAAAGCTCTGGCTGTTAATACATATGAAACTTAGCATGAGCTTATTTATTTATGTGATGCCCTCAGTTGAGATTAATTTCTGATCTTATGGTTAAAAGTAAATTGTTACTAGCAGCAATGAGATCAAGTATTTGGTATTGGCACAGATCCAAGTAAGAAACAGACTTTTACATACTGTATTTGGCTGTCTTCCTATATCTACCTGGCCATTAGATGAGACTAACTGTTTGTAAAAGACACTACATTTATTCCTACTGCTATATAGAAATATATAGGCTAAGCCTAATCTTGTTTTCATTTACACAGGTATAACTACTTATTTTGGACTTGATGACAGTAGGAAATAATAGCCTGATGGCATCTTGAAAAAGTGTGTACACACACACAAATATAAAAACTAAGGATAACATCACTTCAAATTTGCCTAGAAAAGAAAAAAATGAGTTGCTGTACCTGTTTTTTGTTAACAAACTATTAAAGTTTGATAGAAAAATTTGAACTGCAACTCACAACTCAAAAGCAGACTAGCATGTGTATATTGAAATGAGTCATACAATCCTTCAGCAAGATCAGAAGCTTATACAGGAGCTTAAGGTATCAGCTGCTAGAAGGAGAACGCCTCAACCCCACAACATCATTCTTTAAAGTGTGAACAGCTGATGGCCTATACTGTGTATCTCAAGATGACAAACTATTTCTCCAGCCTTATGCTGATTCTGTCCTTCATAAGCATGCTTCTTGCCTTCTCCACATAAGCAGAGAGGCAATCCTAAAGGCAAACTACTAGGAACAAGGAGCACTGAGCTTACACCTCAATATATGGAAATCAGAACAAAAGAAGCATGTCCAATGCCAACGGTCTGACAGGTAGAGACCACTTTGCAGTGTTAGCCAATAGGACATATTATGTACCTTGCCCATAGCTTAAATACCCATCAAAACACATACATGATCGCTTGACCTTATCAACTGCCCCAGTACTGAACAGCATGTGCTAACTGAGAGGAATATTAAACAGATCTTGGAATGCAGCTGCCTATCCAAACTACCCAAGCTGAAAGGGAAACTCATGAGGACTTGAAATACATTTTATTTAGACAACCCTTTCTCATTCATCCTGCTGTCAGATACTCAGCTCTTTCCTGAGGGCTAGGATTCTCCCTACCATCACACCCTTCTCTAGGAAGTGATAAACAAATCTCTTTCATACACCGCTGCCATCTAAACCAGCTCAAAACTATGCCCTATGTCCTACTGACTGTTTTTCTCAATCCTTGACAAAACCCAGAAAACAGATTTAAAATGGTTCCCACCAGCTCTGTTGAAAGCACCAGAGCCAGTAGTAGCCTGTATAACCGTGAATCAGAATCTCTGCCATCCAAAAGTAAAAATACTCCAGTTACCCTGAAGCTCAATGGTAAAAAAGACACACACATACATTTGTCACCAGAATTGCTATGGTAACCCTTTATCATGCACACACTACTAGAAAACTTCAGACTGAAAAAGCATCACTTCCACAGACATATCACATACAGGAAAACAAGAATCTCATTAAAGCAAGTATCAATCATTAGTGTTTTATCAATTTCTAATGCAGATTTGAATGGCTGCCAGACAGAAGGGAGAAGCATCTGGGGGGGAGCTGTATCTCAAAGTCCCACACAGAGAGTGATCATGTATGCTGCCATGAAAGAGACAAAGTATGTAACACCAGAGACAGACCAGGGAGAAGATAGTGCCACAAAGAAGAAAACAGTTGGCTGAGACAAAGTCACACCAAAACACCACCCAGCCTCACATTTATAGTTGTTAGCAGTTTTAGTTCAACAGGATTTTGTAAAGCACCATTTTATCTTCCTTCACCATAATACTAACTGCACTGTTTTCTAATGTTTATATGAGTTCTACTTCTAAGCAACAAAAAAGTTAAAAATAACAAGCTTTCTCTCTATACCCAGATAGTACATTCCATACGGAATTTACTTTAGACTAGAAGCTAAAGTCTGTTCTTTGACAAACATGAATACTTCCATTATTTTTTTTAAACAGGAGATGTATGGGAAGAATCTGGCTGTATAGATTTATTGGCAAAGTAAACCTTTGTAGTTCAGGTTAATCTCAACACATATTTAAATTCCAAACAAAAGAAAGCAGGTACTCTTTGAGGTCACTCAAAATGCAGCATTTAAGTTTCAGCAAAAATATTAAGACTTTTATTACTTGCTCTTCTACAAAGGAACTCAGTTTAGATGGTATTTGAAATATCTTTCTTTTTAAGAGACAACTAAAATCATAAGAAAGTACTTTATTTTTTAAAGGCTTTTCTAGAAATTTAGCTACTGATTGTGGTCTTTACCTTTCAGAGGTACAACAGAACCATGGGATTTTTCTAAAGAAAAAAAGCTTCTGTGTTGTAATAAAGCTGCTTTTTACTTAAAACAAGAAAATATGAAGCAAAATTATCTTTTGCGGTATATTTTTGAAGAAAAGCATTAAAAAATTAAAAATAAAAAGATAGGAGGTGTTACTGATCAGTTATGAATTTATATTTGAACCCAGTAATTATGTATGTATTGGGTGAATTACCTTTTGAAAACCATAGCAAAAAAGAATAGGTGTTAATAAAACACGAAGTATAAGAAGCATTAGAATTTATCTTTGATCTCACTTTGGACTTACATAGCTATGACATCAAAAACTTTCTAAGTGCTGCTTTTGTCAGCACAGCAATTCTGATCTTAGAAACTGGGAAGCCTTTACTCACTAATCAAACCGACCAATACCTTTAATTTTGGATTTCACATGGACACAGTTAAGACTGGGAAAATTACTGACAATCCCAGGTGGCTGATTTTTTTTTTCTTTTTTTCTTTTTTTTATGAGAAACTGAGGGGGTTTTACTTATTTTATCTGGATGTGAACACACTCTGGTTTCTGTTGGCACTTTAAAAATAATTTTTAATAATCCTGAGATTTTTCAACCACTGCTTTCAACATTTTAAAAGTGCCATCTCACAAAGTTATCTGGATCTGGGCTTCAGTTTAAGAGGAACCACATCTAAATGTACAGCCTACGTGTAGTTGCCTAAGACATGTAGATATCAACAGGCTAGAAAGCAACTCAGCAGAATGGTTATTTGATTTGGTAGCTGCCTATAATCAAAATCTGGAATTAAGAGGCACAAATGTGTACAACTAATGTCATGTGAGAGGTTCCCTAGGTATCCAAAACAGCTGCCCATTACTGACAGGTACAACAACGATCCAACACAGACTCTCCCTTGTACATACAACAACCAGAAGCTAGGCTGAAGACCCTGGATCATCTCATGCAGCAATAAACACCAGTTTGCAGGCAATGTAATGAAGCCCTAGGAGTTTACAACGAGCTGAAGAGGCCTCTAGGTGCACTGAGTATTACTTCAACCTTCACTGGCTGCAAGGAGTGCAAAGACACCTCACATGTCAACACCTACACACAAGCTCCTTGGCTGAGACATCTTGATCTAAAGCTGAATTCTACATTGTTTCATGCTGTTATGACTTCCCCATCAGTGCCCTTGCAAGTGTTATTTAGGGGCTTAGCCAGCCAGTCAAAATGACTGAGTACATAGGTATCTTCCTGCCACAATAACAGCATCTTGAGCTGAAAAGAAGGAAAAGCCAGTATTAAGAATAATGATAAGTGATACTCAAAAGAATGGCAATGACACAGAGATGAACATTTCCACTAGGAGAAAGTACTGAAGTCAGGGTGTAAGAATTCTCATCCTAAGTCTTGTGGGTCCTAATACCTTCTACCTGTTTTCTGTATAATCATTCGGGACACAGAGAAGTTAATAAAATGGAGGGAGATGAGTTAGAGAGTTTTTCCTATGGTTTGCATCACATTTCTCTTACAATCATGACCAGATTTCTCTGTCTTTCTGCCCTTGGAACAGCACTGAGTGCTGTCATCTCCATTGTGGTTCTTTGCCTACAGCTACCTAAGGGCATTTTATGTAGAGATAAAAACTCCAAAGACTGAGAAGCTGTTTACAAGCATTAAACAAGAGACACTCCAAGCAACTGAAATGTGGGGGTCTAAACCCAGAGGGAAAAGACATGGGTGGCAGCACAAGTCAACATCAACTAGAGGGCAGCCCACAGGTTCAAGTAACAGCCTCAGGTCCTCAGCAGAGCTCGTTCAGAGCAAGAGTGCCACACAGAATTACAATCTCCTCATTGACTGCCAGCAGCACAGAGGCTGAAGAACTCTGTATAGGCCACATATTGAGAGCCTACTATGAAACATAAACGCTATGGGGGGGTGGACATTTCCAATATCATACTGCCTACCTATGTAATACTATTAAATGGAGGCTGGCACTGCAAAGGTACTAGGCAATCAAACTGAGTGAGATGAGAGTTTGTAACAGAAACTGTCATTCGGCAGAAAATTACAATCAGAAACAAACACCCACACACACACACACAAGTTTGCTTGCCATAAAGAAAATCCTAACTTAAAAAAATTATCAGCCAATGAGGCTGTAAAGCTTTGACTTGCAAATATGATTTTGAAATACGAAAGGCACTAACAAAAATCCTGTTTCAGGCAACATACTTGTGCTGTTACCAGAGACCAGTTACCAGAGTTTACTTCACATAATGCATCTTGAATATGTAAAAAGGTAGAGTTTTTCAACTGATTTAACGAAGTTTGGCTTTGGTATTGGCTTTATTTTATTTCTTTTTCCCCTTGCTCTTTCACATTCCCATGCCACTCTTTGGCTCAAAATCTTTATGTGTAACTTTTGCTGTACCTAATGTTTCCTTTCTGCTGATCTATTTCTACCTTAAAACTGAAGTTAGATCCCTAGATTACCACATCTTCAATTCCAGCTCACAAAACAAAGTTCTACTATTCTTAAATAAAGCAGAACGAATTCAAAGCAGTATATATAATTAATCAAAATAGCAAGCAGTGCAATATTTAAAATAACTGAGGGCTGCCTGGATTATAACAACTTTATTAGCATGTGATTAATAAGCAGTTGAAGTATTACATTTGTTACACATTTGCTAAGTTATTTTATCTTGCTTTAAAGTTGGGTGGCAAAGTTTCAAGCCATAGTTAAGAGATTTGCTTTATTCACAGTATAACATTGTTAACCCCACCATCTGGTCAAACAGCTGAGGGAACTCAGACAACCCTAGGAGGAGGCCTGTGTTTCTTTCTTGGGAAATATTTGCTTACTGAATTATGCAATGGTTTGTAGCTTACTACAGTAGGTTTTAAATAAATCCATTAAAATACTTTGTAGATGGCCTGAGTTTAGTGGGCTCTGTATTTAGCTTTAACTTTGTAGGAAAGTAAGATGGCACTTACTTGAGGACCAGGTTGACCCTGAAAAACAAGAAAAGATAAGGTTATGAAAAGTTATGACAAGGATTAATTCCTTAAATAGTAGCAAATAGTTACAGTACTCTCTAATAAGGAGATAACAATATAATCCAATAACTGTACTGAAGTCAGACTCTTAAATCTATATTGACTCCTATATCTATATTTGAATTTGAATGTTTGAATCCAATCTGAAGAACTTTCTTGCAATTAAGTCATTCCAGAATTAAATTACAATAACACATCATTAAACTTGCATTTGAGAAACTTAATTGTTTATATTATAGACCAGTTAAGAAAGACCTAATTTAATCATTCTCAAGTAAAAAAGGATCCACAGATGCTGAACTGATTTAGAAGCAATCTGGTCTAGTGGGAGGTGTCCCCAGCCCATGGCAGGAGGAATGGAACTAGATGATCTTAAGGTCCTTTCCAACACTAACCATTCTATGTTTTAACATCTCCATGTTTCAAGGAGATGCTAATTGCTGTCTATCAAATGAACACACTCTAAGAGCGAAGGAACACGTTGCTGGCCAAACAATAGTCTTTTTGTTCTTGTTGCAAGCACCACAGTTTTAACCAAGTATTAAACCAATATTTAAGCCAGCACGTCAGGAGCAGATGAACCCTTGTCAGTCACTCCAAGAGTTAACTGATACATTTCCTCTCCCTAATTTGCAAACATCACCTTTGGACTATCCTGGACAAATGGAGAAGCACCCTTTGAGCACTAAACAGTTGTACGTATCTCTTGTTGCTGCAAGTCCTTACAGAGCAGACTTCCTATGACTGAGGACCCTAGCCTAGGAAAGCCAGTGAAAGTCAACACTTATTCTAGCCCTCATTATACTTTATTTTCGTGAAGCAAATAAAAAAACCCAACTGTGTAACAAAGTGATATAGAAGGTGTGACTATGGACAACAACCACCCAGACAATCAGCTCTACAGGACATTATAAAACAGATTTTTATTTGTATATTTCTCCCTATAAAGAGAGAATTTCTTAAAACTCCTAGGGCTAGCTTGCCTTCTGGTGTTTTATGACACCAATAATATTTCAGCTGAAGTGAAACTACGTTTGCTTTTGTTGAAAGAAACTGAGCATGAAGACTTCTTAGAAGTCTCATAAAACCTTGTCAGTTTAGCCAGAAAGTACTGATACACAGAGTCGAAACTTTTCCATCTGAACAGCAGGAAACACTTTTTTACTGTGAGGGTTACCCATCACTAGTACAGATTGCCCAGAGAGGCAACCTTGGAAATATTCAAAAGCTGTCTGGACATGATCCTGGGCAACCTGCCATAGATGGCTCTGCTTGAGTAGAGAGGGTAGACCAGGTGACCTCCAGAGATCTCTTCCAACTTCAACCATTCTGTGATTCTGTGTGATTTTAAAGAAGGGGGTGGGGGCATCTGAAGAGAAATGCTTTTTTTAGTAACTTGTAAGATTTTTTGTACTTAACTAAAAACCAGGAAAACGTTTTAATTCACATGCAATATTTTAAATTTTTTTTAATATAAAAAATATTAGAAATTTCTTTACAGAGAAATCATAGTAAAATACTGATTTATTGTGGCTACCTAATCCTTACACTGAAGGCAGCCTAAAAGCATTCCTTGTTGAGCTGCTGCAGTTTTGCACTAGTCCCTTACAACAACATTGCACTATAGAGGTTTGCAGACAAAAGTACTGGCTGCGGTTTGCCAGTTCTAATATGAACTACTGTTTTCTAGATTGGTCAATTCTATGAAGTTGCACATCGCACTGGGTTAATGAATACAACTGGATATTGGTATACACTCAGCACTCAGCCTTTACCTTAGTCTTCCCATCTCAGCAGGTTTTAAGCTATTATATGCTATATCTGATCCTAAAATCCTCAGGAATTGCTTACTTATGCAGTACTGGGAAGCTGGTACAATAAATTTGTATAAATGAACTAAACTGAGACCGATGCATACAAACTTTTATAGACAAACTCACAATACATTCATCTCATAAATATATCTAAAGTTGCAATTTTGACCAAACCATTAAAAACTGTCTCTAAGACATAGATTTAAAAAAACTCAAAAAACAACAAAAACCAACTTGAAGTATGAAATTAACAAAATGCTTAAAAAAAAAAGTTGATTTAATTTAGATGTATAGGCTACTAAGTGTCCATATGGTACATGCCATATGTATGATATAAAGGAAGTACATACTAACACAAACAGCCTAAATTGAACGTCAGAGATGGAATCATGCTCCCATGAAAGTGTTTTCTACTCTGTCTCAACATCATTACCAGTTTGCCTTTCTGTCATTGTGCATTTATAATTACTTTTTTATCATATCTGCAATACAGAAGGGGAGAGCTAGAAGCTGAAGTTTTATAGGACAACTGTTTTTCGTTGTGACACAGAACTCTGTAAAATAATGGGGAATGTAATAGTTGCATTACTCTTTGTTAACATGCGCTATCAACAGTGCAATCATCCTGCACTTAACTGTAAATGTAGATCTTGAATACAAAAGTAGCCATAGCAGGAATTTTTTATCCTGCTGGCTATGAGCTCCTTGAGTATGGAAGGAACTTTGCATTAGCAAAGGTAATTATTTTCTGGTTGGTTTTTTTCAGTTTTTTCTAATCCTTCAATATTTTTGTATGCTCTTAGATGCTCCTTGCCTGATTAGCTACTGCAGTTACAGTATAATTTTCCCTTCTCACAAATGATCCAGTAAGTGACACTAATCAGAAGGTGCAGCAGGCACTATATTATGAAATGCATCTGCTCTACTTACAAAGATACAGGTAGAAAAAGGCATCACGATACTGATCTTTTTTATAATAAAGCTCTGTGAATTACTTTTGTGTTCATTAAAAAACACTCTAACATGAATACAATCTGATATTGCAACTCATTTGAGCAAGCTCAATCTCAATTAATATGCCCATGCTCCCAAAAGGGCTCCAGGATGGCTGAAATTACCCTGGTTTATTCCTGTGCAAATTGTTCCCATTGCATGTTACTTGTGGATTAAAATGCTTTAGCTGGAAGTAATTCTCTAAATTTTAGATAACAAAGAGGGTGAAGATACTCTTCAAGACTGAAAAGTCAGCATTCCTCTGATTTTTTTCTAATAAATATCTCGTTATTCGCATGTTATGAACTGTAAAATTGATTCATTGATTGTAACTAAGAACTGACTACTGTTCTTTGCATGCATGTACAGATCAGTTCCAACAACAATAACTAATCAGGTGTGCTTTAGTGTATACTACTTTGAACCTCTGGATCATTGCTCGTGCACTTGATTACCTACTACCGTTTGC
Source organism: Psittacula echo (assembly GCF_963264785.1). Taxonomy (NCBI): domain Eukaryota; kingdom Metazoa; phylum Chordata; class Aves; order Psittaciformes; family Psittacidae; genus Psittacula; species Psittacula echo. Next base: position 57,167,531 of record NC_137735.1, read on the forward strand.
TGTTTATTTATTTATTTATTTATTTTTAATCTAAATTACTACAGTGGGTATAGCTGCATAATATGTCATGGTTTCACCAAAATCTTTAGACCAATTTTTGCTTTTATATTTTTGATTCCTGACTTAATGCATTATTTTGAAGGAGAGAAAGGGATTAAGGTTGGCAGCCTATTCTAACTACCATGATCAAAGATCTTCTGTGGTTGACAGTTAATGCCTTTCTAGCAATTTAACCTAATATTAGAAGCTGATATGTAAATGATACTAAAAGAAAAAGATGCATGGTGTAGTCAGGTCTACTTGAAGTCAACAGGTAAGCTATCAATCTGCTAAAAGAGGAGATTAAAGAAAAAGCTTATTGACTGAAGGCTGCAAACATTGCAGAAAAGTTACTTAGCAGTGGAAAGATACCTCAAGGAGCACAAGAAAAAGTCTTAAGAGAAGAAAATGGAAGCTCACACTGCAAGTAACAAGTTGAGCGTGCAAATGAAATGAGTCTTGTAGTAGATGAAAGGACAGAAAAGGTGTTTTGAGGGTATCAGAGAAAAGACCTGTCCTGGAAAAGGAGAAAGAGAAAGGAGGGAAAAAACCAATAGTATGAGAAAGCACAGAAACCGGATTTTCACATCTTTTGCATTATTTTCATATTTAAAGAGCTGGGAACATAAACTTCCAGGCTCATAGACCCAAATATATAGACATACAAATAAATACACAAATACATTCACAAATACACTGTATGAAATTAAAGGTTATTTTTGCCTTAATTCAAGTAGCATCTCCCCAGACAATATCCAGGATAGTATATGAATGCATTTAAAATGAGATACGAGGCTGTTCATATCCAATCCGCCAACAAAATCAAGACAGAGAAATTAAGACACAAAAATGAAGAAAAAGGAAACTGTCAAGAGTCACAGATATATGGTCAGAAATAATATCCTGCTCTTTGAAAGGTATCAGGAAACTATCCTTGTAGAGCATTCTCTGGACAGAACACCGAAGTACGAACATCTGTCTTCCAATCTAATCTAGGCAGAAAATGATGAGAAAACATGAATAGCATGGCTGACTTCCATTTCCTCGGATAGACACAAAAGACTGAAGTGGCTCTTCAGCACTCTGTTAAAAATCTATGCTCCTGAGGTGAAAATAAGTTATGCCAAAGGAAGCCAATATGTGATTAACACACATTCTAGCATGAGTAATTAAGAAAGCAAAGAGGAAATATGTGCAAGACCTAAATTACACTGGTTTTGAACAAATCACCTACCAGCTTTCCATCCATACCAATCGGACCCTGGGATAATCAAAAGTCAAAACAAAATGGAACAGTTAAATCAGAGGAACACTGAAGATGACGAAAAATATACAGACTTGGGGAATACTACAAGCTTTAGAAGATGAATAACTATTTCAGCAAGTAAATGCAGTGCCTTAAAGACATTTTGAGAATGAAGGCACAGAAAACAACAAAAGAAGCAGACCAAGGAGAGAATTAACAAAAACAGTATGGTGGAAAGTGGCCAGGCAATAGCTGGTGTTTAACAAAAGACATGTTCAACATGCAATGAATGAATTGTTAGTTTGGCAAATCACAGTGGCACAACATAATAAATCATATGAAATAATGCATCTGGCTTGTGGATTTTTCTTTAAATAACAGAAAACAGAATAAGTAGCCCATTTACTGAACGGTTTTATCACATGGTTGCAAGATTATAAGAACAAACACTTAAAATCTCATAACTAATCTCTATTAAACTAACATTACAATAATTATGATTAATAAGAAACTTCACCTATAGCACTGAAGTGCTAAATATTTCTGGCTATGCTTTGGCCAAGAAGTCTTATGCCTTATCCTGATTTCTTTTTTTTTCATTCTCTTGGGAAATATGGATATATCCTTGCCGATACTTTACAAGTTACTTTTTCCCTTTGGAGTTCAGTTATATTGATGCACATTCTAGAATGGATTTAATGTGGATGTATGACCACTGCTGTAAGTCAGTAACTGGTTCTGTATCAACTGCATGTTTAGGTGGTTAGAGGAGAGAGAAGTGGGCTAGAGAAAGCTAGATAAATTTTAAATTTAATGTTTAATTGCTGTATCTTCTAAGAAATGAACAGTAAAGCTGCCTTTCACTGACAATGGAATAATAGCAGGCAGAAAAGGTGGTTTTGCCATTAAATTCCTCTTTTTGGCTGAAACTGAGAGGTCTCAGGTCTTTGCCCCATGCAAAAGGGACATTAGTTTATGCTTGCTGGAGAGAAGTTTTCTCTTATACGCTGTCACTGCAGCCAGACTTTTGCACTGGAGCTTCACAGACACTCTCTCAAGACTACCTTCCCTAAGAACATGGCCCCTTAGGACCGACTGCTCATGCTGCTTGGTTTAGATCACTGTTGCTGAGAAGACAGCACATATGTGCTGATTTTTTGTTGATCTATCTTACCTTTCTTGCTTTTTGCCCCCTTTCTGACTACTACTTTGGCTTGCAAGCAAAACTCAAAGTGAAAGTTTAGTCTAAATCAGGTCTGCAGGGGTTCTGCTGACCCCTTCACCCAGAAGTGCATATTCCTACCTTTTGCACTAATAGGTACTATAGCCATATGAATGAATCAGTTCAACCAGCATTGAGAAAGTACTAAACACTATGAAAATGTGATCCCATACCAATTTAGGAGTTCCCTACCTATCAGTCCTCTCCCAGCCTAGCTTTGCCGAAGATCCCAGATAAACTTAGTATGGAAGAAGACATCAGTTTGGATGCACTTATTATGCAATTCATAATTTTTGGTTACATTCTTGGCTTTCTAAGAAGCTTGTGCACTAACTTGTCAGATCAAATAACAAGTTGCTGCCTATGGGAAGCCTTGAAGGAGTAAACCCCCTTAACCTCCTTTTTCCTTACAGTCACATCATGAGTAGATGACATGCTGAGAGTGTGAAGTGGGTCACCAGCATCTTCATTATCTGCATGACCACTACTTTTCTATGTGTTGATATCCTGGGAAAGTCTGTGACTGTTGGAATGACCTACAATATCTTTCAAAAGTTATCACTGAACAGTTCTTCCTTGGTATCTAATTGAACAAGCAACACTTTCCAGTGCATTAACACGTCAGCTTTTGTTATTGTGCTTCCTCAGTACCTCTTGGTCACACAAGTGCAGCACATATGCATCACTTACTAATTTTCTTATAGGTATTTAGCAAATTTTTTAATATAGTACTATGCAACTCAAAATTCAGACTGCAAATTATCAGATTTTCTAGACTTTTCTAGCACTGTACTACAGGTAAGTTATCTAGTAATATTAACATACAGTCTGCAGCAGATGCAAAAATGAAGGCAGAGTTGAAACCTGGCTACAAATACGTTTACTTCTAAGAAAGCAAACTCCAGATATTAAGAGATAAAACACTTGACAGTAAGGTCATTGGGCGTATATAAAGTTCCCCAGTGGGCTGTGTGGGCCAGCAGCTAAGTTTAACTGATCAGCCTGCCGCAAGCTTAGACCAAAAGATGGAATTATTCTTAAAATGAATAAATACACAAAATAATTATGCAAGTAATTGTAGAAAGAAAATTCACTACAGGGTCAAACTGTTTGTTTAGAGGGACTAGCCAACAGCTCTTACATCTTTAGCAGTGATTGTATTTTGCATATAAATACTGTTCAGGGAAAGTTTCATCGTTAAAAAACCCCCACAAACTATTTGTGCTCCCTTAAAATGATAGGTATTTTAACTGCTGTTAATTTTTTTTGCTTGTTTTTAATCTATGCTACATAATTTCTGCAACTGAGTTAAAGGACTGTATGTAGCGTCTTGAAGTGTCTCAGTAAAGAAGAATTAGAAATTCCCAGTAGACAGAAGAGAAGCTCCCGCTCACAATGGAAGATAATAGGAATTTCCCACATGATTCTATTTGTACCAGGACTATTTAGTTTGAAGTCTAGGAAAGTCTTCTGGGATTTGCTTTATAGAGTAAGAGAAGAGAAATTTGCTTGAGGCTTACAGGACAAAAAAAATCTCTGAAGATAAGAGGTCATTACTGCAGCAATTAATAAGTCTTTCATTATAAAAATACTAAATCTTTAACAACAAAACATGGTCATTTCCTTCTTCTGTTGTAAAAAGTGTGAAAATACATTATTTTTTTTTTTTATGAAAAATTAAGTTCCACAGCTGATACAGGATAGGTGGGAAAGAGAAGCCAAAATAAGGCTACTCCAGGAGCGAGCATCTGTGTGAGGCTTAGTTGCCAGCTGGGATTAAACTTCAGCACTGGATATTCACTTACAGTATTATATACACCTTTTTTCCAAGATGCTCAACAGCAAGGACCCTTGTATGGTAATTTTTTTTCAATTTCTTTTTTCAAACAACACCCAATTATGTACTACTACCTATGTACTACACACTACCTACCTATCTAATAATCCTAATATGAACAGAGATCAAACATGGGAGGAAGGGGAATATGAATGCAGTTTCAGTCTGGTTTTGTGAAAAGTAGCTTCCCTGCTTCAAGAATACTGTAAATATAATGTTTCTCAAAGAACCACAATTTTAGTCAGATTTTGAAGGTTACAGAAATAGTTGTTTTCCATTTAAGCACTTTTTACATATGGGTTACTCTGGAGGTAAATATTTTAAGGATTTTGGGGGTTATTGTTTTTTAGAAATTAATTACGTAAGCAAATGCACCAGAAAACTTGACAGTGTTCCTATCAAAAAGATAGCCATTATTATTACTTCGGGCAGTTTTAATGCAAAATTCATTTCTTCAGAAAATTCTGAGTCAAAAGTGAAGATATGAAAAAATATCACATGTTGAAATCTACTATGTGATAAAAAAATCTTCCAAGGGAAGGAGAAGATGATGCAGATTATCTTCTTAATCTTAACTTCTCCACTCATCCTTCAGTGGTTCTTTTTTATTTAAGGAATACTCATCAGAAGACTGAGTTCTGAACCAAAAGATACATAATAATCAGAAAACAGACATCACTTCTTCTTTATAAAATGCAGACTACCCTCTACTTGAAGGGGTTTTGTCTTTAAATAAAATGAATTAGCATATTTGAAAGTGCATAATTTTGGTAGGTTTATATGCATTGAAAGCACGCAGATAAATCTGTGGCAAACATAATCTGCGCAGAAAGAATGAGGAAAACTCTTGAGGTCATAAATTACTCCTGTTCTAGTTGTGTATAAATATAAAACAAGTAGGCCAATTATCATCTCCAAAAGCATAGTAATTTCTCTAGCTTGACTCACTGTTTTTCCAGATTATTTGGTATGAAAACCAATATTTTAGAAAAAAAATTCTTTCCCAGTTTAGTCTATAGGTGTCTGAAATGCTTTGCACACACAAAATCAGTACAGAAACATCTCCATTTCTAAGAGAGACATGAACACCAAACAGAGCCCCAGTAGCACCATGCTACATTGTATTTCAATTTCCTGGAACTTAACGGCACAAATAAGTGGCTGAGGTTGTTTTAACATTTCTGAGAGCCAGTGTTGGCCCAACAAATAAAACTACTAACACATAAAAATGCCATAGCTGAAGTTGGCCAGCATACAAATATTTTCAGGACTCAGCTTGCAATGCACTGAATTAAAAGCGAGTTTTCGTATTGACTTTAATAAAAGTGTGATTTTGCAGTCGGTTGTAAAAAATAAATAAATAAATAAGAAAAAACACATTTTAAGGTATTCCCCAGTAATTTTTTTGGTTTTTTTTTTTAATCTTTTACATCACACATTTGGCAGTTTTAAGACAAGACTAATACAGATTATCACAGCAGCATTTCAGAATTCAGAAGCTCTTATCCTGATGAAATTCTGAGACTAAACTATTCCACATTTCTAAACAATCTGCAGTAAGCTTGATTGTTAAATTGTTACTTGCAGCTGCCTGAAAATCTCTTATGGCAATACATATACAAAGGAGATCTAAAAGAAGGCAGCAATCTAGCTTTAGAGCAGTTGTGTGAGCTGCATGCCACTTAACTGTGTCAGGCTGAGTTTAAAAATACCTACGTGGAGTTAAAAAAAAACCAAACAAACAAAAACCAGAAAATCTCTCTCAAACAGCAGGTTTGCAGATCATCTCCACTAAGTTCAGATAAGGTGAAAGACCATTGCCTTTTCAAATCACCTATTTTAGTTCAAGATTGGTAGAAGTTAAAAAACCCACAACCTTCAGGTTTCCTCATCATGATAGCATTAAAATTATAGGTCTCTATGTCTGTCTTTTTCTCTCCTTTGTTTAATTGCAGGTTTATCAAGGCTGACTTTAATTAGATGCAATATAGCATTCCTATCAAGGATATATAACTTCTAGCAAGTCTGATGAGATTTCTTTCCAGTGAAGTTTTGTTTGAGCTTATGTGGGAAAATGGGTATGATAAGTTTGTCAGCTATCTAATTTTTTTCCTACTAATGAAATTGGTTCTTTTTCAATGACTGAAAGTGATTGCTGTTCAGAGCAATATGAACAAACAGCCTGGGTACAGAAGTCACTTGCTGCAAGCCTGGGAGAAAAAAAGAGTGCACTAAATCAACCTGAAACAAGTGTCTTTGGCCAGCAATCAGGACACTACTGAAAAAAACCACCAACTTATCAAGATCATTTGCGTTGGAGAAAACTGCTATGAAAAAAAGATTAACTACAAGACAAGCTGCGTCTACTGCCTAAAACCTCTTTATCACAAAAAAGCAAGATTACTAATAAAAGAAATACTGCAAAGCTCTTTCTTCCCTTAAGTAGTTCATAAATCTCAACTAGGTGGATCATCACTTGGATATTAAAAAGTAGGTATAAATGTATTCCAAGATAGGGATATAGAGTTTGAAATTAATTTAAAAACAACAACAACAACAAAAAAAACCCAAACCAAAATTTCCAGCGCTGTTAGTCTGCTTGATCTTCTTGACCACAACTCTGGATCATGTCTGAACTGCTAAAAACTTTACCTCATTCAGCCTCCAGAAACATCATCTTGCTTATCCTAGTATCTTTCAAAGCACTGATGCAAAATTAATCATTCAAAATTTGAACTACAAGCCCTTCCCCAATACTCTTTTTATTTCAATGGAGAAACTACATTAACCAAAACCCAAAAAGCTAAAACAAAAAACAAAACAAACAAAAAAATCAAAACCACAACAACAACAAAAAACCCAACACAAAACAACAAAACAAGAAACAAACCAATCAACCAAGTTTATTCTTAGGCCTTTAATTCCCTCACCCTGCAGTTCCAGCTCTCTCTCATTTGATTGCAAGCCGCATGTTAACTCTGTCATCAAAAACTCCTACAGAATTGCCTTTGTCAAGCCAACAAGGATCTCAAAGCATATCCTAGAAGCACAGAAGAGTCTCAGAAGCAAGATTCTGATAAAACCTGGAGAATGAAGAGTAACAGCACCACGATTAAGGCTGCAGACTATGCCTCCCATTAGCCAGAAAAGCTATACCAGGTTCCCAGTTGAGAATTTAGTTCATGAGCAAAAAAGTAATCAGGAGTTATTCCAATTTATATTTTAAACCACCTGTCAAGTGTAGTGCCTTCAGTACAGAGAAATACGCAGTGGGCACATGTAAAGCAATAAGCCAGTGCTAATATTAAGCTGCCAAGCAGAACTGGCATGAATCTTACACATATTTTGCAGATTTTATTACAGAAAACAAAATATTTGCATTTTTTCATACTTTTTAGTTTCTTTGAATTTCAAGAAACAAAAGGACAGGTGACCTGAAGCTCTGAATTTCATGAACGGCTTTAGTGTCCATATTAGCCTAAATCAGATGATGGAAATCATCAATAACAGCACAAGATGAAAGATGAGTGACAGTTTAAAGATTCCAAAATAAACCCAAAATATCAGGTACAGTTTCCAGTACTTTCCTTGGAGCATCATCACTCTAGATTACGAGACTCCTAGCCAGTAGCCCTTCATGGAGTCTGAATACTCAAACAGTTCCTTTGCATTTATAAGATAGACTGGTTATGTGTAGAAGTAAGCAATTTGGAGAAAGAACAATTTTTCAGAGTTTGGCTATTCAGAGGATGGCTAAACTACAAAAGAAGCACTGCATATGGTAACAATAAGGGAGTACAAAGAGTTCTACGCAAGAAAAATTATAGTCACAGCTTTTCAAAAGCATATTTCACAGCTCAAAAATAATTGCTGAGCTACTTTTTATTTTTATAGTTACTGCAGGAAATGTGACAGGCAATTTCTTATGGTGCAGATGCTTTTTTGAGTATCTGAGCACTGTCACTGTTCTTCTTGCTGAAATATGCGTGAAAACAATCATGAGAAAGAACTGGGCAAATATAGAGTTGGACGGAAGATGTGGGCAGAAATCCTTCTATTTATCATGGCCAACCCTGCACACATGGCAAATATATAGGGAAAAAGGGACAAGTATGAATATGAACCCCAAACTGTGAGGCACCTTGGGTGTCTTCATACATCAGGCTAGCAAAAAGATTATATCCATACAGACACTTTTTTTCTCCTGGTAGCCTATACATCTCATCCACACCTGCAAAATTCATAAAGTCACATCTATACGACAAATTAATGCAAAGAGTAACTACTGTTAGCCTCAGAAAGAGTAAGAGCAACATAGTTCAAATTATAGTAAAAAATGGAGTCATGTGGACTCTGTTTTAGTTTGGTTTATTTTAAATGGATTATTTACTACTCACTAACTGTTTACTGTAGACTACAACCCCAAGTATGAAATACTTAACTGATACTTAGATGCTTCTTCAGGGGAAAAAAAAAAAAAAAGCAGAAAGAAAAAAGAAAAGAAAATTGTAAAATGAATCTGCCTAACCTTGGCAAATCATGTACGGTACAGTGAGTTGAGAAGCAGCACATTGTAACTGCCTGCCGTTAAAAAATGAACTGTATTGAAATTGTAATCTTAAAGCGCTTACTCCCATACGCCTCACCCATCCATAAAAACAATCTTCTGAAGGATTGCAGAACGATGTGTTTCCATAAAAATATTTCATTATGCTACTGAATTTCAGCATAGCTTAGCAAGTACTTAAACATGGGGAACATGCACCAGAGACCAGAGAGAAATCTCCTACATTCTACCTAAAAGTCCTCATTTCTCCTGAAGAAACTGAAACTCCTGTATCTGTAAATAGAAAGCACATGGCCAATTCATCAACGCCAACATTAGTGTGTGAATATATTTGATGTGGTTGATGCCATGTTGATGAGAAAACAATAAACTGTGAAAAATGTCACTTCTAAAAAATTAGCTGGCTAGCATTCAGTAGCAGATAAATTGTTGTAACAGCTGTGGCATGATGACTTTGATGAATTAGCTTTTTGTTCTCCTGGAATAATCTGTCTTCTCATGCTACTATGGAAGTGAATCCATTTGCTCACTGAAGCCCTACTGAACAACAATTTTGTTATATATGTTTTGATGGCTTTATAGAATTGAAAAAAAAAGAAAATCCATGTCACTTCTTTCAGTCAATCTCCTTTTTGGTTCCTACACATCTCTTTTCAGGGGGAATAAGGTCCACTGAGGAAAAAGAAAAATACCATCTTTTGGTGAGTAACACAGGATCAAAGAGAAATAATCTGCAGCTGCCAATTTTTGACCTTCTCTTAATGGAACCATCAGCCCTGGAAGATTAGCAAAACTCAAGTGCAGGTGTGTAAATTGATTTTTGCTCCATTAGGACAGAGGAACTTGACCATCACATCTCTTTTGCTTGTCTGTAGAGGCAGTATTTTGGATGGGGCTCCCAGGGAATTAAGAAAAAAATACAGCTGCCACAGAAACACGTCACTTTTGACTTATAACAAAGGAGATCAGTCAGACTGAATACATCTCCATTAAAAAGAAGAACAGTTACAAAAGGTTTAAAAGAGAATAAAACGAAAACCCAAGGTACTGAAGTGTTTATAAATAAACATGTAGATAAACCCCCCATCTCTTTCAACTATAGAAGAAAGCTTTGTTTGAAGAATTCTGGGATAACCAAAACGCCAATGGTCATACTTAGTCCTAGTCCAGAAATGCAGTATTTCCATCTGGGATACAACATAAGAAAAACAAAAAACAAACTTGTACAGATGAACTGCATTAGAACTTAAACACCAAAGCAGGTGCTTTCAGCTATGCACTGCCATATGTGCTCAGATGCTGGAAAATAAGATTCTGCACATGCAAGCCCATTCAGATACTTCTGTCACGCACCTACCAGATTTAAAAGGCACAAAAATACATGAAACTAGTTTAAAGACACTACTGTTGTCTTAAACATGCTATAACCTAAATCATTCATTAGAAGTTGATGGTGCTGCATAAACTCTGTCCCCTCCAAAATGAGCTGGAACCAGTAAAATCTTGAAAAGCATAGATCATTATGGAAAAAAATATATGAAGCATACTTTAAAAGATTATTTCATTCCAGGAAATAAAGCAGAATTCAGGGATGCTTTACAACCTTTTTCATTCTTTCTTCCTGAAATGTTTCTCTATACAGTTTTTAATGATGCATCACCTGTTCTATTCCCCCAATTTAACAGGAAAAGAGGGATGTAGCAATGAAAGAAAAATTTTTAAGAAAAGACTATTTCTAGTCCCTGAAGAAAAATCTTTACGTAAATCTTGCTATGCTCAGAAGCCAAAACTTGGTTTCCAGAAGGAACATCTATTACCATGACTATGAAAACAAAATCATTAAGCATGTAATAACAAAGATTATAAATTGCATAAAGCGCTCAGATAGGAATAGAGCATCTTTATTTGCAAGTCTGTGCTTTTACTATTTATATTATTCTAGATGGTGAGTTAAATGCTATCTCCTTTACTGCCTTAATATCCTCTCCTGCCAACCTCAGACATCAGTCCAAATTGCCTTTCAAGCAAATCCCTGGACACTGTAATTTAAATCCAAAGTGTAACATTCGGAAGTTCATGAGAAGGTTGAAAGTAGCTACTGGGAGAATGCTGGAAGAATCTTGTAATTTCAATTCAGAGCCTCAACAGCAATGCTGTTTCAAACTTCTGCAGGTTTTGTTTGTTTGGGTTTTTTTTTCAGGTGAAAGTATACATACAGGCCCAACTTCCAAACTTCTCCTGACAAGTGAAATTTATGTGAAAATAAACAGAATTTCTTTGAGGGGCAGGTGTTGTCATTTTGGGTTTTGGTTATTTGAGTTGTTTTATAGGGGTTTTTTTCTATGTGTGGTTGTTCTGTTGTTGTGGGAGGTTTTTGGGGTGTGTGTGTGTGTGTGTTCAGGTGTTTTTTTTTTGTTTTGGTGAGTTTGGGGGTTTTTTACATTGGAGAACAAAAGCTCATCTTCCTATTGAGTTGTTGTCTTTCTTTTGCCTCAACTTACTTAGGAAAAGCTACGAAGTTTCTCAATTCTCATACATCTGCTTTCTGAAGATTGCCAATCAAGAAACAAATTCAGAGTTTTTTCTGTCTGGATTCTGAAAGTCTCTTTTAACTCCAAGTAGAGCCAGTGTCTCACTGCACAGTCAGAAAGAAGCCCTTCCTTCTTCCTTGACAACTGCTGCACAAACAGAAATAAGCAAACGCAGCCAACAAAATATTTAACTAAGGAAAAGAAAGATACCGAAATCAGATTGTTTAGAACATGGGCTACCTCCCCTCTAGCCAAGAAAACTTGCAAAGCCAAATATTTCATACCTGTGCTTTCGGAGCCATACTCTAGCAAACCATACACTCCTCTCAGTTGCTTTCTAATTTCTGTCAGATTATGCAAGATAAATTGAAGTGTAGAACCTACACTAGAACCTACACTAGAGCTGAGCAGGTGAATTAAAAGACAGAATATAGTTTGTTGAAACAGCTTTAAAATCCTAAAGCATTTACCAATCTCACTAGTTCATTTAATCTTAAAATCTCTAGACTATTCTTTTAAGTTTTGTGGATCCACCCATGAATACATCCAAATAATACATTTTCATTTCTTTCTTCTGACATAACTGGCTTTCAAGATTATAAAAGGGTTTCTGCAGAAGCTGGTGACAGCAAAAATGTGTTTCTTTGCATTCCCATCTAGGGAGAAACAATTTGTATGTGATGGCAATACCAGACTACAATTTACATAGCCGAAAGGCAGAGACCTTAAATGAGAGGTCTCCTATCATAAGCAGAGTGGATTAAAAGAAAAAAAATCACGACAATTGATCCACATAGCTGGAAATGGAAATGTTGAGGTCATTTTCTCTTCAGAGACTGGCCAATCAGTCAGACTACATGAACAAAAACCACAGGCTTCACTCTACAGTATTCTTATTAAAAAAAAAGGAACCTACACTTGCCCTTTTTGCACTTTTGCGATGACTAGAAATACAAATACTGCATTATGTATATGACAAAAATTGCTCAACTGCTGTATGTTTCTCTTGGTGCTTTTGGAGCACTTTCTTTCAACCTTCACTCTCACCTATGGAAAACTGTGCCACTGTTTACATCACCCTCTGAAACTAAACGCAAATTGCAAACTAAGACCATTCCAACTGCTGGAGGCCAAAACCTCCAGCATGTCTAATATACATGTCTAATATTACTGAACTAAAATACGGATGTCAATGTAAGCCCAAAACTTCAGTACGGCGACACAACTTCTGTTTCACAAAAATCCGTGTACTGGGAAACAAAGAACTTCCTTAGCACTCACAATTTGTCTCCTATTTTTTTCTCTGCATGCATCCCAGTTCCTCTTTGCCTTCTTATCGTAAGTAATTATTATTCTGGGGATGGCTTCTCTAAGTAAGTGCTGTTCATCATGAATGAAAGTAGAAGAATCTACCCTTATTGTTGCTTATCTTAGTTGCAATTGATCCGGTAAAATGAAGAACTGTTACAGAAAGAACAGTGGGACTATTAACAATTTCCAATTTTCAACTTATTTTACTTCACTTGCTAAGATTCCCAGCTTTCCAAGCAGGAGCTAACAACAGTTTATTTTCATAAGAATATCATGTGGCAGCATGAAACCAATTTCTACATTAAAAAGGTAATATTCTTTTCAACTGATGAGTGCTCATGTGCATGACTGGTTTGAATCATGCTCCTTTTGTGAGGAAAAGCAACAAAGGGTTAAATCCCTCTCATACTGGAAATAGCTATCATGAACATGCACAAAATAATCTAAAAAGAATTCTTAACTCAATGGTCCTCTGTTAGATTATCAGTTCTGTGCAGACCTCAATATTAAAAGAAAAACAGTTAATTGCTTTACCGTAAGCCAAAGAGGGAAAAAAAAAGTTTTGTGAGAGTGATTTATGATCTGTATTCTACACAGTCACAAAAAAACTTCCAATTGACATTCCACAATACTTGTATAAATCTTTCCTACCAGACAAATATGCTTGCTTTTAGAAACTGCTTTAACTAACCTTGATTTCAATATGCATACATATAGCTGAGGAAACAAAAACAAGGGCAGTCCAAACACCACCCTAGTATTTTCCTTGTGATGTAAAAGGCAAGATGCACACTCAATGTGCCTATCCCAAAGATCCCCAGGAATGGAGAAAAAGTACTTTAAGTCTTTGTTGCACCAGCTAAGTTCTGGCATTGAAAAAGAAACTCAAAAACCGTAGAGCTGACAACCTTATTAGCTTGACAAACACTAGCCAGATCATTTCTGGTGTAATCACGGGATGATGCTAAGCAGTGTAGGGCCCACTACAGGTGGATGAAAGAACTTTTTGATTCCCAGTAGGGAAAAAGTTTGTTATTCAGCTTTATAAGAAGAATCAGTTCAGGTGCCCATCTGCTCCAGATGTTCCCCTCCTCATATTGCCTCTCTCATAAATGGAAACTGAGGGCTGAGTGCAGGGGGAAGGAGGCGTGCAAACAGCCTTGGAGAAAACACTTCCACCCTGCACTCTCTGGAAATCACAAAATCCAGCCACCTAGTCTAGTGATTTAGGAACAAGTTTCTTCAATGAAATTTTATACCCCTTGACCCTAGCTAGGTTTAACAACACACTTAAACTCCTACATAGGAATATTCATCTTGGAGCGGTATGGGTAGTAAATTCTTGCATATCTTTCAGCTATATCATAAGTTCAAATGAAAAATCCAGTGTGGAAATGACACATCATGTTTGCAACCCTCCTTCAAGGTGAAGAAATTGATGACTTCAGAATTTTTATAGGATGGTTTGGGCCTTCCCTTCCTATTTGCAACAGATACAAATAGTAATTAAATATAGGATTTCTACTGCAAGTGATTTAACATTTTCTTTGAATCCCAAAACTTCTTGTGAGAAAGTGACAGCTCTGGCAAATTATTGAGTCATTTTTAACTATCACTGGTTACTCACTCTGCATTCATGTGTAACTGGCAAACACAAATTGAAAAACAAGGCCTAGAATTACAATTCCTTTGGAACACAAGACTTTACTCCAAGGTAGTTTGTTTCATAAATAAAGCTATTCGTGTTACACCAGAGAGTTACATCTTGCCTTCTGAGGAAATGACTGGGAAATTTCAAGTGGGGTGCCTAATGAAAGGCAAGTATGAATCATCTTAAGTATGGTTCAAGCATTAATTACACCTGCCAAAGCATAAATATGAAAATCATAACTAGATCCTTCTGCATGCCACCTGCCAACCTGAACTCCATGGAGCAGCCCAGAGAGACCAGAAATTTATATATATTGTCAAGTAAATGACTAACTAGCTTAATTCCTTTCTCTGCCTAAACACGCTTTATTATGGAGGAGGGCAATTTTTAAAGAGAAAAACACTGATAAAAGACATTTCATTATTAAATTACATCTATCCTATCTATCTGCTATCAGCTATCATTCTATATTTATCTGATAGATATATGAGGTTGTATTATTTTGAACTGACATCAACTGTGAATCTAACCTACACTGATCCACTAGCCCACTGTGTCCTAGTGTTATGTGCTCAGTTTTCATCACACACTGACATCTAGGAAGTGCTGTGAAGAGATGTGGATTTTGCAGTAGAGAAGTTCTCTGTCCATGCATCCAAGATGGAAATTGCTTTAAAGATGGTCTTGGTGGATCCAGCATATGGCAACAATTGTCTGTAGTACTAGTGATACATTGAGGTTATCTGTTATAATGTTGGCTTATTATTCTACTATTTTCTACATCCTTGTTTGCAATACTATGTATAAAAGAGACTAAATAATTTAGAAAGTTTAGTGAGTTTAAACCAGAACATACTATGTAAGCATATTATGTAGGCACTTATTGCAGCATAAGTAATTTTCTTAAGTCACCATGTAAAGTTTGTACTCGAGTTTATATATGTCAATTTCTTTTACAATTGCAAGTGAGGAAAAGGGTAGAAATACAGTTTTATATCACTGGTTGTTGCAGATGAGGCACTTGTGACTTCACTATCACAGTCACAGATATGGAATAGCTTAGAGCACTCTCAGCATCCTCCAGGGAGTTGCAGAAGTAAACACTGCCTTCCCTTATTTACACTCATGTAATGCTGGGTGCATAACTGATGAAAGGTTTCAGTACATATTTCATTCAAAATGGCAACTGACTTCTAAGAAGTTAATTAATATGTTCTGATGTGTAGCTTCAACAGTCAACTGTAATGCAAAATGTATAGTAACTGTAAACTTAAGAAATCTCAAACTTTTCCTTTCATGTCAATTTTACGACTATCTTCACTCACTTTAAAAAAACTGGCATACAAAGAAGTTAAAACTAATTGTATTATATATTCTTTATAGATATGAAGGTCATAAAAAACCTATCATATTAATGTGACTGACAGCTTGCAAAGGCCACAGTTATTACTCAGACAACCGTGCAAATTTAGAATCTCTCAGAATTTGCAAGAAAAACTGAAAGTTTATTTGCTGAGTATTACTGATATGTCCTCAGATACAGTATTTTTCTAAAAAATTACCCCATTCTTACAGCCTTCCCCTGTTCCTCATGGCACAGAAATACTACATAGTTAACCTGCTTAGCAGCAAGTGTGTATTGCACCTGTTTAAATTGCAGCATGTATTTGGGAACAGTGCAACTGTTGAGATTCTGGTATTGCATTATTGAGAAATTCTGATGCACTGTGTCCTGACTGTTAGGAAGATTTCTGAGGTACCACCGAAGTTTTCTAGGAATAAACAATTCAACACAACCTGCCACTATAGGCCTATTAACAAATACTACAGGATGGCAACAACTGCAAGCAAGTAAGGTATAACTGTCTTTTCTACAGAGTGGAGTTTACCTCTTACCTATCAGAATATTAACTGACAGAATGCAATTTTTCATACCGCAGATAAAACTGCCATTAGGGCCATATCTATGGTTTGATATCAAGGCAAAATTCATACTTAAGCAAGTGACCCTCCTCTGGCTGACCACTGTTCAAAGCATACATCATATAACATATTTATGGCTTGAAAGAGGTCATACTGGTATCCATCACTTAGAACAATCCATTCCAGTAGCTAGAGCTACCATGAGTGCCGGACTTGGCAGATATATTCATGGAAGACACTAAAAGTATCCTTTGCCTGCAGCTGTAGAAACTGACTTAACTCCACGTGTGACAGTGGAACTGAATGCCATATCTCCCTACTTGTTGACCTGACTGTAACAGAGAAGTCCAGCTCTCTTTATAAGTTTCTGTGACAGCGCTGTAGCACTTGCATACAGAACACAAAAGTCTAGGGGTCGGCTGTGACAGTATTACACTCCATGCGAGCTGAAGTATATTCTTAGAAGACTCACTAACAAATAGATGTCTTGTAAGCAGTGAATTCGGTGAATCATGGCAAGACTATTTTGAAGTCCCGATTTTTTGCAGTGAATGTGTTACTGGAAATTAGTTATTTGAAATAGAAATAAAGAGTCTAAAGGCTTAATTTATACTCATCCCAAGCAGACACTCATTTTCTGCTGAATCTGAAGCATTGGCATCAGTTGACAACTTTTTGGAACAATGGACAATGAGTACATGGTTACAAATCAGGAAATCTGTAAACTCAGTAACCTTATGAAATCAACAGCTGATCAACTGTATCTCTTTAAAGTAAGCAGAGGATTCCTTCCACTCCGTGAGAACAAGCAAGTAGTTTGAGGCAGATGGATCAACTGAAAACCTCATGTCTTCCAAGCTAATCACATCTGCCGGGACTAAAAATAAGGACAAAGTATACCAAACTGAGAAAAGGTATACTAAAGTCACAGTATAAAGACACTTTCGAGATTCCAGATGTTTTGAATTTTCTGTGCATTTAAAACAAGCAAACAAACAAACACAAAAAGCCAACCAACCAAACAAAATCCTAATAGTTATCAATGTTTCACTACCAAACCTGAAATTTATTGCAAAAGTCTTGCTGGTATATGTTTAAGATGTTATTTTGGTCAAATGAAATAGAAAATGGTCTGCGAAGGCACCTGTTGAGAAAAAGAAATGCTGCAGATTGGGAAACTTCTACAGGATCAGCAAGCCAAACTCTCCATGTAAGATTAAGACCTGACACAGCCACCCCTTGAACTTAGACATTTATATTTTACTACAACTGTGAAAAAGAGGAGACCTGACCTGCTGCTGGAAATGCCACAGCTGTTGCAGAAGTGCTTAATACTGCCATAAGCTATACTTAATCACAGATAAAAAACTTTCAGTCTTTGCTTATTTCTTCTCTTTTGATTATTCCAGTTATGTTTGTTTTACAGCAAATCAGCTGCCATAGTATGTGGTCGAAAAACTTGTATTTGAATAGGATTAATTTTGCATACATACCTACATATACGGACACTGCTACTTAGTACACATTTGCCTACACAGCCCCAATCTTTAACTGGAGACCCAGCAGAAAATGAAACATGAAACGCCTTCAAAGATAGAGCAACACAGCAGGACAATAAAATGCCTTTTTCCAGTTTCTCACAACAGGAGTTTTCATGCTCTTCCACACCAGAATTATTTCTTCAAATTCAAAACCCTCACAGCCCTTTCCTGTCCTACCTAGAATGCTCTTCACCTTCAGTAATATAGAAAGGGAGGTGAAGGGGAATCAGAGCCTTCTCATAGCAACCTGAAATTCTTTACATATCAGGGTAACAGTTTGTCTTAGGGTATTGGGACACTTTTTTACACGTGCAAAAATCAGAAGTGTGATGATCAAGACATTTTCTAAGCTAGAAGGAATTATAACAGGCTGAAGAATAATTGAAATTTTCTACCTGCAGTCCTAAGCTTGGCCAGTTTGTTATCCTCACCATTCAGAGGTAAGAAAGTCTTTTAAGAGCTAGGAAAATTTTAAATGAAACGACAGATGAAATTTCAAAGATGCACATTTCGTGTTTGAACAAGCGATGATATTTTGCAGTTACAGGAGAACAACCTCCACTTTCAGAAATATCCTTTTCTGCAAGAGAAGAATCTGCTTCCATTTCTTGAAGGTGAGACAAGGATGTTGGGAGAGGCATCCTTGCCCATGGCAGGAGGGTTGGAACTAGATGATCTTAAGGTCTTTTCCAACCCTAACTATTCCATGACTCTATGATTTAATACAAGATCACCTGGGCCAACCATAACCCTCCACAATTCCTAAAAGTCTTGTAAATGTGTCAGATGTTCTGCAGACTGACATAATGGTAAAATGTAGGAGAAATTTCCCTGATCCCCTCTTTTATGAAGCAATGCTATGTGGACATCTTCATATTCTGACCCTTTATCCTGGAGATAGTGCAGCTTTAACATCATATATGCAACAACTTCCATGATGATGTACTTGGACATTTATCTTGGTTTGTACCTCAACTTGAGAAAAGGGGTATTTTTAGTGGTTGGGTTTTTTGTTGTTGGGTTTTATTTTTTCCAAGTTCTAACATTATTTCTTAAGTGACATTGTCATGCAAAACTCCTGCAACAAATGCCTGTGTTCACATTGTCTAATGTTTGTACACTCTTTTGTTCTCTTTCATTTAAGGAGATGTGATAGCCTATTTCAATTTTAAACTCAAGTTGAAAGAGTTACAACTCCGAATTTGGTCCTTTGTCTGTTACATAAAGGTTTTAATGAGGAAAGAAAGAAGCTGTATAGTGTAAACTTTTTATAGCGTTCATGGTGCCTTACATAATAACCGCTTAATTATGGTCTTATAAACCCCTTAATAACTGTGGTATTCATTAGCAGTAAGTCCAACTTATTTTCTTGACTTTCAATACCATATCTTCCCAGAAACTTATATTTCTCACTTTAATTCCTTTTACTGTTATAATTATTATTTCTAAAGTTACCTTTAAAATTAGAATGAACATGCACAATGAAAACTTAAGTCCTGGAGAAAACAACCAGTAGGTTTTGTGAGACTGCAACCTTATGTTTTGGGCTATTGAACAGAGAGCTTTTTTTAAGTTATATTTCACAGATATACCTCACTATCCTCACGGAATATCCTATAAAATCCAATAAAGATTAAAGCAATAATATTTCTACAGGAGTTAAATAGGACTCTAGAGAAATAACTTTAAACACTAATAGCCTTTTCATAGAGCTCTATAGGGCTATATAAGTACTTTTAAAGTGCACTGCACTTGCTGTTACATATTTCCCATTCAAAGCAGGAGGACATGGCTGTAACTGAAAAGATGGAAACAGCTAGCCACGTGACAGTTTTCAGGAACCATAGCCAAATTCTATTCCCAGTCACTTTCAAGCAGGAAGAAGTAATTTTCAACCCATGCTAAGCACTACTGAAGGCAAATGAGTGCACACACGGATGGCTGCACTCATGAACAGAAATGCTTTCAGGCTAAAGTTTGCCTATAACAATGCCACTGTTAGACCCAGCAATTTCAACAGTGTGGCTTCCAAGAACTTTATTGTCTTCAAATTCCACAGCAAATCTTCTCAAGAAGGCAGCTGGACCAGTAGAAAGGACTGGCCTTCAGGCTCTACAGAAAATTATATTTTCAAACTGTCCCCATGAAGCTTTCAAAATATGCATGAATCCATCACTAATACATTCACTCATTTTCTCAACTTACACTTTAGGCCAAAAATTAAATCTATGAGGTTTTTGTGCTGTGCACAATATAAACTTCACCTTGTGTGTTAAGCTCATTAACTGAAATGAGGAACACCAAAGATTTAATTTTCACAGAAGCCAAATGGCTGGTTTACTGTCACTATGGGTCTTTTTTCTTTTAAATTCCAGTCTTTGTATACAGAGCTAATAGCTGGATGATGAGCAAAAAAGGGGTTTTAGCATGTTTTTCACCGTATCTCCTCCTCCGCACACTTGTGCATTCGCCTACACAGATTAAGCACTCTAAGTGAAATTGGAAACCTGATAATGGTTTCAGTATATCCAACAGGTTTCTTAATAATGATGATCAGTTCCTCCCCAGCTGACTTTCAACGACTTCTGCTAATAAAGATAGACACTGGATGATGCTTCATTGGTAGTATTTCTCAGAAAATTCTGCAACTACAGAAGATGCCTGGAGAAAAGCATTGTAATAGGCTGCATAAAAAGAATTGTGACCAGCAGGTTGAGTGAAGTGATTTTCCTCCTCTACTCTGCTCAGGTGAGACTCTGCCTGCAGTTCTGCGTTCAGCTCTGGGGCCCCCAATATAATGAGGACATAGACCTGTTAGAGCAAGCTGAGAGGAGGGCCACAAAGATGATCAGAGGGCTGGAGCAGCTCTCCTACAAAGACAGGCTGAGAGAGTTGGGCTTCCAAATGGAGAAAGGATGACTCTGGGGAGACCTTCCTGAGGACTTTCAATATATCTAGTGGAGGCTTATAAGAAACATAGAGGGGTTTAGGGTTTGGTTATTTTGTTTTGGTTATTTTGTTTTGCTCTGGTTTTTGTCTTTTGGTTTGGGTTTTTTGTTTGTGTTTGTAGTTTTTGCTGTTGTTGTTTAGTTGGTTAGGTTTGGATTTGTTTTGTTTTGTTTTTACCAAGGCCTGTAGTGACAGGACAAGGGGCAATGATTTTAAAAGAGGATAGGTTTAGGTCAAAAATAAAGAAGATGTGGGCAGGGAGACACTGGAACAGGTTTCCCAATGCTGTGTATGCCTCACACCTGGAGACATTCACGGTCAGGTTGAATGGGGCTTTAAGCAACCTGGTTTAGTGAAATAAGTCCCAGCCCATGGCATGTATTAGACTAGATGATCTATAAAGTTCCATTCCAACTCAAACCTTTCTGAGATTCAATGATACTATGAAATTGCCCTTTACCTACAGGTGTTCAAGGCATGGGATTTACATTTACCAACAGAAACATTTTTAAAACTCACTGAAAATTGAGGTATATTTTGCCTGAGATACACAGGCAAATCAGTACAGGAGGGCCTTCCAAGATATAATATCATGGGCTTTGAATAATATCATTATCATACTTTAACAGTCACTGTGTTGCGCGCACATATGGTCTCTGAAATGTATCACACTAACACATTTTGTCACTTGGTTTCTAATACGCGTGCAACAGTAGGCATACACTTCTTTCCTTGAGTGGGACACTGCAGTCAGCTAGCCTGACTACATAGAAGAAATATATTATTAGTAGATTTTAGAAAGATGCATTATTTCATATATTTTTAAGGCAATAAATCCTAGAGATATGGGTGAAACTGACAGAAAACTTAATTGCATTCCTTATTAGAAAATTACTCTGTAACAGACAATGCAGCCAACTGCTAGGACCTCTGCCATAGCATTTTACTTTTCTCAAAACTCATTGCTTGAAGCAGTCAAGAGAAAAAGGACAGAATTCAAAGAAAGGACTTAGAGGTTCTATAAAGCAACTGTACAGCTTTCTAACATGGTAAAATGAGATGCAGCATCTTGCTAAAGATTTTTTTTTTTTTTTTAATTAGAGTAAAACTTAGCTTTGTATGCAAGAATGCAGAAACTCAACACAAAATATGTACATCAAACAATCAGTGCATTGCATTTAGGCACTGCAAACACTCATATTCTTTTAAAAATCTTCTCAATGTTTTTTTGTTTTGTTTCTAGAGGAAAGTCCTACATTTTATAGGCATATGAGAAATAGAAAGCAGGTCTTTTTGACAGTAATAAAGGAAAACCAAAACACAACATCATGATTTCAGAGTAATATATACTGTCATAAATATTTGATGAGTTACCGGATAGCCATTTCGCCCTGGTAGACCCTGGTTGAATGAGATGAAATGGTATGACACATATTAACAACACAGTCATGACATATGACGTAACAAACATGCAGAGTACATTACTGGCAGATTATAATTTGCATATCAATTAATTTTTGATATGTGATGAGATTACAAACCAATACATATGAAATATGTACTACACAGTGAAGAAATGAGGCTTTGGCAACAAAAATTATATGTTTTGACTAAAATAAACCCTCAAATTAAAAGGCTAATGGCTCTTCTGATGTTTACTGAAATTCCTTTTGTTATTAAGAGAATTATCCATGTAGACTGAAGGGCAGTATGTGGTTAAAAGGAAAACAGGTTTAGTGCTTAGGCAGTAAAGTATTACATACATAGGCTGCCACTAGCACACAGGTGCCAAAGAAGAAATTTGAGAATGCTATAACAGATCATGAAAAAAAATAAAATAAATGAAAGCTGTAGCCTTTGAATGCTATTACATGTGACACTCAGTAGTCATGTACCAGGAAAATAAGCAGAGCACTACAGTAGCCATTGAAAATACAACACACACCTAATCCCATGCAGTGCTATGTGGGATAAACAAATATTTGCTATTTTAAATGAAAATTATTACCACAGTCTCCCAGATGAAAACAATAACTAAGTTCACACCAGTTGCCCCTAGGCAGACTGTGTCTATGAAAATAAAAAAGTTAACTGGGAACAGAAATTACATTTTGCCTTGTAGCAACTTAAACCCTTACTGCCTCTCAGCGAGATGAAGTCCTGTAGGTTTTGAATATGAAACTAGAACTTAATTCAGATTCTTCCTAAAATTATTCTATTTTGGGAGCCACAATTGAGACCTTTTTTTTTTTCTTTTTTTTTAAATGGACCTGTACTAAAACAGCAGGGAGCTAAAGTCAAAGGCATTCATAATGAGACACACAGTGAACTCTTGCCACATTGCCTTACTACAGGAAAATTGTTTGTATCATGATTTACGGTTGTTCTTTGTGTTTCATGGGAAGATTGCAAAAGAAATGGGGGAAGATGGTGTTTCTTTCAAATAAACAGCACCTTTATGCATTAAGTATGGCTTTTCATTGATGGCTTATTAAATGAATTTGACACTATGAGCTACAAAGCACGTGGTCAAAATCTGTCAGGCAGAGATAAGTAATATCACTGCTCAGTATATATCATTTACAGTAAAATTATTAGGTCATAGCAGGAATTCAACATATTAATTCACCTTTCTCAAGCATGCATGTAGCATAGAATAGACAGATAATCTGGTCCTGAAAATATTGTGGAAATGCTATATCAATCAAAGAAAAAAAAATAATAGAAGCCTGCAAACATTGTAAAAGAAACACTGTTTTACTGGTCACACGTTTACACCATATGGTGCACATGGATGACATGACAAATAGAAATGTTTAAGAGATGAGTGTTTAGTCCTGTTCTTCAAGTCTGACTTCTGACCTACTCCAGGAATGTACAACAAAGTAAACAAAACCCAACCAAATCAATAACCTAGCCGCAAAACAAAACCATCAGAAAACCCCAGAAGAGAGAAACTGTTTTCTTACAAATATGATTAGCACAAGATTCAATTAATTTACTAAACTGAACAATATTGTTTAATATTCATTTTACACTAGCACGTACTGGCTTCAGCAGTGATTACTCTGCAATAAGTTGGATAGCTCGTATACCTCCACAGAACAAGGAGCGGGTACCCCAAGATTTTGTGATGACTGCAGCGCGAGTTACTACCCAGAAAAAGGCAGAGTGACTAAGTCTGGACTTAAGATACTATACTCTTACATTTTATACTGTATTAAAGTATCTGTTATCAAGGCATAAGCAAAATGAGCATAACATACTTACGTGGAATTGTGATCCAAACTGTTATCAGGAGTGGTGACTATAAAGCTTTATTATTTTAGAGAATTTTTTCTTAAGGAACTTTCTGATTAAATTATTCAGCTCCAAGATAATTAGTGAGTATTTACACTGTGTAAGTATAAATATCAAAATTCCCTCTTGATGATACATGATCATTTTATCACGGTGATAACTTAACAGGATCTAACAGATTTCTCCCTGATTCTGGAAGAACCAACAATGTATCACTGTACTTACAGGAGGTCCTGTGGGATGGGGTAGAGGGAAAGAGGGTAAAAAAAGAGAAAAAAAGAATACGTAAGCTTATGAATTTATTAAAGAAAGACATATGTATGAAGCCAAGCACAAGGCCTCAGGATTGTAAGTGAGCAGCACTGCTAATACACTGTACACATTTTGCCATTCAAGTACTTTTTAGCTTTGGTTGTGCTTTGTAACTTGTAAATATGACTAAGGCCTAAAATGCATGCTCTTACCTTACCAATTCTTCAATTACAGTCATGCAATCTTATGCAAGTTGCTTCTCCATCCGTTTCCATGCAATTTCATGCCAGTCCAAGAATACCAGACATGGACTACAATTCATTTTGTCAGTCTCCGCATCAAGCATATGCAACCACATCATCAGTTTCAGTTAGCCACACTAGTTGGCATTTGATCACAGTTTGGCTGCAAAATTGCACAAAGTACCCTTGGCATTTAACCTGAGCATCTCATCAAGACATATAGGTACCAGGACCTTCCAGCATTCCAACTTTGCCTATGAGAAGAGGTTTCAGTGGCGACCCGGCAGGGCTGAACTTTCTTTTCATCACCTTCCTTTCTCAAGGAACACATATAAAATGCTTCCCATTAAAATGTCACACTTTGTGAAGTGATATTTGCACATTTTTTCAATTATTTAGATTCAAAGACCTGTATAGCTGTTCTTGGAAACATTATCAAAGGGCCACAAATCAAATCTACTATTTCAGTCTTATTAAGTTGAGCAGCTGCAGCTCCCAAATCAATGGCATTTCATTAAGCTTTTATGCCTCTCTCTAATTTCTGAATAAAGTGAAGTGCAAAAGGAGTATAAAACAACAGCAGCTGTACTTTGAGATTGCTTTTAATATTGACAGCCTTTTGGTTTTAACAATGCAATTTTATTGTCCAGTAACTAAGGTAATTTCTTTATGTTGGTAAACATTCTTAAACAGCATTTTAAGGTGCAGGTCTGTTTTTAAATGAGATCAATTTCCTTTATTAATAGTTTAATATGTGTTTATTTGAAATGTAAAATGAATAAAAAAACATCCTGCAAATTGTCAGGATCATTTGTAAGACAATCTTCAAACACAGAGTTTCGCTCTGTACCACAGAATTTTTCTTTGAAGCAAATACTAAGCCAACATTGAATGGAAACACCAAGGTGATTTGTATTAACCTTTGGCAGGGCTTGGTTTCAGTTTTGTGATGCGCGAAAATGCGGAAAAAAAATTTAAAAGTCAGATAAATGATCATTTACAGAGATAAGAAAAGCTACAGGAGATTTACAGAGATCAAGTTGATTGGAAGATTTTCCTAACGGGCAGATTAGATGAGACAGCCAAGGAGGACAGAAATGCTCATTTTCTCCTGCATTGCCTCCAGAAAATTCACCTCTGTGAAGAACTCAATCTTGCAAGGTAATCAACAATTCCAATTCTTGTGAATGCCAGCAGGAAGAGGTGCTCAGCATCTCACAACATTGTCTTACATGAAATTTCAAGCTCCACACCACCAGCAGGATCCTCTCAACTGCAACCCCCCTGGTACAGGGTAATGAACCAACAAATGTTTTTCTTTTTTCTGTAAGAACTTACTTGGCGCTCATTTTCTAGTAAAAACAATTTCTCTCATACAGAGTAGTCTATTTATCATGTTTTTTCCCTCAGTACTGATACTCTTAACATAAAAAAAATTCATTTTGCTCTTTATTTCCTTATGCAATTGTTCACTTCGGACCAAGGGGGCTTGATGTAACACTGATGTAGCACTCCAACTACTGAATTACATGGAGTTACTCTAGCTTGCACAAGTGTGCGAAGACTCCAAAATGTTTTGATGAGTAGAATATGTTACAAATGATACCATGTCAAGCATTTTGAAGTCTGCCTACAAATTAGTGATGCCCAAGACTAGAAAACTATCTGGAAAGCCATCAGGTATATGCCAAGGGTCACAAATCTTTTTCAGAGAAATTTTAGAACTCTCTTTTGGAGCACTCAAGTAATAAAACTAAAAATGAAGGCATGCTGGCTATGTATCCTCACAAAAACACAGGCGCCAAAAAAACAATGGATCTTATGAAACTGAAAACTTACCAGTCTCTCCTCTTCTGCCCCGCTTACCTCTTTTCCCTGGAGGACCTAAAAAGAAGATGGTGGGTTGTTACTTTTTTCCTTGAAATTATGTGTGGAATATCATTCATGTTCAGATGTAAGGCCATTAAACAGAAACATTACATGAAATCCCAAGACTTTGGCTGAGCAGGGGTAAAAGATAACCAGAATAAGATTTAGGAAGTTGAAGATAAAATTGACAGCTACATTACCCACTACAGGCTCTCAGAGAAAAGGCTGGGAGAAACTTTAGAGGTCATTCAGTTCATCTCTTTTTCTCAAGGAAAAAGTTAACCACATCTAAATTATTATTTCAACTTCCACAGGCATTTTTTCCCCCCGTATTTCACTGTTCTGACAAGTGGAACATGTTTCTTTATGTCTAACTTGCTGCACTGAAACCCATCAATCCTTGTGCATTCTACCACAAACTCTAGAGAAGAAATTGTTCCTTTTATTTTCTCAAAAAAAGTCTTTGTGTTCCTCAGAATTGCTGCACCACTCCTTCAATCTTCCTAAACCAAACTTAACACGGGGCATTAAATTTCATTCAGTTGTTCCTGTATTAAGCCCAAAGATCAGCCTTTATTTATAACAGCAAATCCTCTGGAAAATGCTTGCAGCCTCTATCTGAAAACATGCAAGAGATGAGGAAACCATCACATGATTCACCATCCCCCAAACACTGACAAGATTTTATGTGTTGTTAGACACTAAGGTGGCTTTGCTTCTAGTTTTTATCTGTTAGCCATAAACCAATGGCTTAGTCCCTGTATGCTTTCTGCTAAGGAATACTTTACTCCTCATGGTCCTTTCTTCACAAATATTTACATACTGTAGTCACTGTCTGCTGCCACCTCAAAAGAAAAAGAAAATATTTTTGTCCCTCATTTCTGCACTCCAACCTTAAAAATCCTTTCTAAACTGAAGACATCAGTACAACATTCTTCCTCTCTTCTTGGTGACCTTGGCATATTGTTCCTGAATAAGCAAGGAAAGTACACTTGCACTTCTTGTACAGCTTAGGAGAGACAGCAGCTGTGGTGGTGACAGAGTACTGAAATGCTGCTGCTCTGAAAAGAGAACCACAGGTGGGACTCAAAGCTTCTGAGAGGCAAGTGCATGGGTGGAATTTCCAAAAGCAGCAACGCATGCAGGAGAACAAGTACCTCTGCTGTGGCTGTATCTCACCGTTTGTAATAGATACTAAGTGCACAGGTGGTTTTGTGCAAATAGTTAAGCAACTGCCTGCTACTTTCAGCAACTACAAGACTTTACAAATCATCTGAAGTATCATCTCATAGCTTTTAAATGCAAATGACAAATCTTACTTTCCATTATATATATATTTGCAACAATCTGGCTTAAAAGACTAAGATGCTGAAAAGCAACATAGTATCACATTAGTGATACTATTTCAATATATATGTTAAATCATGAAAGAAAAAAAAAAAAAAGAAAAAGAAAAAGAGGAGCAGCTCTTGCCTTGAAGGTAGAGAGAACATTATACATCTCACTGAAATCCTTCTTTCTGATTCTGCTTTAAAAATTACCATAGTGGCATAATGCAATGCAAGGTTAAGATAACAATACCACAGAAAGTATGAATGGTATAGGATATTCATAACCAACAGCATACTTAACAAATATATTTTGTTGTTATATGCTGAAATATAGTGAAAGCATCACTCAATGTGGAGAATCTTGAAACTCTCCTGAAACACCTCAGCCTCTTCAAGAGATATCTATGGAAACTTCTTACACAGGTAATGGCATGTTACAACATGGAACAAGTTTCTATTCACACTTTTTTTTCCACCTAACTAACACTGAAAAGTGTGAGTCCCTATGCATGCACTACCCCTGCAGCACTCCTCAGTGGATATTTCTTGGGCTATTCCTCCCAAGCTCACAACACAACTGTGCAGCAGTTTGGGCTGATCACAAAAATGGATGTGCAGATATGCAATACTCAACTATCTGTCAAGATGGTGGCGTTTGTAAACCTTGTAGAAACTGCGGCATAAGAGGTGAATCCCGTAAACTTCTACTGGGTTTTGGAGACCACTTAGGGAAACAATTATTTGTTTATTTATTTATTTATTTACCAATATAAACCAATTCATTTTAGACAGTTAACCACAGATGGTTCCAGTTCACAGAAACACTAATGCTGACATTTAAGGTCATCACTAGATGACTTATTACTTCAGAAAGTACAAGAGCTTTCATGTTTTCCTGAAAAGGCTGCTTTCTCTAAATCTTAACTGCTAACATCATCTGTTGCTCTAAGAGTTTCCAGTTATCAAAACTCTGGGCATTTTGCTATAAATATTAATTTTCCATCTGTCTATGCTTTTATAACTTTGCACTAATTGGAGGATTTGGTTGAGATTCACTGCAGCAGAAGGAGCAGTGAATAAAGTTATACTAAGGACAACGACAGCTTGCAAATCCAAAGATTTTTACAACTTGCACAAGGTACACAACTTGCCTGGGATAAAAAACTCTCTAGAATAGTATCAGAAACATCCATGCTGAATTTAATTTAATCCAGAATATTTTAAAAGTAATTTGCTTTGAACATTTTTTTATATTAAAATACGTAAAATATAGAAAACTTACAAATTAAAACAAAAGTTTGAAACTCTGGAATGAGCTGGGTTAATAAGGATTAATGATACTGAGCAATACGCAAAAGCTATTTTATAGTAGTTTGACAGTATATTGTGTTCCTAAGCTCACTACATTTGCCTACAGGTAGGGAGTAAGAGTAAAATGCCAGATCAGCTGGTTTTCATTTTTAACTTAGTTTAGCTTCAAAATATTTGAAATAATTTTATGCTTCCAAAAACATTTCTTAATCTAGTTTTATGAACAGAAAGTTTAAAAAAGATTTTTTTCTCATCTGTATGTAAAAAAAAAAAAAAATAATGGCACTGCTATCGCATATCTATGCAGGGAATTTTGAAAATTAAAGAAACCGGCTATGTGTGCTATATTTCCAAAAAACTAAGAATCATAGAATCATAGAATAGTTAGGGTTGGAAAGGACCTTGAGATCATCTAGTTCCAACCCCCCTGCCATGGGCAGGGACACCCCACACTAAACCATGCCACCCAAGGCTATGTCCAACCTGGCCTTGAGCACCTCCAGGGAGGAAGCATTCACAACTTCCTTGGGCAACCCATTCCAGTGCCTCACCACCCTCTCAGTAAAGAATTTCTTCCTTATATCCAATCTAAACTTTCCCTGTTTAAGTTTGAACCCGTTACCCCTTGTCCTGTCACTACAGTCCCTGATGAAGAGTCCATCCCCAGCATCCTTATAAGCCCCCTTCAGATACTGGAAGGCTGCTATGAGGTCTCCATGCAGCCTTCTCTTCTCCAGGCTGAACAGCCCCAACTTTCTCAGCCTCTCTTCATACGGGAGGTGCTCCAGTCCCCTGATCATCCTCGTGGCCCTCCTCTGGACTTGTTCCAACAGTTCCATGTCCTTTTGATGTTGAGGACACCAGAACTGCACACAATACTCCAAGTGAGGTCTCACGAGAGCAGAGTAGAGGGGCAGGATCACCTCCTTCGACCTGCTGGTCATGCTCCTTTTGATGCAGCCCAGGATACCGTTGGCTTTCTGGGCTGCGAGCGCACACTGAAGGTGGCTCATGTTCATTTTCTCATCGACCAACACCCCCCAAGTCCTTCTCCACAGGGCTGCTCTGAATCTCTTCTCTGCCCAACCTGTAGCTGTGCCTCGGATTGCTCCTACCCAGGTGTAGGACCTTGCACTTGGCATGGTTAAACTTCATAAGGTTGGCATCAGCCCACCTCACAAGCGTGTCGAGGTCCCTCTGGATGGCATCCCTTCCTTCCGGCGTATCAACCGAACCACACAGCTTGGTGTCATCGGCAAACTTGCTGAGGGCGCGCTCAATCCCACTGTCCATGTCACCGACAAAGATGTTGAACAAGATCGGTCCCAACACCGATCTCTGAGGGACACCACTCGTTACCGGTCTTCAGCCGGACATTGAGCCATTGACCACAACTCTTTGTGTGCAGTTATCCAGCCACTTCTTTATCTGCTGTTGTGGTTTAAGCCGAGCCGGCAAGCCCGAACCACACAGCTGTTCGCTTACTCCCCCGCCTCCTTTCCTCTCTCTGCTCCTGGAGGGATGGGGAGGAGAATCAAAAGAATGTAACTCCCATGGGTTGAGATAAGAGCAGTCCAGTAACTAAGGTATAACACAAACCACTGCTGCTACCACCAATAATAATAATGATAAGGGAAATAACAAGGGAAGAGAATACAACTGCTCACCACCCACTGATAGACACCCAGCCTGACCCGAGCAGTAGTCTAGTCCTTCCAGGTAACTGCCTCCAGTTTATATACTGGCCATGACGTGCTGTGGTATGGAACACCTCTTTGGCTAGTTTGGGTCAGGTGTCCTGTCTCTGCTTCTCCCGGCTTCCCCTCCTCCCTGGCAGAACATGAGACTCACAAAGTCCTTGGTCAGAGTAAACATTACTGAGCAGCAACTAAAAACATCGGTGTTATCAGCGCTGTTCCCAGGCTGAAAGTCAAAAACACAGCACTGCACCAGTTACTAAGAAGGAGAAAAATGACTGCTGCTACTGAACCAAGGACACCTACCAAGTGGTCCATCTATCAAATTGATGTCTCTCCAATTTAGAGACAAGGATGTCATGTGGGACAGCGTCGAACACTTTGCACAAGTCCAGGTAGATAACATCAACTGCTCTGCCCCTGCCTGCCAAGAAATTGTCAAGCACACAAAAAAAGAGCACAAACAGAAAAATATCTCACATCCTACGCACAACAAACTTCAGCCAGATAACAGCTTTAGACTTTGACACTTGATACTTTAACTGAAATATAAGCAATGAAAGAAAAAAGTAACTCCTCCCCATCCCTCAAATTCCTCCAATTAAACCCCCAAATTCCTCTCAATCTTCAGAAGTAGCTGTCAAAATAACTACTGATGTAGTACCATTGTAAAGACCATTTAGGACAAGAATTTAAATATTAACAGCTTTTCCAAAACATTTTCAAAAATATTAACAATATTTCAAAAATATAAACAATATTTAAAAAATATTTTAGTAATGGGTATTCTAACCTTTGCAATCCTAGATTACAGTGATCCAAATTAGCAATAATTAGTACAGATAGACTACGGTCAGAAAATTGCTGTGATCCTGGGAAGGTTGCCTCCGTGTGCCTTATTTCTTGTTAATAATTTAATAATTTGTTCTCTATGTGCATAGCACTGCCAGAGGTCTACAGGAGATCTTCTATATTTATACTGCTATATTTGAGACAGTTTTTACTAGATGAAAGACAATTACTATTGTATGTACTAAACTGTATGTTTTGCCACATATCAAAAAAGATCACATAAATCAGCCACACACCTTAAGGTGTGGGAGGCAACACACCATCTTCACACTACAGAAAGACCCATCTGTGCATTTAACAGACTAGAGAATCTATCTTAATCTGATAGTTAAAACCACCATAGATCTTAATTTTGATCTACACTTTTTTTTAAATCAGATACAACTGAAGGAGAATATAGTCTTTTAAAATTAATTATTGCATTTGTTCCAGTGCTTAGGCTTGAATCATGAGTTAAACTGTGACATAATTAATTAAACACACAGAAGTGTAAAGATGGTGTATATTGTTCACACATTAGACAAAAAGAACAGATTTCTTCAGTTCATTTCTCCATCTACTTTCTAAAGAAGAACAGTTCAAAAGCATGAACAGGTTGTTCTTGCTCAAAGAGAAAAAGGATTGACCCAATATCCTTTTACCCCAACCCTAAAACAAGAATAGTGTTTTCCTTTTCTAAGACATATATTTAGCTAGAGAAGAAATAATTTACATTGTATAAATGCACATTTATGAAGCACTGGAAAAACTTGGCTCAGGTTTTTAGTTAGTATGAATCAGTGATTATGACTATTACATTGCTTCACAACAGTTAAGAACTTTGAAAACAGAGGGTCAGACAATGTGCGGTTTGCCTACATGAAGCATATTCTAAACACTAATCCTATGTTGTTAAGGAGATAGACGCCATAATTATATGGCCCAAACTAGGAGAAAAAGTTTCGCCTTAACAGTCAGATCTTTCAAATAAATCCACACGCTAATCTTTAGAGCTAAGGGTGGTACTAGTACATTGTTACACTAGCACCACCTGCAACAAATTCTACTTTTCAAAACAGCAGAATAAAGAGGAGGGGGGGAAAAAAAAACCCAAAACTGAACAAAAAAACCCCAACCAACATCAATATTTGGTGGATGAGACCTAGAGTCCCTCCATCAGCTGCCAAGCATGTCAAAATGCTTTGCCATTTCGTCATCAGCTGATCTAGAAAGTCAAGTTTCACCCAATTTTGTAAAGTACAGTGGTATTACCAAGTAAAAGGAAAATTATTTTACCCATCTCAGGTACCACCAAACTTCAACAGGTACTCAACTGGCCCTGCAAGAGCTGCTACAGCAAACCGGCTCACCATCCTAAGGATACTAGAAAAGTTCAGAATCCCTTTCCCTGTTTTACTGATTCCCAGGACTTCAACTCACATGTTGCTTGCTACGTACACATAGCTACTGTTAAAGGTAATGAATATTCCTTGTGTACATGAAAACAAGGTTTTTCTGGTCATTTCGAAGGACATCCATTTCACGTGTAGTTTACAGCAACATAAAATTTTGCCTGTCAAGTTGGAAAAATGAATTGACCCAATTACATATTTAAAGTAAATCCTGAGCAACTTTGCGAAAGTTGATAGAATTACTTCAGTATCATCAGGCATAAAACAGCCAACCTTGCAGAAATCATGTGATTAAAATATCTAGAAGTCAGCAGAACCAAACCAACCAAGCCACCCAAACAATCCTTTCTGGTTTGACTATAACACTGGCAAAATAATTGCTGCTGGTTGCATTTCAAGTCCATTACCCAATTTATCAATGACTTCAACTCTCTCCTTTCCACCTTCAAATCAGACTTCAAACCAGATGTATCATTTATTCGCAATCACACTTCTCCCTATCAAACTAACTCAGAAAGGACTTGCAGTGCTGCACCAAACAGAGTCAACCATTTGCTCCTCACAGGAAGAGGATGCTTCTCCAGCAAACTGACATCTCTATGCTTCGCAGCCACCAGAGCACCAAGTGACAGTGCAGGCCAGCAATGCAGGTAGATAGCAGAGCAGAGTGGCAGCTGCTGAGCCTAACACCTCTTCCAGTGAAATACACATGCCAGAAGCAGCACAGTGACTCCACTTAATGCTGACTGATTCACTGTGCCACTCTGTTAGCCTCCTCTGGCTGGAATGGTCACCTGGGCACCGTGAGATTCAATAGACACATCTATGGTCCTTTTTCACAGCACTACCATCAAATCCATCCCAACTAGGGAAAAATGGGAAGATTTCTATCTCCAAAGCTGAGCATGTTCTTGGAAACACTGCATGGATCTATTCCATCCTACTTGATCAGCATTTTTCCTCTTCCCTCTTTTCTCAGCTTTTTCAGCTCACATAACATTTGGACTCCTTTCCTCTGACTCTGCATAATCATCCCACCTGGCATGTTAGTCTTCTGCTTTGTACCTTGGTCTGCCTGGGACAGCCTGCCTAAATTTCCTACCTCATAAAATTATCTACCTCATTTCGAGCCTCAGCTGGATAAATAACATTCATTGTTTCACACACAGTACATCATCTTTTTGGCTCACCATGAAACATCATTGCATTGCAGGTCTTGGATAGATGTCAGAGGTTATTATGCAACCTGGCTGAGGAAATGCCAAAATTGGCCAGTCTGATCCACAGCAAAGAAATCTGACCTCACTAAGTCAGATTATTTGTGCCACTTCTGTGCATGCTAAATGCCATCTGACTAAAGACACTTAACATAACATAATTTCACTGGTATCAGATACTACTGAGGGAGCTCAAAGGATCTCATTATCATCACTTATAAAATAACCAGAACTGCATATACATACATAAACTGTCCCTTTTTCTTCTGTCGTGGTTTAAGCCCAGGCTGTAAATCAGAACCACGAAGTCCACTCCCCCCCCCCCCACTTTTCTTCCCTCCGCTCCTGGAGGGACGGGGAGGAGAATCAAAAGAATGCAACTCCCACAGGTTGAGATAAGAACAGTTTAATAACTAAGGTATAACACAAATCACTACTGCTACCACTAATAGTAATAATGATAAAGGAAATAACAAGGAAGAGAATACAACTGCTCACCAACCGGTACCTCACCCCCACCCTGCCATGATCCAGCCCTTCCGGGGAACTCCCAGTTCTACCTCCTGGGCATGACGTGCTATGGTATGGAATACCTCTTTGGCTAGTTTGGGTCAGGTGTTTCGTCCCTGCTTCCTCCTGGCTTCTCCTCCTCCCTGGCAGAGCATGAGACTCACAAAGTCCTTGGTCAGGGTAAACATTCTGACCAGCAACTGAAAACATCGGCTTTATCAGTATTATTCCCAGGCCAAAAGTCAAAACACAGCACTGCACCAGTAGAAAAAATGACTGCTACTGCTAAACCAGGACAGTATCCACCCCTTATTCCATACCATTCACGTCATGCTCAGATCCCACATTTTCAATATACCCTCACTCTCATCTCAGTGCACTCTTATCTTAGTGCACAGACCAATCCCTATAAAGCTGCTGAGTCCATTCGGTCCATGATGGTGGGCTCCATCTCTTGTAACAGTCTTTCAGAGCAGGAGAGGCCCATTGCAAAGTCCACCCCTCGATCATGAGTCCATCTCTATGTTGCATCTCTGCCCTGATGGCCTGAAGTGCCATGGGCCCATCAGGCTCAAAATAATTCACCCTCCCCTGCAGCAGTCTCTGCAACTTCTCGGGGACTCCACACAGCTGCCTTCCATCTCCGACGCTTCCAAAGCACTGGAGGGGCCCACTGACCTAGGTACTTGCCCATACTATCCCACACACCTTGCCACTCATGGCTGTCCAGCCTCGGGGAAAATCTCTCGGTCCCCCTATTTTGTCGTCTAACCCCAGACAAGACCCAAACCCGACTCTGCTTAACTCTTGAGATCAGACGTAATGGTTGTGAACAAAACACACTCTGTATGCGTGCCAACATGGTGACCCCCATCACAATCAGCAAACAGGTCTCAACAATATTAAAAGGCCACTCAAAAATTTCAAAACTCTCAAACGATGCTGTAAACGGTCTGGGAGGGGCACTGGGAGGGTAAAAGAATGTCTCCTTCATAGGTTGACCACCCAGGAAGGAGAAAAAAGATGTATAGTTGCTAAGCATTTGTATTATATACCTCCCAAAGTATAAAGGTGGTGACCACACTGGGAACACAAGCCAGATCAGTTTCATGATCAATCCTTCTATTGTATTACAAGTCATTGCTACAAAATACAACGAGACAACAACCTTAGCCCAAGCCCCACACTTGAAAAACACCAACACAGCAAATACCGGCTCTAAGTAACCTACGGCATATTGAGACTGTGAGATCAAAAACAACAACTTTGAGAGCCAATAAATCAGCATTGTGATGGTCAGATCTGTTGTTATCTCAACCCTTCGTGCCCCACGTTGGGCGCCAAAAAAGAACTGTCGTGGTTTAAGCCCAGGCTGTAAATCAGAACCACGAAGTCCACTCCCCGCCCCCCCACTTTTCTTCCCTCCGCTCCTGGAGGGACGGGGAGGAGAATCAAAAGAATGCAACTCCCACAGGTTGAGATAAGAACAGTTTAATAACTAAGGTATAACACAAATCACTACTGCTACCACTAATAGTAATAATGATAAAGGAAATAACAAGGAAGAGAATACAACTGCTCACCAACCGGTACCTCACCCCCACCCTGCCGTGATCCAGCCCTTCCGGGGAACTCCCAGTTCTACCTCCTGGGCATGACGTGCTATGGTATGGAATACCTCTTTGGCTAGTTTGGGTCAGGTGTTTCGTCCCTGCTTCCTCCTGGCTTCTCCTCCTCCCTGGCAGAGCATGAGACTCACAAAGTCCTTGGTCAGGGTAAACATTCTGACCAGCAACTGAAAACATCGGCTTTATCAGTATTATTCCCAGGCCAAAAGTCAAAACACAGCACTGCACCAGTAGAAAAAATGACTGCTACTGCTAAACCAGGACATCTTCTATGCTAGTTAAACATACTTCAAGCATGAAAGGTCATATCCCTTCCGAAAATTCTAACATCATCCAGTATTATTCTTCTGAATTAATTCTATAACTATATAAAAGTCTAGTCTGTTTTTCCCTTAACCTTGTAAAATTGTTGGTCTAAGAAACCATGTGTGACAGTAAGCCTCACTGTGGAAAAAGTACTTCATGAAGTATTTGTTTCTTTTTGTCAATGGTAAATTTACTGGCTTGTAAAATCGCAGATGTCTCCTTCTACATTGTTGAGACTGAGAAACTTGCATTTCTCACCCAGCTTCTTGATACCATTGTGCGAAATAGCAGCCACATTTTTAAGATGCTCTCTTGTTTATCTGCTTTGTAAGGTGAACATACTCTATTTTTTCAATCTCTTAATCTGAATATTCTCCATATCACAAATCATAGTTTTACTGCCTTTTCCTAAGATTTCTTTGATTCTGCAATGAGTCTTTCAGCACGATAAGGCTGAAATCATGTTTTTTCCCACAGTCCTGAGCTCCTGCTCTAACATGACTCCTACAGGAGAAGCACTAATGCATGCCCAGCAGAGCTGCAGGAGTCAGCAGCTGGTGATTAACAGCCTGACACAGCCTTTCCTGCAGAGCCTGGCAAGAAGCGTCTCCCAGCCCTTGGGTTCTCAAGGACTTTTCCAAGAGCAGGTCCTCCTTCCAAGGATCATCTGTACTCAAAACTTGGTTTTGTAATTTCTCAAAAGACAGCTCATTTTAAATCTGCAAGTTTCACTCTGCTTCATCTTTCCCCCTAACAATACATTGGCTTGAGATTAAATTGAATGCAAAAATTTCTTCAGCAAGACTTAATGCCTTCAACTATTAAGTAGAAGATAAGCCCTGACAAGTGAAATGTACACAAAATTCAATTCCTGGCTACGGGTAACTGCTTTCTTACGCCCTCCATCTGCACTCCTCACAGACTTAGATTTTTGGCACAAATGTACTTCACCTGTTTGGACGTATTCAGACCCAGGCACTGGGAGTGTTTGAAGTTGGGTTTTCCCTGACCAGCCCACAGATAGTTCATTGGGTTGAAGCTGCCTGAGAGCTTTATGAATGCTGTTGTTGCTGTTCCCTGTCACTAGACACTCTAGCGTTTAAGGGATATGCCCTGTTTTCATTGATCTTCTGACTACCAGCTCCCAGCCTATCAAAAGACTGGGCTTATTAAACACTTCATAAAACATCAAGTACATGTATCTTCTCTTAATGACACAATATAAGGTGGGTTATCTGCTTTCTGCAGTTACCATACATGACTTTATTAACACAGGTAATCATTGTGAGAGCAAGTTGTTCTGTCCACAAAACCTCCTCCCACCAGTTTACATTTTTTCTCTATTTTGTTGCTGTTTTCATGTTTAATATAAGGGGCCAGTGTTCCACCAAAAATGGCACCATCAGTTTACTTATCAGATCTGCAGCACATTTTGCATTTTTTTCATCTTTATGTATGCTAACACTTTGACTATGTCCTTTGCTACAGCTGCAGTTTTAGGAATGCTTTCACAGGCCTTTTTGTACACGTATGATGAACCTTTACCAAATCACAGGAGTCTTGGGATGCATTACAGTCCCCAAGCTTAATCATACTGACATTTGCTCTCTTTCTTTTCTGTTCAGTAGAAGGACTAGGGTAGCAAACACTGCTGCTTAAGTTACCTCATTTCAGGAAGACTTAACAATGTAGAACAGACAGATTCTTGAACTTTGCATTTATCACAGGTTACTGCATCACCAAAGTGCTGTGGCAGAACATGTGTAACTGATGATATCTGTTATATGAATACTGTTAGAGGTGAAGATTCACATTTATAAGGCAACCAACAAAATGATTCACCTCAGATCACAGCTTTTGTGTCCAGCTAGAATTATGATCTGTCTTTCTAAAGCATCTGAAATAGATCCCAGTAGCCTGGGCTGGAAGAGTTTGCTGGTTCTTAAAGACTAAGTTTTAGTGGTGAGGCCGCTAAAACTATTTTAAAGAACATAAAACACTCCAAGCACACATGGCCATCTTTGCAAACACAGAAATAGCTGCTATCACCTGGCTGAATAATACTGCTGAGGAACAGCTGAAGTATGTAGGGATAGCTATTCTATACTAGCAAGGCACGAAAGTCTTCTCATCATTTCAACTTGCCATTCCATTGTATTATTATCATGCCATATCAATAGTTAGCCCTATGATGCAAAATGCATGTGTCATATTAGAAAAAAAAAAATTAAGCTTCTTTTAACTTTTTCAGATACTAATGTAGATTAAACAAGAAATGAGGTATAAAAATTAAATCATTCTTCAGCCTCAATAGAATTTAAATTACTTTTGGGACCAGATTTAGACACTTTTTGAGGACATGCAGCTATACCGGATGGTTAAATAACTACACAGTGCAACTGTAGTTGTATAAAAAAAGTTTCAGAATTAAAAGTCCTTAAAACATAATCCTGCATCCATCTTTAAGAAATCAGATTATATCTCAGCTTCAAAGTTCTGCCACCAAGAAAATGACAACAACATAACAACAATAGGAAGCGCAACACCATCTTTCTCAAAAGCAGTGCTCTGGACACATTAACTCTCAAGTAGGATTCTGTCATAATTCTCAAGAACAAGAAAATCTTTCTGAAGTATCTGCACAATAACACAGGCTATCGGTCAGAACAGAGCAGGGACTACAGCATTTCGTGTAGTGCTGTTGAGAAATGGGGACTCTTCCATGTCAGTCAGTGCACTCTCCTACTCCAGTAAACATCAGGTACTGTTCCATGCAGTCAGCACTATATAGACTTCCATCCTGGCTGTGGCTTTCACATTACTTGTGTCAAGTTACTCTCAGTCTGAGTGATTTTTAGCTTAATGACATAGTCTTGCATGTGCATGGGAGACTTTGGACATTACTTTCTCTGAGGGTTCCTTTTGACCTCAGGAACCCCATGTCCTCAAAGCTTTCTCAAAAAACCAAAGGTGCCCAATGCTTCCCTTCCAAGGAAAAAAAGGATACTTCTCCCATGTCATGGTGGAATGAACACAGGCTTAGATGTATGGGTCACACCAGAGCTTAAATTCCCCAGCACATTAGAATGAAAATAACCTGTTCTATATCCCTGTAAAGTCCTATATCAATGTATCCCTTCTGCTATAGCTTCCCGCGAAGTTTCTAATGTTCTTTTCCTTTCTCCTTGCTGGTCATATGGCTCTCAGCTGCCAGACCCAGTACAACAGCAACTAGGCGTAAGAGATGGAGAAAAGTCCTGCTCAAGCACCCATATGCCAATTAGACACACCCTCAGTATTCCTGGGAGATGCAGCACAGGCTGTTGATTTTGCTCTGGAGCAGATGAGATAGCCCATCTCAGTGTAAACACAGCCTGTGTTAACTGTATAAAGACAATGATTTTTTGAAGGCTTGTAACTTTGTGCAATTAGTGTAATCTTTTCCCATCACATGACAATAGCTGAAATCATATAAATCTGATAAAACCACCAGCCAACCTTCTTTCACTCCAGGTTATGGCTTTGAGATTTTATTAACAAGTAAAGCCAAAATATAGTTCCTTTAACTTTAATTCTTAAACATCTGTCCCTGTTTAAAAAGAAACACCAACAGAGTGTGGTTAATTTTTGGCAAAAAGATAAGCTGCTGAAAATTGAGTCTCACAATGGCAAAGAAGAGGCAATGCTAATAACAGTATGTCAGCTGCTCAACCCTTACTGCAGTTGGTTGTGTTATTCTCACTGGCAGTAGCAAAAGTAAAATTATCTCAGGATCAATGATTCTGATTTGTCTGAATGCTCACTGTAGGCTGGAAGGTTTGCTACAATTTTCAACACATATTGATTTAGATTAGTGCAAATGCTTTTAAAAATTTCACTTTAAGTGTTTTCAAATAGATTTTTCACTATAACACCATGAAACACTGAAGATAAAGTACGATAAATTTCAATT
Source organism: Psittacula echo (assembly GCF_963264785.1). NCBI lineage: Eukaryota > Metazoa > Chordata > Aves > Psittaciformes > Psittacidae > Psittacula > Psittacula echo. The sequence continues at coordinate 57,208,206 of NC_137735.1, forward strand.
TTTACACTGTTCTGTTACAGCACCTACAGAACTAGACAGTTCTTGAAAATAAACTTTATTGAGAGGGTATAAAATGATCTATAATAAAATTATTATTTTCTGTATTATGGATATGATACTGAGATAGCTGCTATGCGGCCAAAGAGCAAGACACTTTTTAATCTGCATTTGAAATGAACTTGTAAAAGAACATGGCTTACCAATATACCCCTGTTTACAAGCTGTAGCTGAACCAAATACACTTTTAAGTGCCTACAGTCTCTTTCAGTTTTAATGCCTTTTGTAAATCTGCAATGATCTACCTTAACCTACTCAATCAGCTACTTAGCTTTCCAACATATTCTGGTTTTTCTTCTCAGCTCAAGCCTAAAATCTAAAGTAGTGACACAAACAACATTTCCATCACATAATTTGTCATATCAGTTTCATTTTATTCTAACAATTTTCTCCTGCAAAGTCAGTGAATAGCTTTTCTAGTTTTTTAAAGATGTGCAATATCATCAACACCATATTCAGCTAAAACTGTACAACACGAAACAAATATTTAACATCCTAGACTATCTCCACTTACATTGTGGAGTCCAGGTGTCTCCTCTTACTACAGATTTGATCCACATGCTTAACTTTTAAGCCATGATTGACAAGACTTTCGTGATTATGATGACAGATTAAAGTGTTCATTGAATTTAGAGGGGTTTTATTTCAGTTGTGACAGTAGTGTACTGGGAGACAATGAAATACAATACCACAGGATTAAAGGCAGCACATAACTAGTCAGGCACTGGTACTGCAATCATCTTGGTCTAACCCACACGTGCTGATCACCCATTTAAACATAAAACCCTACCCTGAGCAAAGCATATGCTTTTCAAAGTCCTACTCATGTGCCTCCTCTCATTTCTAACATAATAAATATATCATCTGACGAGGAGCTTAGTGACAGCTGCACAAGTTAGTTCTAATTACAAAAAATAATAAGCGGCTTTAAAAGGCTCAGTAAGTCTCTATTGCATAACAGCACCAAAGCAGCACAATTATTGCTTACAAGCAAAAGTAAATAAATAAAAAAAATGTGCCGGGACTGCCTTACTCCCAAACTCCAAATGTCAATTTCTTCTGGATAATCTATAAAAGCATCTCCTCTATTGATGCACCATCCACCTGCAGAAAGGGTAAACAACAAACTGAACACAAATGCTTCAAAATATTTTGTTAGAATTAACCCAGAAGGTACACAACTGCAAAAGACCAAAACTAATAAAAAGGAAGTAATTTGTTCACTTCGGTTTACATCTTACAGCTGCCTGTGAACTTTTGCAATGATACTGGCTCTGGTTCCTGAGAAGACACATATTCAACCTTACGGACACCAGCAAAATGTTTTTACTACGCTGGGCTACATCCTGCTCCTCAGACTTGATTATTTCAAACAGCATACTTGCCTGGAAAAACAAAAGAAAAATAAAACCAAAAAAGTCTTCAAAAAAGTACAATCTCCAATGCTTTAAACACTCTAGTGAGACTACATTCATGAACTACAGCAGTTTGTCTCTGATCCGCTGGACATCAGGTTGAGACGCAAGTGAACTGAATGATGACAAAAAAAAGACATCAGCAGATGCCAAAACAACCATGACTTGGATTATTCTGCTATAAATTCTCTTCCATAATTTAAGAGGACAAGCAAGAAAAGTTGTACTAGGTCATTCTCAAAGTAAGATTAAAGAATTAATGGATGAAAGTTTATTATCCTACTATAGGAACTTCTTTCACTATATGTTTCCAATTATTTTTAAAGTGTCAAAATTTTTCTACCATAAATGTAAAGCTTAGTACGTGTCCCACATATAGGGAGCTTGCAGAAAGCAACATAAGAGAGTGGATGCTCTCAGCTGCTTCTCTGTTATCAGCTGTATCTTCGATAGCTTGGAATCCTTCCAATGCTGTAATTTTGTCAGCCAACTGTAACCCCATGTTGAATTTGAAGAACTTAATTCATCCTATTATTGCCTTTTTGAAGGTGAAACCTGTGCCCTTTTCTTTTATCAAGGTCTTACTCGTGACATAATAGAGACTCCAAAATCTAATGACTGTTCATATTAATTTATGCCAAGTGCAAGGTCCTACACTTGGGTCGGAGCAATCCCAGGCATGGCTACAGGTTGGGCAGAGAAGAGATTCAGAGCAGCCCTGTGGAGAAGGACTTGGGGGTGTTGGTCGATGAGAAAATGAACATGAGCCACCTTCAGTGTGCTCTCGCAGCCCAGAAAGCCAACCGTATCCTGGGCTGCATCAAGAGCAGCGTGACCAGCAGGTCAAAGGAGGTGATCCTGCCCCTCTACTCCGCTCTCATGAGACCTCACTTGGAGTATTGTGTGCAGTTCTGGTGTCCTCAACATCAAAAGGACATGGAACTGTTGGAACAAGTCCAGAGGAGGGCCACGAGGATGATCAGGGGACTGGAGCACCTCCCGTATGAAGAGAGGCTGAGAAAGTTGGGGCTGTTCAGCCTGGAGAAGAGAAGGCTGCGTGGAGACCTCATAGCAGCCTTCCAGTATCTGAAGGGGGCCTACAACGATGCTGGGGATGGACTCTTCATCAGGGACTGTAGTGACAGGACAAGGAGTAACGGGTTCAAACTTAAACAGGGAAAGTTTAGATTGGATATAAGGAAGAAATTCTTTACTGTGAGGGTGGTGAGGCACTGGAATGTGTTGCCCAGGGAGGTTGTGAATGCCCCATCCCTGGCGGTGTTCAAAGCCAGGTTGGATGAGGCCTTGGGTGGCACGGTTTAATGTGAGGTGTCCCTGCCCATGGCAGGGGGGTAGGAACTAGATGATCTTAAGGTCCTTTCCAACCCTAACTATTCTATGATTCTATGATATAGATCATCCTTTACCTGTACAAAGACAATGGACTAACAGTTCAAGTAAATAAAAACATTCCATCTCAAGCAAAACACATGGAGTTGATCTACCATTTTAAACTGCCAGACACACAAATATACATTCATAGTCAAGTACACACAAAAGAGCTTTCTAGTTTAAGGCAATTACAAAGGGCCTTATCAGCTTTGACTGAGGCAAATCTTTCTCTGAAGCTATGGGGCTTTTACTTGAGCAAGCAGTGAATTTTTAAAAAGCATCTTGAGATTTGACTCAGTCTCAAATTAAAAAACAAAGTAATGGATATTCTCCATAAGATATTATAAAGCTAGCTGTCCTTCAACATGCAGTAGTTCATGCATGCTACCGTGTAAATAAGAGTTAAAGATCTTCATAAACTGAGATTACACATCTTTTACTTATAACCTGTTATTGTTTATGCTTGAAGCTTAACTGCAAACATTGCTCACAGCATTTTCAGCAAGTGAAATAAAGACATTAGCAATGTTTTTTTACACACATACTACAAGCACAGGGTCAAAGCTAATTAGACTGGTACTTAAGTCAGTTTAATTAATCAAGTCAGTCAAGTTAATCAGATTCATAGGTATCAGCATACTTTTCTAATTGTGTCCATGCATGAGTGAGTATGTGCGTATCCAGCTAAAGAAAAAAACATGCCTCTCTGTCAACTGGCCTTCCATCTGCAGAACACAACTGTAGCTTTCCACAACCAGTAACAATAATATTTGGTGTGAAATGACTATAATGGAGAACAAGTTTGGAAACAGTGAGCTCTTGGCTTTTTATCCTGGAAGTCAAGCTGCAAGCAGCCACGGCGCATTCTGTGTAAAGAGCTATTGGAAATCTGTCTCTAAGCATTACAATATAACTTTCAAGGAGCTGACCATAACTGAAGGCTATTCCTTGAGCAGATGTTTGAGCAAAAGTTACACTCTCAACCTGCCCAGATGTGACAAATACAAGGTGTCACAAATGGAATAAACCACTTTTTACAAACATCTTTCTCAGTTAAATTGGACAGTATGACTTAACACTGCCTCAAAACAATATGATGTTGAAAAGCACTAAGCTGTGTATTATGCCTAAAATACTGTCCAGACGTAATAAATTCATATGGTACTGTACTTAAATATCCTGAAAGCAGAATTTAAAGGAAGTTAAACATTAGCACTCTGCTATGACTAAGTGTTGCATTTTACTAGAGGCAGGGAAAAGCTGTATTCATAATATATCAGGAAGTTATGTTCACAGCATTAATAAAAGAATCTTCTTTTAAAGTTTAATGTGAACTTCAAGGACTGTCTGAGTAAGAAAGTGAGACATCCTCCTACACCCTTACAGTTACAACACTGTCTTAGCAAGGGCCACAGACCTCCTGAAAGTGTCCAGCATTCTTGTGAAAACAACACGTGCAGAGCTGGGAGGGTGAGGTGGTGAGGGTGGGGGTTAAGAAAAAGAAAAATAAGTCTACAGCTTTACTTAGATCCCCAAATCAGTGATATGAACTCATATGTTCCTGAACAAAATACTAACTAGGCAACAATGTTTGGAACAAATTATAGTTTGCATATAAACCTACTTGGCAAGCCAGACAGCAGGGTATTGGAATAATTTCTCTTGGACAAAGGCATAGACTAACTGCTCGGTGTCAGTCAAGAACAAGCATGCTAAGGGCTGGCAATATTTCTCAGAGGTCATGATCATCTGGTGAACATCAAAGTCCAAACATCATTTCTGTATTATGACTGCAGTATCAACCCTAATTAAAGGGATAGTGAATGCAATCAGCAAAAGCCTATCCAAACTGAAAAGATGCTGCAAAACCATCTGCTTACTGCAGCCTTTCAAATACAGCCATAGATAGTGCTAGAATGCACATGCATGCATAAAACCATACGCAAAAACAAGTGCACAGAAGGAAGCAAGCTTTAGCAGACCTAGGAGAGGTAGACAGCCCCTTTCTGTAGGCTGCACAATGCAGAATCTCAGTCTACTAGGTTTTCAGATAAGTCATACACAAATTACAGACCATAGAGCAAACATTAACCATATTATTACAAATTTTAGTGATTTCAATATAACACTATGAATTTCAGATAACAAAAGCATTTCTATCACTTGCAGCTCCTCGCTTATGTACTTAACCTGTTTGTGAGAGCAAACAATTCATGTTGCCAAGTTAACACTTAAAAGTAATCAGAAAAAAAAAACCCAACAAATTTCATTATTAGTGAATATGAGTCTCTAGCCTCTGCCAGAGACAAGAGGCCCAAACAAGTTTAACTGACCAAGACGACAGACAGAATCAGATCATGTAAAGAGAAAACTGAAACGCAAATGTACGAACAGTGTAAAATTAGGGCAACATTCACACATCAGATAAAGGCAGATCTTTAACTATCAATCTACCTTTTGAAAGATTGCATTAACTCCTGTGCAAAAAAACATCCACTCAAATACTGGTGCATTGTCAGACATATACCATTGTTTTATAGCAGAATTGGACACAAAGGAAGAACACTTGAAGAATCTAAAGGTGTGTCAAAATCAATGGTGTTGAAAGAAGTACCAGGATCAAGCATTTCTGGATGAGGACAGATGTGAAAGCAAAAATCTGACACAAGGTCACTTAGAGGCTCAATAGGAGTTCAGTAGGGGTGGCCCATTCACTTTTATGCTCTTGAAACTCTTGCTGAATGCACCATGAAAAGGGTACTCTGACAGCCAGATACTGAGTCATGTAGCTATGACCCACTAAAAAAAAAATCAGAAAATAGTGGGGAAAGGAAGGAAGGAGAGAAGGTCTCTGCCATTTGATTGCCAGCAGAAATGTCATTACTGCCAGAAAATGTTCAGATTTCAGCTGCTTCTTCTTCATGGTTTTTTAATGTCTTTAATGTTAATACTTTCCGCAGATTTCCCTCTTCTCATTATCACAACAGTCAGAGAAAAAGATTGTTCCTTCACCTAGAGAACAATCAGTAAATGCAACTAGCACCTTTTGATCAAATCCTGATTTCGATTAGTCCAGCTTCCACAAAGATGCTAGTGTTTTCCCTCTTCTAACAAGGTATCAGTGACCTTTTGTCTAAAAATAAAACTCAACAAAGACAAAAGCTAGAAAACAAAGATGTTGCTGACTGGTTCAGAAGGTCTCTGAACCAAATTTCTTTCTGATTCATAAGCCTGATACTACTTAGACTTGCCTAAAATGACCTATAGACAAAGCATGTACTTCACGGACCCTCAACTCCCCAGGCTTTGAGATACAGATAAGGTAATGAATAAATAGAGTTGGTTAGGACCTTTACTGTAACATTTAGTCCCTTCCAGTCTACTCAACAAAAGCTTTTTTTTCAGTGATATTCATGAAGTATAAGACCCTCTTTCCTCCTCCTCCTAAACCACAAACTTCCTAGCACCGTATTACGAATATTACACATTTAGTACGCAGGCTATTACAATTTCCTCTGTAAAGCACTTTAGATCTACGGGCAAAAATGCCTAAGTAAGAGACAGCTACTGTTAGTAGCACCGTTACTATCGGTCCCACTGTACACTGTCCATCTTGATACTGAACAAGTGTTTCAGGGTACAATAATGTAACTTTCACCATCCAATACAAAAAAGAAATGTAAGGTAAAAATTAATATGTTGAATACAAATAAGAAGTGTTGTCACAATAAATTCATAATAATTAGTTCATAATTATTCATAATAAGCCTCATTTGTCAGACTGTCATGCATAGCAAAAACTTACGGATTCCTCTGAAGAGTTTTGCTGTAGATGTTATGGCTAATAACTCATTTCTTCCTTTTTCAAAGCTGAATCAGCCATGTGTTTTTTGTAGTAACAAGTTTTTATGTTAAAGTACAAAAGTGCATGCGATGTACTTAAACACCTGAGGAAGAACAACTTACAGTGGTGAAGCTATTTGAAATCAGGTTATTATGTCCACTTGAGAAGCAGACTAAATATGGAAAAGAGTTTGCTAGGGCTAGTCAAATTTCAGGTGCTTGCTACCATGGAGCTTTTGGAAATTGTTGTGTATTTAGAATCTCTGGTTACTACAAATTTTTCACAGCAGGAACAGCAGGCGATTAATGAAATTACCTTCCAAAGTCTTCTAAATTGTATGAACAACTTTAAGATTTTGTTCCATGTTGTCTTGCAGTTCTCCCAGACAATGAATCTGTCATATGGAAAATCGAGTTGTCCTGACATGATACTCAAGTCATTTGCTCAGTAAACGATATAAAATCTTGATTGCTGAGGTTTTCATACATATCAGAGAGCTGAAAACTTCAGTCATGATTATAAAAGCACCTTTGCCCCATTAAGAAATGTTGCACCATATGAACAGAACAGGGTAGAAAATACTAGACTGGAGTACAAAGTCCTCATCTGTTATAGTGAAGGTGGAACTACTTTTTCTGTTCCTCCCTCTTCCTGCCATCAAAACAGTCCCCACAGCCTCTTGCATCCAGCACCAACTCCTGATACTCAGGATCAGTCTCAATTTTCTGAACTATCTCATTCTTACTTGCTACCCAGTGAAGAAGTATCTTCCAGATATTACTTTGCTTTCCATGAGACCTGAGGGTATATGTCTAGACATATAATACTAGCAGTTTCCAGAGAACACTTTCACAAGGAATGAAAATGCTAGCTGGTTTTCCAAAGTACCTCAATACTTTTTCCTTGTCATGAGATTCTCAACACCTATCCATAGCAGTAAAATGAGTAGGCATAACTCCTTTTTCATAATTAACCTTTCAAGTTCAGGATGCTGTCAGATATGAAAATTACCAAAAAAAAAAAACCCAAAACCAACAAAAAAACCACCAGATTGAGAGTTGCAATCTTCTTAACCCATGCTCACTTTCTGTAGAACATCACAAGTAGCTGTCAATTGCCTTCCTAATTGCCATACCTTATATGTTGCACCTTATGTTGAAAACTACATTTTATACCTGCCTGAAGAACGTGAATTTTTGATGAAAGGACATAATGTGTAGTATTGAGAATTAGTAGATTTTTTTCTTTTTTAATAAAGTAATGAAAATCTGACAAGCACATTTCTATTATTTTGTCATTTTTGCAGGAATACAGTGAGAAACTGTTCTAAGGACTATACTAAAACCCCTAAAGAAGTTTTAAGTGCTTTGTCAGACAACACACAAACTAAGTTTCAAAGCCTAAAGAGAACATGAGTAAAAATGGTACTTAATTCAGAATTCTGCTGTATGCATTAATATTCTGAAATTTTTCAGTATCTTTGCACTAATTTTATGTTTTCTTTCCATCAGGACTCACTCATTTTGGTTCACCTTGAGAACTCAGGTTCTCAGGATTGCAGTATCACCACATGAACTCTAAAAAAATAGAAGCTAAAAGACTAAACCTTGAATCACTCTATTTACAGTTGCTATACTTCATACATGAAGATAGTTTATTTACTGTCAGTTCTTAAAGTAGCCATCTACTGTAATATCTCGATCAAGTAATATTGAAAAGATCTAATCCACTCTTTATTTTCCAGTGTGGAGTGGCTCTACTTCCTTTAATATCCAAATTATTACATTAGGGAAGAGAAGAAATGTTCTGTATTCATCATACAAATGATCATAATAAGGTGACTCTGAAACATTTATTTAATAAGATTATTATGTATGAGAATAATATTAGATTTTGCTTATTATTGTTTCTGGCAGTGCAAGGTCAACACTTACGCATCTATAGCATTCATACTGCTCCAGGTTTCAAACCTGCAAATACTTATCTCCTCCTGGTATTGTGAGTACTTTGGCAAATTAAAATGTACAATTTCTACTCCATCACAGTAGCCAATACAGCAGTCTCTGTTAAGAGTTTTAAGCCCACTCTCACAATGACAGGATTAAAGAATATACTCATATACCTGATATTGAATGGGTCTAAGCAAAAAACCTCAGAGCCAACAAAACAAAAAAGCAGTCTGTGCAGGATCATTGGTTTTCTTTTTTCAAAATGACAATCTCTTTGAAGATATTTTTCAATTATCTCAAGGTCAAGACTTACTTCTCAAAACTCACTGTTACTAATAAGAGGAATTATTCACCAAATGCTGAAAGATTTTCAAAAGGCCATGTATAAACATAACGTACTCCTGAGCAATAGTTTGTATCAGCTATGGCGTGTTTTCACATCAGTGACTTAACATTATCACTGCAGGAGGCCTAAATGCTTTCTTAATATAAGCTGTCTTCTTCAGGAGTTCATGCCAATTCTACAATAGCCATGTGCAAGACTGGGATTTTATTTCTGTCTAAAGCAATGAACTCTAAAGGCATTTTCAGCTGGGCATAATGCCCACACTGGTACAATTGCAATTCAGTGTCAGCTTGTCATTGTTTAAGGTGATGAATTTCATATCTGGGCACGTTATCTTGCTGGAGCCAACAGTATTTTTTTCTTGGAAGCCAGCTGGAAAAGCATAGGACCGTGCCAATTTCAAAGCACTCTAATGTGTTTCTACAGACTTTCTCATAGGTAACATTATACAGTAATTTCTGTTGTGTACCCTGCCAGCATTTTATCCTGAACAGGTGCTCAACAAACTTTCAGACTATTACAGTACAATGTATTTGAGAAAATCAAGGTATGAACAGCCAACCCTCTTGACAAAACAGCAACAGTAGCGTGAAAGTAGACTGACACATTAAGTTTTAAGGGGCCCCTTAACAGGATCCTACATCATTTACTAGATCTAGGATTCCATGCTACACTGATGAGGGTAAAAGAGCTTTAAAGGTTGAAACAATAGACAAAATTCATTCTCAGCAATAGTTTCCAGTTGTATTGACAACCGAAAAGAAGCCTTTTGGCTTCTGAATATCTTCTTATTACTCAGCCACCACAGAATGCAGTGCTATCCAAGATGTTCTCCCAAGGCTTACTCTTGTTAATTCAATATGAATACAGCGCAATACCTTTGGTACTATGAATAAAATACAACTGCCCATTTACATATTTGAACTCACAGTATTAAAATAAGGTTTGTAATATTACATACAACAGACAAAACCTCCTGTGAATATTAAGTATCTGGTTGAAATGTACCACATCTTGTGTGGTTCACAAAACAGGAAAAACCGCCAATACAGAGTTCTCTAGAAATCGATGCTGGATAAAGAGGGAAAAAGTATCCATTCTGTGCATTCTACCCACATCCACTGAAACCAAAAATCTATTGTTTAAATATGATTCACTGTGGGACAATTTATAAATTATGAGACCATATGATATACATTATACATCAGCTGTTGTACATGCAAATTTGCCCTCATGAAGATAGAAACACTAATTCTTGTAGAAAAATTAAAAAAAAAAAGAAAAAGAAAAAGAAAAAAATAGAAGTGCAGCCATATTACAAAACCTAAAACCAACCAACCAAAATTGCTTTATATGAATAATGTTTTAGAAATAAACATACAGGTTATCATAAATAGAGGTAAAAGCAGCTTTTAAACAGTTATTCCAAAAAGAAGCACATAAGTTAACCCCAATATTTTGAAAAGCTGCAAAGGAATAACTTCACAATAGAGACCCTGCACATAGGGATACACTGTAAGGCACTAAAATCCCCTGAAAGAGGTTCATGAGGAGACAAGTGGTTGCTTCTTTTGCCTTTTCAAAGGCCTGCAGTGTGCAGCACCAAGAAGTCCTAAAAATTGCCTTCATGTGGACCATCCATGAAATGTGCTGTTAGCACACATTAAGGCCAGAATATTGTGGAAGAAAACATTTCCAGTTTCATGATTCATTTGTGCTATGTCATCCTGGGCAGGTTGTAAAACTTATCCAGACCTCAGTATCTCTCTGAATCAAACAGGCACAACCACCTCAAACACTGGATGATGCTGATAAATGTGATGTGTGTGAAGCAGCTTGACATCGTTGATCAATATAATGTAAAAGAGCAAGCTATTAACAGTCCATCATCATCTGCTGCTCCATGCTTGGGAATCCAGTTTTAGCAAACAGATTGTACAGAAAAATCAGAATATCTTCACAGACCTATCAAGGAGTTAGTTAAAAGTCCCACCAGAATTTCTCAGGCACCTACAGAGCATTATCTGAGTGCCACAGACAGATTCAATAACAGGTCTCCTGGCAAAGTATGTTGCATTGTATTGGTCAGCAGGGGTGGAGGCAAGAAAAGGGTTATCAGACAGTGAGTAATGGAACACCTGCTGTCACCTATAGTCCGCTTTGAATCCATGCTATACAGTTTCATCACTGACAGCATCAGAGTGTGAGTAATGCTGCAGGTCAAACATGGACCTGTCTGTCAACCTCCTGGAGTTTGGACAAAATGTCCTGAGAAGCTGATGTAGTAGCGACATTCAAGAAATGCAGGAATCATGGCTGGGTCCCAGCCATTCAGCAATGGCATTAGTGATTCATGCTGTGGGTATTATTCTTAAATTCTATGAAACCTTTCACTGTAGGAGAGTCACACACATGGAGTCGATATAGCCCCTCAGGACTACTCAAAACCTTCCTTGCATTTAAAGCTTTTCAGCATTGAAAAGCATTTGAACTGATATCTCTATATTGAAGCATGAGGGTAGACAAAAGTGCTGCAAAGCATCCAGACACGCTGTCTCACTAATGCCTGACCCGCTGCCACGTGCTTACCCAGAACACTACTCTGGATCTACCTCGCAGGCGATCATTTGCACAGGTGCAGGACAGGACTCCAGACTAAATGGAAACAATATAAGTGCTGCTCATTTGTCATGCACAGGATGTGTGGTTAAGACCTAGAGGCTCTCTTCTGTACTTTGCCTCCTCAGCATCTGAAAGGAAGTAAAGGGAAACATTTACACACGCCTGCAGACAAGGATTACACAAACTGGATCCTGAGCCCCACTAAAATCAATAGGGTTGAATTTTCTCTCTTCCCTTAATACATCACTGTTCAGAAGGAAAAAAATCCCAGTCATTACACTGAGATTTTCCCTCTGAATCTGAGTCAGCAATTCTGGCTCTTCTAAGGTCATCTTTATTCTAGGAAAGCTTACACCAATTTTTATCTGCAGGATTTCTGGTACCTACTGCAGTGGTACACACAGCAAAAAAAGTCAAACAATTCTACACCTATTTCCTAAATTGTCATAGATCACAAAAACCTGAGAATCAGTAGAAATAGATACAAATGGGTTTTTATCATAGAATCATGTAAGCTCCATATTTATACTGGAGTTATATATTTTTATATTGGGTTAGTAAAAAGATATGCATATTGTGGTGTTCCGATCATTATACACTTAGGACTAATGAACTTTCTGCCTATGAGCAGGAAGTTTCCTGAGAAACTGACTTTATAGGCTGGCAGCACAGTGGTAGTCACCTCTGAAAGATATTTTCTTTTCTCAAAAGGATTTCAGACAAGTGGCATTGAATCAGTAGCTACTGCTCTTCTCTGACTTTCTGTAGGTTATTCAGCCAGTTTAGACTTACTGCCTACCTAAAAAGAACAAACTTAGAATAATTTAAAAACCCTCCAAATTTATCCAAGTCACTGGAAAACACAAAACCAGGTTTCAGTGCTAGCCTCAAAGCAAAAGAATATCTTTTTAGGCAACCCTTCACCTTGCCAGAATTCAATCACTGGGGAATTACTACATTTCAGGAAAAGACTTCTGAGAAGAAAAAGACTTGTAGAGAATGCCTCTGCAAATCCAGTTTCTAATCACCCAATTACTTGAGATCTGTGGCTCCCTTCCATGTAAAGACAGAGAGGTTGGAACAGATGGGATGAGGAGATCAGAACCACAGGTGGGCAGTGAAGGGTGCTCTGTTTATTACCATACTCATAAGTCACAGGGCTTCTATATCACCAAACAGGTGACCGCAAACACCTTACCGTGGGGCTGTCAATAGCTTGTCTAGTTAATATTCTGCACAGAATTCTCATTTTCACAATACAGAGCACCAAGTATAACCTACCCAAGGCATTGCCTAGAAAACTGAGACCCAAACTAAATCTGCCCATCTCAAACTGACTGTATCAATCCAGCATATGCTGGATAATAAAGGTAACATTTCTATAACACATACAGGCAGGAGGCCAGAGGGTGAAAGAAACCACAGCAGCAACCACTAATCAGCCTCAAGGAAGGAGGAATTCAGGAGGATTGGCCTGGGGCTATATGACTATGCCAGTGATCTAATGTGGAGAGCAATAAACAGTTAAGTCAATAGTCCCAGGGCAGGCAGAGGAGCCGGAGGCAGAAATGCAATACAGGGATGTCAGATATCTTGTAGAAGCTGCAGCCCGATGACAGCAACTGCTACATGTAGTAGCCGAGCTGTCATCCACACACCTTTCATATTTGCCTGTTTGACTGAGCATCCCATCCCCCCATCACTGGACAGGTCTGAACTGTAGGACTGTTCCAATTTGCACGTGATACGCGCATGTTTGGAGAACAGGAATTGTTACTGAACCACTACCTTGACAAATAACTACATTTTAGATTATATGTCAACATGTGTTTCTCTTTCCCTTCCAGTGGCCACCTCACCCAATCTCCCATGACTACTTCTGAGTGTTAGTAGCAACTCAGGAGCAACTTAACATGGAGACTCGTAACTGCTTCATAAAAGTTCTTAGAAGAATTAAGATACTATAAGGAAAAAAAAAAAAAAAAAAAAAGAAAAAAAAAAGGGGGTGAGTGGGAGGAAGAGGAAATAGTATTTCAATGACTTCATAAAAAACCCCAAGCAGATGTAATGCACAAATGTCACGTTCTCTTTTGGAAAAATTAATAAAAAAAAATGCTAAAAGCCCTGTGCTTCACATCTGAAAACATGCCAGGCGTTTGCTTCTGCAAATAAAAATTACCTTTAAATGACAGAAATCCACTTGTGGAGAAAGTCAAAATGTTTTTAAACTAAATGATTTCTGTTGAACAAGGAAGTCTTTTTGCATTTATATAAAGCGAGCATTCTAGACAGACAAGGAAAGAGACATTGGAGTTTTGTCAAGCTTTTTCCAAGGTTTAGCCATTTGATAAAGCCTTTGATAATTTATTCATTAATGTTTAATCTAGGACTTTAATCTTCAAACGGCTTCCTAACTAACAGATTTGCTTTATTTCCCCTCCATATTCTGCCCCGCATAATTACTTGTTAGTTTTGCAAGCGATTTTCTGTATCGATTAGCCCAGCAAGGAACACGTCCATCATTCAGACTTAACCAGAAATTAGTGAAAAGTAGTGGTGAACAAAACTCGCTCATGTTGTTTACTTAGAGTAAATTAAAAGGTACATTTCTGGCATATGAGGCAACCACTAAAATAAAGGCCTTTCAGCTACTGAAATGTAAACAAGCACTTTCCTTCATTTCTAATTTGCTGCAAGTGTTACTGTAATGGTAATATATTCATAAGTGTTAAGAAGAAATACTTTCCTTGTCCCTTTCATTTCAAATACTAACACTTCAGTTTGAATGTCCAGAGGAATATACTAGATTGAAATTGCACTTGAAAGTTTATTTTCTCAATCAACATCATCTGAGCTTATAAAAATAACAGCACTCCGATGAGTGACTTTTTGGGGTTGAGTATGAGGTACTGAGTGATGAAGGCAGAAGGAGACAGAGAACAGAACTTCCCAAGCTGAAAAACAATGTTTGGAACAGTGTTTCTTAAAGAATACTTTATAACGATAAACAAATATACTAGTAAAAGAAAATTTATTCTACACTGACAAGTATGTGGAATAATTTTCTCATTTCTTAAAAAAAAGAAAATTCAGTCAATTACAGTGTACGTTTATAAGAGGCTTAGAAAGACATGAAGAGATTTTAAAAGCAGCTACTCTTGGTTCTAAGGTCTACAAATTATTTTAGGGTCAACTATGTCAACTTTTCACTGCCAAAGTACAACACGTAGCAGAGTACTCCATTCACTTTTTGTAACAAATGGCAACTCTTTAGCTAAACCAGCCATTTAACTGATTTCTTTCTTTAGCAATTAATGCATTTGAATTAGTTACAATCTGAAACAGGCTGACATATTTCAACACTTATCTTGAATAGTGTGCTGCTGGGCATGCATGGACAAGTGAAGTAAAAGATTTTCCAAGGACAACGCTCTGCTGTTGAATGTCTTAGATCAGAAATGAGCCCCAGATCTGAACACCTGCTAACAGAATCACTAAAAGTTAATGAACACCCAATGGTATTGAAGGCTATAGTATTTATTTAGGTGCCCAAATATAGACTGAAGAACCTAATGTCTCAGATTATTCCTTACTGAAACAGACTCTTCACCTGGCTGTCAACAGAGTATAAAGAAGAAATCTATGTATCAGTTACATTCCTGTGCTTCAAAAAACACCTCTTATTTGTCAGTCTCTGTAAAAAACAGCAGTAAAATGTGAAGAAATTAAACACACATTAGGAGTAGTATAGAAACATATTTGGCAAATCTTGATAAGAAGGTGGCTTATTCTAAAATGCCACAAAATACAAAACTGCCATACCTGGAGACGGTAGTTTTTTCTCACCAAAAAAGAGTACTAAATTTTATGAACACAAATTTTTCATTTTATGATGCAAATCTCTTCTTATATACTACTATATCCTGAATATTTTTTTTCTTTTTTCCCTAACAATAAGACAATCCAGCTATCCAAACTGCTTTCAGATATTTTCATGTTATTAATAATATTCCATTAGGAAATTTTCAGTGCAGAGTCACATAGCCTGGACCTCAATTCTTTTCCCATTCCAGACAGAAATCAAATGTGGTGATCAAAAGCTCTTAATACTGATGGTATCTATATATTCTGATTTTTCCAGAGGGTAGGGCGTTCACAGAATTTGCTGAAATGAAGGGATTTGATGACTGCATGGAATAAGTTGAATTATACTTCATTACAGTTCAACAAACTGTACATTTGTTCAAACAAACATTTATGGAGACATGAACTTGGTTATCTACGACAAGTAGCTAGATTTTTAAAAAGCAGGACTGTACATTCCCAATTTAGGTGTTAAACACTGCATTCCCTTCATCATATTGTCACAGCTCACACCTTCTTTCACTACTTAAACTGTTTTGATGTCATTCCATCACTTTTTTTCTTTCACTATCTCATTACAGACACAGGCTGGCACATCTCCTAGAAACTAATTATTTGAAATATGCAAAAAGCAGGAGCCTGCTCAGTGGACAAAAGCAAAGCTACAAGATGCTGAGGTACTGGCACAAAACTTAGTCTTCAGATGAAGCACAAGAAAATAGCACATGGTGGATTTATGATAAAAACCTCCCCATTCATATCGGAGATGCATCCTTGACAACTCCTGCCACATTATTCACTGGCTGTGTCACAGCTGAAACAGGGTCTGTGAACCCCAGGTGAAACTTTTTGAGCTTTGACAATCATAACTATACAAATCTTCCCATATCTACACCCAGTGCAAGTCGCTATTATATGTACAGTATGGACAGAGGCCACTGCGCAAAAGGTACTTCTGATGCAAATGTGAAGGTGAAGGGACCTCATAAAGGGCCTGATCTTCTCCTTATTTGCTTTGGGGCAATTAAACAGCACTTATCCCACCAGTTCCCCTTCCAAAGCTTTGCGAACAGATGACAGTCAGTTCCCAGAAGGAGGGAAACTTTCAGAAATGGTTCCACAGTCAGCAAGAGATCCACCAAACAGCAGTTCCCTGGTGATGCCCTCCTGAGAAACAGATTTCCACACTCTTCAGATTTTTCTATTTATTACAAACATTTCTTTAGTACTAACAAGATTTCCCCATCTGATTAAAAACAAAGTGCACTGCTACCAGAACAGGGAACCATTAATTCAGACAAAAAGTGCTTAGAATAGGCAATTTTGCTGTTTCCCAATTGCACTGTAGTCATTACGCAGATATGTAGTCATTACACAGGGTCAATCTCAAAAAACATGTCAGAGATGACTAGTACTGAAAAATTCAAAATAACTGTAATCAGCATTGTATTACAGTCTAATTCAAAAACCGCATAATACACAACTTTCCATTTGTTACTCAGAAGTATCTCCTCAAAACTATGACCAAGGTCACATTAGCCTTTTTCTCTTTTTCACTCAAGTGAAACTTACACACCCAGCTCTTTGCTGGTGAGAGACTTCTATCCTTCCTGAAGTTCAGAAAGTCCCTCAGATCACTGCCAATCAACCAAAATAGCAAGTATGATTTTGTTTTTATACAACTTGAGCTAAAAAGCCAAACAAAAGCTTTAATGAGATGCGTCAAGCAGCTGTACAACAGCATATTAACAAGTCTTCTCACCACAGAGTGGTAAGAATGCCCAAAGTGTCATTATCAGAAAAAAGAAGGCAATCTAAGTTGTGGACAGTGATTGCTCAGTCTGTACTTGGATGGGCTTGTCCTTTATGAATAACGTGTGTTCATTTCTTTTTATGGAAAGGAAATTATTTTCACTAAATTCTGCAAAAAAATTGACTGCCAATCAAAAGTGCTTTTAATGAACATGGAGAGAAAGCAGATTGCACTCTTACACAGAATGTCCTGTGGGGGCAAAGAAAGCCTATGAAGTTATTCTTCAAATGTATTTTTGTGTGGAAATAACCTGGCACCTAGCACACAAAACAAACAGATACCTTGCAGTCTCACAGTAGAGCTATTTTGGGAACCATGATGAGTTCTAGAAGCTTCACAATAACATCAGAAATTTCTCCAGAGGCACTACTTTATATTTCATTTAACAGGAACTGTTTCTGACCTCAGTCAACATACTTTCTCCCTCCTCTTCCTCTGTAAGGAATGATTTACAGCAGCAGTGGCGAAATTAAAGAAAACATACACACACATAAAAACAACCCACAAAACAAACCCCAACATGGAAGAAGGCGATGTATGCTAAGCAACAAGATGCACTCTGTATTTCAAGTCACTTTTTGGTCCAATGACAACAGACCTTCCTACCTGTTCTGTGACAGCATCCAATTGTAGCCATGCATATGTTCTTGGAGACTTACTAAAGCATCAGACTCGTTCCTCTGTGAAACCCGGTTTAACTTCAGCGCTGTATATGTCATATTCTCCAAGCTGCCAATTATGATTCTGGAAATGGATTCACCATTTCTTAAAAGCAACATTACAGAGAAACACCAAGTAACTAGAAATATTTTTTAAACAAATATGTGGCTAAGCCACTGGCCATCATATTTGAAAAATCATGGCAGTCAGGTGAAGTTCCCGACGACTGGAAAAAGGGAAATATAACCCCCATTTTCAAGAAGGGGAAAATGGATGAGCTGGGGAATTACAGACCAGTCAGTCTCACCTCTGTGCCTGGCAAACTCTTGGAGCAGATTCTCCTGGAAGGCATGCTAAGGCACATGAAAAACAAGCAGGTGGTTGGTGACAGCCAGCATGGCTTCACTAAGGGGAAATCCTGCCTTCTATGGTGGCCTTCTATGATGGGGCTACGAAACTGATGGACAGGGGCAGAGCAGTTGACATCATCTACCTGGATTTGTGCAAAGCCTTTGACACTGTCCTACATGACATCCTCGTCTCTAAATTGGAGAGACATCAATTTGATGGGTGGACCACTCGGTGGATAAAGAACTGGCTGGATGGCTGCACCCAAAGAGTTGTGGTCAATGGCGCGATGTCCGGCTGGAGACCGATAATGAGTGGTGTCCCTCAGGGATTGGTGTTGGGACCGGTCTTGTTCAACATCTTTGTCGGTGACATGGACAGTGGGATTGAGTGCACCCTCAGCAAGTTTGCCGATGACACCAAGCTGTGTGGTTCGGTTGATACGCCGGAGGGAAGGGATGCCATCCAGAGGGACCTCGACACGCTTGTGAGGTGGGCTGATGCCAACCTTATGAAGTTTAACCATGCCAAGTGCAAGGTCCTACACCTGGGTAGGAGCAATCCCAGGCATGGCTACAGGTTGGGCAGAGAAGAGATTCAGAGCAGCCCTGCGGAGAAGGACTTGGGGGTGTTGGTCGATGAAAAAATGAACACGAGCCACCTTCAGTGTGCGCTCGCAGCCCAGAAAGCCAACGGTATCCTGGGCTGCATCAAGAGCAGCGTGACCAGCAGGTCAAAGGAGGTGATCCTGCCCCTCTACTCCGCTCTCATGAGACCTCACTTGGAGTATTGTGTGCAGTTCTGGTGTCCTCAACATCAAAAGGACATGGAACTGTTGGAACAAGTCCAGAGGAGGGCCACGAGGATGATCAGGGGACTGGAGCACCTCCCCTATGAAGATAGGCTGAGGAAGTTAGGGCTGTTCAGCCTGGAGAAGAGAAGGCTGCGTGGAGACCTCATAGCAGCCTTCCAGTATCTGAAGGGGGCCTACAACGATGCTGGGGATGGACTCTTCATCAGGGACTGTAGTGACAGGACAAGGGGTAACGGGTTCAAACTTAAACAGGGGAAGTTTAGATTGGATCTAAGGAAGAAATTCTTTATTGTGAGGGTGGTGAGGCACTGGAATGGGTTGCCCAGGGAGGCTGTGAATGCCCCATCCCTCGCGGTGTTCAAAGCCAGGTTGGATGAGGCCTTGGGTGGCATGGTTTAGTGTGGGGTGTCTCTGCCCATGGCAGGGGGGTTGGAACTAGATGATCTCAAGGTCCTTTCCAACCCTAACTATTCTATGATTCTATGATTTTCATTTTAATACGCAATTCTTAGAGTCTCTGTAACAGGTTTGTTGACCCACTAGCTAAAGAGAAATTTCAACAAAAAGGCTAACGAGCATATAGATATTTTATGCTTTTAAATACCTGTATCTAACACAATTCTGATAGAAGAAAACTGCATGGTTAAAGAGTCTGGTAGAACCTAAACTTTATCATTTTTCATCCTACAGCAGAAGATTACCTTACAGATGAATTTTAAAAAATCTTTTCTTACATTATTCAACATCTGTTTATCTTTTAAATACTTTGTAAGATATAAATATCCTTCAGTCAAGGACAGAAGAAGAAAAAATAAGTTATTTCTCACTGTAAAGAAAAATTTATATAGCTTTAGATATAGCCTGACTTGTATCCAAGTGATTCTGGCAAGTTCCTTTTTGAACCTTCATTTTATTCTTTAATTATTATTTCGCAGACTATTTATGTCTGCAGGTTAATTTCTTCTATAATGGCATTTTAGGCATTCATGAAAAAAACTCACAAACATGGCTGAAAACAAGTATTCATCTCTCCAAGTAGTTTTAGAAGAAAAACTCTCAGAGTATCTCTGCAGGCTGGATGTCCCACTGTTTTCTAATCCTCTTGCTATTACTTGACTCCATTTTCTAGAAAACTGTGCTCTTTATTTATTTTGTGCCAACACCATGATTGCTATTACTTTTCTCTTCTTTTATCACTCCAGGCTTCTAGTTATCAGCTAGGATAGCTGAAGCTTGGTATTGAGCTGAAAATGTTATTAGGTTGCATTGCTGGAAGAAAAGAAGACACGACAGTACATCTAGAATCAAAGCACTGCAGCAACAGAAACATTTTCAGAACAAATTACAGCTCTGTGCAAAGGCAGTCTGCAGCATCCAATACCATACTCCTGTAAAGGATAGATGTTTGTGACATTAGTCTTCACTGAGTAATATGAATGAAAAGCTTTTCTAGTTTTGCAAGCAATTATCTAAAGGTTATAAGAAGTCCAGCTCTAATTCTCCTTTTATTTATAGTTCATAGTGGGATTCATGTTTCATGTTTTCATATTTTATTACTTTACCTGTCAAGAAGTAAAGAAACAGCTATTTCAACCGAACTGTTCAGTTAACAAGGTCAAGATTCAGTCCAGCAACTGTTCACTCAGTGCATGAAAACTGTAGCTTGCCATACACAGAGGCAATCCGTAAGTTATATTCACAACTTTTTCTAAATAGTTCATTGCAGTTACTGCAGGTTCAGTTATGCAACAAGCCGACACCACTATCCCCCTTTACAGTAACGTCTTCTTCTTGCACTGATAACTGTTTAATACATAAATATAAACCAGACGACAGCACCACACCTCATTTAAAGATACTGAGAAAAAATAGGTCCCTATTGAGTTTCTGCCAAATTAGAATCTAGAATCATTTAGGTTGGAAAAGACCAACCTTTAGGATTGTTGCCCGTTTCTGAACCTGCTCCAGCATCTCAATATCTCTCAGTGACGGACCCAAAATGGAACACAGTATTTGAGATGTAGTCTCACCAGTGCTGAGTACAGGTGGACAATTGCATCCCTAGTCCTGGTGGCTCCTAGTTCTGATACAAGCCACAATGCTATTGGGATGCTTGGCTGCCTGGGCACAAGCTGGCTCATATTCAGCTGGCTGTCGATCAACATCCCCAGGTTTTTTTCTGCCAAGCAGCTTACCAGCCACTCTTCCCAAAGCCTGGAACATTGCGTAGGGTTGTTGTGACCCAAGTGCAGGACCTGGCACCTTGCCTTGTTGAACCCTATAGAATTTGCCTCAGCCTATCGATCCAGCCTGTCTAGATCTCTCTGTAGGGCCTTTCTACCCTTCAGCAGATCAACACTCCCACCCAGCTTGGTGTCAGCTGCAAACTTGCTGAGGATAAACTTGATCCCCTCATCCAGATCACTGATAAAAGGGTTAAACTGAACTGGTCTTAGTACTGAGCTCTGGGGAACACCACTTGTGTTTGGCTGCCAAAAGGATTTAACTCCATTCACCAAAATTCTTTGGGCCCAGACATCCAGCCAGTTTTTTATTCACCAAATAGTACATGTGTCCAACCCAGGAGCAACCAGTTTCTTCAGGAGAATGCTGTGGAAAGCGTATCAAAGGCTTTAGTAAAGTCCAGGTAAATAACACGCCCAGCCTTTCCCTTGTCCACTAAGCAGTTTGCCTGAGGTTAGACCAATTACATTCAGCATACCTCATTTCCGTGATCTTTATGTGGCATGCTAACAGTAATTGATTGCCTGGTTTCTAAACTATTTTAGCAGTATATTTTTTCCTTCTACATGTATGAGAATACTTCTCCATTTCTTACTCCTTACAGGAGAGCTTATCTTAATCCATACATGTACCTAGTGCATGATGTAAGGTTCACAGTTTGGTTAGCAGGTTGCCAAAGTTCAATTAAATAATTTACATTACATAGCATTAATGCATGAGCTTTGGCAATATATCTCATGCCATCTGTTTGAAAAGCTTTGAGAGCTCAGAGATTAGTCAGACAGAAATATTATTTCTTACTCAGAATGCATATTGTGATATCTCATTTGCCAGTAAGCCACAAGGGAAAACAAGCTTTGAAGTACTCACTTCAAAAACAAGAATAATTTGGTGGACCACCTATAGGGTCAGGTGAACAAACTAGGCAAAACCAAGAACTAACTTAAAATTATTGAGAGATCTTTTACAATTCAAGCCCTTTCGAGGAAGGGATAAAGAAATAAATGCTACTCAGTTTGGTTTACATTTGCCATATGTAGAGAATCAGGTAAAATGGTAAAACATCTGATATTTTAATTCTAGAATATTTAATTCTAATATTTTAGTTCTGCAGACTTTACCTATTCATAACTTGGTGAGAGCGTCTGAAGCAATTTCGTTTTAGGTAAATGCTCATAAAAAAAAAAACCAAACAGATTGCAGCAAGTATTCAAAAATAACAAAGCTATTCACACAAAGTAATCTCTAGAAAGAGAATTCTTGTAAGTATTAATTACTTTAAGGTTATCTTTTGACCTGATTAAGAATAGAGCCTGTGCTCAAGGTAAACACCACAGGAAACAGAGGGTTTTGAGCTTGATAGAGCTCTGAGAAGATCAAGATGGAAGGAAATGTGCAATTAAGCATTGCTGCCGCTTCCTGAGAAAGGCCATCCAGCAAACTAGTAGTGGATGATTCTCTACTGAAAGAAGCTAAAGTATTGCCTAAGAAGAGATCAACTCGTGCCCTATAAGATCTTAACACCAAGAAGGAAAATACAAAAATTTGTGTCAGATCTTGAGGGTTAGAGTGGCTGATGGGTAAATATGATGGACACGGGGGCTGCAGTGTGGTAAGGGAAGAGGTCAAGGTACAAACAAGGTTTACATTTCCCTTCAAAAGTCTCTCAGCTGGTTTATTTCCTGAGGACAAGCACTTGTTTTCCAGTTCTAATGACTTCTATTAGAAACACTTTCATTTTACTTTAAGAAATAGGTAAGGAAAAAAAAACCAACTTATTGATGAGGTGTCACCTCCTTTCTAAGTGTTCTTAAGCTTCATACAAGCTATTTATTACTATTCTATTATTGACAGTTCTGCACAGGAATTTACCACAACGGCAGTAATATTTCACAGCATGGAGCTATTCCTGATCACAGGGATACTGCTGGCATGTGAACTTCCTAAATCGATATTATATTATCCGAAGTAAATAAGAAATGCCATTCTTAAAACAGTAAGTGAAGTTCATTTGAAATAATAAGGAAACAATATCCACAGAGGGACAGATGGTCTATCGATTTTCCAAAGATCTCTTCTATGCAGTCCTACTACATCACTCTATGGCAGAGAGTACACAAAGGCCTTCATTGCTCCAGACAGTAATTTATAGTCCTTGATCAAAACCACGTGCTTCTTGAAAAACTTCCTGGATTTACAGCATGCTGTTTTTATTTAAGCAGATGCACTGCTGCCACATTGCTTAAAGCTGACACTTGCATTGCAAGACACAAGCAATTGAGTATGTCTGTCCACAGAGAAAGGGGTACTTGGTTGCTGATAGTTTAATACAGGGAAATAAAAGGGGCATTTGGATGTCCACAACTGTAAAAGACCTAGCTGCTGAAATGTATTTGCTTTTGTCAGTGCTGTTCTCACAAGATATATTGTCAAAGCCCACATATCCAAAGGTAATAACTTAGAAGACATGGATAAACCACCTGCTGTGCTCTAAGCTAGTGAAATGTTTTCTAATGTGCAAGCATTAGAATGTGCTTGAATCTAATTTAATTCCTTTGGGCATACCAGAAGAGGTATCCTTTTCCTTTTCTCTTTCTTTCAGAATAATAATTAAACATTTTTTAGTATGAGACTAGCTTTGATCCCAAATTTACACCAGCCATCATCACCATCACTTGAAAGCACTCCTGTTGTTTCCACTTCTTTGTTTAACAAACTTGGAACAAGGGCTAATCTCACTCAGATCACTTCACCTGTTTGTAAGAAATTTAATACGTGCAGGGAGGGAGAGACAGAGATAAGATGACATGATGCATCAGGCTCCTTATGCCAACAAGTTTTTTCATGGAAATCACTATTTGGCAAATGAACAAGTCAGATTACTGAACAATGTGTCGTGTCATGTGTCCCATCCTCCCCCCCCGCCCAGTATTTTGTCTACAGGGTATTATGTAACCGCTGCTCTGCTGATAATATTTTTCCTTTTGGGGGAAAGACAGGTAGGCAGGCAGGTAGGTAGGTATGTAGATAGGTAGGTTAGCAGTAGAAAGCAGTTGCACTTTTAGCTCAAAGACTCATATGCCCTGGCTGGGAAACGTAAACCTAACAGAAAGACTTATTGGGTAGACAATGTTGAGCTCATTCTAAAATGTCAGTGTCAGCATGAGGCGTCTAAATTTGATATTTTGATGTCTAGACAGAGGGATGCAATATTTTAGTGCTGCATATAAACCCATTAAATAACAGAACAAGAACAAGCTTTTTATACAAAGCTAGTGTATTACAATAATTTCATGAAGCAGTCATGCTAGTCTTCAGTAAAGATAATACTCTAGCCACATTTCAATACCATGCTGATAAATTATGCTATATTATGTATAGTGAGAAAGAAATTCAGGAAGTTCCATATGAAACTAGCAAAAGTATGAAGTACAGCAGGAGTGGTTTTGGAAGCAAAACAAGTGCTCAACCAATTCCACTCACCTCCGTAAAAGAGAAATGTATTTTTTTCCTTCAATTTAAACTAAGCTGTGTTTTATTCCAGAACTTAACAGAGGCTTTAAGAAAACACACAGCTTCATTGATCCACTTGGCTGGCCTATCGCAGACAGGGTACTCAGACTCATATGTCAGAAAAGGCATACAGTTTAATGATCAAAGCCAAAAGACTGGGAATCAAGCCACCTGGCTTATTTTCCAGGGAAAAAAATAAAATTCATAAATTGATTAAGGATAGGTTGGGACTGTTACTTGCTCAGGCGCTTACCAGAATAGAAGCTTACAAGGCTTCTGCACTTCCACAGCAACACAAATAACTAGACACAATCTCAACCTCTGCCTTCTCCCAAGAACAAGCCTTTATATAGCTGATATTTTGTACTTAAATTACTTAAAGGTACCCTACCCCAAAGGTAGAGGGAGGATGAGGAAAGAAGTTCTCCTGGAGGGCAGTTACCTTGTGTCTTGCTCCAAGAGCCATAAATGCTAAGAGAGACCTACACCTTCCTTTGGAGTTGCACTTGCTTGCCTGCTATTAAGTGTGATGCTCTCCTGAACGCACAGCATGATGACACACTCGTGTCTAGACCTTTGCCTCCTGAAAGTCTGTATTTTATGTATTCAGCCTTCACAAAATGCTCAAAGTGCATTAGTCTTGTGACTAGTAATGATGAGCATATAGTGGTAGTTTAGATAAAGATACAGATGCAGACCCTCCAAAAAAAGCCATATCACTAGTCAGGGAAAAGGCTTCTACAGCATAGACAAGTCAGACATGTTCTGTGGTAAAATCTGACCCATTCCATGGATTCTGATCCAGCAACACAGGCAACAAAACAACCTAAATAAAACTGCTTGGTTTAGACCACCCATGAACAAATCAGATACTGAAGAATCATAATTGCTTTTAGAAATCTCCTTAGAACAGAACACACCAACTTTGATCTCATTTGCCATAACACAGGATAAAAGTCTGCAATGATAATTTGTTGTTTTTTCATCCACAGAAATTTGTGGATCTGTACACTATGCCACTGAGATTCACAAGGTCTTCGTATTTTGGAGACACTGCAGTTGACCAGTATCCAATCTTTCTGCTGGACAAAGCCATGCAGCACTGCTAGCTGTCAGGGGTTGCCATGCCTGTACTCACCTCAGCATTTGCCTCATAGGCACACACTGTGAAACCACACTACTTCAGAGTGGCAGACCAGAGCCCTACTCACTGAGCAGGCATGGCAGCAACCAGCTGCTCTTGTCCTCCACCTAACTCTCTCATGCAGACTCACCCTTCCACAGGCACCTCAGGCTCACACTGCAGTGAGCTGAGAAGTGAACCAACTGGACCTGTGGTAACCTCCTCCCATCTGCCATCTCCTCAAGTGGAAAGAGAGTGAATCTGGCCTTCTGCTGCACATTAACACATCTTGCGCCTTGCAGCATCCCCAAAGATGAAGCCACCATGGGCTGGATAGATCTCAGTAGGCTACAGGCAATCTATAGTAAATGATTTCATCAGGAGGTTTGGAGTGCTTTATTAATGATGGAAAGGTAATAATGGCTTAAAATACTGATACATTGAGATCCACTGTGAACCACATCCAAACAATTCACAAAGTTTTTCTGAATCCCTTGTCCAAACAACCACAAATTATTGACTCCTCCTAGGGACATTTTTTAGCCCAAATCCTCTTTACTTTTGTCAGCAAACTCCAAAGACTGTTCCTATCATGGTGTGAGACAACATCTTTTATTACTACTTTGGCATCAACAGAAAAAATATTAAACACAATCTCATACCTAACTTACTTTCTTCCTCTAGTTACAATTAGATGCTTCAGCTCGCAAAGCAGTGAGGTGCTGGCTTTTTATCAGTACCACCAAGCTCTGTTTTCAGATCTTGCACAATCACCATTGAATTGTAGGAAGTTATTGCTATCTCTCATTCTTGATCTAAAACAGATGGAAGTGGAATTCCAGATTATGGCTTGTGTAAGTGAAGAATAATTTAAAATAATAAAGCCCAAGGGCCAGATTACATGCAAGGAAAGCAACTGTGCAAAGCCCTTGGAGGGCAAGGGACAGAAGGAAGGAACAGACAGGCAAAGAGGCCAGATACAGTAGTCCACATGAACATAAAGTTTTTTTCTCTCTTCTTCAAAACACAGTGAGATCTTTTATTACATGCTTATTCTTAAGCACAAAGATAAATTGCCCGATTTTGCAATGCATAGGAAGAGTATTTATTTGTAGTAAGGCTTTTATTTCACACTTTTAATGAGAAAAGCACAGTCTGACAAGTATATAATTGTCTACTATGGGTTGACTTCGTTTGTGTGCAAAGGCTCTGACTGCAAATACTGCAATGCAAGAGGAACTTCTAGGAGAAAGTGGGGACACTGAACAATAACGAACTGTTCAGATTTTGATTACCATTGTGCTAGCTCAAAATAGCATTTTTTTTTTACAATTTTTATCTGAGAACCACAGTACAAAATGTTTAAATTTCATCTGCTGTGTAGTTATAACATTTGATGTGAAAAAGTTTTTTCTTTAAGTTACTGCTAAATCAATTCCTTAATTCTGCAGTGAGCAGAGGGCTGTGAGGGCTTGATTCCAGACTAACCCCCTACAATTTTATTCAAAGTCAGGCAATACACAGCGCCATGGAAAGATGGTCCCTAGGCAGGAAAAGAGAATACTTCATTTTGTCCCATTTGTACTACAAGACATTTATAAGAATGTACAATTACAATATAGTCTCGGAAGATCTCAGGAGTAAGTCAAAATTTATTTCTAATTCTATTCAACAGAGTAGAGCTAGACCAAAATAGCTTGAGATGTAAAGATGTCAAAAGAAAAATTGGAATATGTAAACAGGTAACCTTTGAAATGGACCAAAATAATACAGAGCCCCTAACTACAGCTTTTTTAATGTTCCCCTAATGTCTCCTTGAGTAATAAATCAATCACCATATTTAGCATTCTTGTTAACCATCCATACAGCACAACTTTCCCCATACCACTCAGACTAATTTGGAAGAGTACTTTATTTGTGAAGGGCAATTCCTTTCAGTAGCCTAAGGACAATAACCTTAGCCTCATTAACTTGCTGATTTTGAAACTCATATTTTGACTGGGAATCAGCCCAATATCACAGCTCACGACATCCCCACAGACATCAAAAATGTTTACTAGTAGTAAGATGGTCTCTATTCTATTGTCCATAGCAATACAGTTGTTACCAAAACACGACCGCTGCAACACCCTTATTGTTATTTCATTCCCCTAGCACCAGGCTGGAGATGGATTTTTCAGAACAAAAACATTCAAGAAAAAGGGTAAAAAAACCCAGAAACATGAGGAATAAAAGGCCACCTGGCCCTGAATACCTCCTTACTTTAGGACGGTGTTAATGCAGCCATCCTGTTTTCTCACAATATCCCTCAATACTGCATTTCTCTAGAAATAATTCATTTATGCTTTTAGCTTCAAAATAGCCTCGCAGTAATTCATTCCACATGTTTATTATCCTCTCATGAAACACCCCATAGCCTGAACAGAGATAGATAAAATTTTCCCCATCGAGCTGACATCTGGCTGTCTCTTTCTGCTCCTCCTGGGCCCTCCATGCATTCACACTAAACTGACTGAGCTACTGATGGCTTTTTCTTTGTCTCCCCAGTGAGAAATTCGTAACCTCCAGCGCTGTCTCACCTTATTAAAAAAAATCTATGCTGAAGTTGCAAGACTTCTTTTTGAATAAATGACATAAAACCAATTCCTTTTATACTATAAAATATGTATTATTTTCTTTTAAAAATGCTTTAGAAGCACTATTATCAAAGACCAATAATATAATCTCAGAAGCTCAAGTCTCAGTCATATTGAAGAAGAGTGTAAAGAGGGCACATCCTGGCCCTTGTAATAAGTTTGCCAGATGTGGTTTTACATTACTCTTCTTTATACACCAGTACAAGGAAATTAATTCAAAACAATCCACTTGATGTTAACAGCATTAAACTCCACCCCAAGAAAAATTAGTTCAGTCTTAAATTTCTCCCAGTACCTTGGCACTTAGAAGAATCACAGAAGTTATACATGAATCTCTTGCCCACTGTACCGGTAAGGTATTCTCTGAGGGACAATGCACTCTTCCACTTAGAGAAATGCTACAGCTGGATCCACACAGACAATCCACAGTATTTCATAGGGTCATTCTTTTATTGTGTTTTCTGATACAAGCTAATTTGGCTACCTTATTTTCACTGAAACCTCAAAAGAAATCTGGACAATATTAATAAGAGAAAATTGATGGAAAACAGTAGAACTTCGTGTTAGAACTTGGCTGCCAACTTTGTCACACTGCAGAACATTGCCCTTCCATGGCAGAGCCATCAGTGCACACAGACTCATGAAAAACAAGGGTTACTCTCTATGAACAGCTATTGCACCAAAGAGTATCTGATCACTCAGATCAAATGTGATATAAATTGCTTTTATTTGCAGCACATACATCCCTACAGCTCTTATGACTACAAGAAAACAGAAATCCTAAGCTAAACCAGAACTTGATTTGCACACATACTTCAAAACAGAAGAAGAAGGAACCCACAGTATTATTTAATCACTGTATACTGTCTCATAGTGTAGTTAACTCCGTGGCAGAAGTTAACCTTCCACTTGACCTAAGTGTCACAGTTTAAATTACAGTGGATACATAAAGAGAACTTGAACTTAAGAAATTATTTAATCATAGACCTTGGAAAAAGAAAATGAAAATAATATAAATAAATAAAGATCAATCAGGTATATATACTTAAAGGAAAACTACATCACCAGTCATTTCACTGAGGGAGAAAGCATGAAATATTCCTGCAGCTGATGATTGAGAAGCAATTTCCCTTCTGTTTTGCCACAATATATGACTTCTTTTCTTTTTTTTTTCTTTTTTTTTTTTTTTTTTTTAACACAACCCATTAAATATTGTTCTGAAAAATCCTTCAGTTACTGAAAGGGTTTCTAAGGAGCTCAGAGCACTGGAATTTCAAACCCCATAGGAGAATTTGGTTAGAAAGACAGATGTGGTCATATTCATGAAAGCTTGTTTTCCATATTCTTAATCACCTCCAGACATTGCAGAAGTCATATTGTGCAAGAAAGGTATAGCAACATATGCTTAGTTTGCTGCCTACAGCGTGTGTTATATTCCAAGTAAGTATTAAGTATCTGTTTGGGAACCAAACACAAACCTCATGCTTTATCAACAGCTAGAGTCCCAAGGTTGGTAACATTACTGAACACACTTGAGAATTAATTGGGGTTTTTTTGCAGAGCAGAGATTAATTCTATAATTTAGAAACCACAAATTTTATTTTACAGATTTTTGACTACATAACCCAGTAAAAAAAAAAAAATCTGAATCCAGGGTCACTATCAATAGGAGTCTGCCTCAAAGGCAATAAAAGGAATTAATTCATTAATTCCTGTTACAATCTTCAAGAAAGAAAAGAGAAAAAAAAAAAAAAAGATCAAGGAGTTCTGCCAAGCAGTTTTGCTAAAAATCTTTCTTAGCACATAGCATAAATAATACTTAATTCATTTTTTTTTCCTCATATTTTTAGGCAATTGTTACCAACTGAATGAACACATGGGTAAAGCTTGTTGTCAAAAAAACAAATGAAGTCTGAGACTTACCAATGTTTTATGGAGAAAGGAATGATTAGCAGGTGAAGTTAAGTGGATACTGCCTCATTAAGCTGTCACATTACATTTCATTATTGTCTTTCAGTTTCTAATGCAATGAGAACACTAAATGCTTACTAAATTACAATTAAAAAAAAAAGAGAAAATACTTGAAATGTTTCCAATGAAAATTCTCTCCTGTGACACAGAGCAAAGAAGTCAAAACTGATCTGCATGTCTTTACTTGCTCATTTTTTGAGGAACACGAATAAAGAAGAATCACAAATACCATGCCAAATTCATATAGTACAGTTGTTGACAAATCAAGTCAACCGAAAGAAACAACAAATGTTGACTATATCAACAAGTTGCTTCTCTACAAAATAACGACAACTGTCAAGGAAATACTGGCATGTTAAAAAATAAATAAGTAAATAAAATAAAAATAAAGAATTGCCAGTTGGAAATGGTTTTTTGCCAATTTTCCCTTTTCACAAAAATAGCCACAACCCAGCCTAATTGGAATGCTAGTCAAGTTTGCTCCTGCAAAGGCTGAATTCAGTACCTTTCAGCACCCACATAACATTTCTAAAGTATGATAAATACAGTTACTGCTTCACAAGGCAATAGCTTTAATAAAAAGAGATTTTCAACTTGTATTCATAATCCTCTTCCTTTCTTATGTCATTTCATTAAGCAAGAAATGATAGCTCAATCACTGAAGCTGAAAGCAAATTAGGCTGAAGCAAACATTCAAGTTTTTGCAACTTTTTTATCCTTAACTTGTTTTTCCACAGTTTTGTTCCATAAACCCTTTCTATCATTTTAACACCTCATAATGAATTCGCATAGCTTTTCTGCTATGGGTTGCTTGGTTTGGTTGTGGTGGAAAGTTCTGTATAGCTTTGATTTATACTACATTCCACATACATACAGGTCATTCCAGATGTAGAACATGACAACTTTTTGCTGTTTTCCAGAGGGTTATCTTCTTTAATATTTCAGTTTATTTTTACATTTTCTTCTATATTACAATGACTAGGCAGACAAAGGTTTGATGTATCCAGTCAAAGACTAACTGGAACATCAACTAATAGGTTGAGAGTAATTTAAAAAGAAGATTTTAAGAAGGCTAAATACATTAAGCAAATGCAGTGAATAAGCTATGAATGCAATTTCAAAAGATGCATAGAGTATTTCTCTGACAAGAACAGATCTCTCAAACTACAGACTTTCTTTTATTCAATCCTTACATTCATTTCTGATCATTGAGGACTGTCATTCAACACTAATCTTTTGTCAGATATGCTCCCTCAGCGTCTGAAGTTGTCACAACACTGGGTATTACTGTTAACTATACTGTCAAAACTAATATAAAGAAAAAACTGCAGGTTCACGATTATTTTCTACCAGCTTTGTCACAAGCTAAATTGCAGGGAAGTACCTGTGCATTCACTGCCTTCCACCCACACCAAAAATCCCTGACAGGCTTTTTAACAGAACATTGCTCCACATTTTTTGGTCTTAATCTCCCATTGCTTTTTACTTCCCTATACTTTCCCCAGATACAATTCCTCTAACCCTTCTTTTCAGAGAGAAAGAGTAGTTTAATGATTACTGTAATTTCTTTTTGTACCATTTATACATTGCAAAGGGACTGTAGTGAAAAAGTCTACGAATGAGACCATCTGTCATCTAGGTTCTGGAAATAATCAATCTGTTGCCTCAAAAAGCTAGTAGTCACATTATACAAATTATTTGACACTGTGTAAGTCTGAATGATTGCAGCAAAGCACAGACCTTCAGATGCAATTGCCATTGAGTAGAGATGTGCTGGCTGTTTTTCTTTAAACAAGGTGTTAATTTCAATGGAAAGATAAGGATAAAGATAAGAAGTCAGCTAGAGAGTGGATCCCCATGAGTATCTAGAACAGGCTGGCCTCAACAGCTGTCTGCTGACACTTTCTGATATAACGACTTTGCCAGAGACCATTTCCCAAGTAAACACTTCAAAGGACTGGGGAAAGGACAAAGCCAGACTAAGAAGCTCCTTCTTATTACAGCTCATTGAACTCTGGATTAGGTCTAGACACCTTGGTGAGCAGTGGGCAAAAGGAGAGAAGAAATTAAAATTAGACTCATCTTCCACAAAGCACGGACTGTAGTTTTCATCTTCCGTTTGTTGACACAAGAACTACCACCACAGGATGGGGACTTGAAAGACAGACCCTCCTACCACCTGCAAAGGTAGCCCCAGGAAGAAGGGGTCTTTTGTCACACTAGCCTTGCAGCCAGCAGAAAGCCAGGCAACCTGCTCACTCCCACCAAACCTGTCCAACTGAAGAGAACTCTGGTGCTTGGAACAGCCCAGAAAGCTTTCCTTGGTACTCTTTCAGCACTCAAGACACCCTGTTTGTCACTATCACACCTCTTTCACCAGGAAAAACTAAGTGTAACAGAGAGGGGTACTAGAGGGTTTATTTTCTTTTTTTGCTGGTGGTTGTCGGTTGGGTTTGGTTTGTGTTTTGTTGTTGTTTGTTTTTGTCGGGAACCAGCATCACTGTTGACTTGCACCAGTAAAACCACATTCAAGCTATCAAAACAAGAAACATTAACTTGTATCCACATAACAGGCCAGTTCAGTCAGTGCAAGAAACAAAATAGAGTGAAGAATTATGTATGCTCTCAAATTGGCTTTCATTTCAAGCTTTTAATTCAGTTACTTTTCTGATTGCTATATAGTTGCAACTTTAATATTTCTAATGAATACTAAAAAGGCAGTGAAATCTAATCTTACCTACTAAAATTCATGAAGCATTATTAGTGTAAAATGCACTTCAGGTCTTATGACAAAAACCAGACAGTAATAAAAATTCTTACAACAGAGAATCTCTTAAATAAGAGTTATTCATGACGATTATAAAATCTGTTCTAAGTCCTTATTTTCTCAGTTCAATCAAAGGTTATGTATGCACAAAGCTATACTGCCCTCATTGTAACAGCTAGGCTAGAAACTTTTTTCTAAAACAAAATATTGGTGGAAAACAAAAAATTCCTTCACACCTCTATTTGAGCAAGTCCAATGGCTGATGGCCTCATTCAGTTCAATATCCACTCTCTCACCTTCCCCACATCCCTTGACTCAGTTGGCTCTAGCATCAAACTAATACCCACACTTAAAAATAATCTACTTGTAATGAGCTCATTTATCAGCTCATTACAACATTGTAATCTGTTTTTCTAACTTATTAGGTAGGTATAATTGGCCTTGAATCTTCTCTTCCTGTAAGAAATTACTCCTGAGAATCTGGAGCCCTATAGCTGAAAGAATTTTTTTCAAATATTTTTTAAATGGAAATGGCAATTAATGTAGTAAAGGATATCTGTAAATTACTAAAAATTTATTCTCCTAAAGTTCTGCAATGATACTGTCAAACACTGTTGTGGAGTATAGTTTCTGCTACAGTGAATATCTCAGTTACTGTAACTGAAGGTATTTCCAAAATGACAGACAGCACTCTCCACAAACATCCTTTAGTCAGGGTCCGCATTAAGATCTAAATCTAAAAACATCTAAAATGAGTAAAAAACTGGAGACTAACGCATTTAGTCAAGACACACATGACAAGAATTTTTTCTCTAGGTTGACGACTGCATTAGTCTACAGAATGCCCTATTTCTTTCAGCCAAAAAATTTCACAAGCTTACCTATGAATAAAAGACTGCTCAGCAAGAGAGGAGAGACAAATGAGATGACAAGATGACATCTGAAGTTCCATATTTTCTTAACACTGGATGAAAAGGGTAAAAAAGTTGTCAATTCAAAAAAAAAAATAAATGTAATAGCAGTATTGGACAACTGTGAATAATCTCTTTCTTATGATGTATTTCCCTGAACAACTAAGAATGGATAAAAGTCCTCTTAACAGAACAGAAAGACAACTGTTTCTTTAACCCCCGACGACAGAAGCAAGTTGTTTTGTAGCTATGGAAGAGATTTGCCACAAATGTGCAAACCAGATCTCTCCCAGTTGATATTATACAGAGCTACACACTGCAGTTTCAGTGATCACGATTTTTATTCTCCTTGGCATGCTCCTTGGTGATATGAAGGTGTTTTACTTTGTAAAAAGTATCTAAATATTGAACTGTCCTTTTCTGTTCACAAACAACACCACCCAGCCTCTAAAGATTTCTGGTTTTCAGTTTCATTCTTTAGCCATACAAATAAAAAACAAACAAACAAACAAATCCCAAACAAAAAAAAATGTGTTCTGATGTTAAAGAAACTCCTTTGGAAACCATTACTATTACCCAATGAAGATGATTATTTATTTTATGTCTGTTACTATTTTCTCAAGCCTGTTTCCAAATCTCTACTTCTCAGAAACACATTCAGTGAAATCGCTCAACTGAGGGTTTCCTACTCAACGCTAGGAATAACGAGCCTATAATCTGGCTTTAAATTATTGAAGTCTAAAAACATTTACAGTTGTAGCAGTTATAGCTACAATTAGGTTTTTTCTATTTTACATACATAAGCAGCTTTATCATTAGCCCCCAAATCCCATCTTACATTTACTTACATTATGTATTTTTTATGGTGTGTTCTGTATGCTTCCTCTTTTTATTTGGGTTCTTATTTCCCCTTCAGTGAACATGTTTCAAGATGCAAGTGAGAGGGGGAATCAGAACAACTTTAGTGTTCACAAGAATGTCAATTACAGCTGAAAGCCCTGAAAGCTGCACTTATCCAAGTGACCAGCAATGCACAGAAAGACAAGTCCCTCATGTTTCTTGCTCTGGGTATGGCCTTTACCTTGACATAGCCAAAAGCCAAAAAGATCCTGTTCATGACAGAGATCTGTCACAGAGATCTTTGTCTAGTATCTACTGCCTTAAACCAGCCAATTGATTCACACAGGAATATGAAAGTATTGATATGTCACATTCTTTTGTGATTTGATATATATTAGCTTTCTAAATTAAAACATGAATGAAAACGTGGAAACACAGGAAACCTTTCATGGGAAGTTTGTAGCAGAAATTATTATTTTGGCTTTGGCCCTATCCTTAACTTTCTTCCATGTGAAAACCCACCTAGATAGATGAGACCAAGTACTAGAATTTGTGGTGCTTTAGGTTATACTTTCCTTGGGGAAAACTATAATATGCTTCTCAAAATTTTAATGATGATTTCGTCTCTAACAAGCTGAGGATATCTTAAAAAGTCTCTAAAAGAACTATCCTCACATGCATTGTAACATATTTTTCATTAACATATAAAGCAGTATTTTTTTACTGATTTGTTTTGCCAGTAGTTGTGCATCAAAGACAATGAATCAGAGCCACAGCTGTCTTCAGGCGCTTCTCAACTCCTACATATGGTTTTCCACACAAATTACAAGTTATCCTGATGCACAAAGCTAGAAGAACCTACTTTATTCTTAACAGGAGTAATTTGGGTAATTTTTTTTGCAGGGATAATTTTTTTCTTTGCTCTTTCATATATTCGTTGGGCACTATGGTACTTTAATTATGGTGATTTGCATGTGATGTAGTAACAATTCTTAATTGATTCTGAAATGTGAATGACAATTGCCTCTTCTTACAGGTCCAAAAATGAAGAAAATTGGCACAAAATAATGATAGACAAGAGAGTACAGGAAAACCACACTTCCTGAATCTTGTCTTTCCCCTGACAGAGCATCAGACTGAGATGTTTTTTGAGGAGGTGGTTAAGTAAGAGAAGAATCCACATGATGCAAGGGGGGTAGAGTAGAAAATGGTCATCATTGATGAAGATGGAAGAGTCTCGAGGTCACCAGTACAAATGCTAATATCTGTATTTGCCTGAAACATACCTTGACACCTATGAGATAACCTATGGAATAAAAGTCAGCTGAGTCTAAATATTAAAGCAATTTACAAGCCTGAACAGCAGAGAGCTTTTCTTCACCCTTTTGTAGGCAGAATTAGAGCTCCAACAAGTGTCATTGGATATGGTGTTACAGAATGACAGAACAGGGAATATAACTGCCTGAATTTTACAAACACGGCAAGAGAATAACATACCTCAGAAATCATCACATAACTGTTTCATTACTCATTTACTTCCTCCATATTCTCTGGGATAATCTGATAAAATAATTTATACCACAGCAAGGATAGGAAGAAGCTATATGCTAAGGAATCTCCATTTTAAAAGCAGTCTATATCAAATATTAATATGCCTTGGTATTGTACAGGGTATATAGACAAAAAGAAAGGAAACTATGACTCACATTTTCCACTCAATTTATACAAAAGCTTCCATTAACATACCAAACAGTCAAATGCCTGCAGCAAGGAGAGCATAATCTCTTCACCAGTAAATGTAAACTATATGTCCACATGCAGACACATCAAGAGGGTCTGATTACACCCAGTGTAATTAGAAACTCAAATAGTTTGTGATATCTAAACCCAAGATGCGTACAGTCTTAAGACCATATTCTATCCTTGGAAGGATACTCATAGGTTGCATGGATTTTTATATTTCATTGAAGCACTACAGCAAAACAGATTTTAATAGTGGTTTTCATAATTCAGTAGCATTTGGCTCTAGTACATTGCAATGAAAATATAATTTTTATTAAGCCTCACAGTGGATCCCCAGATATCAAAAAATTCAAATTCAGAACCTACCCTCTTTTATGCCTGCTTTTAGAGGGTTCATCTAACTTTTGATCTTCTGATTAATGAAGAAATGTATTATTATCAAGCCATTGCTGTCAATTTATAAAGTGGCACTGTTCTGGTTTCAGCTGGGATGAAGTTAATTTTCTTCCTAGTAGCTGGTGCAGTGCTGTGTTTTCGCTTTAGTCTAGCAATAATGCTGAAAACACACTGACGTTTCAGTTACTGCTGAGCAGTGCTTACCCTAATCAAGGACTTTTCAGTCCCTCATGCTTTGCCAGTGAGGGGGGGCACAAGAAGCCAGGAGGGAGCAGAGCCGAGACACCTGACCCAAACTAACCAAAGCGGTATTCTACACCACAGCACATCATGTCCAGTATATAAATTAGAGAGAGTTACCCAGAAGAGACTGAACACTGCTTGGGTCAGGCTGGGTAGGAAGGGGTGGGCAAGTGGCTGCACGGTACTGAATTACTGGCTGGGTTTAAACCACGACAGATACTTTATCTATCTTTCAGTAAGCAATGGTTTCCCAGAATTCAACTTTCACTACGTTATATAAGCACCCCTCACAAACACTATTGTGTAGCTGGGAAAATGTTCTTCATCATCCTTCCCAGTATACACACAGCAGAGAGTATGAAAACCTAACTCTCAATTCTAATGAAGATATGCTGGCATAACCTCAAATAAAAGCACTGGAACTTGGCTCTTCAGCTTCAGTGTTAGACTTATGTAAGAACACTCAAAATTACCTCAGAAGAAAAAACAGACTTGAAGAGAAAGTGAAAGGGATGACACAAGACCAGAGCAGTAACTCAAGTTGCTTAGTAACGGATATGACTTGGCTATTTGCAGCATGATAAGAATATAGGTTAGTATGATGTTGTCCTACCTTACCTGCATGCCAGTAGGTACAGAAAGACAGATCATGGCAGCACTATGGCTCCATTTCTTTACGTGATCATCCAACAGCGTTAAGTAGACATGACAGGAAGCCTCAACTACAGCTCTCTACAACAGGTCCAGTGCCTTGTCTTCCTTTGGTGATAGCAGTAAAACAGCATTTGTGGTTTGGAAAAGGAATTAATCCCATGGCAGTACACTACCTCACCCCCTGATTTCTAGGAGAGAGCATGTGGAAAAGCCCTGAGTAATTCTACAGAGAATAAATTTCTGGAGTAGGACTTGTATGATTGTAAGCTATGTGTTCTGATGCTCCTTGAGTGATGCAAAGTATATTATATTTATTAAGAACACATAAGGACAAATTTTACACTGAAGCATACAGACTTTGCCTTGTGTCAATTGCCAATTAAAATCTGAATGAAAGATCTGAAATGTTCTTATTCAATATTACCACACATATTTGGCTCTAGAGATCTTACTGTTGAATAAGAACAATTAAATTGATACTCAGGAACAGTGTGTTAAAAGTTGGTAGTAACATATCAAAGTACAAAGGAAAAGAGATTGTTCACTATTTAGAGTAAGCATTCTATTTTAAACTACCACTACTCCTATTTTGGCATGCTGTAAATCAAAGACATCAGCCCTGGGTTCCACATTAAAAAGAAAAAAGGTAGTCCAATTGCTTTTATCCATAGAATAAAAAGCTATCAATATGATGGGCATGACTGTCAAAAGGGAAAGGTTCTTAGCAGAAAAACCTTCATCAACCAAGCCAACCTTACCAAAAACTAGTAGAGTTAGTAAATTATTCTTCCCTCATTTTCTATTTCAAAATGCCCCTTTTCTTCTAGAAAAGATATTTATGTAAGATATTCTTGTTTACCTTTTGCATTTACACAATAGGGTATTTTAAAGTGTTTCATATATACTTTTTTACTATTGTTCGATGGAACAGCAGTAGTTTTTGAGATTTAGTGCAAATCCAGAGGTTCAGGTGGTTCATAAAAGACCCCTACAAAAGTTTGCATTTCAAATACAGTTCATGTAGCAAATAGTCAGAACCATACCAAAAGAGTAAGAAATCCTTGTGCAAATCAGCTGTATTATTCTCTCCACTACTACCACTCAGAACAAGTTGTTCAATGATTACAGTTCAGACTATATTTAAGATAAAGTAAGCAATGGGCATCCTGTTGTGAACAAGAAAGAGTGAGGAGAGGGAAAAAAAGATGACCATACTTTCTGAGAAGATTTTTAAGTACAGTTGATGGAAATTTTTTCTCTTTTGCATAAGGTATATTCAAGCAACTTGTAAACTTAAGATTGCCTTGCTTACTCCTAGGTGGTAAGAAGGAAGAGAAACCAGACAGCTATCCATTAGGGGAAAGACTTTGATGTGTCTGAATGACTAACAAACACACTGACAAAAATCTATTTAACACGTACCTTATTCTCAGTGGAAGAGAACACAGTGCTTCAGGATGTAACACTATAATGGAAATCTTTGTCAGAAGAAATGTGGTACACAGTTGAGGATCAGAAAAAAGTGTTCATACCCAGTATGAGTTTTACTGAACATATACCTATGCTGCCACAGGAAACTCAATATTTTTAGGGGAAAGGTGGTTTGCAGGACTTTCAAAATTTTTCTGAAAGCCTGTTTTGCTCAGAAGTTTATTGCTGATTATTCAGAAGCTGATCACTGACTATATGCAACTTTATTACAGCAATTAGCTCAGCTTAGCTTAGCTTGCCAAGTAGAAGCTTACCTCCCTCCCCCCCCTTGCAAATTTAGCTGTGTTTGAAAGGTGTTATTGCCTCTCTCACTCACATACAACATAATCTGGGAGGGGATGCGGATGGGGACAGACAGTCTTTGATCATTTTAGTCTTTTACTCCAAGACACCTAAGTCAGCACCCCACAGAAGTGCAAGGTGCCAAATCTTCTTGAGGAAAGACTCAGTTCATCAGCTAAAACTCAAATTAAAGTTAAGATAAAGCCAAGCCAACAGCTTCAGCCGCTGCTTACATGCTGAACTGCCCAGCAGTTCTGCCATCACTACTACCACTTCAAGGAAACAAGCCTCAAATGATAGAAGTTAGCATCACAAAAACAAGGTCATGCTCTTCTGCTGACACAGATCCACTCATCCAGATGCAGGATACACATTTTTAAATCCAAATATTTCTTGGTCTAGTAAAATTAATACACAAGCTATTATAACTCCAAAAATGTGTACAAAACACATACATGTGCTCTTTCAAAGACTGTAGGAAATATTATTTTTCAATTCATCTAGCCTTTCCCTGACCATATGCAGTTTGTCCTGGTCTAAAACATGCTTCTAAAAACAGCCATCCCATACTTTCTAAAGGTGGGAAGAAGGTCACAGCCTGGTGCCAGTTGCAGTGATGCACCCCCAGCTCCTCACCATACTGTTTACAGGTAGTCCTATCACATCCCCACCAACACCTGGGCACCCCAAGCTCTTCATAACAGACCATTCACAATACTGATGGCACCCCTGTTTCCCCCGCTCACTTTGAGGAAAGGAAAGCACAGAATCCAAAGCACAATCACTTCAACTCGTTTTATGTTAAATGGTGTAAATTAGTGAAATTTTATACTTCCAGCTAATCAACACACATACCAGTTTTGTTCCATTGAAATGTTAATGTTTCACATAGCCACATCTCACTTCATTCCCTGAGAGAGTATTAAAGTTTTCAGTATAGAGATATTAGGAAAAGGCTTTTAGTTCAGATTAAATTTTACACACGAGAGTTTTAGTACACTCGCAAATAATAGAAAAAATAGATGCATAGATCACTGCATCTACATCCAAAATTTCTTGATACTCTTGATACTGGTATTTCCATGCCATTAGCTATATAACCAAAAACATACCATTCACTTCAGTTGTTCAGGAAAAACTATGAAAATTCCATTACAACACAAACAAATTCTTCAATAAAGATAGCAAGACAAATTCTGCTGGCTCTGGTTTTGGCCCTATAAACAGGGAGACAGAGTCCAATATCTCTTTATGCAATTACGCAGAGGCCCTGCATAATAATCAAATTTGACCAAATCAACAAAAATTTTAGCTGCATGTTGGACACGGTTGTGACTTAATAAAGTGAATAGACTGTAATTGTAAAACTTTCTTCTCCTCCAACAAATTAA
This sequence comes from Psittacula echo, assembly GCF_963264785.1. Classification (NCBI taxonomy): domain Eukaryota; kingdom Metazoa; phylum Chordata; class Aves; order Psittaciformes; family Psittacidae; genus Psittacula; species Psittacula echo. The sequence continues at coordinate 57,249,535 of NC_137735.1, forward strand.
AAGCACACAAATATTCCACATACACATTCCAGGTTTGGTCTAAGGATATGTTTGCTTACATGTATCTGTCTTTAAAGCCAGGCCACTGCATGTTAGTACCAGCAAGAATGTAAATCTTCAAGCAATAAGCTATGCTGATATATAACATTTAATACACAGCTGACTAAACACCAGAAGTGCTTGATTAAATGTCATTACCACTTCTGCCCACGCTGAGAATATCAAATACTGTATAATCACAGTGCTATGACAATAACAGTTCCACAGAAGGCTGCCTGTGGGACCTACTAGTATTATAACAGCTTCATGAAACCTAGTATGCTACTGGTTAATAAAAAGTAGTGAGTGTTACAGAAATATATTCTGCACGCATATGTGTATTTGCACATGTAAAAGTTTGCATGCACACATGTGCATAGATAAGTATTTGCCCACTCTGCGTCCATATTAATCTTCAAATAGATTAATTTTAATAATCATTGAACATTATAAAACAGACTTTAAATGACTTAACATTGCATAAATGTCAGCAGATTCTTCTTATTCTCAAATTACAGCACAGGTTGGCTTTTCAAAAGAGCATAAAGGTCTAATGTACATGGTAGGGATAGAGGAGCTAACTCAAAGTGAACCCTAGCAGGTGTATGACTCAATATAGCCCTGTTGGCATGGAGCTCTGCACTTCTCAGTAGAGTAAATTGTAATGCATGGAGCTCCATATTGAAGCTGCTGAACCACCTTTTCCATTGACTACGACAAGCTTCTCTAAAGCTGAACACAAACTAACTCAGTGTGAACAGAATCAGATCTGTGTGAAAGGTTTTGAATATCCAGTATCAGGTACCTGGAAACTTCTGCTGTTGCTGAACTTCATGCAGAATTGCTATTTAGCAACTATAAAGCCTTTTCAAATAGGAATGAGAACTTATTGTGGAGATTAGCCTTATATTTCGTTTTGTTTGCAATACAACAAAAGCTTCAGCTATCTCCCAAGCCAGATCATTAGCAGGGTTCCTCTTGGATCCTACTTGCCTAGATCACGTACAGAACTCACCTTCTTTCCAGCACTCTGAGTTAACAAAACCACTTTGTTAATATTACTCAGCAGGGAGAGTACCTCAGCTGTTAAGACATGGTTATAGCTCTCAGTTACTGAGTAAAAATGGATTGAATCAACAAGAGCATACAGACAAATTTTTCCTGAGAAAAATCTGGACCACTGCCAAATGCAAAGTCACATTTTCAAGAACAAAGCACAAGGGCTACTGTTATGCTAAGGGAACCTTATTATAGACAGCTATAAGTTTGAAAAGTCCCCAGTGGTTGTGGTTACTAACCAAGCAAAGAGGAGCATCTGTAAATGCTGCAGTTGAAGCAACTCTAACATATATATATTGAGGTAACCCCTGTTCTTCAGATAATATAAGTTAGATCATCATTTAAATGAAGTGGCCAGGACTAGTATCAATTTTAAAATGTGAATCTGACAATTTGGAAATAGTTCAGAGAACAGCTAAATAGTATTATTCAGAGCTTGGAAATCTGCCTTAGAGTGCTTAGCTTAAGCACTTAATCTATTTATTTTATCAAAGAGAAGGTTAAGATGTGACCTGATTATGGTTTATAAGTGGCTACACACAAACAGACTCCTCAGATTAGACAGCTGTTTACTGTAGCAGAGAAATTCATGGCTAGATCCAAGAGCTGGGAATAAGGTGAAGGTATAAATTTTTAAATGAGATGAATTAACCATTATGATAAGTTACGAAAAGGTAAGATGTATGGATTTAATTTGCTTTTTTTTTGGTGGTACATTTACTCATAAAGCATTGTCTCAATAGATGCTTACCAAATGAAATTATATGGCCTGTTATCAGAAGAAAAGAACTGTCCTTACCACCTAAGGACACACATAGCCTTCACATTAGGGTGGCATTTTCACTTCAGGCTGCAAATCGATCAACACAAGCTACAGGGCAATTACACACCAGTAAGGAGCTGCCAAAGAAAGAAGGCAACTACATTATCTCATCTATATTCTGTCTAAAATCAATTCCACTTGGAAGCACTGACACACAGATGTGGATACACAAAGCTGCCTGTACACGCACGTTCACACACACAACAAAAACCCCACAACAAAATGAAGATTTGTTTTCAGTCTTGAAACATTTTCACAATAATTTTTGCTCACCATGAAACTGCTTGCCCTAAAGAACAGTGTAACAGATATAAAATGTGAACAGCAAGATCCCTAACATTTAAAGACCCTGGCACGTTTGCTTTGCTCTCTCTTGGCAATATCAATTTAACACAAGTCACAAAGCTGTGTGACATTTCAGGATGGTGCACATTACAGCTTCTCTGTATGCCTTCATTAGAGTAACAGCAAGAAAAACTATTTCACTATTGAACTCCTCTGCATCATTAAGATCTTTTTTGACAAAATAGCTCTGTCTTCCATTGAACTCCCATTGCCTACTCAGAACCACTGCTAAAGAGGGCATCAAAAGGCAATAAACAGCATAGTGTATTTAAAAAAAATAAAGCCAATGTAATTGTTTTTGGTCTTTTTCTTCTACTAAAAATACACTGAAAAGTCTAAAGAAATGCTACAAAGATGTTCTGAAAGATAGTGCTTGGTCCTGTTTGGCTCCTTAGAATATATGCTTTTTTTGTTACTTATGCAGGACACTATGAAAATTATAGATATTTTACTGCATAGAACTAGTATTCTTAATCATGTTTGGTAAAATATCCTTTTTATATCTCTGTATGGCATTCAGTATTCCCTTTATTTATTATTGTTTTAATTGCAAGACAATGAAACTTCAAGAGCACATTAGATTGCAGCTGAAAAGTTAAAATTGAGTTGTGTTGAGAACTCTGTAAAACCTGAAAGTGAGGAAGAGAATCTACTGGCAGTCTTAAGAGGCAACAAAATGATGGAATAAAAATGCCATGTTCTTCAAGGATACAATAATTTAATCCAGGGAATAACTACAACACAACATACATCTCTTGAAGAGTATAAAATTTTGAAAGATAGTAGGAAAGTGTATGAGAACCACAATTTTACAGTGCCTTTATTCTTACAGATACATACAATACAGAACTAATTCGGGACCTTCAGTAATGACAGCAATCAAAGGACTATCATACTGTATGGTATTTATCCCTTAGCTAATTACAGTTCATGAGAAAAACACAATGAACAGCAGGAATTTGGAGTTCATGAAGCATTGGGCAATGTCAGCAACACAGAGGTCACCAGAAGCTGTTGAGAACTTACGTGGTGAAAGCACATGGATGTATTCTACATCTATGACAGCTTTTTATCTACACATGTGGAATGTACCCGTAATTAAACCGTTCCATGGCCTATACCATGTTTTGTTTGGGTTTTGTTTTGGTCTTGGCTCCTGCATCTCCTATATCTTTGCTTCAGCTTCATTACTGTCTCAGTTGCCACATGCCTCTGGGAAATATGGATAAGCCAGTGACAGTATGCTCCAACATGATTTATGGCTCTTGCAGTTCTCTCTGCTATTCTCCTCCTCTTTTCCATATATGTACAATAATTTCCTCAAAAGGTTTAGGGGGGTGGTCCAGTAGTATTTTCCTGTTTGACCAGATGAAAATATTCTTTTTTTCTCCTTCCATTCACCAAGCTTTCTGACCAAGCCACAAAACCTTCTTAGGACTTATGATGGAAAAAATTTTTTTATATTGATTTGTTGGGATGCAGTTAGCATATCTTTCCATATAATATATATACTCAGAGTGTAACTGCCATAGGTGGAAAGACAAAGCTTTAGCCGTTTCATTACTAAGAAAACTGATTTTTCCATATTATAGGCTGTATTCAGGTGTTGTTACTAGACATATAAACTCAGTGAAGAGGTATGACTAAATAAATAAATAAAGGGAATTTACTCTTAGTGACACATCAAACGGGGAAAAAAAAAAGAAAATATAATAGTAAAACAAAAAATAATAAAACCAAATAAAACAGTAGTAATAATAAAATACACATCACAAAATAAAAATAATAAATACAAAAAGTAAAACCAAAAAACTAACAACTCAAAATGAACTAATGGTGTCGACACAATTTTTGCACAAACCCAGCAGCAGCAGCAGTTTAAGGCAGACAACTGAGTAGCAGAAGGAAACTCTTGCTGGTCCTATGGTGGGAATAGTAATCCCTAGAGAAGGGAGAAATTAGGGAGCTCAAAATGGTAGTTTCAATTAATGTCTCCATATGTGCTAGAGATATGATTTGTTATCATCCAAGGGAGCATCACCCCTACAAAAGCTAAAGTGAGACAAAAGTTTCAGCATGATTTTAAGTTTGGTACTAACTTCACGACAATAATTGAAATTAAGTCTAAAATCCCTTAAATGCCTGTTACTTTAGTTTCGGTAGTGCAAGATTTAAAAAACAAAAAAACAACAACAAAAAAGAACTGATTCTTGAGTGCACAGTAAGCACTTCTAACGCTGTCTGAAGCGCAATTCTTGTTACAGCAACAAAGTTCATAGCATACATTTAACCCTCTGACCTTACTTACCCTAAAGAAGGAATTGCTTCACTGCATTCCCATTATTATATGATTTCAGTTCCCCTGCTGTTCACATCTAGCTGTTTACCAGCTTGTGACTACATGTGCATTACTCAGATCAAGAGTTACAAAACATGCATGGCTCTGCTATGCCCTTTCCCTCTTTCCTTTGCACATTCTCTGCCTGCCAGAAGGTGATGTAGCACATTGCAGCTCAGATGGTAGGATTTTATGGAGGATGATACAGCATCATTAAAGACGTATTAAAAAATGTCCTCTTGGCTCCAAAACTGTGTTGTGCCTTACTCGATAAATTACAAGTGACAGGTCTTTCACTTTACTAATGGGCCTGTTGTGTGAGACTGTGTGCTGTTGCTTCACTGCCCCTGTGAAATTCAGTCTATCTTTATAATGTTTGCGTTGTTGCTGCTTTTGGAGTTGCAGTAGGATTATTGATAGTACAGTTAACCACCTTCATTTATAACAGTCACAGGATAAAATTACATAAAAATGACTGAAGTGTCCTTAATTTTTCTTACGAACCTCTCAAAGATAGCATCACGATGATAGGTGATGACTTGCTGACTGCGCTTTGCATTAAGATCTCAGATTTATGTGAAAAAGCCATGAAATCTTCTATCAGGATGACAGTGATCTAAGTGCTTCCCCTTCGCTTCAACAGAGATGTGAAATATCCCATCTCCCTCAGGCATTAGCTCTGAACAGAAAATGAGAACCTAAACTACATGAGATATAAGTGACCATTAAATAGAGAATTAAAAAACTTATTTTCTATCCTTTCTTACTTTTTATTTTACTGTGAAGACATTACAATTGTGGTTTAGGTTGAAAGGAAGTTAAAATGGAAAACAAGTAGTAATAAAAATAGTTATGCATACTGTGTTTCTAGAGTGCTAAAACTAGACCACTATTTCATGTTACCAATTTTTTTTTAACAACTCCTTTTGTATGATCTACCTCTGTATTGGAAAACATATTCCACTATAACACATTTTCCTGGCAGGCATGAAGTCATAAAAAGATGACACCTGAAATCAAGACGTACTTTTTCTCTTAAAACTCTGAAAATCCACTATTTAATCACCTTTTTTATGCTTTATATTTAGTTTTACGTGATTTCAACTGTAATTGGCATTTGTTCTCCCTTTCACGTCTGCAAAAAAAAAGCACCCAGTAGACAAAATGTTTTCTTGAAAAAAGATACTTAGAATTACTAAGTTATAATCTTTTTTTTTTTTTTATTCTCTGAAAAGCTAAATCTTTTTTGTTTAGCAAAAGTCACAAGAGTATCTGAGAACAAAGGAAAGTTGCTTCAATGCATTCATTGGTTGTACGGTGTTCTGCCCACCATCCAAGATGTCTAAACCAGTTATGCTTAGAAAGCATGGTAAAACATCACTCAAAACCGCACATGCATACCCCTGTTATGTAGTCTGCTTTCCATTGAATCAGAAACTGATGTACTGGTAAAAAAAGGAAACATTTAGAAATGCCATACTATTGGGAAGTTGATCCAATAACATCTCTGATGTTATTGAGTAGTAGTTTCACGCTCTGTCCTTAAATAGTCATTCCTGTTAGTCATGACTGTACTCCACTAGCAAATCATATTCATACTCAAGACTGCACTAAGATTTGGCAGACAATTGCCAAGATAAGTTGAATTGTCAACTACCCACACACTGCCTATCTAGGTCTCTTACGAATGTTAAGGCAAGGTCTACTTAAACTCATGCTTATTTTTATCAACATGCATCCTAAACTCTGTAAGGTCCTACCAGAAATCTTTTAAAGAAGATGAAATATCTAAGACATTTTTATCCTCTACTTCCTGGAAAAAAAAAAAAAAAAACCCTAAGAAAAAAACCACCAAAAAATCCCACACCAAAAAACCAAATAATGGCCTATTTGTGAAGGGTCCTACTGCAGAGACACTGCTGTCCTTTTTAGCTTTGATACTCGATGATCTATGAGACCCCTTTCTTATCTCTCTCTAGCAAGGGCCAAAAGGGGAGAATAAGATTGCCTGTATTGACCTCCAAATGCTCATAACACTTTGCAACACTCAGCATGACTGAGTCTCATGCTTCAGGGCTTCAGCCAGATGTTAGAGAGGTCAGGAACAAATGCTATTCTGCAGTTCATTGTATTCGAACAGGCCTTCCCACAGATCATCAGAGACAAGCCACAGGTTCAAAGCAGAGAAGAGATAAAGTGACCCACTGTTCAGAAATTGCAATAGGAATCTGCCTTTGAGATACCTGACTGGTATGTGACCCGTTCACATGATCAAGGCATTACCGATCACCAGACTGTTCAAATACAAAAAGACTTTCCCTGTGTTAGATGAGCAAGGGCCTTTGGTTTGTTTCCTTATTCTCCCTTCCAGTACAGAACACAGGCTTTCCCTAGGGCCACTGGCATATATTTTATACAACCTGGAAAATATAGAAGACTAAGATGTTTACCAATACATTTGTCTCTGTTGCTTACTACCTATGGCATGCAGTCTCACTAGGAATAAAATATTTTCATTCCTGTCTCTGGGAAAATGCACTCTTTGTGATATTCCTGGGCTGCATCAAAAGGAGCGTGACCAGCAGGTCGAAGGAGGTGATCCTGCCCCTCTACTCTGCTCTCGTGAGATCTCACTTGGAGTATTGTGTGCAGTTCTGGTGTCCCCAACATCAAAAGGACATGGAACTGTTGGAACAAGTCCAGAGGAGGGCCACAAGGATGATCAGGGGCCTGGAGCACCTCCCGTATGAAGACAGGTTGAGAAAGTTGGGGTTGTTCAGCCTGGAGAAGAGAAGGCTGCGTGGAGACCTCATAGCAGCCTTCCAGTATCTAAAGGGGGCCTACAACGATGCTGGGGATGGACTCTTCATCAGGGACTGTAGTGACAGGACAAGGGGTAACGGGTTCAAACTTAAACAGGAGAAGTTTAGATTGGATATAAGGAAAAAGTTCCTTATTGTAAGGTTGTGAGGAACAGGAATGGGTTGCCCAAGGAAGTTGTGAATGCTCCATCCTTGGCGGTGTTCAAGGCCAGGTTGGATGAGGCCTTGGGTGACATGGTTTAGTGTGAGGTGTCCCTGCCCATGGCAGGGTAGTTGGAACTGGATGATCTTAAGGTCCTTTCCAACCCTAACTATTCTATGATTCTATATACAGGAGGTTGCCAGCATAGGTTACCTAGAGGCCCCCCTCCCCCCAGCCTTACTATGAAACTTTAATATTTCTGAAGGGGATGATTCGAAAAAATATTTTTGGTTACCATTGCACAAAATTAAATACTTAACTACTATGATCTGCTGATGTTTCCTTTATTAGGACCATGTATATGTACACATACATGTATGTGCACATGGATCTGTATACACATTGATACACAGTTGTACGCTCACATGCATTAACATATAAATGTAACTAAACAGCATACACAACAAACTTTTTTTTGTTTTAATGAATCGGTTTTCTTGTTACTGGACCAGCTTAAGCCAAAGGAAAAACATGGAGTAAATTGCCTGTGGGTTTGCTCTCAAACAGCTCTCTGTGCTGGACAGGAGGGTGAGACTATGAATCATCCACTGGTCGTCCACTCATACTGAAACAATAGCAGACAGTCTGAGAACAGCGTCCAGCATCATTGCTAGAGTTCAGGAACTGTGTTCCTATCACATGCCTCGGTTTTAAGAGGTTTAAAAAAATGGCATTAAGTGCACTTGCTTTAGGCCAAATTTGGGGCTGAAAGGAACCAATTCAGGAGGAAACATGCTGAACAAATTAACTCTCTTCCAGTATTTTACTTAACCATTTTAATTAATGTGAACATTGAAAAGTGAAAAGTCAGCTAGTTAGGATTGTTTATTCTGAGCTTGCAACTTAATGGGAAAGGTCAATTACAGAGCCATAAGCAAGAAAATATGTGCAAGTTTGAATAACATAAAACTATTAAATGGTCCCTTCATAGAAACATCATTGAATATCTTTTGCTTTTATATTTTGGATGAAACTTGGTAACTGATTTGTCCACACAATTTCCTTGCTCAGGAGGTAAAAAACTCTAGATTTTTACCAAGCTTATGTGCAGCTTGCTCTACAGAATAAAAGGTTGAGAAGATTGGTAAACCAGATCTTTCAAAGACAACAAAAAGGAATGAGTCATTTGCACAAAGAAAGCATAGAAGAGGGAGAATGAAAACAGGTCACAATGCAATCCCAGTCCATTGTCTGTGGAACCGTAAACTGATTTTTCTGCTGGCACTCTAAATATCCACAAACCTATTACTTTTAGCATGTTTAAAAAGATTAAGAATTAACACTGTATTCTTCTCAGAGGAATACTTCTTCTCTTTGTTATTTTCAGATTTTTATTCCTTTCATTTATAAGTATATGTAACACCAGAGTTCAAATTTCAGGCCTTCATCTGCAAGATAGAATTTATCAGTTAACAGCACCTTTTACATATGTATTTCCAGGATCAGGTCCTTCTTAATGGTTATTGATGCTTTCAGTCAACAATACACTTGCAGATAAGAAATTATAAAAGCAATATACAATAAAATTAATGAGTTCATATAAAATTTATATATTCACCTTGACAATTACTGAGATTAATGTTAATGTGAAGCTTCCATATCACTGCATACAACACTATTCTTTATTACATCTTGAGAAATATATTTAAAGTCACTTTGTTAAATATTACATAACAAGAAAATCCTTTTAGCCCTTGTTTGCAATCTACACTTCACTTAGACATCTTAAAAATCACAAAAGCCATCCACAGAGAGGGATTTAAAAATCATTACCTCAGAATACTTGTTTAATAGAAAGTGATGGCTTAAATGCTACAATATGTTCCTTGAATATCTTCACATTAAATGGTAATTGAACAAAAAGCTGCCTGGCCCTCTTCAAGGGCAAGTCCCACAAAGCTGCTCATTATCGTAATTTCCAATTTGGAAGCCAAACTAAATAACAAGAAGTAATTTGCCAAATAGAACTTCCTGCTCTTTTCCCCTCTATTCCTTAAACACCATTCAGGGGCTGAACCAGTCAAACACTTTTAGCTTCAAAACTGCAACTGAAAGAATTTAATTTGTGTCTCTCCATGGTGAACTTGTCAAGAGGCAGCAGTGATGCATACCATATCCCGACACAACGGTTGCCCTTAAATACACAGAGAGATCTCCATGTACTTGCTCTGCCTAAGGTTTGTTTTTTCTCATTTTCTTCTTTTTGATTCCCTTAAAATACAGACACACTCTTTTCCAAAATTTAACACTTCTCATCAATGACTTCTGACATACGGAAAGGTCCCACAAACAAAATTTTTCTTTTGTGTTTGAGAAGCTTTTAGAAAGCAAGAGCCACAGAATGATAAAAAAAAAAACAACACAAGAGTGCTCAGAAAAAACAAGGTTCCATTCAGCCAATGAAAGCCACAGAGCCCAGATCACTCCAGAGATATTTACAGCTTCAAAACCAAGACCTTATATGGATTCTGCTATGTGCTGTCCTGAGAATTCAAATTCTGACAAAAAATAATTACATGTTTTTTTCTTTTCTGAATCTCATCTGAAATGCATACATGCAAGGAGAAGTACAGGTGTACCGATGAATGGTACAGCATAACAGTGATGCTCAGATCTAAGACAAGGACTTAAGAGTACACTATGGTCCTATCACAGAGGGATTCAGCATTCCTGCAAGCCTTTCAAATTGGGATTTTGCCGTTTGTTTTTTTCTGACCCAAGTGGTCAGTGAGCTCACATGCCCTAATTGCAAAGGAGGCAGAAGGAGATAGATGGAAATGGAAAATGCTTTAACAAACTTAAGCTCGAAACTGTCACATATAGTATTTTCTTCTTATAGACAATGCAGAAAAAATACACGAGGACACATACATATGTGGTATGTTTCCTGGTTAAAAAGGTCTATGAGGAATGATAACAAAAATGCAAACCTAAGGCACCCATGCAGCTCTGAGTACACAGATTGTGACTTACACTGATATATCCAAGGCAAGTTTAAATTAGACAGCATGAAGTAACTGATTGCTCAGTGTGGGCAAAAATATTTATATGGGAAGTTTGAACCCAAGCTCTTTGAGTCAAACACTTCAAATTCATCTCAGGTATGCACCTGAGCAAGGTACATGCTTCTTATGCTGAAGTACCAGGAAACTGCTGTTGAGAAGCTTTCTTGGTCCACACAAATTAGAAAAGACAAAGGGAAGAAGTGAGAGAGAATAAACACCTCCATATACTGTTAAACTTAGCATGCCTTAGTAGCCCTACATCTTGACCATTTCAGCATTAGTCTGCTCCAGCATGGGAACCGCTGTTTTCTAGGTACCTGCATCTTGTCTGACCAAGCAGATTTTCTGGTTTTTAACACTGAGCACAAAGTTCAGCACTTTTGCTGCACAGTTCAGTCAACACCTTTCTTCCCTCTTTAACCCTCACAGAGTACGGCAGGCGTGTGGGTAACAAACTACTGCCTAGCAATCATACTTAATGTATAAGTCTTTGCTATATATAATGAAATCTGAAAGAGAGATACTGTGAGCCACTAGGAAAAAGGGTTCGCAATAAAGCACTACAACACTTAAAAAAAAAGAAAAAGGCATCTTTGTCAGTCAAATTCTACATCAAGTCTGCTGGGAAGAGGCAAACCAGGAAAGGAAGAAAAAGCAAAAAAAAAAAAAGCCAAATACGAACAAGATCATTTAACTGGTCTACAAGATGATAAAATATCATGAAATCATATCCATTAAATGATATTCTATATATATTATAAGCTGCAATCTTGTTTATATATGGATTCTGGTGGGAAAGATAAAATATAGCCTCTGGTCATCTCAAACTAGAGACTAATACGAAGAAGTGTGAAAAACAAAGGTTCATTCATAGACCATCAAGATAATATAACTATATACTTCAAGATCAATCTTGCTGTGCGTACTTTGAGAACTAGCTTACCCCAGTGTGGTTCTAATACCAAAAATAATAAAATAAAAATTGTTAGGCTTCTTGAATTTCAGAAGTCCTTGGCAGTTCTCCTCAACTCAGTAATCAACTAATACCTCTTAAAGGTTCTTCTGGGACAACTAAAAATCCCATTTTCTTAGTACTCAAGGAATTATGACCCCGTCTTTAAGAACGGGCAAGACCCAGTAATGAATCTATGAAACAGTACTTTGTTTTGCAAGAAGAAAAATATATGTGCTTGAAGAAACATCTTTGCAACTTTCTAATTTATTTTTACAGCATGCATCAGAAATAATTTAGTGCAAAAATAGAATGATCAGGAGAAATGAAATTAAATGCTAAAAAAAAAATATATATATATATATAACTTCTGTAAGTCTATGCTAAACCTCCAAGCAGCAATCTCTGTAATATGTTAAAGTCACAGACAAATATATAAATGCTTATATTAATATTCACTTGAAGCAATATGCCTTTATGCGGTCTATATTACTATTATCTGGAGATCTCAAAGCACATTATCAACTATGGCAATATCCAAGTTCTATATGACATAGGCATTACTACGCCAATTTTAAGGATAGGTAAAATGATGACACTGATACTGATTTTTCTGTTTCCTTTCTAAAGAAAAGTAATTGAATATGGTCTCATGTTCCAAAAAAAAGTGTTTGCCAAGCAGCATATCAAGGGCAGCAGCAGACAAACTTCCTTAAACCTCATTACTAGATTTGGAAATGCCAAAAAAAGAATGCAGTAACAGCTATTTTCTAAGCTGCATGCTGTTCAGCTTCTTAACAGGTATCATTAATTTCACTTCTAAACCACTTTACTGTCACATAATCCTGCATCTTTCAAAATACTTTGCCATTATGAATATCAGACAGCACTCAAAGCTGCTCATAGCAACTTACTCATCAACTAATTCAGTTTTGAATTCTGTCAGGCTGTAAAATTTTTCTTACCTACGGAAACAGGAAAGTTTCTTAACATCTTCATCTTCCATTCCTACAACATATTTTTTATGGTCAACCATGACTTTGACAAAAAACATACAAATATTTGAAGCCCAAGTCAGTACTCTTCCAGCTCTCTCTACCCAATTGCAAGCATGACAAGAATACTGAAGGCACTATTTTTCTGACTCATGCCTGCAGTTCATTTGGCTGATGTAAATACATAGTAATAATCTGGGCCCACAAGAGGGCTGTGAGACCAATTAAGAGCACATTCAAAATACCGTAGCAATAAAGTTATAAAATTAAACAAACATTAGAACACCATGCTATCAAATGTGAACTGCTTTACATCGCCAAGGGGCAAGGTCATGTATTCTCACAGTCTGCCCTAAACCCTGAGCCAGTCTGTCCCTCATCCCATGCTTGGGCAAAAAGAAGGAATCCAAAGAAGAATGTGGCCACCAATGCACTGCCCTCCCTTTGCTGAACCTCAGAGAAACATCTGTTTGGGTGGTCCATATGCACTGGTCTTCACTTCTGGGGATGGTGCACACCAGGAAAACTCATGAGAGGAAATGGGAGGAAGTAAGTTGCTACAAAACAGCCCTTCATGACTATTGTGCATTCCTGGTATCAAGGCTATTTCTGCAGTATGTTGCATGGAGAAAATTACTTACAAACACAAAGGCTCTGTCACACTAGTACAGTCTTTTAGTTTTTACACAGAATATATAGCCCACTATAATATTTTATTATATCAATTAAAAATGTTCTCTGGAAAACTCATAATATGGTGTATAAACACTAAAAATACATAGCAATACATTTACATATGGAGTAATATTCACTCTTCTCCGTCCTTTACTGTGTCAAATGATTTAGTGGTCCAATTTCTCAAGAACACCTATCAGTCTCACAAAAACCACCATCAGGATTGGCAGTTTATTGGCAGCCTGAGCACGGATACCAATGACTGGCACGAGGAATGAATTGCCCTCGAAGTCCTGGAAAGCATCGCTCTGCAATGAGGCTGAGGCAGATTGGCAGGAGCTGCCTGCATTAAATCTGTTCTGCCAATGAATATTCCTATTCAATAAAAACTATTAAGCAAATACAGAAATACAGCTCTGCTCAAGGAATCACACATGAACAAAGTAAACAGCTGTTGACTTCAGTAAACTTCAGCACATGCGTCCAGGTCCTATCCTATCTAATTTTAATTCAATTTCAGCAAAGCCAAAGGCATGCTATATGATCAGATGGTGGGAGATGTTCTCAGAGGGCACTCACTTTAGTTATATTCATACCTGCTCAGAAAACCGCAGCCTGTTAAATCCCACTGTCTGTCCCACTTTGCACAGCAAAACTAGAACTGCCACTGGCTCCTCATGTTCATGTAGCTCCTACATCTTCATCAATTCAATTTAATACAAAGACAATGGCAAGCTGATGAGATGGGATCTTTGGGATATTTGCTTTAGGAACCACGGAAGGCAGATGTTTTGCTGTTACCACAGCCGTTCAAATATAAATATTGACAGGTACTATATTAGAGCACTCAAGAACAGTCTCTGCAGGTGGTTAATACTGTATTTGGAGAATAGTCTTAACTTAGTAATAAGTCATATTCAGCCCTCATTTTTAAAGCAATTAGGTTATTCAACCTTTAATTAGGAAATATTCTACAAGGTAAGCTATTTTCTTCCATATATGATGCCTTTCTCCATTTGGCATTTAAAAATAATGGTCCATGCTTTGAAGCATGCTTGTTTTATAATATAGAAAATGTTCACTATAAAGCATAATTACCATATATGTAAAACTGACTGCAAAATAATGACTTGTAATTAAGAAATCATTTTAATAATGAGCTTAATGGAAAATTCATTAGCCTCACTGTTTATTTTGGCAATATCCTAGAGATGCTGTTCCACTGGGATAAAGGTTAAATTAGTTGGGACTCCTTGAACTTCATAGACTTCACATTATGCACTGAAGAGCAAAACAAAGAATCCCTCTAGCTTCAGTAATACAGGAATTAGTAATTGTAGCAAATATATAGGAGAGCAGATCAAGTACCACTTAGAAATAATTGACATCCCACTACTGTTACTATTAAAATACTAAAGCAATACTTTTAAACTCTATAATTTAGTCTATAATTTAACTCTTAAATGAAGTGTTTCCATCTCCTGCTGCACTTCCCAGTACTAGAACTGGAAAGCCAATTGTTGGAATTAGAAACATGTAATCACAATAAAAAAACTAAATTACATGACTGCTTCAAAACTCAATACAAATAAAACTGGGTCATTTGTAACTGTTACTTCACCTGAAATATTATTTTTAATGCCCTAACATGTACAAATGTATTTAGCTATTTATCAATAGCTTCTTTCTGCAGAATCTATGCACTGATGGTGCAACTCTATTTATGCTTATTTGGCCTACAAAAAAATGAAAGGCCACCCTGAAAAATGCAACATCCAGAAAGAATTATTTTGAAGCAGAAATGTTTGCATTTGAAGGAATAGTCAACATGCCTCATTAGGGTCTGAAAATTTACACTGCCTCTACTGCTAGAGCAAGCTAAGAACAGGCTTGAAGTACTCCTTCAGCAGTTTGGTAATGCTGCCACTGGATGCGATACTCTGCAATGTCTAGACCTTCACTTCCAAGAGCATATAGCCTGTCTCAGCTACCTGATAACTAGTTCCATTATGAAAAGGCAAGATGCAAGTCTGGCTACCCACCCTCCGATATAGGCTAATGCAGTTATCCTCCATCAATATGAGGAACTCTTCTAGTTGCTTGTTTCATAGGTGGTTCTGATCTAAAACCTATCATTAAGAACTGAATTAACAAAGACTACTGGATACAGCTAAACAAGGAAACAGCCTCAACAGATTTTCATTACCAATGAAAACGGAAAAAATCTAGCACTTGAACAATTTAAACAAGATTGGACATGTACCTAAAGAATGATCCAACCTGAGAAAGAGAGCACACAGGATAAACTTCTGAGACTTTTCTGGTCTTTCCTTCCTACAATCTCCAATCAGAAACTAATACAGTGTAATGACATTTAATAAAAACCTAAGACCACAGTTTACAGTTTTTGATGATGCTGTCAGAGGCAACAGGCTGGGTAATTCACAACAAAAGGCAGTAGTACCTGTAAAATTAAAACCTTTCAGGAAAAATTCAGTGGCGAACTTTTTCACTCAAAGTAAAAAAAAAAAAAATAAATAATAAAACCCCCACAAAAATAAAAGGCGGCGGGGGGGAAGCTAATCAAAATTTACACTACAAAAAGACCCTTGAAGCAATTTCTTATGTTCTGTGTCTACTGGCCTGCTGGCCTGCTTGCCTTTTGGTTTTCTTTCAAAATGTAAGCACTGAGGCATTCTAAAAAGGCAAGGCTGCCTGTACAGCATGTCTGACCTCCACATCTAACCCTTAGCCTACTGGGATAAGCAGCACATTCCATACCCCCATTTATCACTTATTTTAGCTGTCATAAATTACTTTCAGTACTACAAAACAACAGGTTATAACCCAGTAAAAGATTAGAACTCCAGAAAGTTTATTCAGACAAAGGTATCAATTTTAAACACCCTACCACTCCTCCAGATCTGCTCATTATAAGAGCTGGTTTCAACAGCTGTAATTCGTAAGTGAGGTGGCTTTATTGTAGAGAAAAGCAAAGCAGCATTTGGTAGCAAATTTTGATCCTATGTGAACAGTGCCATAAGGGTTAACAGAATATGTCTAAACAATGCATTTTATTGACCCTGTTTGCTCTTCTGGACCCAGCTATTTCATGCTGTTACTCTAGTTTTATTAACATATTCTTAAGTACTGAAAGACTGTATGTAGAAATTCCAGGTTTAAATTCTACTCTCGGCTCTCCTTTTCCACACCAAGAGTAACACCATCAGTTTTACTTTAAGTGATCCTGAAACTCATAATAATTAAGAGTGCTAATTCTAGATCTATTCACCTAAGATACATTAGTCTAATGCTTTACAGTGTACCATTAGTTTTGTTCATATTACCCTGAAGCAATTATGCTTTAGAATGGCAGTATAATAGTAATAGGGGTAAAATAGAAAAAAAAGTACAAGTATTCTTCTACCATATGAGATCAAATTAAAGCATTTGCAAATTTCAAGGAACTATCCACTTGCCACCCCTTCTGTTCTGTTTCATTTTCACACACACCCACCCCCAATTTTATAAAAAAAAAAAAAAACCAACACAACAAACAAACAAAAAAATACCCAAAAAGTATATTTTATATCATCTCACCAAATGGACAAACACACCCTTCTATTTAAGGTAAGAAAACAGTGCATAGGAAAGTAAACACAAGCATGTCTAGCAGATGCACTTTCAGAGTAAGAAATTTTACAGGGGTTACATTTAAAAGGAATTAGAAGTGCATAAAAGGAAGCATTTAGACATTGCTGTTTAACTCACTCGTTAACCTAGTGTGTAGTGTGTAGGTGTCAACTGAAACAGAAAGATAAAGAAACTTTCTGAAGGGGTTTGTTTGTTCCAGATAAAAGCAAAGACCTTTAAAGACCCAGCTTTTCAAGTGGGCTTCCTAGGACTAAAACATGGATAAAACTTATCTTCATTTCTACTGACTCTTCACCTCTCACACTACTCCTTCCACTCTCTTTCCTCCAAGGGAACACCAAAAACTCTAGCAAACAGAAGCATAACCTGCAAATATTTAATGCAAATTTTATTCAGCAAGGCATCTTCATGCATCTGCGATCCATCTCCAAGCACCTTGAAGTTGTACTTTACCACATTCATATGCTAATGTCAAGTATCACAGGTTCACAGATAGCTCTAGGCATAAATGCAATTTTCTGAAATAGCATCTTTGCCAGCAATGCCACACCAATTATCATGATATACAGTTGCATTAAGTTGGCCTACAAAAGACAAGACAGAATTTTGCAGTTTCCATACAACTGTAGGCTCCATATTGTAAACAAGTAAAAGACAAAAAGTGTATCAAATTCGTTATACTCTCTTTTACCCAGGTCCTGATTGACAAGGAAAAACTGTTCAAATGAGAGAAATTTGATACGATATTACCAAAACACTCTACATCCATAGCTCTTGAAGCAAGAGCTGATTCACATTACACTGCAGACACAGTGAGAAGTATGTTTGAGAAGTTAGTATAATCATTCCTTGCCTTAACATTTTATCCCCCTAAAATATAAGTTTTTTTCCATGGGGTCTGAGACTATATGTAGGTAATTCTGCATCAGTAGCTCTTGTTTAGCAACACTTCAAGAGAACAATAGAACCCTGCCTACACCACCTCCTGTATTTACACCAATAACATACAAACTGCCGATAAAATATGCAGAACGCCTCTTTTAAGACACGTTGGCCTTGTTAGACAAACAAATTATTTAAGCATTCTCAAATGGTGCAGTGAAAAGACTAGGTTTAAAAAAAAACAATTTATTATATCATAATCTTAGGTAACCATTGAAATTCTGCTGAACTCTGATGAATCTTACAGATTACATTATTTTCTTTTTCCAACCTTTTCTGATCTAATTATAGGAAATAGTTTTCTGTAGGAGTAGCATACACTGCAATATTATTCAAAGAAGTAAACCTTCTGTCAATTCCCATATAAATCATGAATCTGTAATGCTCAGATGTGTTCTTAAGTGTTGACCAGCATCTTTTTCTCCAGAAGCTGCTCTACCAGAATGTCAACAATCCGGGGGGG
Source organism: Psittacula echo (assembly GCF_963264785.1). NCBI lineage: Eukaryota > Metazoa > Chordata > Aves > Psittaciformes > Psittacidae > Psittacula > Psittacula echo. Next base: position 57,267,849 of record NC_137735.1, read on the forward strand.
TTTTATTCCAAAGTTCAAAGCTCTGTACTATGGCAGATTTTTGTTTTCAGTAAAGCTGAAACAGCCCTTCAATATTATACCTCTGGCTGGCACAAGATGAATATCCAGACACAATTTTCTGTTTTGTGGAGAAAAGTATCAGTTTAATCAGTCAGTGAACATAAATTACAATAGATCATACGTTCCACAGTCTTACCTAAAATGCTGGTATTTCTCTAGCTTTTTATTCTTGAATATCACCAGTAAATCCCCAATGTGACCAACTATGACAATCATATATATTTCACTTCACAGGCTGTTATTCTATGTACCAAGTTATGAAATTATGATTGTGCAACTTCTTATATTAACATTCATTTCTGCTGACTTAAAGGTACAGAATCTAGTGGCTATGGTGGGAAAGAGTAGCCCTAGATTGCTGACAAAAAAAAGTTCCACTGGCATAACAATGAGCAATCCTACTTATTGTACTGCAAACATTAGACAAGTCCTCCAACACCCCATGTGAAAGGAAATGTGTTACCTAGAACCTATCACCAGAGTGATACCATAAGGGTCAACACAACTATCTGTTAGCCTGTGTCTCTTAGTTCTTGTGGTCAGCAGTTCTGGTTCTTGTCTTTGGGCACTAGGGTCATTCCACACAGCAGGAAAAGAATATCCACTGTCAGGGGTGCAACTTCAGCGTCCTCCTCTGTGCCCTGCTGAGCAGCTTCATAATAAAGAGGGGAAGACAACAGCACTGAGCACTGCTCTACTGCACAGGCTTAGTGCTCATTTATTTCCCTTTTGGCATTTAAAGGGTGCTTTAAACAGACAGGAAAAACATCATACTGTTCCTGGTGCCCTAATCAGTGAGGATGACTGACTTTTCTGACTATATTTGTGTGCCCTCACACTGTCTCTTTCCCGCATGTTCTACTTTCAGTATATCCAAAGAAAGCTGAGTCTTTTCCTCCTCTCTGAAGCTCCAGTCTTGATAACAAGTAGGCGTTTGGGTTTTATTCCATTTTTAAGTGGGATATAAAGCAGAGCTGCATGCAACACTACGGAAGATCTAAGCAATGACTCTTCTTTTTCTTACAGTTGCCAAGGAATCAAAAGAAGCAGCTGCAAGTGAAAAGGAGAGAAGAAACTATGGAGTATGCAGTAGACCATCAGTAACCCAAATAAGCAAAATCTGAGAGCAAATTAAAGAATAAGCATTAGAATTGATTACTTATTATTTCAGTAACTATAAATTAACAATCTAATGTTATTACAGTTAGATATTACTATAGAAGGTTGTCACCTCTGCAATTTGATTTTAAGGGTACAAGAGCTATACAAGATATCCTAGAAGGCAGACAAAAATGTAAGTGAAATCAATGTCACTGGGGCACCTTCACACGAACAAGGCAATTCACAGTTCAAATTTAAGTGAAAATTATCAGGCTAAACCAGAAAAGTAACAATTTTTGCAGTATAAATCTTGATGAGTAGTTGTCAGATCCTGTTACTCTTTTAGTTTCACTTACTGGTGGAAGTCAGAAATTAATGTGATTTTATTTCAGGTTGATGGGTAGAAAGTGGGATGAATATAAATCTCAGTTTCTTCTTTGTAAAAAAGGCAGAGCAGTGTAGCCTGCATCAAGTGCCTCTGACATCAGAAGCAAAAAACTATTCATCTTAAAGGAAGGAACATCAGGCTCATTGCTAATCAATTCCTTTTACAGAGATGTAAGCAGACTTTGCACCAAGGGTCCTGGATGTGTTTAATCATAGGAATGAAAATGTGGCAGAAGTAAAAGTACGTATCTGTGATGATGCTCTTGCTCTTACGTATTTTGATACAAATCCACAAAGTCAGTAGAGTTGGGGTGAGAAAGAAAACGTCTGTCAGAACACAAAACTAAAAAGACAGAATACTCTTTAGCAATTTGAAGAAATCTTAAAGATTCCAAACTAGTTGGTTTGTTTTAATCCAGGGGCTTAAAATGCTCCTTAAACCACTTCTCAAACCAAAAGGTGTCCTTGTTTCTTTTTAAAGGTTGCAGAGAATGTAATATAGCTCCTCTTGAGAGACAACAAAAATAGAACACACATTCATATAGTCTGCTTGGACCAGAACCATTAACAAAGGTGACACTTCAAAAACATGTACAATTATCTCTTTACATATTAAACTCATATGTTCAGCTGACAGGACGTCATGCATTATGGGAGGCTTTTTTATTGTGATGTTTGTGACATGGTGTTCATCCATATTATCAACAAACCTGTGAAACCCAAGCTTTACTACTCCAGCTGCCTTTTACATGCACAGCACGAGTGGTCATTGGCACAAGAAAGTATTGAGCTGGCACCCGGCACACAGCCATATAGCCAACACTGACATACACCGAGTTTAAATAGTGCCATACCATTCCCATCACTGCAGCGCCAGTATCAAAGGCATGGACATAACTGAAATGCCATAGTCTATGTCTCTAAAGCTTCTGCATACCTCTATATAAAATTACAGTTATGTTGACAAGCCACCTGTTAGGCTGAAGAAAAACTGTGTAACATTGTGCCCTTGTGAGGCCACCTTTTACTGCATGTCCTCATGACATTTTTCCTCTTCCCCAGCACACCAGCCCTGGTGTTTGAATCACCATAGCTGAGTGTTTGGGGCTGGGCAGAGTCAGGCAATGCCTGCTGGAACCCTGCAATGGCCCTGGCTTGAAATGCACGCTGCCTTGCTCAGCTGGGGCACACTCCCTGGTAACCTGCAGGTCCTGTCACCACTCCAAGCACAACCACGTGCTCTCCCAGAAGCACCAAATCTCAGTTTTGCTGAAATGGGACAAAATAATGGGGGCTGAAAGAAAAGAGGTTCCTTACTGTAATAGTGGCTCTATGGGAAAAGAAGCTTCTCATAAAATTCACAGGCCATGGAGGATGGGGTGTGGGGATGGCTAAGACAAAACTGTTTAATGATCCGTGTCTATGACTAAGGGGTTTGATTTTTAATTTTTCAGATTCTTACGTGTCAAAGCCTCTCTCGTTGATAGGCAGGGTGTATAGCTGTTGAAAATACTGGGGTTTAATGTTCTAGAATTGCTTTTCAGTATATTCAAATACCACTGTAGCATTGCTCTCATAGAAGACTGGGGTTCCAAAAAGTGGTCTGGGAAACAATTATCAGATGATAACTGCAACACAGGAGACAATTTCCAGGAAACTCCTTGATTTAGTTCACTGGCATTTTAAAAGTTTAATAGCAATGTTGTAGAGCATAAAAAAATCCATATATTGATAACATGAGCTTTAGATACTTAGATTAGTCATCTTATTGTCTCCTTTTTACAAAGGTAATTCAGAGTTTCTGTCAGCCACCTTGGACACCATATCAAGTGTTCTTGCTCCCCTTATTTGCAGTTTAATAAGGGAATATAAGAATAATAAACTTTTTCATTTTGTACACAAACAAACTTCAGTGCCAGTTTGGAGAAATCCTTTGTAAGTGCTGCAGGGCAGTTTAATTCTACAGCAACCCAGGTTTTTGCTCCCATACAAAGACTGCCAGCTAAGCTAACCATTGTAGTAGTAGCTTTTTTGCAGTATGAACACCTGTTCACTACAAACTGAAGTAAGACAGGCTACTCATTTCACATAAACCACCAGCTGTTAGATGGTACCAGGATTCAGTGACTACTGACCTGGGATAGATTTGAACTGGTGACCCAAGAGTGGAAGACTGTATATCCAATTACGAATCCACATTTTAAAGAAATTAACTTGCACTTTTTAATTACATTTTAATCTCAAATATCTCTGTTTTAACAAATGGCTCTCATTTCAACGAAATGTGGGCATACCTAGGAACTTTGCTCTTTTTAAATAGTGGATTTAATCTTACACACACTTGATTGCATTATAGTGTAAGAGGGTGTTTGTAAATAGCTGTTACCTTGACTTCCTAGCTGTCTCTCAGTGCACATGTAATAAGAACATAAAAGTCTTACAAAGTCTGTGCCTAGAACAGAATGAGGTTTACAATTTCCTTGCAGTATATGAACTGCATGACAGAAGAATGTATTCAAGCACAACTGAGGTGTGTTCAGCAAATCCAAGCAGTTAGAGGACATGGTATCTGATAATAAGTATTAGCAGATGGCTGCTATTAAATATGCAGAACCAAAAAAGACTACTACTCTAAAGAGGTAGGAATAAGTTGACCTGGAGAGCAGAGAAACAGCTTGAGAGACACAACAGAGATGGCAGGATGGTAACATTTAAGTCCTGGAATGCTAGTACTGTTCTTACTGGTTTTGTGGTAAAAGAAACACTGTGTAAGATGCCTGCGTTTAGTGGAGAGGGAGGGAAAGAGGAAAAGTTTGGCTATCTTTTGGATATACTTGGATTTATCTTGGATTTATCTTTTGTGCAACCTAGACATAACCTAAGCCTTATGCAAAATATTATGGTTGCACTTTAACTTTGGTAATTCCACGGATAGAACAAAAGTGAATACAGGAGACTTCAAGTCTGAGTCCCTAAGAACATAGAAGTGAAAACATTTTTGTGAACACAGAACTTTTTCAGGAATAGGGAAACTATAGACAGAATTCTTAGACTGTAGTATTACAGGTTTACTGAACTTAGGGTCTTCGCAAGTAAAATGTTTCTGAATAGATTCAAGTGTTCCACCTTGCAAGGGTGGAAGGACCATTCAATGCAATCTTCTTTGAATTCTAGGGGAAGACAAAAACTTGATGCAGTGCTTTTTAACCACTAGAGCATTCAAAATCATGATGTACAATGTGGCAACATTGTGTCATTGGTATTATGATGACGTTACAAGTGGGAAACTTCTGAACAGACAGGGCATTAAAGCACTACAGAAGCTCACTGACAGAATGTAGTCAGGTAGGCCTGAGGACGGTCTACAAGAGAAACAGCATCAGAAGAGAAACTGTAAGCAGTAGACCGTTATGAGAGAAAGCTATAAAACTAAAGATCACAAAATAAAGCCCAACGAAAGAAAACAACCAAACATGGACCTTCCACATTCAGAAATCAGCTCGTGCACCCTAGTGTTTGAGGAATAGCCAGATTCAGTTGTTATGAAAGTTTCTTTCATATGCTACTTAATGCACAACATATTATGCACAGAAAAATATGTAGTAGTCATTGAATTAGGATATTTTGGGGATGTAAAAGTACTACCAGAGCGAGTTCATGGCTTCTTGTGGAAAACAAAAATATCAGCAACTTGGATCTAAGCAGATTCAGAATTCTGATTTAGATACACCTGCAAAAGGAAATTCTGGGATTGCTCAGGGAGAAAGTTTTCAGTTCATCGTTAATGGCAAAGCAATGAATTAGTGTGTGAAAAAAATGAAAGCTCTTCCCCCTTGATTCTTTAAACATCCTTTTACATTTACAGCATCCCGTGAATGTTGATAACTGCCCTTAATCACAAGATTTATACTTGGATTAAAAAGAAATTCCCAATATTGATCTGTATTCTGTCTCACTTGAACAGAACTCCAAAGCCTGCTCTGTATCTTGAGTCAGATATAATGGAAGAAACTTGTGTATTCGTTGTGCAAAATCATTAGCTTTTCTGTAAAGCACAGATTAAAAATTGTTAGAGATTGGATCTAGCCTATCTGCATAAAACTTTCATCACAAGTCTATGCACCAATCACTTTCACACACTCATTACACTGTCCTTCTGACTTGCGAAGGCTTCACTGGAGTAAAAATAGTACCAACTTGTTCTTGTCAGAGCCGCAAACAGATGTGAAGTGAAAGCCAGTCAGGTCACCTAATAAACTCACTGATTTATATGAGTATCTTTAAATGGTTGTATCAGAAAGTAGAGGTAGACAATAATTCAAAAACAAGTTGCAAGGTTATTTAAAACATTAGAATATGCCAAATGATTCAAAAGCACATAAACATATATAGACACAAATTTACAAATGTGCACATGCATCTTGGAAAATCTGGTTTTATGCTCCAAAGCACCCAATGTTACACATTGTCTGCAGCCTATGTTCCTGCAAAATTGATTTTCTCCTTGCAGAGCCTGGCAACTAAACTACAGAAAAAAAAGGCTTTGTAAGTTTCTCAAGGTAATGAAATGCAGCTCCTTTCCGAAAGGAAAATTCACATTTGAAATAACAACTTGCATCATGCTGAGGCAATCCACAGGTGACAAGATACTGTATTAGCTGCCCAATGAGTATAAGTTAAACTGCAATTCAATCTTAACTATCAGCCAACTGCTGTAAAGGGAATAAAAGGACAAGCCACATAGAAATGAAATTGCACGCAACAGTGGAGTTGCAGAACCAGAATCAGCAGTATATGGTGCACCAGCCCTGAGCACATGCAGCTATCGCTCACTCCAGGTCTTAAGGGAGCCATGTCTGGGACTGGCCATGCAAATAGGAGACTGGCAGTTGGTGGCAGAGTTTGTGCTGTCCACCATGGGTTGACAGCACTTCTACTTATATGTTTAACAATTCTCTCTTCCTCTACATGGCCAGCACAGCTTACTTTACACAGGGCAGTAAGATACAGTTTTACAACACATTTCTAACACTGCTGCTGCGAGCTCCCACATTACTTCGCTCAGGATTTGACCCGACAAACTATAAATATTTATTAGAAAGTTCCATACCGAGAACATGATGATAGGCATGCATATGATACAGGAAATTAGAGATCATCTAATCAACCTTGGGAAGATGACTCAAAATCTTGAGCTTCTTTTTCCTCCCACCATATGTTTCTATCAGTCAGGAGCTTAAACAAAAAAACCATGAAGTTAGGCACCTCGAATACAAGTTCATAAACAAAGAGTATTTGATATTTTTTTCTTTAAAAACATCAATACTGTATGACTAATATCCTCTTTTAATATCTATTATTGAAATCAAACATTGGAATAAAGCTATTAAGATGAATGCACCACATTTGATTATATATATACACTTATACATAGATATGTATGCATATGTAAAACTATTGTTAATTGCATGATGCAGAAAAGTTTTTAAATTATTATATTTAAATTTTTAGGGGGTCAGAGTCTCAAAACAAACTAAAACCCAAAACTGTATGCAATACGAATTGTTATGGGAATTTTCTCTCTGTACCATATTTGTACCGAATGCAAAGCAACTGCCAAACAATAGGTCATTTAGAAAACTCTAGGTTCATTCACATGACAGTGAAACTCATTTAGCTTACACTGTTGTTTCAGCTTTTAACTGCAGGCCCAGCCACCACCTGTATGTTCCTATGAGTCTGAGCCTTACTCATCAGTACAAGCTTGCCATGTTTCCCATAATCAGGAGAGTGGCCGTTTGTTAAACCCAATGTCAACTTACACACTGGCCAGTAGTCAAGCAAGAGGAGACATGTGACCTTCCCATTGACCTGAATGACTATGTGATGACCTTTGTGGTCCAGCCTGCAAAGGGAAGGGAGCACTTTAAAATGGTCATTATGATTAATGTTTTTCCCAGAGTAGGCCAAAGGAGTAATTGCTCAAACAAAAAACCCTCAGGCCCCAAATAGTTAGCTTTATTACCTGCAGGTATTGGATATCTTTCCAACTGCTAATCTTCTTTGCTTTAGCTGGGAATTACATAGAATCTTTTTTGATTAGTATCGTAGGAATTCGAATTAAGCTTCTTGGAATAAAAGTGTACCTAATTAAAATACATTCCACATGCAAAGCAAAGATGTCTTTCATAACTCTCTGATACACTGAACTTCAGTCCCAGCTAGTGAGCTTTGCTTGTAGCATCGCAGTATCGCTTGCAAAATCTTGATTTCCAAGGAAGATGTTTCAGAAGAAGAGGTAATTAACAAGATGAAATTTTTAGAAGATTAGGCATGCTTTTTCAAGTTCTTCTTGAGTGAGACAATTGTCTCTTACTGTTTTGAGCATATTAGCAATCTGCTCTGTCAGCCCAAAAACATTTGCCATGCCAAAAATTGAACAATCCAGCATTATGAATTACCAACTTCTAACACAAAGCAGGCAAAGTTACATATATTGTTGCTCCCAAGTTCACAACACAAAGGAGCTATCAGTAACTTCTTGACAGGGCATTGCTAATATTACCATTAAGTGAAATGTTGGCAAGATCACCCTGTTTGCTTTTGTAACCTCTCTAATCTGCAAAGGGATGGCAAACTTAAGAGGTAAAGCCCTGAATATCCTAGTAAAGCACTGACTTTTCCTAACCACCAAAAGTTAACACATAATCATCAGATAACTGTGAAATTAACTGCAGAATTCATGTTGTGTGTTGGTGAAAAGAAGGTCACTCAGTTCTGAGACTAGAAATTTCTGGCACTAAATTTGTATGGGGGGCTGTACTTCACATCTGCTATATTTCAGTGCAACTGGCTTCAGAATCAGACATGATAAATCTGTTGCGATTCCAGAAGTACTAGGCAGCAAATTAGCTAAGCAGCCTACAAAAGTAAAGTTTAACTGACCACTAGGACCTGGTTGGAACAAAGGTTGAAAATTATAAATACTACATAAAATAATTTATTCATTGTCTTTTTTAGTTTTATTTAATCTTGAATTGTAGTTACAGGCAATGTAAGGAGATATATCTTTCAGTAACAAGATATACAGTCCTCTAACTAAAGCAATAAACAACAAAAGCAGTCCTTGTATGTACTTACTTGGAAAATGGCATTTTGAAATCTAAACCCTTGAAATGCTAATGCAATTGTAATGTTTTATGCATAATCACAAAAACTGAGCATGAAAATATTAAATGCAAATGTTTACTTGCTCTTATATGCATGTAAAAATTGCCATTTCTTTATTTTCAGAAAGATTATTCACTATGTGATCCCCCCCCCCACCAATTTTTTATCTCTGGACTATCTACAGAAAATCTTTGCTTAAAAGGCTCCCTTTCAAAATTGCTGCCCTTATCAACTGCTTTCTCTTCTCTGCCTCGTCAACCTTTATAAAAGTTTAAACTCTGACATTTTCTACTTCTTTTCTGCATCTGTAGTTCTAAACCCATCTATGTGAATTGGTTCATATACTAAATTAAAACTGCTCTATAAAAACTGGCTTCAGAGTGAAAAAGAATGTCAGAATTGGTTTTAACTGCTATGAGTCATTACTGAGTACTAGTCTCTCAATCACCTGGTTTCTTTTTTTTGGTGGATTGAGTTCCTATTCCCTGTTCCAAAGTGCTGACAGCTTTTAAAATTCTTTCCTCCACAAAAAGGCCACAGCAGGAGGACTAGGAAGTAGTAGAAAACATGTCTTACTCTGCTTTCCCTAGCGCCATAAACTAGTCTTCATTTTTCTTAAAACATTGAATTATATGATGTTTCATTCCTCTTTCCCCTCTGACATTTCCAGGTGAAGCATCTATTGCTCATTTTGTGTATCAAGTTAGATCAATATGGCGACATATACATTTAAATCTTACTGTGAGGGGTGAACACTGGCAGAATATGGCTATAAATCTGTACTTCCCTGTATTACACCCTTCCATCCCATCCCCCACCAAGTTTTAGGTATAAAGCATTCAAAGAACTGTGGACATGAAGACACTGTTATGAGTTTGCAACCATCTAAGCTGGTATCTGGCTGAAAGCACCCTCCTGCTTCCCAGATTCTTACTTTTACAATAACAGAAACAACATCTCAAATGGAACCTCTCTAAGTTCTTAGTTACTTTCATCCTCTTAAGAGGGTTTTCAGTCACGTCCACCTAAGCTTTTACAGCTCTGTAAGTCCATATAAACCTTAAGAAAGACACATTCATTTAATGCCACTAGTGCCACTTAACATCATTCTCTCCTTATGCACACTCACCATCATTCCCTTCCAATAACTGAGATCCCATTTTTAATTCTGCATATAATTTTTTCAAACTCACTTCCATAAGACAGAATAAGGCTGAATGTGTTGTGCCTTCAGTGTTCCCATGATCTGGAGCCAACACAATATCTAGTTCTATGTTCATACAGTCATTTGACATGTTCTTTTCACTTAAAATTACATTAAAAAATATTTAAAATATTTAAAAATATTTTCTTGCTAAATTCCAGAAAACATGAGACTACTTCTATTATTATAACAATCAGTATGCAATGTAGTCCTTTCAATGATGTAAATGGGCAATCCAAAGCTCTTATCAGAAAATAAGCCTCTTCAAATTAAAAATAAAGCCTAAGTAATATAAAGCTTTATTGCAGACTAGGCTCAGTCATACTTCTTGAATGGTTTCAATCCATCTACTAGTGATATGCTTTAAATGTCTGCTGTGCGTAACACCCATTCATTCACATTGGCAAGGGATTCATTTGAGAAAATACATTGGTACCATTTCAATATCCTTCAGTAGGCAGACATTGTTGACAGCATTTCGTGGGAAACTTTACTTGCTCAGTGACAGAGATGTGCACTGCTCAATCATAAGCTTTATCACTCCATTCAAATTCAGCATACGTTTATAAACAGACAGAAGTCATACTGGCTGGGCACACAAAATCCAGCTGTGGAGCAAGATTTTAAAAGCCTCTGAATTTGCCATAACTGTTGTTATAGTCCCAATTTTTACGTTTTCACTAGAAATACTAGACATAAACAATACGTCTCATAGCACTTTCAGAATTCAATATATTATTGAAGAGCCAAAGTCGTATTTAAGTTATTTTACTACTTCTATTACAGATATATTTTGTCTATGAAAAGAACATGCAAGTAGAATAGGAGAAAAAAGACTTTCGCTTCCTTCCTGTTTCCTATTCCTCTTCAAAGCCCTGGAGATTATGTTCCTTAATTGGTTTCAGCCTGCTATATTCATGTTTTCAAATCACAGTGCACTGCGGTTAAATTCAAATCTGGGTGAAACAGTGATGAAATACAAGATCTGAAAGCACTAGATTATTTACTCTCCTTTATTCTTATTTTGTAGGGGTGTGGGTAGAAAAATTACGCAAATACAACAAAAGATGACTTTTTATTAAAAAAGCAAAGTTTAACAAAAAGAACGTAACAGGGTTGAAGCTTATACTATGTGCTTTCTAGGACATCAACCATCTTCTTGTCCTGTGTTCACACCATGCCTGGCAAAGTGCTGCTAGCCTATGACTAGAGTTTCTAAGGACTTCTAAAATACAAAAATAAAATTTATCAGGATTATTATTGATAACCCACAACCAACTGGATGGTGACTTTTTAACACTTTGAGATACAACACTGTGTATCTGAATGCCAAAGAATAGCTAATGCATATTCCTGAATGCAGTGCCACCTCAGCCTGGACAGAAGAGTTATTAAATTTGACCATAATTCTTGATTAAAACATACTACAGAAACATGTATGTATTCATAAATTGATGCAGAAGGGAGGTGAAAAAAAGAATCAAAGAGACTGAAATTATTTCTTGGGAATGACTGTTGGCACAATTTTAAAATACACTCTATTTATATTAAGCTCCAAGCTGTGCTAAAGGGTTTCAGTAGCATATATTTTATTCCCTGTTGGTAACAAATGTGTTTCACTTGGCACCACTGCTATATCAATTGCCACAGCCTCCATCCATCCATCACTAGCTAATTTTCAAAACCTGAAAGATTTTCTTTTAAATACAGCTGTAACTCATTAGCTTCTTTTTGCCGGTCTAGTTGCAATGCACTTCTTCAGTTCCTTCGTAACTCATTAGCTTCTTTTTGCCAGTCTAGTTGCAATGCACTTCTTCAGTTCCTTCCCACACATATACACCTTTCTCACTGAATATCAACATCTTCACGCCTTCAGTTTGACTCTAAAATCAGTAAAATTAGAGTGTCAGAGTAATACTTATCCTTTCTGTTCCTGGCTCTCAAATGATTAAGCTCTATTTTACCAGTATGTTTGTCCTCTTGAATTTATTTGGGTTGTGTGTACCACAGCAGGGACAGAAGTGGCTATCTAATCAAAGCAGAAATTGGAGGGAAAATTGGTACAGTCATCTTTTCCATCAAGCAATCCCTTCTCACCATACATTTAACAACAGACTGCACAGATTTATTGTTAGCTCACCACTCGGACCTTGGAATTGCCAACCTTATGTTGAATACGAAGTACATACTGTCTACTATCTACAAGGAAGCCCATCTAGGCAGAGGCAAACATCAAAGACTCAATTTACTGAACGTGTTCTACCTCTGTGGGAAAAACTTTTAAGTCTAAATTAATACTGAAAACATGGACCATAAAGTCCTAGCCACACAGATACTATCCTAGTAGAATACTGCTTTCAGCCACAGCCACATTTCATGGATAAAGTCCAAACTAACTGCTTCTGCAGGATTACACAAAAAGCAATGTTTTATCTTCCTGACATATCTGCCACCACCGCAGAAGGGGATGGTTACAAACTTAGCTTCTTTAGATGTCTACTGTTCACAGACCATAAATTGTTCAGCATTTGAATCAGTACAGAAAGACCAAGACTCTTGAGACCTGAAGAATCTTTAGTCCAGAGGTATAAGTGTAGACTACTTTGCCCTTTCTTGAATTAATTTAGAAATTATAGCCAGACACAAGAAAGAGTCTCATTACAATTTTTACAGTTCCCACAAAATATCTGCAAAATGCTGGGAGCTTTTGTAACGTCTATGGCACATATAATGCCATAACATTATATAAAGGCTTAAAGAGCACTCATCTAAAACTGCAAATATGATTCACCCACTGTGAATTAACCACCACAAATTATATACCATCAAATAATCTCTGAAGCTCTTGTTAATAAAGATTTTAAGTCTACCACCATACAATTCTTTCCATTCTCTTTTTCCATGGAGACATAGAAAAACTGTATAGATGTAGACAGAGGACATGCAGGGTTATAGTGTGATGTGGCTCAGGAAAGCTGCCTGAGATCAAACTATGTTGTAACCTCTTAGTTTATTGATACAAAGAAGCAAGAATGAGCACTGGAATGTTCAGCATTTCCACTAATGCATCACAGTTAACAATACAACATCTATGATATTTCTTGAGGATATTCAATCACTTAATGCATTTGACAGAATATTAATTATTCATCCCACATTTTCCATTTTCTTATGCTGTTCTTAGTTATAAACTTTTTGGATATCTTACACTTGTCCATTAAGCAGCTGTTAATCTTCTCTGCATCGTATATTTGCCAACTAACACTAAATCACCATGTTGAACATGCATTTACAGCATGTTCCTTTTACTTCAGAGTAAAATTTTCAACATCTAAATTGTTTTTGCACTTGTTTGATTTACCTGCTGGCATCAGAAGCTGACAATATACATCTGTAACATGTTCAGTGAATAGACACTTCACCTTCCCTGGAAACTGCCTGGTGCTGCAAGAGCCACTTTCCAAGAGGGTGTTTTCGGAGGAGGGTGCGTTGGGTCATTTTAATTGTTTCTACTCTTGATGGACCATACAACATCAGGACTTCATAGCACATTTGCTTCTCATTATCACCAGCTATTCTTAGTATTTTTTGCATGCTTCTCCCAAAAGAACCCCCTCTTACAAGTTTCCCATCTTACATCTCCAAACAGCCTGAAACTCCTATGTTTTAGGATTCTTCCCTTTAACTATAACTTTATTTTAGGATTCTCTCAATTGCCCCAAGTCAAGATGGATGAGCTCATATTCTCTCAGACTGCTCCGTGATTCTCTTGGATATATTCCTATTCAGGAACAGAAACTTAGAACACAGAATCATCGCTAAATTTAACTTACCACTACATATTATTATTTAATCTTGTTCATATTAATGTGTTAAAGATAAAACACATATACAGGCACACATGTACCTGAAGCCACAAATGGTAAACATATAAGACTAAGCAGTAGTTTAACTCCACTGCTGAATAGTGAAAGATACAGATTTGATTACCTCATTTAATACCAACTTGTTTTATCCTGAAGTAAAACCAAATGTGTTTATATTTTAAAGTCAAGACCGAGAAAAATATGTGTCATAGAACTGAGACAACAGTTCATAATTTTCCAGAGAAAAAATGAAGGGAGGAGGAAATTAGGTAAGCATTCTTTCATATATTTCCTGATGTTATTTTCATTATGGAGAAGTAAAATTGCATTTACTCCCCTGACAGCAAAGGTCAAATAATCTGATAAAATGCAGTTAATGCACTGAGAATGATTGATGTATAAATGAAAAAGTCATGTTATTTTATGTAGCAAAACGCGTTCTCTATTCTTTCCGTATTCCTAATATATTTATGCTTAATATAACAAAGGGGCCTACAACGAAACTAAAGGTCAGAAGAGCCTTCTGAATTACGTACTCACATATCCATTAAAGATTTAGCCATCCACGATATTTTCATAATGGTAGCATACCTCTTGTTATGTATTTGAAGTACTTAGTTCAACCACAATATTGATTTTTCGCCTAATCCTTGTTCTGCGTAGGTTCTCACATACCTATTTTATAGATTTCATGCTTCTTTGAAAACAGCAGCAGTAGATATTAGCAGCAACCATACGTACAATAAGACAAATACACCCATTGAACTTGCTAACATCTTACAGAACCTGATTTAAATCTCCCTGGAATCAATCCTGAGCATGGCTTTTTAGCCCTCAGGAGCCAGAGAACTGGTCACTCATCATTAGAGCTATGCGTGTGCTATCAGGTCTCTTCAATATTCATATATGTCAAAAAAGCATACAATTCATTTAGTGTTCAGCAGTTATGCTTTTCTCCTATGAAAGCATTTTATGTAGTTGCAGAACAGCTGTCTGTGTTTACTGCACATGAAGTTACTGAGGTGTTCTAGAAAAACACTAAAAAATGCTCTCCTGAAACACATCAAGATCACTACTCACTATTTGAACAGCTGTATTCTGCCCTGACCTAGTGATTCTGCTTCTAGTGATTCTGCTTCTAGACCTTAGAAGTAGGACAAAAAGCTAGATGATAAAAAGCCCAAGGCCGTATGAGATTTTTTCTGAAGTTCTTTTCTTGTTCATCTGCCAGCATTTAATTTTATGGCAACAGAGCTGTAATAGGTGATCATTTGCTCAGGAGTTCTGTATAAAAATCACTACGAGACAGGCAGACATAAGTTAGATATTTAACAGTGCCATGTAACACGAATCTATGGCTTTAAGTATGTGCACCAACCATAATATTAAGCTGGACTGGCTGAACCAGTATTGATGCTATCCTATTTATGAGTATTGTCTTTCAGGATAGCAATAGTTTACTACTTTCAAATCCAGTCATGATCAGAAATACCACATTTTATAGAGTGAACACCTAATACAAGTTTTCTGCTAGCTTTTTTGCTTTGAATTTTTCTCTTCCTATTAAAAACCCACTTTGGTTTGGCAGCTCAGATTTGAGGTTACCTCAGACTGCCAAATCACTGTTGCAGAATTTTATTCTTTTCAACTTAGGAAGATTGCCATTTGAAATACTTTCTAGCAGCCACTTGCAGTGTCTGAGAAGTGATGACTATTCTCTATTCCGGATACAGCAAAAGCAGCACCTGGGCTATACCAGATATAAAGAAAAATATGTAACTACCAAGTTAGATGTTTTGTTGGTACTGGTTTGTTTATTTACAGTATTATAACCAATTAAATGTAAGCAACAGAGGAAACTATCATGGGTGAGGAATTCAAGCCTAGCTTCCAACCTTTGCAAATGCAAAGCCAACCTTTTTCATAGATACAATAGCCAAGCTGCTGCCTTAATTTAGTCCTTTGCCTTCTATGGGTTTTCTATCACCTTTGAATCGGTGACCTGGATCCTACCTATTTAGACTACCTCTTAAAAACCTTCTTGGCTTATTTGATGTAGTTTCCATTCTCTCCTGTGATCCTGATCTAGGTCCTGAAAAATATTTCTATAGCCTCCGATACTGCTGTATTAAAAAACATTTAATTGCTCCCTACATAACCTGAAAGAAAGCTTAAGCAAGGTCTAGACAACAGACCAAAGATTCTTTTGTGGGCAGCTGCCACAGCTCTGCTACACAGAAATATTATTTGCTGAAGGAAAATAAAGATTAAATTTCATGCTTTAATTTGCTGATAAAACATCAAGCTCTGTCAGAGTCAAACTTACATTAAGTCTCAGTTATTTGCAGGTGTAGCTTTACCAAATGAAATTTGAAGCAGGAAAAAAAGGGATGGGGTATAAAAAAATTCTGGTCATTACCATTTCCTTCAAAACAGACCAAACTACCATGAAAAAAGCATAATTCTATCCTATAGTATCACACATCTTACACATAAACCATTCTCTCATCATCCTTATGACGCATTTTAGCTGAAAATCCTCAAAGTCTTGGAGACCATAATCTCTGGGATGAAATCCTGATTTTCCCCCTACCCTTAAATCATTGCTGAAACCTTCTTGACTGCAAGATGACCAAAATTTCCCACAATGTAACAATATCCCTATGCATCATGAAAGCCACCACCAGTGCAAAAGAGCTCTGCTGTCTATTTCTAGTTGCAATGTCTCTAATTTTCATGTAAATGAAAGTTCAACTTGGCTACTGAGCTCTTGTTTCCTTGCCAAAAACAAACAAGAAAATGCTTGCTTTATATACGGTATACAGAAGTTAGGAGAATCAAAGGGATTTATTTCAAATTTAAAGCAATGAAAATGGTAAGCAATCTCCTCCTAAAAAAGGTTGAATATTCTCTTCAATTCCAGAAAACAATTTTAAGAAGAAATTAGGCACATGAAGCACAGTTGTGCTCATTACCTTTATCCAAAGTAGCACTGTATTCAGTCAATCAGCAACAGGTGCCTGCATCATTAAATTTGGACTGTTATTCTTCAGCAGTACAAGGCAGCAAGTTCTCCTTTTTATTGCTTCACGTTCAAGAGGGTAACAAAACTTTCTTCTATGTCCTTGCTTTTCAGCCTAACCCATCAATGTGTAGCCAAGTTCCTTCAGGGCTAATGGAATGGGTACCTTCTGCTATCAATACTGTCCACACGCTCCCCAGTCAAGGCTTATTTCAGGCCAAGTTTGTCCTCCAAGTTAACAGGAGGTGACAAGCCTGGCAGTTTCCAAATTTTCCTTGCATGACCAATTCAGCCTGGCTGACCGGATCCATGCTAATGAGAATGTGCCAGCTCACAACAAAAACATTTCTGAATAATTTGAAACTTCAGAGCTTGGTGTGCCAGATAATACGATTCACTGTTTAATGATGGTGCCAGCAATATCTGCATACATCTACTACAAACATTGTTGATTGCAAAAACATCAGACCCAAATTTATAAATAATGCAACATGAAAAAGAAGATTGAACAAACCAAATGTAGTCAGCAGTGCCCTTTACCTTTAAAAGATAGCTAACCATTCACTGAAATACATGAAGCTGCAAAATCAAGAATACTTGAAATGTACTTAGAACATTATATCTAGCGTCAGCAACCTTGCTGATGCAGGTTAAAATAGTTTTTTGTCCTGAAATATTTCAAAACCAATATTTATTTTCCTTTTAGCTTGCTTATGAAAGTGTACCACCAAACTATCCACCCAGGAAGGCAGGAGTGAATGAAAGATGTGTTCCAAAACAAGCAAATTACAAAATATCTAGGACACTGGCTTTTGTGACTGGTCATGTTATGTTACACTATGCTGTTACTGCAAGCCCTTCAAACTAGTTAGATTAGTCTAACTTCGAAAATCCTGCCATTAACTGCCTTCCTATACTTAAGTATTTTTGACAAATCCATCCTTAGCTGCAGGTGTCGAAGTCTGGTGATCCCAAATACTGCTGAAAATCTAGTCATGGAATTATATTTTGTTTCAGCTTAAAATGAGTTTTTAAACTAAGGGTGAATTTGGGGGTTTGGTTTTGTTTTTAAATGTTAAACATACTGAACTTGTAGCACTTTATAATGAAAGAAACCTTGCGTGACTTGAATAAAACCAACTTTATTCTTCAGAACAGTGTCACCAACAAAAGAATTGCTGAATTCAAAACCAGTTTAAATAGCAACTCTATAGAGCAGACCACTGTATTTAGATGCTTTGGAATTGATGCAAATCCCTGTTCAAGATTAAGTTGGGGATGTAGGCACACTAAGAATCTCAATACTACTTGTTGGAATAGAATCTGACTTATTTCCGTGATTTATTGTAACTCAGGGATGGCAAACTTTGCAATTTTATTAGATATTCTAATAGACACAGACAGCCAACTGTTAGGAGTTTTGCAACTACTCCAATCTTTCCACATGCTATAGAAGATTAGCACAGTGAGAGAATACATAATGTAATAAAAGTCCAGTTGGAGCAGCAAGAACAGTGGTTGACATAACATCCTATTAAAACAATTGAAATAAACACTCACAATAAGGGTTTGGGTTTTTTTTCCTTCCACTATATGCTATGCTTTGGCAAGTGGCTGTGTCAGAGCTCCAAAAATTATGAACTGGCCTTTGTTTCAGGAATCTTTCTGGCTTCATTTTGACAAGCTTTTTGGAATTTTTTTGTTTGTGTTAATACGTTACCGCATGATTTACTTATTGTTTCTTTTAGAGATTTATTTCATTTGCAAGGGAAAAATTTTGTTTGACAACCCATAAACATGTTCTGCCACTCTCCTACAAGCATGTTCTTGTCATTTCCTCATACCTTGTTAGCACTTTCCGTTCATTGCATCTTAGTGTTTGTTACGCTCTGACCACCAAAGGCGACAGTCACCATCTGTACCCTAGCAGCTTCATGGGATGGGCAGCTGATTTTGGAATGCCTCCAAACTGGCAAAAACACATCCTCCACCATGTCATAGACTGCTTTCCACACAACCTGCCGTGACTGGTCCCAGCTGCACCTGACACAACAGCTGTTTGGACAGCTCCAGCCAGTGCTACTGATTTCAAAGCCCTCTACGGTTAAACTATGCATGCTGGTCTCATCCTGGTTATACCATGGTCATCCGAGACTGCTGATATGTTGTCACGATCCCAAACATTTGCTACATCTCCTTTGGACTTCAGAAACTAAATCCCGATTCAAACTTCCATATAACACCTTCATACTAGGAACTTTTTTCTCCTTTTACTATCACTCTCTGATACTTTATTATGTAAGACTTGGGCTGCAATATATTTAGGTGGTTCATCTGCTGAAAACCTAAAAACAACTTAAAAAATAAATTCTAAAGATTAGATATATTTCTTGTCCTCTTCTTCCATCTCCCTGCATCTCTTTAGCTAAGGTGCAAGTATAGCCAGCGGGTGAGGGCGGTTTAGACAAAATGTTGGATTGCTGCTGTTACCACTACTTCAAGTATTCAGAATCTTACCTTGCGTATTAGGAGTTAGCCTCTGCTCTATTCACTATCTCTGGGGAGTCTACCAGCAGTTCTAATTACAGAACCAATTACAAAAGCTGTACTCCTCCTTGCCCTTTCAATACTTACATGAAGTTGGCCACGTTCTGTATTAAAAGCACATCCTTTTTTGTGAAAGGCAAAAACTAGGCTCCGCTTCATTTTCTGACTCAATTTGTGTGTCTGGCTATTTCAGCATGACAGTTGTATTGCAGAGATTAGGAAATACATGAACTATTTAAAAGCAAATAAAAAAGCTGTCAGACTTTCTGGCTAATTAGTAAATGCTCATAAATTAAGCATTTTAGGCTAAATACTGAGCCAGATTTCTGTTGTACTAAGGGACAACAGATGAAGAGAAGATTGACAATAACAAGTTGCCAAGAAAGACCAACACCACCAGCATTCTTACATTCCTATAAAATATCTGGCAAAAAATTTATGGGCCCTTCCCCTGAAGTCTGAATTCTCATTTCCGAACTTCTCTGTGAGGCCAGGTTTTCCAACATCTTCATTTGCTTTCTTGCATCCTATTCCCACTTCAGAGTTCACCTGCTAGCGACCTCATCTCTAAGAGATAAGTGGGAGGCTCTATACAAGACCTCTATTTTCTCAGCTGTAGACCTTGCTGTGCCCTCACCATTATGCCATCAGAGGAACAAGAAGAGAGAGAAATGAAGGTTTTGACCCTAACAAACTCTGAATCAACATCAGTGTACTGTGCTGAGTTTGCTACCTGGATTTGGCTCCAGCAATGATACCTTCTTTTAAAATGGTGCAGGGCTCCCTTGAGGCAATTGCTCCACATGCTTTTTTACCAAGCAGACACTGTTGAAATTGGTTCATCAGTTGTTTAAGGGCATAGTAAATTAACTTTCCAAGACTAAACGTGGCAAAATAATCACAATTTTCTAAATGTGACTTGCAATGACCTCTTCCAGATGAGACCATAACCAAACTATGGCAAAACTGGGAGGATTAAGCATTTCATCTCTGCAGCAGCCAGGATACAATGTTTTCACTGTCCCCTCTTTTCAAATACACCCTAGAAAGGGCAGGTCGTAGGATTTTTTGGCTTTTTGAGGTCTGTGATCAAGCACATGGCTCAGTTCCAGATGTAAGACTTCAAGGAATATTGCTTGTAAGATCATAGTGAACTAAATATTAAGCAGATAATGCATTTTATTAGTTTAGGAATGTCTGGTTTTATTTGGAAATTGAACTAACAGGTCCAGAACTCCTGTTGACATATTTCTTCTGTGCAAGTCAGGTGGTGCTTCCAGAAGTTTCCCAATAAGACAGACTAGTTTTTTTTCCTCTTCTTTGGCACTGGAATAAAATGGGTGTACTGGCATGTAGTCTGAGGACCACATCCCCACTCTAATGAGGTGTTACAGGGCTGAGCAGAAAATAATTCTCCCACACAGCCCCTGGGTATCTAATATACAAGTGTATACTGGTATTTTTATAACTAGAACCAGTCATGAATACTTAAAGCACAGAATGAACAGACTTCAATGTCATGGCTCTGGGAAAAACCTGAAGTTACTTGGAAATCTCTATGGGATCAAGCTACAGCAACTTCAGGGCAATACTTCACCATGTCAAATGTAGACTGCATATTCAATATAAGATGACTTCCCAAAGCAATGGGAAAAGAGAACAGGCTCCAACTAGGCACATGCTTACAGTGCTATCTCCAATTATG
This sequence comes from Psittacula echo, assembly GCF_963264785.1. Taxonomy (NCBI): domain Eukaryota; kingdom Metazoa; phylum Chordata; class Aves; order Psittaciformes; family Psittacidae; genus Psittacula; species Psittacula echo. The sequence goes on from NC_137735.1 coordinate 57,288,911, forward strand.
AGAGGCAGATTTCTACATTGTCTGGTCCTTTTGCAAGCAAGCATTTGTTAAAGACATTGAACTCTATAGGAAGAGTAGCCGAACTACACAATGTCAGTGCTGGACATGTGCTTTTTTTTCCTGTTTTTTAACCAGAATGAGATGTTAGTCACCCTTAACCCCCCAAGCTAAAAGGCATATTTCTGCCATCCTGCAATACTGAAATTCGTATACCTTTGAGAGCAAGTACTTTGAGAGCCTAAGGTTGACTAAGTAGCAATAGGGGGACTGCAATAGCCAATTACAGCTCTGAACTTTTGTAAGAGTTGTGTTCCATCAGTTCCCTCATGATACTAAAACCAGAGTTAGGGTAGGACAGCATGTTGTTACAAACCTTAAACAGGTACAACACATGCTGCTGTAATGGCTTGCTCCTGTCTGCTACTCCTACTTTAAAGCTACATGGAGGAGGGAAACTGCAAGCTACCTGTGAATACATACAACAGGGCTCTCTTGCAAATCCAGTGGGTATAACTGCCACTTCTGGGATAAAGTGTGGGTCTCATTGCAGCTGCAAAAACAGCCAAAAGGTCCCAGAATTCCAACTCCTGTGTCAGAATGTGGCAAGTACCCCAACCACACTGTGCCTGTGCCAAAAATAAGTCGCAGCGCATTTCATTTGTTTAGCAGCCAGGTAAGCAGATTCATTACAGGAAACATTGCAGTACTATTAGGAAAACAATATTCCTCCTTCAGAATATTCATCTTGTCCTTGATAACTTATGCTTTTACAAAATTCCCCATGCCAAAACAGTGATGTTGCAGTCTGAAGAGGCATATCTTCTGAAAAACATATCCGTAAGAACTACATCACTCAAAAAAATCCAAGGTAATGCTCACAAGTGGTAAAAAAACCCAGCAATAGCACTGGGATTTACTATGGGCTTATGGCTAGAAGTGCGATTAAGCACCCATGTACACCTGAACAAGCCGCTGAATTAGGTGCCAAAGCAGGTAACTACTCAAGTTTGATAACACACGATTATATTAACCCCCAGGCTCTTTAAGAGAGGCTTCTTGTAGGAAAAAAAAAAAAAAAAAGAAGTATCAAATTCAAGAAAATGTAGATAAATTCTTAAGTAAGTTTAAGAAATAAGGCACTTCATTGCTATTAAATTTTGAAATTACATTTTCTAGATTTTTACAGCACCTTATTCATGTCTTCTCCAAACCTTAATCTTCTGAAAAAATAACTGATCCTTACCAAACAAACTCAAACTTATTACTCAAAAGAGATTTTTAAAAGTTATCTAAATACAAGCTTAACTCCTACTTTTTCCCATAGTTTAAGTGCCTGTAAAAACATAGTGCCATTACACAGGAAAACCACAAGGGGCCATTACTCAAGTTCTACTCTGATGTTTGCAGACCTTTTGAACCTATCCTCTCCACATAAATTTCCAGCTACTGTAAACAGAGCTCTACCCAATAGACCTACTAGACTTAATGACAACGAGAAATGCCACACCCTGCCGTCTGGAAAGAATGTACTCCATACAACTTCCAGCTCAAAGCTAGAACCAGCATAGCAGCCAAATCAGCGCTTAGCGTCATCCGATTTCACCACTGGGTTTTTTCTAAGTAATGCCAGCTGAGGAGGCACTAAAATGTTGTGACATCTTTATATCCCAATAATCTTTAAATAGTAACTTCAGATAAGATGTTATAGCAGGATAGAAAATGAAACCTAGAAGGCATTGCAGGACTGCACACCCTGTGCGTTATAAGGTTTTGTATGTCCCAACTCCAGTATTTCAGTATGCTTTAATAAAACCAGTGAAGTTCGGCAATGAAGAATGCAGGTTGTGCCCATACAGGTGTGTAGGAAAACGTGACAATGTTGAGGGCAGGTAGATTCTTTGTGGAACACAAGGCCAGACCCAATGTCACTTGTACCAAGGAACAAGAAGGACCCGTGTCATTGTCCTACCGTCCACTGTCATAACCGATCAGTCAAACCATTTTGTCTACAACATACAGCTGCAAGTCTATGGTATTGGGCTTATTTAACTATCTACAGAGAGAGCAGTCATTACACAGGAAACCAAATTGTCATCTACACCACATGCATTTATAGTGGCAACTCCTGGCAATGAAAACGGGAGAAGTGTTGAAGAGCTCAGTCTCACTGTAGGTCAATAGAGTTATCAGGCCAAACAGAAGTCACTTTTCATATTATTATTCACTTGAACAGAGCAGATTTAGACCGATGCACTGCAATGCCCAATTATATTTACGACCTTGTAGTCTGGCAGGAAAAACACCCTGTGGGAAACTCAGAAGAGAATCCCAGTTATCTGATTTGGGTGAGGAACTTCAACAGCTGAGGCTATGAACCCCGATGTCTCTTAATTCTCTCTCTGCCTGTCTCCCCCAGAGAGATTTTACTCATCACCCACAAGAAATAGAGAGAAGTGAAATGAACTTAAGCAGCTGTTCTGAAGAAGCCAAGTACCAAGCAGACTCCAAAGCTCCTGCAGCGCTCAGACTCTAAACCTGTTTTTCTTTTATAACCAACATAAAAACACTGTCCCAGACACAAAACAGCCAATCAATAGGATAAGCTAGACAAAATTCCCAAAATACCCAAAGTTCCAGGTATTATAGCAAGAGATAGAAACTAAGAGATGATCAAGTGAAAGCTGCTGGTGTGTAGCTTGTCTGGCAACACCACTGCCATGCCCTGTAATATCAAACTGCTATCTATTTGAAATGTTGGGAAATCCTATACGCTCCAAAACAGGGAATGGTATTTCAACAAAAGCAGTGACTTGAAACCATCAGTTAAGGATGTGGACTTGCAAACTAGCTTTCACTTGTGACCTCAGTCAACTTCGCACCAAGATCCACATAGGTAGATAGAAAAATCTTCACACAGCAAATATTCATGTTTGGTTAGGATCAGATGTGTCACATGAGAAACTGACGGACCAACATTTTCTCCCTACTTAAAAGTCAGTACTTATTTTGCTGAATAAAATGCCACTAAATAGAAAAGCAACATAGAATTCCCCCATAAACTTTCATTTGTGCAAATAAAGTTTGGAGGAAGTCAATATATATTTCAGTAACTAGAAAGCCAGAGCTCTCCTCTCTCTAGCAATTTTCATCTTCTCTCTGACATTAGTCTATCTTTTTAAGACCTTGCTTTAGAAAGAATTCCCCACAGGTTCCGTGCCTTGTACAGTCAATGTCCTAAAGAACAGCACTCTGCACCAGGTAGCGTATGTTTTCGGTTCCACAATAGCTAGTACAACAGGACTACAGTCTCTTGCAATTTGCAGCGCTGCTAAAAGTATGCATATTAAGCTACTGGGTTTTGAATTTTAATATATTGTTTAAGAAGTGAAGTCACAGTGTTTCAGGTGGTTGTGTTTTTTTTACATTCCTTATGAAAAGCTCACCCTATAGGCTCTTACAATTTAATTTTGATTATCACTAATTTTTTTTCTTTTTTCTGAACCACGTATATCTAGGGTAGGGGAACCCTATCATAACCCTCACCAAGCCCACTTTAAGAACAAGGCTGAAGGGAAAAACAAAGTCATATGGCTTATTTCAGATCACAGCTCCTTAAATGGTCACAAGGCAATGAGAGCACACAGATGCCCATCCACTTATCTCCATCTTTTCAACCTGCCTGGCAAGCTCTGAGGACAATACGGAAATCTACCAGAATGCTGGCCTAAGCAGCAGTACGGGAGCAAGATTTGCTGCCGCAGTATATTATTCAGTGAAGAACTGCAGGCAGGCAGAGTGAAAGGACAGCAAGACACAGCTGCAAACCCAAACAAAACTATTAAGCCCAATATTAGAGCCAACAGCTATGTCAGCATACTTTTAACATAAACAAAACATAGGCTGCACAGTGCACCCTCAGGAACACAGCTGAACAACAGCCTTCCTCCTACTAAAAGACTTCCTCTGCAGCATGAAGACAAGGCTCAGGATTCATACTTGAGACCTAACTAAAATTTACAGTTTTCCAGACTTTATCATCTTGAACACATCATGACACACAGAAGCCAAGGAAAACAAATGAAATGCATGTTTTACTGGGTCCCACATGCTGTGATATTACCAAGACTACTAGCATCCACCAAGAAACATGCAGAATACTCAGTCCTGAAAACAAATCCATTACCAGGACAGAGCACAGAATAAAATCAACTCAACAAGTTACTCCATATGTTTTTCATTTAACTGTATTCTGCAGAGGAAGTGAATTTGGTACATAATATACTTGGCTTCTGTCCATATTCTTTTTATTATTGAGCTTGGGGGACAGGAGGGCTAGTGCCCATCTTTGCAGTTGATTCCTCTTAGTTCTTGGTATATACTTACTCCCACTCAAAGCAGATGGCACATAAGAGTCCCTTATTCAAAGCTAGACGAGGGTATAACTCTGGCAGTGAAGTATACAGGGAGATACATTCATGCACACCGTAAAGAGAACTCTTGTTGTATGTATATTGTAGAAATATTAAGCTGGATCAACAAGACAGGAAGCTGGACTTAGAGACACTGGTATGCATATGTGGTAGTAGAGGAAAACTGACAGCATGTAGAGCGCCAAGCAGCTTTCCCTTTCCCCTTAATGAGGTTAATATGGCAACATAAAGATGACTGTACAGCTTGGCTGTCACCCAAAAGTTTACTCTGAAGAAAGAAATTTGATTTACCCAAAATTATGTGCTGGATAGATACCATATGTACTGTAAGTACACACCTTTTGGAAGGATGCACACCCACATTTACCTATTGTATGTAAGTGACTGAAGTGCCATCTAGGAAAACACAACAGATAACTCCAGCAAGTTACTCTTCTTTCAGTGAGGTAAAGGGGATCCCTTTATACAACTGTTGCTACTTATTACCCCAGAGCATTCCACCTTCACAAAAGCGGAAGATGCTACATATACTGCTATTGAAATATCAACAAGTTACTAAACCATTAAAATTGTTAGGCTGTTTGTGTGCTGTTAGCATGATAAATCATTCATCCAACTCCTCAGTTAAATACTACCTGATTATTCACAGACTTATTTAGCAAACATTCATGGTTTTTGCCTCAAATCCAATAGTTGACAGTCACCAACATGCAATTATTGCCTAGCACATTTATATTCATTATTCACATACAGTTCAAAGATTAAGTACGTTAGACGTAAAGTTCTTATGAGTCTAAAAGACGACTAAATTAATATGTAAATCCAACAACATGTGCATGCATCTGCACATGTAAGTTAATTGTAGAAACTATTTCTAATGCAGCTAAAATATCTTCAGTTGTGCAGGAACAGAACTATGCTTGAAAACACAGCTGCAACCAACACATGAAACTTGGTATCTACTGAAAACCCAGGACATAAGCTCAAGACAGCTAACTTGGGTAACGAAACATAACTGGTCTTGTCATGAAATTCTGGGAAAACACTATTTCTACCCAAATTACACCATATAGAACTTGCACTGTTTGCCATCTCTGGATCTGCAAAACTGTAAAGCACTATTGCGACTTCTTCAACTGTTTAAAATTCAACAGGGAATGTAGCTCTTCGTCAGGAACTGTAGTGATAGAACAAGGGTTAATGGGTTCAAACTTAAACAGAAGCTATTTAGGCTGGATTAAAGGAAGAAATCCTTTACTGTGAGGGTGGTGAGGCACTGGAACAAGTTGCCCAAAGAAGCTATAAATGTCCCATCCCCGGCAGTGTTCAAGGCTGGGCTGGATGTGGCTTTGAGCAACCTTGTCTAAAGGGAGGTGTCCCTTCCCATGGCACAGGGGTTGGAACAAGATACTCTTTTTGGTCCTTTACAACCCAAACTATGATTCTATAAAATTCTCCAGGGTAACAGCATATTTCATACTGCCATACATGAAGCTATATTCAGTAATATTTAGTTACTATCTTGAGTAACATTTTGTTTCCATATGAGATTAATGCAAGAACATTCTGCTACTTTGAAGTATTCAGGGTTCTCAAAAGAATATTCCATATTTTGATATGCTGAGTTCTACTTCCTGTCTAAGTTTGCTTGCAGCTATTTTATTCCAGCTGTGGAGTTAAGCACGATCTCCTTGTCACTTTCAAACCACCCAGCAGGGGTCTTAAGTAAACAAGCCAGTGTAGTTCCCCACACCTCAGAAACACAATCAGACCTTGGGAAATAGAATTATTCCACCCTTTCCAGTTAACAGTTTAATAACTAGGTCAAGTTGTGCTTTCAGCTACAACAGGACACACTGAGGAACACAAGAGCCCTCCTGGGTCAAGTTCAGTGCTGTATTGTTATCATACTGTACCTAACAAACTCCATTTGAAAATTACTTTGGTCTTTTTGACCCAAGCATTCTTAATTAGAAGACTGTTCCAGACCTTTGATTTAATAATGGATTTTTTTCTAATTTGCAGGCAGAATTTATTCGTGAGCAGTTAAAGCTGATTTAGAAACAACTCAAGCTACTTCAGAAATCCGTAAGCATAAATGAAAATAAAATTCAATCAGAAAACTGAGGGGACTGTAACCAAACAAATGTCAACCTAGAAAACAAATGAGGGAAAAAAAAATTGCTTAATTTTAGCTTTCCTTCCAAGTAAACTGCAGTTATGACGAAACCTTTAGCTCTGCAAGAAAGCAGGTTTCAAAACCCTCAAACCTACCTGATTACACATCAACCTACTGAAAAGCACAATCCAACAAAAGAGATTCCTGTGAGATTCTGCAGGGTTTGTGGGAAATGTAAGATATATTACAGTGTTCCAAGGGTTAGGGTGATAAAAAAACACTGGGTTTTTTTCCCTTTGTTAGCAGGCCTTATCTGCAATTTTAAAGCAGAATAGATTAGTGTCCCATCCAGATCTACTTGATCAAAACTTTCAGCAAAGACAGAAGCAACTTCTATAAGGTCTAAGAGGGATTTTGAAATGCAAGAATTATAAAATTGTCATTTAAAGATGAAATTAAGATTGCCAGAGTTATTGTGCTTTCTGGGGAGTTGTGTGCTTACTGCAAAAGGATCTGGCCAAACATTTGCAAGGAACACTGTGTAAGTACATTTTCCAGCAAGCATATCTTTTCAATGCACAAGTCAGAGTGACTAGAGTCAAAACATTTTGACAGCAGTGAAGGAGGAGTTGCTTATGTAAACACATTATTTCATGAACACTGCCACAGAGAAGGGTTAAAAAATGCAGATGAAAGATGATTTGGTTGGTTTTCTCTACCGTTCTGTAGATATTCTTGACATCCTAGAAACACAATTCTTTTTTTAGTTCTCTAAAAATGTGTTCTAATGGTTTTAAATTTACACTTATATACAGAAACAGTTTAAAACCAAATGCAGAGTTTATGCAGGCTGGAATTAACAGACATCTCTTTGTTATGACAGAGGGGGAATTGCTAAAGGTCAGCATGCTTTCAGCATACACTACAAAAGCTATCAGCCACAAGAGAGATGCAATACAAGATCTCTGTACAGAAGCTGATGGCTACACGGATACAGTCTAAATTCCACTGTCACTCTGTTACAGTAACAGGTACACACCAAGGAGAAAATTCCACTGCCACAGCAAAATTTGTACCCATGTTACCCCAGCCAAGAAATACATTTTGTGTTGTTTTTATCAATATTGAGAGTGCTGAGACATCAGAGAAATGTTTCCAAAAATAAAGTCAAGCTTGTGGGGAGGAGGGAAGATTAGAGAATCATGACCTCTCATGTCAGCAGCCTAATCCTCGCTATCATAATGAACGATACGGAGATGAAAAAAGTTACAGTACAACTGGTTAGATGAAGGCAAACTCTATAAGAAAGAACACAAAGGCTTTACAAAGTCTCACTCAATGACAGATGTTTTACAACGCAGAGACCTCAAAAAATCTTTAATTGGAACCGTGTCAGCAGGTACAACATTTTCATGTCACATATTCTCTTTCTACTCTCCTCTTACAGTGGACAGAAGTAAGAGCACCTCAACAAGCTAAACACAGCTTTTAAGAGGCTAGAGAGTGATGGAAATATTACTTCAACAGCAGTTATCATCAGTACAGGGTCTTCTCTTTCACACAGCACAGCTCAGTTCATGTTGTCAACTATATGAAAACTGCTTGACAGCACACAAAAAACACTAAGCAGCAGCACAGAAGAGAAAATAGAAATTGATCATTTTGGAAAACATAGCTATTTCATCAACACCTCAGGGCTGAATATGCAATGCAAGGCTTGAGGACATCCTATACCATTAACCGTAACCAGAAGAACAGATTAGACAAACAGAGGAAATAGGTTACCTTATTGATTATACTGTACTGAAAACAGACAGAAACAGAAATAAGAGCCCCAAACTATAATATATATATATATATATGTTTTATTATATATACTGACAGGCAGCAAGATTTAGACTATCATCAAAACTAGAGAGGGTAATACAATTCCAATATTCATGGGGGGTTTTAGCGTCAAAAGCAACAAGGCAGTAAAAAGAAACAGCATTTTCTCCTTTTTTCCTTCTCCTTTTTTCCTTCTCCTTTTCTAGGGGAAGGCACTTTTAATAGAGGACTAGCTACAGAAGGAGATCATCAATGATTAAGACAGATAATTGTATTTATTTGGGTAAATAAGAATTAAGCAAAGACACCAGGTACTCATTTAAGACCAAACCCCAAGAAATACACAATGAGGAAACTGAGGTACGAAGTCACTCTTCTAGGATGAGGTTTGTACAAATTTAAGCAAAAGTCTGTTGGGTTTCTCTGAGTTTTTCTGGAAGTAATATTTTTCAGCTACTACATTTCCTGAAAACATGAACTGAAAAACCCTGGTCCAGAGCATTAGAGCTTTAGGAAGTGGTGTATTTGACCCAGTGTGTTCAGGGAGCTCTAAATGCAGCTTAACTGCAAACTTCCCTTCCTGTGAAGTTACATTACACAAAAACCCTGTGCCTAAAGGGAATGTCAGATAAACAGGACTGGCTCCTTTACAGACCACCAGCATGAAGATTTAGGCATACTATGGGCTGAATACTGTGGCACCAATCACAGTAGCCTGGACGGCATACAAAATACTATCAAGGAGTAATGATGGCTGCAGTTCAGCTCTACTGAAATCCATATGGACCAATTTAACGGAAACCATTGAGTTCTTACTAGATGAACATTTGTAAAAAAGGAAGCAGATTATGTCCCACTTATTGGGTCCTTTTCTGATCTAATTCCAGCGTTTGGGTGATTTTACTCCAAATATTTCAGTGAAGTAAAACTCACAGCATGGAAACAACACAGGGAGAGGAATTCAGGGAGATCAAACTACATTTGCCAAAACAGAAGTTAGCTAAGGCCACAGCAAAATTGCATCCTCCCTATTCCTGAGAAAAAATAGGATTTAGGGCAAGACCTAAAGTGAAGAGTGCCACCTACTGAAGTGCCAATACACCCTACCAAAACCTATTTTATTTTTCCTGGAAACCTCTCAGCTGCATAATGACCAAGCTAACTTTGCGAGATTACGAAATCACAGTTTCAGGAGATCTGGCTGCAGGCCACATAAAAGTAGACGCTGTACAAAGGTCAGAACCGAGGAAAGCATTTGACATTGGAAACAGATGGAAACCTAAGAGGCCTTTGTTTGTTTGCTTTGTTTAGCAGAGATTATCCTAGACACAGAAGGACTGGGATTTATCCATTTAGATCTATCGTGGAAATCAAGCTTTGCTTGATTTTTATGACAAATCAAGCTTTGCTTGATTTGAGTGTAAAACTTTGCGACTCAAAAGAACTTCTCTGTCTCAGTATGCCTTTTTGACATATAACTACAATTTTTCTCAAGGCTCCAAGGAACTTGGTCAGAAGCTGATCTAACTACCTCATCCAGCTAGTCTATTTTTCCTATTCTTATCTCCACTGAAGGAACATGCAGAAAGTCATACTTTCATACAGATAAATTCCTGGCTTTCGGCTTCGTTTCATTTGTAGACAGTTTACACCTCTATGTTCCTGTACAAGCATTATCCTCGAGACGAAATCTCTTTTTCTTCCCTAATGATAATCCTATCCTATTCATTTATAGGCAGGAAGCATTTTTCTTCATCTTCACTTTGCAAGGCCAAAGAAGCCAGCTTTAGACTCTCCTAAGACAAGCTTTTTTCTCTACAATGATCTCTATGACCCTGCTTCAGTATGAATTAGCTGAACACGGTGATGCAGTACCCCAGATAAGGCTTTAGAAATACCCTGCACATCAGCATTAGTATTCTTTTTTGATTTTTGTTATTTTTTCTTTGGGGATGAGAGGGTTGCTTGGGTGGTTTTTTTTAAATGCAGATAAGCCACACTGAAGGCTCAGTCCTTCCTGTCTGAATAAAATTCAAGTCTTTTTCATTTTCCAGGGATTGTACATGCTGGATCCCCATCTTACAGTGGAAATTATGACAAATGTTCTTCCTCAAATGCATGACTTTTCACTTTTAAGTAAATCGGTTTATTTATATTTTATTATTCTAATCCTGAAGATCATTCAAATATTCTATACACAGTTTTCTGCTTGTCTTTGGATTGCTGTCCATTTATTTTTTTCCTCTGTATAGGTAGAATCCTACATTTCTGTGCTAAGTTTATTCATTAAAATATCCAATAAAATTCTGTTGAGGGCAGAATTGTAGAATCCTGTTTACACTAACACTTCCTTGTAAAATTCAGTTGTTTCCCTAGGCACTTAGTTACATATACTTCCAGAACTAACCCCATCTTTTACAGCTAAGTTAATATCATCTCAGGTCATTACCAAATGCTTAGAAGTTCACATTAGACCAATTATACCTTCTGTCTTCAACAAGAATTACATTACAGAGCAATTTTCAGTATCATTGCCCTCAGTATTTTATTAATCACTTTATTAGTACTGGAAAATACCACATCAGTTGATAAACCCATATTCTGTTCTGTACGATTCCACACGTCTACAATTTTTTCTCTCAGAGTTTTTTCTCATATTGGTAATTAATGTAAAATATTTTTGGCAATGGTCTACAGAAGCAAAAGTTGAGAAACACAAGACTGCTGAAGCCACAGCATGTGAACAACCAGAAAAACTGTTAATCACTTCTTCGATCTGTCAAGTGGAAGAAGAAATTGGCCTTATATTAAAGAAACGCTTCAGGTATTGTTTTATAGTGCTATAAAGATAATAATTTACAACTTAATTTACAAAGAGAACATACAAATAAGTTTTTAATAATGTAGTAAATGGATTTTCAATAATGTAAACAAAAAATTGAATGGTAGAAGAACTTTTAGCTGAGTCCATAAATTACTGTGCATTTTATCCTTCATCTGATATCAGACACCAAAGCAACTCTGGCTAGCATCCTGCTTACCCTCACATTGGGTTAAGTGAAAGACTTCATTACTTTTGGATAAAGTGCCAAGTGTTTCAGTATGCCCCGTGCTGATTTCGGAAGCTGCCAAACATTGAAATTAGAAATGAGCATGCCAGCTGCCCCTGTACCTCATTCTGTGTATATATGATACTGCCAAGTCAAAGCAGCCCACATCAGATAATCAATTAGCTGGAGGGGGGAGACTTTAAAACCTTGGCACAGCCCTAAAGTACAGTTATAGGGATGCAAATAATATCAGTGCCTGCATGAATAGCAAAAGGGACATTCAAGGTCTTACTATCAAACAGTCACCACTCCCTTTCATACACATGCTCATGTTTGAGCTCTATTACAGCATCCGTAAAAAACTTCTAAGGCCCTATCAACCAGAAGTCCAGTGTCTCCCTCTCAATTTCCCAATTGAACTGTGTATCTTTTCATTCCTTCCTATATTAACATAAGAATACCATGTAACTCCTTTCAAAGACAGACGTTATCAATTAATACATCTTAAAAGTTCATTTCTGGATTCTGATTACTTCTCCTATCACAAAGAAAGAAAACATGAGAGAGAAATAAGCTCAAATCAGAAATCTCAAACTTACGCCTTTTCTACGAGAAAAAAGGCAGCCTTTCACAATGAGGGCATCACTATAACTACAAGACAAGCTTTAACCTTCAGGGTATTTTAATTCTAGTTGTGGCACTATTATTCTTGTGACATTTTCCATGGTTAGTCACAATTAAACATTATAACTATTTTGCTTCTGACCACTGAATAGTTGGGAAAACATCAGGAAAAGTTACAAAGGGGAACAAAGTTGGAAAAGCAGCATGTTGGCATAACTTTGGTGAAGATATACACAGAACCATTTATTCAGGAATTCACCTAAGCTCAGTTCTGTATGCACAGGCTACATATCAGTCTCATGTTTCTGCTTGTTATGTTTAGAACTTGCTGGAGTTTTCCAGCTAATGGAGGCCTTACAAAGTGGACCATAGGATAAGTTCCTATATTTAATATGTTCTCCTCAGGAGGAGGCTTATAGGTTTGATGTTGCTATTTTCCAGATAAAACCAGATAAAAAGGTGGAGGAACCGACTAGGAGAGGAGCACTGCTGGATCTCATCCTCACTAACAAGGAAGGTCTAGTTGAAGCAGTAAAGGTTGAGGGCTGCCTTGGTTGTAGTGACCATGAAATGGTGGAATTCAGGATCTTGTGCGGCAGGAACAGAACAGCAAGCAGAATTGCAACCCTGGACTTCAGCAGGGCAAACTTTGACCTTTTCAAACAATTGCTGGGGGAAATCCCATGGGCAAGGCTGCTCGAAGGTAAAGGGGCCCAAGATAGTTGGCTAGCATTCAAGGACTGCTTCTACCAAGCTCAAGATCAAAGCATCCCGACACATAGGAAGTCAAGGAAGGGAGCCAGGAGACCTGCATGGTTAGAAAAGGAACTGCTGGGTAAGCTCAAATGGAAGAGGAGAGTTTACAGATCATGGAAGGAGGGGCTGACCACTTGAGAAGAATATAAGGCTGTTGTCAGAGGATGTAGGGAGGCAACTAGGAAAGCTAAGGCCTCCTTAGAATTAAACCTGGCAAGAGGGGTCAAGGACAACAGAAAGAGCTTTTTCAAATATATGGCAGATAAAACCAACACCAGAGGTAATGTAGGCCCACTGGTGAATGGGATGGGTGCCCTGGTGACAGAAGATACAGAGAAGGCAGAGTTGCTGAATGCCTTCTTTGTCTCTGTCTACTCTGCTGGAAGCTGTCCTGAGGAGCCCCGTACCCCTGAGGACCCAGAGGAAGTCGGGAAAATGGAGCAGTTTGCCTTAGTTGATGAGGACTGGGTTAGGGAGTAATTGAGCAATCTGGACATCCATAAATCCATGGGTCCAGATGGGATGCACCCCCGGGTACTGAGGGAGCTGGCTGAAGTCATTGCTGAACTCTCCATCATCTTTGCCAAGTCTTGGGAAACGGGAGAGGTGCCTGAGGACTGGAGGAAAGCAAATGTCACTCCAGTCTTCAAAAAGGGCAAGAAGGAGGACCCGGGTAACTATGGACCGGTCAGCCTCACCTCCATCCCTGGGAAACTGATGGAACACCTTATCCTTGATGCCATCTCAAGGCATATCAAGGATAAGAGGGTCATTAGGGGCAGTCAACATGGCTTTACCAAGGGGAAGTTGTGCTTGACCAACCTCATAGCCTTTTATGAAGACATAACAAGGTGGTTGGACTATGGCAGAGCAGTGGATGTGGTCTACCTTGACTTCAGCAAAGCATTTGACACAGTCTCCCACAGCATCCTCATAGCTAAACTGAGGAAGTGTGGTCTGGATGATCAGGTAGTGAGGTGGACTGTGAACTGGCTGAAGGACAGAAGCCAGAGAGTTGTAGTCTATGGGGCGGAGTCTAGTTGGAGGCCTGTATCTAGTGGAGTGCCTCAAGGGTCAGTGCTGCGGCCAGTATTATTTAATATATGCATCAATGATTTAGATGAGGGAATTGAGTGTACTGTCAGCAAGTTTGCTGATGACACTAAGCTGGGAGGAGTGGCTGACATGCCAGAAGGCTGTGCTGCCATCCAGCGTGACCTGGACAGGCTGGAGAGTTGGGCAGGGAGAAACTTGATGAAATATAACAAGGGAAAGTGTAGAGTCCTGCATCTGGGCAGGAACAACCCCAGGTTCCAGTACAGGTTGGGGAATAACCTATTAGAAAGCAGTGAAGGGGAAAGGGACCTGGGAATCCTGGTGGACAGCAGGATGACCATGAGCCAGCAATGTGCCCTTGTGGCCAGGAAGGCCAATGGCATCCTGGGGTGTATTAGAAGGGGGGTGGTCAGTAGGTCAAGAGAGGTTCTCCTTCCCCTCTACTCTGCCCTGGTGAGACCACATCTGGAATATTGTGTCCAGTTCTGGGCCCCTCAGTTCAAGAAGGACAGGGACCTGCTGGAGAGAGTCCAGCACAGGGCAACTAAGATGATGAAGGGAGTGGAGCATCTCCCTTATGAGGAGAGGTGGAGGGAGCTGGGTCTCTTTAGTTTGGAAAAGAGGAGACTGAGGGGTGACCTCATTAATGTTTATAAATATATAAAGGGCGAGTGTCATGAGGCTCAAGCCAGGCTCTTCTCGGTGACAACCAATGGTAGAACAAGGGGTAGTGGGCTCAAACTGGAACACAAGAGGTTCCACTTAAATTTGAGAAGAAACTTCTTCTCAGTGAGGGTGACAGAACACTGGAACAGGCTGCCCAGGGGGGGTGTGGAGTCTCCTTCTCTGGAGACATTCAAAACCCGCCTGGATGCCTTCTTGTGTAACCTCATCTAGGTGTTCCTGCTGTGGCAGGGGGATTGGACTAGATGATCTTTTGAGGTCCCTTCCAATTCCTAATATTCTGTGATTCTGTGATAAGGCTGATGGTACCTGATCACCAAATGTCATCTTTACATTTCCCTTATCTAAGAGCTGGACCTGGAATCATGAATCTTTCAGCACTATTAAGGAAAGTAATCAAGAGCCATTCAACTAACCAGAATCCTACTTATCCTTCTGATTTCATGGCTGCTATAGTTTGAAAACAGTGAAGGAAAGAGCAGACATTCTCATATAGCTTCCCCTGTGATACTCCGAAGCAATAGAAGGAATAGACAAAAGAGCTAAGCTAAGCTAAGCTTCATGAAGCTCGAGATTCTATCTGTCTAAATTTGGAATTGCCCACGCTATGCTTCTCAAGTAAACAAAAAATAAACATAATAAACATAAAAGAAATACTTATAACTATTTAAAACTAGATCCATGAGCATTTTCGTCCCAGAGATTCAACACATCAATACATTCACAGGGTGGGAAATCTTAATACATATGCTGATGTCCACACACAATCACATCTACTGTTGAGTTTAGGCTGTACTTGTCAGAATTTCCATTTTAAGAGTTCCTATTTTCATTTTAAGAATGAGATATACACATCCAAATGACTGAGCTCCATAATATCTGTTTTCATAATATTGGAATGCTGCTTCTACAACAGCATTTTATCTGAGATAGTAATGGCTATGGACATGAGCTAATCTAGAGAAGACGGTTTCTACGTCCATATACACCTTGTACTTTTAATCTTCACCCACAGATGAAGAGAGACTTCACTGTCTGTAGTGATTACAAGGTAAGAAACAGACCAAGTTCAGCAAAGTGGGCATGGCCAGCAAGGCAACAGAAAAGCAGCAATGTACAGCATATTTATTCACAGTGAGAATGATATTTTTAAAGAAGGAGCAACTTCTATCTTTTTGGACAGGATTTAGTGGTATTACAGAATCTCAATCCTGATTTATGCATTTAAAACAAAACCATAAATTTTCTACATTTACCAAGTCAGGAGCTGGTCCTTGAAATTATTATTATATTACTAATTAGGAGGATAAAAAGACTGAATTTGTTAACTTTATTATTATTAAAGCAGTCCTAAGCAAGTCAGCTAAGTCGAATACTCTGATGTATTCTTCTGCTTCTCCCTAGATTTTACCCCTCACCTCTTGCAGAATGTGATCAGTATAGCTAGCTGGAAGACATATCTGATGAGACTAAGAGTAAAATAAGGCTGAAATGCTTAATTACCTTTTGGGTTTGGTAAGCTCCATAGTTGAGCTTTCCCTTCAGTTTGTCATTCCTGTAGCAAATCTGAAGGGATTTGACCTAGTATTTTTTTCCCCATAGCATTTAGATTTACTGTGAGAAATCACCAAAACCAACTTTTTCCAATTTCCCATATGCAAAGCCCTTTGTAATAAAAGCCATATTTCCCTAAATGCACTTTGTCTTCAACACTAAGCATAATTTCAAATCAGCATTAAAATCCTCATTTATAGAGAAGCAAGAAAATTCTGAAGACAGGCTCACACTGAATGCTTTTTCCTGTTTCCTTAAGACCCTGTACATTTTGACAGGGGTTCTATTACACCGGAAACCTTATATGCTAATTACTGTCCTAGTTAATTCCTTAAGGAAAAAAAGCTTATAGAGCCCCAAAAATGCAGTAACAATGCAAAATCTGACCCATGTCATAAGGAGATTGTAACAAAATGGATTGCTAAACAATAGCTGTCAGTATCAATTCAGTTCTAAATATATTAATACCCTTACAACATTTAAGGCAGGTAGCTAAGCTATTTTCCAGATAGCTCTATGCAGTGTAACCCATCACTGCTGTAAGATTTCATTTTGCAATCCCTAGATGTGGAGTTAATCATTACCTTCACAATGATGCAGTATTAGCCTAAGTAACCAGCCAAAAAATCACATTCCGCTTATAATGATGGTGGAAGTTAAATGACAGGTTACATCATGATAAATCACAAGAGAACTAATGTAGAAGCTGATCAAAGTTTTGACTACCTACAGCACTACAGTTAATAAGATTCTTGCCTTATGTAGATGGTGATCAGTGACCACACAAGTACTCTTCAGGCAAAGAGGCAGGAGTGCTGTCAAACAGTGGGCTTCTCCCAGGCTAACAATTCTGCGTAACAGAACTTCTTCAGCGGCTGTTTAAAAACCAGCCATTGCAAGTGCAAACACTAACACCCAGACTGGGAAACACAGAGGAAGTAGCTAGACAAACAGGTGGGGGTTTTATACCTTAACTTAACTCAGATGTTGCTCTTTTTTTTTAATCAGGCTACTGGGAAAGAAGCCCTCCCGTATTTTTTTCCTTCCTTATTGTCTTTTGAGAGCATTTTCTCTTTAAAGAGTGCAATCCACCCTAAAAAAATAGCAGAGAGCACACTGACAGAAAATTACCTCACCACCCTTTGAGGGAATAGGGTACTTCTGCAAAAATGGCATTCAATTGTCATCATTGCCTTTCAAGAAAAAAAGCTGGTAAAAGCCTCATGACTGATTCTGGTGTCTGAGAGCAGGGTATGCTAGAAGGGAATGTCTGAGATTTTATACGCTAGCTGTCAGCATAAACAGTAAGAATGTCAGAGATCAAGTCATGTTTTAAACATCAGACAGTCACAGTTTTTCATCCTGTACATCACATCACCATAAACAAGTACCAAACATGTCAAATGCGTTGCTCACTGGGGTAAACAAGCTCAGTAACATCAGTTCTTCAGCTTCCACTCTTTTCTCACCTCTTTCCACACTGATGTTTAGTGTAGCAGGCAGAAGGGTGCCTGACAGACCCCACAGAAAATTAAAGACCATCTTGCCTATTGGACTTCTGAAGCATTTCAGTATCTAGAAATGCAAATAGTTGTCCCTAAAATCACAAACACGAATGAAGTGCTTGGACATTAGTTTTTAATCCCAAGAAACTTCTGTGCATACCTTTAAGTACTCAGATACCTTTGAGAATTTAGCCTCTGGAGCACTCAAGTCAATTGAAATCTTTGTGTCTACAGAAGGGAAAAAAAAAAAAAAACCATGCATCAAACACATTATAAGGCACAATGTTGTCTGGGAGATATTATAGGATGATGTCAGCTATGTGAACTGTGGGTTCTTTATTGGGCTCACTACATTTTGTCTTAACCATTAACTGATTTGCTCTTCAGTAGACCCTTATTTGAACCTTTAAGCTCCTTGAGATTGAACAGACCTCCAGATCACTCTAGGTACTTGTATTAGCAGTTTAACTCACACTGAAGAGACATTCAGAAATGACCGCACAGAAGACATCTATTAAAAACAAAAGCAGTTCAGTAGAGACAAATAGATTGTCTACAAAGGCCATTCATGAAGCACACATTGGCTTTTTTGGCTGTGGAATGCAGGGAGAAAAAGCTGACCACAGAATTCTAATTATGTTAAACAAGACTCGGCCAACTCTGCCAGTACATCAAATTTGAGTTTAATAGCCCTCAATCAGGTATACAAAGTGCTGAGCGTGGCAAAAGGGGCTGTACTGTATATATTTATGCTGAAATACATTGCTCACTTGAATAAAACCTTTTCCTAAGGAAGACAAGACAGACCTGAAGTTCTCTCCCATTTATTTCTAAATCCATATAATAAAACCAAAAGTATTTACCAAGTAGTTCTTTCAAAAGCATGGTTTACATTAAAAAAAAAAAAAAAAAAAAAGGAGGTCTAAATCAACATTTAATTTGAGCAGATGGAACCAATTTTCCTTTTTGTGAGGCAGCACACAGCATTCTTTAACCCTGAATTGTTTCAACACTTTATTGGCCTGACTGCATCAGGTTTCGGTATGTCCAATTATAACAAGACATCATCATGATCTGCAGAAGTAAAGTCCAGCAAGCTGCGCATAATGAAATAATAGTAACTTCAAGGTAAAATTATACACCTACAGTTTAGTTCCTTGTGGACTGAACTTTCCCAGCTAATACAGCAAGTTGCTATACATTTCTAAATAATTTTTTCATCTGCAGATCAGCTGAAATGCCAAACTGTATATGCAGTCCATTACTGCTAGACAACATGTGCATGTACCCGTCGGTACACAATGATAATATGCTCTCTCATTCAGGTGTACTAATAATTGACTGGGTTAAATTAAGTGATCCGTTCCTAAGCAGGCACCATTCTAAAGACAAAAACATGAGCTTTAAATTCACCATAACAGCCTACTTAAGGTCAGACCTGTGCTTCAGAGAACTGTGTGGAGGACAGCTGTAATAGGAGATTTGATCAACAACTAAAATGTGGCAGAGCAGTAGAAGTATGTCATATAGCTGCCTTTCAAGACTCATTTAGCTTACATTTTGTAACACTAGGCAATTACAAAAAGAATCACTAATACAAGTTCAAATCGTACATCAACTTTGCAGCTGGGTTTGAGTGAAGCAGGCTCACAGAACTCCCCTATGTAGTTTCTCGCTACTCGTGTGGTGAAGGACAGAAGCCTTAGTTCCCTCCGAACTAGGGTTGAGACATAGAGCATTCACAGAATGCGGGTCAACAACAGTTTATTGCGCAGTTAGAATTCCTTATATACGTTGCCTAAGCGCCTCCCTAGGGTCAGCTGGATCCCGCCCCTCCTGGCAACTTCCGGTCACATCACGTGATCTTCCGTGAGCCAGTCCCTACACCCTATGCCTAACAGCACCTGTTCATCTATTCCAGTGCGTAAACTCTATTTTCAAGATCTCCCCCATTTACGTTCTGAACATGCAACATGAGAAACCTTAGTTTGTTATCAAACTGTATCGTGCTTGTATGGCAAAGCTTTTGGTAGCAGGCAACTACAAGGATGGCTTCTGTGAGAAGTTTTGCCCAAGACGGATCCTCTGCTGGCAAAGATTAAGCCCATCAGTAACACTGATAGCACCTCTGGGACAACAGATTTAAGAAGGGTGAAAAAAACCAACCTGTGCAACAGCAGCTAGAGAGAAGAGTAAGAACATGTGAGAGAAACAGCTCTGCAGACATGCAAGTCAATGAGGAAGGAGATAAGGTGCTCCAGGCACTGGAGCAGAGTTTCCCCTGCAGTCTGCGGTGCAGACTATGGTGAGGCAGGTTGTGCCCCTGCAGCTCATGGAGGACCCCACTCCAGAGCAGAAGGATGCCCAAAAGAGCCTGTGACACTGTGGGAAGCCTGTGCTGGAGCATGCTCCTGACAGGACCTGTAGCTCTTGGAAAGAGGAGGCCACGCTGGATCAGGTTTGCTGCAGGACTTGTGACCGTGGCAAAGATCCACAGTGGAGCAGCCTGTTCCTGAAGGACTGCACCCCATGGAAGGGATCCACAATGGAGCAGTTTGTGAAGGACTTTTTCTGTGGGAGGGACTACACACTGGAGTAGGGGAAGAGTGTGAAGAGTCCTCCCCATGAGGAGGAAGAAGTGACAGAGACAACGTGATGAACTGACTGCAACCCCCATTCGCCATCCCCCTCTACTATCAGGGGTAGGAGGAGGTAGAGAATTCGGGAGAAAAGTTAAACCTGGGGAGAACTGAAGCACAATTTAAGATTTAGGTTTTATTTTCTCATTATTGTACTCTGATTTGACTGGTAATAAATTAATTTCCCCAAGTTGAGTCTGTTTTGCATATGATGGAAATTACTGAGTGATCTCCCTGTGCTTATCTCAACCCACAAGCCTTTCAATATAATTTTCTCTCCGCTGTCCAGCTAAGGAGGGAGAGATAGTGGTAGAGTGGTTTTGGTGGGCACTTGGTGTCCAACCAGGGTCAACCCACCACACAAACCAAAGTTGAACATTTCTGAAGATATCATCCAAAAATGTACTGAAAAAATATTCAAGAGATACAGATCAAGAGTTTAATTAGCTGGAATTATTTCTCCTTTTAATTAAAAGAAAATAAAATGTGTTTATAACTATTAGAAGAGCAAATAGCAACAAATGGTTTGCTGGGATTAATAATTCCATTGATTCATTTGCGCACAGTTAACTGAAATTAATTCTTCTACTTCACACTCATATTTATGTGAATGGCACTCGTCCTTTGACCTCCTGCCTAACCCCACACTGGAAATGCATTTATGCAGCACAATTCACACTTTGTTAGGTCTTATTCCAGAAAGCAAATCCTTATTCAGGCTGTAATCAGGGCATCAGTGGGAGGATTCTGTCCCAGGACTATGTTTCTATGGCTGTTATGATGGCTTATTGTCTATTCTGTGAACTTTTTCAAGAAATCTGAACAGGCTGACAATCAAACCAGTACTTCCAATAAATTCAGATACTGAAGCTGAGAAGTGAGTGTATGATTATCCTTCTCTGTGGACATCTTCAGTTTCATCAACTGAAGCTTTTAACAACCCCATAATTTCTACTGCAGATAGAGCATGTCTTTCAGAAAGTCATTTGTTCTTGATTGAAGTGCTTCAAGTGCTGGAAAATCCACTGAATCAAAAGATAAATTCCAGTGTTCAATTACTATTATTTTCTTTAAAATCTCTCCTTCAACAGGAGAAAACCCAATGATTTAGAGACATTTAGAAGTGAAGACAAACAAAAATTCTCAACATATGGTGTCATTTTTAAAGAAGAAAAGATTCAGGTTGATAGAACAGCTCAAATTGTGTTTTCCTTCTTAAAACAGAGACCCAGCCAAGATTTTAGAAGAGGTGGGAAGGAAGCTAAATTACTTTGCTCAGTGACATTCTGATGGTTGTAACTTGAGAGCCATGAGACTCCTCAACCGTACATGTTGCCATACAGGACTAAGAGAAACATTTCCTGATTTCCTGCTTGCTGGCTTTTGAGGATCGACGACTCTTATTTCATTAAAAACATAAAAATCTTATCTCACTTTCCATTGTGTTTTAAGACCTCAAAGATTAAGATTTTTCAAAATATTCTGAGGTTACTTAACGACAGGCTTGTCTTTGATTCATGAAAAGATATTACTAAGGAGAAGTAATTAGCTAGTAGCATCATTTGTAAAAGCCTAGAAGTACAGGAGAGGTTGAGACAGGTTTTGGGGTGGTTTTTAGGTTCCATCCCCAAATATAGAAAAATAAATACTATTCAATTTAAGAGCAGTATTCCTGAAGACAAATATTAGATAAGATCATTATTTGCCTGGTAGGGCTCAATAGATTTTTTTTTTTTTCTATAAAAGATCACCTAATTTTTATTCTCCAATTCTGTGGTTCTGTATGGTGTAAATGGCATCAATTAAAAAAAAAAAGCCTTTGGATATTTAGTTTACCCACAGAGAGAGAACAAACACTGAATTTTGCAGTACATGCTCTAAGCCTCTAGTCTAGAAAGCTAAACCAAAATTTTGTATTGATTAAAGCAGAATTGCCCAGTACTGAAGTTTTGATCTTTTCATTGTTGCAGCTCACTAAGTACCAAAAACGTTTATATTGGGAAAATTATTCATTATATTGAAATCTTTTTATGGAGATCAATTCATATGCTCAGAGTTAGAACCATTTTAAGTGTTTAGACAAACCTTTGGTTTAACACACATTCACACAATTTCCAAGATTAAGTCCAAATATGAAGCCTGCAAATCCAACAGTTCTCTAATTCACCAGACTGATGGATGTGACTCCTGTCAAAACACTTATCTCCAGATATACAAAACTATTCAGATATGCAACTCATGTGATGATTTAGACATTTAAAGTCTAAAACAGGTTCCTAAAGAGTTTCCCTGCATGGAAGAGAGACAGGACTCCCTTCCTATTCTTCAGTGACGACCACTTTCATAAGTAAAAAGTTAGAGGCATAAACAGGAATGATACAATCTTTTTATTCAACAGCTCATATCACTAATGCATTGTTTCTGACCAAACCAGCCCCTAGCAGAGAAAGATACCTACACAACTAACCCTCCACATTTATAGTGTAAATCTTATGTAAGTTGTATCAATACATAAGAGGAAAGAAACTGAAAGTTTGATCCTTTGCTCTTCAGGAACCCTACCCAAAACCTGTGTTAACATTTCTTACACGTTTCTGTAATGTTCCTTAAACACTAAGTAAAAAAGCGCCACATAAAGTGTAAACTATTTGTAGAACACACCATTTCCAATTTAACTGTGAAGCTTTTTCAGTGGTATATATGACTTCTCTGAAATTTTTAGAGCAAATTTAAATGTGCCCCTCAATTCTGCAGTTACTTAACTAGTTTCGAGCCATTACAAGAATTTATCAGACCAAAGATAGATGTTTCAGGATAGTCATTACAGGGCAGTACCACATAATGATATTTACTCAGAAAACTGTCCCAGCAACACTGCAGCTCAGGCATTTTGTGGATCAAGGGTTTATGCTTAACAGACATAAACATCTCTTTCATAAAGATCCTTTTTGAAGCCATGTACAACATCAACATCCATCTCCTGTGGCAAGGACTTCCACAGACTAACTGTACATTGCACAAAAGTCATTTAGCTCTGCTGTGAGCATGCCAGTTCTGTGTGATGATCACTTCACCCTGCATTAGAAGCAAGTGAATTGCCATTATCTACTCACCTTCTCTGGATCAACTGAGATTTTATACATAGCAATATGTGCACCTCTTTCGTTACAGAGTCTTAGTCATTCCCTTCACAGAACAAGCTCCATAGCTGGTCAGCCTTGCAACCGTTTCTACGACTTTTCTAGTTCTATCACATCCTTTTGAGACAGGGCACCAGCACTACATTGCACCAAGGTATTATGCTATGATGTTGTGAATGCTCCATCCTTGGCGGTGTTCAAGGCCAGGTTGGATGAGGCCTTGGGTGACATGGTTTAGTGTGGGGTATCCCTGCCCATGGCAGGGGGGTTGGAACTAGGTGATCTCAAGGTCCTTTCCAACCCTAACTATTCTATGATTCTATGATACTACGAGGGTCCTTTCCACGCAATTCCTCAATGTGATGACATCAACATGGAAGTTGATAAATAAAGGTTATTTTTTTCAACATGGAAAGTAATGGCCTACAATGAACGTCCACCACCTGTGGACACAGAAGCAGTGGGCAAAACACTGTATTACCATATGGTGGGGGCAGGGGTGGGTGGAAGGTGGGGAAAAAAACAGACTGGGCTTGAATAATTAAAATTTGGTATACTTTCTTGAGCATTCTTAAATGTGACCATATTTTTCTGTGTGCGTGTGTGTTGCTAAGACATAATATGGACATTTTCTCCTTAAAAACAACCACAAAACCAAAACCAAACAAACAAAAACCCCAACATTAATTAGACTGATTCCTCATCAACACCGCTTTCCCTAAAAGGAACACCCCCACACACACGTTTATCACCTTCAAACAGTGTGGGGGTTTTATTATTTATCTTAATTATTTATTATTGTTACTACTTACCTACTCAGGCACCTTCAAATAATATAGCTGATATTTAGATCTGCCAAAAGCAATGACTTTCAATTAAAGAGACCATCAAGAAATGCTATGTTGACAAAGTCATACCTGGGGGAATCACATCCCTCATGAAAATACCATCCTCTTAACTTCTAACATTTAGGTGTTTTTAGATGCAACAGTTAATTGCCGCAAAATATGAAATATTGTAGCATATTATATTTGATGGGGTATTTAGTTATGACCCTGGGTAAAGACTACTGAAAAGCAAGCCTTAAAGCTTCTGCCCCTTACTGAAGAATAAAGCACTTCAGTTAAGCCACTTATTCTACTTCTGGTTGGACTTCAAACAAACTCAATGTCTTAGTTGCAGAGTGCATTCATTTTTAAAAGCCATCAGGAGAAAAAAAATATTAACCAGACAGGACCAAAGAAGCAGCTGGCACCATCACTATATGAAAAGAATGTTCCCCAAAAGTTCAAGCATCTACATTACTATCAATCATGGTTCCCCCTTCTAATATTTCAAAGTCATAAAAAAGTGCTAATTGCAGTCTTAAGTGAGAAAGAGGAAGTAACAGACTGCTGGAATGAGAGAGGATATGGAGCCATACAAGTGTAGACAGACATGCCTTCTGCTTCCCGGACACTGCCAATGTCACAGATTTGCTAACAGTTAACAGAAGTCCAGAAAGAGAGCAAGAGAGAAAGAGAATGAACCAGAAGGTTCACAGCTCTCTACAGGTTTTGCTGGAACCTCCATATGCACACCAAGCATTCAGTCCTGTGTCCTCCTGAGAAACAATTCCCTACCCTCAGCTCTCATGGGTATTCTCCAGAATATGTGTTTGGATTTAAGAGCTCAGTACAAAGATAAAAGTGGGGGAAAACAGGACACACAACACGGAGAAGTTTAGGTCTTTGGGTTTAGTCTTCTAGCTTCAGGTAACAAATTAAGATGATGTACTGAAGCAGGGATCAGTTGTTTCAGTCTGTCCAAATGACAGCTTTTTCCTCTCTCATGACACTCATACTTCTTTTTCAGCTCTTTCCAAATGTGCAATGGCCTTTGGGAATTGGTTTCTCAGGGCTTAACATGCTATTTTATCCCACAGGAGAGCAGAAAGGCATCTCACATGCATTACACTCAGAACTGCATGAAGCCTGAACAGAACAAATGCATGCATTAACTGTGTGTGGTAGACTGTTCAGCATCAATGTTAGAAGCAAGTTTTAGAGATTTTATGCTCATTAAAAACATGGAGAATTTTATGACTTTCCATAAAACAAGAAAAGAGGAGTTGCTAATGTAAACTCTTCAGGACACATGATCTGTTAGCTTGGGTAATAAATTTCTCTCAAGTAGAATCTTACATTCACAACTCTGGACTCTCATTTAACTGCAGTAGTTACATGACAACTAATGACTCAACAGTAACTCCAGTCTCACAATACAGATATGGTACGCGCAATCTATTTTGAAACAGGCTAGATTGATTTAAAAAAAAAAAAAAAAAAAAAAAAAAAAAAGAAGCTACAGGCATCAGTGCCAAAATCTTCCCAAGATACACACAAATCACCTAGCATTGTTCCTCACTTCACTACTAGCTCCCAGATAGCCAGGGTATTCCATCCAACTGCAATCACTATTTCAAAGTACGTTGTAGATCAGTCCTTCACTACACTGGTGTGAGAGCGTGGGATTGAGCCTACGTGCTACATAAGCACAAAGACATTAGGCTCACACAGAAGACAAAGCATCTCATGCACAATATACACCACAACCTGAATTAGCCTTGTGTTTAGCAACCCATTAAAAAGCATGGCATATTCCTGCAATGAAATGTACCTGTTTCTCTGGCTATTCTCTCGAAGCAGAATATTGCTGGATCCCTTCTTTCTGTGCATTGCCAACCTCCCTGAGCTACCAGAACACTAGGATCTTTAAGCAGGGCCTCCCTCCAGACCTTGCTGCAGCAAAATGTATGCATGTGTGCCTGGTCAGAGGAAGAGGGCACTACTTTGCACAGCTGCAGCACAGACACCCACATCAAGCTGAACTTACAGAAGTACTCTGCGCCTTTTCCAGACATGACTCAGAGCAGTAGCGGCACCAGAGACAGGTTGTGCTTCTGGGGCATCACTGTGTCTCTGGGACATCACTGTGCACTCTCAACCCAGGCACAGAGCAAACAGCACATTCTAGTCCACAGCCAGAGCTTAAAGTCCAAATAAGAAGTCAAAGTATTCCATTTGCCTCAAGTTAGTAAAAGTACCAACTCGGTACTTTTCAGTTATCTAAAAACTGTTACTCTATTCTCCAGTTAAGTTCATGAACAGTTTACATTTCAAAAGAAAGGGTGTCATTGTAGAATATTAAAAATTGCCTGTAACTGCTTTGAACGTGCACTCAGAATGGGATTAGTCTTTTAAAGAATCTGAATTTTGGCATGGCACTCACTTTTCGTCTTGTCAGAGTGCTACTTGATGCCTATATATAACCAGCTACATTTTTTGTTACTGACAAGAAATGGTTTAGTGCAATGCTTGAATAAATTACATTAGAGACATCTAAAACTGATTTTCTTTCACAAAGTGATCTGTAGTTCCCAGGCTGCTGAAAAACTGAGGTCAGCAGGGCACTTTCAACTGAGATTTAAAACTCCCAGTACAGTTACAGCTGTAACTTCCCAGATGTTTTTAAAAGCCTCTGCCAACAGTCATCCCTGCCCACTGGACCTGTACATTTCATAAGTTCAGAAAGTTAGAGGATACTAATAAGTAAACTAGGAAAATCTTCACCTACTTAACCAGTTTACATCAAAACTCAAATACCGAAAGCCTCTAGAGTCCTAAACCATCACAATTTTAACAACAATGGATTGTTCAGAATAAGTTATTGCTCATGAGAATTACTTTATTGTCAAGCAGAAATTCCCCTTGCTGATATTTGCAAATCAAAAATTATTATAAGAACCAGAAATGATTCACTGAAGCAACTGGTGCCCTTATGCATAGTACTAAAGCTATGGAAACAGTTCAGCAGGTGTAAATCACCACTTTGACTTCAATGACATTGCTCCAATTTGTGATGTGATAATCTGACTCATGACATTTAATATCCTTCCTGTTGAATATCCTCAGCCCTAAGAAAGAATTAAAACCACTTAGTTTGTTTCTGTCTTTCCAATTTGACTATCAGACAGCAATGAAGTGAACGAATACTAAGACCATTACATACCATTATAGTTACACATTTTCACTAGGCAGAAAGTAATATGATGTTGTTCCAGATCCTTGTAAATTGAGGTCCAGATAAATTAAACTGTATTAAGAGCTACCATATGACCTATATACCTTATGACCATATGACCATTATATATATATATAATATATATATTTTATACATACATATATATATTATATATACCTTATATACCATATGACCTCATACCATATGACCTACATATACCTTGTCATTCTGCAAAAACACATCTGCCTCAGCAAACTTGAGTTTGTATGATCTAAACCAGTCATGAAAAGATAACCACTTACACTGTGTTCTGTTTTACTTACAACTTAAAGTCCTGGGAGTATGATAACAATACCTCTGTTTCTTGAATTGGAAACCAAGTAATTGCACATAATATTTTAAATGTGATGTGTTTCTTAGACAGAATAAGAACTCTGATCTGCTGGAAGTGACTATTCAGATGAACACCACTGCAGCATAAAAACTGGAGGGACACATTGTCATAAATCTTTCCTGAATTAAGGATGAACCGAATCACTTCTGATAGTACATTACAAAAACAACCTGTTGAAAATTTATTCTTGGGTTCTTTATTTAAAGGCTTCTGGTAATCCCTTGATTACTGTAGTCCATTATCTTAGAAAAGAAAATGCATCTTAATAGTATAACAGTGAAAAAAAAAATTCCTTACATGAAAGAGCTAGACTGGGATGCTATGGCTCCCTCAGACCTCACAAACAATTCGTCTGGGTTATTACTTCTTCAGAATATCCAGAGAGCCACAAGTGCTAACACTGATGACTCATGGTTCGTACTAAAGCCATTCTGCAGCTTGGCCTGCAGGCAAACTGTGCAGATGATAAGGTTGCCATTTGCATGTAGAAATTCAGGTGCAATTTAAACTCTGCACAGTTATAAATTTTAACACATTTTTAAAGCTCCAAGGTTATTTTCTTTCTTTCTTTTTTTTCCCCACAGCAAATATTAGATCTGACTTAAGGCACAAGCACAACAAGACAGCTGCCTATAGGAGTAGCCTGAAGAGGCAGCACTTTGCCTTCTCTGCCTATGCTGAAGGGAACAAAGGTTGGCTGTCGTACCCTACCTACTGGCAGACTACTAAGAAAGCAACATGCAAGGGGGCAAAAACCACTGCAGGAGCAACTGTCTTCTTCACTCTCCTCTCAGCAACCTCAAGAACAGACAAACACCTCTCTGGTCATAGCACTTATTAGCTTCCTGTCTCAGACCTTCCCTTTCTACCAGATACCCTCCTATTTGTGTGAAGGAACTAAGCTAGGGCTCTAGCCCTTTCTCCTATCCCTTTTCTTCCCCAGAAGCCCAAGGGGCAAGTGGTGTAGGTAGTGCTTTCTGTGAGGCGGACAGCATGGAGGCAAGCCAGTACGTATAGGCAGAGCAGGGAACCTGTGGCTCTATGGCTGGAAAGGTGCAAAGGAGATCCATATCCCAGTGAATGCAAGAGGAGAGATGGATACACTGTGTAAGGCTGCCCTGCTCATACCCATAACTCCAGAGAACCTATTCCCATGCTCTTTTAGACAAAAAAATCACTCAGGCCATCTCACCTGCCAGGGATTCATACAACTCCTCCAGCCAGTCACTGCACTTCACCCACAGCCCAGCCTGCACTACCAGGAGATATATATGCACTACCTTTAATGCTGAGAAGTTTTGAATTAGTTCTGGTACATGTGAGACTATCTATCTTGCCTGTATTACACCAGTAAGAGCACAGAAAAAGCTGGCTTATTCATTTACCTGAAGAAATGTGTATGTAATTTATAAAGCATTCTGGAACATATTGTCATTCAGACTTTTTAGTTAAAAATCAGGAAAAGTACTTTCCTCTCTTCTCTGAAAGCAGACTCAAGCCAGTTGCTCTGCCTCATCTCTCCTGATCTTTCTCCCTTGCCCCATTAACCACAGTATAAAGCAAGTGCCCTTTCTACCAACCTCAGGAGGATCATCTCATTGTAACAGCTAGCCTCCATCAAGATACGACTGTTTCTGACACAGGAAAGAAAACAAGCGGGAAAACGAACGGTCTGACAACCTTTGTGCAGTACTGCTTTTTAGTTGTGCTTGGCCAATGCTAGCCCTTGCAAATTAGCGCAAATTAGAGAAGGTTCACTAAAAAGGTTACAAAACTTTTCTAGTAAACAATAGAGTCTATCTGACTGGACAGATGAGCATAAGTATTTAGCTGCATGGATAAAAAAAACCACCTTAACACAGAGTTTCTCATTAAACGTGCTTATAACAAGATCTGATATGTGGAGATACATCTGGCTGGCAACCAGCCACCAGAAGTGATTCTCAGGGCTCAATTTTAGGACCAGTTCTGTTCAATATTTCTACCAATGATTTAGATGCAGGAGTTGAACTTGAATGCACCATGAGCAAGATTGCCGATGATAAAATGGGAGGTGCTGTTGATTATCTTGAGGGAGGAGAGGCCTTGCAGAAGGACCTAGATAAATTGGAGACTTAGACTATGATTAATGGCATGAAACTGAAAAAGAGCAAATGCCAGATTCTGCACCTAGGATGGCGTAATGTCAGGCATGAGTATAAGTGGTCAGGCAGTTGGACTAGATGATCATTGCAGGTCTCTTGCAACAGATCTATTCAGTATAAAAATATTTTATGGACACATTGCTATATCTAATCTTGCTATTTATTATGTGTGAATTGAACTCAACTTTCCCATTTTATATCAGGAATGAAGAAAAGTGCAGAAGCACATAGATATGCAATGTATCAGAATATTTTTCCAGAATAGTTTCACTTCATTCCAAATTGCAAAGTGTAGTAGTAATCTTGAAGTATTAGTAGTCCTGAATGCTTTCACCATAATTAACCATTACAAGCAGTTCAAGAAGTTTTAAGAAAAGAATTCAACTGCGTCTCCATGAACTATGCGATTACACCTAAATTTTATGAAACATGCATGTTGTGATAGACTCCTATGCTACAATTACATTTTTATTTAAACACTTACATTTTCCATGCAATGGTAATTCAGTTTTCTGACCAGATAAGAGATATCAGATAAAAATACCTTCAGTGTAACAGATTAGAAAAGCTGCAGTAACTTTGTACTGCCTTATCCAATAGGACTGAAAAATAAAAGGATGTTTCAACCATAGCTCTCCATACATATCTCAGTTTCTGTATACCTTAGTTTCAGCAGAGGAACTGATTTATTAAACTTGATCAAACCACCTTCCAGAGCATGCATCATACAAGCATTTGCACGACTGGAAAAGAATTTATTGCACAAATGTTATATAGGTCACTGAAATAAAGTGGGGGGGAGGGGGGAGGAATATCACCTTGAGTTACATTCAGTGGCAGACAAATCAAAACTTGAGAAAGCTTTTCTAAATTATTTGTGAGGAAAAGGTAGTTCCTACAATTTTTTTCTTTGCCTAATCACCTCTTTTAGAGCAGTTTAGACAAACTTTATTAAACTTGTCGGCATTGCATTCTTTTATGTATGGACGGACTGCTCCTGAAAAAGGTCAACATAAAAAGCACAAGTGGGCTTTCAACATCAAGAATGCATGCCTTCTTTTTTGACTCCTTCCCTGAGAAAGGGCCTTCTGAAGAAACTCATGTCCCTATAAAAATTACACCACTGCTGCTAAAAGAATCTGGAGCTTTATCTTTCCACACTCAACCACCGACTTCTGCCTTGCATCTGTTTAGGCAGGTTCTGGGAGATAGGACCTTTGTTCCCACGTATGTATAAATATATATGCTATAGATGTCAAAGACAATGTAGTTCTTTAAAATCTTTGGATGCCAAATGTTAGGCATCTAAGCATACATCAAAAGATACATTTTTGCTTTGAAGTCAATAGGAACACTTTTAAATCAACTGCGTACATAAGTGCCCAAATACAGAATGGCATGCCTCAGGTTAGGTACCCAAGCTGAAAAGTTTATCTACATCCTTACTGTTGTAATGGGACCTGCACACACCACTAAAGGCAGAAGCGTTCTGTGAGATGTAAACACTACAAAGTTTTCCATCTAGAAATATAGCAAGGCACTGCCATAACAGCAAAGCTATTTCACTCCTGATGAAAGGCAGTGGCAATTCTGTCTAGTGACAGTTATAGGATTTTTCTGGTCCTCCACTTTTCTCTTCCTCTAGGATTCTCTTGATAATTGCAACATCTGCGCCTGCCCCTAATCTTAAGGAAGGTGATGCACTCCCAGAGAAAAAGAGTTCATTGAGATTCATCCTTTGCTCCTAGCTGTGCCACAGACTTCTGCAGAGTTAACTTGATTTTCATTCATCTAGCAGAAGAAAATATGCACTAGACTACAAATAAAAGGCTTTAAAAGTCTGTAAGTTAATTTCAAATGAAGGGAGAAGAACAGAAATATGTATGATCTTCACAGTGCTAGAAGGAACAAGGCATTACATCATGAATGTGTTTGGTTATGTGATGTAATGAGGAGGTCAGCCTCTACCTCTTTTTTCACATATCACAGACTCATATTTTCTATATGGCTCCAGGGACACACATGCGTGCTGTACGCATTCGTAAAGACCATACATCTGCACATCAGTTCTTTTAACCTTGTATCTACCCATCAAACTGACACATGCAAACACCCAAGTGCACCTGCAAATTTTGTGGCATCATTAATCAAACAATAAGTTTAGGCTACATATTAGGGGAATATGAGCTAAATAGCCAGTGATTTAAAGGGCAAAAGTTCAGCTGATTTAAATCAGCATAGGACCGTTACAGTTGAACGTATTTCAACTCCTTTTAGCTGAGAATTTGATATCTGTAAAAAAAAGAATAATCTTTAAGACACACATGTGCACATGCACACACAGAGACAATCCTCAATTGCAAACTCAGTGTGGTATTAGTACTTATTTTAAAAACAGAATAAATTCTCCATTACTAAACCAACAAGAAACAGAGCAACACTATCATCCTTCATATCCACAGGACTGAAAATACTTCCTGTTCCACTTATCAAGGCTCAAGTTTCTGTGTGAGGTTATCAGCTGTAGCAGGATAAGCAAACTACTGAACCTAAATAAAGAAAATTAGCTCTCAACAGTACAGTGCTTTCAGCATTAGATACACTATGAGAATTTGTGTGAGAAATTCAGATAAGAGGCTGTTCAATTCAATTCCTTCTTCTAACAGGATGGCAAAAATACTGTACCTGACCTTATGAAGCTGTGACAATTTTATTGAGCTATTCTCTCTTTTTCTCCATTTGCAACGAGGACAAGCGCATTTGGCTCAAGCAAGTAGGGTTTTCTTCAGTAAACATGTGGTTTCAGCCAACTTAAAAGGATTAATGCATCCAGGTCAAGTTCACTGACTAATTTCATCTGGGGAAAAACAAACTAAGAGCTAGTGTCATAAAACCTCACTCAGAGGCTGGAATTGTTCTCTCTTTACTCAATAGCTCAGTCAGAGCACTGTGGATACGTGGGAAATCTGGGCTCCACCTAGCACATCCAGGACAACTAAAACAAAGCTCAAGCTATCAGAGGAAAAGAGATACCTTCCCAGCAGTTTAAATCTCTATCTCTATCCACTTGGCCACAGTGTCCAAAATGAAGTATTCTGGCTCTAGTCAGATAAAATATTTCATGTCAAAAGAAGCATCACTTTTACCTTGTCATCTTGAAACACACAAAAATCAAACACTGCCTTTGGTTTAACATGAACTGACTTCATTTTGGAATTTTATACTTTTTGAAGTGCAGGTATTGAAAATATCTACAGCCTTTTGCACTCTCCTGTACTCTATTTAGTACTGCTTAGAATGAAGTCTAAATTTCAATTACTCACCATCTAAAGCGAATATGCACATATATGCAATATTCTCCCCAAATAGTCAATTATTTGTCTTTTCTAATACCACAGGAACAGTAAAAAACACTGACTGCAAACTAACATTTCATCATTTCATTCTATTCAGCATGCTGTTTTGTAGAAAAAGGTTCTTTCCTTGAAAACCAGCAGCTACAAATACTCCATGCACCTCAGTGCCTTCCCCAACCTTCAGCCCCTTCGAGCTCTCAGATGGTCTTAATTAAAATAAAGGAGTTTCTAATTTACAGCACAGGAGACATTTTGAAACCATTGCTGAAGCAGTGTTAGTGAAACCCCAGTAACCCAGATCTCACCCCCAGACAGGTACGTCAATATCTTTAATTTATCTACTTAAGTTCCTGTTGAACTCAGAAGTCTTCTTTACTTTAAGAATTTTACTGAATTTCCATTGTACCTTAACCCCCCAAAAATAAAGTTTCACATAAAAATATGTCATCACATAAAGTATTTATTCCTTTCCATTCTTACATCCCTCTCCTTCGAGCTGTTTCATCTCTGCAAAAAGAGGCTAACAAATGCAGACAACAAACACTTTCTGCCTGCAGTATTACTAGCAGTCTTGCTTTTTCTCTCAAGCACACCACATTTTGTAGAAGTGACGTCACTTCTCAAAGCACCTAAGTGGGATACCATACATCTTTGCAACACATTTCTCACACATCAATCTGCTTTTCGTGTAAACAAACAGCCAAAGATGAGTCCCATCTGTACAGCTCAGTAACTCGAAGCATAGTCAACCAATAACCCTTTTAGAAGTCAGTGTGGATTTTCAGTCTTGTTTCTAGGTAAGTTTTTACAACAGATAGTGCTTTACTTTTGCACAAACACAGGCATAAATTTATTAATAACTTACAACCAAAACTAAAAACAACAGTAAATATTTTGTAAGATTATGCGTGAATTGGAAATGGAATATCATCCAGTCCCACTGGATTACATTTATGACATGTGTGAAATTTCCCCCTTACACCAAAACATACATATTTACCTAGAAAATCATGAGAACCACAATGTTGTTAAATGCTACATAAACATACACAAACTATATTATACAGCAAGAAAGTAAATCGTTCACCATGCCAGAGTTTGGAAATACGGTTTTGAGTGATTTACAATGCTCTATCACAAATCTTGAAGCTAACAGTGGAGGTTTCTCCAATGCCTGTATGCACAGGTTGCTCCAACTAACATTAAGGTCACATACACTAATAACATAATGATGTGGACCTGTTGGAGAAAGTCCAGAGGAGGGCCATGAAGATGGTCAGAAGGCTGGAGCATCTCTCCTGTGAAGACAGGCTGAGAGAGCTGGGCTTGTTCTGCCTGTGGAAGAGAAGGCTCATGGGAGACCTTAGAGCAGCTTCCAGCCCCTAAAGGTGACCCACAAGAAATCTGGAGAAGGACTTTTTAAAAGGGCATATCGTTACAGGACAATGGATAATGGCTTTAAACTGAAAGAGGGTAGATTTAGATTAGATTTAGGAAGAAATTCTTCCCTGTGAGGGTGGTGAGGCACTGGCACAAGCTGCCCAGTGAAGCTGTGATGCCCCATCCCTGGCAGTGTTCAGTTTGGATGGGGCTTTGAGCAGCCTAATCTAGTGGAAGGTGGTGAGGTGTGGCTCTAGATGATCTTTAAGATCCCTTCCAACCCAAACCATTCTAGGATTCTATGAAGTGAAGTTCTGCATACATCTCCAGGGAAATCACATACTTGCCAAAGATGGCCACAGGTTTCCTCGTCATTGCCCCGAACACTATCAAATGGCTTCAGGATGGGCAAGGACCTCGCTCCCTTTTAAAAATGGTCTCCATAATACACAATCAAATGAGACTTGGCAGATATCTGCCTATGTGTACCAAAAAGAACCAGCTTGACTGGTTCTAAATACCAACTGTAATCCTAAATACCAACTGGTCCTAAATACCAACTGTAAAACAGCTGGTTTGCCTGGATCCTTGGAAAGAACAGAAAACCACCCCTCCAACAAGAAGGACATGAATAGAAAATACCACATTTACACACAGATTTATATGTGTACCATCACTCTCTCTTAAACTTTGTTCTCTTAACTTATTTCCCTGCTGTGTAATTCTGTATTTGTATAAAAAGGAATGTCCATCAGCTAGTCAGAAACTGAATTGTGCTCTAGCAGTATTTTATTTTAGCATCACTAAAAAAAAGTACATGAAGTAATATGCCTCTGTTGCAATCATTCCGACAACTCCATTACATAAAAATGGGTGTGCAAGCAAAAGATTAGAAAACAAAAGGTGAAAGGCAAAAAAGATAAGGGAAAGCAAGTTGAGAGACTGCTACGAGAGCACGTACATGTATAGGTAAGAAAAATCTCAAATTCCTTCCTGCTGCAGAAGTCAGGAAAAGATTAAACACAACATAAATTTACAAACAAAGCAAATTTATGGCACTTCTGGAGCATGGAAATTAACACACATACGGCTTGCAAACATACCAAATACCCTGGGAGTTCTTCAGTCTCTTCCCAACAATGCTCTTGAAGTGCTCAGCAACTGCTTCCCCACATGCATTTGCATGGAAAACATCACTTAGTTTTCAGTACCTCTTTACTTCAGTCAATATTAAAACTTTTTTGGTATTCTGGTGAGAAATTGCCCCAACTAAAAATCTAAAGTAAACAATCAAGATGAACACTTTCTCCTTGTTTACCAAAAACTGACTGAGTTTCTGGATGTTTTTATTTATTGAAAGTGGAGACATGACCTCAGATATTAACACGACTGATAATTCAGCATTATTTATCAGATAATAACCTGGAGAACGATTGGCCTGCTTAATTATTTTCTCCCCAATTCTTCCCATGAAAAAGAAAAAGTACAGTCGAGTGCTTTTAACTGATGTCAGAATAAATATGATTTAGTGGTGCCTAGATTTCTCCGATCACTACACTTCTAACTGATGAAAAAACCTGATTCATAATAAGATATAAAAGATAATTGAGTTTCTGCAATCATCAAATATACACAACTTATACTAGCCACTGATTTTTCATGGAAACAACATCATGGTCTTCTAGTAAAGGAGTTCAGTGCAATCTTTGATGCCTAATTACAGCATAAACTTTAATATTTTTTTCCTCCTTTCTTAAAAGGATACAACTTTCCCACTTGAGGCCCTGAATAGTGGCACCTGAAATTCAGACTCCCACTACCCCCAAGATCCAAAGAATGACTTGTTTTGCTGGTGAGTTAGAGACTGTCTTTAAGTACCCTTTGATGGCCTGAACACATTCATTCCTTCATGGTTCAAAATGCCCATTTCCTTTCAAGAGCTGAAACCTCTTTTTTTCTTTCTAATAGATTTTTCTATAAGGGCAAGGAACTTGCTGGGAAAATTCTTTTTTTATGCAAAGGTTATGCAACAAGCTACAGAAGTAACCCTTCTTTCCAAACTCACACAAAGCACATACAAAGAAAACAAAATACAGTTAAAAAGTGAACTTAAAATGTTAATGACTAAGCACATGTTTCTTAATTGTTGTATTTGGTGTCTTTTTTGCAGATGGATATTCTTTTCATTATTAGGGTTGAAGTTTTGCATTTACAAAGTCACAGTAAATGACCTGACCACACCAGCATAACTCAATAACCTTTAACAGCATCCCTAGAGCTATTTCCTACAAAACCTTACATGACAGAACTCCAGTGGTTTCATCAGATCATTCTCACTGGACCTTCGGCTGTCACAAACTGCTTGAAGCTTGATAAACAGTTATTCTGCCTCCCACTTGGGCCAAACACCAGAAAAATAATTCATCATTGACAGTTTAGCACCACGGCAGCAGAATGAAGGTCCTACCTGCTCTGCTGGCCCCCTTGCAAACATGAGCATTAGCCACAAGCTCCTCCTGAATTACAAGCACCACATTTCATGCACCCTCTACTAAGATAAGAGATACTTTACCACACACTTTCAGGAAAAAAATTCATACATCTCAACCTGATATAATGGATATCATAATTTAAGTATTGAAGTGACTGCTTGGCAGTACCCAAAGCAACCAATGATATTAAGGGATTTTTGTATTATTTTTTATTGTCTCTCCGACGCCCTGCACCCCAAGCTACTTCTTACAACAAGGAGATCCATTTCTCCTCTCCAGGGAGAATACTGACAATAAGTATGCTTTCTGAAATAGTTTTGGGACTCATACCACTTTTGAAATGTAAAACCAACAAGTATAAAGGAAAATCCCGGGAGTCACATTAGTCAATAGAGTGAATTTCATGCTTAATATACAGAATGCTAATGAAGACAGACTACAGTTATTTTACTGTATGCTACATCATTAAAAAAGTATTTAAACTGTGTATTTTTTCCAAGACTCAGTTTTAAGAGCACACAGACCACCTGAGATGCTTAGAATAATAATCTGCATTTGAATTTGCATTACCTCCTACAGTCCCCTCTTTCTGTCAAACCAAAGGTAGAAAACATCTCACCCAAACTGATCTGAAAGACAGCCTATAATCCAGCTCCTTCATTTGCTGGGACAAA
This sequence comes from Psittacula echo, assembly GCF_963264785.1. Taxonomy (NCBI): domain Eukaryota; kingdom Metazoa; phylum Chordata; class Aves; order Psittaciformes; family Psittacidae; genus Psittacula; species Psittacula echo. The sequence goes on from NC_137735.1 coordinate 57,326,797, forward strand.
GTGTTTTGAAAGTCTGTTTGATCATTCAAACATCTCAGGACACATTTCTTAAGAAAAAAAGCATCCCATTTACAGGCAAATCATTTTCTGAGCAAGCAACTTGCTATTTTTTTTCATAGCAGCACTTGGGCTTTTTGTGCATTATACCCTTTAAATCCAGTATAAGAGTTGTATCACCTAAGCCAGCCTCATTTGCCTAAATGATGGTAGACAGAGTCTTGTCTTAAAAAAAAAGAAGAAAAAAAAAAAAAAAGGAGCATTTTTGAAATTAACTTAACTTGAAAGCTGTCTCACAGTTGAATTCAAAGGCAAATTTTCTCCCTGTCTGAAATTCAATTAAAAAGTAAACCAGCTAACCATTAAGAACATTTTCAAGTTCTATTTTAGTGTTTTAAAGTCATTAAGGTGCACTGCAGTTGCACAAAAAGTCATTTTCTTCCCCTCCCCCTATTAAAAATATGAAATGTTAACCCATGTTATAAAACATCCATGAAGTGTCCCACACAAATATACAATTACGATTTTACTTGAATAAACATGCTGAGCAGTTCACACATGACATTTTGTGTAACTACATCTATTATTAAAACAAACTAATTCATAATGAGATCTATCTTCAGAGACTATGAAATACAGTATGTGGTTCTTATGGATCATAAGCTTTTTAAAAGAAATTCCGCCCCCGCTTCCACATAGTTGATGCGATGCCACACTTGCTTTTACAATTCAGTTTAGCTTTTATTTAGTAAATATACATCTGAATTTGCTTTAATACTGAGCCTGACTAGTGTGTAAACTGATGGGCTTGTCTTGTTTCACAAGCAGGCCCAGGTTAATCTAAATATTTAAACTACTGATCAGCAGTGCTCCTGAAGTGTGTTTATTTGGCTCAAAACTAGTCTTTCGTAAACAAGCAGACTGATGTTGTCGACACACATGGCAGTATTCCAAAGTTACAGATGTAGAAATGACAGCAGAAATGATTGCACCTTTCTGTGCATCAGGGACAATTAGCAGTTACCTGCAATCAGATAAGAATTAAGCTAATCATCTCTGAATTAGACCAGATGGAACTCTGGGGGTTATTCTCAATTCACTTTAGTATAAAGGAGCAACATCTGTCCTTAAAATAAAGTGTAAAAGCAAGAAAATAAACTGACTGGTAGGTATCAAACATGCCTTCAGTATGATAGCCTGAGCAGTTTCCTCTACCAGTACGACCGACACATTATGCTTTGAGTCTGGTGCTCTGAGGATAACCTCTATTTATTAAGTATTTTTATCTTTTTGTAGATGAGAGAGGGGGAGGAGGATGTTTTGGGGGTTTTTTATGGGTTGGTTTTTTTTTTTAATAAAATGATAAAAAAAAACCAAAAAAAATGTATTTAAACACATTAGGTGGATGCATTCAGCATCTGATATATGAATACATCTTTCAAATTGCTTGGAATTTTAAATTCATTAGTGACAGGACAAAACTGATTCTACCAACCTCTCCTGAACTTAAAGACATCTCCAATATCCAAGATCAAAGCCTTTGGATATAAACAAATAGCACATCCAGAGAACCCCATTTTCACAAGGAAAACTGGGGTGGAGGGAAGAAGATAACTGTCATCAGCTTTCTTAATGGTTATATAGTTCAGGAATCCTTTCAGGTGCATTTACAACTACACTACAATTTTCGACCTACAGTCTTCCTCTTCTTTTTTTTTATATATGAAGCAAGTTACTTTTAGGGGCAAACTGTCTGGCAGTATTTATATGGCTCATACTGAAACTCTAGAATTAGCTTTTTTTTAATTTATATTCCTTGAATATAGATTCCTTGAATCAAATAACTGCATTTCCATTAAATACCAAAGGCACTTCTGTAAACTTTCTTCCCAAAATTACAGCAATAGTCTATGACATGGAAATCCAGAAGTTTTTCATTATACTTTTCCCTTCTCCCACCCTATATTGCATTTTACACATATGGAACCAGTAGAAAAGCTATAGTATTAGTATGGGCAATAAGAATCACAGCAAATCCACTTACAGAACAGACATGCTGTTTCAAAAAGTCTGCCAGTAATGGACTTACTTCCCCCTCCAAAGTTCATATGACTTCTGAGGAACAACAGAACTATTCTTCACTAACAGCAATACAGAAACATACATACGCACACAGAGAGAAAGATACAACATCTCCTGATTACTGGGCTTTTTTTGCAAAATCAGATCACTTAGTGCCTTTTTGCAATCACATCAGTCAGTAGCACTACTATGGACAATGCTCAGGAGTAGTTATGCAGAAGGGAGGATAAAACGATTTTACTTTGGCTTTTAATTTTCTTTTAATCTCTGAGCAGGTACCGTGACTGTATCCCCCCCTCCCCTTAACTTTCAGTGCCCCCTTTTTTACAGCCAATCATACCCACTGTTACATACAAGGTTCAATTTTAACAGTTTTCCAGCCAAAAGACTGCTAAGAATAAACTCTGCTGAAGGGGCATGCTTACCTGCTTTTTAACAACTTTCACAAAAACAACCCTGAGATTTGTAAAAGCAATATAAACTTGTAAATTCCATGCCCCTGTCCTGGGTTCAGCAGCAGCAGTCAGTTTTTCTCCTTCTTAGTAGCTGGTGCAGCGCTGTGGTTTTGACTTTCGGCCTGGGAATAACACTGATAAAGCCGATGTTTTCAGTTGCTGGTCAGAATGTTTACCCTGACCAAGGACTTTGTGAGTCTCATGCTCTGCCAGGGAGGAGGAGAAGGTGGGAGGAAGCAGGGACAGGACACCTGACCCAAAATGACCAAAGAGGTATTCCATACCACAGCACGTCATGCCCAGGATGTAGAACTGAGAGTTCCCAGAAGGGCTAGAATGCTGCAGGGTGGGGGTGAGGTACCGGTTGGTGAGCGGTTGTATTCTCTTCCTTGTTATTTCCTTTATCATTATTATTATTGGTGGTAGCAGCAGTGATTTGTGTTATACCTTAGTTACTGGACTGTTCTTATCTCAACCCGTGGGAGTTACATTCTTTCGATTCTCCTCCCCATCCCTTGGGGGGGGGGGGGGGGAGGGGGGTAGTAGACTGCGTGGTTCTGATTTACAGCCTGGGCTTAAACCACGACAGCACCTGAGTAATTATTGTAATTAATATTCCAGGAGATGTATAAGCTAGCACATTGACGACACCAATTTAGTTGTGCAGAACACCTGCTTGTTGATACGCCTTACTATCCCTGAGATTTATGTGGAATTGAAGCCAGTAATACAAGTTTTCCTTTTTATCTTCTGAAGTAGCACTTCTATCTATAAACAATATCAAATTTAGTAACCATACCAGACAAACAAACATGGGGAGTTACCTTTAACACATCCTACTTTTGAAAAAAAGTTTATATAGTTCCGGAACTGGGTTCAATGGAACAGTCCTGCACACAACACGTCCGGTTCATTGCAGCACTACTCCAAGTGCATCCTTCTGGTTTAAGACAACTGTATTGGCTGAGGCAGGTTTCCCTTGTTTTCAGTCGGGTACCTTCTACAAGACCTATCATCGGTTTCTTCAGAGTGAACTAAAAAGACAAACAGCTTTCCTGCAATACATTTGGTTGCTTCAAAGCAAACACACAAGTTGTGGAGGAACATGTTCCAACACATCTGATTATGTTGAGACATTTCAAGAGCTGTGGGAAATCTGGGATGACCCTTAGCACTGGAACAGCCATTATATCTAGAAACAAACAGCATGTTAAACTTTCTTGCTATCACGATTGATTCTAAGTGCCTTTCACCAAAAGCAGCAGAATGAAGCAGAACATGCACAGATCACAAGACAAGAAACCTTTGTCATAATCTTTCCCCTTCAGCTTCTCTTTCTTTGTTAGACTGTTTTCACAACAGTCTCTCTTACTATCCCTACCACTAATGTAAACTTCTCATCCCATAGGATGAAAATAACTTAGAGACATTTTGCCTAGGTAGACAAAAATACTCTCATAAAGCAGTTTTGGAAAAATCCTCCCAGCATAATATCAGAAACTACCGCTCACTTTAGGTGTAATGAAATGCTGGTAGCAATTCCTAAAAATTCTGCACTTGCTTGGGGTTTTTTATAATCATGTCAGTTCCTTAAAATTGTGCCAGTTTGTTTCAGATTGGGGTGAGTTAATTCACCAGGGTCCAATGCCAGAGTTTGGGTTTAAATTTCATTTTAAGCAAGCAAATGAAAAGTCTCAGCTGCAGCTACCACCTTGTGCTGAAAATATACATTTGCTCAGATTCTCACAAAACTTATCTCAGAAATCAAATCGCAATCTTTATCAAATAAGGTTTGGAGTGAAATTGGGGAGTTTAAACCATCAGACTGTTTCCTAGTCAGGAAAAAAAAAATTACATGAATCGTCACAAAAGGTTTTATAGTAACTTCATTTTCCTACAGAAAGTGCTTTTCAGAGGCTTTTAATACTGCTTGCAATAAATACAGGATCTGAGGTCTGCAGGGGGTGGATAACACTTTATAGTTTTCTCAAATCCTCTTATTCCACCCACTCTGAGAATTCTACAGCCCAGGTTTAATGAGTAAAATGTACTGCAGTTCCACTGCAAAGCTAAGCTAGATCTGCACCAAAAAAAAACCCAAAACCAGAAAAACCCACCCAAAATGCACAAACCCAAATCTTTCTTCTTCTGCAATTGCTTTACAGAATTAGACCTTGAAATACTGGTTTGAAGTCATGTGCTTATTCATCACTGTGTCTCAGCCTCTGACGTGCATTCTATCTTCAAATAATAAATGTCTTTTATTGTTTCAAGGCAAATCATGTTGTCTGTGTTGCATGAAAGATGTGTGAATATTCAGCAAACAAACTGATGATTCATTATGGTCTTGAACAGCAATAGGACTTCATTGTAATTCTAAGAAAATCTGATCATTTGTTAACTCGTGTTTTCAGAAATACAATTAAAGTTTCATGTTCATGCATCATGCTTACATGGTGACATATTTGACATTTTCAATTTGAGCAACATCAGTAAGATCGAGAGGTCTGAGATTTACTCGTTTCAGCAGACCCAGGTTACATGCCAGTACCTACTTTAAATAACCAGAGTTTTTAAGGCCTAACCATACTCTATGAAGATATGGATCTCCAAGAAAATTGAGCTATTTTTTGTTAGACCAATTCCAATATTTTAAGTGAAATAAGTGAGAGACTCCAAAGTGCTCAAAGTCTAGACTAAATGCTCTTGGCTTAATGCTTCTATAATTAAACGTGGTACAACTGAACTGCACTACAGCTGCAGTATCATTGCCAATGGAATAGCAATTTTCAGTCACGCATGAGACTGTTAAGGGTAACTGAGTGTATTCTTCATATATTTGACAAAAAAATTGATACTTGGCTCTTACCATATTATGTCTTGGCCCTAGTTTAACAAAGCATTCAAGTGTGTGTGCATGTATGTGTTTGTAAGGCAACATGTATGATACACAGCACCATAATAAGGACTCGCACTTTGATTTCAGTGCCCACTACCTTTTCAGTTAAGCGCAGGCTCCTGAACAGCTTCAGAAATCCAACCTTCTCTTACTATTTAAAATTCCAAGTCTCCTACTTGCATTAAAATTATTGGCCATATAGGAACTATACAGAAAATAGTAACTTTATCATATTCAGTTAAAACACATGAATATTACAAAAATATGAAACTTGTACAAACCAAAACCATGAAATTGAATAAAGCACTAAATATAATTGAATAAAGTAAAGCACTAAACAGATGAGTCTGTTACAAGCAGACAACACTAAAAGAGCAAGGTTCAATTCAAAGGATGCTAAAATATTCGTATCACCTTAAGCGAGGCTGGCTGAGGGAGCCCCTGCTTGCTTTCTTTGGTCCTTACTATTTTCATGCATTTTCCCTAAGTAGGCTCCAGCTTTCCCAGTTCAGTAGTACGACAGGAGATGGAGAAGTCCATATTAAAGTAATTTCAGAGTCCAGTGATAATATCTAGCATCTGCCTAGCTATGTCTTATTTCTCAATTCAATAGTAAGTTACTCTAATAACTCAGTGTTATGTCCAGCATAAAAACAGACATCACGATCTTTCTATCACAAGACTTCTTCCCATGCCTCCCTACTCAAAAGCAGTGAATAAATTCCTGGTCATTCGGGAACATAGTTTGCACATCATTTTGGATTCAAGACAGATGTGAGGATCTCAATGGAATTCTATGCTTAAACCTCTTCTCTCTCCATCTCTGTTGGCACTTTTTTCTCTAATGGATCAATGTTTACCTTCAGGTTCTTCCACATTTCCAGTAATCTCATCTCCAAAGCATCAGTCTCGATGTATAAACAGCTGTCCTGGGTTCAGCAGTAGCAGTCAGTTTTTCTCCTTCTTAGTAGCTGTTGCAGCACTGTGTTTTTGACTTTCAGCCTCGGAACAAAGCTGATAACACTGATGTTTAGACTGACCAAGGACTTTGTGAGTCTCATGCTCTGCCAGGGAGGAGGAGGGGCCGGGAGGAAGCAGGGACAGGACGCCTGACCCAAACTAGCCAAAGAGGTATTCCATACCACAGCACGTCATGCCCGGGGATGTAACTGGGAGCTACCCGGAAGGGCACGTCCTCTTTTCGGTCGGGCTCTTTTCCGGTGAGCGGTATCATATTTTCTTCCCTTGTTATTTCCTTTATCATTATTATTATTGGTGGCAGCAGTAGTGATTTGTGTTATACCTTAGTTACTGGACTGTTCTTATCTCAACCCGTGGGAGTTACATTCTTTCGATTCTCCTCCCCATCCCTCTGGGGAGTGGGGGGGGGGGGGGGGAAGTAGACTGCGTGGTTCTGATTTATGGCCTGGGCTTAAACCACGACAGTTCTTTTTGGCGCCCAACGTGGGGCGCGAAGGGTTGAGATAACGACAGATCTGACCGGAGTGTGTCTAATCGTATTTGTGATAAGCATTCAGTGTTTTGGATTAATAGTCACTCGTCACAATGCTGATTTATTGGCTCTCAAAGTTGTTGTTTTTGATCTCACAGTCTCAATATGCCGTAGGTTACTTAGAGCCGGTATTTGCTGTGTTGGTGTTTTTCAAGTGTGGGGCTTGGGCTAAGGTTGTTGTCTCGTTGTATTTTGTGGCAATGACTTGTAATACAATAGAAGAATTGATCATGAAACTGATCTGGCTTATGTTCCTAGTGTGGTCACCACCTTTATACTTTGGGAGGTATGTAATACAAATGCTTAGCAACTATACATCTTTTTTCTCCTTCCTGGGTGGTCAACCTATGAAGGAGACATTCTTTTACCCTCCCAGTGCCCCTTCCAGACCGTTTACAGCATCGTTTGAGAGTTTTGAAATTTTTGAGTGGCCTTTTAATATTGTTGAGACCTGTTTGCTGATTGTGATGGGGGTCACCATGTTGGCACGCATACAGAGTGTGTTTTGTTCACAACCATTACGTCTGATCTCAAGAGTTAAGCAGAGTCGGGTTTGGGTCTTGTCTGGGGTTAGACGACAAAATAGGGGGACCGAGAGATTTTCCCCGAGGCTGGACAGCCATGAGTGGCAAGGTGTGTGGGATAGTATGGGCAAGTACCTAGGTCAGTGGGCCCCTCCAGTGTTTTGGAATTTCACCATCGAACAACTGCAAAATCCAGAAGAATTAGTGAAACACTTAAATGAGGTGTGTTGTCATCCTGGTCATACCAGAGAGGGACAAATCATGTCAACGTGCTGGGGCTTGGCCTATGCTTACCGGGCCTTGTTCAACGCTATCCAGCACCTTCAAAAGGGAAAAAATGTCCCTGGATCTGAGGGCGAAGCAACAGACAGCGCAGCTACTCCAGCTCCGAGCACAGCAGCTACACCACCCCCAGCGACAAGTACAGCCACTACTCAAACTTCGACTGCAACAGACAGTGCAGCTACCCCAGCTCCAAACACAGCAGCTACACCACCCCCAGCGACAAGTACAGCCGCTACTCAAACTTCAACTGCAACAGACAGCGAAGCTACCCCAGCTCCAACCACAGCAGCTACACCACCCCCAGCGACAAGTACTGTTGCTACTCAAACCACAGTGATGACTGCAGCTAAACCAGAGGACCAATTTGTACCAATATCGATTGCCCCTCTACGCAAGAGAAAAAGCAAAAAAGAGGCAAGAAGGGTGAAGCAAGATGAAGAAACAATGTATTCACCACTCAGGACAGCATCTGGTCAGGAGTCATCATCACATGACGAAGAAGAAGAAGAGGTGACTTCTCGACCTCGGACCTCAACCGAGCTACGAAATATGCGAAAAGATTTTACCCGTCAACCAGGGGAGCACATCATCACCTGGTTGCTGCGATGCTGGGACAATGGGGCCGATGGTCACGAACTAGGAGGTACGGAAGCCAAGCAGCTGGGATCACTTGCTAGAGAAGGGGGAATTGACAAAGCAATTGCAAGAGAGAAAAAGTCCCTCAGTCTTTGGAGGCGGCTCTTGGCAGCTGTGAAAGAAAGATTTCCATACAAGGACGATGTTACGAGTCGTTCGGCCAAGTGGACTACTTTAGACAAAGGCATCCAGTCTCTGAGGGAATCAGCCATCGTAGAAATGATTTATCACATCAAACCGAATAACGGAGATATACCCATAGACCCAGATGAAGTCGAATGTACACGACCCATGTGACGAAAACTTACACGGAATGCACCGTCATCATATGCCCATTCATTGGCAACAGTAACCTGGGGTGACATAGTAACACCAACAGTGGATGAAATGATTCATAAACTCCGAGAGTTCGAAGACAATCTCACCCCTTCCATCATCTCAGCTATGGAAAAACTGTCCCAGGATGTCAAACAATTGAGGGACGATCTATCTGATTTATCCAGCTCCTCACGTGTACCAACACACGTCTCAGCTGTTAACAAAAGACGTCCTATTGTTCGAGACAGAAGATATAGAAGGCAAACACCACGGGCCACCCTATGGTTTTACCTGCGGGATCATGGAGAAGACATGACGAAGTGGGATGGAAAACCTACTTCAGCTTTGGAGGAACGGGTGCATGAATTGAAAATAGGAACAAGGGTCAAGACTAATCATCCCATGAGAGCTGCGGCTTCAGTCTCTGGTGAGCAGGTTCCCAGATGGAGTGGAAGAGCTGATTTTACTCCAGCTCCTATGATAACGAAGAATAATCCCTTTCAATACGATTTAAGTGTCCAACGTTGTGATGACTGTTAGAGGGACCCTGCCTCCAGCCAGGTGGAGGTAGGGGATAATCGGATTTACTGGACTGTGTGGGTCAGATGGCCTGGCACATCAGTCCCACAGAAGTATAAAGCTCTCGTAGATACCGGTGCACAGTGTACCCTGATGCCGTCAAGCTGTCAAGGGGTGGAACCCATCTATATCTCTGGAGTGACAGGAGGATCCCAAGAGTTGACTGTACTGGAGGCTGAGATCAGCCTGACTGGGAGGAAATGGCAAAAGCACCCCATTGTGACTGGTCCAGAGGCTCCATGCATCCTCGGCATAGATTACCTCAGGAGAGGGTACTTCAAAGACCCAAAAGGGTACCTATGGGCTTTTGGTATTGCTGCTTTGGAGACTGAGGAAAATGAGCAGCTGTCCACCTTGCCTGGTCTCTCAGAGGATCCTTCTGTTGTGGGGTTGCTGAAGGTCGAAGAACAACAAGTGCCAATCGCGACCGCAACAGTGCACCGACGGCAATATCGCACCAACCGAGACTCCCTGATTCCCATCCATAAGCTGATCCGTAGTCTGGAGAGTCAGGGAGTGATCAGCAGGACCCGCTCACCCTTTAATAGCCCCATATGGCCAGTGCGAAAGTCTAACGGAGAGTGGAGACTAACAGTAGACTATCGTGGCCTGAATGAAGTCACACCACCATTGAGTGCTGCTGTACCGGACATGCTAGACCTTCAGTATGAACTGGAGTCAAAGGCAGCCAAGTGGTATGCCACGATTGATATTGCCAATGCATTCTTCTCAATTCATTTGGCAGCAGAGTGTAGGCCACAGTTTGCTTTTACTTGGAGGGGCGTCCAGTACACTTGGAACCGACTGCCCCAGGGGTGGAAACACAGCCCTACCATCTGCCATGGACTGATCCAGAATGCACTGGAACAGGGGCAAGCTCCGGAACACCTGCAGTACATTGATGACATTATTGTGTGGGGTGATACAGCGGAAGAAGTCTTTGAGAAAGGGAGGAAAATAATCCAAATCCTGCTGAAAGCTGGTTTTGCCATAAAACGGAGTAAGGTCAAGGGACCTGCACAGGAGATTCAGTTTTTGGGAATAAAATGGCAAGATGGACGTCGCCAGATCCCTACAGATGTGATCAACAAAATAACAGCAATGTCTCCACCAACTAATAAGAAAGAAACACAAGCTTTCTTGGGTGCTGTGGGGTTCTGGAGAATGCACATCCCAAATTACAGTTCGATTGTAAGCCCTCTCTATCATGTGACCCGGAAGAAGAATGATTTTAAATGGGGCCCTGAGCAACAACAAGCCTTTGAGCAAATTAAACGTGAGATAGTTCATGCAGTAGCCCTTGGACCAGTCCGGACTGGGCCAGATGTAAAAAATGTACTGTACACCGCAGCTGGGGAGAATGGTCCTACCTGGAGCCTCTGGCAGAAAGCTCCAGGGGAGACTCGAGGTCGACCCCTCGGCTTTTGGAGTCGGGGATACAAAGGATCTGAGGCCAGCTATACCCCAACTGAGAAAGAGATACTGGCAGCCTATGAAGGGGTTCGAGCTGCTTCGGAGGTTATTGGCACTGAAGCACAGCTCCTCCTGGCACCCCGGTTGCCCGTTCTGGGCTGGATGTTCAAAGGCAGGGTCTCCTCTACACATCATGCAACCGATGCGACATGGAGTAAATGGGCTGCACTAATTACACAACGAGCTCGAATAGGAAATCCCAGTCATCCAGGCATTCTAGAAGTCATCATGGACTGGCCAGAGGGCAAAGATTTTGGAATGTCACCAGAGGAGGAGGTGATGCGTGCTGAAGAGGCCCCACCATATAATAAACTGTCAGAAAGTGAAAAGCAGTATGCCTTGTTTACTGATGGGTCCTGCTGTATTGTGGGAAAGCACCGAAGATGGAAGGCAGCTGTATGGAGTCCTCAACGACAAGTTGCAGAAACTGCTGAAGGGGAGGGTGAATCGAGTCAGTTTGCCGAGGTGAAAGCCATCCAGCTGGCCCTGGACATTGCTGAACGAGAAAAGTGGCCAGTACTTTATCTCTATACTGACTCATGGATGGTGGCAAATGCCCTGTGGGGGTGGTTGCAGCAATGGAAGCAGAGCAACTGGCAACGCAGAGGTAAACCCATCTGGGCTGCTGCACTGTGGCAAGATATCGCTGCCCGGGTGCAGAACCTGGTGGTGAAGGTACGCCATGTAGACGCCCATGTACCCAAGAGTCGGGCCACTGAGGAACACCAGAACAACCAACAAGTGGATAAAGCTGCTAAGATTGAAGTGGCTCAGATGGACTTAGATTGGCAACATAAAGGTGAATTATTTTTGGCTCGGTGGGCCCATGACACTTCAGGCCATCAGGGCAGAGATACAACATACAGATGGGCCCGTGATCGAGGGGTGGACTTAACAATGGACACTATTGCCCAGGTTATTCATGAGTGTGAAACATGTGCTGCAATTAAACAAGCCAAACGGTTAAAGCCTCTTTGGTATGGAGGACGATGGCTGAAGTACAAATATGGGGAGGCCTGGCAGATTGATTATATCACACTCCCACCAACCCGCCAAGGCAAGCGCCATGTGCTTACCATGGTGGAAGCAACCACCGGATGGCTGGAAACATACGCTGTGCCCCATGCCACTGCCAGGAACACTGTCCTGGGCCTTGAGAACCAGATTTTGTGGCGACATGGCACCCCAGAAAGAATTGAATCAGACAATGGGACTCATTTCCGGAATAACCTTATAGACACTTGGGCCAAAGAGCATGGCATTGAGTGGGTATATCACATCCCCTACCATGCACCAGCCTCTGGGAAAATCGAACGGTACAATGGGCTGTTAAAAACTACACTGAGAGCAATGGGTGGGGGAACTTTCAAGCATTGGGATACACACTTACCAAAGGCCACCTGGTTGGTCAACACCAGAGGATCTGCCAACAGGGCTGGCCCAGCCCAGTCAGAACTTTTACATATTGTAGAGGGGAACAAAGTTCCTGTGGTGCACATGAAGAATTTGCTGGGGAAGACAGTCTGGGTTATTCCTGCTTCAGGTAAAGGCAAACCCACTCGTGGGATTGCTTTTGCTCAGGGACCTGGATATACTTGGTGGGTAATGCAGGAAGATGGGGAAGTCCGATGCGTACCTCAAGGGGATTTGATTTTAGGGGAAAACAGACAATGAACTCAATTGTACGCTGTTGCCTGCTATAGCCATCAACTAGAAGTCTGCAGGGCACCAGCGACTGGCCCTGACTTCCCTCCGACCATCATCCCAACAGAGAATGAACTTTGATAGAACCGGATGAGTTCTACAGTAAAGGAATGATCAGCATCAGCAGACAACGATCCAACACTGCACACAGCTTCTCCTGCTCTGAATGACTGTTACAAGAGATGGAGCCCAACATCATGAACCGAACGGATTCAGTAGCTTTATAGGAATTGGTCCGTGCACTAAGATAACAGTGCACTGAGATGAGAGTGAGGGTATATGGAAAATGTGGGATCTGAGCATGACGTGAATGGTATGGAATAAGGGGTGGATACTGTCCTGGGTTCAGCAGTAGCAGTCAGTTTTTCTCCTTCTTAGTAGCTGTTGCAGCACTGTGTTTTTGACTTTCAGCCTCGGAACAAAGCTGATAACACCGATGTTTAGACTGACCAAGGACTTTGTGAGTCTCATGCTCTGCCAGGGAGGAGGAGGGGCCGGGAGGAAGCAGGGACAGGACGCCTGACCCAAACTAGCCAAAGAGGTATTCCATACCACAGCACGTCATGCCCGGGGATGTAACTGGGAGCTACCCGGAAGGGCACGTCCTCTTTTCGGTCGGGCTCTTTTCCGGCGAGCGGTATCATATTTTCTTCCCTTGTTATTTCCTTTATCATTATTATTATTGGTGGCAGCAGTAGTGATTTGTGTTATACCTTAGTTACTGGACTGTTCTTATCTCAACCCGTGGGAGTTACATTCTTTCGATTCTCCTCCCCATCCCTCTGGGGAGTGGGGGGGGGGGGGGGAAGTAGACTGCGTGGTTCTGATTTATGGCCTGGGCTTAAACCACGACAACAGCAAATAGCAGTGTCTGCCCACTTTTGTTTTTTCCAGTTTTCAAAGCAACACCTTTCAAAATAGTTTTCCCAATCCTGTCCTTCCCATTTTGTAGGGCAGTTTCAAAGGTCTGCAAAGCTTCCTTTTTATCTCTTAAAGTCTACTTTCCTTCTACAAGACAAGATAATCAAATAAAACAACTTGATAGCGCTTATTGTGATAACTTGATCAAATGATTGCCCACTACACTAAGCGGTATTGCCACACCATTTACATATTCTTCTCATGAGCCTGTATTAAACTTACCTTTTCCTGTTACCTCACATTTAAAATTGTAATCTGTCAGGAGTAAAGACTGCCTCACACTTCCCTTACCTCCCTATTTTCTTTCTACAATACTTGGGGCAACAAAATCTTGGCCCTAGCAGAGTTCCTAAGCACTATGGTAGTACTGAAAGGAATAAACACATTATGCATAAGACTATACCTATATATCACTTGTTGTTCACTATTGCAATCTGCTTCATATAAGAAATATCACCTTAAGAACTTTTTAGTAATGTAAACTGAATTTGGAATAACAACACAATTCAGTACTGTATGTGGATATGCCATATCTCTCCTGAGACAATATTCCTACATTTGCAAGCAGTTAGAACTGTTCTTTCAAAACTCCTCCTCTCAGCAGCTCATTGCCAATTATAGGTACAAGGATTAGAAGATTATTTAGTGTTATAATGATATACCTGCAAATTAAGAAAAGCTTAAGATGTGTAATGGTGCTGTTGCACGGTGTAGGTGCTTGGTGTGGGTTTGTGGTTTGTTGGGTTTTTTTGACATAATGTACACTGAAATGAGCAAACTTTCCAGGTGACAGCTGCCAATTGCTACACAATATTACTACAACATTTCTAGGGTTTCAGAATTGTCCAGACCTTGGGAAATTATAAAGATGTTAAAGTAACCAAGATTTCCTAACCCAAAAAGTTACTGATGACACATGAAATTCTCCTTGGCACTGCACAGGTACAATGTGAGAAACTGCTTCGCTTTCAAGTGATGAAGTAGCTGCTGCATTCTTTAAAATTCACTAAACACCATCAACATTCTGCTCTGTATAAAAAGGAATAAACAAGAACAAAAAAGAAAACAACCCCTAAAAACATGCCAAAACAGTTATGAAACCTTCTCAAAATCAACTTAATGAAAATCATTACTTACATTTTCAATATTTACAACATAATTAAGATGTTTATTATTTTAGACTCACATTTCTAAGATCTAATTAGGCAACAAGTGCTGTTCTAAGATATGTCTTTATATCACTCTTCTAAAAAGTTAAATTGCTTAACTCTTAAGGCTAGGCTAGAATCCAATGGTTACAAGCAACAGACCCCTAACTGACATATTCACACAATTTTTATGCACCTTTGCACTTTCATAAAAGAAAAATAGCCATACCCCTATTTGAATTAATCTATATTACAAAGACATTTCCTCTTTTTCCCCTTCACATTAACAAATCCCCTAAAGATTACAGACAAGTTTCCCATCACCACAGGGGTGCAAAGGCCAAAAAGCAAACCTAATGAAGCCAAACGGAGGCCTTCTCTTTCAGAAACGTTAATCTTACTCTTGAGAGAAAAAGAGGCAAAGAGAACCCGAAAAAAGCCCTGCGAGTATACAAAATCACTTGTAATAAAAACGTTTACAGCATTTCTTTTGTCCAAGGTTATCAGGAAGGGCTTTAATTCAGAGGACCTAGTGGGAATACAGTTCCTCTTATTAAAATATATTAATTAGTGTAATATATACAGTTGTCTCCTTTGAAAAGCAAACCAAACCCATGAGAGAAACAGCAGGGTCCTGGCAAGGGCCCGCCCACCATCCTGGATTTACTCCTCTGAGGATGGAGTCCCCAAAGCTGCCTCTGAAGCTTCATTTCTTTTCATGTTTAAAACCTTTATTTACAGGCATAAATAACAATGGCATAATCATTAGCAGCAACAAAGTTCTAACTCCATCAAGAACTTGCTAATCTAGAAATTGGCATCTAGCTTTCGAATTGCATATTGTCAGTGAAATCCCTAAATATATTTCTCAGGTCTGAAATTTGACTGAGACACCTGTCTTAGTGCTTCATTTTATATGTTCACAAACAGTGCTATTTAGTTTAAAGGGATATCCTGATCCCTAGAGTTTGCAGCAGCAATGTTAAGTACAATTTCTCAAAAATATTATTGCATGTGCTGGCTGATTGACAAATACCAAGTTTTAGCAGTCAGCAACTGCCTCTGAACAGCTTATTTTGGGTGAAAGTAATATCGAAGCACAGTTTTGAGTACCAGTTTAGATGGTAATCTCTAAGTACCCACCACTAAAGGGATCATATCTACCTGAACACCACTCCAAGAAGCAAATTAGTGAAGGTTGCATGTGTGTTCTGGTGAAAAATTACTGTGTGTTCACTGCTGACAGTAATATTCACAGTTTTGTTTCTGATTTACACATACATTTATTTATATCCAGTCTGGTTTTATGCAGATTTCCTACAGAGGTGGTTAAGGAAAAGAAAATAAAAATCAGTTTATAACCTATTTCAAGAGAAAAGCCCCAACGCCAAACAAGATCGTTCTTATTTTCATGCACACTATTGCCATAACACTTGTGTCGGTCAAAACATAATCAGTCACTTCATTTGCAAAGACCTCTGCAACATGAGCTTATGAGGGTGAGCATAGGTGAGGATGATTAGCCATGTAACTCATGTAACAATTCTGATGATGCCCAAGGAGAAATAGTAGCCAGCTTACCCTGCCGTTGACAGGGCTAGGAATAATCGTATTTTTTGTCACTTCAGTGAATTATACATCTTGTCTTCATACACATACAGTCAATGAAGGTGTTAATTTTGCAAGTCAGTTTTCAGAATTCAGCCATGCTTTAAAGTCATGCTTGTTTAATCACTGCTGCCACTTTGTATATACAGAAACGATGCCAACAGTACTGTTTTTGACTGCAACCTTTTTTCATAAAAGGCACAGAATGCACCAAGCTTGATCAAACTGCCTCAAACCAAACACAGGCTCCCCTTACTGTGAGGCCCTTGGTCTTTCTGAACCTAAGGAGCATTCCTCCACCACTCCAGCATTTAGCTAGCCATGCCAACTTCTTAAATCATTAAGGAAGACATGAGGAGAAATTCGGAAACACAAATCAGACTCAGATTATGTTAAATCTTCCAGGAGATTCCCACTAAAGTAAATTAATTTATGAATAACAAAACAGGTAAAGAAGGTTTGTGGTGAAAGAGGAATAATGAAATACAGCAGACCCATTGCAGGTTCTGTACATACGTAAGAAGATGGTTTTTCCAAGCTTTCCCTGAACAGATTTCCTAACAATTTCAGAAGTACTGAGGATTTAGAGGTATATTCTACACTAACTCTTATTACTATGTTTTATTGTTTATTTCAGAAACAGAAGTGCATCTCCTGTATCAATGATCACAATTTCAGCTTACACTGTAACAAGAAAAAAAAAAGCAAACCGCACAGTTTCTCCAAACCCTACTGTAACATATTGAGTCAGTCAGAACACAAGGAAAAGTACTATGAAATTCTCATATCTCCCGTGGCATATTTGCTTTTTTTCACTTGACAGTCTAGCAACCAAGTACTTACTAGAGCCATACTTGCTTGACTTACATGTAAAAATATCACAGATACACACAGCCTCACTGAAAACAAAATAAAAATTCTCACAACGCCCCCATAAAAGAAAAAAAATTAAAAAAAAAAAAAAAATAACCTGCACCCACACAAAACCCCAATCACATCCATGCCAAATAGAAAGAAACCAAACACTGGCGAGCAGGTCTACAAAATTTAGTCACTAAGCCACTAGAACAGTTATACATCCAAAAAAGTGAGCCCCTGTCCCTCAGATCATGTTAGCAGTAGAGTTTATTTTTTAAGTTTTATCCTGGCAATTTAAAAAACTACTCTTCAACTTTAAAAGCTATGAACTTCTTGAAATAAAATCATCCAAGCACAGTATTTCAGTACCACCGTTCTATGCAACAACAAAGCTGAAGAAATCTCTTACCTTCTCAGGATCTTTCAAGCACAAGCAGTAATTCTTAGCCCCATCTTTTGAGTTATGCTTCTCCTTTCTGATATTGGGAGAAAATAATTACACATTTCTGATTGCTAGCAGTGTTACACCTGTACCTACAGGTGGTCTATCTTTCAAGTTAAATTCAAGTGAAACGATGGCAGCAAACAAACCCTAGGCTTCCAAATCCCAGGGTATCTATGAAAGAAGTTAATGAAGCAATGTTACCTGGCAAAAGCTACGAATCAATGTTTAACTTGCAGGGCATTTAACATCTGAGCACCTGACAGGAAACACTGGAATTGATTTCCAAAGATCATCTAGACTACTTCCCTAAAGTAAGGGCAAAAGTTACTGATATCAATCCTGACGGGCATTTACAAGTCTGTTCTTAAAACATCTTGTGATGGAGTTGCTATAACCATCAAATAGAATGAGTTCCATTGCTTACACTATTCTGCAAAGACAAGAAATAAGCACACAGTTTACCTTTTCATCTTCTTTTTTTTTTTTTTTCAATTAACTTTTAGGTCTTTGAAAACTTACTCAGATCTGTTCTAATTCAAACCACTCCAGTTCTCAAACTCCCCTGTAGCTACAGACAGAAGAACATTCTTCTGATGGCTGTTGTAGCTCTGCTCTGGACTCTTATCTGAGCAATGTTTATATTTGAATGTTTCCCAGAACTAGACAAAATTTCACAAATGATACCTTACCAATTCAGAGTGGAAGAGCTATTTCATTTTTCATAGGAGTGTAACACTTGACTTATGCTCAGCCTGTGACTGACTATAAGTCCCAGAAATTTCCTCAGAATAGCTACTTTGTCAATGTCTTATTTACATATTTTATATTTACATCCAAAGTATATTTTACTAGCATTATTCAACTGTATCCTATTTTCTATCCAACTATTTCTCCACTTCAGGATTCTTGAAAAGCTTTCAATTGCAAGACATCTGAATTTAAGTTCTGTGCTCAAACATACTTGCTAATCTTCCCAGATTGTTCCAGAAACTAAGACACACAGAAAGCAACAGTGGAAGACTGAAAGACAAAATGTCTTTCAATTTCAATCCTTAAATGTGTAATTAAAACACTTCTCACTAGCTCATCTGTCAAAGCAACAATCAAAGCAGTGCTAGACTGCTAAAACAAATGTGCAGACGAGCTAAAACATGCAAATCATGACAAATTATTCTGGCGAGAATATGATACATAAGGCGTGGGAGGTGCTCTTATTTTTGGTACTTATAGTACCGTGGGCAAACAATTCATAAAAACAAGCAACACGCAGAGAAAATGCAGTTTTAAAAGTACCATTGACTTAAAGAGAGCAAATTTTATCCTGAAGTAACTCATTTTATTCATTTCTAAGTAACTGTAAATATCTAAAATATTACCATATAATAGTAAGTTGCTCACTTGTCATCATTTGCTTATGAGAATCCCTCAGATCTCCAGAAACTGAATCTTAATACAGTTACAAGCCCAGGAATCAAGTGGGAAAATAAAGGACCATGCAAATCCATGCAAACTGCTGATTTTTCATTTACTTAAGTGGAAAAAAGGAAAAGCCAATTTTGATAGACATCAGCAATAAATGAGATATGATCCAGGCTACATTTGTTACATGAGTAAGACTCATTTATTTATTTATTTAAAATGCTTCAAGACTTATGGAAGGCAGGTGAAATTCGTAAATTTGGATGTGATGACTGGAGATTTGAGTGCTAATCTAAATTCTTAAAGCCAAAAAATTCATGTGCCGTAAGCGTATATACACGGACAGGGCTGCACCAAGACAGCTGCACATGCAAATAAGTAGCTAAGGACCTAACACCTCATATATACGTAATACCTATCCTATTAACACATGCCGCCAACAGCAATATACATCTGTTTGGGGAACTCGCACCTTTCTAGAAAATGCAGTCCAATGGTGATTTTAATGGGCAACAAAAAAGTTAACATAGAAATGTCTCACCTTATTAACCAAGGTTTTCTTTCCAGCCTACATATCTTTACATCTCAACAAATATCTCTACATGCAAAGAAGAATCTCCCTAGAAACCAAATAAACAAGTGCAAATGGCATGTTCTTCCTCTTGATTCATCAGAGACGCTTCCTCAAAAGCTTTATTATTGACAGTGATTCCTGGTGGGAGGCAGAGAGAAGGGAACTTTACACTGAATACAGCTTTGTTTTCCACTTACTACTGTGAGTTACAATGCTGCCAATCAGAAATTCAAAAAATACTCTCATCTGCTAACAAAACATAAGTATGGAAAATACAGAATTCACTTGAAAAAGTCACTGTTTTCCATATATTTTAACTATAATCGGTTTAAACAAATACATTTTTTAAATTAAAATCAAGGTCAGTCTGAGAAGTGTACAGTATCACAGGTCCGTCAGGAAGAATACACTGAGCTATTTTATGCTGTTTAATGTTTAGAATAAGAGCAATGCACTGGAAATGCAGCCCAGCAACAACACATACTTTACTATGCAAAACAGATTCATAATCCTTGAAAATAAAGTATTTTGGTACAAGTAGCACTCCATTGCCAACTGTTAAATATGTAAAATCTTAATGCTGGATTCATCAGCAAGATAATTCCTATATATCTACTTCGTTTCCATCCAACAACAAAAAGCAAGAAACACCAATGAATAAAGGCCAATATTTTGCAATAACTGTTGTGTATTTCAAGAATCCTGGGAAGGACTTCATCATGTGAAATATTGCAACTTTATCTAGTTCTCATTCAAGTCACATGAATATATTTCTTTCAGATCAAGTAATACAAGTTCAAGTCTCCAGAGAAAAACACAATTGATTCCATATTAATGGCAATAAGATAACATTTCACAAAGTTAGCTGCAAGGAGCTGTTTTTCCTCTTACCTTAAGGAGACACATTTGGATAAAATGGGCAATAATTTCTCTAAAAAGGCTAGAAGAAAACACTAATAGAACCCTTAGCTTTCTATTTCTGCTTTTCCTCTATAGCCTTTAAGACCACAAGCATCTAGTAATGCAGGGCAGCACTGAGACATGCATTTTTGCCTATAGCCTATCTCCTGGTTTGCTCAGTCATTTATCTATTTTTTAATGAAAATCTTTCCTGTAAAAATGGTTGCTTTTTTGGTTTTTGTTTGTTTGAGCTTTTTATCAACTTGCATTTCAGAAAAAAATCATAGAGGTATTGGTTCACAGACAAATTTTCTGCTGTTTTCCATCAGCTTTAGTAATAAATAAGGCCTCACGGTTTTTCAAGTTCCAAATTTTTACAAGTATACTGTAAGTTTCAGGGTTAAGAGATTTTTTGCCAGTTCTCCTTTTGTTCAACAAAATTTCCACTGATAGCTGACTCAGTGATATTTTTTAAATAAAAATTTTAATTTATCTACAATACACAATCTTAAATCCTAGCTCAAACTCAAATTACTCCATTACTGTTTTCAAACCATAATTACTGAAAAACATACTAAATATGAGAACAAGTTACAAAGAGAGCTTATTGCTAACACTACTACTAAGTACACTTTAACCATACAGTTCATCTTTTCGGGGAAAATATTTAAACCATTGTTTCCATTAAATGTATTCAGCTACTGGCAACCAAGTAAGCCAGCAAGATCTGTATTTACTTTTACTCCAGCTGCATACTGTGAATGGGCAAATAAGAGTGATATTAACATATAATCACTAAAATGTATTGTCATTTACTACAGTAAAAGATGTTCCACTTAAGAAATACAAAACCAGAAACCATACTAACTTTAAGTGTACCATGTAGGGATAAAAAGACTCCTGAATTCCATCTAATTATAACTGTTCTTAGATAACAGCAGAATTAGAAATTAATTCTCTCCCCATAGTTAAACCAAGACACAGTTTTAGAATCTAAAAATGCCAATGCCATAAG
The DNA here is from genome assembly GCF_963264785.1 of Psittacula echo. NCBI lineage: Eukaryota > Metazoa > Chordata > Aves > Psittaciformes > Psittacidae > Psittacula > Psittacula echo. The sequence goes on from NC_137735.1 coordinate 57,348,150, forward strand.
ATCATATTTTGTATGCACTGAAAAAGAAAATTAATTGAATGGAAAAATGCAGCATATGTAACGAATGCAAATGAACATGAGATGCCTGCTGCTGGTAAACACATCGGTAGTTACATTTTGCAGCATGTTTAGGAAAATTAATTTGTTATGTACCTTCTTTGGTAATCAAAGAGCATGCAATTAACTTTATGGAAAAAATCTGACATGCTGTTCAGTTCTATAATTTGACAGCAAGATTAAGAAAAATTAATTGTATTTTACAAAAATGCAAACAGGGACTTGAAACTACTGGTTCTAACCTTCCTTTCAGAAAGAAAACGGGGGTCAGTTACATTGAAGTTATATATGTATGCAATGACATCCTTTAAGAATCTGTTGTTTTGCCAAGAACCTTATTTCACCTTACAAAAGCGCAGTCTTAGTCTCAACAGAGCAGCTGAAAGGAAAGTAGCAAAAAGCAAATGTCCCCTTGCTATGTCTACGAAAAGTATATGCTCTCATCCTGAAGCACCAATGCAATCTCACTTGGTGTGTACGCAAGTGCTGGTGTTACTGTACATTTTGTATGATCTAAAGTGGAGAAAACCATCTGTCCAAAGGACACCCATGAACCTCTCCGCAGATCACTATAGATTCCTCCCAGCCTTTAAACTGATAGCTACCTGTCACAAAAAGTCCTCCTCAAGCCACTTTTACTCAGCAGCTTCACAGGGTTTACATTGATTAGACCAATCACAGTCTAACAAAAAGTCTAGTGTGTCTGAACAAATGCAAAGATGTGAGTAACCCTCTTTGCCATCTCGAGCAACACAGTTTAAAGAACACTGAAGGCAGTCAAAAAGAGAATGCTTGGGCATCTGAAAGAAAGATGACAATTTGGGGAGATATCTGTCTCCATCTGAAAACAAGTGCTCTTTAGAACCAGCAGGAATTTTGTCCAAGAGTCAGAAAAATTCTGACTGCATTAGTCCCTATCCAAATGCTATTTTTAGTAACTAAGTTAAACAACTACTCATCATTAGTTCATCTCAAAGTATGATTAATGGTAACAGAATAATGTTGTGCCTCACCAATCTCTTTCTGTAAAGCCCCACACTTGCAAGACGCATATGCAGTGGGAATATGTGCTCACAAGGCTACTAAGCCAAACATATAAATGACATGCCTCTGGAAGAGAGGCCCTAGCTGTTGTCCTTGCTGCTCTACACAAAGCGGGAAAACAGAGATGGACTTTCAGCAACACGATCAAACGAGGAGGGATCATAATAACAGCTTTTGGAACAAATAAAGTCCATAATATATTGCATGAGCAACTGGCTGATGGTTTGGGCTCAAAGAGTTATAGTAAATGGGGTTATATCAATCAGCAGCCAGTGACCTGGGATACCCCAGGGCTCAATTTTAGGGCCAAAGCCCTTTAATGTTTTTACAAATTATCTGGATGCAGGAATTCAATGTACATTAAGTTTGCCTATGATACTAAACTAGGAGTTGTGGGCTTCCTTAAGGGTAGAGAGGCCTTACAGAGAGATCTGAATAAACTAGAGAGCTGGGCAATCACCAACTGTATTAAATTTAACATGAGCAAGTGCCAGATTCTAGACCAGGGACAGCATAATCCTTGTTATATGTAGAAAATAAGGGACAAGAAGCTGGAGAGCAGCCCTGCAGAAAGAAATCTGGGGGTTTGGGTTGATGGCAAGTTGAATACAAGCCAAAAGGGCTAACCCTGTCCTGGAGTGCATCAAGCACAGCATAGTAAGCTAGTCAAGGAAGGTGACTCTCCAACTCTACATTTCATTGGTGCAGCCCCATCTCGAGTTCTGTGTGCAGTTTTGGGTAACTCAATAGAAGGACATCAGACTATTCAAGTGTGCCCAGAGGGAGGTGGCTAGGATGGCAAAAGGTCTTGAGGACAAGACTTACCAGGAGCTGCTGAGGTCACTTGGTTTGTTCAGCTTGGAGAAAAGAAGGCTGAAGACCTCATCATAGTCTTCAACTTCCTCAAGGGGGACAGTGGAGAGGGAAGTGGTGATCTCCTGTCTCTAGTGACCAGAGACAGGACATGAGGAAACGGAATGAAGCCACATCGGGGGAAGTTCAGGTTGGACATTAGGAAAAAGTTCTTCACCAAGAGTCAGTGGTCAGTCACTAGAACAAGCTGCCCAAGGAAGTGGTCATGACACCAAGCCTGTCAGAGTTCAAGGAGTGGCTGGACAGCACTCTTGGTCATACAGTTTAGTTTTAGATAGTTCTGCGAGGAGCAGGGAGTTGAATGCGATGACCCTTATGGGTCCCTTCCAACTTGAGATATTCTGTGATTCTATGGCTATTTCAGATTTTGACAGCCCAAAAAGGGATCTTCAACTTTTTTATACCACAGCAAGCAAAGAAACTAACAAAGTACAGCAGGTATGAAAAATGTTAATTATTGCTTCCAATAAAGAAACGGAACATCTGGGTTAAGCAAATAGTGACTTTTCAAGCATAGCACCAGGGAAGTGGGGAATGGGAGAGCTAATCCACAGAGTTAAAAGAACACTCAGAGTTGAACAGAAGTTTCACCTCTTGCGCACGTATTAAAACATATGAGTAGAAAAGCACACGCATATGCAGAACTCGGTCATGCTGGTAAGGAAATTAAGGTCCAGCTGTACATATGGATCTATTTTTTTATCCCTTCGAACTGATTTTTTGCGCATTTCTGTAAGATTTTTAGTGGCTTTGTCTAATCACTTCTTAACAACCAACAATCCTCAGAACAATATTCACTGGGTCTGCAAACTATATACTGAGATATAAGAATATGTAGTTTTCCCATAAAGATAAATACATGTAATAATCTCTACTGTTCAGACTGTCCCCAAGAGCAGCCAGAACTCTTACAGTATTACAAAATTAATTCTGTATTCCTAGTAGATATTGACATAGTGCTCTTGCTCAGGTATTGGAAAGAATAAATGATAAACTGAATGGTAAATAAATTAAAAAATAGTATTTGTTTGATAAAAACTGTATGTCAAAGCTAAAGTAAATTATAATGGCTGCACTTACAGATATGCACAATGATCCAAAAAACAAAACGCAACTAAATGACAAACAACCAAGGCTATACCCTATACTCAGATTCCAGAGCAGCTACTGATTTCAGTTAAAATCTGTGGAATTCTTAATGTGTCTGAAGTAATGCATGTACACTTACCAAGTCTTATTACTATCAATCACAATTCCAATTAAAGGCTACTTTTACCTACCTTCAAGTTCAAAATAAAATAATGCTTGGATATCAGAAACTGTGGTAGCAAAAGAAGCTACTTCTATCCCAGCATAAGTGACCTAAGTGGGCATTGCCCACCTTTTCAATTGAGAAGATTCTACAGGGTTGGGTTATCCTTAAACAAAAAAAAAAAATCCTTTGAAAAGTTCCAAAAATGTTACTTCAGCTGCACATTAATGCTTTTGTAACTATTTTCACATGTGATGATTCAGCAACCTAAAGAAAGAAGAGCAAGCACTATACAAGGTCCCATTTCTCTATCCTCAGAAAATGAACATGCAACTGCCAGCAATGACAGTTCAGCAGATTCTATCTGATTATGCCCTGTACTACTGATCAAAATGGCGCATGAAGAGGTGGTTACCCAAATCAACAGAGGCGAGGAATGCACTGAAAGAAAGACTTCTGTTCAAGACAGTAACTTTATTTCAAAATTATTTATACTTTGTACTTGTAAGCCTTTGGCACACTTTGTTTAATGTATTCACATAGACTCAATTTTGCAAACGGAAAAACTCAAATATGAAGACGTTTTACAGCCATGTAAAGGCAAACAGTCACAATAGTTGTCCCTGCTGTAATTTCATTGTGCACAGTGTTTCCTCTAAGGTGCATTCCTTTAAACTTGCTAAGAGAGAGTTTTTTTGAGAGTGTTTCCAGTCTTCCAGCTGCTATAATACACATTGAAAACAGATTAATTTCTCCCTATTATCCTGAAATGGACTGGAATTTTTTGGAAGACATGAAAAGACCACCTTGTAGCAGCAAATCAATTTTAAGAGTGAAAAAAAGTGAAGATTTCAGTCTTGCTGTATTTTCCCCTCATTGCTGGTGTTTCAGTTTTCAAGGCTCATGCTTCTTAGCTGGCCACTCTAACATCTTATGTGCTGCCTCTTAATTGAATGTGCTAAAAGAAAGTCCTCCTACAGCACATTAGGATGTGGCTTAGCCTGGAATTCAAACCAAGGAATTATGCAAAGCTGCCTTAAAGTGAAATCTATAACTGTCAGACTTAAATACTAATCTCTCTTCACAAAGATTAGTCTCCCTACAGTAGAGAAATACAGTGCACATGCTTGCTGCATTGGAAAAACACTTCACCTTCATATATAGGAACATTTCCAGCCTTCTACAAACACGAGTGTCATCATTACAAAGACACCAACCCTAAGCAAGTATTGACAATGGCTGTCCAAGCACTGGTTCATTTTAAACTGATGCCATGCCTCTGTCTTTCAGCCTCTCTGGTTCATCAGTATTCTGTGCACCTACTCCAAGAACCACTTGGGAAACATATGCAAGATGATCCTAACTGAACTGTGACTTCTTCACAGACACACACAGCTGCAGCAAACACCACAGCCCATTTCTGTGATACCACTGCATTTGTAAGTGCCAACTAAAACCATTCCGCAAGCTACATATTACTAACTGACACAAACAATTATCAAGCATCCACCATGACAGAGAATACAAAAAAGCAGAGCTCAAGTTCGGCACTGCCAGAAGTAACACCACAACAATGACACCTCTTTGGTTTACACTTGAGAATGTATGTACAGGGCACACGTCCTGGTACAAGGGCCAAATTATGAGTCAAGAAGTATTTTGACTGAATTTTGAGACGGCTATCCTGAGAGATGGAGGGTATGAAGTCAATAGTATATTAACCACCTCTACGTCAAGCTGAAGTGACAGTCTTCAACATTTGTCATCCTTCAACTGGCAGTACCCAATCACACAGCAGTGGAGGTGCAAACGTTAAAGGAGCATTTGATAAAAAGCAGCAGAAGAGTTGAAGTATAGAGACTTTCCGGAGACCACTTAACAGTATTTCTCATAGTAATGCCCCTTAACATTATCTAGATGAAAACTCTGTGACTGGAGAATATTAATACACAGACTATGGAGTTCCTCCTTTCAATCATCTGTGGCCATACCCTTGTGCTTAGGTACCAAGGCTTCCCCTAAGAACATCAAGGGACTCAGAACAGGAGCTTACTCAGAGGGTATGAGCATGGGTGGGGAGGAAGAGGAAGGATGCCTTCAAGCAGCTGGTTCTCATATTCTTAAGAGATTATCAGAGGTGCCAGCAAAAGGAAATACTGCCTCAACTTAAGATGCATACACTTAGACTTTCAGCACTCTAGCCCTCCATGAAAACCCTACTATCATCCAGTTGAAGCACTGACATATAGCAAACCTTACACCATTCCCCAGCAACACAATTAGTACTACCAGCACAAGAGAGGCCTTCATCTGTGGCCAGCTATGCTTTTGCTCTACGTGATCTTAATCACAGAAATATCTTTTTTAGGGGGTTTATTTAGTGCCTTTCAAATTATAGGGTTCTATTCTGCTTTCAGATACGCATTCACAAATCTGTCACTGCAATGGCAGCCACACCTCTGATAAAAGATTTTGGCCTCTAATTTTCAATATATTTTCCTGGTTTCAAAATGCCTTCTGCGTTCCCCATTCCTATCCCTCTCCCCCCCACCCCAACTTTAGAAAAGATCTTTTGAATAGCAGATTTTCAGCATAATCTTAAGCACAGTGTGTCAAGAATGAATTTATACTTATGGAAGGAACCTCATTCATAAGCTAAAACTTTAACGTATCCTGAGGTATGATTTTTCTCTCTGTTATTATATTCAGAGAGAGATATTGAAAATATTCAAGTGGAAGGAAAAATAAATGGATTTTTCTTAAGACAGAACAAACTGCAAATGGCAGAACAAAGGCCCATTTTCAAAACATTCAAAAAAAAAAAAATCTTCCCAGTTTTTCACCTCCATTATTGCACTTCATTCATTCCATTTATTATTTCACTTTCATCGTATCATTGACAATTATAAGAATATATGTTTCTAGTAAAAACAATTTACATGGGTATGTAACAGCTTCATATTTGTTAAAAAAAAAAAATCTCACCAAGCATCGCCATCTGTTTCAAGGCTTTCCAAGCACAAGAAGAAACAGTTTTCACCAAACAGGCATGCAATATTTACAACTGCATGTAAAAGCCTGCTCCTAAAAACATATATCTGCACATATAAACAAGAATCAATTTTAATACAACACAGACTACAAAAATAAAAAAAAAACCAAAACCCAAAAGTCAGAAGAACAGGGAAGAGGCAGAAAGAATACTTTTGTCTAGTGCGCATCACAGACAAGACCATCTTCCAGCATATTTTAAAAGTTGTTCTAAACAGAGCATAATGGTCAGGTTTTCTTCATGAACACAAAGGATGGGACAAGTGTTTTACTTCACAAACAAGAAAGCTGTAGCTTGCCTACTAAGAGCTAGGCAACCTATGGAAATATTTAAATAGTGCCTAAGCTCACACAATATACATCAGCAATTTTTTGCACTACACGTTTACATATTTACAGACCAGCACATTTTTAACTGGGGAGATTATTTACATGAGGCTTCTTGCACTTAATCACAAAATTAAGGCAGATCCAACTGCTTGTTGAGCCAGAACAGACTAGACGCTGCAGTTGTGAACCACATGGAATGAAATACTTGATAATGATGGCCTAGACACATTTGCTCCAGATCCCAGAAACACGACTAAGATGATCTCTTGGGGCATCAGCCCAACCTGTATTTCTAAAGTTGTTCAAGTCTACATAGAGAAAAAAATGGCTGTATTTGCATGAAAGGTATGTACAAATCCTGCATTTTTAAATTGGCCACACAGTTCTGAAGATTTTCCCTGACATTTATTGTTATTAAGCAATCACAAACAGCTTCTTCTGCATAAGTTAACCTCATTTAAAGACCCGAGCAGTTGAATTTAAGTAGGCATTGCTCTACTGTAAATCTAATCACTAAAAACCTGATGGTCCACAAGCTTTCAACAAGCAAGCCTGCAGCATCATGTTCACTGTTGTATGTATTATCTAACTACAAGCTGAAGCTTTAATTGTATAGAGCAAAAAGAGTTTCTTCAAGCCTGTATTATTCTATGCCTTCTTACATCTTCTTAATAGTTCTAAGCGAGCAGTCAGGTTTCCTTTTTGGGGCTGACTTGGAAATTAACTAAAACAATGAAGGGGAAAAGCGCTCTGTGTAGACCAGCCTTCCTGACGAGGCTGTAGTTAGCAATACGACTCAAGTTCCGTGTGTGTTAAAGCAAGATGGATGGTTTCACAGGGTTGGTAACTTGAACATATTAATTATGTGATTCTATCTGATAACCTAAAAGGCCCTAAAAGACAGCTTTTATCAGTCATGCTGTTTTCAAAGCTAGGAAATTTTTATTGTGCTACCTATACGAAAAATAGACAGGAAGGCTGCAGCCGGTAAACCTATAATGGAGTGAAATGGAGGATGATTGCTGTATGAAGGTGCAGCAGTGTTGTTCTGGCAACACATTCCTGAGAACACACTAACCTTTAAGGAAAGGGTCAGGGGTGAGTATTTCAGCACAGAATTCAGTTATCCGAGCTTTAAATACTCTTTAAATAAATACATGCATATAATTAATGATTTAAGAAAGAAAAAAGAAAGACCGCACACACTAAAAACATTGTTCCAGAAGTGAGCTTAATGGACACTCCTCATGCCGCAAGACTCACTGTACTTGAACTGCTTAGGCACTTCAGCAGTTCGAGATGGACAGGTGCCACGTGTAAGGAAATGTAAGAACATATTATATTCTTATATTAATATTAATATTAATCTCATAGTATAAGAAAAGTTAATGCAGATAATCAAACCTTCCTTTCAATATGCCTTGTTTGACAAAACTGCAAGTTAAATTTTCATTCAAGTCATAGAAAAACCTTTCATTAATAACACTTTCGAGGCCAAATCAACTCCACTGACATCAGTAAGATTACAAAAGACAGAAATGGTGCAGTCTGCTGTCAATCAGTTCTCCTTTGAGCCACATTATGTTTCATTCATCATGTTGTTCACCCTACCTCCCTACCCAGAGGGAAGGGAATTAAAAGGTCACATCTTAGCCAATATTTAGCTATTCTGGGGCATGGGCGAAAAGTATCTCTAATCACTCATCCAAACAAGACAACAGACTACCCAGAAGGTTGCATGCTGCTGCACATCAATAAACATCTTTATCTAGGAACTGAAATGAAACATATCAAACCAGAGAAGGTATGAAAGGGGAACTCAAAGCCCTGTCAGAAAAATTACAAAATTAGATCTGAGCGCTGCATTCAGCAAATAGATGATACAGACATGGCAGAAATAAGTAGTGCTGGGAGCTAGGTTCAGATAGTGCACTCTGGAATTTTAAATAACAGGAAAAAACACTTTGGATACATTCTACATCTGTACTTTCTTTTGGGTCTCTGCAGCTCCTCTTTACTCTTCGGTCTTTAGAGAACCACTTCATTATAAACATAACTTGAAACAAACAAACAAACAAGTAACACCCTACTGATACCTATTTCAGAATTCTTTTAATCCCAGAGATTGATTTCTTCTCCATTCTTTCAGCCTCACTAATCAAAATGCTCCAGAAAACAGTCCTTATGGAACATGTGGAAACAAGAAAGAGTGCCTAAGTTGTACTTCCACTGCATGTCAAAACAAACATTAGGTGCTTAAAAAGACAAAACCAATACTGGGGTTCTAGAAAATTACACTGATTTTTACCATCCAAGCTGCCACCAAAATACATATAACAGATCCATCATCCTCCTGAAGAACTATAGCTGTAGAACACAGTTTTCCCACCAGAACAAAACCAACTAGTATTCTCTATTCCTCCCCCCAGAAAAATAAACCTTGGCTTATGGCATTTTGTCTCCTGAATGAATGGGTTTATACACACACAACTACACTGAAACAAGCTGTATAACCTGTTCACAGCAGATTGACAGTGAAATAGGAGGTACTTCAAATGGCAAACCATAAATCTCTTGAAGACTAGAACAGAGAATCAAGATGACATGATTACAAAACCAGCACCAAAAAGCTGGCTAAGAGAGAAGAATGATGACAGCATCCATGTCTGGAAAGGGTTTGAAGTCACAGGTATCCAAACACAAGAGGAGAAAAATTTGGGGTTCTTGATGGTAAAAATATATATATAGAGAGAGAGAGAGAGAGAGCAAAGGAAAAAACCTTCCTTTGACACAAAGAAAATGAAAGTAAATTTATTTGGTCAACTTTGCTAGGTACCCATCAGTGAAGTTTAGCTAATATTTTGGAGGAAAAAAAGAAGGAAAACCAAGCTAACAAACAGAAAACCCCATCATTTTACATGCAAGCTACAGCGAACAGACATATACAGTGTGTCACAGCAGTTAGAGATAAAAAACATCTCTCCTGTTATGCAACATATCCTTTGTCAAGGCAAAATTAAAGAAGTGTATGGCACATTGGCTTTCCTACTTATATAATGTTGCTTGCTGCTTCCCTCTCCCCATTCCTTTTTTTTTTTTTTTTTTTTTTCTGAAGGAATAAATTCATTATAAAGGTCTTCCTCAAAAGAGAAGGGGGAAAAAGAAATTAATGGCTTCCCCAAACTGGCCTAAAGGGACATGCAAAACCAGAGATAATCACTTGCTAGCCCTCCTACTGACCAAGTTTGAACTTCCTGTACTAACAGACTTGACTCCTACCCCTGCCAACATCATCTGACTCCAGCTCCAAGGATCACTTACAGAATGAGACATCGTGGCACATGACCATAAGTGTCAAAACTTGACCCTCACAATGCATAAAGGATCGATTCACTAAGAAATGTAGGCATATATTAATTTCTGTTGAAGTCTACAGGTCCTAGGCATGAATGTTTCCTGGAAGAGGAAAGTCTGAAGAATCTAGAAAAAAACTAAGTATTTCTTAAAACTCTACTGAATTAGGAGTAACCCTGGGCTTTCTGTACATGTTACTCTTTCCACAACAGTGTAATTCTTGGCACTAGGTAAGAAGTATCCAGCACTGTGCTTGACTGTTCCTCATAAAAGCTGATTATGCTCCCACAACCATTTAAAGGAACATATGAAATACTCACCTACACACCTATTTTTTTGGTTCATATTTTACAGTATAGAAACATTAATTTACAATAAATAATAAATCTGGCAAAGGAACGGTAATTTATTACTTTAAAAATAATTTTAGCCACTCAATTTGCGCCCTGGTCGCATGTGCAGAAGGCTAACTGCCAGCAGTGACTGCAGCACCAGTCGCAAGCATGGGATTGAAGCTGGCACTCTTGTTAGAGCTGAGGTAATTTAAGAGGAATGTCAGCATGCATTTACTTTTCAAACTTTATTACTCTGCTTTAAGAAGAGAAAGAATGCCTGCTATTGTTATTTTTTAAATATTTACAAAATCTTTGGTATCTGGCTTTAGTCCTGGAGAATTAAAATCAAAACTCTAGTATCTCCTCGCATTGTGTTTGTAAGGAAATAGAAAATAATAATTACAAAAAAAACCCCACCAAAGCCCACATTTAGTGAATACAAAGGTTTTAAAGAGAAATGTGAACTATTCTTCACTCTAGACAAAGTTCAAGGGTAGTGTTGAATTAAAAGGAGCCACAGGTGGACAGCTCTGCAAGCTATGAGCAGTTGTGAATTTGTCTGCCTTTGGTACCCAAGCTATGCAAACCCACTTTCCTTTGAATGCGCAAGTTTCTACCATGGGACAAACATCCCAAGCTAATGGGTTCTACACCAGTTGTATAACTTTAATCCTAAATCAGAGGCCATGTTCTCACCATCCTGTCAGCAGATTAAATTTCCCTCTCTTCTTTTGGTAGAGAACAATGTAACCTACTTTTAAATAATCTTTATTACTCTTTAAAGAGTAGGATGATGGAAACTGACTCAGTAGCCATTTGGCAGCAACCTTTTCTCACAGCATAGGGATGTTTCAAAAATCAGCTCTGTACCATGAAGGCCTCCCAAAATCATCTCTAACAGACATGTATTTTATTATTACATAAATCCAGGGAAGAAATGAAGAAGCTGAGCAGAATAAAGCAGCAAAAGGGAACCACGTGAGAAGTAAAGAGGCAACGTACTCTTTGGCTTCACAAATAGCAGGCAACAGAAAGAAACATTGATACCTTTCCTATTAAACCAAATGCTTTTCTGAACACGGTAGTCCAAATTTGTAATAGGAGTAGTAAGGATGAAAATAAACACCCATCCTGACCAGTCGGAAAGGAATTCTAACAAAGTGAACCAAATGAAGTAACATCAGTTTATTTGCTCTATCCCATCCTGTTCTGACTAATGCCTCCTATTAGGAAGGCATGCTCCTCAGGTGGTGGTGCCACTCAGCCCATCTTGTCTCAGACAAGGCTCTCGAGAAGATGCCATTTTGAGGTAGACACCTGTCCACTGGCAACAAGCATGAGAGCATCAACTCATTTTAAGCTGTCCAACATGAGGCTATCACATGGCAGCATCTTTCAGCCACTACAAAACTTGCTTCCAAACTGAAATAGCTACCAGGAGGTGAAAAGCTCCATATCACATTTCTAGTCCCCATACCAGCTAGTCCTCTCTGCAATTTACTTTTTTTTTAATCGCAACAATTTATATAATTTTTCCTGATCTTATGAGTCTTGCTCCCTTGAAAAGGTTTCCCAGATCACTTAATTTTTACTTTCATCTAGCAAGGTTTTTTTCCAATGCATGTGAGAACTATTGTGTTGCTCATTATCTATTTGATAAAACGTACTTCTTAAGAAGAAAGGTCAGATAAAAATTGGTATAATGTGGAGCTCTAGTGGTAGTGGGGAAGTAAAGCAGTGCATAACACCAGCTATGAAAAAGCTGATACTGACCTTTAGTATGAAAAAATAACTGAAACATTGTAGCAGATTAATTTAAATAAGGAGGCAGAAAAGGAAGAGAGCTTGGCATCAACTTGAACACTGTTTCAGGCTCACAGAACACATCTTTGCACACAACATGACCATCAACCCTCGTTTTTAGCACAAAAACATGAATCTTGTAATTTATTGCAGTTAAGCAACAGAAAAAATAAGATGAACACTGTATGCTGATGTTAGCCATAAAGGAGAACATCATAGAGAGCACAGGAAACCAATGTTCCTTACCAAAACTATCTGGGAATTGAGTAATTCTATGCACCCTTTTAAAACAGTCCTAGTCACATATACTGTCCTTTTCATGTTAGCCATGGTAACTCTTCTAGCAGCCAGTACTCTCCTCCCAGTTGTAGCATCGTCAAAATACTGAACCAACCATTGTAGTCAGCTTTAACACCTAGACTCGGTACTCCTTTCAGACTGATGAGTTTAGCAGGAATCACATCCTAAACTGGAAAAGCTTCTTCCTTATACACACAGTACTATCACACATCCTATTGGCATACAAAATGAGCTCAATTCTTGTTGACAGTTGACATTCCATCTGTAAATGGGATGTTTTTTCATACAGAGTGGCAGGATACGTCAAGCACACAGTGCATCTAGTGTGCTTCATCACACAGAGGATGCTGGAATTCCCACATCACCCTGTGAAATACTGGTATTATTTTCTTAACTTTTAAGATACCATTTGAACTCAGGTATATATTAGAAGAACTTTATAAACAATAATGACAGTTTAATGGCTAAAACAATATCAGTAGTTATCACACTGTCAAAAAGCAGCACAAAAAACATAGGAAACGTTGCAGTGTTAGCAAATGAACAATCGATCCTGGTACTAGGAAGCCTGTTTCCAAAGTCAATCAACACCACTGGTTGCATAAGCAGTTCTGAATCTTCTTGCATGAAACCTGCAATCCCTTGCTAGGGGAACTGCTTTCATCCAAGAATACAGAAAAATGAGACTGAAAAGCTCTTGTATATATTACTGCTAACTTGCAACAGACTCGTTACAATCCATGTTATAAATTTTCCAATATTTTTGCTAGGAACTTTTGTTCCACATCCCAAGCTAAGCACACAATGCCTTGATTCAGTACTGCCCCATCTGAGGGAGAATATATTCCTTCTTGCTGGGACAGATCATTAACTTCTTCGTAAGTGTTATTGTTTGGCATCACCCAGCCTAAGCAAGGCTTTTAACTAGCAGTAATTCCAACCTAGTGTCACAGTGGAAACAGATGATTCTGGGCTTTACACCTTTCCCACCCAAGGTAGAGCTGTTGATTGAAGAGGCATCCCCCAGATCTGACTTAGGTGTATTTGAAAAACACGGGATACCAAGCCCCTCCCCATCCTCCCCCTCCCAGTGACAAGCCTCAGAGGGGCAATCTCCACGCTGTGCCCGTTACCTGGTGGGCAGTTGCACTCTGGAGGCGCTTCTCTCGCTACTCGTATTTTTGCCAAGTGCTCGTAGGATTTCTGAGGGGGAGAGAAGCAAAGTGAGGGCCCCTGGGAGCTCATCCGCCGCAGCCAGCACTCCCGGCCGGCGGGAGCGCGAGCCGGGAGTTCGCGCTATCCCACGGGCTGCGCACCCTGCCACGGCTTCGCCACTTGGCCTCCACCCGAGGGTATCTAGCTGTCTTCTGCACCCCCACAACAGCAAAACAGAGCCCGACGCCACTGGCTCTCGCCTGCCTCCGCCGCAAGTGCTCCCCCCCACACACACATGAGAACAGCGCCGAGCGCTGGGGGTCCCCCAACCCAAAGCCCCCCGACCCGCCAGCCCCAGCAGCCGAGCCCTCCCCCCCCCCCGACCTCCACCTCAAGCCAGCTTCTCCCCAGGCTCAGCCGCCACCCGTGGGTGCGGGCTCCATCTCCCTCTCCCCCCGCACCTCCCGCCTGCGGAGCAGCTCCAGTGGCCCCTCTCATCGCTTCAGGCGGCACTCCTAGAGTCCCGCACGCATGGCCTCCCACCCCTGGCACACTCGCTGGCCGAGAGCGGCCACCCGCGCCCCGCACACCTGGGCGAGAAGCCGCTCCACTTTCTCCTGCATCATCGCGTTCAGCTGCTCCAGGGAAAAGCCGGGCAGCGGCGGGAGTGGGGCGTCGGTAGAGAAGCCCCCTCGGGCGCCCTCGATGGCCGCGACCCTGGCCTGGAGGTCACTAGTCCGCACCCCCAGGTAAACGCAGGAGGCGGCAGCCAGCGCGGAGAGAAGAGCCGCCAATGCCGAGCCGCACGGCCCGGCCCACCTCGGGCAGCAATCCCGGCCGCACTGCCCGCTGCCATCCCGTCCTGCGGCTCCGCGGCTCTTCACCAGCGCGCCTTTACACCCTTCAGCTGCGGCAGCTCTGATTTCCTTTCCTCCGCCCCCCATGGAGGCAATTAGTTTACAAACAGCGGCAACAAAAAACAGTAACAATAAAGTACGAGAAAAATAAATAGCGAAAAAAAATTATAATAATAATAAAATAGCGGTAAGTAGAAAGAAAGCCCTCAACCGGCTCGCACACTTTCAAGGCGAGACAGCAGTCCGTACCGCACGCCGCCCGGCAGCGGGTCTCCACTCAGCCCCACAGCGGAGGCGACGGTGAGGGAGGTGATGGGAAGGGGGCGAGGAGGCAAAAGCCGGCAGCAGGGCTGGGCGCGGGGCGAGCCCCCGCGGCTTCCACCCGCTCTTCGGAGGGAGCAGCGTGCTCTGCTAGCGGTTTGCCACTTGTCAGAGAGGTTTTCAGGCGCGGGGCGGGAAGCGTGTGTGTGTGTGTATCCCCCCCTCCTTCTTCTCCTCCTCCCGCTCTCCTCCCCGCCGCCGTCGGACTTGTTGCTCCCCCTCCACCTGCGCGACGGCGCCCAGCAGCCGCGCCAGGCGGAGAAGCCCGCCGACAGCCGCGTCGCCCCGACGGCAGCCTCCGCGATACCCCGCGCTGCCCCGTGGCCAGCCGCGGAGCCACAGCCCCGCCCGCCGGCCCACCTCCCGCCCTCATTAGCATAACGTATTCACCTAGACGGAGGAGCGGGCCGGGGCGGCAGGCAGCAATCTGTATAATGTATGCTCGGGACATTAGACTAAGAAATGAGGGTGCGCGGTTGGCGCCCCTCCACAGGATGGAGCGGTGAGAGGTGGGGGGTACCGGGAGGTGCTGCGGAAGGGGCGGCCTGTCCCGCCGGGAGAGGTGCTGGAAAACTGCGCTGATTTACGGCGGTTTATAGCCGCGCTGTCATGCCCACGGCGCGGGCATAAAACACGGGAAGTGTTCCGTCGTCCCGGTCTTTTTTTAGAGCACGGAGGATAAATGAGTGTAACTCAGCGGCCGGCTCCCAGGAAGCGCGCGCACGAGATGTGAGGGCTCACTTCCAACGGAGCAGAATGAACTAGCCCCCCATTGCAGAGAGTCGGTTTAATTTTAGCTGTTTCTGTTTGTTTATTTACCAAGTAGTTTCTTCACTGTTTCATGCACAGACCCATTTGCACTGCTTCGGGTGTATGGCTAGAAAAGAAGCATAGACACCTCTTCAGCCCAACTGCACACATGGGCTGGTGGAGAGTTTGCTGGTTTCTGTTCCTTTCCCCTCTGTGTCTTATCTTCCAAATGCTGCATTTACCTGTTGTGGTTTGGTTCTCGTCTTGACATAACCACAGTGCATCTTTTCTGTAGCACCTCGTGTGACATCTCTTGTGCCCAGCATTCAAATCAGAGAAGCTTCTCAAAGCAGGACAAGAATCTGAAGGTGCATATAGCTCACCCTGGCTGGCATTTATTCATGTGAATACTGACTACTTGCAAGATACAAAGACTAGTGGAATGAAAAAGAGACTTGTCCAACTATGGCATTTCTCAGATAAGACTGAGAGTGCTAGTTTGTACAAGGAATCAAGTTTCCTTATGCAGTCACATTTGTGTAGTTTTATTACCTATTGTTTCCCAAGTATTCAAGCAATCACAAATGCCATGAAGACAAGGATCCTAAAAGCTTTGTGGGCTTCAGTATTATTACATAGACTTTGAATAAAGCATACCAGAAGTTCATAGCTAGTCATTTATCTTTTGCAATTTGTCTTTCTCCTTTCTAAGAAAAAAGTTTTGGGGACTGTAGTCAGGCAGAAGAAATCATGGTTACATAGCCCCAGGTGATAATTTCTTCATGATAAGCAGTTAATAGTTGCAATGGACAGTTTGCGAACAAATTCCCCCAAGTGCCGCATACCTTACGACCAGGACTTGTGAATAACAACTGCTCTTTTCAAAACATGGCCTTGTCCGCAGGCTATCTGTTGACAATAAGAAGATGCAATGGTATTTGGAATGAATAATCTGACAGAAGACAACAAATAATACCAGCATGCTCTTATTTGGGCTCCCTGAGAGTGCTATGAGCAGTCCCAGGATGCCTTGGAGCGGCTGACGGCCCGCGAGGCGCTCAGAGCCATCGGCGCCAGCTCCAGCTCTTAACATTACCCCCTGCTGTTAGTAGCCAGCGCCATTACTCACCCCTGCTTGTGGTGACATCCAGCAAATACAGAGCTGCAAACTCTCAGGGTATGATTATGATTTTATGCAGGGGGTTACTGAGGCACTGCTGCAAGCAGGACAGCTGCCTGTGCCCTGCTGCTGCCATGCTCAAGTGAGTGCTGCCTCATCTAGGACAGGGTGAAATTTCCTTCTGAGATCAGCTCTTCTTATTTATCTTCTTATCAGAGGATATGGACATCCTCTAGCTGCTTCAGTGCCCATACAGGGCACAGACAACTGCATACCCATGTATCACTGAGACTTGGCTCGATGTTTTGCTTGGCCAGAAGTTGCAGTCTTTCTGTCCAAGCACCTTTCCATCCCAGCATCATGCCATCCATTTCTTTTGAATATGGTATATTCCATATCAGAAATGAGCTACCCTGAGGCAGAAAGTCCCTTATTGCATTCGATTTATATATATTTGCTGTTGTAAAGATTGCCAAGTGAGCCAGATCACAATGTTTCTGTTGGACACAACGCAAATTAGCAGTCCTCCTCTTGCAGAAAACTGTGGTGATTTTCCTGATGTATTTATCCACCTCCCAGCAAGGCTGGTCCAGAATAGACTAGGCTGGACTACAGAATCTGAGCAGCAAGCTCATTGAAGCACAGTCTGATTAAATCTAGCACTGGATTCATTTGTGTAGGTAAAGAACATAATGCAGCTGGTTTACCTGGTATAAAATTCTCTGGTCACGTCTGCCCAAACAGAAAGCATTAAGCAGCTGTACCCTTCCGTGTTCAGTTACTTGATACCATCAAGTGGACAACCAGCAGCTTTGCAGTATGCTTACCACATCTAAATACAATAAACTGGAGAAAAAACATGTAAGCCTCAGCCTTGCTGCTTTTGCCAGCTTTCCACAAGCGGGAGGCAGAGCAAATCCAGGACATGCATACATTCAGTGCCAGTGAGCCTGCTTCTTATTTTGCAGCCATGATGGTACCAGAGTCAAGAAGGCATCTACTTAGGATCATAGCTAAGATTGAAACCAGATTGCTGTAGCACTTTTGAGAATGCTATCCATGCAAAGAAAGAACTGGGGTGTTGGGGTTTTTTCCCCTCTCTTAAAAGCAGCCACTATTGTTTACTTTTTTTTAATTATTATTTATTGGTGAAGATTTACAGGTTTTGAATTAGAGTAACTTGGTCTAAGGAGTCAAACTCCTACTCCAGGAGTAAACCAGATGTCTATAACCGGCAATTTAACTGCTTGCAGTCAGGAACTGTGTCTCAGAAATTGCTGGTCACACATAAGGTGATATACCATGCAAGGTCAGGTTACAAACCACTTAAAATACTTAAAAAGCCTATTTTGTATCTGGTAGCCAGAATAAAGCCGCTTGAAATAAGAACTGTACCCCAAATATATTGAACTGGCCATTAACACATGCAGGTGGAGTATAAGAAATGGCAGATCTGCAGCACTCCCACTCAAACAGCAGCAAAAAAAGAAGAATTTTTACTAAGGTCTGCTGAAGAGCTTGTGCATGCAGACCCGAGGCAGCCACGCTTCTCACCAGGAGGGAAGCGCTCTCACTTTGAAGATTCGAATCTCTAAATGCCACGTTTCAGCAGATCTCGTGCATGACCAGGCCAAAGGTATTGACACAAGATGCTACTGTTTGCATTTCATGGGTCTGTGTTTGAAGATGTGGATGGTGTTTGCAGATAACAATTTTCCACCAGACAGAACTAGTGTCTGGAGTTCTTTCCATATTTTTATGTCTACAGTTTGCTGTATTCTGGCTGACCAATCCACAATCCACTACTGGATTTCTTTACCAGATACAACATAAATTCATAATTAG
The DNA here is from genome assembly GCF_963264785.1 of Psittacula echo. Lineage (NCBI taxonomy): Eukaryota > Metazoa > Chordata > Aves > Psittaciformes > Psittacidae > Psittacula > Psittacula echo. The sequence goes on from NC_137735.1 coordinate 57,366,597, forward strand.
AATTACGCAGAAACAGATTGGTGAAAAATAAGCACCCACCTGCTCGGTTTGTAAAGTATTTTGCATACATGGTCAAGAAAGGCAGAGAATAAATAGTAGAAATTGAAATCTGGGACTCTGTTGGAGCTAAGGTGACACACACAGACATGAAAACTTGAATGGCTAATCATGGTCATAAATGCTCCAAGATACCTTCTATTCCAAATGTTCCCACTTTCAAACATAGCTTATATAATATTCATTATACTTGGACTTGAATTGTATCTGCTTTCACCATTCCACTGCTTTCACCATTTCTCTCACTCCTGCCTAGTTCAGCCTTTTAACTAGAGTGCGTCTTGCACCCTAAATGAGATTCTACTCAACTTTTGTATACTTACATGGCCAAAATGCAAGCTAGAACCGCAATACAGCACTTCCGTGACTTGCTCACTTCTCAGCTCTCTGGCAGGTTAGGTAGAACAGTATTTCTCACTGGGCTGTTCATAATACGTGCCAAGATAGCACAGAATCACCAAAGAAACCACCACCACAATAAAAAACTTAATTCACTGTTTTGAGAAAAAAAGCTGGGAAAGCCTTTCACTTTCAAGTATCCAAATTGATTGCCTTCTGGCACTTTAAATTTAATATAAGCACATTAAAGTACAATATACATGATGCAGTACATTAATATACTTAGCAGATGGATAACACTTGCTCGTGATTTAATACTTAGATATACTTATTTCGCATCCACTGTACAAGCACTTCATATATTTGAATCCTTAAGTCAGACTTATCTTCAGACTAGGATGCAATTGAGTCACATGAGCATAGGATTTACTTTATTAGTTCCATAACCTTACTGGTATTTTGGCAAACCTGATAATAAAAAAACAACCAAAAAAAAAAAAAGAAAAAGAAAAACCCCTTGCATCTGGATTTTAATATGTTTCACAGGATTTTCTTTTTCAACATGATGAAACCAGCTTTCCTATACCTACAAACTAACTGATTCAAGACAAAATTCAGACTCTGTATGTCATTCTTTACTAAAATTCACAAGCATTTTTCATGTGAATGCATTACTAAACACTTCATAACAAATAAACCAGCTATCTTACATCTGTCATAGCTTCAAATACTTGCCTTAAAAGGCAATTGATGCTTAGGAAGCCCTGGCAAGAATTTTACTGAATGGAGAACCATTATCAGAAATGGGACAAGGAAACCAGACCTAAGAACCTTAGACTGAAAAAAAGACATCCTTGCCCTGGCTCCAGGCCAATTAATATCCCTTGGTTCCCTGGCTTGTTTATTTGTATGTGAATGAAAACCACTGGAATTCATGGGTCATGGTGAAAGGCTGGGAGGATAAGGTTTGGATGAAGAGATCCTGGGGCTGCAAAGTCCTATATTAACACATAACTTCATTCACATGAGTAGTCTGATCCTAATCAATAGGATTAGTCATGGAAGTAAACTTTCACGTGTACTGGAGTATTTGGAGACATAAAAATGCCAAGATGAGGGCCAAGACATAGGATCCAGCACAAAAAAGCTAATTGCAGAGCAGGGAAATTTTCTATATCTTGTTAATTGCAAATTTCTGTCACTTGAGGTCATTACTAAATAATGTTTGTACACAGAAGCAGTTAGTTTTGAGAAGTGATTTTGTTTCTCAGGGCTCTTATTGCAATAAAGAGTATACTCCTGAGAGATCACAGTGGAAACCACCTCTGAAAAAGGCAACAGTAACTCTGAGTATATTTTTATGCTCCAACACAAAGACAAAAGTTGCCAGAAATGTAACAGTGAAGAGCGCAGAGCATTGGCAATCATAGAATCATTATAAAACTAGCATTTCTGTAAGAACTGTCAATGATTTACACCCTTCGAACGGGATGAACCTTCTGAAACCTGCAGACGATGTGGCTCAAAGATGGAACAGGTTATAGTGGGACAAACAATTAGGAATCAGAAAAGGCAGGATATGGGAGGAAGAAGATTGGATTACCAAATTTAAAGGAAGGAGCCAGGAAGCAAGCAAAATAAAAATCTCTATATGTATTTTAAAAGGGAGTATATTTCAGGAGGAATTCCTCCTTTGGTTCAGTGGTGGAGTTCTCCAAGTGACTTAAAGACAGAAAAAACCTGGTGACTTTTATTCCCCTACCTCCAATCCCCTCCCTCCCCCCCCAGTTTGGAATGAGTACACTTCAAGTAATTTCTATAGGATAAGATATCTTCTTACAATCACTGACTATTTGAATATCAGTGCTTAATTTTAAACTGGCTTCCACAACTCTACTCAGGGCCATGATCTTCTTTCCGTTTAACCAAATTGATATGATTATATTACGTGAAAAGTCTTATCAGAATGTCCAGTACCCTCAGTTATATTCAGTTTCCCTTCTTGATGCTATTAGGAACTCCTCAGTCCTCTTGAGGTTCATATTTTACACTGTTAGGTGTGAAGAAGGCAGTGGTGGGCTCTGAAGATGTGTCTTTTCAATCAGTTGTTGAATCTCTCATTACTTCAATGAGGTCTGGGCACAGATGTGTATGTGCCCACTACTACTCCCCAGTCAGTCACATCACCTGAAAAAAGTGTCACATAGTTTAGCCAATTGTATAAAAGTCAGTAGTCCAAGAACCCCTGCTCTGCCATAACTCAAAGCTGTTGTCTCTTGAAAGGAAAGTCTAAGAACTAAATTCATTTCAGATTTGTTTTCCTGTGTTATAGAATTCAGTGAGATGTTGCTATAAGTTAAATGTATGGTTTTTTAAATAAAGGATGACCAATCCACGCAAATTTGTCCTAATCTCCTGAAGACAACTAAATTCCAGCCACGGCTCAAGATAGATTCAGGATAAAATACAAAAATCTGAACAGCTCAGACCGGGATTCAACAGAAAGTTACTTGTGTCATTTTTTCTGTTCTAATCCCTAATTTGACTGTTACTGTTGGTCCCTTCCCCAGTTACTCGAGTACAGTTTTGAAACACTATGCCATTAGCGACTGAAGATTTTAATCCACTTTTGAAGGACACAAACCAAGTTTTCTGGGAAACTATTGCTTGTTCATACAAAATCTTCCTGATGGTGCTCAGATCAGATGTGTATAGCAATTCTCCAGATCAGAACAAATTAAATTTTAAGCTGCCTGTAAGTATGTGACAAAACCTACCCAACAAGGTTACTATCAGGTGCAAAAGTGTGTATTATGGATTCAACTTCTTCCTCAGAGGTTTTGAGAAGATACCCTGGTTTTCCCAGGCCTTTTATCCTCACCAAACCACCCGCTGTCAGATCACCCCCTTTCCTTCTCCTTGCAATGGGCTTGCATCTGTTTTATGTGCTGCAGAGCAGGAGCATGTGAAGACAGGCTTTCCATAGCTCCTGGCTTTGTGACTCCAGGATTCTCCTTCTCTCTCTGCAGAGGGAAGTGAAGAAAAAAAGACTTATTCCTTGAGGGCTGCACAATTGTAAAAGCTTTGAAATACTAATTCCAAAAATTGATGTTATAGGTCTCTTTCACGTCTCTATCTATGAACAGAACTATAACCTCTTCTGTATGAAATTCTCAGGGAAGGAGAATGGGGTAACATACCTGTGATATCTGGACAAAAGTAAGTTGTTATCATGAAAATTATGGAACTAAGGTGTCACTGAGCGGAGCCTTCGAAGAGTTACAGAGCTAAAAAAGTAAGCTGGTGGTCAGAAGAGTGTCTCAAACCCTATCATGAACATTTTTCCTTGCCATGAGTAAAGAGACGTTTTTCCTTGCCACTAGTAGAGAGATAAAGGAGGTCAGTCAGGAGATATTATCAGCTAAGGAATCCATAGATCTCCTGTAGATTTCACAAGTATTGTGAATAAGCACAATAAAATAGCCTGGCTGTTTGGGATTACAGGTCCCAGCCTTGTGTCTGCATCATCTCAACTCCATCAGGCCGCCAGCTGCCAGAGACTTTACTGCATCTTTCAGGGGCACAGATTCCTCAAATTACTGTCATAGACTCCTTGTAGCTGTCATATGCTTTACACAACTTGTATTATTTTTATATCAAAGGTAAAGCCAAGTGGTTTTATCTTCCCTATTTGCTATGCCTGTAAGAAAGTTTAAGTCTTTGATGATAATGCTGGCTATGGAGGTCTAACCCAGTGAGTACTGACCTAAGGAAGAAAGGGACCACTAGGTAAGCTCCTAATTTAACCATCCTCAGTATCAGTCACACTTGTTTGTCCTGGATCTCTTCTGCAGGGCTTCCATTTTCCCCAGCCTGCTATGCTCCTTCTTCACCCAGAGCCCTCCATATGTACACTTCCCAGAAAATTGAACTGCTGCATTGTATGTGGCTGCTTAGGCATCAACACAAGCTTTCCTGTGCCTTTATCTTTTGAAACCTGCACTGTCAAAAACAGTCAGCTGAAAGTTACACGAGTTTAATGCTCTCTCAGTCTCACAGGGAGTTGGGAGAGACGCTTTCTTTACAGGTGAGCAGGTGTAATATTGGCAACCAGCCATATGAGATTGACAGCAACTGTCAGTAATGGTGAGGACAGGAAGGAAGTTGGAGGAGAATGGTAAGCGTGTGTTAATGCTGCATAAAGCAATAATGTTTGGAGGAAAATATGATAAAATTGGATTTATTATGAGCTTTTATAGTTGAGGGTGATGTTCCTGAAGGATCTTTTTTGGTAGAGCAGAAGTACGACTATCTCACTATCTAAGCGAGAGGCAGAATGGACAGGCTTTGATGGTGGGGAGTAATAGCGCTATGGATGATAAAGCAGAAGGGCAGAAAAGATCTATCATGGTGATACAAAACACTTGATATTTATATATACAGGAACGAGTAAGAGATACAGGCACTTTCAAGCTTGTGTTTTGCCAGCTAGCTGGGAATAGGATGAAGCCATCTTATCTGGGCTTGACAGATCTCAAGATCAAGAAGGTGGCAATGGACTGAAGGAAGTGTCTTCCAGCTGACAGTTTTGCTCTGGGTTGGTTAAAACCTCCAAAAACATGTCTTTCTGATGTTTCTGGTTAAGGACAGCTCGGATCTAAGATTAAAACAGTCCTTGTGTTAGAGGGACAGAAACAGATCCCAGCAAGCTTTGGGAGCAGCATTCCCCTCATGAGGCAGGAAAGGGAATGTTTTTGATTGCCGAAGCTGAAGTAATTTCTGCTTGATGTGGAAGGCCAGGTGGGTGAGCAGAGATGTGGAGCTTAGAAAGGCTCTCTGGAGAGGGGTTCTGTTATGGGTTTTACTCTCCTGCATGAAACAAAGCGAGGAAAATAGGTTTGGGGAGAAGTCTTCATCCATGGTACTTACTCATATGTCTGCTTTCTGACACATACCTACCCAACATCAGTGCTCCAGTGGTTTCTGCCTGACATTATATTTAAATAAACTATCCTGAAACAGCAGGATGATTTGTGTGTAATTCCTCATTATTATTGAGTATGGACTTCTACCCATTTAAGAAATCTTATGCTCTTGATTTTCCGTTTCATCTTGCCCTGGAGGATAGTTTGGGTCTACTGTATTTTTATGTACTGTTCTGTCCTCTGTGATTCTAAGTGTTTGAGACTTATTAAATATAAAAGCTCTTTGATATCAGCTGGAGCACAGCTGAGGATTAAGCCTGCCTATCAATGCTTAGCCTGCTGCTGTCATGTGTAAATCCTATGTAGGAATCGCAGCTTTTCCACAGAAATCAGCTGTAGCCTGCATGAAACATAGCAGATGCTTTGCAAAATAAATCTGAAAGGAAGTGAAGATACCTTTTCCAATGAACTTTGTGATGAATATAAAATCCGGCATCTGAGCAGCTCCCCTCAGGAAGCCAGCAAATAGGCATCTATAACTCACTCATCGATAAAATGCCTCCTGGAATCTTTAATGGGTGTGAGCAAGCGCCTGTCAGCTTTCTGTCACATGGGAAAGGATGGTACCAGTGGTGCACTTGGAAACAGTGCTGCCAGGCTGGGGTGCTGCACTGCTTGGGAGAGGGCTCATCACAACCACCAATGGTTGCTCATTAAATGCCCCATCTGGGCACTGAGTTCAGCTGACAGAAACTTAAAAAAAATCTGACAGCATCGCAGGCCTAGGTGTTATGATTGCAGGCAACAATATATTAATCTCCAGAAACTAAGAAATACTTAAAGCTACCAAGATCAAAGCAAACTGATAGTATTGGTCATCAGAGGGGTAATGAAATTTGGATGTAAGGTGGAAATCTACTTTTTTCTGGAAGTGTTCAAATATTTCGCTGCCAAGATTTCATCAGCTGTACTTTATGTTTTAGTTATTTGAGTCGCCATTAACATGTCTGTTCTGGAACTAATTTTTAGGTGGTTTACCCACAGGAATACCAGCCCATATGCTTAAGATAAAATGGAGGAGAGAGGTACAGAGAGAGAGAGAATATAGGGGTCTTTTTTCAAGTGACAGCATGCTTGTAGGTGATTACAATGTGCAAAAAATACTCCAAAGCCTTCTCCTCAATCCGTGTTTATAGGAAAAGTCCCATGCACTTATAAAAGAGTGAAGAGTTCTGAAACCAATACCATAAATCAGCTGTAAAACTTCATGAACTACAACTGTGATGTAAAGCTTCCTGGACTTGTGTGAGAGTCTGAGGGTCTCTGCAGCCCCTTTGTTAGGTAACTGTGCTACAGACTGGTTGCTTCTCAGTGCTCATCATAACCAGATAACAGACTTCTGCTCTGTTTCTTAGGGGAGCTGCATGTTGCCTTAGCGATTTCATCAGGAGGCTGATTTGTTTGAGCTTTGTTTTTTTTCAGTAGGTGCTGATTATAAAAGATACATTGACAGAGAAATGCAGATAAGCCATGGGTAGATTTACTGCTAGCCCTCCCGTTGATGCCATTCATACCCTTGTGAATCAGGATGTGCTGGAGCAATCAGTTTTTCAGAGGCATCTGCCAGAATGTCGCTTGTTCTAGATTTGAGGCTAACATGTCTTGATTTATTGCAGTCAGGAGATGGGACCCATCAAAATTAGTCACCCTCTGTTTACATCCCACCTTCATTGTTTCTTCCTGTGGCTCCTGTGATCCTCCCCAGTTAAAGGTCTGTCTCATCTTTGCCTTAGTTCAGAGATGGCATCATTCTTGCCAGCAGGGTTTGTCCCCTTTCCAGCTGTGGCTGCACTGCCACCCCAATCCTAGCACTGTAGGCTTTTGCAGAGCTCTGCTGCCAAGCATCCATTGAAAACTGACCTGCTACATCTTCCTAAATGCTTCCAGCAGAATCGTAGCTTAATACAAATGTTTGCAATGATGTCTCTTGAGTTATTTTGTTTGTGGCTATATAAAAAACCATGCAGGGATTTGTATTTCGTCATAGGATTTATCACATGGGACAGCAAAAAGGAGAAGGAACGCTATGTTGCTGAAAATGTACATATCTTTGCAGTCACCTGCTAGCTGGAGTGAGCAGTAACTCTTTATATCTAATGCCATTACTACACGTCAATGAGATCTACTAGAGGCAAGGAAGCTACCTGAATTTAGGGTATGGCTCTCACATCAGCTACCTCTTTACTTCCTCAGTTTTATTGGTCTTACTTTGTTTTCTCAGTGGCTCATTCCATGCATCTGTACTCTGCATTTTTTTAGACCTTAAGCAACTTCTTTTGGCTACCCCTTGTGCTGCTCTGAATTTTGTAGGATCTTAGTTAAGCCCACAAAGGTCACTCTTCTTTCCCCATGAGCTGTGTATTCAAGTCCCGTTAATATTAAATAGGATTTCAGGGAATACGTTGAGGGAGAATAAGCCTCTTAAACACCTCTTTTTACCATACCTGTTTTATTTCTTTGGCATTTCTCAGCTCTTGAAGCTATTTTCTTATTTCCCTGTCTATACAAGCATAGACCACATCTTGCCCTTCTGACAAGACTCCGTCCCTTCCCCTGTTGAGGACCCCAAGGAAGCCAGACACATGGCTCTTTGCATCATTTTCTTTTTCACTTCCATATAAGAGACGCAGTTTGCTTTCCCTCTAAACCCATTTCCATTCAGAGACCAAAACTACTTCCTCTCTATTTTGCCCTGAAAAAGGGCATGCATTTGCCTGAAGCCATACAATGTTCTAAGACTGACATAAAGATTAATTTATTTTTTAGCCTTCTCTGAGCTCTAAAAATACAAAACTTTTTTTTTTATAGTGTCTTTCATCCTTAAGTACTTCACAAGTTACAACTTTAACACTGGCCAAGAAGTGCTGTGGCTCGTGAGGCTGAGCAGCCCTGCTGGAGTAGATGGCTTAATATGAGTCCAGTTTGGAAGGACTTTCACAATGAAGTTCAGTCCCAGTCTATAGGCAGTGACGCTGACTTGTGGCAACCATTGTGGCAGACAGAACTAGGAGTTAGTACCCAGCTTTGTGTGCTGTTTCCTTCTTGAAATGATGGCCTGAGATAGAAAGTGCCAGTGCTACACGTTTGAAATAATAAACAGCATTTCTGTACTCAGATGAACCATTTAGCTCCAGTCTTTGATTCAATTGTTTTTCCATCATCCAACAACGAACTGTTAAATGAGTTGAAAATCTGTTCTGAGCTAAAGATGTCTTTTCAGTAGTACTTACTGCTAACAAAGTGAAACAGAATATCAAGACGGAGGAGGATAGAAGGTCACTTGCATGCCATTTAGTTTTTAAAAAATGATCTGGAGATATATTAGCCATAACTTAGAATTAAGGTACTTTACACTTGAGATTTTGAGGATGTTGCAATTTATCATATGTGACTTCTGCTTTAATTGCCTGTAAATAGCCTCCAAAGATGTCTGTATGATGTCAGTATACAGTCGGCTGGATAGTACACAGGTCACAATTTTTAGCTTTGGGTGAGGATTTCAAGGTGCCTCTAGCTTAGTCATTACCATTTTTGCAATGATTGTTAGTTAATATTGCTTATCTGAAGTGCCTGTGATATGAATCTGTAATTGCACAGTGCCAATTAACCTTTATTTCCCAGGTGAGAGAGGTAGCTGATATTGTAATGAAGGAGTGCTTAAAGAGAGTATCATTCCATCTGGAAAATTTACAGCGGGAGAGGGTGAGAGAGAACAAGGACCCTATCATGCAAGGTATCTCTTTAAAGGTGAGCATAATAAAGGGACTGTGTGAGCTACACACAGAAACTCCAGTCTCTTAATAGTTCCTGTATTAAGGGGAATTACCACATTACTGTTTGCTTTTTACTCTTTCCCCCCACTCCTGCTAACAGTAGCCTTGTGAGCACCACAAAGTGAGAGCTTTGGCTTGTGTTCACTTTGAAACCACCACAGCTGTTTGCTGCAGGGCTGCCCCTGGCTGGTTGCTCTGCCTGAGGCAGCTCCTTCACAACAAACATGACACATCAGCACCCATGCATTCCAGCAGCTCACACGCACAGCGTGGGAGCCCACAGAAAACTAATGGTGGAAGCAGCTTTCTGATCTATCACCACATGCCTGTATGCTGGCTAGTCCCTGGCCTCTGCTATTCCTCCTGAAGTCAAAATTACCCTAGGCATCAATGTCACAGTCTTATTCCTTAGGCTTTACTTTCTTCACCATTGTTTTCTCCTGCTGTTGAGCAGGGCTGTGTAGCCAGCGATCTGGGAATATCTCAGAATGAAACATGTTTCCCTGGTTCTTCTCTGCAAGGCAGCATCACGGGTGGCAGCTCCTGCACACAGCAAGCTGCCTGAAGCAGGGTGGCAGGAAGGGACCACTCCTTTGCAGCCCAGTGTCAAGGATCAGGATTATGTGAGAACCTGTTTAAACAGAGAAAAGAAAGAGATACAAATCCTTGCCCTGCAGATCTCAGAAGAGTTTGAAAATGTGAATACCAAAGGCTTAGGCCATAATTGAACTTGAAAACAAATTGATTTTGTGCACTTTGAAGATTCACAGCCAGTCTCATGACTTTTTTATGAAGACCTGCCAGATTCATGCTTTTTGAGCGCTTTTCATTGGTGGAATGTGTGATTTACCTTCTGGTTCATTCTCACTGCTGCAGATACCTCAAACACATTTACTAAGGCAGGCAGGCTCCTCTTGCACATCAGGAGGCAGAGAGATTGGGTTTGTCTGAAAGTCATGCAGAGCCATGTCACAGCCGACCTGCTGGCTGGCGTGAGGAGCTCAGCATGGGGAAAGACTCCCCCCATAGTTCAGCAGGCACAGGGCCTCTCGCAGCCACACTAAGGGGAGAGCACGCAGACCATTTCTTCTGTGCATCTGCACAGGCAGCAACACTCCCAGGGAAGCAGCACCAGGGGAAAGGAAACAAGATGACTCGTCCTCATTTATCAGGCTGGAATACGGAGGGATTATCTACAGGTTCCAGGAGAGAATTTAGTCAGTGCACTATGAAATAAAATGGTGTAATTGTCAAAAATAGCATGGAGCATTTCTGTACTGCCTGCTGTGCTTCACAACCATGCACAGAGCTTCACTAACACACCGACAGTATGTACAGTGGCACTGAAAGTACAGCATACAGAGGGAAGGCATGAGTAAATTAAGGTTTTTCTGTGTTACCAGATCACTAGCTGAGAGGCAGAAAGGGAGAGGGGCACCTTCAGGCAATGCCCCTGACTACAGCAACGATAAGAGTTGCTTAGCAGCTGCTGCCACATCAGGCTGGACATTCATTAATGCTCTAGCTCAGACCTGGAGCGTGCTTTTCAAGTGAATTGTCTGATTATGCCTTATTACCATGTTCAGGTTGGCAGCCTGGGTGCATGAGGCCTGATGTTTCCCTGCTAGAAGAAAACAGGATGATGTGGCTGCAGACGAATCCCCTGAAGCCTGTGTAGCATTGGAGCTGGGTCAGGAGCACCCCCAATTTGTTTGCCAAGAGGCCATGGCCTTTGTGCACCCCTTGGTGAGCCTAAAACAGGACAGTATATATTTATGCAAGGGGAAAATGACAAGGCAGGGATCATGGCAAGGAGCAAGTATTAAATGGGTTGGAGGACCCAGGAAGCGAGGAAATTCCTGATGGCTCCGTGTGCTGTAGTATGCTTAACACAGTGAAACCATTATGTTATTTTTAGGTCCAGTTTTCACATGTGAGGTGCGAACACAGGCTTCGTTTTGTTTTTAAAGGTGTGACTCTTCTTCCGCAAACTGTTCTAAATATGTGCCTCCATGTTTAATGTGCCAAAATAAATGTTCTGCTACATTCTGACTCTGGTTTGGATTTTGCTTCTGAGTTTAAAGTAATGTGCCAGTAATGTGTACAATGACAAATTTGATATCAGTGTTCAACACCATCAGATACATGATACTTCATGGCTATGCTGCTTTGGTCATATTTCTTCTTCCCTTCATTAAGTTATTGGCTCATTCATTACTAAGAAAATACAGAGAAAGGAAAGTCTCAGAAAGAAAAATTCATTTAATTCCCTGATATGAACCCAAAGCTGTGGCCAAACTAATTTTTTTTTTTCCTAGGGAAAAGCCCATATTCCGGTTAGGTTTCCAAAAAAGCCTTATTTTTTTTCCTTTCTAACAAGACTTCTGATCATGCTGGTAAAAGTCAAGCAAGTGTTACTGATGTTATTTAAAGCCTCAGCTGCTCAGGTAGCCACCAAATATAGCTGAGCTCTTACAAGAGCAGCTTGCATGATTCTAGTATTGTTTAATTTGAATACAAACCCTAGTCTAGAGTTTCATTCCACAACTAGACTTAATGTAAGTGAAATTCTGATCTGGAGCCAAGCTCCACATCTGACCCAGCTCCAAATATGTCAGAATCCCAAAATATATTTTAAGTATACCACTTGACAGAGTCCCAGAACATCATAAAAAGTTATATGATAAATATATCCAAATAGGAATGCTTTCACAAATAAATAAGGTTTTCTGCCATGGCATGGAGGATGCAGGGTCAAGTCCTTGTTCATTTGTTCAGAATAGGTTTGCATTGTGCTTATGGACTTGGAGTGCTTCAAAGACACCAGTGAAGCTCACAATGTCAACTGCAGAGATGAGGTAAAGAGACAAATTTCTCACATGCTATGATCAGACAGCCCAGAGCATAATGCTGAGGTTGCTGCGCAGGAGGGGTCCATGCCGAGCACTGCTGATCCTCAGGCCAACTGCAAGGCACCCATTTGTCTGAGAGATGCAACCCTGTGGGCTCCAGAGCCTGGCTATTAGGTGCTCTCTGCATGTGGTTACCAAGCAACATTGCAGCTTCAGACCCACGTTGTCCTCACTGCCACTGGATGGATGCATCAGTCACAGCTGCTCCTATCTGGAGGGAGACAATATGATTTTGGGTGAGGGTGAGAGGAAGGTGTCCATAACCAAAGGAGATTTATATATCCCCCTCCCTCTAGATTGCTGGAGATCAGATGGCTGGTACTTAGAGATAGTCCTCAAGGAAAATTCAAGGAACTGAATTAGTTCATTTCACAGCAAATGAGATTACTGTGAAAAAGGAAAGATCCCAGATGCTTGCTCTCCTTGTAAAAGAGCAAATGCTCTTGCATGATTTTTTAGACTAGGTAATTGTAGCACCTGCCTTTGCTGAGTTGTGTAATGATGCAGCTCACCCTCACAGTGACCTTCAAAGGGAAAAAAAAAAAAGAGGAAATAGCTTGTATGCAGAAATACCTATAACACATCTTGCAAGAAAAGACTCTGAAGAGTGCTTGCCTGCTGGCTATATAGAGCATGTGAGAGGGTGGGGGGCTGGGACTTCACCCTGGATTCTCACACCATTCCTCTTTTACAGCCAAAAAAGGTGACTGGTTTCTGCTTTTTCTTAGCTATTTTTCCTGTGGCTGGGTTTGTAGCCTGAATTGTTAGGATAGGAATTTCGTGCAGCACTTCATCCTGTTCACTACCATAGTACCACAAATAATTCACAAGAGAAGGAAGAGACACTGCACAGGTGAAAGCTGGTGGAAGTGCAGTGTGTGGAGCCCTCGCTATGCCAAATCTGCCAGTGTAGCCAGTATATATGCCCAGCCTGTTGACCCCCATTTTATGCTTCTACAGAAATGTCTAGTCCTGGCCAGCAGTGCTAACTCCTCCCCTTGAGCTACAAAGAAGCATTTCTGACGATCATGAGAGATGTGACAGGAGGGAGAGAAAAGGAATGGGGAGGGTGTACTCTCCTCCCTAACACATCCATGCAGGACAAAAGGTAGTTTGTCCCTTTGCTTATTATCGGTGCCCTTAGCTGCAATGCAGCCAAAAGAAGCCCAGTTTTTTCTTACTTGCTGGCTTTCTCAGTTTTGTTATATACCTATTCCTCATAAAATGGGCACACAAAGGATGTCTGCATCTAGAAGTGCTCCGTTAATGGAGTCACCTTGCTCACAGGCTGAATGGGCTTCAGAAGGACCCTTTTAAAACTGTTTCCTGCAAAACCTGATGCAATTTACTGCTATTAAAATTTGGGTTTAAACAAGCAAGGGAACATGATGAGCTATGTCTAATTTCCACCCAATTTAAAAACTGGAAAATTTTTCTGTTCACACAAAGAGGCCTGAATTCAGCAAGCCTTGCTATTTAGTTATAAGATCTGCTCACTGCCAAAAGCACTCAGCATCGCTCAGGGCAAGGACCTCAGGACCACATTCAGGGTAACTCAGGGTGGCTGAGACTGTGTTCAAAGGAGGCTTCACCTGATGAGCAGGAGTGGCAGCCGTGCCTGTGTTGCAATGTGGCTGCGTGATGGGGTGCGGGACACAGCACATTCTTCTCCTTGCCACAGGCATTCCCACAGAGGCATGGAGGCTGAGAGGCTGCCAGCTGCTTGGCCCTTTGCTGCTGGAAGAATGCAACCGAATGTGAAAACTTGTCACCAGGCTGAAGCTACAACACACCTGTCCCTCCTGTCAGTCTCCTGCAGCATAAGTCTCACTGGGACTTAAAAACTCAAGCCATAAAAGCGGGATTTAACTAGCCTTACTCTAGAATGCAATATGTAACATCAATGCTCCATATGTCCCATGATGGGAATGTCCGCTTAAACCATGCTATGTAAACAAGACAACAGCTGTGAAATGGCATGAGCCATCCCACAGTGATTCAGACGAGTTAGGCAAAACTTTAGAAGAACATTCGCTTTTGTTAAATACCTATGCCCAGAGAAATAGGAAGAATGTGTGATGGGGATCAGTGTCTTCTCCTTTTTTATTAAGTGGCAGAGCTGTGAGAAACCTGTTAGAAGGAGGAAAATGACTCCTCCAGCAATAAGAACAAGGGGAACTATTTCCCTTTTTCATGTTGTTAACAGTCTTGCATCTAGCATCTAGCCTGGAAAGATAACACGTCAGGAAGCTCCTAGCTCTCACCTTTTATAGGTCAGCAGTGTGGGAGCCCTGGAGGAATGTACTCTGGTAAATGTATAGAAACAGCTGGCTGCAGCTGAATCAGTTTTTTCCTCCCTGGAGTTAAATGTTTGTCTGTCTTTTTTTTCCCCTGTTTTCATAAAATCTAAATTAGACTTCCATAATGCAGACAAATTTCCTGATATATCTAGTGAAAGCACTTATAACGAATGCAACAACAAGCCCTGCTTGAAGCATTGCTTTTTCCATTTGTTGGCTGAAGTGAGAGGAAAAGGATTGTGGTTTTCTGTTTGTTCCTTCAGTAGGCTTTTCTTCCACATGAAAACAAATACATTAATCTCAGGTAAAACAAAATGTTTTATTTAACTGTAAATCAAACATCTTGGCTGTTCCCTCACCCCCACTTTCCTTTATTAAACTTGGATAAATTGAGACTAAGCATCTCCAAATTGCAGGTCAAGATGCTTGACCACTCTTAAAAAAGCAGCCCAGTGGTTTGATTAATTTGAATCTAACCTGAAAATAATTAGTTCCACCAAACCTTCATTATTGGCTAATAAAACTTCTAGCATTGCAATTTTCTTTTGTTCTAGTTACAATATATGTACTGACTTTTGTAACAGACACTAAGATTTAATATCCTCCTGGGCAAATATTGACCAAGACAAGAGGTCAATATTAACCTGTCAAATCAATAAATCCAAACAATCACATTGGCAGTAGTTAATCTACTTATACTTATTAAAAAAGAAAAAAAAAAAAAAAGCCAGGATTATCAAGGAACTCAAAGTTGCTGAAGCTCAGAAGCTTAATTATTTATCAGGTCATTTACAAATCTAGTAACAGGTGTTTACTTGGAACATGGAAATTAAAAGTTAAGACCATCATAAATCTTACCTACTTTGACCTAACCAGAAACTAGGAATCATCATCACACACACACTTTTCACTTAGATATTTAAAAGCCATGTTTGACTAAGGCAGCTTGTAATTTTAGTGCCTGAGTGCAGCCCTACAGGGTCAAAAGTGAGAATTAGGTGAACTCTCTTCAAAATACCTGCTCTGCTAAACACCCTGGCTAAACTCACATGCATCGAGACACTGGGAGCTCTGAGAAGGAAAAAATCTCTTGGGGAGGAGAGGAGAGATTTTATTAGAGCGTTTTCTTCAAAGCTCTGGGTAGGAAGCCAAAATCTGCATTTGCGAAGGTTTTCAGCAAGGAAATCAGTACAAGGTGTCCATCCTAAAAAGCTTTCCATCTGTGCTTATGGAGCAGCAAGGTTTCCTAGCAATGGTTCCAACTTCCACTAAAATCCATTATTTATGATGGCCTTGTGATAAAAAGTTAGCATCCTGCCTGAGCTACAGGGAAGTGGGCATACACCTCATCAAGCTTTCAGATAGGATTTTGAAAAGAATTTCCCACTTACTGCATTAATAACCCTGTGTTTGAAAGAGGTACAGTGCAGAAGCTGAGAGCAAATGGTCTTCTTTCTCATCTGCGAAACACATCCTCGAATACAACATTTAAAGTCTCTGGACTTTTTCTGTATATTTCTAGAACTCAAGCAACATCCTTGAGATGGATTATCTGTGAGCTGTCAATGCAAATCGCCATGCAAATGAGTACACCCAGGACCCTTATTAACAGAATGGCAACAAAGACTCTTCAGGAAAAGAGAGAAGTAACAGACAAGGAGAAAAGGTTCACTTGGGTCAGCTGTGGGGTTAGCAGAGGGAATTCAAGGCCTGGAGCTGAACCATCAACAGCCTCTCTCCATTCTCACAATGGGGCATTGTTCAAGCATCTCAGCGATGTCCTCTACTAATAATGGTGTATTCTCTTTGAGTAGCCTGCCCTAGAAAATGTATGGATTAGACATCAAGTCCCACATACTTTAGCAAGGAGGAAAAAGAGAAAGTGTAGAGAAGATAGGCATGCTCTTGCATTCCTTCACTGTTGAGGGCAAAGGCATAACACAAAGCATGCAGGAAAATATTCTTAATAAGGTGTGTAATCCAGTCGTGAAAAGGGGAGGGGAAATATGACTGTAACACTACCAGTTTGATCCCAGCTTTCAACATTGGGATCATGGCTGTATTCTCTGCCCTTCACGTTAATGCAGCTGAAGTGGAAGAGGTTTGCAGAGCACCATTTATTTCACTTGTCAGCTGTAATCATGATCACCATCACTTGTACTGCGGCTGTGCCCCGTGTAACAGGATAGGGATCCCCCATTCTCCTAGTCCTTGATGAAATATAAAAGGCATCAATGCTGTCCTGAACAGCTTACCATCCAACCAACAGGCAACAAGCCTGAGCAACATAAAAGCAAGCAGAGAGGCAAAGCAGGTGCTAAAGAGAAGTTTATAGCATTGCTGGGCTACAGTGGATAGCTTTATACCCAGCTAAAGGTGTCCAAACAATTTAAAAGTGTTGAGCTTATTGTAAAACAAGTAATTAAATGATAACAACTCTGCTTAGGCATGGTTCCACATGGTCCCTGAGCATACTGCTCTCTGAATATGGGTAAGTCAGTGAGTTTATGCTTTGGTTGCATTAAGACTTTGCTTTTCTCACACAACTCTAATCCAAGTCAGCTACAAAGAGCTGCAGAGGAGGCAGAGGAAGATGAAGCTGGTTGTGGAGGATGGAGGAGAACTCCCATAGAGGGAATACCAGCTGCAGTTGAAATATGGCAGCGAGTGTTAAGGTGAGGTGTCAGCCTATAGCATCCACATTTTCCAGCAGCAAAACCTAGTGCTGAGAGCGTAGAGGCCATTGGTACCACATGTAAAAGCCATTGCAAGAACTAAAGGTTTGCCCAGTAGGCAGTATGTAACAAATTACTCTCAGTGGCGAAAAGGAATATGCATCCATGAGCATGTTCAGAAATTTGGCAATTGAGGAAAAGCAGCATTAGAAGCCACAGAAGCTAAGTAGGTGGATAGATGGTGGGTTTGTCTACAGGGGAAATTTAGCACTAAGGTGTGAATTTATACACCCTAGCTACTCTGCACTAGCAGAATATCCACTATGTGGATAGCCTTAATCTGTACTAAGAATGCTTCTGTAAGCACAACATTTACTACAGGAGTTAATGTAGAGCAGCTGATGTACTGCTAGTGTACTGCAAATTCACACCCTGACGAGCACCATCCTGCCTGCTCCTGCTGCTTACACAGGAGCACTTTTTCAACAAGGGGCACTTCAAGCCAACTACAGTCAGGGAAAGCATTTCCAAATGCTGATGCTAGGCTGCCTATGCAACCTCATGTACAGAGATTGTTAACATAGATTGAACAGGGATGCTTGTGAAACAAATAGGTCTGGACTTTTTGATAAGATTGGGAGGGTACCCTCAAGGAAAAACTTTTTTTCTTTGAGGTCTCCCAGAACTATTTTACATTATTAAATAACTCTTTGAATATATGCATTCTGATATGTTTTATGTGTCTTATAGATATGATTCCCTTTCACCAGATACAAGAGTTTATTTACCTCTTTGTTGGAAATGGTGAAACTGAAATGCAAGTCAAAAGATGCACCTGAGATCACATCTGGAAAGGGACTCCTAATCTGATACTAAGTCCTGTTCTTAGTGTGTCTGGATGTCATAAACCACAACTTTTTGTCTCTGTGAAGGGCAGAAATGCCTGAGACTTTGGTCCAACTATGAATCTGGATCCAGATTTTGTAGCTAAGGC
Organism: Psittacula echo; assembly: GCF_963264785.1. NCBI lineage: Eukaryota > Metazoa > Chordata > Aves > Psittaciformes > Psittacidae > Psittacula > Psittacula echo. The sequence continues at coordinate 57,384,632 of NC_137735.1, forward strand.
ACTGCAGCATATGATGAACTTAGTAAAAACCATGTTTGCTGGAATGCATCAAAAATTACACTTTAAAGAAAGAGGCTTTTAACAAATCCCAGTCAGTTCTGAAAAAATGTTTGCTTTAATCCTACTGACATCGCTGAGACCCTTAATCCTGGAATTGTCTCGCTTACTTGAGTGCATGTGGGGGGAGAACAATCTGGTTCTATAGAAACAAACATACTCTTTTATAAGTTATAGGTTAAGCATGCAGAGTCTGTCATTACCATAATGACAAGAGTGATGCTCGATGAAGAATACTAATGCATCCTCACTCTTTCCATCACAGAGAGCATGTCACTTTTATTATTGAAAGCTGCTGATGTGAATAACACAGAAAGGTTTTTCAATATTTCCTGTTTTGCAAAATAGTAAGTCACATTGTCACATCACGCTGTTACATGATCTGGTAATGAAACACCATAATGCACTTGTGCATGGAAACAGAATTAAGGATATGGAGAGTACATTAGCCCTCAATTATCTGGCCTTGGATGGCCTAAATCTCAACCTTCTGGATGCTTTCATGTCTTGCATAAATGCAAAAAGTAGCATTCAGGACTGGCAATCAGCACTGGCTGCAGGAATATGACTGCATCTTCTGTGAAAACAGGTGAAAAAGTGAGCTTCTATACATGGAAATATTGGGCAATTATCAAAAGACACCCCTCCTGATCTTGACTGTCTGATTTTACCCTTAGTGTTTTACAAATAAACAATCTTCAATAAACACTCAGCTATGTTATGTTACACTGCGGTTATATATAGAAGCTGCAGTGTGCTGCTTTGCAGGGATGAAGCTGTTTTATAAGTGGATGCTCCAATAGGAAACATCTGTCCCTTATTTATGGCATGGTTTAAGCCACTGAAGTGCTGATTCTTTACTCTTTCCTTTCCCCTCTCTCCCAGTGGCCTATTCTACAGTTTGCCAACTATTTACAGTCTATCCCAAATGTCCTCTTACTCCCAGGCCTGAAATTAGCCATGCTACTACTCAATACGCTGGCTTTTCTGATGCTTAGCATCTAAAGGGATGTCTGCTGATTCCCTTCCAGCCCAGAGAAGATGGGTACAGAGCGGATGAATTCCTCAGAACTCCGAGGCAGCCAGTTCACTCAGGCAAGGAATGGTTCTGTGTGACCATATCCCATCTGCAATGCTATCGTTACATGGTTGAATTGCAGTTTCCATTATAAGCCTCATTTTCCGGGGTTTATAGCTCATCTGTAACCGGCCATTAAGGTTGTCAGCCCAGCAATGAATATTATTCTTAGACTTTGTTAGAAAATTGGCTTAGCCTGCCTTTTTTTTTTTTTTTTTTTTTAAGAGCTGAAATCTAAAAATAGTTTTTAGACGTAGGCTGTGAAAATCTCGACAGATCGCAATGCCCTCACCAAAATATCATGGGTACTTTGACGCACACTCTTAGCCAGCAAAGCAACACAGAATGAAACTTGGAACTTGCATTAAGGTTAATAGAATATCTTTCTGCATCTTGTGTGCCATGCTGCTCCGTTCCTGGCCTTCCAACTCTGGTTAGACACTGTCTATATTTAGCTTTCCCACACTAACCCCATTTGGTCTGTATGTTGGACTTGATGTCACTTATTCTGCATTTAGTTTAGTTTTGCTCAATTTCAAATGCAGAAAAGGGTGCTGCTAAAGCTCTCTACACCTCCAAGGAATATAAAATAAATTCCACACTTAGACAGTAGTTCAGAGCTTTATAATTATATACAGTTGTGAGTTTCATCCTTCCTCTGCTACCCAACCATAGGCTCACTCTCATGGGAAGGATTTCAAGGAGGAGGCACTTTCTGTCCTAGACACTGAGGCTGAAAGGAAGAAATGTACCTATGCTGTTATGGAAGAAAGTCTTCACTTACAGGATCCCTAAAGCTTTGCAAAACCTGGGTACAAGAAATGCAAGCCATATTTTTGGATGTCTTTTGTCTCCGCTCTGGCTCTAGGGCCCTCTCCTTTTCCTGCAGCTCTCAGACAATGTGTAATCAGATGGATTTCTCAAAATGCTTAATCCATTGCTGAATGTCTGTAGTGTAGAAGGGCCAACTCATTCCCTCCAGAGCTCAACTGAGCTTCTCTGCAGCTACAGAATTTCTCTGTCAGATAATGTGGTTGTGGCAAGCTGTGTACCATGCTGTTGAAAATACTTGCATCCTTCCCTTGATTTAATTCTGTGTCATGGTCTGACTGTTGGATTACAAGCCTTTCAGAGCTAGGACCTTGTCCTGGGTTCAGCAGTAGCAGTCATTTTTTCTCCTTCTTAGTAGCTGGTGCAGTGCTGTGTTTTTTACTTTTGGCCTGGGAACAGTGCTGATAACACCGATGGTTTTAGTTACTGCTCAAATGTTGAGTCTGACCAAGGACTTTCTGAGCCTCCTGCTCTGCCAGGAAGGAGGGGAAGCCGGGAGGAAGCAGAGACAGGACACCTGGCCCAAACTGACCAAAGAAGTATTCCATACCACAGCATGTCACGCTTAGGATATAACTGGGAATTGCCCAGAAAGGCTGGCACTGCTGGGGTTGGGCTAGGTATCAGTCAGTGAGGTGTTCTATTCTCTTCGCTTGTTATTTCTTTTATCATTATTACTATTGGTGGTTGCAGTAGTGATTTGTGTTATACCTTAGTTATTAAATTTTTCTTATCTCAAGCTGTGGGAGTTACATTCTTTCAGTTCTCCTCCCCAACTCTTCGGGAGTGGGGGGAGGAAGGGGGAGAGTGAGTGAACGAGCTGCGTGGCTGGGTTTAAAACACGACAGGCTTTTGGTTTTCTTGCAAAATGCTATGAACACTCATGATGAAGTCAGGCAAATGGCAAATGGTGTTATAAATTAATAGCCAATTGCCTTTGGAAATGAAAATTCAGGTGGAATTACACTGTAGAATTGTGACCTGCTAAACTATAGTTCAAAACTCATGAAGATAACAGGGAACCTAGTGAAAACGTAAGACTACTATAATATTCTAAAACATAACTATTAGAAATTCATGCAATTATTACTGCTCCTTTTTGTACCAGTTTACATTTTCCCAGTTTAGTAATATGGTACACAATTCCCAGCATGCATAGCAATGCCATTTAAAAGGTTTACTGCCCCTAAGATCCTCCATGTCTCTGTTAAAAGTTGCTGCCCCGATGGCAGAGATGGCATAGCAAGTAACAAGTAAGCTCTACTGATGCCACAGTGCACAACCCAATATATCAACTTAAATCACCACTTTAGTTTAAAGCACTGAGCAGTGTGCTGCTGCTGAGGAGTCGGCACATCTCCTGGTCCATCACTTCTGCTACAGGAGCAGTAACCTTAAAAAGGACAGAAGAGCCAGATGGGGCAGCCAGGATTTAGGTGCCACTGCCAATTCTGACAGGGATCACAAACCAGAGCCCTCAAATTTGCCTACATTATTCACTCACGCTGTATTAACTCATTCCTATCAGCTTTTACTGCTTTGGCTAACGTATGTGTATATCATATTGCCTATTGCTTAGCCAAGCTTGCTTTAGACCTCAACTGGAGAGAATTCAGAGAAAAGCAAAGCAATGAGTTTGCCACTAACTTGTCTGGCAACGACATAGCCAGAAACTGGGCACAATTACTCCAGGATCCTGCAGAGAGAAGTACAGCTGCCTCCCTGCCTCACATGCATAAGTAAATCACATTTCCTTAAGTAAACTCAAATGCATGATAGAAAACTGAAGCTTTCCCCCAAGTCTCCCATTTTCTTGTTCAGTTTCTGAACTCTTAAGTTTTATTTCTTTTTGAAATGCCACTGCTAATGTAAAGGAAATTAAATATCAACATTTCTTTCAGCACTTCTTAATCATATGCTTTGTGGCTAGAACTTATGCTAGTAGTAAATGCACGTTAAACCTTGAGAAGATTACAGTGCAGCCCTGGGATTTCAAGAAAGTTCAGGGAAATAACCAGTCATTGTCTCACTGTTGTGTTACAGCTGCCTGAAGTGTTAGGAAACAGAAAATGAATACTGATTAATGTGTTTCTCTGACTTACTCTCAATGCAAGGATGAGCTAACAAATTGAAACCTAAATTAAATTTGATAGAAATTAAATTTATTCCATCTAAATTCATATCTAAAGGTGGTAAGTCATCTCTTACAAAGAAATGAAGCAAAACACAGTTACCTGTAAACCCATCTCTTTTCCAGCTTCACAAAACAAATGTAGACCTGCCCTAATAAACTTGCTCCATGAATATAAGAAATAGGCAACTCAACTTCAATGTATTTTGCTCTTCCTAAAATTTAAAACTCTGCAGGCAATAACCCTTCTTTAAGGGGAACTGGGGTCCTAGATGAAATATGAACAGAAATGCCTCAAACAGAGCAACTGCTTGTATCAGAAAATGAATTAATAATGTGTTCTTCAACCCAGCAGTGGCCAGTATTATGAATATTCTTCTCTAGACACATTTTAATCAGAATCCTTTTGATATTTTCAGACTTTGGTCAAGGTTTTCAAATAAGCTGTATCTGTGAATTCGAAATACTTCTTCAGCCCAACATAACTGCTGCCATGACATGAGTTTGTGCCCTGATAGTTCACCTTGCTGCTTGCACTGCTCTTCATTAAGAGACAATACCACTTCCTTTTATTCTCCCATAACCTCTGGAATGATGAGCTTCTCTCAAACACCACCTGACAATTTAATAAAGTGAGAGACCATCAGCAATTCACCAAGCCAGCAAAAAAGGTCACCCTTTAAAATACCTTCCCTTCCTTGTCTCATGGGCATATGGACCTGAATCACATTAAAATATATTCTGCACTGGGATGTGCACTCTCACAAAAATTGTTGTCTGTTTTCTGCATGTGTAGCAACAAGTGTAGTAGGAATGTGGAACATGCAGCATAATATCTGAACTGAAATAAACAGTGGAAAAAAAAAAGGTTTGCTACTCATAACTGAGGTGTACATCGGTAGAAAAAGAAAGATGCGAATAGTGAAGTAAAATCAGATTTGACATTTGTGGATGCAAAAGACACCAAAATGGATTCTCAATCAGAAACTAGAAGAAATATAAAAAGCAACTAACAAAAGAAGTGGTACATGGGTCTGGAAGGCTAACTTATTTGAAGGCAGTATCTTACTTGATTTTCTTGTTAAACTCACCTATCTTTACAGCACAAAGCTGGTATTTTTCATATGCATTACTGTAAAAATATTTAGTGCAAATGACACTGCTTTCCCACACACATCTATTTTTTAAGCATTTTGTACCTGAGGTGCCATTTCTATCAGTATTGAAACTAATTCCTCACATCCTACTTGTGAATTTTTTTTCTGGTTTTGAATGGTTATGCCAGCACTGAAGTCTCATGGAGTATAATGTATGAATATGCACCATGCTGGTGCTAAACTCCAATATCATAGGGCTTATTATAGGTTTCTTTGTATACCTGCTTATTCTCATTAGTTATGACTTCAGTGTCAGCACCAAATGCCAGCCATATGACTCTCAACCTTTCCATCACAGGATCTCTTTAAGACTTCCCATCCAGCAATAAAAGAAAGACCACATAAGCCCCCCCAACACTTAATGCTAATGCCTCTGCATGATACTCATCAAAAAGCAAATAGTCCACTGCTGGTTTAAACCTGGTGAAAGGCAGAGTTACATTTGTATTTCAGGATTTAATCTACAAAACTTAGCACCATTTAACAAAATGGTAAAACTCTTCATGGCCCCTGGGAAACTACTATCAGTACATTCCCAACACTGACCCACATGAAGAGTCCCAAAACAGAGGAGCACAAGGCCAGCTGGTTAGTTTTACTGAGGTTTGGTTCCTGGAAAAGAAGCACACGTCACCTCCACAGCTGGGGGCTGAGGCAGTGAACTGCAGCTGCCCCTTGGGAGACCTGTAGGGTCTGGCAATGAATACAGATTTCCCACATGACGCTCAGTGAGGTCTGGGCAGACTGCTTAAAATCCTCACCCATGCCAGAATGCCCCATTGGAGTGCTCCTCCTCTAAAGCATCAGAAATATCTGTGCTAAAAGCCACCCTGTGGGTTTGCTAGGTGAATTCAGCACTCCCCTGTCTTTCATAAAAGAGGGCGAGCAGCTTCCAGCTGTAACAAAGAAGTCTAAATATCCTCTAAAAGCATATTTTTCTTTCCACTGCAATTGCGATACACTGCCTTTCCACTTCTCTGTGCAGGGACAAAATAAATATTCGTTATGAATAGCTTTGTCTAGCAGAGCTTTGCCTATTTTGCAGGATTGAGAATCCAAGAAGTAGGGCTCAAAGATGGTAGAAGATCTTTACTTTCAAGAAGAAGGTTATAAACAAGCTGTGTGCTCTCTGTAACACCTTATTTTTTCATTCAGTCCTTGCTCATGAGAAAATTTAGAGGGGACTTTGCTACCATATTTGTGGTGAAGCCACAAAAAATCCAACAGGATATTCCACTCAAGGAAGAGATCCAGGGGGGGATGGTATAAATTGCTAGCAAAAGCAGAACTATTTCAGGGTGGTCTACTTAGAACTAATTTCTCTGCTTGTTGATTATACTGTTGATGGTTGGCCAAGACTTTTTTCAGAAGTACCTAAAGCTAGCTCAAAAGGTCATATTTGAGAACGCGATAAATGGCCCAAATTACACACATTCTGTGCTCTAGCAGCACAACCACTGATTTAATTATGAAGGAAGCATGCTGCTTATTCATCTTCCTAAACATTTTGAAAATCTTGACCTTTGATTTTCAACCAACTGCAATGCAGTCTCTGTCTAATCAACAGTTCTTCATCTATTCCACCAAGAAAAGAAGTAAAACTGTATACGTGAGACTGTAAAAAGCATAAAAGTGAAGAGCAAGATGAAGCTAGTTTCCCCAGAATGGTCAATCCAAGAACAAGCTGCAAACATTACCACCTTTTAGATGCCAGCATCCCAATACAGGAAAGCTTCTTTCAACCCTTCTAAAAAACCCTAGCATGAAGAATGTTAGTTTTACTCTGCAGTATTGTGTTATTGAGGGACCTTGCCAGAAAGCAAGTGCACAGAATTAGATAGTGAAGGAGAAACCAAGAGATCCCACAAGTGGTGGGATCACAGTGGGGTAGCGCTGAAGAAGCTGGCACAGACCCGGGAAGCTGTTTGTGGTAATAAAGGAGAGAATTACTACAAACCCTCATCCTCATTCCGTGAGAGCAGTTGGTAGCTGTTAACTACATGTAGACTATAAAAGGAGAATGAGAACTGGACACCTTCAGCCAGAAGAAGAATGAATAAAATGCATTAGGTCTTCTACATATGAAGAATCAGAAACCTATACAAATAAACTATTTCTGCAACAAGGCACAGTGCCAGCAGCAACAGTCTGAACTACTAGTCTGCTCTGACAGCAATGAGAAATGGCAGTTACTCAGAAGACATCACCTTAAAATAATAACTGCAAAAATCACCCCAAATCTGCATATGGAGCTCAAAATGTCTGGCTTTTTTAGGAACAGAAATACTTTGTCCATAGATAGATTAGTTTCTGGGTTTGGCTTTCGAGTACTTGAAGGAATCCGGCAGTGATTTAAGAGGAGTGGATCACCCAAAGTCCATACACGACTTGGCTGTGTTAGCAGAGCTTACTGCTCTTATCTCATCTTGCTTGATTTTAAGAAGACTAATTGGCAACACAGCAGGGTACATGCAGAAAACCAAAAGGTCCAGTTCCGCGGTTCTCCTGTTTGTGTGAGCCTGCAGTAACTCACTTGGGTGAGTGGTCAGTAGAAAACTGATAGGAGACAAGGATCTGACCCCCATCTGGAAAGTTTCAAGGCAATTAAAGGACAGAGAGAACAGAATGCTTTCATTAATGTTAAAAGCATTTGTAAGACCACATTCCCCCTTTTCCTGTGAAAATGTGTTTAGATATATCTGCGTATTAAAAATAAAGAAGAAACCTACCTATAAATTCATATACACTGGGCTGAACTTTCCGGTGGTGTGCAGTTAAAGTAAACAGTGGAGAATGGGAGAGCTGGGAAGAATGGATTTGACCAGAGCCTCGAGTTAACTGTTCTAATTCCTTCCTTCCTTTTACATTTCACTTTATTCATTCAATCAGTCTGTGTACTTTTCTTTGGCAAATTAATCACTAGGGAAAGATGCACATTTTAGAAAGGTTAAAGTGGTGCTGACATTCTCCTAACAGGCAAAGGAAAAGCATCCAGATTCAGTTCCAAGAAGCTCCTGATTGCTCTGATGAGCACTGAAAACACCATCATCTGCACATTAAAGGGGTTTCCATTTCCCCAGTGCTAGCTTTGAAATTAATTTAATACAGAAAGCTTCATATAACAGTGGGCCTGCCCGCAAGAAGGGCAGCATTAGCCTCAACCACTATCTTTAGTTTCTTTCTCACCCTCTGTGACTGTTGGTTAATCAAGATTCTTGTCCATCTGAGTATGTCTCCCATTTTGATTACTCCTATGAGCACTGTTAATCCTCCTTCCAAAGTAGGGCACACATTTAAGATTAACTTTTGTAAGAATTCACTGTGAAATGCTCACAAGCAGCCAAGGGACTTTTCAGGCTTGACACTTGAAGATCAAATATCCTATGATTTGCTTGATGAGACTGTTCTGAATGTTGTCCTGTCATTTATGGATCAAGTCTAAACATTTCATCAGAACTTCTCACGTGCAAAGCTCCTGCAACTTCCTCCTTCAAATCCCTCCTTACATGTGTTTCCTTTGAAAGGCTTCCAATGTTCCTCTGCTCACCAATAACATCTGCACCCACTTTATGGTAAAGTAATATCAATGACTTCTGCCTAAAGTAGACTTTGTGCTGCTTGTAGCAGGGCCTAGTCTTCCATCTGTTTGCAAAGTGCACACGTTACCTTAAAATCATCCCCTTCCTTCCTTCAAAAAAGCAACAAGAAACTGATATAACCTGGGATCAAATTTTGATGTCAGACCATCTGGCTGGGTTCTGCCAGTGGAACAGCCGAAGAAAACAGCACAATCTTCCAACCAGCTTCTTAAAGAAAGAAAAAAAGGAAATATTTCTATTGCACATAGGAATGCTTGGAAGACTCACAAGTATACTTCTCACACAAGGACTATTTGAATATTCTATAGAATAGAAATAGCAAAAATTAAACTATTTCTAATTATGCTCCCAATTCTACAAGACATCATTTCCTGGAAGCTTAGGGCTTATCAACATAGGCTTTCTGATCATGATCAAGTTTTACAGCTTACACAATTAAGTTTAAACAGTTACTTTAACCTTTCAGTGTATATTTGTATATTCATCTCCCTGTCTTCTCCCTTGCAAAGCCTTACAGAATTATTTAGTTTATTGGCAAGGCTGACCTGGAATTGTGCCATAACACCTAATTAGGGCTGACCCACACAAAAATATCAAATGCATCATACAGTGCATGTGTCCCCTTTACCACATTGATTTTCACCTTCCTTGGGACCCCAGACCCTCAGTTTTCACATCTTACTCCTACCTCTTGTGCTGCTGGCTTTGCCATGCCTTGTTTCCCATTGCTGCACCCACCAAGAAGTAGCTGCCATGCCTGCCTTCAGCAGCAGCAACAAGTGGGATCTGGTTGCAAAAATGACAGCAGCAGCAGCAGCAGCAATGGAAGCTGTGTGGGGGCAGTGGCTGGGGAGTGTATTTCCCCTAAAATGTCACCCTAAAGAAGTGTCTTTGCTTAAGGTGCACAATATAGTATAACAGCAAGGGAAGGGAGGGAGGGACATAGATGCACAGACAGTTGAGTCGGACTGGGAATCAAACTGCTTATTTATACACTATTCTGGACTTTTAATTCTATGTATTTAGATACCCAAATGGCCTCTTTTTATGCAAGGCTGAGAACTGCATTTACTAAATATGGAAATAGGGTATCTAAAAATAAACACACAAGTATGAAGACGTTAGCATTATTCTATAAAATGGGGGCAAGAGAACTGTAGCAACTTATATGTCCAAAATACTTTTAAACAGTATCCTTTCTCTCACCCACCTCTCAAAAAGGCCTGAGCAAAACTAAACTAAACAAAACAAAAAAAGCCTTCACAAAAACTCCCAGGGTTGAGTGAACATGTCAAGAAAGGCACAGAGAAAAGATCACTAGTGATAAGAGGACTCCCTGTGGATGAATAGACGTTTATGTTGCCAAAGGACAATACAAATTTGACATTGTTTCACTAATTTTCACATTCTTCTTTTTATGGCAGCAATCATCATAAGCCAGTGAAAGACAATACTATCTAATGGCAAATGAACAACACAAGCACTCACAGCATTCCCAATCACTGGGAAGGGTGATAAAGCTACACAGCAGCTGGAGTTTTGCTTCAGCAACAAGCAAATATAAACACATAAATGGAGTTTTCAGTTAATCTTCATATTTTTGGAAGTCCTTCAACATAGCCCCAGCAAAAGCTTTTCCAACACCTTAATTTTGAACTGGAATCACCATTAAAGCTATCTAGTTTCTGCCTAGACATAGAAAATCCCTTCCTTGAATTCCCAGGTGTATTTCTAATTTCTCTGTTTAATTACATCTCTGAATTTTAATTTCATTTTATCCTGGAACTTTTTATTCAATATACGTTTAAGTCATATTATTGAGTGGGCTAAACCCTTCCACATGTAGCAACACAGATCCTTTTGTTACCCAAATCCCAGGAGATTCTAGATCAGAGAACTGAATGGGTTAGTAATTTATATCAAACTAAAGGCAATGCCTTTTTTTAAGTGCTAAAGTAGTCCTCCCCAATTACTTCAAACTGTGAGTTACTGTTTCACTCAACACAACAGTCTTGTACATATTTCTGTCTCAAATTTCCCCTCTAGATGCCTACAAAAAAGTGCTATGATTCAGCCAGGTTTGAAGTATTTCTTTTTTTGCCTTCCCTGGCGAGGGGTGTATTCCGCGTACAGCAGCATCTCCTAGTGGCTGCTCTGTCTCTGCTCAGTGGGAAATGCGGGGAACAAGAGAATTTTTGCTTCCCACCGTCACACTACATTTCCATGGGCTTCTGCAATAAAAGGAACCAGCTAAGATCAGGTATTGGTACTGCTGCTGCACAGCAGTATTTGTCTTTGTTGAAGAGAGAGCTGTCTCCTGAGTTACAGAAGGATCCGGCAATGTGAGGGTCAGAATCTTTCTTCCCAGTTGCCAAAAGACGCAGGGTGGGCTTTGCCGAACCCAAGGGTCCTTTCTGGGAAGAGTTTCTTTAAGATTCGAATCAGATAGAAGGCCTAATTTTGAGCTAATTTATACTAGTGTAACGGTACTGAATTCCTGACTTTTATCAGTTTAAATGAGAAAGGTGTCTCCTTACTTTCAAAGCAGTTCCTAAGGAAGAATTTATTCCCTGCTATATCTGGAAAAATAAAAGTGCTTGCAGGAAGTTATAGAAGTACTGCAGATAGTTTCCAGATAGGGAACAATTTACAAAGAATTGGGGGAATGCTTCAGTACTTTCTGCAGAAAAGTTAGAGGAATGCATAGGGTTTTAGTATGCTAAATGTAGCAGACAGATTAAGAGACACTGTTAACATTTCCGCTCTAATCTGTAGCTAGCAGACTGGAGCTGGGTTCATCAGTGTGCGCAGAGCCAAGTATAGTTTTTTCAGCATTCACAGGACAGGCATAATCCACTGAGCCACTGGACACCCACTGCATTCCCTTTGGCCATTGTCACACAAAAAGCCCATTTTTGAGAGATGGTTGCTATTCAAGGCAGCTTAAGCACTCGTTTAGCTCCTCTTGAAGTCAAGATTAAATGTCAGGCACATGTTTGGGACTTTCCTGAATCAAGTCAAGTCTATTATTTGGAAGGGAACTTGCCTACTGAATTCATTCCTAATCCTGGTCATTATATCCATGCTTGCATTACCCCAGTCTGCAATTGTTTGGAAATTCAGTATTGTTTTTTCTGAAGCCTGCTGAAAAACATTAAAATAGACCAAGTATTCAGTCTCCAGCAGTAAGTGCAGTCTCATACAGCTTCCTGTCCTCTGCGTAGATAAATCAGAGTACTTCTTTTTGTTTCATATGGGTTTTGATCTCTGCTTCACAATGATTTCTCTGGCAAGGGAAACATCACAGAGCAGTAACAAAACCAGCATTATTTATTTATTGAACACTCTCTGTGTGACTGACATTTACAACACCCTGAGGGAGGCACAGGCCCTGTCTCAAGGGTCTCACAGCCTGGAAAAACAACACAGCTTAACATCATTGGCCAGACAATCATATCCAAACATGTAAACCTCAAACAATTCACCATTTTCATTTAAATGTTGCTTTTTTTTTTGCCAGATTAATATAGAAAGGCTTAGCAGATGAACAGTATTTTGGGGGGGGAGGGAATGTAGGCTGTTTCCACTGCAAAGTAGAAAAGGCAGAGAAAATGCTGTTTTCATTGCACCTGGAAATACTAAGTTTGCTTAAAGAACCAGGGGATCAAATCTGCAAGAAGGCTCTTTCATAGGTGGGATTAAAAAAAAAAAAATCCTGAAAATAACTCCGTATCTCTTCAGTCTGAAATAAGAATTAGAAATGTGTTAAGCATTGATGCAATCTTGAAGTCCAGAACCTGCAGCACTCTCCTCTTCATCCTTTCCACCTCTCTCCCTGCCAAAACCCCTCTTTTAACCTGTATTGTATTCTCCTACATAGGAAAATCATATCTAAACCTAAACTGATTCACCGCATTTTCCTCAGAGTCCAAAGAAGGTGCTATAGCACAAAGGGAGCAGGATTATCTCTGGGGGCTTTACGAAGTGAGAGGAAGCAGCTGCAGATATTCAGCTTTCTCTGAACTATCGCGCAACCTGTCAAACCAGGTAAGTAATAGCACCTATACACTAAGCAGCAGTATCAGTGATGTTGCTTCTATTCAAATGCTATTTCAAATATGGGACAACCTACTGATTCTCCTGTTATTTGATTGCCAGTAATGCTGCCTTATATACTGCTTCTGACATGCTATACACTAGTGGAAGAAAAGAAAAAAGAATTTTAAATTCAGTAAATCCCACATTACTTTTTAAATTCTGAAAATAGTAATGATTTTTTAATTATTATTTAGTATTATTCCCTGCCACTTGTTGAAAATCAGTGCTTTTTCTAGTTGAAATCCTTAAGAACTAATGACCTCAACTTATTAAATGTGAATCCTGGGGATAGATTCATGTCCAAAACTATCAGAATGCTTCTTGGTTACAGCTCCTGCAGCTGGAAAATGTGAATGCCTGTGACTATTCTAAAGAGCCTATTTATTTATGGTCCCCCCTTGTGCTTGACCATGTCTCTTCATGAACATGTTTACTTGGGGAACAGTAAAATAAAATCTTTGAGCACAGGCCCCTCAGCTGCTCCCAGGTCTCCAAGGAGATTGGATAAGAGGTCTCTCATTTTGCTACTTTCTCCACCCCACAAGTACATAAATGTGCATTCATGTACGTACACGTACACATGTACATCCATGCATGTACATGTACACGTGTACATCCCACATATACCTGTGACACAACCTGGTGTATGAAAAGCAAACACTGTGCAACAAGAGCAACAAAAGTCATCACAGCTATAGGAAGCTAACAGCATGAAATTTTAAACAGGAAGAGTAAGTTTAACCTGAACTCCCCTTTCAAGTCTAGCCTAGAGCTCGAAAGAAAATTGCTGGAAAGAATAAACACTTGCAAGGTGACATTTGCACTTCCTGAACTGTTCCAGACTGCCAGGGGTGAACATGTGAGTGCTCCCAGTTTCAGAGACCTCAGATCACATCAAGTTAGCTTATTTTCTATAAACATAATATCCACTCTTAGGAACAAGCAAACTGGGAGAACGGGGCCTGTCCAGTTGATTTCTGGTCATATTTTGCCCTTGGAAACTACATAGGAACATACTCAGACATATACTTAACATCCTTATCCTAGAAGGCACTTAAACACATTATTAACTTTGGGCACATGTTGCTGAAACAGAAGACTTGTTTGAATACTAAAAAGAATACAAGAAATTGGCTGGTTTTATCTTCTGACTAAAATTAAAATAAATAAACACCTTTTAAGTCGCCCTGATACAAAAACAAATTACTTTTTGACATCATGAAGAAAAAGAAGGATGATGGGAGCTGAACCTGTTATGAATCATTTAGTGGTTTTTCAAGTGCTACCAGTCCTTTCATAGTCTTTCCTTATTTTACATTCTACAGCACTCAAAAGTGCTAAAGAAAGTACTTTTGAAACTGAAAATATTCAATCATACTTCCAAATAGTGTCAAGTGTCAAGCCAGAGCTGCTTTCTTTACAGGTAGTAACTAATTTGTCAGCAAATGTTAATCTAACTTTTAGAACCAGTCTCAGGCTGGTATCTCAGTTACAATGAAAGCAATTAAGTAGAGGTCAAAGGAAGAGAGATGTCGCTTACTACGATCTAAGAAGCAGCAATGTCTGGTTGTCCCAAGTCATAACAAGCATCTACAGAAAAATAGTTCACCTCATAAAATAATGCCACATATTGTGCTACTTGTTCTTTTGTAAACAAAACACTTCCCCTTTGTGCTTGCAGGTGTGATCTGTCTGCACTATTTCCAGTACAATGTGAAACCACGCAGCACAAGCTGCTCTTAAGAGATAAAATGGCAGAGACCAATTTTCGCACTTTTTAAAGCAAAAACATTACACCAAAAGTAAGTTGATCTTCATGTATGAAAATTTTTCATTCTATGTTAGAAAAATATTTGGATGTAGGCACTTTATTACTGAAAGTCACTGACTTCTATTGTTATAATTTCATGTTGTGGGATAGTAAAAGTTGATTTCTTAGCAAAAAAACATGCTAAACTGAGGTGTTCGCTCCACTGCTTCCTGTTCAGGTGAATTTGAAATTATAGTGTCACCACCTGTGGCGTATCACTACACAAACTCAGGTCAGTGAGGATACTGAGACAAAACTTTATTACAATCAAGCCCTTTTATCCACTTGGTCGGGACTTTTCCAACCTGCACGAGCATGCCGCATTCAATCTCATTGCTTCTTTAAAAATCCCCCAGGTAGACAGTCCAATCACAATGCTGATCACGCACTGTTCTCGCGACGACAGTTTCACCTTCTTGCTTCACTTCTTCTCACATCCCTCATGTCCTCTGGCCTTCAACTGAAATTCTTTGTTACAACAATATCCTGGCTTACCTCCTCAAGTTCCAGAGTGTTTCTTATGAAGATCCTACTGCTTTTACCTCCCACAACCTCCTATTTCAACAGAAGTCAGTGGTATAGGAGTAAAAGGTGAAATTCACTTGCTAGGAAGACTGAAATTGAATTACAAGGCAGCTACTGGAAAGAAGCTACAGATGAGTAAAAAGCTACAGTTAAAAAACTCAAAGTAAGATTGAGACTGGTAAGGCCGTCAGAACTATAACCACAAAAGAATTTTTTAGATGGGCATTTTAAATGTCTAAAAATATTTTAAATAAACATGTCTTTCTCCATCAGTACTACTACTTAGCTTGTGCTTGGAAATGAAACTTAGCATTACTGTTTCATTTTTGTCATGCATATAATATTATACGAAACAATCTGTAAGCTTTTTATTAATTAGATTTATTTATTCTTCTGCACAGTGAAGAGCACTCTCTGGGTTCTCTCAGCTGAAAACAACACACTGCTACTCATGAAAAAATCTGACCTTAAATAAGTAGCAGTTGATGGGGTACTATGACTAGATGGCTGTAAAGGGAGAATATGCCACTTTATATAATGACTTTGAGTAATGTTTTTCTGACTAGCATGGAGCTTCATGTGCCTGCTCTAGGTTAGTCTCACTGAAGAAGGCAAGGCAACCTGTGCAGAATCTGGCCCTGGTCAGCCAGTGTCCATAACATTTAACTGGTGTGACAAGCGTTCCAAATATTGCCAAAACATCTTGTGAGAGGAATTTTTCAATTACTTTCAGAGGAGAGCAGTCTCTTCAGATAAGGATAGAGTCAATTTCAGCTTCTTATGTTGTTTCAAATGTACACAGAAACACAGAGTTTCTAAAGCATTACTGCAAAGCCCTTGATGTTTACGGAATTAAGCTGCTAATCCACAGCATGGTACTTTTAAGTTTTAATTGTACTTCAATGGTTTAATTATCTTTTATTTTAGTTTTGGATGGTTTGATCTACAGTTCACATGGGCCTCTCATTGCCATCATTCATACGTGAAACTCTTTGAAGCCAACAGTATTACCATGTGCCTGAGCTCCACAGCACCTATGGCGTACATAAATAGTGGAGCCTGCACAGTCATGTACTGCAGGGAAGGAACTGTGTCTTTTGTTTTGGGTCTGTGTATTTCTTAGTGCCCTGTATCTTAGAGGGAAGATACAGTGCAGAACAGTTTCGTAGACATCCAGAAAAGCTGGGAAACTATTTTAGGACACAAGTTCCCATGTTTGCAGAACGTTTCTCTTTTAGAAGTAACAGCAAGCTTTGCTTTGGGGGCAAGAGGCACATTTGGAACCACAGAAGGAAGAAGGGAGCTCCTGTTGTTTAGATGAGTCATTGTTCCATCTTAATGGAAAACCTATAAAATATCAAACTGCCAGAGAGCAACAGGTCTTTCAGGGTTTATTATTTTTACAGATCTTATAAAAATTACTGTAAAAACATAAAACTTTAATAGCTGAAAACTGAAAAGATTTCATGAGCTTAAGCTTGGCCTGTTTCGAGCACAGCATCACTATGCTTCTACAGCTGGGATGTGGCACACCAGCTGCAAAAATTCCCCATATTCTGTTGCTTTTGTTTAGCTATCCACCAAGGTCACACAAAAGCTTGTGGCTAGAGTTTTCCTTTAAACACAATTTCATGAAAATATTTAGATCGCTGAATATAGCTGAGGTTCTTCCTTAGTCATAGCTTGCCTGGTGATTTCTAGGTACTAATGCTGTAGAATGAAGGTTGCATCTGATAAAACTACCCAGGAGTATTATAAGCCTAAATAAAGATGTATACGTTTATCTACACTGCATACTCAAGAAGCTTACCAGGCATAATTGCCAATCAGAAGTATCAATTTAAGTGAGAATTTATGTCATATTGCTTGATTTGAAAAGGTATCACAAAAATTACAGACTACACTGTGAACAGGGATGACACCCACCATTAGGGGTTACAGAATAGAACAATTACTCTGACTTTCAGTCTCAGGCACAGAGACCATGATGATTAGCATCCAGCAACTATCAGCTGTAGCAGTTAGCAGAGTTCATTGCCTTGGTCCAGAGAAGAGGTAAATTATTCTCTTAAATCCCTCACAGCCATCCTAGGACGACAACAATTAGATTGTTGCTGTTGCCAAGGCATCAAGTCAAAGGTGGCTGGATCACCGCCGTTAGGTTGGTAGTGGCAGTGACAGTCCCCTTTACCCTATGATCTGCGCAGGGACTGGTAAAGATGATGTCCATATAGCATGTGCACACACAAAGTTTTCCTTAGAGCTGGTGAGACCACAGCCAAGCAGATCCTGCTGCTTTCTGAGCCTTTTCCATTACAGATATAAATACCCCAGGCAAAAAAAAAAAAAAAAAATAAAAATTAAAACCCCATGAAAATTAAGCACACTTTCGTCTTGTGTACCCAACCTGGATACATATCCAGTGCTTCAGGCAGACAAACAGAAGCCCTGCTCATAGCTGAGTCATAGAACTCCTCTGGAGTTACATGGATAATAAATAAAATAAACTGCATGGGAAGTAAAAGTGTACATGTGTAAGAAAGTTGTGCTGAATCACAACTGATTTCTCTTTCTCTGGTAGCCCTTAAGTCTCGAAAGACTTCTATTTGAAGTGGAGCATGACTACCCTGAGGCCTCTTCTACTAATTAGCCAGCTACAAATGAAGTATAGCACGGATCTTACCCAGCAGATGCAGGGATTTATCCTCCAGTTAGATACAGAAGTCACACAAGCAGAGGCACACTTTTCAGTGACATGAAGAGTCTTGAGTTGCCTTTCATATTCTGGAAAGCAACCACACTGCATTGACTACAAGGAACTTATCCAAATACAATGATATTAACACAATTTGGGACTTTTGATTGTGTAAACATGAAGCTTTATTGCTTTGCACTAAAGTGGCCTGCTTCCTGTAAAAAAAGGCGGAGAATAATTAAAAATTTATTAGTGAGCTAGGGTGACCCACAGCTGTATTTTGTTGATGGATATTATAAAGTACCTAATTTTGGCATTGTCCTTCTGAAATGTATGGCAAATTGGAAGATATTTGGCTTAGCTATGTTAAAGTTCAAAATCATTTCCAAGTCAGTTTATAATAAGGCTTTCCTTCTTGCAAAAATAACTTTTGCTTTTTGGAAATTTATTGCACCTTTTATCAGATTACAGGTAATGAGATAAACTTTCATATTTTGTTCTCCCAAACGAAAATGACAGAGGAACCACTCTGTGTCATTGCAAAACTTCCTGTGCCAAAGGTCAAAATAAATCTATTAGCAATTAAGTCTCACCAACTGGCCAAAGGATTTGTTACTCCAGTAAGCTTGTTACTAGCCTAAGTGGAAGCAATGGCCTAGGTGAGCCAGCTCCTGTTCTATTTGTTGCAAGACAGCATAAACAGCAGTTGTTAATACTAATTTTTTGCTAATGTGTTCAGATTAATTATAAATGAGGAAAACAAAATAGATTTGAGTTTATGGTGGATTTTCATTAGGGGCTTCTGTTCTAGCTGCCTGGATTTCCTAGGAGTGAATGGGTTTAACCACAGTGTAATTGTTTTTTGTAGAGAGTAATTAAGCTGTGTAAAAGGTTTTGTAAATACATTCGAAACAATGGGAAAATTCCCCATTGCCTCTTCTTGTTTTTAGCACAATGACAGTATGTCATTGATCATAAATTGATGTGTAACCTTCACAGATTGTGATATAGGATATATTTGTTGTCTCACAGTACAAACAGAGAAAAAAAACTTTGGAAAGGGAAAATCTTTGTCAAAACACAGATTCACATGTGTTGCATGCTGTGACAAAATATAGTTGTGGTACACGGAAGCAGCTACATGCCTTCTAAAACAGCATGGAGAATGAAAAGACAAACCAACTAATTGTCCATATTTCTGAATTATTTTGCTGCCATGCATTCATTTCTAACAAATACTTTGTGTGGGATGAAGGATGGGTTATAAAGAAGGAAGAACAATTTTAACAGCAGATTTTTTTTTTAACGCTATTACAATTTAGCCCTGGGAGGTACTTCAAGAAGTCATTTACACCAAAGTTGTATGATAATCTGACTCCTGACATGATTGTGTAAGCCTTGCTAAGAGTCGTTCAATCATGGCAACGTCACACCATTCCCAAGTCACCTAGGCCTTTAGTATCTTAAGGTAATGGGGTTTTTTTCACTAGCTCAGCTGAATTTGTTACATTTTGAGTGCATTATTTCTTACTCTAGCTTATTAGGACATGGAGAAGAAAATACTTATTTCAGATCTGCAGCCTGTCAAGGGACTAATGGAGGCCTATGCAAGATACCTTTACGTAGTTTGACAAGGTGTGAAAGTTGAGAAACCTTGAAACACAGTCAGTTTCTCAAATATCTAAAGACACCCTGTATGCTTCATAATAACAGTAACATTCAGAGCAGGACCATATGCTTAGCATACAGGCAAAGTAATTTAGAAAGTGTTAAAAGTATTTAAAAACAGACACACGTAATAACCAGTAGAACACCAGCATATGAACAGGGAAGGAACTGATCAAACATACGTAACAAGTAAAGGTGACTTGGTGTTGTTGGACTCGGTCTTGACAATGTGATCAGCAGTACATGCTACTGTGTTTTCAACATAATTAATTAAATAACCTGAGCAATGAATTGTCTTGAATAGCACCTGAGTGAATGAGAGATGATTGGTGGTAAAGACAGACATACAAACAGTCAAAATTAATATGGTGTAGTGTGCAGTTTATTGCAGAAAGTGCTAAATTGAATGGAGAGAGTTTGCCAACAGGAGCCAACAGGGGAGGCTGTCCTGGTTTTGGCTCGGACAAAGTTAATTTTCTTCATAGTAACTGGCATAGGCTATGTTTTGGATTTGTGCTAGAAACAGTGTTGATAATTCAGGGACGTTTTCATTACTGCTGAGCAGCGCTTACGCAGAGTCAAGGCATTTTCTGGTTCTCACACCACCTCACCAGCAAGTAGGCCGGGGGTGCACTAGAATCTGGGAGGTGACACAGGAGGGACATCTGACCTCAGAGAACCAAAGTGACATTCTGTATCTTATGTCATCATACTCAGCATATAATGCTAGGGTGGAAGAAGGAAGTAGGGGGGGAGTGTTTGGAGTTACAGTGTTTTGTCTTCCCAAGTAATTGTTACGTGTGGTGGAGCTCTGCTTTCCTGGAGATAGCTGAGCACTTGCCTGCTGATAGGAAGTGGGGAATTAATTCCTTGTGTTGCTTTGCTGGGGTACCCAGCTTTACTTGTTAAACTGCCTTTATCTGAATCCATAAGTTTTCTCACTTTTACCCTTCTGATTCTCTCCTCCATCTCACTGGGGTGAGAGTGAGCAAGGGGCTGTGTGGGGCTTAGTTGCCAGCTGGGGTTAAACCATGACAGAGGCTCACCAACACTTTCTTTCCTGTTTAGAGAATATATGGTATATATTCTGCATAAAGACTGAAAAGCTTTACCTTATCATGCCTTGATTTTCCTTGTCAAGGCCTTTCTGTGTACACAGATAATATCTATACACCATAAAGAGATAGAATACACAGTGTGCATTCCTAATACAGAATGAAAAGCCTTGCCTCAGCTCATTCTGCCTCACTAAGGCTTTTCTGTCTGCATATAGAATAATTACAGTTGTCACTTCACCTCATCTCACCTTGAGGCCTCTTCCCATTGCACAGAGCACGCAAATGGGACATACAGCCCCTATCACCCACAAATGAAGCCAGACGCGTTTCTCCCTGCCGTACAGACCGCTTCCGCACGGAGCGGGTGAGACTAACACCCTTCCCGTGTGAGCGGGGTCTGGCCACGTAGCGGCACCCGCCCCGAGCAGGAGCCGGGGCCTGTGAGGACAGCGGGAGGTGGGGCGTCCGGTCCCCCCCCACAGGGCAGGGCGGTGTCGCGGAGGTGCCACCAGGGGGCGCTGTGGGAGGCGGCGTTAACGGCCGCAAGGCCGCGGTGGCGGGAGCGGCGGTCGGGCCCGGCTGGGTGCTTTTCCTTCTGCGCTCCTGAGGAGCGGCCGTGGCCTCCCGCCTGTTGGGCCCAGTCTCTTGGCGACCCTTGAGGCCCGGCTGCGGTTGGGGTGAAGAAGAAGAAGGAGGAGGAGGAGGAACAGGAGCTGGCCGGAGTGAGAAAGCGCTGCGAGAAGCCATGTCTGCGCCTGCAGGGCTGCCGCCGCGGCCCGCCGGTGCCGGTGCCGCCGCCGTTTACCCGAGCGGGCCCGGCGCTTCCCGGGAGGCCGCGGCTCCCCAGAGCGGTGCGCCCCGCTATCAGAACGGTGAGGGGCCAGAGGCCTGCGCGGGGCCTGGCGCTGGCGGCCGAGGCGGCGGGGAGAGGCCGCCCGCGGAATCCCTGGGGCGAGCTGCGCGGCTCCGTTCCCTCCCCCCGGGCCGGGGATGCCGGGGAGCTGCTCTCTTTTCCCTCCTCCTGCAGTGGCGGGAGGTGCGGGGGTCTGTGCGGGGAGGCAAGGGCTCGGGTCCTCTGGGCTACAGTGGAGCCGGCACGTAAGGAAGCCCTTCTCTGAAAGGCAGCAGAAGCCGCTTAGGAACCGCGCGTCCCGCCTCGGCCCTCGCCGCTACGTGCGGATTTAAGGTGTTGGAAGGCGCCGCCTCGCTGAAGGAGCGAGCGAGAGGGTGTGCTTTTCTGTCTTTCCTGGAGATTGGATCTGCTCGGTGTTGCGGCGCCTGCTTTGTGGTGTTTTTTGAATGCTCTGGAGGCCCAGGTACATCCAGGCCTCGGTCCTGGCAGTCGTGCGTGAGTATGGGCAGGAAACCATGTACCGTAGATGAGAGCGCTTACTTACTTCACAACTGTGTATGAACTTAAACATAGTAGGCGGTAGGCATTCACGCAACAGGATGTTGGGATTTGAGTTGAATAAACAAGATTGGCCAGTGAAATATGGGTCACTGAAAAACAAAGGTAAAATAGTTCAAAATCCCAGAATACTGACTTCCTTTTCAGAGGGAGAGGTGCTGATACTACTTGTACTATGAATTAATTAGCGCTCACTGCCTAATTTTTAAATTGGTGCGCTATAAAATCAGTTCTTTATTAACCTAGTTAGCTTTTCAGGATGCCTGTATGAGCTTTGTCCCCACCTAATGATAGTATGGTGTCTAAATTATGCCTCTTGCTTGCCTAGAGGTTTAGCTTTTACTGTTAAACCCTTTATTTTGTAATCAGGCTGTTTTGGAACACAGGCAGTTTTTCTGCTCAGGTCAGTATGCGGGATAATGACATGGAAAAATTTTTACTGCTGAATTTTTCTCATGTCAAAGGGGTAGTTAGGTGATAAGCAGTTACATGCCTATAAAGTAGGTTTTGAGTCAGTTTGCACATAGCGCAAAAGTCATTGAAGTGACTGAAAAGTAATGTAATTAAATGGTTGATTAGTATTCTAATGCTAAGCTTTGTCAAAATTATTCAGAAAATGCCTACTTACATGGCTTTTACTACAAAAATGGCATTATCACTACACAGCTACTACAGCATCAATAACCTGAAAGTGCATTTCACAGAAAGAAATAGAAACTAACATCATGCTTTCTCCTTGTGTTTAAACTGACTGAAACTGATTTTTAAAGAACCGTCATTACTGTTTGTTATTTTAATCAACTCCTTGCTGCTGATAGTATTCTTAAAAACAGTTTTTTTAAAACTTTGTAGTAGACCATTTATTTTCTGTGAAACACTTTTTCTTTAATTCAGAGAAATTTATACACTGTTCAGAAATAGCTTTGGATTTTTATTGTATAACTTGCTAAATAGTCAACTTGGGCTTCTGTGTGCCTTAAGATACCTTACAGTGATGTGTATTTTACGATTTGTAGACAAGAACTCTGAATTTGTCGTTTTGTGTCATTTAGCAATAGCATTCCAGAATTTTTAGATTAGTGTGTCTGTCTTCTTCTAGTACTAATCTTCTGAAGTTATAACACACAATTTAAGGCTTACTTTGTTTTTGTTTGTTGGTTTGGTTTGTTTAAAAGAAGAACAGGAGGGAGAATAGAGAGGAATAACAGAGAAGACCATACTGGAAATTTCCATGCTGTCCAATAGAAACTAAATTTCACAAAAAAGGTTGTCATTGATTTTGAAATTTAATTTTACATCAGTATACTGGAGTTTAAATGTTAGATATATGAGTACAGCTATTTCTTCATTAACTGAAAGAAAACACCAGTGCATCCTTTTAGATATTTGGAGTGCTCTGTGCTGTAATTTCATAAAATGTGGATTTTTCAGGTAGAACTTTGAAGTTACTTGGATCTGATGGAAGAGAGGATTTTTTTTTGCAGAAAGCAAGAAACCTGTTGCACATAGACTGATATTCAGCTTTGTTTATAAAAGTTTTGGCTGGTCCAGTGACAAATTCATTTGAGACCGTTGGAGATTTTAGTTTTAGTATAACTTGGGGATATTTTTTTTTTAATTCTTGTTTGTATTTTTTTTCCTTCTCTCTGAAAGTGCTTTTGGTTTGATCCAATAATGAAATTAAGTGTTTAAAAAAAAAAAAAAAAAGCCCTTGTTTGGCTTCTTGTTCAGAAGTCTGGGGCTCTAAAATACAAGTCTTCTGAATAAAATCTTGCAAGTTCAAGAAGCTTTTATTGCTGTAGTCTTACAAGTGGCTTTGTATCTAAATGGCAAATTACCTGTTTCCTAGTTTCAGCATAATAAAATGTTGCTTGTTAAATCAGTACTAAAGATGATGGGTTTTTTTCCAATGGTGATGGAGGACTTCGCTAACAATTTAATGCATTTAAATGTAAGGCTGAGAGGATAATGGTGTTGAATCCCCATTGTTCTGCAGAAGACTTTTGTCTAGTGTTGTCTACAATTGGTTTGTAAGATTACCATTGGTATCTCTACTAGCATTTTGGAACCATAACTTTCATTATGATATTACATATTTAGCCTTGTTTTTCATCCCTCCTCAGGCTTTGTATCTTTTGAGTAATTTCATTAAATTTCGTAAGGGGGATAAAGGCCTGAAAAGGACAAAATCCCTGAATATATTGCAAAAATAGGAAGATGGGTCGTTGAAGGAGCTAGACATTAATGCCATATTTTGAGAGCTCAGCGGTGCTTGATTTGCAGCCTCGTTTGCCAGCAATTAACAAGGCACAGTGGTGCTGCCACCTGTCCATTCCCTAAGGGATACCTGGGGGAGCTGTGATGAGTCTTCTCTGAAGTGGGTAAGGGGATGTTAAAAGTTGCAGGAAACTAACAGGTATTCTTGGCTAGCAAGTTTGTGTTGTAGGGTACACAGACTATATATAGGTGGGGTTCGTGGCAGATGGTTAAGTTATTCAGGTGAGAGACTGCATAGACATAAAAACCAAACATGACACTAGTAAGCAAAACTTTACTTACCACACATAGTAGTATAGCCATAGTGCTGTGGAGTTTTGTTTGTTTGTTTGTTTTTTTCTTTTTTGTGACGTCTCACCCCCACCCTCCTTAAAAACTGATAAGGCTTTTGGGGTTCACCGGTTAATGCCTGTGTAGTTATACATTATGACATTATAAAATATTAATTTGTCTGTAGCAGAGCTTCACTGCTTCTGTTATAGAGATGGTGTTTTAGCAGTACAACTCTGTGTAGCTAAGGTTTTTATATCCTCTTGTAGAGCTGTTTTTTGAGAAACTTGTCAGGTGTTTTGGGAAGAAGGCAGAGTACCTAAGACATCAGGACAGACTGCAATAAACAAGATTTCACAATGACAGAAAAGATGCATGCAGATTTCCAGTGTTGAAAACTGACCAATTATCTCGTCATCCTTAGTAGCTTCAACTACTAATTGCAAGTACAAAAATTAATTTCTTTTTAATTTTTAAATGGACAAAACCTCACTTCAGATAATGGGAATAATCTTTCATCTGTAATTGTAAAACTTGCTTTTAAAGGACCAGAAGTTTAAAATAAAAAAAGCAATTTTTCAAATGTCAGGTGTCTCTTTAAATGAGGTCTTCATGGGATTTATACTCGTGTGCTCATGTGAAGTTTAAACCTTATAGATGTTTCTACTTAAAAATGGAAACAAAGATGACTTAGACATATAATGTAGAGACTGACATCTTGAATTGGTAATTTATTCTGTCTTTATTTATGGTGTGGTTTTTTAAACTAAAGCTAGACACTGCAGGACTTTACAGTAGATGATTTGATATGCAGCTGTGTATTTAGAAGTCAGGTGCTTCTAAACCAGTTTCTAAATTATACCTGCTGAGTTCGTTTATTCCGCATGTTTTGGTAACACAAATGCACAGACTTTTCACAGGAAACATCTTTCCTTGTCATCTTCAGTGGCAGAACTGCTTAAAGCAATAAGTCTTGACAGACTTAAGTTATTGGTGTATTTTTGAGTTTGCTCTTTCAGACTACAAAAAAAACCAGATTGAAAGTCTGCTAAAGTTCATGTAGCTGTTAATGACTTGCTAACTCCAAATCATTTTCCTTTAAAGGACAGTAAGTGCAGAGCTGTATGGAGCAGCTCCCACTTTTTCAAAGAAAGAGTGAACCAGAAGCTAGTTACATACTCTTTTCAAAACTTAGGGTCTAATTTAATTTATTTTTTTTTTTAAGCTGCTTATGCTTTCTCCCAAAGTGCCTTTCTGTCTTTTGACACAGAAGTCCAAGTTACTGTTGTTCACTTCTTAGGTTTTTTCTCTTCTACTCAACTTTCTGGGTTGTCAGGTATGAAAAGGTATTTTTAATTTTATCAGAAAGCTATTTTGGACATTACGTTCCTTGGTTACAGGATTCCATTAACGAATTCATTACTAAAATTGCCTTACAAGGTAATCATGTTACTTGGAGAACAGTGACTTTTCAGAATTTTAAGACAAGAAAAGTGAAACTTATATTTTGTAGTCATTGTTAATGTGAGGGGGAAATAAACAATTAATTATTATCACAGCTGCTGTTTAATTTGTGAGTGGCCCAGTAGTGTGCTTGTGTTTCTAGTCACTAAGGGTGGCAAATAACGCTGTAGTTGTTCAGCATGACATGAGCAGGAGGGTGTGGTAATTTTAAGAATGGTAGTTATCCAGGGAAATGTGTTTGTGGTTCACTAGGAAATAAAAAGAGGAAAACAGGGTTCAGGAAAACAACTTGAGGAAAAACCTTCAGATTTACCATTGATCTGTTGGCATTAAAAAGAAAACTAGTTTGGACATAGTTAACATTGTGTCTCTAGCAAACAAGTACTTCTTTGACCCTTACTGGACTAGTATGTAGTTAATCCCTAATGTTGCAAACCCAGTTGCAGTGACTTCAAAATCACATCTTTTATACCTGATGTAAGTATTGGGCAGTAAAGAGAAATGAAGTGCCTTATCAGATACTCTGTAGTTTCATAAAAATGTCAGTTTTCATGAAATCATAGTATGAAAGAACAGAAGACAAAAAGAAGTGCCCTGCAGCATTATATCTTGATCACCATATTGAGGATATGTAGTGTACCTCCTTGTTTATATATTGGTGTATTGGTTTGACTTCAGCTTTTTGTTTTCCATATTCAGTCAGGGTTTTTAAGGCATACTGTTGTATTCAGGCACTTAAAAACGTCAGTTTGGTGCCTACTGTTGCTCACTATTTGTTTGAATATTAACCTCCTAAAAACTCTAAAATACTCAAAGTACAAACATGAGGCATACAGTCTTGGCATGGAAACATCATTCGATAATGGAAAGGATCTGTTTTTGTTACTTGTGTGTGTGTTTGCAAATTACTTCAAATATTGTATTTTGTGTGCATTATACTTGGTTTGTTCTCCTTCTGCTGATGGAAATTGGCCTCAAAACTAGTGATGGAAACCAAGAAGAAACTTATTATTAGTTAGAATAAGTACAGAGTCCGTTGGCATTATTATCAGATGCACCTTTAATACTTGTGACATTTTCTCTTTGTTTCAGGTCCTGTTCAGAGTCACATGCAGTTCCCCTCTGGCTATGACTCGCATCCTCCAAACTATAGTGCGCCTTCAGGACACTATTCCCAAGTGCCCAATAAAGCTGCTGCTCCACATTTGGATAATCAGTATAGAGCAAATTACTACCCTACTTACTATTCAGCACCAGCACAAAATGTTATGACGCCTTCTGTGGGTACCAATGTGTTGAATACACAGGAATCGCAGCAGCTGTACAACAGTATTCCTCCCCATACAGTGGGCTCAGCTGAAGGACCTATTCAAGGAGCAATATCATCTGCATCCTACTTGCATACAAGTGCTCAGCAGTCATATGCAGCATTTGGTAATCACTACAGCACTTCTGTCAGCTCTTCAGTTACATCTCAGGGATTTCCCCTCAATTCTGATCACTACACCATGCCCGTGGCTCCTAGTGCCATGTATCCTAATGTTTCCTATCCTGTGGCTGCTGGCAGTGTGTACGGGCAGGCATTTACCTCTCAGACCCTACCTGTTCCTGGACAGTTCAAAGAGACAAATACGTTTTCTAGCCAGAGTACATCAGTACCTCGTTCCCTTCAACAGCATGTTCCCATGGGATATAATACAACATTATCAACTACTTCATCTGCTCAGTCCGTTCAAGACAACCTCTGCAGGAATCTCGCTGGATCAGTTTCTAAAGTAAACAACCAAATAAATACAGGTATGCTGTTATTTAAAGGGTGGAGAACTTCCAGACCTATCTGGGAAACATCAGAAATCATTATTTTATTGGTTTGTACTTATTCACTACATGAAATTCAGTGTCATAATTTTGAATTCTGTCCTTACTAATTCTTGAAGCTTTTTTTGTTTGTACCACAGTCCTCACAATAGCAGCTAATTGCATCACTGACATCTTTCTATAGAGACATACAAGAAAAGATACTATTTTGGGGATAGTTGTAGTTTATTGGCTTTTTTTTTTTTTTTTTTTCCAAGTGTGTGGCCTTGCAAGGGCATTTTACTTCATGCACTTTTGAAGGAATGTGTAATTTCTGAAACATGTATATTAATCACAAAGATATTTCTTTCCTTTTCTGGCTAGAGAATTTTTTGAAGTCATGATCTAAGTTGATTCTTTAAATTTTGCTTAAGACAGCATGCATATGCTCTTCAGAAAGTTCAGAAAAAGTGGAAGCCTGCATGGATTTGGAGCATTTGTTTGTTTTAATATTTTTTATAAGTATTTGAATGAGTAATTTTGGTAGCTTTAGTTGATTTTTTTGTAAACAACAGCTTGATGCTTTTAGTATGGGTGTAGCTATGAAGGGCAAGTTGAGAACAAGTATGCTGAGATCTTGGTAGTAGCTGCAGCTTCTGCTTCATGGGAAAACTGATACAAGTTCATAGGGTAGGCAGTACTTGGTAGGAAGAATGGAAGAGATTAGAAGTGTGAGAGTGCTTGAAGCATCTTGCTCGCTCTCTTTGAGAGATCAATAGCATGTGCAGGAAAATTCTGTTTTTCTTTCTCAACTGGTAATTTTTTTGACCATGCAGTTGAAAGTTGTACTAAACTAATGGTTTTCTTTTTCTGCTAAGACAGATTAGAGAACTGTAGAAGGTTTCATTTTTTATGCTTGGTATTTCAGATTATAGTTTAATATTGGAATTGTTTTAGGAGTCCTTGTAGCTGAGGTTTTCTAAGACCAAGGACTTATGAAAGAACATGGTTTTAATTTTTTGATGATGATAAAGGTTTGGGAAAACTAGCTAAGCTTAAATCAAGCTTATCCAATCTATGCCAACGGTGCATTTAGTTCAGTGCTGCTTTTTTCCACCCCAAGGCTAGGATGTAGAGAGTCCTCATTCAGCTCAGTTTTAGTACTTTGAATATTAGTAGATTTGAATTCTGTCTCTGAGGTGCTCTGTGCAATTTTCTGTAATATTTCAAAAACATGAAACAAAATACTGTTTAAAAAATTAAAATAGGGAGCTTCTTGAAAAGCTTCTGAAGTTGATGGCATTTCGCAGTTGAGAGTAAAAATGAATTCTTTCAAGGACTAAAGGTTTAAAATGCTGGCCAAAAAAATTGTTTCTGAGTGCAGAATCTACAGCTGGACTAGACAGAATGCAGGTATCATTCCAGAATAGAAAGATTTGCAGTACCCTTATGAAAATGAAAACAGAAAGTTATAATTTGAATGACTGTTAATTTTATTTCCTTTGGAGCTATCTTGAGATAAGTGATAAGTCCTGCAGAGAAGGACTTGGGGGTTTTGGTCAATGAAAAAATGAACATGAGCCGGCTTCAGTGTGCGCTCGCAGCCCAGAAAGCCAACCGTATCCTGGGCTGCATCAAAAGGAGCATGACCAGCAGGTCGAAGGAGATGATCCTGCCCCTCTACTCTGCTCTCGTGAAACCTCACTTGGAGTATTGTGTGCAGTTCTGGTGTCCTCAACATAAAAAGGACATGGAACTGTTGGAACAAGTCCAGAGGAGGGCCACAAGGATGATCAAGGGACTGGAACACCTCCCATATGGTGACAGGCTGAGAAAGTTGGGGCTGTTCAGCCTGGAGAAGAGAAGGCTGCGTGGAGACCTCATAGCAGCCTTCCAGTATCTGAAGGGGGCTTATAAGGATGCTGGGGATGGACTCTTCATCAGGGACTGTAGTGACAGGACAAGGGGTAACGGGTTCAAACTTAAACAGGGGAAGTTTAGATTGGATATAAGGAAGAAATTCTTTACTGAGAGGGTGGTGAGGCACTGGAATGGGTTGCCCAGGGAGGTTGTGAATGCTCCATCCTTAGCGGTATTCAAGGCCAGGTTGGATGAGGCCTTGGGTGATATGGTTTAGTGTGGGGTGTCCCTGCCCATGGCAGGGGGGTTGGAACTAGATGATCTCAAGGTCCTTTCCAACCCTAACTATTCTATGATTCTATGATTCGTTCATAACAGTATTTTTTTATAAAGAACAGCTGTTTTAAAGGTAAAAAGTGAAGCTGACCAGACTATGAAGAGCAATGTGAGCAATGGATAGTCTTATTTCTGAATTCAGTGAGTGCCCTTCTTAAGGAAGTGACCGAGTTAATATATGGCCTTAAGAAAACATAGTAATAGTATGCTTGAATTTCAATGTGCTGATGATTTAACCGGCTGTGGTAGTGGTGTGTAATAGGTACACACTTTGCAGTTACAAAAATAAACACTGATCCACTGTTTCTGTTACACTTGAATAACATTGCAGTACGTGGTTTGTTTGCCAGACTGCAGGCATAATTACTTAAACCGCATTTAACTCTTTCTGAGCTTGCAAAGCTGCTGAGATAAGCGTGCCCTGTGCTTTGGACTGGATTGTGGAACTGATTTATCTGGAGAATAACTTTTTTTTCTCTTCCCTCTGAATCCTGGTATAACCTCAGCACATAAATGATTCTGTATTTACTGACTAGGAAGTAGCAAATAAAGATAGCAGCCAGTAGTAGGCTGAAGGAAGAGCCGGGCTGTTTTATTACTAAATTCTAAAGACACCATTTTTGAAGTCTGGGGCTAAACAGACTGCATCCTATAATGTCTGACTTTTTTTTTGAGTCTTTGGGTGGAATATGTTAAAAATACAATTGCTGCAACACCTGTCGTATAATAATTTCTAATAAAATAATATGAATATATAATAAATACAATTTTTAAAATAGCAATAGTTTTGTCCTGGCATAATTTATTTACTTATTGCAACACTGATATGCTCTTTAAATTTCCAGTGCAGTTGTCTTGTTCTCAGATGGAGTAATTTCCTAAATAGTATTCTAATTGTTTGCAGCTTTTCAGAAAAGGAGTTGGATCTTGAAAATTGTTTGCCTGCTCTTGTATGTCCTTGGAAAGTGTCTGAGTCCAACATGCAAGGAATTTAAAGAAATGAGGAGTGCTTTGTAAGAAGTAATTTTTCTGAATATTTAATCCTCCTGACTGTTCTCCAGGAAGAAAATGACGGAAAACTGTTTCAGTCTTTTCTGTATATAGTTTTTAGCAAAACTGCTTGGGGAAAAAAGAAAATTTACTGAAATTCCTAAGAGTGCTTTCTGTGAGTGTTCCCTGTAAAGAAATTTTGATACAGTGTACTACTATTAGTCAGAGTGCCAATAAAATAGTTTCCTGCTATTGCTGCTGTGCTGTGAAAGAAGACCCCTTACAACCCTCTAATTATAAATAAGCAAATCTTACAAATACTGTTGTTCAAGATACTACTGTCTTAATGTATTTTTCAATAGCAGTTTTATGCAGTCAGTGAACACTGAAAGCTCTCTGTGATGAAAATGAAGTGTTTTTTCTATAGACGAATGCCATGTTTTTAATAAAATCTATGTTTAATCAGGAAGATTAAAGATTAAGAAATTAAAGATTAAGAAATCTATAGACTGGCATGAACTTTTCAAAAGTATGATGTTTTCTGAATTGTTTTCTACTTGAATCAGAGAAGCTCTAAGCCTTGGACTTGCAATTGGATTTTTAAAGAAAAAAATTTGTGTAGGGGCTTAGAAAGCCCCCAAAATGCTGAAACTATTAAGATCAAAGCCCTGAGCTGGTGTATGTCTTGTACTAAGGGTGCAGAACTGCAACAGAAATCTTTTTCAAAAACTTCAGCAGCCACTATTTAAAATCACTGAGATATTTTCAGTGAAGCTTGCTGAGATTTCTTAAGAAGAAAAGAAATTTATTTTAAGAGGAATCTTTTGCTGGAAATTGACTTGTTTTGATAAATAGCAGCCAGTGAGGATAATTTTCTTTGCTTTAGAGAGTATAAATAAAGTAGAAAAGAAATATATTTCTGCTTGCTGGTTTAAACTAGTTTCATCTAGCAAAAACACCCTCTTCTAGTCTTAAATCCTATATTTCAGCAGAACAGTGTTGGTATAGGTATGTCCAGAAATGATGGTGTGCTGTCTAAATAACACACTTTGTATTATTTAGGCTTTTTGTGTTTCTAGCTCAGTAGCTTTCCTTAGTGGGTTTTGGGGTGGGGTTTTTTTCAGCTTATTTCAACTGAAGTTGGTGCACTCTGATTTTTCTTGGTGATTTCCAGTCAGTGTGGATTTCTGCCAGGATGCCTAAATTTTAGTGGACTCTTCCCTGAGAAGGGGGAGATAGAGAATTCCTTCTGTGGGTATAGGTTGGGGTTTCTTTGCTTCCTAATCCACTGTCCTGTAATCATAGGCCGTCTGTTTGAGCAGGAGACGCTTAAATTTCTTGATCTCATTCACATACTTCCCCTTATGTCAGATCAGGATTTAAAGCCCTTGCTGCCCCAGTTCCATAGGAATGTAGGTTATAACCCTGTAAATCTGCTAATACAGGTGTAGCTGGAAAAAGAGGAAGGACTGTAGCTGAGATACAGAGAGTTTGTTTTTCAACAGCATTGTCTTCCTAACTGCAGGGAGATGGTAAATCTTAAGGTAGAAATTGAGTGTTGCGCTGTGTGTGGGGGGAGGAAGACCAGGAGGGCTATAGCAGCTCAAAAGGAATAGCTCTTACATCTCTTCTGAATACTTCAGAAGATACTGTGGTGGTATGCTTTTTAAACTACTACCTGTAGGTCTCAAATCGGAAATTAAGTAAAAACTTTAAGTTACGGTGTGTAGAGAAAAAGGTGAATTAAACTGCTAATTTGCACAGGTATGCAGATCCTTACTGTAACTTACCTTTTAGCTGTAGAGCTTTGTTAGTACATGGCTTTTGTAACCAAGTGGTATACTTGGTCATTTTTAGTACAAGAGATGTTCATGGTTGAATGGCACAAGGGAAGACTTCAATGCCCATTAAAGGTGAGAGGAGTGAAAGGTGAAAACTAGAAAATACTGTGTCTGTGAGATTGGGATTTATGTTTATTGCAGCCTGACAAAGCTCTTGGCGTCTCATGGCATTGTTTGGTGGGAATGTTGTATGGCCTGATTGGGCTGGATAAGCTGATGGGAAACTTGGACTGAACACCAGTTCAGAGTATAGCTTTGTCTTGAGCTGAAATACGCCATCCTAAATTAATCAGTACTTACATGACAGAGTCCAAGCTACTTACTTGCCAGAGGAGAAGGAAAAAATTGATAGCATAATTACCATAACCATATATTTGTCTCATGTGATGATAGCTACTAACAATGTGTTCTTTTTTAAGATTAACTTTGTTGAAGTGTTTCCTTTGGTCTTGGTTATTTACAGCTTTCAAGAGCTTTCCACAGCTGCCAAATAAATTTTAATGTATAATTTTGCAGGTTGGATTTTTTTTTTTTTTTTACAAAGAAAAAGTTACATTTTTGAAGGATATCTTGGATAACTTTTGAGAATAGGTACTAGTACTTGGCAGGAAGTACTTTTTCAGTTAATCTGGGTGAAAATTGGTTTTGGTTTTGAATATGTGACACTGACGTTACAGCATTTGGCATGCTTTACGGCTTTGCTTGATGCTGCCAGCATCACTGTATTGACTTGAAGTACAAAAAAATACCATAACCCCATAAATAACTCTCTCTGCTACAAAACCGGGGTAAGCACAGTAATGTTGCAAAGAACTTCCCTTGTCTTCTTGCATATCTTGCTTGAGGGAGCTGTGTTGCTACCCTGACAAGAATATATCTGCTGACAGGTGCTGATGCTTTCATGGGGAGTCCACAAGACATAATGTGTGGAAGCAGAGCTTATAGCAAGTACATTTCAATAGAAAATGCTGTGTCCATGAACTTCAAAGAAATACACATTTTAATTTGGATTTTGATAGCACTTGTGAAAAAGCTGTGTGTATACTCAACCTTATATTTGAAAACTGCATAATAAATGAAAGTTCCATTAGGGTGGTGAAAATGTATGCTGTTATTTTTGGCAGTGAATTTGAAAAGCAGAGGAATAATTTTAAGCCACCTCGTCTTTTTGCTCCTTCTAAAAGACTCAGTTTCCCCATAAAGTCCTTCCAGATATCAACCCCATTACTTAAGGAAAAGTCAGTGAATATATGAACTATGCTGCTATATGTGCAAAAGAAGCAAAGTTAATATTACAGGTGCATCATTCAGTGAATTCTGTAACTTCAATGTGTACAAATGGTGAATTTTGTTCTTGCTTAATTTCTGTTTACGAAGTGATATTGGTCAAATTTCCTCATTATTATTTTTAACAGCTTGTCTGTCAGGATTTTGGAAAGAATCAATATGATGAATTTTTTCAGTTCATAAGCAAGGAGTGACCCTATTAAAAGCTAACTTAATTGAAGTTATGTTGTCCTTATCTGATAGGAATTTCAACTGAACTGTGTCAGATCTCTCAAAGCACTAATCTTGACATTTTTTTTAAGGAGATTATATCTGGTCCAGATGTTTGAAACATATCAGAAGTTTTGTGGAATACTCAGGGTTGGTTGAAACAGACTGCTTGGAATATAGGTCTCATAATTGAGTATCAAAATTGCAAAGTACCAGCCCTGTGAGGAAGTCTACTACACAGCTGACTTTCAAGTTTCCTATCTCTGGGAGGAATACTGAAAGGGAGTTATCCTACATGAACTGCATTCTTCTTACCTGGGAAGAGGAACCTGTGAGGACATGGAGTTGTGGGGATCGGTCAAAAATGGATCAGTTTAGGTTTTGCTTAATCTTGATCTTACTATATCATGCTTTCCTTTTTTGTGGTTAGCTGTCAGAGCAGTTTGTTCATTTTAATGGAGTTTTAACATTATATTTAATAAAAAAACCCTCAACTTTTTTGTATAAACTTGTTTGAAGTACTGTATTATTTTTGTAGTTACTGTGAAATCAAATGTGATTGCTTTTATTGTGCAATTGTGCAAATTCAAAGCATTCCTGCTTTCTGCTGTTGTCTTCAGGTGGCGTTGATTCTTCACAGCCTGTGCATTCTGAGCGCCAGAGCATTCTGTTCACCAAGCCTGGGGCTGGAACATCTGCTTCATCTCCTGTGATCTCACCAGTAAGGACACCTCTTCCAAGCCTTTCTTCCAGGCCACAGTCTTCACCCTCTGTTACACAGTCACCAGAGCCGGGCCTTCAGGAAGGTACTAAAAGGGAATGGGAAGTTACAGTACAGATTTCTACCCTGTTCCACCTGCATATCTTGGAACCTTTATTGCTGTTTTTCTGTGCTTCTGTGACTGGAGTACACCTTTTGCATCTCTTCTTGCTCTCTTAGTGTTCTTGTTTTATACCACCTTGGTTCTAGTTTCTCTTAGCTTTTCTGTTTGATTTCATTTGGTCATATGTCTCCTTTAGCTTTTTTGTCTTGTTGGTCTTACATGTCTCTTCCTCAAAACCTCTTCTTTTAGTTCCCTCATTCTTCTAAAAAGCTGCTGGCTATTTTAACTTCTTGGAGGAAAGTTTGAAAGTAACAAAAGAATCAGTTGAGTCTTCAGCCATGCAAATTCTGCCCTTATGGTTCAACTTGTCTCTTGACTGTTACACATTTCTGTATTTAGTATTCTATATCTAATGTACTGTGCTGGTTTGGTTGGTTGGGTTTTTAGGGGGTGGGGAAGCTGTGTTTTCTCTCAGTTATTTCAGAATTTTAAATTCTTATTCAGTGTGTGAGGAAGTAGGCATTTTTTCACAAACAGTTGGATACATTTACTGTTCAAAAATAATTCTCAAAAGTGTGGTGTGTGACTGTCACAGTATGGGATTTTATCCTTAAATTTCGAAATCCTCTGACATACACATTTACATTTCCCCTTTTCCTCAATTTCCATCTTTTCCTGGTAGATTGGAGAATGTGAAAAAACAGCTTGTCTGTGAATCAGTTCTGCATATCTTACAGACAAAAAGATAATTCTTCATTGCTATAAAGTCCTATGGACAGTGTGACATTTTAAGGAAAATGATAAATCAGTTTTTGAAACTGTGCTTGGCTCTTGCCCAGTTTCATAGTTGACTTCGGTGTGAGGTAGAATTTATACTGTAGATGTGCTTGTTAGGAAAAACTGTTGCTTCATCTTCCAAAGAAATCACATACATTTCTCATTAGAAACATGGTTATTTTAGCTGTTTAACTATGCTTGCCTTAATGTGCAGTACATATGTTCTTACAGTGATTCCTATATAATGTGTGAATACTTAGTACATTAAATAAAAATCACTGCGGTCACTACCAAATGCACTGAATTCAAATACTTCCATATAAGTGAACAATAATGCACTATGTGTATGAACACACTTTAAAACCAGCTCTATACCTGTGTGAGGAATATCAAGATAAGCTGTCAGGAGTTTTAGAGTTTAAGAATGGAGTAGGATTCATTTTTTTAAGGACCACTGTTTGTAATATTAAAGATCTTAATGCCATGGTAAATTCGTTGAATATATGTGCGTTGTGGATAGAGAGCCAGTTAAAGATCTTCAGAATATAGTTTATTTTTGCATGTGCTTATTTAATTATCAGTTGGGCTCCATTATGAAATTTAAGCCACATAAACTGTGTGTTTTATAAGTCTTTCATGGTATGAAACATACCTAAATAGTTTATTTCATAGGTAAATGAGTTCTTAGGCCAGTTTACCCCTTTGTGTCCTTCCACCTATATTTCTAGGGTCTGTAAAATATAGTAGGATAAAGCATTATTATTATATTACAGGTACTTTCGTAGCTGTATCTGTAAGTTTCCAGTACAAGAAATCTGTGACAATTTAAATACATGGTTGCATTTTAAGCCAGACCTGTGAAGTAATTCACTCAAATAATGATATCAAAGTAAACTTTCGCACTTCTAAGGGTGGGAGATGTTCACATTATTAGTAACTCTATATAAGGTACTAAGCAGAACTGAGTTGTCACAACAGAAATCACGGTTAGGCACGTGGTGGTGCTTGGAACTGCTGTCTTCAGCCACCCATTTCTGGCCTTCAGTTGCTTTCTCCCCCATGATCACCTCCAGGAGGCATTGCTTGGCAGTGAACCAGAATGGGATGTGTCTCCAGCTGAGAATGACTTTTAAACTGGGTTATTTTTCAGTCAGATCAGTTCTCAGTTTTTTTGCGGCTGGGCAGTTGTGCTAGCACAGCGCAAGGAGTATCCTAAAGCCAGAAATTTGTAGTACTGCTGGCAATGAAAATAAATAATCTATGCAAACTCATGAGGATGTTATGAGTCAAACCAGTCAGAGGATTCATAGTGACATAGTCCATGATTACTAAACTTCTGTGTCACCAGCATATTTTTTCATCTCCTTCTGTATTCTTTCTGAACACGTGCATCTGTTACATGTGTGACCAGTGACTGAAAAAGTGGGAGTGTTAGCAGAAGTTGGGTTGGTTGTTTTGGGTTTTTTTCTCTTCCAAAAAGCATTCCAAAGACTCCAAAGTAATATTAGTAAAATAACTAGTTCAGTCTTGTCTCATCTGCCCATGCTTGGAATTTTTGCATTGGCATGCCCTTTGCAGATAGATTTTTCTTTCTTCTCCTATTTGTGTACATGGTATTTGTTAGAGGTCTGTCTTTGCACTCTCTCACTGTGCCAATCTTCTTTTACTTTGGCTTTCTGTGTTAAAGTGTGTTTCTTCTTATCGTCCTGACTTTTTTTTCCCTTTTACTTGCATGTTAATTATTTTAAGTTGTTTTGTTTTCCTTCATAGTGATGTAGTTGTTCTGTCTTTTCCCTCAGTAGCTCTCCCAGGCCTGGGAAAAGACACAGCCTCCTTGGCTGTTGTCTGGTTTTGCACAGAGCATATTGGGTTTGGGGTTTTTTTAAAACCTCTTATGAAGTGCATCCAATAACCTCCATAAAAGATGAGATTATGAATCACTTGAGTTAGTCCTATGTTTTAGCAGCATAAAGAAACTGAAGCATTGTACCTCCTAGGTCGCACTTGGCTTGATTTTGGTTTTGTGTTTATCGTTGTGACTACTTGAATTGTGAAGAAACTTGATTGGAATCGAATGAGCATTAGTGCACTAGAGTAAATGTAATCATGTCAGTCTCACTAACTTCTGTATGAAAGTTCAGCTTCTCAAGAATATTGTGATACGATTTTGTTCCTTTTTCTTTTTTCTTTTTTTTTTTTTTACACTGTTTGAATAGGTATTCTTCGCCTACGTTCTGTTGTTTTTTCAGAAGTGAAATTGAAGTGGTCCTCTTGGGTCCATTTGCTAAGCCTTTTTAAAAATCCATTAAACTAACAGCATTTTTAGCCTGTATTTTAAGTAAAATACAAGTTGATACAGTTGATATAAGTTGTGGATGGGAGATTATTACTGTGATGGTTTCAGATTATGCATAACATACGACACTTCTGTAGTGCTTTATAATGTTAAAATAAAGTATACTCATGGTGCCACAGTGCACAGGGGGAAAAAAATCCCAAGTTCTCTAAAGTCTGAACAATTTTGAAGAGCTTTGAAGAATTAGGATATTTTCTTCTTATAGCAATCCATTGGATTGCTAAGAGAAGCAATAGTCATTTGCATGTATTTAAATATGACTACAGACCATTTAAAATCCTTGCTAGCCCTACCTTGTGACAAGAAAAGATTTCTTGAAGGTGCTGAAATGGCATCAATAATAATGCTGCATGCTTTACTCTGTTTTAAAATACTATATGTATGTGTTGCTTTTGTGTATCGTTGACATGTTCAGGTAGATATTATTAAAAAACCAAACAAAACCAAATAAAAACACAAAATGAAACAAACACACACATACAAATTAAAAAAAGAAAAAAGTAAAATATATAAACCAGACCAAGAAAAAACAAACCCAGCCAAGCAACCAAAAAAGCCCCACATGACTATCAAAAAACCTTATAGATTATTATTTGGAGGTAAGAGTGTTAACAATTGTTGTATTGTCACCAGATCTTTAAAGTGAATAATGTGTTTAGGTGCTTAAATATGGGTCTATGAGCCTGAATTTAGGAATTAACTTAAAAATAAGACTAACCAAGTTTTCATATTTACCCATCTTAAATTTCACTGATTCTGTTGCAGAGGTACATGTTTGTACTCTCGCATATTGCAGCAGCAGTATATTTCATTAATTTTTGACACTGTTCAGTATTCCAGCATGAATTATTCTTATCTTAAAAGGGACAGATGTGCCAAGCAAGAGTTCAATAGTAATGTTTTCATAGCACAATAAAAATTTATCTAGGAGGGAGTTAATTTATTTCCAGGTATTAACTTCTGAAAGTATTCCAGTGGACAAACTGATATTAAATGCATATATAAAAAGTCTGTTTGTTAACTTCCTGATATACATGCACATACACACACATATATATATATATATATAAAGTTTCCTCTGGTACTAATACTTCGCTAAACTAGCCCACTAAAAACTGCTTTTGTTGTACTGCTAATATAGTTCATATATGAACTATAGCTCTGTAGTCTAGGCTTGTAGATTTAACTTTTTGCATGTTGGGATTTTCTGTAGAACTGCTAATTTCTCTTGCTTTTAATACAGTGATTTGTGACTTTCATTTCTCATCTTTCCTGTCTGTCTGATTCTTATGTTTGTGCTTTCCACTTCACAGGCATGCAGTATGGTGGATATGTTAATAACCAAGCTAGCTCTGCACCAGCTCCCTTGTCATCAAGTTCAGATGATGAGGAAGAGGATGAGGAGGATGAGGAAGCAGGTTGGCTTTAGCTTTACACCAGTATCTTGTTCTCTTCCTACTCAAGTCATGTTCCATATTTCCATCCCCTGAAACTTTTTTTCCTGTAAGATAAAACGTCACTCTGACGTGTCATATATCAAGTTAACTAGAAATTTCTCAGCTGTTTTTAGTATAGTAGCAAAAAGGAGTTCAACAGTAGTCAGCAGGTGATTGTCTTTTCTCATATTAATATCAGGTGGTTTATATAGCTAACAAAGTAATAGTCACAACTTGCAAGTCTCCCTTATTTTTAATGTTTTGATTTGCAGTAGGTTTTAAACTCTTAAAGTAACTAGCTCTAGAACTTAGACTGGTAATTGCTTATGTTAAACAACTAGATACTAGTTTGTATTTACCTGTTTCTCATCTTACGCATAGGGAACTCTTACAATTAAGATAGTAAAGTAAATATAGAAGGATAGTAAGTGTGATTTTTAAGACAGTAAATTAATCTGTGCTGCTTTTTTTTTTTTCTCTTGCGGTATGTCTCTATCGTCAAGCGTGTAGGTTCAGTTTTAACCTCTTTGCTCTGTAGGGAACTTAAGATCTTTTGCTTACTTTTATTTTTTTTGGTTTTTTAAGAAGCAGTTTGTCCTGGTTGCGGCATTCGTGGTTGCAAGGATTCTGCCTGTATTGTGGCAGAATGGCCTGGCTTTGAGTTTGACGTTTCTCACCACCTTAGTTTTTTGGATGCTAACATTTTCTTCTAACTTAAAGAAAAGCCTTTGCAATCTGTGTATGCATGGTAACACTGTAAAAAGCTTCTTGAGATTAAACATTAGACATCTACCTGTGTTAACAGATGGAAGTATTTGCAGTTGCATGTACCTTGTGCTGATATACTATTCCCATTTGTGTGTGCAGTTTGGGGATAGCAAACTTTTGTAACTTTTACTTTAAGCTTATAATTCATATTGTAGCTAGGCAGAAAAAAAAAGTGCCATGTAATTCTGAGTTGTATTTAAATAATTATAAATCTAGAGTACTGTGAAAATAGCTTAGCGCACATGATATCATGAAGAATGGAGCAAAACAGGGATGACATCCGAGTCATAATTAAAAACAGTGTGGTGGATTCATGTTATCAATTTGGATAATATGGATTCAACTGTTACGTTGAATAATTAGAACATTAGAAGAAAATAGTTGCTATTGTTGTTTTTCCTTGGAGGAAGGCATTTTCAGCCAAAGACACTTGTCATTGTTCTAGCTAGAGAAAGACAATATTTGGAGGTGCAGTAGTATCAATATAAGGGATATTATTACCCCCATCCTAGGGGAGCACAGGTATTAGGATAGTTTGCATATCCATATTCCCTGGAAGAGGGCCAAGAGACCTGCGTGGCTAAATAAGGAACTGCTGGGTATGCTCAAGTGG
Organism: Psittacula echo; assembly: GCF_963264785.1. Taxonomy (NCBI): domain Eukaryota; kingdom Metazoa; phylum Chordata; class Aves; order Psittaciformes; family Psittacidae; genus Psittacula; species Psittacula echo. The sequence goes on from NC_137735.1 coordinate 57,425,856, forward strand.
AAGAGCAGAGTTTACAGGTCATGGAAGGAGGGGCTGGCCACTTGGGAGGAATATAAGGCTGCTGCTAGAAGATGTAGGAAGGCAGCTAGGATGGCTAAGGCCTCCTTAGAATTAAATCTGGCAAGAGGGGTCAAGGACAGCAGAAAGAGCTTTTTCAAATACATAGCTGATAAAACTAACACCAGAGGCAAGGTAGGCCCACTGGTGAAGGGGGTGGGTGCCCTGGTGACAGAAGATACAGAGATGGCAGAGTTATTGAATGCCTTTTTTGTCTCTGCCTACTCTGCCGGAGGCAGTCCTGAAGAGCCCTGTACTCCTGAGACCTCAGATGAAGCCAGGTCACTGGAGCAGTTTGCCTTAGTCGATGAGGAATGGATTAGAGACCAGCTGAGCAATCTGGACATCCATAAATCCATGGGTCCAGATGGGATGCACCCACGGGTGCTGAGGGAACTGGCGGAAGTCATTGCTAGACCACTCTCCATCATCTTTACCAAGTCTTGGGAAACGGGAGAGGTGCCTGAGGACTGGAGGAAAGCAAATGTCACTCCAGTCTTCAAAAAGGGCAAGAAGGAGGACCTGGGTAACTATGGACCGGTCAGCCTCACCTCCATCCCTGGGAAAGTGATGGAACACCTTATCCTTGGTGCCATCTTAAGGCATGTCAAGGATAAGAGGGTTATGAGGGGCAGTCAACATGGCTTTACCAAGGAGAAGTCATGCTTGACCAACCTCATAGCCTTTTATGAGGAAGTAACACGATGGATGGATGATGGCAGAGCGGTGGATGTGGTCTACCTTGACTTCAGCAAAGCATTTGACACAGTCTCCCACAGCATCCTCATAGCTAAACCGAGGAAGTGTGGTCTGAATGATCAGGTGGTGAGGTGGACCGCAAACTGGCTGAAGGAGAGAAGCCAGAGAGTTGTAGTCTATGGGGCGGAGTCTAGTTGGAGGCCTGTATCTAGTGGAGTGCCTCAAGGGTCAGTGCTGCGGCCAGTATTATTTAATATATGCATCAATGATTTAGATGAGGGAATTGAGTGTACTGTCAGCAAGTTTGCTGGTGACACTAAGCTGGGAGGAGTGGCTGACACGCCAGAAGGCTGTGCTGCCATCCAGCGGGACCTGGACAGGCTGGAGAGTTGGGCAGGGAGTAACTTGATGAAATATAACAAGGGAAAGTGTAGAGTCCTGCATCTGGGCAGGAACAACCCCAGGTTCCAGTATAGGTCGGGGAACGACCTGTTAGAGAGTAGTGTAGGGGAGAGGGACCTGGGAGTCCTAGTGGACGGCAGGATGACTATGAGCCAGCAATGTGCCCTTGTGGCCAAGAAGGCCAATGGCATCCTGGGGTGTATTAGAAGGGGGGTGGTTAGTAGGTAGAGAGAGGTACTCCTCCCCCTCTACTCTGCCCTTGTGAGACCGTATCTGGAATATTGTGTCCAGTTCTGGGCCCCTCAGTTCAAGAAGGACAGGGACCTGCTGGAGAGAGTCCAGCACAGGCCAACTAAGATGATTAAGGGAGTGGAGCATCTCCCTTATGAGGAGAGGTGGAGGGAGCTGGGTCTCTTTAGTTTGGAAAAGAGGAGACTGAGGGGTGACCTCATTAATGTTTATAAATATATAAAGGGCGAGTGTCATGAGGATCAAGCCAGGCTCTTCTCGGTGACAACCAATGGTAGAACAAGGGGTAGTGGGCTCAAACTGGAACACAAGAGGTTCCACTTAAATTTGAGAAGAAACTTCTTCTCAGTGAGGGTGACAGAACACTGGAACAGGCTGCCCAGGGGGGGTGTGGAGTCTCCTTCTCTGGAGACATTCAAAACCCGCCTGGACACATTCCTGTGTGACCTTATCTAGGTGTTCCTGCTCTGGCAGGGGGATTAGACTAGATGATCTTTTGAGGTCCCTTCCAATCTCTAACATACTGTGATACTGTGTGTAATTCTGGCTATTTCAGATAATTGATTCAGTTTCTTTGTGTGGTAACACAATTGATCTTTTGACAGGCTTCAGTATTAGTACTAAATTATGGATAGTAACTCTAGAATAACTCCACTTTTTAAATCTAAGGATACTTTGTAATTATTTTTTTTTCCTAAAGCTATGAGTCTAATTAGACTGTAACAGCTAGAAAACAATTCTACTTTGGGATATAAAGTTTGCTTTGGCTGTTGTGATACAGCTGCTGTTTGAATTCTGCTTTCTAAAGAGTAGTCTAAAAAAGACAGGAGAGCGTTCTGGCTTTTGGTGGTTTTTCTATTGCAGAACTACTTACTGAATTTTTTGCCTAATCCTATGCAAAGGTTTCTATCAAAGGAAATGTCAGATTTTCTTCTTTTTTTCTTTTTCTTTTTCTTTTTTTTTTTTTTTTAGCAATTGCAACCTTTGTCTCCTTACTTTGTTTCCTAAACCTATCAGAGACAAAGTTTTCGTACTCCCTCCCATCTTTCTCAAGTCCTGTACTTTGATAAAGCCTGTAACCTTTGAGCTATCATTGTATTTAAATTTATCTTACGCAAAAGGGTGAAAGGACACACAAGTTCAGTATGTAGGCTACCTGATTAATAAGCATCCTGTTTTATGCCCTGTCACTGAAGTTAATATAAATCCTAACTACATTTTGTAGACAGGTTTCTAGCTCAGGCTTTGCCACTGTTTTTATGAAGAATAGGTGTTGGACATCTGTTTGCTTGTGTTTGTATAGCTTCTCACTTTTTTATCACTCCTACCAGTTAGATCTTTGACTGTGTTGCCAAAGAGTTCTTGAAAACTCTGAAAGCAAAATTTATATTGGTAAAATAACTACTTAACTGTAAAAGCATGTTCTAAGCATTATTTTTGTCTAAGCAGTGTTTCCTAATATTCTTACAGCACATTTTTTCTGTCTTCCTAATATGTTCTCTTTTCTGGTCCTTGTTACACTCAAATAAACTTTTACGGCGGTTGTAGCTTAGTTTAAGCATAGGAAAACTGTTCTTTAATTTTGTAGAACATCTTGGGTTTTTTATTGTTGGAGAATCTGTGAGATCTCCATGACACATGTGACCAGTGTAGAGTCTGAAGCCACATTTGGTCTGCAGGAAGCTGTACAACTCTCACTAGTTTTGGGTCAACTACTTGTTTTCCAGCGGAAAGTAGAATAGGACACATTGTAGTTCTTATAGGTCTGACAGTTTTCAAGAATATCTTACAAAAATCTGAAAGTTCTTTAGAAGCCAAGACTTGAAGTGACAGGTCTTCAGTCAGTATGCGAGATATTCAGAAATAGGATTCACTTTCTTATTTTAAATTAGACAGACTTTCTTTGTGTTTCAAAATATCTGAGATTATATTTTCTGACTGGAACTTTTCTGTATGTCAGAAATGATGCATAGATTTATTTTTTTTGTAGTAGTAGTAGAAGCATAACTAATTTGCATTATTTTTACTTACAGCATGCTTTAAAAATATATTCTTTCGTATATATGTCAAATTGGTCTCTTTTAACTTTTCTGGCAGAGCTTGGGAAGTCTATAATATTTGTTCTTTCCAAATCACTATCATTAATGTTTTCCTAGTGAAAAGAGCAAACTCATTCTATATCAAATTATAGGTGGATGTAAGTTTATGAATGCAATTTACTGTGGGAAAAACTCTGTAAAAGAGTGACAGTGGTGAAATCAGAAAGCTTGAACTAGTGTTTTATATGTTCACAACTGTGCCTATAATCTCTTGGTATGTCTTTTGAAATGAAGAACTAGCTTCTGGTCAGACAAAAAAAAAGTACTTCTTGAAAATTCTTAAATCTTGATCTTGAAAGAATGAAAAGTATATTTTGGCTTTTGTGTACTAGGACTTCCCGAACCTTTACAAGCTGTGTTTCTGCTAAGGATAAAAATAGCGAATCCTGTTTCCTTAAGCTTCTAGAATAGAAGGAATTATTAAATTTGGTAGGAAAATAAATCTTGCAGTTATGTTTTTTTATAAACTTGAAGGTCAAGAAAGGGAAATTTACAGTGAAGAACAATCTGAAAACTAACACTGTGTTAGTTTTGCAGTGCTAATATATTTAAAATGCATTGTTAGTGTTTTGGGTTTTTTGGAGTAGTTTTCTATTTCTTAGCTGAATACTTTAAAGGTAAAATGCTCAAAAATAATCTATACAGTCATAATGTTGCTATGGTATTAATGTGTCCCAGATGTCAGGGATGCTTTACATTTCCGTATGCAGGAGTCTCTTAACTTGGAAATCTCAGTTGAAGTGGGATCAAATCTCTCATGTTCCCCCACTGAATTTCTCCCCTAATATACTTTCAGCTTCGCAGTAGGATGTGTGGTCACAGTTGATCCTTCTGAGTAGAACAGTATCAGTAAATCTCTTCTAAGTGTGTTCTGTCACAGAAGTTATATATATAATTGTCTTTTTTTTAAATCTTAAATATATTCCTTTTCTGTGGCACTTCATGGCTTGGGGTGTTTTAATGTTTTTGGCCTTTTTTCTTTGGAAATGTATGTGAAGTCACACTGGAAGAAATGTTTTTAAATATATTTTTGTTTGCAGTATTTTTACAGTAAGACATTCAAGTTATATGCATAGAGTGAACTAAAAATTAAGCATTAGGTGTTTCTTTGGTATTAACAACTATGTATGTACCTATGTGCTTTTTTACTTTTGGCTAGTTAACTTCCATTATTTGCTTTTACATGGTTATTTTTTACATAGTTACTTTTTTTGCTGGGACCTCTTATCAAGTTCTGTGGAAAACAGAAGCTTTACGTTGAAACACGCTCTGAATTACAACAGGACAGAAAGGAGGAAAGAATTATATACTTGCCAGTTTTGCTAGAAGGTGGGGATGGTGCATACTCTGAAGACGACAGGAATCTTCTGTTGGTTGCAGTTATGAAGGAAGTCATGATAGAGATTGTTTTAAAAATGTTTTGCGAGGCTTCAGTTGATGTAGCCTAGACAGTTTAAATAGAAAATATTTTTTATCTCAAGAAACAACTCTTTTTATTGGTTTTGTCCTTTTCCCATTGATCTCTCTCTTACTATTTCTTGGGCATATGCTTGCTTGCTTACTCGCTTGTTTTAGTATCATGTCAGTTGTTTCTCTTCCTCCCCCTCCTCTTTGCAGTAGAAACAGCTGTCAAGTCTTAGGGCTGAAGTGCTGTTTTTTCCCACAATCTTTCTTGACAGTTTCTTACCGAAGTTTTTAGGAAAAAAATCTCAGTCTCTATTTCTCAAAAATCTGCTATTTCTGAAGCACCTAACTTTAAATTATTTTGTTCCCCCCAGCAATTGATAGTTCCTCTACTACAAGCAGTGCCTCTCCTGTTCTGAACAATTATGATGCTCTGGAAGGAGGTGGCTATCCAGGTAAGCAGTTTATTACATACTCATTATGAAAATTTTTGTTTAAAGACTTACATATTTACTGTTTATGATTTTTTTTTTCTATTCTGAGTGCTGCTTATTGTTAATTAACAAGTAGGTGGAAGGAAGTGCTTATGAACAGCATGAGGGCAATCAGCAGAGAGAATATACCTGACTTTTTAAATCACTCTTCACAGTTTTTACACTGAAGTTGGAGTAACCATTTGATAAAACTTCCCTGCGTCATAAGTCATACTTTCCATTGCAATATTGAGGGTAATGCTGAAATTATCCTCCATGTGAAAGCAGGCATCTTTCTCTAGGTTATACTATATGCCTGATTGTGTTGACATTAGTAACTGGTAATAGTTGATATGTCATTGAAGTTTTGAGACATCAAGGATATCAGCTTGCAGACATGCTTGAATCAGGTTATTTTCTTCTTCCTTTAAATGATTAAAAAAAAACAAAACCAACCTGCTATTTTGCTTATTTTCATCTCTAAAAATACCAGGAATGTCAGGTCTGTTCTAAACGAACCTGATAGCAGACTGCCTCAATCCTGAAGTTTGCGGAGCTGCCATATGGGAGCAGGTGGAAAAGATGCTGTTCAATGCAGTTAAGATTTGAATGAATTTGGGGGCCTCCCCCTCTGGTTCTTTTATACTGCTCTGGCCTCTGAGAATGTCACAGTAGGTTGCTTAGTTTGATGGGTTTCTGTGTAAAGTGAAATGTCAAGTAAAATGCCGATACTGCTATCCACATAGGGTCTAGCCCATACACTGAAGCTAGAGGCATGTGGAGAGCAGAGGCATGGATGTGGGGTTATGAATTCTAATTTCTCAGGTAATAACTAACCATTTTGGTTCTCCTGAAGGCATAAAGAATAACAGAATCAAGTTTAAATTAGTTCAATCTGTTGATTTGATTGATTTTTCTTTTTTTTTTTTTTTTTTTTTATAAGATAGTTTTTTGTTAGTAGCTGCCTAGCTCTATGATCATCTTCCCATGTACATCCTCTTTAACAGCGTAATTGCAGTAACTGATAATTTATTTAGTCAGTGCAGATACACATCTTAATAGATAATGCAAAAACTTAAAATGGAAGTTTTGTTGATTAAGCATTTAGGACTTGACATTTAAATTAAAAAAGAAGTAGTAATACCTCAATTCAAAAAGAATTCAATACCTGTGGGTTTTGCTTTTTTTTGTTCTTCCAGAGACACGTTCTGTGACCAGCAGCCCAGTTCCTGCTTCATCAGCCCCACAAACACCAAAAGCTTCTAAGCCCTTTGGTTATGGATATCCAACACTGCAGCCTGGCTACCAAAATGCAGCACCTACTCCTGTGCAGCCCAGTAATCCAGGACACCATCCTGGGTTTCAGCACTATACACAGGTTTGTATTTTTAATGTCAAAGTTACTTCATGAAATAACCGCATGGGAAAAGTGTTTTCTACAGGATATATTTTTTTAATTTCTTTTTTTTTTTGCATGTGTCTGTATTTTATTTTTTTATAATTTCTGAGACAATAAATATTAAGTGTAATATTGATATCATAGTTCTGCATCCTAACTTCTTATTAGAATGCTTTTGAATTGAAATTTTAAGTATATCTCCGAAAAGTTATGCTTAACAATTTTGCTTCACCACTTACTACCAGCAGCCACAATTTTAATGTTTGGGGTTTCAAAGAGCTGTAGTTTATTGATAGGAAACCATGAAGAAACATAATGAAGTACTTCATCAGCAAAACCATGTTTGATCAGAGTGCTAGTGTGGGCTATGATCTCAAGCATTAAATCACCTTACAAGCGAGACACAGAGTTCAGAGGAAATAGCTCTGCAGAGTCTGTGCTGGGTGCATGGTGCAGCTGGTTCCCCCCATCTGTTCTTTTTCCTAGTAAAGAGAGGAACAAGCACTCAAGTACAGTCACCTGGCTCCTGATGCACATGTGAGTCACCTAGAGCAATGAAATCTGACGAAGAGGCAGATACTGAAGAAAAATACAGATGCGGAAGGAGGGCAGAGAAGTTAGGCTCTTTTCAGGAGTACGAAGTGAAAAACCAAAACCCAGTAATTACAGGTTGCAGCAAATTAAATTCTGGTTGGACCTATAAAGGAAAACTCTTCAGAATAAGAGTGGGGAACAGATCATGCTGTGAAATCATCAATCTTTAGATGTTTTTTGAAACTCAGCTGGACAAGACTATGAACAACATGATCTAACTTTGAAGTTAGCCTTGCTTGAGCTGGGCGTTGGACTGCCAGATGTCAAGCGTGCATTCCAACTTAACCTAACCTTTTCTCTTCTTCTATAGTATTTTGGTTTTAATTTAAAAATAAATGTATTTTTAAGTTTTTGTAGCTTGGAAAAGTTACATTGTAACCTTTTGGGAGGAGAGGGGGGATATTGTAAGCCTTCTAGTAACTTGTTTTCTTATGCCTGGGAAGCTTGAAGTTTTATGTGTGACCTCCAGTCTTGATTTGTATAATGAATTTGAATTTTGTCCATTGATACGTATTTGAGTGTTATGTCAATTTTGTCTTAGCATTTTTTTATTTCTACCATACAACTCTTCTCTTGTTTGAGTATACTACTAATTACTGCTGTCTCTTTTTTTTAATACATGTCTGGAAGAATTGGGATTACAGGAATATTTAAGGTTGTTATTTAAACATGACTGTGTGTTTACCTATTTGCAATGCTCTCACTTTTTTTCAGCAATATCCAGGTGTGAACCAGCTGTCCTCTTCCATAGGAGGGTTAAGTTTACAGCATAGTCAGCAGCCAGAAAGCTTGAGACCAGTAAACCTCACACAAGACAGAAATATTTTGCCTGTATCTTCAGTTCCAGCCCCTGTGCCTAACTTGAATTCTGATCTTAGGAAATTAAACTGCAGTCCAGAGTAAGTGTACTTTGTCTAGAACAGCATTTTCCAGTGACTGATAATTATGTATAGTGTCAAAAAAGTCTAAACTGACTCCTGACTTTAACTCTTTGCAATGAGCTAATATAACTCACTTGAAAATAAGTTTATCCTCTTCATCCCTATATAAATGTTGAAATTTGCTGCCATCAGAATGCATTGAGTTTGGCTCACTTATTACAACATCAAATCTGCTTAATCTTTGCTTTGTTTTATCCATGTAAAGAAAAAATTTATTCATAAACTCCTTATTGTCATGCAGTACATCTCATAGAATATTTTTATAATATTGCATAGGACTTTTTTCCCGAAAATTATAATGATCACGTCTAAGTACACTGAATAAACCGAACACATTTTACTGTGATAATTGTAATCATGATTACAATTATCCTTTCACCTCCTGTTAGCATTAAGCAGTACGCTTTATTGTCCCAACTCAGGTGCAGCTAGATACAATGGAAACTGCTGTCCCTCAAAAATCTTAATTCTAATTACAAAATAAATTTTATCCATTGCCCCATACTAACTCAGCTTACTACCCTAGTGGCAATGCATGTCCCGTCAGAAAACAGAAATCAGAAAATGCGGGGTCTCAAAGTGATTCTAATGTGTGGAACACTTTGGACAGCACTGTTTGTGCATTGGGATTTTTTAGTGACTTTTTATATCTTTTAAGCTCACCTTCCACTTCAAGCAAAAGAAAATATTGTTACTCTCTCAGTACTTGAGATCCTTTTGTACTGTTTTATCAATATTATTTTTTGAGAACTAGCAAATACTGTATTCCTTCTTTAGTTCCTTCATCCCCCTAAAAAACTCTTTATAATTAATAAAAAATACAGCATTTTGCATTGAGCATTGTATCTAAAGCAGTTTTACCTCTTTATTGCAAGTTTGATATACTTGCATTGCTGAACTACTAAACTGGGGAACAGGGGAGTATATTTTTGTTTCATTTCTTTAGAAGGCTTTTTTTTTTAATCTCTTTGATGCGTTAGTTTTGTTTATTTAATCAGCTTTGTAATACAGGATTTCTTAGATTTCAGAGTTTTTTAAGATCAGGTGTTAACACAATGTTTTAAACATCTTTTAAAATTCTATTTTCAACAATGTTTTTCTTTCTTTTCAGTTCATTTCGATGTACATTGACAAATATTCCGCAGACACAGGCTTTGTTAAATAAAGCTAAACTTCCTTTAGGTTTGTTGCTACATCCCTTCAGAGACCTAACGGTACAGTAGCTTACTTTTTCTAATAGATGTACTTAATATACACATTTGTATTATTTTTGTTCAGACAATAAAATATAATGAACTGTAAGGCCTAAGTTGTTTGGGACTTAGGAGGAGGAGAAGAAAAGCCTTGATTTGCTACCTCATTTTAATTCATGAGGGAAAAGCTTTGGACAAGTCCTTCAAAATTCTTTCCTTATTCTTGGAAATCCTTGCTTGCCAATAGTTCTCTGAAGCTCTGAATTCCTACTCTGTGTTGGGCTCAACTGTCAATTATCTCTCAAAGTTATTGACAGTGCCCTCTTGGTGACAAGTGCTTATGTTGAATGTGTTACTGGCATGATAAATGCTGTCAATACAAGGTAGACACAATGCAAGGTTGTTCATAAGTGTTAAGCAGCCTCTCTCCATTTAATTTATTTGTATTTATGTGTAAAGGTAAATAACTGTCTGGTATGACTTCTTTTCATATGATGTGTGCTTTTAGTGTAAAGTTTGCTCTCTGTCATGTTTAATCACACAAAGTTGTCCTGTCTTTCGTTATTCCTGTTACTATAGTAGCTGTGTCATTGTAACTGTATAATTTAAAGTAATTTCAGTAAAGATCTTACAACTTTTGATTTTAATTAAGAAATAATTAAGATAATAAATATTATTTCTCGGGATTTTAAAGTGAGGGGTATTTTTAAGGGACATCATAATTACTCTAAGAAAATTAGCTAGAAAAAAGGAAATAATGATAGAATATCTAGCCTTATGAGGCTTTTATGCACACTACTGCACCATAATGTTTTCTACAAAATGTATTGTGTACTTTTGTTACAGTTTTCCATTGTTTGTTTTTAGCAATTGCCAGTAATAACATCAAGTACCATAGTGAGATGCAGATCCTGCAGGACGTATATCAACCCTTTTGTTTCTTTCATTGATCAAAGGAGGTGGAAATGCAATCTGTGCTATAGAGTTAATGATGGTGAGTCTTTGTAGCAAGAGAAGCTTGCATTAATAAAATCTCTTTCAAGTATTTGCATTATATCAGTCCATGGGATTCTTTAGATTAAAATGTACATTAAAATGACAGTGTTCCTAAGGTGGGGTTTGGGTTTTTTTAAAAAAGCTCTGGATCGTAAGTCAAATGTTCTGTGCATTTTCTGAAGCAAAAGGTGGTTTTGCAGTTTTCTGGGAGACAGAGAAATTGTAGTCATATTATCCTGATTATAATAGAATCAACTTACTCCATTGATTGTTGTTGCAACATACAAATGGAAACATGATGACAGCTGATACTGTCTGTGATCTAGGACAGAGGTTATGAGAAACAGTAGAAGTTGAAGCTTATTGTTATTGTGAAATGCTCTATTTGCATTGGTGTTTTAAAGCTGGGGAGATACTGTTGTTTGAAATAGGCCTTCTTTTGTTTCCAGTTATTTAACTTTGCTGTTGCTTGAGATACTTGAAAAGTTCCTTTGTTTTATGTATCCTTAATGTAAGTCTTTTTCTGTTGTTAGTGATAATTGAAATGTCTGCATTAGTTTCCCTTTCCTTTGGCTGCCGTAATACTTTTTATTTGCTGACAGATATATAAACTTTCTTGAAAAAATAAACCCAAATTTTTTTGTTGTTTATAGTTCCTGAAGAATTTATGTATAATCCCCTGACGCGATCTTATGGAGAGCCTCACAAACGGCCAGAGGTCCAAAATTCTACAGTGGAATTCATTGCCTCCTCAGACTATATGGTAAAAAATGTTTTCATGGTAGCTTCAACACCGATTATTAATAATGCATGTTAATATAAATGCATTTGCAATTAATGCTGCTTAGTGCTCCAGTGATGTGTATTAATTTTCCTGTGAAGGTCCTCTTAACACCATATAATAGTTAAAATACTTATTTTGAGTTTTAGTAAATTTGGATAGTTAGATGCAGTTGCAATGCATGTAGTTGTCCAGTGTAGTTTAATGTAGCATTAGCCTGATTTAAGTTTGATGCAATGTGGGTTTTGAGTTTCTCCCTCATTTTGAAGACATTTTGAAAGACCAATGGAATAATGAGGGAATTAAGTTGGGTTCAAATTTTTTGTTGATAATTATGTAGAAATTATTCTAACTAGGAGTCAATCTACAATTACTGTGATAGTAGTCTTGTCTCCAAGAAAGATAAACAAGGCCTGAGAAAAGGCCCTGTTCATAATGACATTTATAACAGCAGAAATAGATTTCTTGTCTTTGAATTTAAGTACTGTGACCAAGACATTTGGCAATGAATAAATACAGCTTGTTACATGGTTGGGAGGAGTATGTAGGTAGAATATTTTAATTCCATTTAATGGATTGCATTGTGCACATACTGAAAGAACAGTTGTGTTTTGAAGAGTGAATTCCATATCTGGTATGACAGAGTCATGTTTGAGCTGACTGTTGGAAGGAGAGACTAAAATACCAAATTTCTGTTTGGAAGCATAGCATTATATACTTATTACATATAGGAACTATTGAGCACTGGGAATTTTAGTTAAGTCTATCCGCATGACTTCTAGTTAGTAAATCAGTTTTATTGCATAATGTATACCTTGCTTTTTTCTAAGTATTCCCTTTTCCCGCTTCCCTTTGTAATGACTAATCATTTTTAACATTTCTTTAAATATGATTTTGAACATTTTTTTTTTATTTTTATTTTTTTTACTTTGTAGCTTCGTCCTCCTCAGCCTGCGGTATATTTATTTGTTTTAGATGTGTCTCATAATGCAGTGGAGGCTGGATATTTGACAATAGTCTGCCAGTCATTGCTGGAAAACCTAGACAAGTAAGAATATAAATAAACTTTTCAAATTAGCTAATGTGTTATTATGAACAATACTAACATACAGTTTTGTAGAAAACTTGCATATAGTGTTCTGATATTCTGTCCCTAAAGGACGGAAGTTCTGCTGCCCGAGATTCTGATGTGCAACTTGCATCTCTAAATAAACCTGAACTGCTGTTGAAGCAGTTTACATGATGACAGCTTTCTTCCCTGCATGTGGTTAAAGGTGGATCTGCAAATAATTTACTTATTTATATGCAAAATATATGTTGCTGTAAATTCTAGCAACATGGTGATTGTTCAAACTTCTATAAACTACAGTCTTTCCCCTTGACAAGACCAACAAAAATAACTAAATTACAGAGACTAAATTGGCCTATTCTTTCTCTGAAATGGCTGAGGTGCTGTGTCCTGAAATATTGTAACCACTCATGAGACTGTCTGGAATGTCTGACAACCAATTGTCTGGTTTTCAGTTTGGTCTTTTTCAGATCACAGCTACACAGATGTACCTGTGCTGCTTTCTATCTGTTCTCACTTACTTTCGTACTGGAACAGCATGTATGGGATTGGTGGTGGTGCTTTATGAGCATGGGTTAATAAACTTTACTGTTTATGTCTTTTGAAAACTAATTTGCATTCTGTTGAGATCTCACTCTGAAAATTGTTTTCTACAAGTGTTTCATAGGAAACTTGATTTTAATTTCCGATAAAGATATCAAAATGTACAGTGAGTCTCAGAAACATGATAAATTATTTTAGGAAAATGCATAAAATTCCATACAAAGTCTACAGGAATGCATCCAGTTAATTTGTATATCTAGATGGTAAAACCAGTGTTAGCTGCTATTGCTTTTGTTCACCGTCATGGTTTCCAGCGTTTGCTGTTTTAACTGAGAAATCTCATTCAGTTTTTCTTTCTGTATTTCTAATGGCATATATAGGAATATGAGCCACGTGAGAAATAAGTATGTTGCATTGTAGAGAGACTGGATTTTGGTTTAGGGCTGTAAGTACTCTTTAACTATGTTAGTAAATGTGGGGTTTTAATTAAGAGAAAGTAGAACAAACTATTTTCTGTTAAAAACTGTAAAGGCTACCTTCTGTCATGTCAGTGTAATGATTAAACAAACCTACTAAGTTCTGACTTGGAACAAAGCATCAATATATTTGTGGGTGCTTATCTGTAACAGTCCTGTAAACTGTATCACTATCCCAGCTTTTTAGAAAATACTGAAGAATTATTACTTGTATTCATGTTTCAGATCTCCTTTCTTTTGTTCACCCTTGATACATGAACTGAGTTTTCTGCTAACATCAGCAGGAGCTATATCTACATATGTATCTTGAGAGATAAATTTAGGGTTTAATTGGTTGTTTGGTTTTTTTTTTTAATGCTTCAGGCTGCCTGGAGACTCGAGAACAAGGATAGGGTTCATAACATTTGACAGCACTGTTCAGTTCTACAACTTGCAAGAAGGTTTATCGCAGCCTCAGATGCTGATTGTCTCAGATATCGATGGTAAGTTGAAAGAAGATGGAAACTAGATTTTTAAAGAACTATTTTTATTTATTTATTTATTTTTCCCCCAGAAGAAAGATTAGAATCTCTCCAATATTCTGGGATTATGTCAATTTTATTGAATGTAAAGGGAATATATTTTCAAAAAATAATCTTATACTAACTACAGAGTAGGTGGCATTTTAAAAAGTGAAATTTGAATTTAATTTTGCTTTGAATAAAACAAGCTTTGTATATACTGTCTTATTCTCTCTAATACAAGTATCAGAAAAGTAGGCTGTATTTTATGGTACATATAGCAGTGGGCAGTGAAATGTTTTATTCTATTTTGATGTTTGGGGGTTTATTTAATGAGATGCTTTTTTCCATTCTCCCTACAGATATTTTCCTACCCACACCAGATAGTTTACTTGTAAATCTCCATGAAAGCAAAGAGGTATGATTACTGAAAACATGTCATTGAATGTAGAAAAACATTAAATAAAGAAGTTCCTTTTAAACTTTGAGTTCATGCCTATCTTCATAATATGTAATTTCAATGCTACTTTTTAATTATGTTGTTTGTTTGATGCATCATAGTTTTTAAATTTATTACTTTGTTTTCCTTAGTGTGTTGAAGCTAAACTGAATTTTTTGTCTACCAATTGTTCCACTTCAGCTTTTTAGAAATAGCAGAAAATTTCAAGCTTGCAAAATCTCATAAACAACTTTCAATCTGTTCTGCAGCTCATAAAAGATCTACTGAATGCATTACCAAATATGTTCACCAATACAAGAGAAACACACAGTGCATTGGGCCCTGCTCTTCAGGCTGCATTTAAATTGATGTCTCCAACCGGTGGTCGGATATCTGTGTTTCAGACTCAGTTACCATCTTTGGGAGCAGGGCTTTTGCATTCCAGAGAAGATCCCAATCAAAGGTCAAGCATAAAGGTACAAAACCTTCCTTAAATGTTCATCTCATGAGACTAGGGAGTGGCCGTGTCTTTCTGTCTTGCGTAGTTCTGCAAATCAACTCTTGGGTTTTGTTTCATAGCAATGCACTAAATTTTAATTATTTGATGTCTATGTACATTTAAGATCGCTAGTTTATACATGTGTGTATGGTATTGTTTTAGAGTTCATGAGCTGTCTTTTGGGCCTTTGGTCAACAGGTTTTCTTGGCAAGCAAAAGAAGCTTCAAATATCTCTGACTCAGTTAATATCAACCTGGGTTTTGGACCAAAGCATGGATATATTTAATTGTAGCCCCCAAACATGACTGCTTACTATATTTATGGCCTTGTAGTTTACAGCATTCAGTAAGTGCTACATAGGCACATGAATGTTTATTTGTATGAGAATTAAATGTCTTTGAAAGTTTGTAGCAGTTACATTATGATACCTTGTAGCAGTTATTTTAGGATACTTTGTATCAATTACATTAGGGTACATACTTGCAAAATAAGTGTCATAACTATTTGTAAATGCAAACTAAGAGAGTAAGGAGCTTGAGATAAATAATTTCTGCAGGTGGAAATGCCTATAAATTATTACTTAAAGGAAACTTCCTTATGATATTTTGCTACTGACTAGCATGTCTTTGCCACATGAAGTCATAAGAGAGTACAATTGTTGTCTTAACTCTTTCCTGTATAATTTATTCACCAAAGGTGGTACAGCATCTTGGTCCAGCAACGGATTTTTATAAGAAGTTGGCACTGGACTGTTCAGGCCAGCAGACTGCTGTGGACTTATTTCTCTTAAGTTCACAATATTCTGATCTAGCTTCTCTTGGTAAGGAGTACCTCACATACGCATTCACTTTTCCACACTGTCTGTCTTCAGAAGCACAGGCTACGTTGTGAATTCTTAAATCATGTCAGTCTTTATACTTTGTAAATGCAGCTAATGCTGCAAAGGAATTGACTTTAAAGTTTGTAGCAGTAAAGAATAAGTACTGAATTGCTTATATCGGACAATTCTGGGATTTCACAGTTTTAAAAGAGAAGGTACTCTTCTGTTCAGGAAGAGGAAACAGATGCCAAGAAAGTAATAAAGTTTAATCATGGGGGTAGAAAAGACTTCTCATCTTTCAGTATTAAACCAAGATTTGTCTCTGCATGCACACTTAATTTTGCCTCTACACTGTTAACTATTTCTGCATGCACTCCTGTCTTAGCCATCAAAAGTAGCATGCTTATTGCAGTAAGTTTATAATTAGATCATTGCATATTGGGATGACTCATTGCTGAGTCTGGGCCAGTTCTTGTTGTCTTACAGATGTGGGTCATACCAAGAAAAAGATTAACATAGCTGGGACTTGCAGAAGGTTGGACAGAGTTTTTGTGTCCTGACTTCACATTTAGGTTTTACTTCTTAACTATATCTTTTTCTCCTTCACAGCTTGCATGTCCAAGTATTCTGCAGGGTGCATCTATTACTATCCATCTTTCCATCGTAACCATAATCCTGCTCAGGCTGAAAAGTTGCAAAAAGACCTTAAAAGATACCTTACGAGAAAGATTGGATTTGAAGCAGTTATGCGCATAAGATGCACAAAAGGTATGTTTGAAATACTAGTACGTATGGAAAAGTTGGTGAAAGCATGTTAGCTGTCATTTTGATGTACTTATTGTTTAGCAATATGAAATTTCAGGTTATTTCTATTTCACTGAAGGGTAATAAAATAGTTTTTTATGTAAGTTACGTTAATTTTTGCCATTTGTTTTTGTTTTGTTTTTATTTTTACTTAAAATGGCACCATCTTGCTTCAGCTAAGTTGACATTGTCTAGTGTAAGAGCATCGTTCAGTTCAGTGTCCAGAATCTGATATGAACTGTACAGGATCATGCTAAAATGTCTAATGAGTCAAATAATTGATTTTGCATGATAGTTAGAATAAGCATTTTTACTATTTTCTTAAACTTATCTTGAGGACTGTGGATTTGAATTATTGATAATTTTTCATGCTATTGTAGCCTCACTCTGAATTATTTAATCTGCTTCTAGGTCTTTCAATACACACTTTTCATGGGAACTTTTTTGTACGATCTACTGATTTATTGTCCCTTGCCAATGTCAATCCTGATGCTGGATTTGCAGTACAAATGTCCATTGAGGAAAGTTTGACTGACACATCTTTGGTTTGTTTTCAAACAGCTCTTTTGTATACTTCCAGCAAAGGTAAACAAATTCAAATGATTGGCCACCCAGCTTTTTATTGTTTCTTCTAACATAATGTTAGTTAGTTCCACATAGCTAATTCCACAGCCTTTTGTTGTTCTCTATACCCTAAAAGAAATTTGTTAGGGATAGGGAGCCTACTTGGCAGTTAATCACATAACATAAATCTTTATAAACTCTATTTTGATGGGAAATGTAATTTATCTCCATCCTGTATAAAGCCGATTCAGCAAGATCCCTGTACTTTGAAGGCACACTGTTGTTATAAGCAATAACATGTTTGTCATGTGCTTTGTTCAAAATCACAGACCTGTGATAGATTAGAGCTAGTTGCTAGTACATTTTGGGGGCATAAAGAATAGCTGCTAATTTCTGTTGTGAAAGATGCCACAAAATTTTGGGCTGGAAATCAGTGTACTTCATTTGTAGGATCAAGACACTTTGTGGATGTTACAAACTAGTTTGCATTACAAACTTGTGCTCGTTAATAAGTTGAATACCTTAGAGAGCTGCATAATTTGAACAGGTGAAGAGACAGGAACAGGAGGTTGTGTTACAGCAATTTCCTGATTGGTGCATTTTTACAAAATGGATGCATCTTAGATGAGAGGAGGTATTCTGTAATGACTGAATTAGTACACCTCTACCAGGAAATACTGCAAAATGATCTCTACTTATTTTTATTAGGTGAACGTCGAATTCGAGTACACACACTTTGCTTACCTGTAGTAAGTTCACTGGCTGATGTATATGCAGGAGCAGATGTACAAGCAGTTGTATGTCTCTTGGCAAACATGGGTGAGTACAGATCAGGAAGATTCAAACTTCAAGTATCTTTTTCTGTTCTTACTTTTGACAGTGGTTTAAATGAAGTAGTGAATGAAGCCTGAGTATTGTGGCAAAAGGTTGGAATGGAAGCCTGAGAATACCAAAAATAACAAAATCAAATTTATACAAAAACTGTTAACTCTGAAATATTCCTTAATCTGAATACTTAGTTGACTTTAATTATTTAAAAGGAGCCTTTTCTCCAGAGTTTATTAAAGGACAAAAAATCATAACACACTTGCATCAAAACTCTCATTTTTGTATCATTGTCACTGCTGTTATATCAAACTTTACCATTCTGGTGTTACTTAAACAGTGATACAGTTTAGTGAGTTGCTGGAGACGAAAAGGGAACCTCTGACAACAAGGTATCTGAGATATGCATTACTTTTGTATGTTTCTATCCTGCCATTGCTGGGTGGAGGATTCTTACTTATCCCCTACTTCTGGATCATAAGTAGCTGTTTCATAGACTGATCTCTGCCATTAAATATGCATGGCTCTGTGCAGGATTTTAATAGCTGCTATGTTGCGTATTAACGATCAAATAAATTAGAAGAAATAAATAGCATCTCTTCTTGAATGCACAATTAGTCCAGCAGGTGGCTTCCTCCAGCCAAATGATTTGCAGCCCTTTCTCAGTAGAGAGAGATGAAGTTTCATTTGCACTAATCATAATTATGCCACTGAAATAATGGAAGAAATTTCTTGGGGGGGGGGGGGGAAGGCGTGGGGAGGGAGAGGGAAAGGGAAGGTTGCTGCAAATCTTATCTTGGACATAGGAGAGCAGAGAGTTTAATCAATAGCTAACTTATTTGCATAAGGTTTAAAACAGAATTTATATTCAGTCTCAGGTATATACCATAGCTTTAAACAATTATTTAAAAATTTCCCAAGACTAGGGAACAGAGATCACCCACACTGTATTTTTTAAGCATTGTGAATGTGAGTTTTGGTATGGGCAATCATTCTGTTTTCTCCTAAAAAAGTGAAGGCCACTGCTGTGGGGTCAGGTTGTTTCTTTTTTGTTTTTAATCCTAAAATATCACCGAAAAGCACAACTGAGATTTTCAGAATTCAAGGGAATGAATGAGGCCACCTGTATTAACTTCTTGTATCCTTCTGACCCAACAGCTGTGGATCGCTCAGTTTCATCTAGTCTTTCAGATGCAAGAGATGCCTTAGTTAATGCTGTGGTAGATTCCTTGGCAGCATACATGTCAACTGTCTCGAATCTGCAGCAGTCCATGCTAATAGCACCAAATTCCCTCAAGTTGTTTCCACTGTATGTTTTGGCCCTTCTCAAACAGGTATGTATAATCTAGTGGATTAATGTTTGATATGTAATTCATTGTTCCATTTGAGGAATTCTTCAGCTCTAGGTCAAGCAATGTGTGCACTTTTCTAAAATTATGAAAATTGCGTTATTCTCTTCAAGCTTCCAGGACTTTCACATAAAAGTCTATGTTAGCTTATTTTAAATTAGTGCCTGAGAAGTTTAATGGTTTGCTTGACTTTGGACCTTTTATATTTTGTCTTATTTTGTTTTACAATTAAAAATATATATGCATAGTAACAATTAGTATTTCTCTGATTTTGGCAGCTAATTGGTGTTGCCCATAAAGATTGTTGGAAGTTCTTATTAGGACTTTTTCAATTTTATTTTATGAAGAAAAACATTTCAAATATTTTCAACACATACACTCAGTACTTTAAAGCATCAAGAAGGAAAATGAGTTTCCATGGAGATACAGAGAAATCTGTTACAGAAGCTGAAGTGATATCGTTGAAAGTTCAAATAAGAGTAGTTACTGCTTGGTGGTTTTTGGGTTTTTTAATATCCTTATTTATATTGGCGAACATCATACTTAAAAATAAAGAACTCACTGCAGGATTTTGTTATGAATAAATCTCATAGCTTAAAAGATTTTCACATCATCAAAAAGATTTTCTTTTCTTACCACGAATCAACCTTTATGTAAGTTTGGCAAGAAATCCAATCATAACTTATTTTCTTTGGCATAGTGATTACTTCAGTCTCTAATATACTTCCATAAATAATACCTTTAATGATGGGGAAAAAACAGACCATTTACTATCAAGAGGATCCATGTGAAAGACAGAAGTAAGAGTGGCTGGGAAAATAACTTGTTTAGGTCTTGATTGGGTTTTATTATTATTGTCTTTGTTAACAATAACTAAAAAAGCCTGGGATATAGAGAAACCACAATCAAAATTCTTTCGGCAGTGAAGGAGAAGATGACTGATGTACTTAGCTTTGTTGTAGAAGTGAATATTAACTTTGATTCTGTGAATATTCCCCACTGAATCAGAATATGGTGCTTGCTTCATTGTGTTGCTTCTCAGAGGGATCATTTACCGATTGCTTATAAAGGATATCAGAGCAATCCAGTAGGGAAGAGTTACAAAATAAATTTAATACTGTGAGAGGCTAGTTTCTGTTATAGAATATGAAAGTATGTTTCCCTTCCAAAGCTATTCCTTAACATTTAATTCTTGCTAGTAAAATATCAGTTAATCTTATCCACAGAAATATTTTTTTTGAGCTATGCTAGGCCTGTATCTTTGCATATCTTGCAGCAATCAGTTTCACAGGCCAGTAACATTTGGCAAGAATAAAAACGAGAAATCACATACAAATTTTACACAAAGTAGGGGGGAAATGTATTCTCCTTCATCAGTAAGGAGGGAGAATGGATTACCTTTTAAAAGGTATTATATTCAAGTTGTGTTTGATTTTAATGTATCTCAATAAGATACTTTACAAAAGCTTTGTCACCTTTCTTGACACTTGCAGAACATCTGAAATGCACTGTTTAGATGTGACATAAAATACAGGGCTTATTTGAGTAACAATGTACTGTTCTTTTACAGAAAGCATTTAGAACAGGCACAAGTACACGCTTGGATGATCGTGTATATGCAATGTGCCAGATGAAGAGCCAGCCTCTTGTTCATTTGATGAAAATGATACATCCCAACTTGTACAGGATAGACAAGTTGATTGATGAGGTAATGTATGAGTTTTTTAAATAGATATTTTTTAAAATAACCTTTTACCACAGGGAGATGTGCTGAGTCCCCAGACTATTTTTTCTCTACATTATTTCCAGAATGCTTCACAGATTCTTAGTAAACAATTCAGCCTAGTTTTGTATTGGAGGGAGAAGCAGCTTTAATCTGAAAATACTGGGGATTTGGAATTTTTCTGATTGTTTTTGTCTGGTTTTATTGCTGAAGAGGAAGGGGGTGGGTTTTGGATTGGATTTTTTTGTTTGGTTTTGTGGCTTTTTTATGTTTTGTTTTTGGTTGTTTTTCTTTAATAATGTCATTGCTAACAGCCAGATTGTTTAATCAGATCAGTCATAGTGCTCTATGGACAAACCCTTGTATTACTTCAGGCAGGATGTTAAATCGAAGAACTTTGTTACTTGAATACAGTAAAATAGTGAACCTTTATAGGGAGTGGGATTTTATGGTTTTCTGTTCTTGCAACACATCTAGTGAAGTTGAATACAATGAAAAAGTCTGAGGAGGTTGTTTGAAGAAAATTTAAGTGTAAACACTAGAGGTCTTTTGAGAGTTTGGCATCTATAGCATGAGAAGCGTTACACACACAAATGAAATCACATTATTCTTTTTTCAGTAATGAAGTAGCCCTTAGTTTAAGTACATTCTGCAGTTGTTTGATGTACACAATCATTTTAGGCCTAACATGGCATTTTGTTACATGAGACTCCTCAAAATTTTGCTAAACTTTTTTTTTTTTCCACTTGTTTATTTTACCTGGTTAAGATAAACAGGAGTTATTTATATTCTGGTGTTATTGAGTATTGTTTTTTGTTACAGAGTACAATACATGTAAATGACAGAGTTGTTCCACAGCCACCTCTTCAGAAGCTGTCTGCAGAGAAGCTGACAAGAGAAGGAGCTTTTCTGATGGATTGTGGCTCAGTAAGTTACCAGTTTCACACATTCCTTTAAAAAAAAAAAATCAAGGTGATGCATACTGTATTATTAAAAGCATTCAATTCCTAACAGTAACACTGTAGTGATTCACCATTCCAGGTAACCTGCAGTAATCTGTGACCCAGTTGAAGGCTTTCATATTTTGATCAGAGCAGTATCTTTTAGGCTGCATATTAAGGCTTCAGAGGTTAATTTTATTTTCATGCTAGACTGATTAGAATATATACCAAGAGGTTCACATTCAACTTGGGGTTTGGGGGGTTTGTTTGGAATTTTTTCAGGCTTGATTTTTTTTTTTTTTTTTTTTTTTTTTTTTTTTTTTTTTTTGAAGCAGAGGATTTCCATTTTTTAAAAGTTCTCTTAATGGTTATTAAATTCTGTGCACTGCATTCTAAGAAAGCACTTCTCTACTGATGCAGGAGCCTTCTCAGTTATGCACAAGTATAAGTGATTTGTGGGTTGTGTGATGTAAGAGTTGCAAGAGTGAGGAAATTGTCCACCCTCCACAAATAAGTTATTACACTAAACCACACTTAATTGGATAAGGCATTATGCTTCACGAATAATGTGATAAAACATTATGCTATTCTAATTGCAGTCTAGAAAGTGCTTTAAATCTTGTATGAGTTCAAAGGCTGAGTGTGAATGTCAAACTTAGCTTCTGTCTCCAGATGTCTGAGATAATTAATGTTTTTGGTAACTGATGCTTTACTATGACTTTTTTAGATTGGTAAGTCAGTGTGCAGTAACTGGCACAGTGGTGTGATTTCACGAAATCTAAGGGTTTTTATTTTAGGAGGTTACATGGGAAGTTACCACATTAACTGTTCAATATAGATGTGTCCTGCATCCTCATTCTTTCAGTATTTGCCTTCTACCTATAATTTTTCACATTTAATGATCTTATTCCAAATGCTACCAGTGTATTAATAAGTAAATGAACAAATAATGAATATAGAGATGTATATATGAATTGCAAATGGAGCTTTCAAGTGACTCATTTGCGTGAAAGGTATTACCTTCCAATTATGTCACCACTTGTCTCTTTCTCTAAAATATAAGCAAGGCCTTTACTAAAACTGTTTCTAACATCTTACAGATTTTTTACATTTGGATTGGAAAAAACTGTGATAACAACTTCATAAAAGATGTCCTTGGATACCCAAACTATGCATCAGTACCACAGAAAATGGTAGGTGTTTTAATGAACTGTAGAGTGCTTATATTTGGAATCTATATTTAATCTATTTTCTCTGCATTTTCAGGTTTTTATTATGTAACTCTGAATTAGGATTTTATTTTTTTTTTTAAATTGGGTACTTTCTAACCTCTTCCCAGCTTCTTAAGAGGGAGATAGAAGTTGTGAAATTCTTTCAAGGAAAGAATGTAAATTATTCTATGACATTACTGTTTTTATTATTTTTATGGATATATATGTGGGTTCACAAGAATAGGATGAAATTTCGTAGAGTATACACAAAAACTATCCATGCATGTTAATTATTACAGTTATTTTATTGATATCATGATTTTTTTGGAAGCCTTGTGTTCTCCGTACCTGGTGTAAGATACCAGGTCTATGGCGTGATGTGATAGGCCTGTAAGTAAAGGGTAAGACTTAGGTTTTGTTCAGCTTCCAAGCCTTCAGTCAATGTTAAAACAAAACTCTTTTAGCTGTTAGGATATCAAAGACAGTTGGATGTGTGTTTTGGTAGAGGGGATGCTGGGGATGGGCCCTTCATCAGGGACTGTAGTGACAGGACAAGGGATAACGGGTTCAAACTTAAACAGGGGAAGTTTAAATTGGATATAAGGAAGAAATTCTTTACTGAGAGGGTGGTGAGGCACTGGAATGGGTTGTCCAGGGAGGTTGTGAATGCTCCATCCTTGGCGATGTTCAGGGCCAGGTTGGATGAGGCCTTGGGTGGCATGGTTTAGTGTGGGGTGTCCCTGCCCATGGCAGGGGGGTTGGAACTAGATGATCTTAAGGTCCTTTCCAACCCTAACTATTCTATGATTCTATGATTCTATGTTATAACCTGTACCTATAGCCTTGTGCATGAAACAGAGCAGCAGTCAAAAAGAAGACCCCTCTCCTGTGGGTAGCGCTTCTGAAATGTCAGTGAGTGGCAGGTAATGATGGACCCTTTTAAGATACTGCAGAAAAGTACATAATTGAATGGTTATATTCAGATAGTACCAAAAACTTATTAGTCGTTATAGAAGCACATTGAAAGATATTTCTGCTTATAAAGCTTGCATAATATGAAGGGTAAAGTAAACGACAAGATATAAGTACAAGAACAGGTTAAGAACTGTGAACTTTAAGACTACTATCAGACTGGACTGCTTGTTCAGAGTTTTGTATTTTGCTTGAATTAGTTTAAATCTATCCCCTCTGATCAGCTGGTGATATTAGTTGACAGTTTTCAGGAAGAACTTGGTTAAAGGAAGGACGATAGTTGGTTTTTTCCTCTCATTTTCATTATAAATAGATGCTACATAACGATTGAAAGAAGTTAACAGAAGTAAGTGATCTTTACTTTTAAATTTTGTCCTCCATTCATTTACTACCAAGGTAGCAATGGAACTGCTTTTAAATTTGGCATCAATTCTTTCGTCATATTAATTGTCTTAAAAGGTTATATTGTTCCAAGAGTTGGTATATTTAGCTCGGTGCATGGCTCAAGTTTTTTAAATTCTATTTATTTTTTTTTTCCAGCTTATTCCCCGATGAAATAGTCCAGTCTAATCTTTGCATTTCTGGAAATTTGCTTACAATTCAGATTTCACTTCATGTTTTGTTCATCTTTTCAGTACTGCAAAATGCAACGTATAGTGTTGACAGAGAAAGATATAAGGCAAGAAAACTGTGAAAGCAGCATTTTGAAAAATTACTAATTTTTTTTTTTAATGAGCTTGCTTTCTAAAATCTTTCATACTTAAAAGGCAGTTTAAGATGTACAGCTTCCTACAGGTCAGATACTACTGAACTTTTGTACTTTAAGCTGAAGAAAAAAATGTGTATATATTATCCATGGTTGGTAATTTCTTAACAGAAATTATGCCTTTTATCGTGTTATGACTATCAGGATCTATTTTTTAAACAAGTTTTTAAACAAAGATGATGACTTCCTTCAATTATTTTAAACCAGACACAACTTCCTGAAGTAGATGCACTTTCTTCAGAAAGGACACGATCTTTTATATCTTGGCTTAGAGACAGTAGACCTTTAAATCCAGTTCTTCAAGTAATAAAGTAAGTATTTCTGTTAGATACTGTGTAATTATTGGCAACTTGTAATTAGAATTGACACCGGTGAAAAGTGGGAATAGCTGGCCTGAAAAAAGCTGAGTAACATCCTCTTTCCACTTGATATGGTGCTGTTATCTGAAACCTCATAGCAAGAAAGGTCATGTTAGAATCTAGTACAAATTAAACTGATAGTTTTATCTATTTTATTAATTAGTTGCATAGTGTTATTGGTAAGAATACGTTAAAGCAGTGGATGTCCTTACGATCAGTGCAATTAACCAAGTCAATTTCTGGTATAGCTTTAATAATTTCCATATGTGTTAAAAAAAAAAAAAAAAGTAAGTCTAGTAATCTCTGGGTGGTTTTAATAATTGTGTGTGTTTGTTACTGACCTCCATAGGACAGCAGCTGATTTACGACAGATGAGGCAAGTTCTGTAGCCTTTTGAAGCCATGAAAGCACCCACTTAAGGAAGTTTAAATTTTATAAAATATTTATAATTGAGTTTACTTTTCATTTGTTGTCTTTAGAGTGTACTCTAGAGTACTGAGCCAGATGTGAGATCACATTTTAGAGAGCATGATGACTTTCTTACTGAAATAATGTTTAAGCATAGGACTGAAGCTGTTCTACTGTTGGCATTGTAGCTGCTGCTGAAATTGCAAGTAGTGCTGAGAGACCACAGTAAATAGCAGAGCTTTACTGCATGCTGTACTACAGAGTACAAGGGACTGTGTGCCAGCAAATACTTGCTGCATCCCAGCAAATTTTTATTGAGGCAATAATTTTGAATACTAGATCTTTGACACGTTTACCTTCTCTCTTCTGTTGCCAAATAAGAAAAACTGGGAAGGGAATTAAGATTATATTCTTTACTGTAAGGGTAGTGAGGCACTGGAATGGGCTGCCCAAGGAAGTTGTGAATGCTCCATCCCCTGGCAGTGTTCAAGGCTGAGTTGGACAGAGCCTTGGGTGACATGGTCTGGTGTGAGGTGTCTCTGCCCATGGCAGGGAGGTTGGAACTAGATGATCTTAAGGTCCTTTCCAACCCTAACTATTCTATGATTACATATAATCAGAGATGTAAATTCTGAATTTTTTTAATCTTTATCAGGATTTAATATAACCCTTTCAGAATTTGTTGCTGCCAGCGTATTTGTTAACTTGTAAACCAAATTACTTTTGTTTCCTTTTTAATGTTTCTACAAGGTATTTTACGTGCTGTTTCACTCGTTTTTCTACCATTTTATACTTCTTTAAAAGATGCTGCTGTTTGATAGTGTATTTCAAATTTTAGTGTTTTTTCCAAACTTTGGATTATTTGCAGCTGTAGTATCTTTAGACTGAATCTAGACTCCAAGGAACAGTAAGCATTTCATTAGAACCTAGCCCTCTGCTTGAATTTACCTTGGAATTTTTGCTCAATGGTTGGACTAAAATACCTTCCTCTCTTCTTTCAGAGATGAGAACCCTGCCAAAACAGATTTTTTTCAGCATTTAATTGAGGATCGGACAGAAGCAGCTTTTTCATATTATGAATTCTTACTTAATATTCAACAGCAGATCTGTAAGTGAACAAGGAATAAGAAGAAGAAAAATCCTGACTTCAGAGAGAAGCATGGGCCCAGAGAAGCATATCAGAAGTTACAAAAAGTGGATGCTTGTTCTTCAAACAATATACAGTGACCAGCACTGTTTTGGAAGCTTTACAGCTAAAGAAGTATACATTTCCAAAAGAATTTTGCGGTTTTACTTCAGTCTAAAAGTGGTAGGAGTGATGAAGCTGTTTCACTAGTAAACTTTAAATTGGTTTGTACACGTTTCCAGTTGTGCAGCGGTATGGTGCTCTGTTTATTGCAAGCTGGTGAATTTATGTAGCTATGTGGGATATTTCTCAATGAAATGTACAATTAGGTAAAGCCTTTTTTCTTACGTTTATTATAGAAGCCCTTCCAGATCCAGATTCTTAACAGAGATGTCAAAGGGCAGTGATGTATGTTGGTTGTTTATATGAATTTCTTTTTAAAAGGAATGATTAATACTTACTAAAGACTTCAGCAGATTCCCTCTGAAAGTTGTAGAGTTTCAGTAAAGTACATCAATTGTAGAAAAAAATATATAATGTACATAAGTATTACATTTGTAAAGAAAATGTAAAAAATGTAACTAAAAAAAAAAGACTTAGCTCAGTGTGCAGAGGTGTTGAGTGCTCAACGATGAATTGTTCTGTGCCAGGCTAGACAATGAAGTTGACTATTAAGACATGCTAAAAAAAGTGTCCATGTAGAAGGAACACAGCTGCTTCTTCTGTTAATTTTAGGTAAATTTATTTATGATTGGCTTACTAATTAAAAATATTTTGCTTTATCATGTGTTTTTTATATTTATGCAAGTATAATCTTTTTGCAACTAAACTCTTACTGAACTGAATATTAAAGAGAACATGTTTACTGCTTTATTTCACAGATCTCTGGAAGGGAGGAGAAAGCACTGCATAGTTTGAAATGAGCTATTGATATGAAGTTCCTAAAACCCTTCTTAAGTATTATCTTAAAGAAGGCATATCTGTTAGCCTCGTTTTATGTTTTGTAAACTACTGTAGTCTTGGTCTGGGTTTCTGTAATTTGTGTCGTCTGCCATTTAGAGTAAGCATGGGTAATCACTCACACTTGATGATTTGATTTCTGCTTTAAAGAAAAAAAAAAGAGGGGGTGTAAAAATTAATTACATCAATGGAAGTAAAGGCTTTAAAACGTCAAAATTCAAAATGTAATCACACTGTTGCATCTCTTTGAAACCTTGGTCTTAGTAATGTTTTGGTAACTCAATGGTTTGGGCTTTTTGATAGATTTATCACAGATTCTTAAATTTGATTGTTAATTTGGAATGGGGTTTTTTTTGTGTTTTTTGGGGTTTTTTTTGAGGCACATTAGAAATAATTCATAATGCACAATCACTCATACTTACTATTCTGAACTTTGTTTAAGTGCAACAAGTAAATGATGATTAGTATGATTACATTTTATCTTAAAGTAGCCTTGAAAATGCTAATATTGCATTTTTGACTGCCATAGCCCCTGAATCAAATAATCAAGAAAAAAATGTACTAGCTTTGGTTTGCAAATGCTTTAAAAGCTACACTAATTAAATTCTGCGAGTGGTGTTATTCTGCATGTTAGCACAAAGTCATTGTTTGGAGAAGATACCTTTATAAGTTATATTTGTGTGTTGTCCTTAACTAAATGTGTTAAGTTACCCAAAGATTACTTAAGAGAAACTTTCCATTTAGCAAATTAATTTATCATGTAATAAATGTCTGAGGTGATGTCTGAATGTTGTCCCTAAATCAGACCTCCTTGATTTCAGTACTTGTTTATAGATTAATTTGCATTGGGTGAAAGCTTAGTGCTGCTGAAGTGAGGCATCTTAAAAATCATTTGTAATTGCAGAGATGAAAAGGGCATATTACAATTTTAAATGCCCCATGATAGATACTTCTGACTTACGAGCTTGGTATTGAATATCTGGGAACATACTATGCCATGATTAATTACAACGTATTCTGTAAAACCGTTACTTAAAGCTTTATTCTTCTATGGTTTTTGTATATAAAAATTATGAAAAATACATCTTGAGAGCTGTTTGTTCAGTAAAATTATTACACGGCACAGAGAATCTAGTTATTTTTTTACCAATCATAGAGCACGTCTCCATTCTGACTGATCTTTGGTTTAAACTTTTAAAAGACAGTCTCATAGAAATATCTTGAATTGGAAACATCTCAGGATTTGGGGTATCGATTGTAGTGTTTTGAACAACAGAGTATTTGTATGCATGGTAGAAGTATCTAAAACACAGGTTTCTTTAAGATGGTTTGGATCACACCACTGTACCAGAGGATACACAGCGAAAGATTAATCCCTACTGAGGGATGCACTGCAAAGCTCAACATGGTTTTTGCCTACTAAGGTTTGGGAGGAGAGGTGAGAGACATGCTTCCATATCTGTTTAAAGAAAGTGCTGAACTGCAAAGAACATCTCTAGCCATTTTAGGGATTGAACTTTTTCCAAAATGCCTTCAACACTGTTTCATTAGAAATGAAAGATTTGCTGGGTAGGATGTTTCCCAGCCCCAGCTAAGCAAGTCTTCAGGGGATCAGTTCAAATTCTCAGCATTTTAAATGCAGACAGTGGGCATCCCATTCCATGTCTTAGTTTTTAAAACATCTTCTAGCTCTTTTACCAAGTAAGAGGTTTGGGAGTTCCTGTTGGAGAAATTATAGTTCAGAAAGTTCTTAAAATGTTAGGACACAATATGCAGCTCCCAAAGAATTATTACTAAGCTTGATTCTGTATTTTGTTCCTAAGCTTCTTAGAAATATGCCTATTTATTACTCTCAGTGTTCAGCTTCATAGCAATGGAGAAAATATAACCAGGTGATTTTGTTTGGCTTTGGTTTTTTGTACATTTTGTCAGATACTGGAAAAAAATGGTTTTGTCATTACTGTTGTTTTTAAAAAGCTAAAATCACTTGTGAGTAAACCTCAGGGTCAGGAGCTCTTCAGTAATTTTAAATGTGGAGTCTTACGTTTTTTCAGGCAAATACATTTTTAAGAATTTTATGCAAAATTTTCACGATACAGGACAGAAGTGTGTTTGTGAGGGGAATTACAACCTTAATCACCGATTTCTCTATATAGAAGTATTAAATCATGTAAGAGTCCTGAAAGATCTTGTTTCGATTTCAATTTTAGAGGGTATTGTGTCTCAGTGCTTGTAAGCTTAGCAGCCATATTCAGACCTAGTGTTCTGGGAGGTCTGAGGCTCTTAATTGGCGATGGATATTATGGAGTACCCCAAATACGTGTCAGTTACTCTGTCAAAAATTTCTTTAGCATTCAGGGTTTTTTGTTGTTTGGGGTTTTTTGGGTTTTTAAGAGTTCTTCAGATTTTAATACATATTAAATTTTTCCTATAACTCTTTGGTACTCTTTAAAAAGGTGGAAGGGTATCTAAATATAGTTGCTTCTTAGATTTTCATCAAGGGGTAGAATGCAATCACTCTTTCAGAATCACAAAGGTTAAGTTCTGACTAGAAGAATGCAATAGCCTGTTGGACTCAGATAATTGAGATTTGGCACAACAGTGGGTTTGATACAGTTGTGGTGGGAACTTTAAAGGGGGGAGGGCAGACTGTAATGATTTTATTGGTGTAATTTCTTTACTTAGCAGTTCCTGGAATTAAAGAAAAAAAGGTTTCTAGCAGTCTTTCAGGCCTTTACTTAAACTGACATGTCATATTCAAATGCAGGAATCTGGAAACTGTGATTATAACTGTTGCAGATATCTGGGATTTTAAGTGTTTCTTGAGAATGTTTTGTTTTTTCTTCACAAGCTACTGATGATGCCTGTTCATGAAAAATTCAAAGGGATCCTACTTGAGTGTAGAAAGAATTCTCACATGATTAGGGGCATGTAAAAGTGATTATTACAAGAGCAATGGAAATTCAAATAACCACACTACAAGTATTTCTTCATTTTATGCTCCAGTCCTTGGGTTCTTACTGATTTCTACTTGCAAGGCCTTTCATGTCTTTACTTTACAATTCCAATAACTAGAAAGTATCAAATACAGAATTTCCTCTTACCTTCCTTTGAAGGTTCTTAACAAAAGTGGTGGAGCTGCCTACTTGGGAATATCAATCATGCACAAAATTTTAGCAGTTGCACAGTTCTATGGAAAATAAATAGAGGGGATGGCGGATCTCCTGGAGATATTTCAGAATCTGTTTTAAAAAAAGATTCTGAAAAGAATAATATTTTTTAATCTTGATTTTCTTGTACCTGTTCATGATTTTTCTGGTTTATATTTTCTTAAAGCTACATATGTGGGTTGTATCTGCGGTTTTTTTAGATGTTAATAGAACACCACCCTGGAGGCAACAAAGAATACAGATCTCCAGTTACACCCTTAATCATGTTACCATTAAAAGTGGCAGTTTTAGAAGGTCAAGAGTGTTGGAAGGGAGTACTGTTTGGCTAGCAAGTAGTATAGTATTTCTTTGTGTTTATCAACATGAGTAGACAGTCTCTGCTTGCGAGACACTGAGGCTTTGGGGGATTCTTGAGTGAAACTGTTCAATGGCACAAGAATCCTCAAGCATGAGAAGAAGTTGATGATAATTAACCTTCTTGATAATCTGCCAGCCACAGGAAATGTTATTCTCATAAATTGAGAAGAAGTTTAAAAAATGAACAAAATATTCTCATGTTAGAACATCACTGACAATTGAAAGAGAAATCCTGTTTAGGAAAATACTGTCTTTTGCTAATAACTTCTTTTCCTAATAACTTCTGTAGATATGATACTTTCAAAAAGTCCTACAGGCTATAAACCTCAGCTTCTATGAATACAAAATGTTACTAAAAATTACCTGGTGACCTAATGCTGAAGCAAAGAAAAAAGAATAAAATGTGTAGCGTTCACCTGTAGCTGAGGAATTCTTCATGCTTTTCTTTGTGTCTTCGGCGGCTGAATACGCTGCCTTCATTACCTCCATCATAAATGGAGCTTATGTGAAACCAGGAGTAGAAGTAGAACTGGAACCACTGGTACATGTGCTGGATGTCTTCATCCAGCTTGCTGAGCATGTGCATAGCTTCTAAAACATTGCTGCTTTTACTGTCTATCCATGTGTTCAAGTTTAGCAGTTTCTTGTAATATGGCTGCATTTCTAAAAGCCTTCAAAGTTTATTCAATATAAAAGGCCATTAAGAGTGTCCAAGCTTCCCTTTTTCCCCCCATCCAAACGATTACTTCTAACTAACAAAAATATTTACAAGAGTGTAATTTATTCTTGGACAGCAAGCACACAATCTCTCAGCCTAACAACCATATTTTGAAACTTACATTCCTAGAAAGAGTGGAAATTGCTTCCACAACCATGGCTCTGGCATCCCTAGCAGTGTGGATGGATTGGCTCTGCAGGAGGAATGCAGCTGCTGAGAAAAGGAGCACGGGAGGGGTCTGTCAGCTGCTTCCCTGCTGTCCAATGTCCATCTGCAGCTAAATCTTCAAACGGCGTTGCCCGTCCACTGCTCCAGCATCCCATCTCCTTTAACAGTAGCTGGTATCATAGAATCATAGAATAGTTAGGGTTGGAAAGGACCTTAAGATCATCTAGTTCCAACCCCCCTGCCATGGGTAGGGACACCTCACACCAAACCATGTCACCCATCAGATGATGTGGGGTGAAATGTGAGAAATCCCTAGTGTGCAGGTTGTCCTATTCTCAGTTGCATCTCTACTTTACATGTTTAGAGATCAGCTTGAGATGACAAACCTGTTTGGCATTTTTGCTCATCGGAATACCTGAGTATTGTTGAGCTTAGATTGCAGAACTTTTCATTAGAAGAAGTTATTCAATCTAATCACCTGTGAAGAAAAGTGTGATTTTTTTTTTTGATTTTTTTTTTTTCCTTCTTTCTGGAAATTGCTGAATGTTTTGTAGCTTCCTGTGCTGGGAGAAATAGTAGACTTCTAGGAATGTCCTTCAGCTTTAACTTAAGAATTTTACATGAATAAAATGTAGCATGTCTTAGAAGCCAGCCTTTTCTCCTACAAGCTGCCATGCTCCTGGCAGTCTTTGTTTCTTAGCTTAAAAACAGTAGCTGGGAGGACAACATGGTATCGCCTCAAAGGGAGGGAGAACTGTTACCCAAACAAAGAATGTTTGCACAAATGTGCTCTGCAGAATAGGTGAATGGAGTATAATTTCCTGGGATGGGAGTGGGGTGGGAGTAGGTGCTCAGGTCTCTGTATATTTGCATAGCAGGGGATGTCAGAACTTTCAGAACTGATACGGCTGTGACTCACAGTTTGTGCTCAGCTCTGGTGTTCATTTGTGTCTGAATGCGAAATGACTTAAGAAAACCAACCAAACAAAAGAATCTCTGTATCTAGACGTGCGTGGCTTCCTCTGGTATAATTAATGGTTGTTCCTATTTGAGGAGTCATTTGGTTTTGCTATCTGCAGGTTTTGGACTATGAAGTATATATTTAAGTTCAACTCTTTCACGTTGTTTTCATGGTCTCTTTTGTGTATTTGAGTGAAGCGTGTTGAGCTGTACGTAGCTATTACTCTCTGTTACTAGCATGGAGTACTTACGCAGAGGTTCCACTGAGGACCCCAACCACAAGGATTGTGCCGTGCTGTGCTCTGAACAGTCATTGCTTCCTTTCCCACCCTGATGACATTAAATTTACACATTCTCACATTTTAAGCTGTGAGTTACTCAGAGGTGTAGGTTATTAGGAGTGCCAGAGTGAGGAAAACCACTTTCTAAGTTCTTTTTAGTACTGCAGGTGCCAAGCTAAAGACTTGAGCTCTATCTCTGTGGCAGGCTGGTGCAAAAGGGGCCAGAGCCTGAAACCAGCTGAAGCTCTGCCTGATGCAGGTGGTGTATCCAGGCAAGGGGGAATTGCTGAACTTTTCCATCATGCTACTGCTCTCTGATGACAGATTATCCTGCCTTGAGCAGGAGCTGGGCGTGGAATGGCTCCAGAATTAGGAAACCCTATACTGGAGATCTATGCCCATATTTTTCCAGTGTGTTGGTTGTGTGTTTCTCCCTGGAGCTGTGGTTTCAGAGGCAGCCCAGGCTGATCTCCCTGTGCAACGGTTCTGAAAGGGGGATCTCTGCCCTGTCTCTGTATGTTCCCACTGCCTCCCCATGTCAGCAGCAAGTCATGCAACTGCTTGTCTTGGGATGCATGTATTCACAACTGTGCAGACAAGTAAACTCTTGGCAAAGATTCAAAGTATGCCTATGGCATTCACATCACCTTATACAAGCTGTTATTGTTTCACTTAGCTGTTCCTGCAAGGTCCTGAGTGCTCAGCACCTTGAGGGATGGGGCATATAAGCTTCATTTTATCCACCAGAAAAAATGTTTGTGTTAGGGACCAAGAAACTAGCAGGACTCCTCCCTTTGGGACCATATGCTACCCCAGGGTTGTAAGGAAGGCTCTTCACTGAAAAGCTATGCTGTTCTTGGTGCCTGTGGCACAAATGCCTAATAGGCTACTAAAATTGTCCTGGGAATATCACATGAAAACTTGATATGCTGCTTCCATGCCTAGAACAAGCTTAACATCGAACTTGACTTTCAGTATTAACTAGTGTACTCAATCAACAGTCTTTGCCATGGATGCTATGCTAAGTGAATTTCTAGAGAGTTGGCCTGTGTTATCAGGCTGGGGTCAACTTAAATGTCAAGCTGCAGCCTTTCCCTCTTGGGCCAGTTCTTTCTTCATCTGAACCTTTTTGGGACACAAGCTCTGAACCGTATTCTGTGTGTTGATTTCACGCCCAGTGTAAGCCATATCTGTGTGCGCAATCCCAGCCTGAGAAATAGCTTACTGCTTAGCTGTGATAGTTTTTTGAGACTTCTGTGGCTATCAGGTGGTCCTCTGTGTCATTCCTGTATGAAGTTCTTAAATGCAGTAATTATTTTTGTAAGAATTTATTCTTATAATGAATCAAAGATAAATTTATGAGCAAAAGAATGTACACAATCAAGTTTAAGCAAACAAGGAGACAGTAGAAGTCACAGAAGAAGAAGGAAAAAATTATGACTGGATGATGCAACCTCCCTAAAATCACAACTCAGATCTCTACTCTACTGACCTAATGCAGCAGTGCAATTTAGACAGCCCAGCAACTCTGTAACAAGAGTATAATTTATGATCCTCCGCCTAGTCTAAGGACTTCTCATTCCTTGAGTAAGAATTTAGCTCTGTAATTTGAGTCCAGGTCTTTTCCCATGTGGCGTTTTGCTTTCCAGCAGTTTATTTAGGAAATCTTACACACATGATCTGCTGCTCTAGAGAAAATAGAGCTTTTGTCTATGCACTGTGTCAGTCAGTGGCAGGTCTCATCTCACTCTTCCTTTACCAGAGCAGGAGTGTCAGTATATTAATACTGGCAGAGCTAACATTCTGCAATGAGCTCTTCTTCTTGAGAGATTTGCTGTCTGTGCACCATGAGGGAACATAGTTTACCCTGGTGGAAAGTTTGTCTTTACATTGAATTGCAGCAGTGCTATTACTGTGTCCAGATGGAGCAAAAGAACTTTATATGCTCCCCTCTTCATGAAAACATAACAGTTTGGGTTTTATCCTTGTGACTTCTGGGAAAATTTGCCTTACCTGGAATTTTGCAAGCAAGGCAGGAGATCTCAGCTGCTGAAGAGATTTTGCTTCTCAACACCAGATGCAAGATGATCTATCAAAAGAAACATGGGTTTTTTGGAAGATACATCACATAATTTTATTCTGTTCCATTATAATTTGCCTTTTGAACTGTAGTATGCAATCGTTAAAAGAAAAACCTCTAGCTATTGGTTTTCAAGTAAGATACATTGGAAAGTTTTGGTCCAGGAGGATGCTAGAAGTGGGAGGACAAAATTCTGCTTACTGAAGGAGGATAGTTTAAAACTGCTTTAGGGGGAGAACCTCAAGCTATCTGCTGTACAGATGGGGATTTTCAGTTTTGTCATTGGAGTTTTTTTTGCTCTCTCTCTTACCCTGTAAGTCTGCAGAAGTACCTGTGAACAAACAAGGGAGCATTAGAAGAACTGTGGTGAGGGAAACGAGACAGAGGATGAGGAAAAGGGCTCTGTCTTCCCTGTAATCATGACTGAAGTTACATCTGAGCATGTGTGTTCCCTTGAGCAATGGGAACATCATCCTGTAATTGGGGTCCTGATTCATTTTGTCATCGGACTTTTACAGATGGTTGATGAAGATGATCACCCTGTAATAAGTCTGTGTACCTTGACAATCCGGTGAGATGCATCTGGAGTTAGGGTGCTGTTCTAGAGCTCGATTTTTGCCTAGAGAAAAAAAGGTTATAATTCACAAGATCGTCTGTTTCCTTCTGTCTTACCTTAAAGTTTGTCTTGTTTTGGTTTTCTACCTTGACAAAGATTTGAAATTAATGCCCTGAGATTTAGGAGATTGGAAAAACTGTGGCCAGGGTCCCTTATTTCCCCTTAGTTTCACACTTCCCTAGAACTCCATCTGGTTTTATTTTAGTGAATAGTTTTCTCCTTTAAAGATGTCCCTGAGAATATGACTTGAAACATAAGTCTCTAGTCTGTAATAATCTGCTTGTTTTCATACCCATTTTCTTAACTGGAACTGAAGCCAGTCACATCTGTGTAATATGACGACAAGAACCCTAATGCTGTGCATGCATAAATCATGTCCCTTGAAGTGTCATTTCCTACTGGCAGAGCATGTCGTTACCAGAAGGGAAGAGATTAATTTGTGTCTCACAGGTGAAGAAAGCTCATCCAAAGTTAGTTTCAAGTTAATATAATCTAACTCCTTGTTAGCAACTACATTGTAAGCACAGGAAGGGGAGAAAGGAGGCAAAAGTTTGGGAAGTAGCAAGTCCTCCTAACAACTGTTCTGTTCAAACAGCCTTTGAGTACAGACCTTGTTTTAGTGGTTGTACTGAAGAAACTTTGCTATTCACTCCATTTTATAGCTATTTTAATGCTATCTGTGACCAAAGTGATGTTTCACAGGGATTTTATACAATTATTTGTATTCAATGGATATGAACAGATAATTACAATGACAGTTTTATGTAGACTTTTCTTTGTCAAACATTAATTATTTTTGATGTTAGTTTAGAAGGTACATTTTGAGGTATAATTTGAAACAAGCTAAGTTGCAGTGAGTACTTACAGCGGGAACAGTAATGCATAAAACATGTTGCTTAGCCAACAAAGCAGGAATTGCCTCGTGAGAAAATCAGAAAGGTGTGAAAGGTAAATCTTTTTAAGTGTGGCAGTGACACAAGGCCCAACTAGTAAATCATTCTCTCATTTCTCCTGGCCTGTAGATAAAAACATGAGTCTTCATTCCCAGCAGAAGCTAAATGCACAAGTTGCTGTGACATGCTTCTTTGCTCCTTACTGACCTTCTGAAGCAAAGTACAGAAAATAAGTGTAGCATGGAACAATGACTAAAACCAACTCATCTATTTTCTAGTCCTGACACTGATTTTTTCCTCTCTGAAGAGGAGAATTTTGATAAAACCATCACTGTGTGGCAGGAGTTTAAAAAAAAAAAAAAAAAAAAAAGCCATTTACTATGACCTAGACACCTATGCTTTATGAAACCATAAATATTGCAATGAAACCATTAATATTCCATCTTGAATTAACATACCTAACTCTGAATCCTTTATTTCATCTTTGGCAACTTCATGGATCTTAATATAATTCACTTAATGAGGTACTAAGTCATAGAATCACAGACTCATAGGCTGCTTAGAGTTGGAAGGGACCTTAAACCTTATCCAGTTCCCACCCCTCTGCCATGGGCAGGGACACCTTCCACTAGAGCAGGTTGCTCCAAGCCCTGTTCAAGCTGGCCTTGAACACTTCCAGAGATGGGGCAGCCACAGTTTCTTTGGGCAACCTGTTTGTGTCTCACCACCCTCACAGGGAAGAGCTTCTTCCTCATGTCTGCTGTAAATTTGCTCTCTTCCAGTTTAAATCCCTTTCTCCTTGTCCTATTCACCTAAAAATAAGTCTTACTTTGGCTCAAGGAAAACTACTCCAATAAAATTTGGGGAATTTTGCTGTGATAAATATTAATTGTAATTGTATCACAAGTTACTGCCTTTGGGAGTCACTGTCTCTTACAGTGCAACTTCTGTTCTGTTGTTTTCTGGGACCATACTCACTTTAATAGATTGCAGTTACCCTGAAACAGGAATGAAGGACTCAGTGATCTTAGTTGCGTAGGGTTTCTGCTCCAGAACCTGGAAAAGGGACACAAGTGTGGTCGTATTTTGTCCCCCAGAGCCATCAAGTGTGCAATCAGTGGTGGAGTTTTTCCATGCCAGAGACACTCAGATCTGGATCTGAGATCCTTTTGTCATCACTGGGTACAGTTGGTTTTGTTTTGTGCAGCATTGTTTTGTAGGAACATCATAAACGGCAGAGAAAGCAGAGGGAGGTGGCACTTTCCTGTGTGTTTCCCTGATGTAATGTCATGGGTCTTACTCACTTCGGTGGTTTGCATTGAACACAAAAGTTTGCATTTGTGGGCATGAAGATTCTGTTGGATAAGGGGATTATCAAACAAACGACTGACCAGAAAAGGGTCAGGCCCTGCTAACTGCTTTACTGCTGCAAAGAGAACTTTCTTGTAAGATAACAAACTCCAAAAGTGGGAGTTGGTTACTTTGTGCTTTGCTGTTCATTTCTGTGGAGTCAGAAGGTGTTTATTCCAGTGAAACATGAGAAGTAGCAATGGTTCTGTTCCTCAAAAAGGGAAATTATCAGCTATGGAAAAGTCAGGTATTCGGGTAAAACAGAAATTAAGAATTACATTAGTCTCATTTATAACTATGTATATAACTAGGTTACTGAAATCCATCTTCAATTTCAGGAAGACAGAAGCAGATGAGGGGGACAGCACCTGCGTGTAAGGGGCTATCGATTGCGCTCCGATGAGACAGGGCCACCTCCTCTCCCGGAGCTCACCGCTGCCGCCGCGGAAAAGCCTCTCCGCCCAGCTGCGGGTCGCCCGAGTGCAGAGATAGACGGGCAGAAACTCCGCTTCTTTCCGCTACTGTCCCCTCCCGCCCCGGGCCTCGCCCCGTCCGGCGGGACGCAGGGACCCGCTCAGCGCGGCCCAGCGCAGCTCCTCCCCGGGGCTGACGGAAAGAAGAGGGAGAACACACAGCACCGCCGGAGGAGACGCCCTCCGCGGGGGCTCGTCCCCGCCCGCCGCGGCAGCAAGCGCCGCCCGCCACGAGCCGAACCGTGGCGGAGCGTGGCCGCTCCCCGCCGGCGGAGGCGGACGAGGACAATGCTGTCGGGGCTGGGCCGGGCGGTGCGGAGCGGCTGGCGGCGAGGCGGGCGGCAGTCCCCGGTGTTGCTGTCCGGCCGGGCAGCGCAGGGCAGGCGCGGTGGCAGCCCCCTGCCCTCGGCGCTCCAGGTGAGTCGCGGAGCGGGCGAGGTTCGCCGCGGGACGGCGTCAGGAGGAAGCGGGAGTGTCCCGCGCGGCCGCTGCCGCCTTGTTCTCTGACGCGTGGCGGGGCTTGGCGAGCGGAGCGACACAACTTGGGGGAAGCGCAGCGGCGGTGTTACCGCCGCCGGCCTGGGGGCTTCAGGGCCTGGCGGGACGGGCCCCGCGGGACCGCTGCCTGGCGAGAGGCGCGGTGACTCACGCGCGGGGCGGGGAGATCCCGCTGGTAACGGCCGCGGGTTGGGGACGCCCTAAGGGGCGGTGGGGCCTCAGTGCGCCGCTGACCTCGTTCCCGGCTCCGGGCTGGGTGGAGAGTAACGGTGAGTCACGGGCTGCTGCCGTGAGGTGCGAGGGGGGAATGGCAGCGCGAGAAAGTTTCCTCACAGGCTCTCGGGTTGTAACAATAATGAGGTCCGTCTGCCTGTGCGCTTCTGTGGGCTGTAACAAGTCTTAGAGTTGAGTAAGAAGGATGAAGGGAAACACGAAGGCACAATGACTTCAAAAATACAGACCTCCCGGGAGGTGGGACAGTGTGGTTCTGAAGTACTGAGTGACTGGGAGAGGAGGCAGCTTCGTCCTTAGTGGGTGTTTTTAATGTTGGAGATGCTGTACGTGCTTGCAGATGTTGCTGTGGTGGAACGGGACAGCCTGTGTCCAGGGCACACTGGTGGTGAGGAAGTCTCTGGAGCATGTGGTGAAAAGCCGCTCACTGAGCAGCTTCCAGAGCTTCCTCGAAGCTGGTGGTGGCAGTTGGATTTGAGGAGTTGTGTGGAATGAGCTCTGCGCTCTTTGCTAAGAAAATTCGCAAGAACTGGTCAAAACTCTTACAAAATGCCATTGCATTAATTTGCACCACCTCTGTTAATGTGAGTGGCCCTTTGTCATGTGTGTACATAAGAACGCTTAAAGAGAGGAATTTCAGATAACTATTGACTTAGCTTCATTAATCTTCTAAGGTTCAAATGAGGTATGCTAAAACCATCTTGCACCTCCCGGAGAGCATTACACTGGCATTCAGCACACACTGATATGACATATTCGGTTTGTCACCTCTTAACTTCTCCAGGGTAGTGCTTTGCAGACAAGCTTCCTGCTTTTCTGAGGCTCTGAAATGACAGTGAAACTGATAAAGCTTCAGGAAGAGACACCGAAAATGAGAGGGGGAGGAGGAAATGCTCTTGCTCTGTCAGTGCTGCCGTTACAAGAACGAACAGAAAAGCGGTCGGCCCTGTTACTTCGTGGGATGGAACATGACAGTGATGTGACTCAGGAACTGAATGCTTGCACCAAATAGATTAAGGAGAGGAATGTTGTAATTTTGAGGAAAATTCTAATTGGGAAAAGAGTTTAATGCAAGACTGTTTATTTCTTCAGTGAAAAATTTTTGAATAAATGAATATAAAATGCTTTTTATGTATGCAATCCATAGTGCTACCTTTTCTACAGAGTTATTAGCATGATAGGTAATGGAGCATGTTTACTGGTTTTGCCCTTCCTGTTTCCATCTTTGAGTACCTTTCATTTTTTTAATTACATATCTGTGGAACTGTTCAGGCAATTAAAATGTTTGTTCTTGTAAACACTAAATGAATGGCTGGCAGCTGTAATTTCAGGCTAGTGAAAGTAAGAAGTGTGGCAGTTGTTGCTGCAAGTTGTTCAGCTCTTTATGGTTTCAGTGTAATGCAGAACATCAGGTGCCATGCAACTTGTTTAATGCAAACACTGTTGTGATATTGCATTTTTCTGTTTTATCTTTTCTCTTTCCCCGATTGTTGCTGTTGCACATTGCTATTGTTGCTGTTGCACATTGCTAGTTCTGCTGCTTGCTATTGCTGTTTGTGTGAACAAGTATTTTGCCTCTAGTCCTGGACGGAAACTTTGGAGTGCTTGCACAGGGCTGAGGAATGGAGGGCTTGGTTGCTTGTTGCATTTGTGCTCAGTGTGGTCTGGTGCCATCGTGGGCCATGTTCTCCAGCTTGTTTGGTGATGAGAATCCATTTGACCAAATCTCTTTTGGAGCACTGACTGTAGGTTTCCATTTGTAAAGCTGGAGGTGATACTTCTGTGGCCACGGAGGGTTGTAGTGTGGGTACTTAGTCATCACATACTGAAAGATATTCAATTATTACTGTGTTGATAGGCAGGTGTGTAAGTACACAGTGTATTTGTGTGTGGTGCTTTTGACTAATAAATCCACTGCTGTCGGGACAAATAAACCATCATTGCAGTGGCTAATTTGCTGTAATTTCTCTGTAAAAGCAGGGATTCCTGTCCCAAAGAACTGTATCCTTAACTGTTAGCTTTTCAGCTCTGCTTTTAGACAAAATCCACAATTATTCCGATAGCTGTGATCAGCTGCTTTGCTTTCAAAGCAATAATCATACAAAATCCTTTTTATTTTGTAAAGTTGAGGGGTTTGTTACATGTGGAGTTTTGTATTAGTTTTTTTTTAAGTGGCTAGTGCTTAGACACTTAGTTTTTCAAACCAAGAATCTTGTATCATATTTTTCAGACAGGCTTTCTTATTACACATAACTTTATTCCCAAAAGGGTGCAGTTCATTTTGCTAAAGTCCCAGATTTATCATGCTGCAGTTATTTTGCATGTGATGAAACCTAAAGGTTGCCAACTCTTTCACTTCCTCTTCACTTGCACAATTTAACTCCCGCAGATCTTCTTGAGAGAAATGCCCTGCTTCCACTGCTCCCCTTGCTATATCACAGTGGAGAACAGATATGTTAACACAGAATCAAAGCTTAGAATTGTGGGCTTTTTTGGTTTTTTTTGTAAACTCATAAACCTTCTAAATAGGGAAACATTGAAAAGACTGTATTTAATATAATTCTTTCTTTTCTTAGATGCTCCTCGAAAATTGGGTTGCTTTCTATGGCCGTTCATATACGTGAGATTCCCAGTTTAGTCCGTACTGTGGAGATCTGTACCAGCATGCCTGCATCACTTGGGATGTGGAAAATGAAGCCTGGGTTATGCAGGTTCACTTCCCTTGACACTACTTTTCCTTGAAGTCTTGCAGCCCTGTTCTAGCTACGACTCTTTCTATTCTGTATGAAGATGGACAGAAATGCATGAAGATGAAGTGGGGACATTTCTCCTGCAAAAGGCAGGGCTTGATTTAAACAAGTATGAGTGAGGGAACTAAAATGTGGAAACTTGATTTTTTGGTTTTTTTTTTTTTCCAAATGTGTGTTTATTTAACATCATTAATTTAGATTGCATTCAATTTTTGTGAGCAAAGTTCTCTTACAATTGTATTCCCCCTCTGGAATTTGCTGTGAGGGGGAAGATGGTGTGTGAGCTGGCAAGATAAAATTGCAAAGGTTTCTGTGAAAAACATTAGGGCTTTTTTTCTTCCTTGAGTAGGATATTGAATTTGCTTGTTGCTGGGGGGAATTTTCCTCCTAGTTGCAAATTACAGCCAGTAGGAGAGTCATTGGTTTTGTTTATCTGCAGAAAGCAGGGTAGAGAGGAGGTTCCTTGTTTTCAGTGTTTTTGTCAGTTCCTGGTGTCATCCATATCTGTCAGAAATGTTTCTTTTAATGCTTTCAGCTGATAAGTTGTTGACTACCCAATTCGTCAGACTGGCTTGAACTTTTTTCCTGACCTTCCTCTTAGTTTTTATAGTTCTTCTTACTCCTGAATTACTGTAATGATCCCAGCATTATACCTGTCCAGTTTGTCCTCTTGTTTCATACAGTCTTGTAAGTAAGGACCTAAATGGGTCCACAAGTCCTAACTCGATAATTAGAAATGTGGTTTTTTTCTTTCCATTTATTTATTTAGTTAGTTACTTACTTACTTCTTTTCTCTTTTGCACATACTCTGCTATCAGGATTTCTAAGATGATCTGTCAGAGCAGCAACCCCAGGACATCCCAGGCG
Source organism: Psittacula echo (assembly GCF_963264785.1). Classification (NCBI taxonomy): domain Eukaryota; kingdom Metazoa; phylum Chordata; class Aves; order Psittaciformes; family Psittacidae; genus Psittacula; species Psittacula echo. The sequence goes on from NC_137735.1 coordinate 57,468,909, forward strand.
GCTTCACAGAGGTGGATTATCATTGAGTGTCTTGCCCTGCTAATGTTTCACTTAAATGTTGTTTAAGTCCCTGCTTTGTATTTTCAGCCTACTCAGGTCTTTTGGAAATTGAGGTCCAATTGGAGCCAAGAACTGGGAGTAATTTGTGGCTACTGGGTGTGTTTTGCTCCGTATTTCCTTCCCTTTGAAAACCTTGCACAACACAAGTTAGCTTGTTGGTCTAAACAGAAACCTTGAGTTTATACTACCATATGTCAACAGAAACATACAACCCACTAAGTTGTTTGTTTATGGAAGTACTGTTCACTCTTACTAATTTGTAAATGCCTTATAAAGCCATAGAGATCTCTGGCTCTTGCTATAGGAAATGTGCCTGTCTCAGCAGGTTCATTTATTTGCCTCTGGTAGTGTGGCTATGCCAGAGCAACAGGATGGCTGCTAGCTATTTCCTGTTGTCTCTTCTCATCTGGCAGCTGGGAGATAGTTACATTTTCTCTGATAAATACACTTTTGGAGAGAGATATGACATATAGCACAGAAATTCATCATTCTTTGTACTTCACCTAATCTCATCTACTGTTTTTCTGTATCTAATCTGTCTGGTACAGATTCTGTAGTAGTACTCAGAAGGTTCCGAGATACTCTTGTATGTGCATATATAACTACCTGCAAACCACTCATTTCCTTGGAATTTAGGGCATTTCTAATAACCAGCCTCACTCAGTGTTTGAAACTGGCACCAACAGTGTTTTTGTCCAACAGGGCAGATAACAGAAAAGCAGTGCACTCAGAGGTGTAGATCAGATCAGCTATCCTTGCATAGACTACTGCGATGCTTTCTTGTGTGCTCTGAGTAAGTGTTAGTAGATGCATTTCTTTGTGTGAATACAACGATTCCTAAGAAAGGAAATGAAAACCTGCTCCTGAAAGGCTGTGAAGAATGCAGTTGTGCTCCTTAGGATCACAGGCTTAAAGAAGCTGGAGCTTTTGTGTGCTGAATAGAGGCTGTGTGGTACGCAGAAAATGTAAAGAAACCTTAAAACTTAAATGCTGTCTAACATTACTATCTATAGCAGAATCTGCATAGTATTTTAGCCAGCTTCCTGAAGAGCTTTCTCATATGGGATGCAAGAGCAATAGGCTGTGCTTCTTAAAGACTGGGAAGTACATTAGTCCAAATATGCGCAACAGACATCATAAAAGAAAATAAAAATTTACTTCCTGTCAACTGTAGCAACATTGTTTATTTTACATATTTTTTTTAATTTAGAATGGGGCTAGGAATAGTCATACCATAAAGTGATACCTCTATTGGCTGCATCAAGTAGATGACAGAAAATGATGCTGTGATTTCATGTGAAGTGGATGTTGTGGTCATACGAACAGTACTGTGTAATTTTTTTTGTTGCTCGTGAAAAGAGGAACATCAAAGACTGGCACTGTTCCTTCTGGCACTCTTAAGTTTTTCTGTACCTGTAAAAAGACTAATACTAAACCTCTAGAGGATGTCTGAGGACATTGCTTTGCAAGAGTTTTAGGTGCTCTGAAGATTTACGAGAGAAGTGTTGAATACATGCTGATTCCAAACCTAGTGCATGTTTTAAGAATATGAGTCTCTTATGATGTTTTTTTTCTTTTGATTTTTTTTTTTTACAGTTTAAAAACATGTGTTAAAGCTTATAGGGCAGAAACTGTAGACTCTATTCTAGAGCTTATAATATCTTAATTTCTGAAGGAATGAGAGAGGAAGGAAAGGGAAGTAATAGATCGTTTTTGTTTGGTTGGTTTTTGGGTTTTGTTTTCTTGTGGTTTTACACAGTAAAATTTTTGGCGTTGGAGAGGAGGCAAACAATACACCTGTTCTCAACATCTAGTTAAACATTATAACCTTTTTTTCCAACCTTCCGCTTATGGGGAAATGAGCTGAAGGAAAACAAATGGAATAGCTGGGCTCGAGCTATGCTTGCTTTCTCTAGGATTGTCTTCACTGTGGTGACATACTTGCAAGTCAGCAGCAACGGTGAATTTCTTATTGGGCCGCTCATTGGTGGGAGGCGTTCCTACAGCCAGGGGAGAAGGCAGTTAACTTACCTAAGCCCAGAGTTGTTTTACAGACACTTTTGGGCCTTGTTATAGTATAGTGTTAATTAAGTGTCTGCTAAGGGCATGTAATACCAACATGGGTATTCCCATGGGTTCATTTCTCTCCTTTTTTGCTCGTTTCCGGAAAGATGAAAGGGAGAGACAGGTTCTCTGTTTTGCTGCCTTGTCCTCTGTCTTGCTGTCAAGATACTGAGTAAGAACTTGGTGATTAGGTTTGCATGGGAAAGAGGTGGCTCTTTATAAGGTCACTCCTGCCACTCTTACAACTGCTCACTGTGTCATTTCTGGTATCCCACTAACCTGAGTAGCCTAATGAACAATGAAAATAAGCTATTTGTTCTGTGAACTTGCGTAAGGAGGTGAGTAGGACAATTTTCAGGCCTGCAAGTTATTTGCTGTGACTTTTTCCATCCTCAGCTGATGCATGAGTCCTGAATCATCTTGAAATTGCATCCATTGCAGGTATTCTTACATGCTGTACCCAAAATACTTTGTGTTTGCCAGGCAGGCTGTTCTTTAATTCCTGCAATATGTGGAGAGTGGCTTAGCCTATACAAGTACTGTTGTATACCCGTTTGTAAGTGATACACCATATGAGGAATCCATGATGTGATCATGGTGAGTATAGATAGCTTATGGGGAATGCTTGACACAAAGTCCATGATCCCCAAGTGTTGGGAAAGTGTGGACTCTGAAGGTCAGGTCCCTCACTAGTAAAATAAATCCCTCGTGTTAGAATGATTCTATTTACTGCAACACAACAGCTGAAGAAGGAAATAGAATTTTAAAATGAACATTGGTTGTCTGCTTGCCTACTAATGATGGTAACTTCTGTAGTCATAAACTAATTCTCCTCCACCCAAGGGGGGCTGTTGGGGGTAAGCAACCTACTACTCTGTGCAAAAGTGTCAGATGTCAGCAGTAAGTGCATGGGTAAACAAATAGCTTTGTGCTTGTGTGATGATGACTGGCCAGCACAACCTCTCCTTACCAGTGAGGAAACATTCAATAATCCCTCAGACTGAAGTGGAAAAAAGACAATTACTGTAAAAATGGGAAACTTATACCTTTTAAAGGCTGCTTTTACCATGATGAGCACAGGCAGTGCATCTTCAAAAGGACAGAAAGATTGAGTACATTATACACAAGCAAGATATAATTTACTTTTTTTACTTCAGATAAACAATTTGAAACAATTGCTTTCACATTTACTGTCTGGTCATTTTAGATCAGAATTACTTCAGTCTTTATGTTCTGGTCAGATGGAGAGAAATAAGTTGTCTTTGAGTTGTTGTCTTTAAAGAAAATTTTGCTCATCTGCAAAGCAGGCAGTGATTTAATCTTCCCAGTATCTCCCCATTGGTACTTAGAAGTATAGTAAAAGACCACAAAAAATTGATTTAGAGGTCACAAGAACATCCTTAAATGTCCTGTATTTTTGACAGAGAGAAGGAAGAATTACATTGCTTTTCTTCCTGAGAGGTAAAACTTAGTATATCATGAGGACATCATTTTGGTCAGAGTGCCATGATAGGGAAAAGTTGAGTACAGTACAGTATCTTTCTATGTACAGTGCAGTTGCCTGTTTTAACAGGTGAAGGTGAAGGGCTTACACCATACTGTTTGCAGAACAATGTTCTATGGTTTTGTTTGAGGTTTCCTTTTTCTAGGACCTGACCTGACCTTTTCTGTACCTTCTCATGCAAACTATTCGTTATTTATATCTGTACTTACTTTTTGACCCAGCTTCTTTTTGCCTGTATCAGCACAGCTGTGAATGTATTCCATTGTGCTGTCAGTGGAAGAAAGACTTTTTTAATAAAACATATTCCTCACCTTTACGTGTTTGTTCTAAATGGAAGTATAAAGGTGCCATGCCCTTGAAATACAGCAGCATGTACACACCTAGGGACCTCTGTGGCCCCAGCAGCTCCTCGTCTGGCCCCTCCGGGCTGAAGTCCCTCATGTGAGACATGGTTTGTGACTGCATAGCCCCAGAGTAGTTCATCTTCCTTTTCTGCAGATACTGTCTCTTTCTGCCTTGCCCTAGACACAGAAAGAAGCTGAAAGAATTGTTTGCTAACAGTAATTGCAAAAATATAACCCCAGTGGAAGAAATACATGTGTAATAAAATAAATGTTATATGAGAATTTGAAGTTAATGGTTGGCTGTCCTGAATGCTGTACTCAAGGCTAGCAATTCTGAATCAGCTGAGTGTTGAAAGTCAGAGATCTTGATCAATATAATAATAGATAAAATAGTTGAAACTTAAAGGCAGTAATCTTTCACAACTGTATTTTAAGAGCTGTGTATCTGATTTGTGTATCTATTGTAAGTGGAATAGATACCTGTGAAATGGCAAGGTTAGGAGTTTATCTTAGCTTCTCAGTGGATCGTCTTCAATCTACCCTTCCCCAGCTTTTCAGAATTTGAAAATTCCAGATGAAACTATGAGAAAGTTGTTAACAACTCAAAAGCTTCTTAACAGACAGCAGCAGTTATTAAAGTTTACACTGAGCTCATGGATTCCCCAGCTCTGTAAATAATACTTCTTTTCAGAGCACTGCTCATGCTGATATTTTTAACTAAAGGCAGGAAGTCTCTTAAATTTGGGGACAGAATGGAGACACAGCAATTAGTGATCTTGAGGAATCTGTTTTCTTCTGCTTCCAAAGGCAAGAGGGTGAGCATGTTTCTTGTGCCTCCTTCTGTTTTTATTTGACTGCTGGATGGCTATGAACTATGTTTAAACAGGAAAACTGAACCAATTCCTTGGAGTCCTCTTGTGAGGAGCTTCTGTGCTTAGTAACCAAATGCCAGGATTCAACCCTACAGTATATCTGTGCTAGGTGGGACTTTGCTTTTTGCTTATATGTTCCCTTTTAATCTTATGTGCTGCTAGTGATATCTGGATTCTTAATAGCGCCTTCCCAAAGGCTGCTTTAAAATGAGTCCTGAACTATTCAGGCATCATGTTACCTGTGTTTGTGGCACACCTGTTAGCAGTTTGCCTGGAAAAGTTTCTGAAGCCATAATGAGTTCCCTGTAATATCCTGAAGTGTAAGCCTTGCTCAAGGTGCAACATAAGGAGACCGGGAAAGTTTAGAATGGGGAGGTTCCTGGGGGTTTTGCCCTGGGTTGGCTTGGGAGATGGTGTGGTGTAGGATGTGTCACAGCTTTCTTAAGCCAAGAAAAGTCTAATAACAACCTTGAGACAAGATTCCTGCCAGAACTTACTCCCAGGCATGGGCACCACAGCAGTCTTTTGCAGGCAGTTCTCAGTGATACAGTTTCTCAGCTAGCTGCAATGGCTTTTAGTCAAAAGCGTTTCTGGTAAGGCAGGTAAACACTTATTTTTTGCAGAGCTGGAGCTAGTCCCAATTTAAAGTGCAGGCACTGACATTTCTGCACTGAGTTTTCTACCACTTTTTTTCTCATTTTAATTTGTTGGTTATGAGTGTATTCTGCAGTATTCTTTATTATTGTAATTTTAAATAACATTTTATCTGAAGCCATTAAGTTTGACATGCTATAGAATATGAAACTATAGTTAATATTTAGGCCTGTGTGGTTTAATCAGAAGCCAAAGGTGTGTACTTTGTGTTTGTAGTCTTTTGTGTGTAGTAAAATCAGGCACGCTTAGAAGACAGCAGTTTGAAGATTGACTGTAAGCACACTGGGAATGTGACAGTGCTGAAGTAATTTAAAGAGACATCAAATAGCCCAGGCTCTAAAACTGAATTATAGCTGTTAAACCATGTGTGCTTCTTGGAGTACTGACCCTTGGAGTTCTTCATGGCAGTGGAAGTATAAAATGAGCATGTTTTGCTATAGATCAGACCTTGACACAACTTTAATCTGGGCAAGCCATCATAGTGGTGCTGTTCTTCAGCATTTCATAATGCTGCATGTAATATAGCTCGTTACATTTCATTCTGCAGTGGCCGTGTTACTTTTCTTGTGAACAGGGATGTAACTGTTTATGGGGATTCCTCTGATCCAGCAGATGAAAGCTATAATCCCATTGGCATTCAAATATAATTGGGTTGTTGGGAAGTTAGATCTTATAACTGTGCGTTCTACCCCAACAGTTACGACACATCTTGTTTTACTTGGTATTAAATATCAGTAGTTAATAGTTTTCTTGATATATTACAGAAGCTTTTGTGCAAGTTATGAATATTCATAACTAATTCAATTATTAACTGCATATAGTTACACAGTAAGGTAGATGCTATCAGAAGTTATTAAGAGAATTAGACAAAAATGCTGATGTTGATTATTCATATGCTGCTAAAAATTTTGGATGCCATATAATATTTAGAATTCAATCCCTTACATACTGCTCTTGGTCTTTGTGGTGTTCCTGATAGTTTCTGGAGTTTGGCTGAGGCTCTGCAATGGTGGGTCAGCCTGTTGTATAGTCCAATGACTTAAGGACTTGAGCATTAAGAAAAACACACAGCACTTCATGGCAGCAGTCAGACCAGTGAGATCCACTAGAAGCAGCCAGCTGCAATATGCTGGTTCACAAGTCAGTGCATGCCCCTATGGCACAGGCTAATCTTACCTGCGCATGTGCAAGAGAAGTACTGTATTTCCACGACAAAATTTTGCAGTTCTCCATACGTACGAGTAATGCTAGTTTCTGTGAATGGCCATCATAAAAAATAGTCAACCAGGAGCTATTCCTAGGCCTGGAGCTAACAGGGGAACCATCTTCTCTGCTGCTTTATTTTTATTTCACTTGTAGCCATACTGAAAAGTGGGTTGGCAGGTCACATATTAATATTGAAATCAGGTGGTTGCTGGTATCACAGGGCTCCCTTGCTGCTGTTAGAAATTCACTGGTGTGTGTCATTTAAAATGAAAAAAACCCGGTTTGTCTCTCTTAGTGTTGCTGACACCACATGTAGCCCAGCGCAGTGCAGTTGGCTCACAGTTTGTCTCTAGCTCCTGCTCCCGGCACCTCACTGCTCTTTCACTCGAGAGGTCACCCAAGTGCATCCTGAAGCCCTGCAGAACGGCAGGGGTCGTGCTGCTGCAGTAATGCTTTCTCAGGCAGCATTGGGTCATGATGTGGTTTTCAGTGCTGTGGAGTATCTACTTCAGGGGGAAGCTGTAGTTAAGAGAAATTTGTTTAGTCTTATTCTCTGCTTTCATGTTATGTCCCTGCGTCCCCTGTTGATGAAAGCAAAAAAATCTCACGTCTGAGTTAAGAAAGATACGGTTGAACCCCAACAGCACATATCCAGAGTGAGGGAAATATTGAACATTTATTCAAATTCGGTTGTGAAAGCACAGAATTGATGGACTCTTGTGTTTAGCCCAAGCCATCAATATTTAGTGGGCTGTTTGTCTGCATTGTTCATTGTAGCATCCTCTGCCTGGGATGCACTCTGTGGTATTTATATCCCTCATCCATGCAGAACTATTCAGGCTAGTCCTTTTCATTTAAGTTATTGGTTGATAGTGTTAATGCCTCTGTTTAAATATGAGTAGCTTGCAAGTTGCTTCAGCTGCAACAGGTAAATATGGCAGATGATAGGTTTTTAAGTGGACTTCAATTATCTTATTCTGAGAGTAAAGGAAAGTAAAGGTAAAGGGGAGACAATCTACAGAGACTGATCCATCTCTATATTCTGTGTGGCTGCAAAGCAAGTGAGGAAAGAGGTTTTTCAGTATGTTTATTAATCTGTATCAAACCCCTTGCTATTAGACTGGCACATAGAAAAAACATGTTGCGGCAAAATAAGGTGGCGTCAAAGAGATTGAGACTGTATTTTCCCGTGTACTTTTTTCCAGGATGACACGTTGCAAACATGGTTACGAGTCTCTATTGCTCACTTGTTGTTAATCGTGTATGTTTTCTAATTTGCTAGACTTTCAATAAACCTTCAAGAAGAAAATTCAGACGCTATTTTGCACTCCAGGAAAATTCTGAGTCCTAAAGGTGTTGTAAGCTACTGCAGCTTCTCCAAACTGCAGTTTTCTCAAGAAGATGCAAGTTTTATAATGTGAGAAGAATTAAGAATCCTCATACTGTGTATTTGTGGGGAGGTTGGCTCAAATCCCACTGTCTTTCTTCCTTACAACAAAGCAACAGTCTTGGAGCATGGCTGATCACATTATCTCCATTTCATTAAGGAGGACTGTGAAATGTATAGTCCTGGGTGTCTGTATTTTGTATTGCAAATGGTCTTGGATACAGATTGGGCTCTGTGGGCATGATTATGCTTTTCACTGCAGCTTGTTCTGAGTGGGTTGCTGTATCCAGAAGACACTGTCCATATGGAGAGACTAGCTGGGATCCTGAAAGCAGTGAGTAGCTGCTCAGTGTGTTGGTGCACCTGGACCAAAAGCCCTTCTATATTGTGCTGTGAACATCTAGCATGTACCTTCTGAGTGGGTTGGGAAGAGAACAGTGTTGCAAGAGCTTGTTTCAGGCTCTTTTTGTGTGGAGTGCCAAATTCACAAGGTAACACAAACCAAAGAATAATCCTTAACCCAAGGAGGGTTTTTTTATGATACAGAAGACATTTTCCCTCTGTATTTCTAGCAGTGAATGTTCTCTGTGTCTACTTCAGTCACTTGACAGCAAGCAGTCCTTGACTATTTTGTGTGTGTGTGTATTTTTTTTAATGTCATCGCTTCTCAGAAACATTAGGCACTTATTTTCTGAACAAAATCTGTGTACTTGCCTTCCATGGGGATTTGAAGCTTTGAGATGATTTGAATAGTGTGTTTTTCCAAGCTCTTTTATAGTCAAGAGGATAATATATTCATTTATAAAAACTAAGATTCTTATCCTGTAGACAATAGAAAAACAAAAAGCACAAGGAGTAGTGCTGTGAGTAGCTGGTGGGTATGTTTTGCTGTCTGGGATTGGACTTTTTTAATCTGTTTTTTGGTTTGTTTTTTTTTTTTTTTAACTTGGTTAACAAGTTTTTGACCCAAGTTAAAGATTGACTTGACTGTGAGCAGTATTGTTTCAGAAGTGAATGGGTTTCAGCACCAAATTGATTTTCCAAACAAAGGAAGTCTGATTATTTCCTTGATAATGTTTCAAGTGTTTTCTGTCAAGGTATTTTTTTGTCTCATTCGAAAACTAAAAATACTTTTAGTGTTCAGTCTCTCCTACATAGTGAAAGAGACAATATATACTAGCATGATTTAATATGAAGTAGCTTGAGCAGACATGGTTTTGGTAAAAGAATTTACAAACTGCTGGAGTTAAGAAAGATATACTAGTCAAAGCACTACTTTTGCTGGTATAGTCCCATCTGCAGTAGGAATTCTGCCTTTTGAAAGCTGTAAGGAACAGGGATTTTTCCAGCCAAAGTCCTAGAGTTGGTGAAAGCCAAAGAGTTAGTGTTAATCCTGGTTTAAGCTCTTTGAAGGAAAATTCAGTGTAATTATTTACCTGTTTCGCATATATGAGATGTTTCTATACAGAGAGGCTTTGTTGATATATATACTACAAATCTTTTTTGTGGACACTTTGACAAACAGGAGACGTAATATTTATTTTTTTTTTAGTTTAACTTACAGCAGTTACTACTCAGCTGTTTTCTGTTTATTTTGAAAGTTTTAAGCTTAAAATACTTAGAATAATATGCTGCCATAATACTAACATACTTACACATTCAATTTAGGGTAGGGTGTTTAATAAGAAATATGAAAGAATATGAGGAGTGATGGTCTGATAAACATACACGGAAGTCTCAATATCTAGCTGTGTAATTGCCACTAGACTTTTCTGTTGATTGATCATTTTCTATATTGCAGCTGATAGCTTTGGTAATGAATGGGGAAGAAATGTTGAGTGGTTTGTGATTTTTTTTATTAGACACTTCAAAGCTAATAGTAGCTAAAGATCTGCCATATATATATATCCTATGTCTTTGTTGAGATGTTTCCTGATTACTGTATCAGTAAACTCTTTCTAATGTTGATAAAGCCTTAGCAGGGTTCATGTGAAAACATTTTGAAAGTATACGACTCTGTCTTTAACATCTTAATTCTAGTGAGGCAAGAGCTAAATCCAGTGTTGAGTCAGCCGGACACTAATCACATCTATCCAGTGATGCTGTGAATCAAGGTGAGCAACTTGTCAAGAATAACATGTCAAATTGTCTGTTCCTTAGCTAAAGCAGAGTTAATTAAGCATGATGATAGGTACTCAGTGGAAGCCGGAGGTGCTGTCTCTCAAAGAAGCAAGATGTTGCCAGCCAGTATATTGGTGATACCTTGCCTCTCAGGCAGCGACTCACAGTTTCTGTTCAGACTCTCTGGGAGTCAGGACCCATGACCTGATGACTCCCAACACACTGGGATGCCTGCCAGCATGGTCTTCAGCATTAGCCATAGCGCATCTTTTTGCACTAGCACCGTGGGATGCTGATCCCTCCTTTGTAGAAAGAACAGAGGCCAATCTGGAACCTGTTTTTCTTGCCCAGGGCCAAATGTAACATAGTTGTCTGTTTTCTCACTACTGATGCTGGAGTAAATTTAACTCGTGCTGATAAAATGCCTGCAGAAGGACTCCTGCATTCTTAGTGGAACACAGAAGTGAAACAGCTGGTGTAGTAATGCGATCTGCTGCTTGTTATGGACCTAAAGGTGTATTTGAGAGCACAGTCCTGGCATTACTCTTCTAATGGTGCTGGTGACAGTTGAGCCGGAGTTACAGAAGTGATATTCGGAATTCTCATTAAGAAAAAGATTTCTTCTGCAGAAAACAGTCTAACTAAAGGGTCAATACGAATGAAAGCAGCTTTGTCTTATCTTGCCATGATACCTAAAAGACATAAAAAGAAGCTGGAATGTTGCTTAGACCCACAGATGTGTCCAGAACTGCACTTCAGATTAGCACTTTGGATTTGATGCCTTTGTAGCATTTTAATCAATGTGAAAGTACTTTATTTTCTTAGCAAATAGATTTACAGATTGGACCTTGTAACTCCAGCTGTTTGGATTTTTAGGTAGTGCCTGTTCTTTTCTGTGAGTTGCTCCAGTGATCCGCTTTCACTCTTGAATGCTGACAGGAGGAGCAGAGCTTTAGAGGATTCAGCAGACCTTTTTTCTAGGGAGATCTGAACATGCTGGATACCATAAGTATAATTTCAACGGGCTCGAGACATAAGGGAAAGAGGAAAAGAAGAAAGAGAAGTGATAATTGTAATGACAGCTACCCCCTCCTTCAAAATCCCCAGGGAAAGAGATGCCTAGGTGCTGTAGTCCTTGCTGTGTGGAGGTTTCACTCTCTTTCTGAAACAGACAGTGGTCAGGACTCATCTTGCATCTTCAAAAGGGTGTAATAAATTGGGGCTGCTCTACGCTTGCTACTGACCTTTCCTTGTAGCTGCTGGGTCCTGGAATTGGCTAGCGACTTTTTCCATGTCTTCACTTCCCAGCTCCAGTCTATTCACAGCTGGGGAACAGTTGATCCATAGCTGTGAAATACTGCCCTGATTTTAGAGAATCGTTTTCCCGCTCTGTTAACAGTTGAGAAAAGAACAAATTTTTCTAATTTGTGAAGCTGAAACTCATAAAGCAGCAAGTGTCGAACAAACATTCAGATGATTCCTTATTTGAACAGGTAAGAGGAGTGGCTGAAGTTCATGTCAAATTAAGTAGTTATAATCTATTAGTAGGATCCATTCACATCCTGGAAGAGTACGCTTATATTTCTGAATATGATATACTATCAGCTTCGGACCACAGGAGAATATGAAAGCATGACGCTGAAGTAAAGGAGAATCAAAGCTGAGAAGTATGCTGGCATGATTCTAGTAGTTAAGTATTTATCAGAAGCACACTGCTCTTAGGGTGTCATTTTTCTTCAAACATTGATATAATAAGGTCATAAGCCATGCATAGATCATAGTTTTCTAGGGAAATGGCTGCAAGGGGTCCTGCTTCTTGAGCAAGAGCAAGTGATGTCCAGTTCCATTAAGAAAAGAAACTAGAATATATTGAGTATTTGTTGTTAGTCACGAGAAAGCAAAAGTTTCTTCTTGAGCTGTAGCGTTGGTGTAGTACAGCATAAGGGAGTATTCTGTCTCTGAGTTAATTCCTGTGAGTATCAGGATGGGTGCTGACTGTAATAGGGTGGCTGTTAAATTGAGCGTGAATTTAAGTGGTTTGAAGGGGTTGTATTTTGCTGTTTATCAGCTGCAAGTTCATTATGCAATTTTATCTCTCTTTAGCCTGCTGTTTGTAAAGAAAGTTTTCAAGCCTGCAGTCTCAATTTCTGTTAGTGTTCTATCAGTGGGTGCAGCGATTATGCAAGGCCTCTCTCCTTATCATAAATCACTTTTGCAGGCATTGTCATGAGTTTGCTGTCTTGATTTGGTGTCATCCTTCTTCATAGCCCACTTCATGCTCACCCTGGTTTCTCTATCTTAATGTTCCTGCAGAGGTCTAGAATCCATTTTACATGGAAAGGGAAGAGCAGTGGCAGTATGGTAATGCCTGCATTGTCTTAACACAGCAGCTAACATCACCCTGCAGCTGCTGCTACTGAATAAAGAGACTGTGCTTTGTGTACACCTCATGTTTTGCACATGCAGTATAGAAGATGAAGTTCTGAAGTGGCCAGTGTATTTTTTCCAGGTCCCGCTGTCTCACTAGTGCAGAAAAAATGAAGCCATTTGATAAAAGAGATGAATAACTATAAATTTCTTGTGTCCCAGTGAAGTCCAATGGCACAGATATTGAGAGAGAATCTGAAAGGCATCCGAAAAGCAACATAAAAGCTTTAGGGGAGTTGACATAGTACTTATTTTGTAATTTTTGTTGTAATACAGTAAACTTGAATTTACTTGATGCTCCATTTTACTCGGCACTGTCTTAGTGCTAGATATGAATTTGCTAGGCAAAACAAAAAGAACAAATGTAATACATTTGTCGTGCTCCTCCCCATCTCCCAGGGAGGAAACCCACTGAATTTTGGCGCTCCTGAAAAAAGGTTTTAATGATGAGGAAACCATGTGAATATGCTAGGGTGGTAGGAAAGACCAATATAATTTTGTGTGGCACGTGTGGGAGGAATTTTTTAGGGGCCGAGAATAAGAGTACTGGTATGACAGTATCTGAAATATATTAGGCTTCATTGTGCCTAATACCATAAAGATATCGCTCATTGAAGGGAATTCAAAAGCAGTAGAAATGGGTGGAAGCTGTAGAGATTCATTCATGAGGAAAAACTTAAGAATTAAGTATGCATAACTTTCCTAAGCAGTGACTACAGGGGTTCATAAATCTAACAAGAATAAGAGGTGCAAGCACAGAATAATAGAACTATGTCTATAGTCTGGGATAAAGCTGAAATGGAAACTTTGAGTGTCCTGTGCATGACTTCCTGAGAGTGAAATGATCTGAGAGAACAGGAATTAATTACTTGAGGCATGCAGAGCTACACTAGACAGAAATCTAATAAATCTGTTGTAAGAAAAATCCTGTCCTTTTAGGGTGGTTAGATGTATGTAGTGAGCCTGGCTTCATCCTGTGACACTAGTCACATTAGCTGTCAGCATTATTTGAATCTAGCATGAAGGATACACAACATAACAAGAGTTAGCCATGCTGGTGTGGGTCCTATAAACAAATTCTGGTTTATAAACCCGAAAAAACCTTCCCTCTGTTCTCATCCTTGAACACTGGGTTGAGGGGAGGAGGGTGTCACAGGATAGCTTACTCTGAAAATTAAACATTATTTAACGAGCTCCTTAGGAAAGAAAACGAATATGTTAAATGCACTCAATCCCCTTTGTGGAGGCTAATCTAACGTATGAATTCACAAATTCATCACTTAATTCATGAGGGTTCTAACTCCCAAGTTCTCTGATTTGTAACTTGTGCACCTGTGAGCAAAGCAGTTACCTTGCTGAGGGTGAGAGCACTCAATCCTTCCTCCTCTTGCTTGGTGCAGGCATCCCTGTGTCACTCCGGAAAGCATGAGAGCCTCAGTAATCCAGCTGCTGCTGGATCTGCTTCAGAAGCTTTTTGGGTACGCTGAGGAAGTTGGGTCTATACCATTTCCATAGGCTGGTGGATTCTGAAAACAATGACAATCAAAATCCAAGGGTGATGGCACAGGAGACAGGAAGCTGCAGGTGATAACAGCTGACTAATGGCCTTTTGCCCTTCTTGCCTGTAGTGTCCTGCCAGTGCATTGCTCTGGCTTTGACCTAACTGTGCTGCTCCCAGCATACATCAGGCCTTGGTATGGGCTGCATGTTAGCCAAAATCTGAGCAGGAGCTGAGTAGCAGGCATAGAAACTTCCTCAGACCTGCCTCCGTCTGATGGTCAGGCTGAAGCTAGATGGTAACAACTCCTCCTCTCTTGGCACAGACTTGTTCTTAGACCTTTGCTGCTCTTTCTTGGAATTCTCCTTTGAGAATGTAGCAGTTGTGTTTTCTGCTACTTACGGTCGCGTAAGTATGCAGGCATGACACAAGTCTACTTGAAATGAGGCACAGTCTGAAGTAGAATTGGCTGCTGTACAGTTGCTGTGTGGTGCACTTGTTGCTGCCACTTTTTGTAGTATTTTCTACATTTAGCAAAATAGCTAAAGGCTATGAGATTGAATCTCCCAAAGCCAGGTTGCTGAGTATCTTTAATACATGTGATCTTTGCAGTGATAGCTGTGAGACAAAGCAAAATCGTGTGACAAGAATGTCAAGCTGCCATACTTTGTGAAACCCATGTTAAGTGTGCTTGTATTTTGCTCTTTTAAAGAGAATACATGTAAAATGTGCTGTGGAAGGGAATGAAAGCACTCTTGCCCTGTCTTCATTTCCCATTGGGCATTCCTGCGGGTTGTTTTTCTGCTGAGCTCTAAAACAGAGAAGCACATGACACTCTTACAAATGTGTTGCAGACATGATACTTTGCTGCACAGGTTTTGTTCTTTGCTCCACTATAATCTTTGTGTGTTACTTTGACAAGTCACTTACAATGTTTTGGGCTTTTCAATCTGGATAAAGAAGTAATTGTACTTCCCTGCCTGAAGCAGTTGTCTGAAGATCAGAGACAGACATGTGCAATTACAGTGTGAAGAAAAGACTTGTAATCAAACTAGCTGTAACTGCTCTGAAAGATAAAAATGTATTTCCTGCCTCCAACCTTTCCCTCTTTTCCAAGGCAATTTTTCCAAAAACATCTTTTGGCAGGCTCACTGCTTTGTTGTTGAGTATTGCAGTATTGTTGAGTGCTGAATACTGACAGCTGTTACATTCTGGGTTGAGGTGCTCTTTACTATCTGTGCCTGAACACTCAGCAGTTGAAACTAAACATGGGAAAGGATTATGATGCCAGGTGTTGATTCTGTTTCATGCTTAGGATGCCAACTGTGATTACAATGTGGGGTCAGGCTCTTGAAGCAGAGGCATCCTTTAGATAATGTGAAGCAAAGAACTGCAAAAGACTGTATCAGGACACCTGCTTCGTCTGTCTTGGCAGGTGTCAGTTATTTCCTGACCATCACAGGCTGAAAGTGCAGGACCTATCAAAGCAGCTTCTCAGGCATCAGCTGTAGGAGTGTGACTTTCTTTCTACAATACGGACTAAACAGCAATGTGGACTAAAGCTAATGGTTTGATGTAAAGAAGCAGAACCCCACAGAAACCTAGGAATCCTGCTGCCCTATAATATTTTTTGCTGGTTTTGCCAGTTTAATTTTCAGCAATCTCTTGTTCTTTCCTAGATTTGAGCTGTTCTGTTACTGTTTAAATGCAGCTGTACCTGGAAGGATTGAACTCATGAAGCACATTGTTAATTTACTCAGATAGTTAACAGCTACTTCATAAAATCCTGGTGAATTACACAGTGCAAAGTAAATAGAAGTTTTCAGCATTTTGACTCCTATACAGGTATGTAATTGGCTACTGGAGCCTAGCTAAATCTTCATACTCCAAGCCCATGGATGTTGTCAGTAGTTGTTCCAGTTCAGTCATCTGTGAAATATTCACAGATTTACAGTCAGCTTAAAAGTGAAGCTGTCAAAGCAACCTGTCTGGTAACGATAAATAGCTATCAGAGAAGTGGTGGGCAGCTTCTGGGCTGAAGTGTTTCACTTCAGAAAATTTAACACCATTTGTGTTTTGTATAATTTCTTCATTCATATGCAGAAATGCATAAATAAAAATTCTCATTTATGGTTTTTTAAATGTTTTGAAATGTCTGAACTTGTCATCTGGCTGTTATTTTTAGTGTGTTTTTACTATTTTTCCTTTCAAAGGAAGAGAGAAAGAGGAAATAGATGAATAACTTACTACACATTGTAAACAAAATGCACAGTGATGAGTGAATTTAAACAGCTAAACTGCCTGACCACGTTATCTGCAGGCAAGTGGTTGAATCTTACTGTTTTAAAGTTTTCAGAAGAGACTGTCTTATTAATAATAGCGGTTGTGAAGTACCCACAAATAGAAGCACAGTAGTTCAGGTCAGCTATCTCCCATCTGATTTCATAAACACAGGTCTAATTTTCAGATGAAGGAAATGAAAGGAAATGGTTCTGTTGTACTGTATCTGTTTGGCTCCATGTGGAATGGCATGTGGAAATAGTCTCAACTGGGATCCGAGTGAGGATATATTATGAAACCAGGTGCAGACTGGAAAAGAGGGCAACTTTGAGAAATATACCAAAGATGCAAACAGATCACCCTTCTGTGCAGGGCAGATGAGGATATTGTGTATTTGCCTGCCCATGTGCATTTTTGATCTCAAAAATAGCTGCTGACTGCTTTTCTTGTTCCATTGTAATAGCTTTATTTGTCTTTGCCTGCTTTTTCCAAGTTCTTTTTTTCTGTAGCTTCAAATGAAAATCATAAAGATGAGAGAAGCAAGGGGCAGAGATGCTAGGGAGAGTACAGCTCCTGGGGGGGCAGATGTGTCAGGTGAGAAAACAACACATAGTCAGCATTCCCTGTGGCATTCCAGTTGTTGTTGGCTCTGCTACTCTGGGATAATACTCAAGTTTCTGTATTTGTGCATGTCCCATCCCTCTAAATCCAGGTCTGCAAACCTTCAGTTAGACTGGTCTGATATTTGGCCTGTTTGGGGAACTGGTAGCTATTCAGCTGGTGACCAACCCACGGTCACTAGATGGGTCATTGTCATTGGTGTCATGTTTTACGCTGACCACAGTCCGCCTTTTTTTCAGGCTTTTCCAATTTAGGCCAAGGATTATAGGTATATGTATGTATATATCTCCAATTTAGGAGATAGATATATATATACACATGAAATAGCTACTTGAAGGTCAGGATGGTGCTTCTGATGTAATTTCCCCATAGCTCAGGGCTTGGGGTGCTTATCTTGGCTCTACACAGAACAAGGAGTATGCGTCTCTACAGAGTGACTTGTCATTTGCCTTTGGCAGTTAACATGAAAGTCTGGATAATAAGCATTCCTTGATTTGTTGCTTTAATCTTCTAGAGGTAACACTTGGCTTTTGACATTGCCTCCCTTTCTTTGGTAAAAAAAAAAATTGAGTCCCTAAGTCACTTAAAAGAGTAAATGGTTTGGTTAGAAACTTCTGACTGTTTCACCTATATGTGAATGTTCTGCTCGTACTTGTAGGACATTAATTCTGAATCAAAAGGGGGGTTTTTTGGTTTTTTGTTTTGTTTTGTTTTTTTAATTATGATGCTAGAGACTTTTTATTGGTTGCCTTGGAAATTGCCTATGTTTGGGGTTTGGGATTTCAAAACAGAAAAGAATTCAGCTACTCACCATTTGACAAAGGCCGGGCTCTAACTGATATGCAATTTTGTAAGGAAATAGGTAACCACACACAATGTAATGAGGGTATGAGATGGCAGGGTAGCATTACCATAAGGAGTCAAAAAAATAAGCAGTTTCTTCTGATTGCAGGGAATTCTTAAGCAGTCATTACACTTGCACTGTATGAAACCTTTTGCTGTTGTCTTTATTGCATTTTATCTTTAATTTATATCCTTGAAACCAATTCTCCTTGTAAACTTCACTTGAAAACTGGCTTTCTCCTTTTTTGCAAGGAGTCTCCCTGGCACTGTGAAAGTAATCCATTTTAAATCAAGTTTGACAAACCAGAGGTAGGAACAAGTAAGACCTAAGTGAGCTACCAACATACCATTTAGTAATACCTACTAAAATGTACTTGTCTTTAATTCGTAATAAGATGTCAGTAAAGTGAAGGCACAGTATCAACTGTGAATGCAGTGATACCACATGTTTGGGGTGGCTGTGTTAAGAGCTCTTAACTTGCTGATGTTTGAGTATCCTGAGCACCTCAAACAGAATATAATTACTAGTATAATGTACAGATCACCTAAACAATATGGTTTACCAGTTGCTTTGCTGGTAAATGGGGAGGTCATGGTGGATAATTCTGAGTGCTTGCTGAAATCAGTTCCTTTTTGTCCCTTTTTGTACCAAACTAGTAAATGTTTGTGGAAAGAAGTGTCCCTGCCTGTCCTTTGGTTGGTTGCTTGTGAGATTGCTGAGCTGAAATAGTGTCGAGGCAGTTTTGAAAAGGTTGCAGTCTTGGCTGCATGTGTGTTAGAGATACATAACAGTACTTCCACAACTCTTCTTCTAATGAAAATATGGGAAGACAAAAACTAACAACAACCAGAGTTCTTTGCTATCCTTATGCATTGTTTAGCTGATCTAATCAGATATTCGCTTATATACAGTTTTAATTACTGCAAAGACATGGATTGATTTTTTTTTGGTGTGGTTGTTTATGTGAACTTTAATTTACGTATATATAAGATAAAATATTTGGGCACTACCTGAGCAAATTAATTTGTATACCTGTTGGCTGTTGAGCTTTCAACCTTAACTAAAAAAGTAAGTTTTACTCATGGCATTTTAAAGGGAAGTGGTGAAGGAGGAGGGGGAGGAAAGAATTAATTCATATATTGTTAGTGGTGTTCTATCACTCTCTGCCATACTGAGGAGTACCAGTGGATCTGTATGCTGTTTCTCCTCTGCTCTCTGATTTCTCCTCTAAATTCACCAACATTTCATTTCTGATAGGCATTTATAATGATTAAATTAAATGTCATTGTTTTGAGTCCTGTAGCTCCCCTCAGCTAGCCATTAGCTGTGCATTGAGTACATTATCTGCTTTATCCTTTTGAAAAAGTAAATCTTGAACGTCAATATTTGTAGTTTTAATAATATTATTACCAAAAACATGAATATGGCTGATTACTTCTCATAAAAACCTGGGAATATTGTCCTGCCTGTTTTGATGCACTTTCTCACATACACACAAACCAGTTATGCTTTCCTGCAAAGCTGAATATACAGGATATTGTCAGTGAGAGTATCCATTAATGGAGATGTAAATCTGCACAACTGTAATGGTGTGTAGTACAAAATCAGATTATTTTTTTTTCTAGAGAAGGTTCTTTAAGTATCGTAGAGTACCACTGAGGTTACTGGTTTTTCCATGTAGGCACATTTTGAGATTAAAAGAAAGATTTTAGAAAGGGACATCATTACAGCTTTTAAGAGGATATTACACTGTTATGTCTCATCAATATAAAACCATGATACACAAATGAATGTTTTCAACTGAATCTCTTTATCCCATGAGCGCTACATGCTCTAATGAAACGTAAACATTGTAGGGGATGAATGCATTACAAATCCCTGTAAGCATCCATATGGAAATTTCCAGTTCTGATTGCTGCAGCTTGCTCTGTGATAGGTCAAAACTTATGAGACATGTCTCCTTAAATCTCATCTCATGTGGAAGTGGATGTGCATTGTAGCTTATGGTGAGTTATGGTTGGCACCATTGCCTGCTGAAAGTCTTACAGTTATATTTCAACTTTTAGTTTATATTCAACTTTTAGTTTATAGACTGAAAAACCTAATGTTTTTATGATGTGCATGCAGATTTGGAGTGCTTGGTTGGAAGGCAGGTGTGGGTTGGAAGTCTGCAGTAACTTTTAGGTGCTTGATACCAGGCTTAAATACTTAAAGTTTGAAACACCTTGAGATTAGTGCACTATCTGAAAACTTGGATGTTAATGACTTCGCCTAGTCTGCACAGTGAGTCAGAACCAGAGTTAACCACCTAGTCTGACTTCCAGCTCACCTGCTTACATTGTCAGCAGGAAGAAAATTGCTACAGTGTAAAGTGGAAGAGAATACATCAGCATGGTTCTTTTACGGATGTTAAAATTGGTACCTTTACTGAGATAAGAAAACTACACTCCTATAATAGACTCCTGGAACAGTCTGTGCTGTCCCTGGCCGAAGGTAGATTAGATTGGGAAGAGCTTACAATAGGACTGCAGGAAAAATGGCTGAAAAGTGCATCAAAGATGAAGTACCTGCATATACATGAAGCAGTTTATAAAGCCACATTTCCTACAAGTTTTTCACTGTAGATTGCACATCTTCACCACAGCTCTGACAACACTTTTATTATAATTCAGTTGTCCCAGGAAAGGCACTAAATAACATACATGTCTTTGAATATGGTGCCTGCAGTGTTCTTACCTTGCAGCATTCAGGCTTTGTGAGTGACCACAGGCTCTGAACAGCAGTAATTACAATGCTTCAGTGCTCACTCTGAATTAATGCTACAGATGACCTTTGTGGAAGATGGCAGTCTTTCCACGGTGTTAGAGATAAGCAGGGTGAAATTACTTTGTTGTTTGGTTGGGGATACTTTTGTCTGCATGCACAGAATAACATGTTAAAACTATTCTACGTGCAAATTAATTGTGGTTAGGAGGGTACTGGATAAACATGTTGAGGTGGAACAGCTGACCCTTGCTGCTTAACAGCATTGCTCCTCTCTGTTGTTTTGGTAGTGTGGAGTAGCAAGCTTGTTGCCAGGAATGAGCAGATGTTAGGTGTCAGTTTTGAGTAACCTCTCTGTAATCATATTTAATTGAAAATTAACATCTCTAATGCACTAATGTTTTATGCATCCTAGTAGGGGGAATGTAGGCTGTTGGATCTTTGAGCTCTTGTTAACTGTTTCTGACCAAGTGGCTCCTGGGGTGTCATTAAATCATTAAATAATGTTAGGGGAAACTGACTTCAGTAGGCAGACATGCAGCATAATTATGTGTCTTGTTCATATAGGAAGCCACACTACCAAAGCAAAATAAATATCCAGGTCATCCATAACTCTGCATGATAGTCCTAACCTGAAGTGCGATGTTTATCATTGGGGTTTTCCTCTCTTCTGTTGGCAGAGTTAATAAGGCTTTGAATTGCCCCTCATGAACTGAGAAGTTCACAGGGAAAATACTTGGTCACTTAGAAGTTCAAAAGTGCAAATTAATGAGATGATATATAACAAGGAGCTGCCTTGCTAATCAGTTTACGAAGATGGAAGTGTAGTGAGAACACTTTCGATTCCTTCAAAGCAAGGAGTTTTTGCAGCTGCAGACACAACCTGTACTCTACACCTTCCTTCAGATCAAAGTTGATAAAAGGGAGAAGCAGGATCTATAATTTTAAGGGCTAAGTGCAATTTTGAATTCAACTTCATATACTTTCTTCACTTGACAATTAATAGCTTTCAGTAAATGGTTTATTTAGTGTATCAAAAATGTAAATTGTCTTCTCTGTTAATATTTTACAGATGGATTTCTTTTCTGTTTCCAAAATAAATTGTTGGCAACATGTTAGAATAGTTGTTGGCTTCCCTTCTGACCCATTGCGGGTTTTTTTCTGCACAAACTGCATATGCATTTATACATAGACTTTACAAAAGAATGCCAACTTGATATGCTTTTATTCTGAATCTCAAAACATAGTGGCAGGTAGGAAATCTTTTTGCATATGCACATTTACATAACAAAGGGAAATTTTCCAGTGATCCTATGTTAAAATTCCAAGATTAAGAACTAAACAGTTTTCAAGTCCTTTGGATGTGAGAAGTTTATACGTTCCGCTGCTTGCTCTTAATAGTAAAGCATTAACAAGTATGCTAAACCCATAGTAGTTATAATAAGTTATTTGAGATTTTACTTCAGGTAGAATTCCTGTACAAATTTGGTGGGTGCATGCAGGGGCTGAGGTGAATAGAATGACCACAGACCATTAATTTTCTAGGTCAGTGTCATGCTGTGTTCTAGTGTACAGAGGCTATAAACATGGCAGCCTGACATTGAACACGTTGCAGGATTGAATTACCTTATTTTAGAGTTTTCTTTTAGTAGTGCTTTCCCCAAATTATATGGTTTTAGTCAATTAGGACCAAGTCTGGGGGCAAAACTGGTGTTTAACCGCAGACTTCTCTTGATTAATTAACAAGGTGAGAGGATTTAGTTGAGAGATTTTAAAGAAAATGTGCCAGCATTAAACAGACTTTTATGGTGTTGCAGGGTACAGATTTTGCTGTCTGCAGGAATTTGATTAATCAGTGGCAGCTTCATTTAAATGTAACCCTAAGTACAGAGCTGGGTAAGAGGTTCTGTTTCATAATCACTGCATTATAGCAATCTGCTTCTGTTGGAAGACTGGATAACTACATCCAATGTATATTGATGTTACCGTGGGCCTGAGGAGAAAAAGAGCAGCAGGTTTTGACTACTGGTTGTTTTTTGTGTGTGGCATTAAATTCTTGTTTGCTTTAATATTAAAAGGGGTTTCTAAAAACTCTTGGTAAACTCTGCATTTACAGAATGCAGGTTCTTGGCCTGTCTGTTGCACGAGCCTTTCAAATACATGTCTTAAGTGAATTAATAGAGGAAGAGGAAATAGAACAGCTCTTAATTGGCTGGAGTTCAAAGCCTTTGGGGTGAAAAATGAGCAGCTAAACATGCAGATTTGCTAACCTCCCCAAGGAAGCACATCAGAGTGCATCGGAATACAGGTGCTGCACCATCTGGGGCATACAGAGCCTTTTATCATCTTCTACTGGTTTTAATCGTTTTTCTCATTATAATAAGCTTTAGAAAAAAACCACTGGAAACCTCTACAGGAAATCTTTAGTTTTTCTGCTTGTTTTGTCTGCTCTATAGGAAGTTATAAATGTACAGGGTTGGGGTACAGAGTAAAGCCTGAAGGGCAGAGTGAAGGGCTCAGTGTATCACAGCCAGTATTGGTTGTTGATTCCCAAATATCATTGCTATCTGTATGCTTTATACTTCTGCAAGAAGAAGGTGGAAATCAGACAATGCTGGATTCAATAAGGAATGCTGCAAATGAGTTCACTAAGTCATTGTTTCAGCCCAGGTATGTTTTTAAAACACTGATGTTAACAGCTGAAACATGGAAGTGGGTAGCAGCAGCAAAGCCACAGCCATTTGATGTTTTTAGTGTAAAATAACTTCTTGAACAGAAATGAGAAAAGACTTCCAAAAGAAAAATAGAAAAGAAAGCAAAAATGTTTGTTGGTTTTTTTTTTTTCTTGATATCTGACATTTTTTGGTGTGTCTTCTTGGGTGATAGCAATGTTTGAGGTGTGTCCACAAGTATTTGAGAGTGATAGGTCCATAGACAAAAGTTGAGAAGTTGTAAAGTGCCAGGACATACATGCTCATCAGGACCTTTGCTGAACTCTTGGGATAATGAGGCCTCTGCGCACTCAGCATCATGGTTGTTTTTCACGCCAGAACAGTGATTGGATTTTCTAGCTATCTTTGCTATGGTTATACCCTTTTAGCAGGAACACTTTAAGCTACTTCTCCCAGCAAGGCTCTTTCCAAACAAATAGATGCCTACTTGCCTACTTAGATGAGTTTTGTGGTTTTGAAAACATTTATGTAGTCCTCTGATAAAGGACTTGGAAGAAAGTTGTCTTCTCAAGTAAAGTGTTTCTAGACTAGTGTTGCTAAACCCAGCTTGTTGCAACTGTTCTGTGAAGTGGTGACCTCATAGCAGCCTTCCAGTATCTGAAGGGAGCCTACAAGGATGCTGGGGAGGACTCTTCGTCAGGGACTGTAGTGATAGGACAAGGGGTAACTTAAACAAACTTAAACAGGGGAAGTTCAGGTTAGATATAAGGAAGAAGTCCTTTACTGTGAGGGTGGTGAGGCACTGGAGCAGGTTACCCAAAGAAGTGGTGAATGCTCCATCCCTGGCAGTGTTCAAGGCCAGGCTGAACAGAGCCTTGGATGACATGGTCTAGTGTGAGGTGTCCCTGCCCATGGAAAGGGAGTTGGAATTAGATGATCTTAAAGTCCTTTCCAACCCTAACCATTCTGTAATACTAAGATTCTATAAATGTGCATGAAGGCTCAAGGCTCTTAGATGAATTGGTACTGATACATTTGTAGTGGCCCCTTTGATCTTGTTGCTTAGAAATGTTTATTTTCTTTGCTTTTGTCTGATTATTTATTTTATATTTTCCTGCTACCAGGATCTATTAAATGGCAGCTCTACAGTTTTGGCAAAGCCTGGTGAAGTTTCTGTTAACTGTGACCTTAAGTTTGCTGTTGGTTACTGGCTATGGATGTTCTTACAGTATCTGCCATAGAATTTTGTTTTAATGCTATTCTTCAGAAGCTATGGAAAGAGAAAGGATCAGCCTTCTCTCTTTACTTGGCTGTTTATGCCTTTGTTTTCTTTAGTTACTTTCTAACAAGGCTAAAAAATGCGTTTTGCACTCCCTGCAAGTAATGTGAGCATCCACAGGAGTGTAACAGCTATAAAGCTGCAATACAAACTAACAGCGTAAGTTCCGTTTGGGAATTACTTTACAACTATCTGTTATAAGGGATATAAATCATTGCATCTACATACAAATACCAACTGCTAACAGAGAAAGGCTTTTAATCTAATCTGTCAGTTCTTCTGTTCCTACCTTCTTATTTCTTTTTTTGTTTGTTTGTTTTCAAGCAATCAAAGCAAATTTGTATTTTCTCTTTGAAAAAATACTTGTTTACAGCTGCCTGCGCCAAACATCAGTTCCTAAGTATTTCAGCTGGTCTAACTGCAGATCTTTTATTATTTGGGGGGGTAAAGAGGGGGAGAGGTTTAAACAAAAAGACAAAAAGGAAGGAAAGGAGCTACAGAGATGTTTATAAAAACATCTTATTATGGTCTGCTATGTTAACATAATTATATAGACAAATCATTCCTGGAAAATGCAGTGGCAGGAGAAAAAGGAGAAACCTCTCTAGTAGTGCAACATTCAGATACTTGTACCTAGATTTGCTCTAAATTATATTGGGACTAAGCCAGACACAGAAATAAGACTACCTTCTCTATGCAGCTATCCTGTATCGCCTTAGACTTGATCCCTAACATTTTCCTGTCCCTCCAAATAATAATTAATTATCTAATTAAAAAGCTTCCTTGCTCGGTGTGGCTGGGCAAATGGAATGAATCTGCTGTGTCCAGCTGAAGTCAAGTGCAGATTTTCTTGGTCTGTGTTTCCTTGCTGGGATGGCATCTTCTGCCCCAAGGTGATCGGGGAAGTGTTGTGTATTTGAGAGCAAATAAAAGGGGAAGGATTCAGCTCTGCTGGTCCACACAGCTGGCTGGAGCCTGGCCAGGTGGCTCTGGATCTGCAGCTGACAGTCTGCATTGCCAAGAAATATTCTGCTTTTAGGATGATGGTGTTTGGGTAGCAGAAATTGCTAGCTGTGGGGAAATGCTCTTCAAAAGAGCAAAATTTCACTACTACTGTGTAAGAATAGTGCAGTTAAGTTTTTAGGAAGGGTAAGAAAAAGAATAGGGAAGATCATTGATTTTGCAGGTTATTGGGGTTCCTGATGGCATGAGGTCAGACCCTAGGGAGATCTGAGATGGGACAAGGTGGGAAACACACACAGTGGGACAAAGATGGAAATGATTTCCTGGAGAGGTGGCTAAGTGGGGAATGGAAGGGATGCTGTGGAGAAGAGACAGTTTTCCCTGCCTGGCGCATATAGAGCTGCACAGGTGTTCCCTTTCCAAGGTCTGTTTGAGAGCATATCTGCTAAAATCCTTGCTTAAAAGCTGCATAAGAGCCATCGCTGGAAATTTCTCCACTGCTGATAATTCTGACTGACCTTTTTGCACATATCTGTCAATACTAATTCTTAGCCCCAAGTCAATCAAATTTCCCAAGCCCTCTCTTCTTTATTAGTCAAGCTGTAAATGCCTTAAGGCATTTTGAAATCTGCACAGTTGAGTAAAGAAAATCCTGGGAAAAAGAAGTGCATCCTGTAGGTGTATAAAAAACCTGGGTTTATTGCGTTGATGGGTAGGGTTATTTATATTGTAAATAGAAGCGTCCATTCTAAGTGAAAATGTTGACAAGCACTTCTGTTTTGAGTTACATCATCTTTTTCATGTGTGCTACAACCTGCCCAGTGCTTCCTGTGTGAAAAGCTCTGCAAGAGGAAAGTGAGAGTTGGCTGCAACTTCGATAAACCTGTAAATGCATTCATCTGACTTCGCATCCTTCTTTCTCTTCTGTTATCTCATTTCAGCTGAAATTTAAACAAGCTTTTTCTTTGCTGGCAATTTGAAGAATGAGTATTATTACAAGAGGTGATTGAGCTTTTTTTGAGAGAGATACAAAAGCAGCTGTGTACATTAGGATATGCTCTAAGACCTTTGTAGGAAAAGATGCAGCAAGCCCATTTTCTTATCTAATGAGATAAACTGTAAGAGTGTTTTTGAAAGCAGAGTTACTCTTAATACCCTTAAAATAAAATTTTGCAACATTTCGCAGATCAGGATGCCTGTCCCAGAAGACACAGCACAAGAGCAAAGGTCCATTCTGTGGGGCAAAATAAAAAACCTGTCTGTGCTGACAGATTAATCTTTTGACCAAGACTGTTTTTGGGGAACAGATGGCACAGCTCTTGAATGTAGGCTTGCTTTTAAGCACAAATACATTTTCATGCTATAATCCCTCCTTCTCAGAGTCTTACCCATCCTTGATTTGCACACTTCCTTCTAGGTGTTGCATCCCATCTTCCGTTCTGAAAATGAAGTAGGTTGGGAAGAACAGCAACTTTCAAACAACTAGACTGTACTGAAACCAGATGAAGATGTGAGATTTCCAATACTGTAAAGCCTTAGACTCAAAGGAGATTTTGGACCTGCTTCTCTTTGTAGGAAGGGAAGGAGAAGAAGGTTTGATAAAATAAGACACAAATCTTGGTGTTCCTCCTAACAATGCACTTGGCCTGTGTAATTGTCTTGGTTTTAGGCCTGTCCTTACTCTTGCTCAGAAACCTGCTTGCTTTCAAAAGCAAGGATTGTCTGTACCTTCAGAGTAGTCCTCAGAAGATGCTGCCAGGCAGATTGTCAGCTGATGTTCATCCATTTTGTCTCCTCAACACTTCCTGGTGTTGCTTCTTTGCAGTAAGGGGGCACTGCTACTGAAATCATGCTTTTGGATAGAGGACAGTGAGGCTTAATTTCAGCCTGTTTTAAATGTCAGTGTTTTCACCATCTGTTTTTAATGCTTGTAAAACCTATATGGATGCAAATCCAGGTGCCTCCTTAGATAGCCGGAGCTCTACACCCTCGGCTGCCTGGTGGGAAGTCAGGTTACCTTGGTGACGTACAATGTGAGAAGAGAAACTTTGCCTCTTGTGATCATCTTTGACTTGCCAGGGCTGCGTAAAGTCTTTTCTCCCCTACTTGCATATGCTGAGTAGAGTCGGGAGGGCGTGGAGAGGAAGAGTTTGGGCAAGGAGTGTGTGAGAGAGCACAAAGCAGTAGTGACAGAAGTCAAGGAAAGCATGCACACTTGCGCAGTGGAGGCTGGGTGGAACGTCTTCCTGGCAAAGCTCTGCTGCAGTGGTGGATTTGACCAGCTGGGCTGCCATACAAGAAGTTCTTGGTGTTCAGTTGCCTTGATGCACATAGCACAGCTGTCACTTCGGTCATTGGTAGTTTGTCTGGCTGCTTAAATCTAGTGCCAAGTGTTTTTGGAACCTGAGCGGAGGCAGGAAATGAAAGATCATCAAGGATGATAAAGGCACAAAGAACAACAGGCACATGAAACCAAAATTTGATTGCTTGGACTCTTTTGTTTTTTACAGTGCTGTGAGGCAAGTGAGTTTTGAAGGAAAGCCACATGAATGCTGTATTGCTCTTGCTTCTTCAGTATCACCAGAATATGCATGCTTATGTTGAAACTGCTGCTTTGCTGGAAAAGACATCTTGGTTAATTTTTTAAACTTTGATTTGTACTGAGGAAGGGGTTAAAAATACTGTGGTTTTTATGTAAGCTGCAGGACTGAAATATAAATGTTGCAGTGCAGTTCTTGTAGTGCCCTATGGAGCAGCTGGGAGAAGGTATTCGCCACATGGTCCATATTGAGACAGGAAAGCTGTGTCTCAGGAAAATAAGAAAATCTGTCATCTTTTCTCTGTCCTAGAGAGAAGAAGATGAAAAAAGTACATATCCTGAATGCTCCCAAGTGTCACAAGTATCTCCTCTTGCTGAAAGTTACCAGGTATAGGGGTATTATTGCAGAATGAGTGATGTGTCTGTTGCAGGGGGTTTGTTTGTTTAATTTAAGTTGGGCTTCCAGAAGATACTGCTAAATCTGAGCTATGTACCTTGAATCTGCTGTTTGTATTGAGGCTGTTGTTGCATGGTCGTCTAAATCTGTTCTAGGACCAGTAGAGAAACAATGAAGATCCTTTAAGTGTAAGCAAAGACAAATTACTGAGAAGTTAGTGAGAAGGTGTTTCTGTAGATCAAATGGGCACTTATAAGATGATTGTAGGCACTTATTAGGGCTCCTTATGTCTTATTTTCCTACTCGTGTGGGATTGCTTATAAAAACAGCACAGAAACTTAACAGCAGATATCTCCCAAATGGCCTTGGTGACTAATTTTAAAAAGGGAAATACCTTATGTGCAGCTTCTGTAAACTTGGTCTGAATACTGATTCATTTTTGGTGATCTTGGTTGTACAAGATCTGCAAACTCAGTAGACTGTGACAGCACCTGCTGTTTTTCCTTCTTTCCCTTGGTTTTAAACCTCTCTGAAATGTCTGTAAATAGTTTATTCTAAAGTTGCAGGTTGTTGCTCCATAAATAATTAATTGCTCGGTTTGTTTCCCTTGGAGAAACAGACAGGAGCTGAAGTCATTCATATGCAGAGAACTTCTAGGTGTGTTAAGTAGAGATGGAAAAAATGTATGTTGATATTGAAAATATAATTAGCTATTTGTAGTACATGTCCTCCCTGCACAGTAACACAACACCGGCCCTCATTTTCCTCCTGTTCCAGACAAGCAAGCAGTATCTAGAAGGATAGCTTGTCTTGCTCTCTCGTTCACAGGGTGGGAAAGATCAGTAGATCAGTGTGTGGGGAGAATGCTGAATACTGAGGTCGTTGGCTCATCTAGTGACACTCAGAGAGGCCCCAAGGTTCATTTTTAGGTATTGCAACTGTTGTTCTCCCCCATGATTTTTCCCCCTTCTGTTCCCTTCCTCCAGTCCTTCTCCAGTAGCTGTGAGCAAGGAACTGTACCAGGTGTTGGACAGGGTCTCCAGGAGATAACCGAGCTCTCCTCTTCTGCCAAAGGAAAGACTGTAATACTACATTACTATTGAAAAGCACACTGCAAGATAAGTTTTAATTAGAGTGTGTTTTGCTGCAGTGTAATTAAGGGTAAAAAGCTTATGCTGAGTGGAATAGTGTGTTTTATTACTGTGCTTTTCCATTTCAGGTTTTTATCATTGCCTTAGAGAGAAGGAAATTAGAATATGGGATGCCATGGCATTCATAGTATCAGTTGGCAGTAATAATCTTTTGTGAAGGCTGCTTATGAGTTTGACTTGAGGCATTCTTGACAGCATCTCACGGTAGAATAAAGTCTTTTAAGTATTGCATGGCACTTCAAGAAAGGGCAGACTGAGTTCAACTGTTTTTTGGTTGGGATGAATAGCTTTCTACTAATAAATGCAAATTAAGGGGGACTGGAATGGTGAAAGAGCATTACATTAGTTTTGCTGTCAAAACATGAACCAAAACTACCAGATCTTCTGAGACGCATATAAGCAAAGACAAGCTAGTGGTTAAGTATGTGATTGTAGGCTAGCTGAATTTTGATTCAGATTTTTTGCAACATTTTGGTATGGCAAGTCAAAATGTAATAAACCAACTAAGTGTCAAAGACAATAGTTCCATGCTCTCAGTACAGTCTCCTAATGACATCTTTTTGTAGAATTCCTTATTAAGGTCACTTTTTAATGAGAAGAAATATTTTTATTTCTTCCTCTCTCCCTTCCCACCCACGTTACAGTTTTCCATAGAACAGAAGTTATGGTTCCTGATGAGGTTTCTATTTGCATATGCAGTGCTGAGGCAGATCAGAGGCTTTCATGTCACCTCCTTACTGGTGGTGATAGCAATTTATTACACATAACTGGTCACACATAAATTTGAGCTTAAGTTTTGCAGGTGCAGTCACTCGGCATCATAAGAGATAGCTTATTCGAAACAGCTATCTCCAGAAACTGCAATGTAGGTAGGTTCAGTCATTTGCCACTCTCAAAAGTGAAAAATGCAATATTGCTATTCCTGTCTCTCCCACTCCTCATGTCTGACTGTGCAATTTTCTAGCTCAGTTTTGCTCCTGCATTGCTCACTAAAGCTGTGCTGTAAACCAAATCATTGGAATTTCCTCTCCAACTTTAAGAGTGGCAACTTCCCTGCTTACAGAGACCCTTAACAGAAAAAATAGCTATTTAAACTGGACATATATTTTCTGTTTTATGCCAACTTTTTTTGTTTTATACCAACTGATATAATATTTTCTGGTTTATACCAACTGGTATTATTTAATGGAATATATTGGATTATTTTTATCACAGTCAGCACTCTGTGCCTTAAATTCTCATGAGTTTTCACTCCCAGCATCCATGCCTTGAACTGAGTCAGGAGATGTTGGCACTGTGGCCAACTGCTGCTCACAAGTGTTTTGCTTTAGGAAGCAAATATAGCTGAGGGAGAAACAGCTAACTGTTTCAGAGCTAAATGTTGTTCACAGCCTGTGGCCTGATACCCATAGTTGTGATTGCATTAGAGTGTTTTAGGATGTGCTGCCATGTGTGTGTTTGAGTTGCAGAAAAATGTGGAATAGCTTTCTTCAGCCTTTGTGTGGTTAGATGAATTAGCCAAGATTCCAGCTGTCACTGATGTTACTGTGAGGCCAGTCTCATTGGTTTGGTCCTGCAGTTCAGTTTGCCAACTTCATTTCTTTTCCAGTGGCAGGGTAGGGGTCATTCCTAGCACTTTGAAAGGGGCACAGTGCTTTGGCTGCAAGGTGCAAGCTAACGGTTTAATAACTTCAT
Source organism: Psittacula echo (assembly GCF_963264785.1). Lineage (NCBI taxonomy): Eukaryota > Metazoa > Chordata > Aves > Psittaciformes > Psittacidae > Psittacula > Psittacula echo. The sequence continues at coordinate 57,500,250 of NC_137735.1, forward strand.
TGAAACTGGTGATTTAAATCTGGAAATATAGGGAGAAAGTTGACTCAGCCCTTCACACTTCCCAATTAATCGGCCTGATAGGAAGAGTTTATTATTTGGAACTCAATTCAACTGCATGGCTCAGTGGCTTTTGCTTTTCTTATACTAGACATATTCTTTGCAGGTGGTTTTAATGGGTAGGCTGCATTAACAGACAACCTAAAAAATTTAAGAAAACCTTTAGTATATAGAGATTATTTCAGTGGACCATGCATGAATCGTAATTTCAAAGTCTAAAGAATAATAGAATGAAATACCTTAATGATCTTATTTCAGTAAATGTAATTTAATGTATTTTTTACTTAATATATTTAAATATTTTGTTATTTATTAATTGTTGAATGCATTGTTTCCTTCATAAGTAAAGTAGATACCCAAATTCACAACAAAAGAAAATAAATAACCTTCAAATAGAGGCTGTGTGCAATTCGATGCCTGGGGCATTTTGGATGATAGATACCAGATCTTGATTGCAGAGTTACGTACCAAGTGTCTTGGCCCAGCCTATGGACAATTCTTGTAACCAGCTTAGTCAGGGATGTGATTTCGCTTCCTACTTCTGCCTGGTACACTTAGTTTATAGCAGTAATGCCTGCTTTGTGGGAGTCACTGCAATAAAATTGGTCTTTTCCTTGTGCAGGGGGACTAGCTGTAGAGGCAGAGGCCTTTTGTTCTGAAGTCACTGCATCTTTCACAGTGTGGATGGACTGCTTGAAGTACATGGGTGTAATCAGAGCAGTTTGTCTTCTCTGTTTTGATATGGCTGTGTTCAAAGATCTTAATGGTTCTCACTGATGTGTTGGGAAGGAACAGCTTGGGAGCACAACCAGGCAGGTTCAAAAACTTGCTGTTATTTATCCCTGTCCCAGGTCATAGGTGATACTTACGGCATCTGGATGTGCTTCCTTCAACGTGGTACCAGAGGCTAGTGGTGCTGTTAGTTGCAGCAGCATCTCAGCTACAGCTGAAACAGACATTCATGTTTAAAAAGTAAAAAAATCTTCCATGCTTTGGCAAGCTGCATTGTTGGGTTTGTCTCTTTAACACCATGAATGTCAACAGTTAACTTTTGGTGTACAGTATATAATTATGAAGCAAAAGAAAGTAACCTCAGTCACTTATAGTTTATTTGAGAACCTTAAAAGTGTCAGAAGTAAGTTTATGATTCAGCAGTAGAAGACTTCACTAGAACCATGCCTACTGTTTTAAGTTACACTACAGACTCGGAACTGATGCAGAACACTTCTGCCTTCAGGCACCATGATGTAGAGACTTTTCAAGCAGCTCTTTTTTGCAGGACAGGAGAGGTCTTATTGTAAGAGTTGCATGAAGCACTTCAGAGCCATTGCCATTTTTTTTCCTTTCTTTCCTTCCCCTTCCCCTTTTCCTCGAGTTATTTCAACCACATTAGACAAAAAGTTTAACTATGGCAACACCTTAATACCTTTGGCAATATTTTGCACTGTCTGTAAGGATGGTTCTGTCTTTTTGCATAGAAATTGCAAAAAGCAGGCGCCCTGTGTCTGTGCTGCAGGTGCGGCTGTGGAAGCACACTGGAGCGTGGAGGGAACAGGTGGGAGCACCTTACAGAACACTGGTGCCATCTGATGGTAAGCTTTCCCAGCACATTCTGCACCCTTCCCTCCATATAGAGACGTACATTTCATTTTTGTGGGACTGGGGGGAAATGACGTTAGTTGCACGTTATATATACGCGTTATATATATATCCCCTAAAAACAGAGGTACTGTATTATTAAAGAAATCTAGAGTGTTTTGTGTTTTTTTTCTTTATTCATCGTGTGTTTTAAAAACAGCTTTTAAATTAAACTACAACTTACAATATTACTTTTTCACTTTTTCTCTTTTCTTCCTCCCCCCAGAAGTAACTATTGATTACAGGCATGGTCTTCCTGTGATAACTCTTATGCTGCCCACAAGAAGTGAACGCTGTCAGTTCACTATTAAACCAGTGGTGACCACCGTAGAGGCATTCCTGCAGGATGTGCAGAGAGAAGATAAAGGAGTTGAGAGAGCGGAAGTCTTTGCAGCAGGTATTTTACAATTCTGCCATTCCTCAAAATGAATACATTTCCTTTCAAGTGGAATTTTCAAATGGAATTTGTTTCTGTCCTGAAGCATGAGTTCAGTCCTCCATCAGGTTTAGCATTGTTTACTGTAGGGGAGCTCATTGTGGTTCCAGTGTGTGAATGAACTTGATGTACGCAGGAACTTTGGCATTGTTTGTGGGGTTTTTCATGTTAGGGTTTTGGGGGTTTTTTGTGTGTTGGGTTTTTGGGGTTTTTTTGGAATTTTTTTTTTATTATTATTATTAAGGCTGTGTCTGTTTGGCAGCAAAGTTAGAAAATTCTCTTGGAAAAGATAATTTTGTAAGAGACTCTTCAGAAGCCACTGTAACTAATAGTCATTGCCAGCAGCTGGCCTTCCCCTGAACATGGGGGTATTGACTAAAAAAGATTTCTTACTGGGGTGAGGCAGGGCTAGCCGAAAATATGTGCTGGCAAACAGTTAACCTCCGAGTACTACTATCCTATCATGCAGACACATCCATGGCAGAAATATTTGTGATTGTCTGCTGAATTGCATTCTCTTGTGGCCTGTCAGCAAAAGTTAACTACTTGTTTTGCATCAATGCAAGCATCAGTCACTTGTGAAGCATAAGAAATCTACAAGTCTGGTGTTTCTGGCATGGATGGGCGGCAGGTTCCAAAGTGGAATGGAATTTGGACCATTTTCACCTGTCTCAACTGTTTAAGCCCCCCCACCCTGACTTTCCAATAGAAACATTACCCGCTTTGATTAAAGCAATGACTGTTCAACAGTTCTCTGCTCCGTATTTTTCAAGTGCCATGCAATTGTGATATTAGAGGACAACTTAGATGTTTAATTCATTATGAAACTGATACTGTAATGAGAAACTATTGGTCAAGTACTGAGGGGTTGAATTAGAACATCTATTATTAAAGAAAAATTTTGAAGCCTTGATTTAGACACTTCTGTGTCATTTAGCCATTAAATAAAAGCCAACCTTAATTGAAAGTATTACTGCTGTGTATGATGACTCATTTTCTGTGGAGCTGAATTTGGTTCTCAGAACTTCTGTAGACAAAAAATGGCCCTTTGTCCACATTTGAACACTTTTAGTTAGGTATAGGAAGGAAAGTAGCCTTTTGCTGAAAGCCTGTGGGGAATTTTCTAAAACAAAACACCTCACTACCCCCAAACGTTTCTGCTTTTCAGTTAATAAAAGGTTGGGCAGCTTAATAAATTGGTGTTTTATCACATCCAGAACAAAGAGCTTGTCTGGTACTTCTTTTGAACAGCTTTTTTTGCTTAAATGTCACTTCATAAATATCACCTTAATCATTTACATGCAAATAATGTTCTATTACACTAGGGAAAAAAAAAAAAAGAGTGGATGAGCACATGAAAACTTCAGATTTTGGATTGAAAGTGCTAGTGTTAGCCTCCCAGGTTTGCCTTGCTACACACAGAGTTGGTCAGGGAGCCAGCTGGTGCATTAGCTTGCAGAGCTCAGTAGTCTTAGCCTCAGTAGATGGGGTCTGATAATAGAGTTCCAGTGAATAAATAATTGCAGGTGTGTGGCTGTCTATTGTGCCTTTCTGTAGTGGGCACATGCAGACAGATGGAGGTGCTGGCACAGTAGCACTGTGACGAATGTTTATGTACAAAAAATTTATTATCCATCTCGGAAGTAAAGCTGCTGTTTTCTGACACTGCTCACCTCTTGGCAGGGGCAAGAAAAGCTGCCCTTTTTATGTATAGGAAATGGAAGACCAGGTCAAATGGGTATTGTGGATGTGGCGTCTGAATCCCCCCACTCCCCACCACAGCAGTGTGTCCAGCCGCAACAGTGGTGTGTGGCTCCAGGGGTTCTTGGGCCATCTGAACCCCCTGGAGGGGCTGATTTTACTGGGTGGCTCTGGGATCTGGACTTGGGCCAGTGAGAGCTCCAGGGATCCACCATTACATGTTGCTGCTAATGACTTCAGGAACTCCTTTTCAGTGTCTTCAGCTCCCTGCAGGATGTAGTGTGTTCTCTGTCTCCTGGTTGCAGTGATGTGCGGTGGACGGTGAAATGGGGAGGACATACAAAAGCTTGCAGGCAGGAAGAGTAGTAATATACTGAGGAGAAGAGGTTATTTACAAACTCCAAGCCCCTATAAAAAGGGGAAACAGAAGGCAGAAATGGGACAAAACAGATCTACATTTCAGCAGAGGTTTTAGGTTACATCGACCCTTGTCTATTGAATGTAAACTAGGAAAGGATCCATTTCTCATTTGGATGCAGCTATTTTTCTTGTTACCAAGAAAATAGAAGTGTTGTCAGAGTACTAATTGTGCGAGATCTGCTGTGTTGAGAATGCCCTGGGAAAGGCTGCAGCGTGTCTGCACTTTTGGATGAGAGCCTTTTCATATACTGAAGTTGTGGTCCAACTACAAGTGGCAAATGCAAGTTTGCTCATTGTAGTGATGAGTCTGAATGACATTGCTAGCGAAGGCATTCAGACGCACACTCTGTTGATGCTCCTTACTGCTTAGTGTCGGTTACCAGACTTACTAAAAGTGCAGTTCCTTTCCAAACATTATTCATAAAAAGCTCTGGCACTTTTCCAAAGGGATATCAGTTAACGTTTAAGTCTCCTTATGAGAAACTATTTAGAACTTAAATCTTTCTTCTGCAGATGGTTGCAAGGTCTGTGGTGCAACCTCAATGGAGGTCTTACTGAGGAATGACTTCATACTTGTTATCAACAACATAGCATATTGTGTGTCACCTCCTGTGAAAGGTAAGAGCAATGCTTATTAACTCTGATTACCTCACTTCATTGAGTGAAAGAAATGGGAAGTGTCAGAGAACTGGAACCTGTCTGGATAAAAGAATTTCTCTTTGTTTGGGTTTGTTTGGGGTTTGTTTTTTTTTTTTCAGGGGGGGAGGGGGAAGGAGGAAGGAGGGGTGTTTTCTTTTTTTACCATTGGATGGTCCTGCTTTTTTGGGGTTGGAGGTGGAGAGAGAATGAAGAAGGGTGGGTTCTTGAAATGTTTTATATGACAAACATGTTCTTTTCAGATAAGCTGAGTAGTGAGCATGCTACTGAAATGGAAGATATCAAATGCTTGGTTCACAGACTGTATGTGGCTCTACATTTAGAAGATCACCAGGTCAGGAAAGAGAGAGAATTGCTACGGAAACTGGACCATCTGAAAGAAGAGCTGTTTCCTCTTGAACAGGTTGGAAAGTGGGGTTACTTTTTTTAGAAACTCAAAGGCATTTCCTTTCATCAAGAGTAAGTCCTGTGACAGAAGAAAATCAGCATGAATGGTTATGGTGTGTCTGTTTTGTTCATTATGTAAATGAGGCTCAATTCAAATAGCATTCTAAGTATTTTCAGTTCAGTTCTTTTCATTCCTGGTATGCACCTTTCCTGGGTAGAAGCCACAACACCTGGAGAAAGCTGTCATGAACAAGCCTCAACATGGCTTGTATTGGGCTTCAAAGTCCACTTAGTCACCTGTTGCTGCATGAGTTCTGAATACCCATTACAGAAACAAAAATCCCAAAGCAATAGTGAGGTAGAAATCACCTGTGTCTTAGGTTAGGCATTTCTTTATCAGTAAGGCAGCAAAGCAAATTGTCTGGATTAATGGTTGCCAGAACCCAAGAAGCGAAGGTGTGAATGTTGATCTAGGGCAGGCTAAGCTAACTCAGCATGAGGGCAGGAAGCCAGAAAGAGCCTGACAAAGTGGACGAATGTTTTCTTGGCTTCAGACCTGCTTTGTAAGGACCAGACTCAGCATTAACCACAGCTGCCTTGAATGGTAAATGGAAATCTAGTAGACATAAATCCCTGTATGTCTAAGATAGTAGTGGGAAGGGGATTTCTTGGTGCACAGCAGAGGATTTCTTGGTGCACAGCAGAGGATTTCAGTCCTTTTCCTTCTCAGCAGGGAAAGTGGAGTCAGTAATAACATCCTGAAAAAGGATCTAGTCCAGCAGGAGAAAACAGTTGAGGTGCTGCTCATAGAATCATAGAATCGTAGAAGAGTTAGGGTTGGAAAGGACCTTAAGATCATCTAGTTCCAACCCCCCCTGCCATGGGCAGGGAAACCTCACACTAAACCATGTCACCCAAGGCTCTGTCCAGCCTGGCCTTGAACACCGCCAGAGATAGAGCATTCACAACTTCCTTGGGCAACCCATTCCAGTGCATCACCACCCTTCCAGTTCCTCACCACCCTTACAGTAAAGAACTTCTTCCTTACATCCAATCTAAACTCCCCCAGTTTAAGTTTTAACCCGTTACCTCTTGTCCTATCACATCAGGGGAGCACTCACATTTGCTTGAACAGGTTTCTCTATTTCTTTTCCTTAGATGAAAGCCAGAATTGCAGTCAATGCAAATGCAAAGACCACCAGGCTTCTATGGATCGGCCTAGCTCTGATGTCTACCCAAGGGGGAGCGTTGGCATGGCTCACATGGTGGGTCTATTCATGGGACATCATGGAGCCAGTCACATACTTCATCACTTACGGGAGTGCCATGGCTTTCTATGCCTACTTTATTCTTACTAAACAGGTAAGTCCTGGTTTTGTAAATGTCTGGAGTATTGTAAAGGAGGAAAACTGACTCTGAAAATCACAATAGTTGGGCTCTGATGAAAATACAATTCAGTAAGTAGCCTTGCCATCAGACAGAGACCTGGTTGATCCCTAATGGGGCTGGATATGAACATTACATTGTACAAAATCATGCCAGGTGACTGTTACATGTGAACTTTCATACTAGCTACTTATTTAATAAGTCTTACTAGTGTTCCCTTTTAATATTTTGTAGATCACTTTGAGTAGTAAACAGCACATTGCTCATTGCTGTAACTAGAAAGCAAATAGTACTGCTGTGCCAGTTTTAGGAATGCTGCCTTACGGAAGCAGTCTGAACAGCAGCTTTTATTTGGTGGAGTTTATGTATAAATGATGCAGAGTACTAAACCCTTTGGAACTTTGGCAGCTGCATTATTGAAATATACTCAGTTCAGTGCCTGAAAAAGTGTTATTGCTTTGCTCTTCATAATATGACTGCTTTTCCTTGACACTGGAAAATAGATTTACCTCCATTGATGAATGGAGGTAAACCTAAGACAGCTGAAATGGAGTAGGGAACAGGCATTGTTTAGAAGAAAAAACGTTTGCTGACCAACATAAAGACCAGATCTTAACTGAGCTGCACAATACAGACTGTAAGACTTGGAGAAATGTTTCTTTTGCCTGTTTTAACTCTGTACTTTACTCCCAGAGTGGACATCTTGATGTTGAACTTGTGTGATGTGAAAGTCTTTTTGTTATGGAGGTATGTGGCAGAGGAGCCAGCACTTCTTCCATAATACCAATGGATCTATAGACCTCATAAGACATCAGGTTCCTTTAGTGAAAAGGGGAGACATGTCTGTTTCTATGAAGAACTGGCTCTGAATGCAAGTTTTACTCCTCCTCACTGATTTTTAAGAGAGGCTAAAGCATTCCAACTTTTTGTATATGAGTAGGTAGAGAGATTACTACTTGGCTTTTTTGAACAGCTGCTGACACCATTGCTTCTGACTTTCAAATGAGTCTTTGAGAAATAGTAGCTGAACATTCTCTGACTCCTTGGAAGCAGTGTCCAAGTTGACTTAAGTCAGCGGCTTCAGTCACGAAGATCACGCTGTGTCCTTATTGTAATTGAAAATTTCTGTAGATGAGAAAGAAATTATTCCTACCATGTGTCTAAAAGGCCCTTATGACCTATAGAACCTAACTGCATATATAGTCTCTTAACAGAACATGTGCGTGTTGAACTAATAAATCTTCCTGAAATGGACCTCTACCCAGTTTTCTTGTTAACCCCAAATATGTGCTCTGCTTTCTTCACCAGGACTACATTTACTCTGATGCAAGAGACAGGCAGTTCCTCCACTACTTCTATCGGAAATGCAAAAAGCAGCATTTTAACGTGGAACGATACAACCAGCTCAAAGAAAACATAGCAGAGGTATTTAAATACAGTCCTTAAATAATGAGGTAGCCTCTGGCTTGCTTAAGAATTTTTCAGTAAACTCTAAGCTAATAGAAAATTGACCTCAAGGTTTGCTACTTACATTTAAAACAGTGTATTACCTGTCACCCAGTTTCAGTTGTTTAAATGACCATACAGTGTTTGCTACTGACATATAAACTACTTCAGTAAGTCATCAAAAAGGGAGACCTTCATGAATTTAATTCAAAACAAATAAGTTGGTTTATCAGCACTGCACACCCATTTTTTGCATATTCTACCGTGTTGCATTTTTTGCCATTTCAATAGAAAGCTGCATTGCCTTTGGAGACAGTATGCTTGCTGCACTGCTGTGGTAACACAATCCTTCTCCCTTCCGTGGGAGGAGAATGAATGTCTTGCAGAGTTCAGGATCTAACATCTTAATCCTATTCCTAAAGTAAAAGCTTAGATTTGCAGAATATAGACAAATGGATGGAAAAGGAGAAGCTTTGTGGTCTTCAGGAAAAAGTGTAGCAGATCTCTTGCTCCTCATTTCTTACCCCCATCCCATCTCACCAGCCTTTTGCTCAATGTCTTATAGATGAAAATTGAAACTACACATAATTTTAGTTCCAAGTATCATTTCATGAGCCACATTTGACATAAGGCTAGAGTTTGATACTTTTTCAGTAGCCTGAGATTATGAATTTTGTGATTTTAATTTCAGGAAAATAGTACTTCGGGGTGTGGGTGAATGGTTGGATGGGCAAGGCAGATGCTTCTGTCTGGAGACTGGCTGAATGACCTAAGCAGGTCTGTTAATGTTCAGTGCCTTCCATTTTATTAGTTTGTTTTCTTGCGCAAGACCAATGCCTTCTGAGAAAGATATGGGATGTGTGAAAGAGAATGAGAATATACGGGGCTGCAGAAGGATGAACTGTCACTCTTTCTTGCACTGGCAGGCGGAAGAATCACTCAGGCGCCTGCGCCAGACTCTGCAACTGAAGCTTCCGGTCCAGGAAATCAAGGACAAGGACTGACTTTGGTTTTGTATATATTAGAATTTCTCTTTCAAAGCTGATACAAACACTTAGTTGCTCTAAAGGAACTGGACATTTTTGACCACTACAGTTTTGAAAGTTGCAATAAATATGTATAAAAATCACGTGGTTGCTTGATGGTTTGTTGGTTTTGTTTGTTTGTTTGTTTTTGGAGTTTTTTGGTTTTTAAACCCTATGAAGAAGCTGCTGAATTTCTTCAAGATATTTGTCGAATCTCCTTACTAAAATGGAGGCATTCTGCCTGTTAGTAAAATGACAGGGATGTTTTATTAGTACCATTTACTATGGCACAGCAGTAGCTCGTAGAATAATTAACTTCTGCATTAAGGATTTTTTCCCTGGAATTACTGTTTCCTCTTCCCAGGTCTGAGCATTGACTCTCGCTGGTGTAACACCACTGGTGAGGTTAGGCGTGCATCACAGGTAAGTTTTTTTTAGTAAATATTGCTGGAAAAATAAGATCAAACCCATTTACTATAAAATAATTTGTTTCACTGTTGTATTTTATTGAAAGAATTTATAAAAAAAATCAGACATATACGATTTATGCAAAGCTTAAAAATAGCCATAGGAAGACTTAACATCTATGACCCAGGACGTAGTACATGGAAAGATTTAACTAAAGCAGAGCCATTAAATCAATTCCTTCATACCCAAGAAAGTGGATTAAGACACTTTTCTTGAGTTCTCCACTGTCCCCCAGAGTTAAGCATAGGTACCAATAATGTAAAAAATAATAAAAGAAATATTCGCTTCCAGTCAGTATCATTGAGCTACTGCGGATGCTGCAGTAGTAACAATCCTATGCTGAAATGACCCATGGTGACAAATGCACCATCACTTTTATGTACACAGTGACAGTATGGCTGATCTCCTCTGAGGCCAAGAGGAGGAAAAGGCTGATCCACCACCAAGGTCTTTAGTATGAAGGCTTGTGTATATAGTATTTTGCAGAGCTGCCTAGAGATGACCAGAAGTTGTAAGTAAGCCTGGAACCTTGAAATGATGTGCTTCAGCTTTAGAGATATGTGCAAGGTGAGCTTACCCAAAGTCACACTAAGCAAGTGGTGCATGGTCTCACTTAACTACTGCTTGCTTTTCTCCTGAGGATACAAAGCACCAGCAAGCTGTAATTGTGCCCTAAACATAAATGATGTTGCAAGCAAAAAGCAGTCTTCTACCTATATTAATGCTACAATTGTACTCAAGTAATTAAGCTCCTCTTTAGTGTTGAGAGAAAAAAAACATCTAAAAAACTCAATAAATGCACAGAAATTGGAAGGTGGATACTGCTGTCCACAAATTTCAAAAGATGCCCTACATATTCCCTGTCAACTGTGCTCTTGGAGCAAGTTAACCTAATGCAACATTTGAAATGTTTTGCAAATATTAAAATGTGCCGTAGTTAAAAACCAACAAACTTTTAAGGAAAAAAGTAACCTAGAGTACCAGTTCCCATAAAATCTGAGCACCTAGTAGTTTTGCACCAGTCAACTTTTCCCAAATTCCCTGAGATGAACAGAGCTGTAAAACTGGCTTTAAAATGGCTTTAAGATTTTGGAGACTATTATGTATACAAACTATAACGTTTGATCCCAGTATTTTTGCAAACAATCTTGTAGAATATTAGTCTCCTGAACTAAGATGGTGTGTCTTTCACCTCTGCAGTGAGTACTAATTAATGGTTGTCATTATTCAGTAACAATCTACTTAGATTTTGGATGAAAATACAATTTTTTAGTTAACATTGAGGCAAAACAAGGAATCTGTTTTTTTCCTATAGCATTAATGTCTCTGCATATATCCACTTTGCGATAAGATACTTTCCTGTTAACGAGAGTAAGAAGTTCCGTGAACTCCAAGTAAGATCCGTGCTTCCTAAGTGCCTCGCACAAATCTTGAATGTACCAGGAGCCATTTACAGTTTCACGATGAGAAAAGTAACCTGTTGTAGAAGAGGAACATAAAAATATATCCAAATGTAAATAGTGATGCCATTTGAAAAATACATGGAGAATTACTGCTTGCTAGCTGCATCCATAAGGGATTACTAATGGGTGTAAATCTTACTTTGCCAATTATGTAATTTCACTGGAAATTGTAGATCAGAAATGGCTTTGAGATCACTTACAGTGCTTAGCCAAGATGAGTGTGGACTGACAGCTTACAGGATTGCATCTGCACATTACAAGAAAGCAGATGGGACTGAGGGCAAGATACATGGAGGAACAGAGAGGACAGCCATGTAAGTGCAGTGAAATTTGTAAGCCACCAGAATCCTACAGTCCTGGAAAAAAAGGGAATACTTGCTGCCAGACGACAGCTCAGCAGCAAGATTAATGAGAATGTTTCTTAGCAAATTAACTGCAACCTTGATAGTTTATTTTCACTTTTTCCTTAATATGTGAGGCTCTTTCCCAGACAAGATGTCACTTATCAGACATGTAAAACAGATGACTTGGAACTGTACTCATTATTTTGACTGCAAAATGAATAAATGTTAAAGCTTGTTATGGTGAAGTATCAGACACTGAATGTAAAATACTAGAACTTACCTTGTGCCACAGAGTAGCACATGATGAAGTCTGCACCAGCAGGCAGGGTATAGATACCAGCTGCATCCACTTCAGTCTCATTGACAATGGATTTATCACTACCATCTAGTGAATCCTGAACAATAACTGGGTCATCATGTTTATCACCTCGACATGCCTGTTGGTTAGAAGTATTGTTATGCTTTCACCTCTTCCAATCTCACTTATGTTAACATGATACTTCTGATGCTAACCAGAGGGGACTTCTCTTGTTAGATGTTTCCACATTACCATGAGTCTGAATTCATAAAGACCCATTTGCTTCTCTGTCAGTTAAAACACCCGTGATGAAGCCTAGAAAAAGCTCTGAGATGATCACAGAATCACTGAGATTGGATCTCTTGATCCTCTTGAAATCACCCTGTCCAACCCCCCAGGCTTAAGCTAGAGTAAGTTGTCCAGGACTATGTTCAGTCAGCTTTCAGCTATCTTCACAGAGAGAGACTCTGCAGCTGAGTGACTTTCTTCTCTTACTCTGAAGATGTTTGACCACCCTCAGATTAAAAAAGTGTTTTCTTGTGTTTAGATGGAATTTCATGTGTTTTAATTTGTGCCTCTTCTTTATTGACTTCTCCCAGCTGTTTATAACATTGATAAAGATTTCCCCTGAGCAGCCATCTCCAAGCTGAACAGCCCCAGCTCTCTCAGCCTTCTTCATATGAAAGATGCTCCAGTTCCTCAGTTATCGTTGTGGCCCTTTGCAGGACTCACTCCAAGAAGTCCATATTTGTGTTGTACTGGGGAACCCAGAACTGGACATGGTACTTCAGATGCAGCTTACCAGTACTGACTAGAGAAGAACAATCAGCTCCCTCAAACCTGCTGGCAAGGCAGTGCTGAATAAAGTACTACAGTTACAATCTGCTGAGGGCCAGGTTCTCCCATGAGTTTGCTAATTGTAATCTGAGTAAAGATGGGATAAAGCCCTGTGTAACCTGGTTTGACCCCATAACTGACTCTTGCTTTGAACTAAAGGCTGGAGCAGAGACCCTGAACGTGCCTTCCAACTTGCATTATTCTGTGAACACAGGAGTGAAGCAGAGGGTTACATATGGGCTTTATTTGACCACTTAGCACAAACCATATTTTTGAGACTATAAAGCCTTAAATTGATCCTTTGAATTCTACAGAGATACCAAGTACTGGTCATGGACAAAAAAGAAACAAAAGAAAAAAAACAGAGAAGAATACCCAACCAACTAAAAAACCAAACAACCAAACACCGAAACAAAAATATACACTCACAATCAATTTGACAAGGGCTTAGTTTGGGTTGCTTGCTAAATACAGCTAGAATCATAATAATAACACTCATATACATAAGGGTTGGTTTTTGGGTTTTTTTTAAGAGAAGAATCCTTGTCTTAAATTCTTTAAGGAACAATTCTCCATAACTTTTCCTAAAGATGCAAAAACTTACCCTTGTAGAAGGACTGTGTTAGGAAAACCAACTCCTGTATTAACGAAGACATAGGTCAGAATTAACTTCACTGAATGCAGAAACAAACATCTTACCTGAATGATAAATATCTTTGGTTTTCCTATCAGACTCTGGCACTTGTCTCCTCTGAACATGTCAGTGATTGTCTCAATTTTGATGTAGGTATCGTATGCATAAACGTGATCATTCTCGCCATGACTCAGGAACACACAAACAAAACAGTCAGCATTACTGTGGTCATCCTTGGAGGCTGAAATAGTTAAGTGCTGTTTAGATGACTAAACAGTGATCTTTAGGCTTAAAAAACATCATACATTTGTATCATATCATTCAATTTCTGACTAGTCCTGTTTCAAATAAACCCTATTTTCAGATAGTGTAATACTGCAAAGATTTTGGAGGTGCAATGATTTAACATGGCTGAAGGTAAAGGCCACTAAAAGTGGGAAGAGTAATGTTACGCAGTCACTTTCTTTCAGCTCTTGGCAACTTCATTAGTTCTCTCCACAGAAGCTTCACTTACCCTGCAATAAAATAATCTGAGGCCTAACCCTTAAGTCCTTCTAACATTAAAAAACTTCCTTCTGCACAAAAATTATTTTAAGTTGGATGAACAGAGAGAATGGAAGAAAAGATATCTGGAAATTCTGCTACAAATTGTTAGACATAAGAAATACGTAGCCTCCTACCTTCAGAAATTTTCTGCAGCACATCCTCTGCTTTCAGATCATCAAAATGTCTGACTTCAAACCCAAGGTCTGTCAAACTATTGTTAAAACATGGAGTATTAGTAAAAATTTTGCTCAAATTATACGTCAGTTCCTATGAGCTCAGTTGCTTGCCCTGCAGGAGAATGAATATTCCCATTTATGCATTATTTATGAGAACAACTACTAAAGTTGAACTCAAACTGGTGTCAAGTGCAGGTGTGACACCTAAAGTTATTTCAGAGAGTTTGTCCTCAGAGAGCTCTGAACTCACTGAAATCACAGGACTTCTGCCAGCAGTTTCTGTAACTTAAAGCAATGTGCCTTGAAGCTTTCTTATTACAGCTTTCTTTGCCAAGGTTGCATAGGTGCTTCTGTCTGCAAAATCTTTTGTTCTATACTTAAATGTAAGATGTGGGTAACTGCTTTTATAAGCATGAATTCTGAAGCTTAGCTTTTTAAGCTTTAGTAGAGAAACCGAGTTTCTTACCTGTGTTTTAAATTGTTTCTGTCTGCAAGAGTGCCACGTCTGTCTGTCAGCTTCAAATGCCAAAAAAAGTGCTCATGATTGAAGATTAATGCAATTCCTCTTCTTTGATGGTTCATTTTGTATTGCACTGCAGGATCAAGGGTTTGCCTGTTGCCAGAGGTGGAAAACATTCTTGATTAATGAGTTAATGGCTAATTGAATTCCCTCCCTGTATTGCTGCTAGCTGAGATTTTTTTTGTTGACTAAAGACTCGGAGGATCCATTTTTAGAAGACAAGACCTCAAAATGTGCAATATTTTAGGACAAGCCTAAATTGCTAGATATTTTTGAAAATCTTGGGTTTGTTAAGTAATTCAGTAAAAAGAAGTGTTGACTGCATACTAGACTCCATCAGGTAATTGAACAGTTTCTCTACAATGTATTTGTATTTTCTCTTGTCAGGAGGCTGTCTCATTAGTAACACTATAGGGCATATAACAGTGTACTTTAGACTTGGCTTCAATTCTCCATGTTACAGCTAAGTATTATTTTAACATAACTGGATACTGCTTATATACTTAGTTGGAATTGTAGCTGCTTCAAGTTGTTCTAAGTAAACCAAGTGCTGCATCATAAGCAATAAACTAGTGATGAGGTGGTATGCCCGGTGTATCTTGCAAAGGGAGAAGAAATGAAAGAAAACTAAAAGCTATGCATCCAAGTTTTTAGCAACCAGCTGTCAAAATCCTAAAGATGAAGGACAGTGTTGTTCTGAAGGACAGAACAAATGACCTACCCAGTTTCTAAGAAAAGGACTTTAGCATGGCAACTAGTGTGATGTTTGGAGCTGCATTGAGCAATTTTACTGCTTTATGAGCAAAACGCAACGTAGAAATCTGTGATAGCACACCTATGGACTGTGCACTTGGACCCAAAAGGTTGTTTCCAAGTGTTGGCATAGCTGTATTTTGAGAGACAAAGCAGACAATCTTACTGCTTTTGTAGACACAGAGGTATTGGTGCAGAAAACAGAAACTACAACGCTCTGGCAATAGACAAGGCCAGTGTTAGAGGTACACAGAATGACAGTCCAGGTCATGCTTCCCTAGGACTGGCTCTAGTGACAGCTGTTATTTTTGGCATGTAACTGGGTTGGTTGGTTTTTTTTTCCTGCTATGGAATAGTCAGTTTGGTGCAGTTTCTTTTCTCCTTGGGTGGTCAACCTACGAAGGAGTCATTCCCTTACACCCCCTGCTCCCCCACCAGGCTATTTACAGAAGCATTTGAGAGTTCTGAAGGTTTTGGATAGCCTTTGAATACCCTTGAGACCTGCCTGCTGATTATGATGGGGATCAGTATGTTGGCATACATACAGAGTGTGTTTTACCCATGGCCATACCACCCTGAGAATGCCTTGTTTCGTCTGATCTCAAAAGTTAAGCAGGTTGTTTAGAATATTTGCCTGCAGACATTACTTAGAGTGCAGTTTCATCAGCCAAATGCTTTTGTTTCATTATAAAATAACCAAAGGTATCCTTAAACTATTTCTGCTTCTCCACTTTACTATCAGGAATCTGTTCATAAAACATCTTTTTGCGACATCTGAGAATTCCAGCAGGGAACAGGAATTCTAGATGACTGTTAGTGTCAATGTTTCTACAACATTGGCTGGATAACCAATAAGAAAAGTTAAGTGGGGTGCTTTCTCACACTCTCGCCAGTTAAGAGTATTTACCATGATGAAATGCAAAGATTATCAACATTAGCCATGTAATTATGAATGGTATTTCACCTGTACCAATACCTGAGTTTATCTGGATTTTGGTAATTTATCTTCCTTAGGATACAGCTAGATGTAGGGCTGGTAGGGATTTTGGACAGACTGGTCCCCGGATCCTGTGAATGACCATTAAAGGGTGTCTTTCCCTAAATAGCTCTTCCTCTGCTCAGCTGTATTCACTGAGCAGCTGAAGCAAAGGAAGTTACTGGGCAAGTAGTTAACTTCTCCAGCGCTATATGATGTCAAAAGGTGGAGAAGAAAAATTCATGGAATCACTATCCTGTGGTCCCTTTACCCTCCTTCTAGAGGAACATATTCATGTGCTACACTCTATCACTTAGTCTGCCCAATTGTTCCTTAGATTATGATGGTACTTTTGCCACAGTCTGTGCATATTACCTAACATAAAAGGAGCCCACTCCTAGGAATTCCTTCTGCATGCCTGCATGATAACAAGGCTGGTTCTATATCTGGCACAGCTAAAACTAGAGACGTGTTCCATAAGTGGGTGGAGATGAGCTGAATAATTCAGCCATGTTCGTAACAAAAATCAGAAAACCCTGCACTGACCTCAGTGCCATGGGCAATCTGTGTCACTGCCATCAGAACTTTACCTTACATCAAGCGCATCTACTTCTGTGATGTTCTGATTTCCATCTGTTAAAGAGATCAAAAAGAGATTTAGCCACTAAATCATTCATTAAAAAGAAACAATTAGAACTTGTGCATCCAGCCTTAAAGTTTAGTTGTTAATGTGAACCAAAAGCTCATTCACACATGAGGTGAGTAGGCATGCAGTTAAACAGCTTCATTAGCTTTTAGAGGCTCTTCTTAAAGTCCTGAATTTTAGGTGGTCAAGACATGCATATTTTATATCTGTGTATCTGTATCTATATAGACGTATTCAGAGATCATGATTTTGTATAACTAGCTGGCTGTATTTATTTAAACAGAGTGTCTAACTCAGTATTTATGATTTCACATAATCTGAAAATACACTGATGTTTCTTTCATTTCAGTAATGCTGCTAATGCAAAGCTGATCAGTCCCTGAGGTTGGATGCAGCATGTGAGTCATAGTAGGCAGTGTAACGGTATGCATAGCTCATGACAACTGAGAAGATGCAAGATTTATACCTTTTCTTCTGCAAAACTAGATTGACATAAGTATCTCCAGTAAGAGAAAGCACATAAAGGTAACACTGTGGGAACAACCGGCAACATGCGCATCTTGGGAGCATCAAAACTAAAGACTTGCAGATGGCTGGGCCAAAAATACTTACTCCTTTTCCTCAACCTTCTCAATGGGCTACAAAATCACAGCACCTCCTCCTACTGGTGGAGCCTAACTACTACATTATGTTTATATATATTGTATACCACATTATGTTTTACTATTTTATACAATATTTTCCTATTATATACTATATTGTACCTGTAGTGGTTACTGTAGGTCTGCTATCCAGCTGGGCATGGCCTGCAATTGCAAGAGAAGATAGGTCACGTATACACATACATTACAAACTACTTGGTACATACATAGTACTATCTTTTCACATCTTTTCATCACATCTGATTAAAGCCTTTTGCAAAACAAACTAACATAGCTATGTATTGATAGAGGAGAAAAGTTCATCAAGATATTAGAATGAACTTGCACGAATCTAGACTCTGCCTTAGAAGCTTTTATGTTGAACATGACAGCACAGGAGAGTAGGGGGTGGCTCAAAGAAAAGTCACATGCTTCTAAGTGTTAGTATTTACATGTACACATCCCTGGCAAATATGGATCATACTTTCAGGTGTTGAGTCTTACCATTACTGCTAGTAACCCAAAAGCACAAAAAAGGCTATTTCATTTGCTTGAAACATAATGTGCAAGTCAGACTAATGATACAGGTGCTGGAAAATGAGTGTATATAGAACACAGGAACACCACCTCTGCCTGCGACTTGATAACAGAAAGCCAGAGATCTTTTAAGAGTGCATCTGTTTGTGTAAATTTACACTGTACTTTTGCTTGTGTACCTGAGATCTGGCTGATGCTTTTGCCTTAAGGGGACAACAGACCGTAAAAATGTTAGTCAACAAACTTCTAGACAGAAAATGCTGCCATGTAGATATAGGAAGAACAGAATTCCTGGGCCACAAAAATCCAGGAAAGATAGTTTTCCTGTTCTTCTAATCCTGTTTAGTCAGTTCCCAGTCTTTAACTTTCCACTGCCACTGTCATATTGCAGTTTCATTCAAGTAAACTCTACTTAAAACATTATGACTTACAAAAAGCTTTTCGCTTGTTGTACACAGGCTTGTTGTAAAAACTGGTTGCTCTCAACAGGACTATTCATTTGTCTTCAGTCTCGTGAAGACGAGTTTGTTTCAAAGGAATCACAGATCAGGTATGCACTGGGATCTGATAGCATCTTTCCCTGGTTGTAATCTCAAGAGGTCTACCGTATGGCCAAAGGACATGCATTTAGAAAATACCGGTAACCAAATGGCACCAAAACCCACATATGTAACCCTGACTGCACCCTGGGGGTCCAAACCCACTTAGTGTTGCTGCTCCTCTCTTCTGTCCTTCTCTATACACCAGCGGTTCTCCCTGGTCACCGCCGCTTCCCAGGTTTATGACGCCAGCTGTTTCCCTTAGCGCTGACCAAGCGACCCCGCTTCCCCTTAACCGCTGTGCCGGGGGGCGGGAGGGAAAGGACACACGGGACATGCCCCCGGCGGGGTGCGCTGGATTCTGCACGCAAGTCTACTTCCGCGTTGGCCGCCGCCAGCGATCCTTCCCGCACGGCACCTTCCCCCTTTCTCCGAAGGGAAACAAAGGAGCCGCTCCCCGCTAACGTCTGCAGCGACCTCCGGGCAGCGCTACCCCAGCTTCGGTCGGTTCGGGTCACACGAGGGCTGGGAAGGGCCCCTCTCCTCACAACCCCTCGCACGGGCGCCCCCGTCCCACTTTTCCCCTGCGGAGGGTAAGGGGCAGGGAGCCGCGGGCGCCACAGGCCGCCTGGAAGCCCCTATGACCAGGGCACGAGGCGTCCCCGAGACGGCTGAGACCTTCAGGAGCCCCGAACGATAACACTGGGCGCTGCTATCCCCTGCCCTAACCTGCCCTCCCCGCCCGCGGCCGCCGTCGTTATCCGCCGGCCGCCTTGGCTCTTCCCGCCGACCCCCTCCCTACCTGTTGCCCGCCGATCCTCTGCGCCCGACATGACCGCGGACTAAAGCACCCCGACGCCGCACCTTCCCGGGGCTGGCCCGCCTGCCCGGCCCGGCCCAGGTTCCGCCTCGGGGGAGGGCGTTTGTTGCCTTTTCCTCCGCCGGCGGTCTCCCCCTGTGTAAGCAACGGGACGGGAGATAGAGTGCGGCTGGGTCCTGCGGGTCCCGGAGGCCGGTGCAGCGGCAGCGGCAGCAGCGCTCAGCGGAGGGGACACGCTGCGGTTCTTCGGCCTGTCCGGGAGCTGCGGAGGTACCGCCGCGCCCTGACGGTGGATACGTAACGCCGGTGGCTTAGTGTTCAGGTCCCTGCTCGGGAGATGACGGGGGCCGGCTGCTGTCAGTCGGAACTCAGCTGGGAAAACTGAGGAGTGATGTGTTAAAGCCTCTGCGATTACTTTTTAAGTTTGCCACGCATTATCTGTATTCCTGTGCTGTGTACTTCAGTGGCTGTGTTTCATGGACTGCACTGTCACAGGTATCGTCCTGAAACATGGTGAGAAGCTACTGTGTTTGCTTAACTGAGAGTTTTCAGAACTGTACTTAAAGTCCCCTTAAAGACACATACTGTTGTCTTGAGGTAAAACTACTGTTAGTCAAAATGCAGTTTTGGACATGCACCCACATGTAAACCCTCGAGAGGTCTGGGTGTGTGTAAGTTTGCAGCTTTGTGCTACTCTTGCGTCAGTGCTCTTTGATCTCTCAGAACTCTGAGGAGAGCCCCAAGGTACTGAAGAGAGTGCTGAGATATCGTAACAAAGGCTGATATTCCCAACCTGTTCATTGTATGGCACTTACTGTTGTAAGTAAAACAAACGGTTTCTAAACCAAAGCCAGTGACAAAAACATCCTTCCGTGTAACAGCTTTGCAGATTTGTACCATGAATGGGTCTGAATTTCCTATCTGGCCTATTTCTAGGTAGGCAGTAGGATAAATGCAGGTATGAATACACTCTTGCAGATTGCTGCAACAAGCATGAAAAGAGGTGGATATAGAGTGGGTATTTTTACCCAGTCTAGTCTGTTTTTCCACAGGCTTCTTGCATGACTTCAGCCTTTCAGACAAGACATCTCCCTTTTGGTTGAAGGAGCCAGGGGTATTTCTAATTACCTTTGCTTGTTTTCCCTTTGTTTAGACTTGTCTTCAGACTGCCAGCAGGCAGTGAGATCAAGATAAAACCACTGTTTAAACTGTCTTTGTGTACACTTTCGTTAGAACATGATACCATTTTAACAGCTCAGTTTCTTCCACTGGAAGACAATAAATGTGGAACATTTAGACCCTTAACAAGCAGATTCATTGTTTTGCAAACTCCAAATCCCAGATCTCAGCTCATGCTAGAGATGCCCTAAGCCCACTGGCAGCAAGTGTGAAGTAGCAGCTGTAAAACCTCAATCTAGGACTCTGTAACAGTTTTGTGTTCAGCACCATGAACTTGCTCAGCCCTGCTCCTCAGTCCAACAGTTTGCTTAGATCCTAGTGAGACAATCAAACATCTTTTCCACTTTGTTTTGCTGGAGGTGAAGAGCATACGCAATCAGCCACAGTGTTCAGATGAGTCACCGGGCACTTGATCACAGTGTATGACGCCTAAGATGGCGTTTGACTGGTGTGCATTTCAGTTGATTTTAATATATGGAAGTTTTTATTATATGCGCATGTACATGTCTGAAACACTTTCAGATTGTTGCAGTAGCTTCACCGTAAGTGGGAAGTAAGTATTTTTGGAAAAAGTATTGCGGATGTTATCAGAAACGCAGTTCAAAGAAGCAAGTTTGATTGTGGACACACTGCTGTTGTTCAGATCACAGAATGGTTTGGATCAGAAGGGACCTTAAAGATCATTCAGTTCCAAACCCCCTGCCTTGGGCAGGGACACCTTCCCCTAGACCAGGTTGCTCAAAGCCCCATCCAGCCTGGCCTTGAACACTGCCAGGGATGGGGCAGCCACAGCTACTGCGGGCAATCTGTGCCAGTGTCTCACCATCCTCACAGGGAAGAATTTCTTCCTAGTACCTAATCTAAATCTCCTGTCTTTCAGCTTGAAGTCATTCCCACTTGTCTTATCACTGTATCATCCAGAAAAGCAAAATAGCCTGAGGAAGGCAACTAGAATAAGACTTTAACCTGTACGAAAAAAGTAAAACCATTGCAATATTTAGAGTATTACAGATTACATAAAAGCATGCAATACTGAATCACATGCCAAGAGCTGCTATATATAGTATTGTTGTGGTTTAATAGGGCAGGCGGATAACACACAGCCATTCGCTTGCTCTTCCACAGCGGAAGGGAGGAGAGAATCATAAAAAAGGTAAATTCATGGGTTGAGATAAAGACAGTTTAAGAGGACTGGAAAGGAAGGTAAAATAATAATGATAAAAGAATATGCAAAAGTGATGCACAATGCAGTTGCTCACCACCTGCAGACTGATGCCCAGCCAGTCCATGAGCAATAGGACAGCTGTCATCCCCCAGCAACTCCCCACAGTTTTACTGTACAGCAGGATGCCATATCGTATGGAATATCTCTTTGGCCAGTTGTGGTCAGCTCTCCCAGTTGTGCCCCCTCCCAGTTTCTTCTGCACCCCCAGCCTACTTGTTGGAGGGGTCCTGAGAAGCTGAAAAGTCCTTGACTCAGGCTAAGCACCACATAGCCACAACTAAAACATCTGTGTGTTATCAGCATTGTTCTCAGGCTGAAACCAAAACACAGTACTGTACCAGGTACTAGGAAGAAGAATAACTCTATCCCAGCTGAAACGAGGACAGGTATTATTTTTTTTACACTTACATATAAATATGTAAGTTGTTAATGGTATGATTAATCCTGGGGGTGACAGCTAGTCTTCATTTTGGGGCTGTGGCTTGTAAAACACAATTTATGTAGTTTGCAGGTAACTGTAATCAAGGATTTCTGCTGCAGGAAAAGCTTAAGCAAAGATTTTGTGGAAGAAGTCAAATGCTTCCTCTGGTTTGCAAGCATAACTATTAAAGTGCTATCCAGCAGGGTTAAAGCTCTTTTCTGTGTTACAAATGGTTTGAAGGAAACTCTGGAAGGCTTTCATGGTATAATTACAGGTCAGCACAGAAGGGAACAAAAACAGTGAGGATTTTCTGTGTTTAAGCATCTAGTTTAAGCTCTTCCTACCCTATTCTAACTGAATTACAGTGTTTTGGACTCATAGTGGTACTTTTTTTACTTTACACAAGCAATGTCATTACCATTCCATACTTTGGTGCTGTCAGGCTTTCAGGATTCCAACCATGGAATCCCAGGGTAATTCAGAATTCTTTCAACTCTATGGCAGAAAATACATTTCGCAAAATTTAGAGAAACCACAGGTTCTTCAAGCACAGTTTTGTAAAACTCTATAGTAATACTTGTCCTACAGTGCTACTTCATATCCACAAATAGGAAAAGAAACCACGAAGTGCAGCCAAAGGACTTTAGCAGGAACTTTATTCTATGAGGCACTTACATTCACTGTCATATACAGAAAGCTGTCCTGGTTTCAGCTGTGGTAAGAGTTAATTTTCTGCCTAGTAGCCCTAGTGAAAAACAAAACAACCCACAAACAACTGATACAGAAAAAACACATAAAGTACTTCCAGAGGAGAAATCATGTTATAGTTGAGGAGTCTGGCAAGTGTTAGGCTTTTAGCATGGCTTCCACTCCCTGCTCGCAGACACAGTATTTTCAATTTCAGTCCTCCCGTGGATTATTCTAAAGCAGAATCAGGGGAGCAGGATTTCATGACAGAGGGCCTACTGCAAAAGTTAACCAAGGACTGACAGCTGGAGGTAAGCAATGAAAGATCAGTACAGGGAACAAGCCCATAATAATTCAGCCATCAGGTGATTTTAGCTGAAGAAGTCAGAGAGCAAAGAGGTGGCAGAAGTACAGGCTCAGATGTTTCTCAGCCTCACAGAGGTCATGGCAACAGATGACAAATACAGGCTGAAATATCCATCAGCCTCATAGAGGACATTTTAAATAAAAAGGTTTATTGGGCATACTGACCCTAACACTGGAACTTTGAGGTTTTATCAGAAAGGACTAAATGAAAGATCAATACAGTAACCAAGCTGTGCCACAAGACAAATATAAATCAACTTCTTTGAACAATGTGTCTTTTCTATGCATATAATACATAACAAAAAAAAGGTTCTATTTGAAAAATGAACATTTATTTTTAAAATAACATAACAACTACATTCCACCATTCTGTCAAAAGTACATCCTTAGGTTGCAAACTGTTCATTTCAGTGGTCAAGCCTTAAAAGGATCAACGTACTTCATAAGGAAAGTCCTGCAGAAGTAAGGTTGATGTAGAATCAGGTAGAAATATGTTGTGCAGATGTACACCCTTGCTCAGGGCTTGGGGGTTTTGTTTGTTTGTTTCAGTAACAAATCCACGGGACAAAATCCATCAGAGAGAACTGAAGGCAATTGTACCACAAGCAGGATCTATCAGGTGCATCAACTGCTAGCAAACCTAAAATTTGACCTATATTAAAAGTCATCTGAGAATTCAATACAACTCTTCTGCGCCTCTGATTTCCCTATTATGGAGTTTTCTTCAAAATTTTAAAGTAGTGTTTTAGAATAACATACCCTGAGTGGACGTACCCCAAAGGAAACTAATTACAGTTTCAAGCTTCTGACATAAAGGGAAGAGAAAGAAGACTTGTTTCAGTTTTTACATTAGAAGAATATCACAGTGACTTTCAAACCAGTATATTCATGTCAGTATCTAATATATTACTGTCTGAAAAGCACAAAACTTTGTAACCAAACACTTGCTTCATTTCAGATGAGTCTTTGACTTATTCTACACCATGAAATCTCTGTACCTTCTTTCAGAGATCTGTCTTATCCTCGTAACGACACATACATGCAGCTCGCTGGCTATCCAGGTATGGTTTACATCCTAAATGTATAACCGCATCAAACAGCAGCTGAACAGTTGACTCACAAGCTGCAAACAAAGAGGAGTTCAGTTAAAAGTACTCTTTGAAGAGAACAGGAAACTAACAGAAATTACTCTGGCAAAGAGAGAATGATGCTAAGAAAGAAGAAATCTTCTCTGGGCTTAGCAAATAGATTGTCAAATGAAAGACTGAACCAATACAGAATAACTTCCGAGTAAAGATTTTTCATATGCCGAACAAAATGAACAAGAAAATTCATTGCATATGGAATGTTAGCAGTGCTAGAAACATAGAATCATAGAATGGTTTGGGTTGGAAAGGACCTTAAAGATCATCTGGTTCCAACCCCCTTGCCATGGCACAGATACCTTCCACTAGACCAGGTTGCTCAAAGCCCCATCCAACCTGGCCTTGAACACTGCCAGGGATGGGGCAGCCACAGCTTCTCTGGACAACCTGTGCCAGTGCTTCACCACCCTCACAGGGAAGAATGTTTTCCTAACGTCTAATCTAAATCTCCCCTCTTTCAGCTTGAAGCCATTCCCCCTTGTCCTGTCACTACGTGTCATGGCAAGTCCCTCGCCACATTTCTTGTAGGCCCCCTTTTAGGTACTAGAAGCTGCTCTAAGGTCTCCCCAAAGCCTTCTGTTCTGGGGCTGAACAAGCACAACTCTCTCAGCTTCTCTTCATAGGAGAGGTTCTCCAGTCCTCTGATCGTTGAAAAGCCTAAGAAACGCCACTTGGTCCTGAAAAGATGAAAGAGCTGGTTTTCTTCCTCACTTTTTGCATCCCAATTTATGCAGAGGTTGCTGTCTTCAACAGCAGCTCAACAGAATTGAGCATTCACCAACTGTGACACTAAACACTAACGTCATGACTTAACTGCAGTTAAATGAATTTGAGAAGTTTAAACACAGGCCTGTTCTAAAATCTTTCTGCTCTCTATGGGACTACTTACTGTAAAAGTGACACTGTCCAAGTTAAAAAGTGTGGTTATGTTGTGTATTCATCAGATGCAGGCCAACAACCAGAATGAGTACCATATGGTCTGTTATTAAAAACCCCTAAAATATATTCACTAAGGGACAGCATTAATTACTTCTACTATAACAATATATTATTCTAGTATCTTATTTCATAAAAGGAAACAGTTCATTTTTTTCCTACAATTTACTAGCAATCACACATAGCAGACATATAGAAATCACCCACCAGAAAAATGAACATTCATCTATGCTACAATAAGTGCAAGAATTATACATGCATTTTGATCAAGTTATATTCTCATATTCATACTCCTAAAGGGGAAGCATTACTTTTTCCCCTTAAGATTAGCGTTAGCCCTGATCATTTTCCTGTACTGTGTCACTACTCTGCTGTACAAGTGTCTGGGCTGCGTGACGAGAGGGACAGAACAAGGCATCTTTCAGCAACAGCATCAGCTTATGAAAACATGGCATTACTGCACTGCACAAAGATTCTTTTCCAATTAAGCTCAGTTAAACTTGAAATGAAAGAGAGGCTTATTCACACTTACCCTGGACACTCTCTGAGATTCCAAGCGTTTTCTGCACATTTCTGCAAATTTTGGAGAGGCAGGACTGGAACTGCTCATCACAATCATTTTTTGTATTGCCACAAGTATCGTAGCATCTGTCGTGGTGATTGCAGCACTTTGTCATCGATGGGATACCGATGTCAAACTGTGAAGAAAATCCCCCCACACCCATTCCATTGGTGTTCCAGTTAAGAAAGACGCAGCCTACAAATAGGCTGAACAGTCATAAATTACAAACTAATGCAATCAATGCAGCTGTCATTCACTTATCTCTGCACTGTGCTGTTCACCTCTAGTAAGCTGCAGTGGTTTGGCTCCAGTCAGCAGCCAAGCACCCACAGCGTTGCTTGCTCACCTCCCATCCGCCTCCATGGAATGGAGAGAATAGGAAGAGCAAAAGCAAGAAAACTTGTGGGTTGAGATAAAGACAGTTTAACAGATGAATGGAAGAGGAAGAAAATGACACAAAATTAGCAGTGCAAAGGTAATCGTTTTCCACATCCCACAAGCAGACGGATGCTCAGCCAGTGTGAGTAACAGCCACCTTGGAAGCCAAACACACATACTATCACCATCACCCCTCCTTTCTTCCACTACTCCAGTTCTTGTTACTGAGCGTGACTCTGTGTACTACAGAATATACCTCTTACCAACTCGGGTCAGCTGCCCCTGCTGTATTCCCTCCTGTCCTCTTGCCCAGCCCCAGCTTGGGCTCTGGGGTGGTGGAGGGGCAGAGTGGGGGAAAAAGAGAAAGCTCTAAAGCTGTGCAATCACTGTGCAGCGATAGCCAACACGAACAGTGTCCTGGCCCAAATTCTCAAACACAGTACCATGCAGGCTGCTATGAGGAAACTCCATCCCAGCCAGATTCAGTACATAAGCTAATGTGTATTTTCTTTCTAGCACTAAGCAAAATGGATTAGTGTCAGTAAGGACAGAAGGAGTCAGAGCCAAACCCTGCACTCTCACAAGGCTACAACTGGGGTTATTCAATACTTTCAAGATTCTGAGAACAAAACAATAAACCAAACATTCCAAAATTAGAAACTAATCATCAACATTCAATTTTATCCCTATCATATTTTATGTCAATGGTGAAAATGTTTATGCTGTGTTCGTTTATAATACTAAATTTTTCCATATGTTACTACCAAAGCATGTGTTGGAGCTGATAAAAGCAAGGACATTGTACATGGATGCTGTCTCATCCTTAGAACAGGGGAGGGAGAAGACCACCTACATCGAGGAAATTTGATGTATGGAAGACACACATAAAAACCCCAAATGGAAATACTCACCTGAACTCCAAATAGAGGGGATCCACAGCCATTTGGTGGTGATGGTTTATATCCGTAGCGAGGAAAGGGCTTTGATCCTGGAAAAGGTAATTTATCATGCCTCAAACAGATTGGGTTTTTTTCACAGAATTTTAGTGCTATTAAAACTCACCACAAGCATTTGTGTGACTTAAGACAGTGTCAGTTATATTTTTAACTTAAACGTATATCCAGGCACCTAAATATCAACAATTCCTACCAAAGTACAACTTAGGGATACCAAGCATTTTTTAAAACACAGGGACAAGAAACCTCAGCAAGTGTGACTGTTAGGTCCCAAGTTAAAAAAAAGAGCTTGAGTTACTGAAATTGCTGTGTCATTACATTAAAGAGTACTTTAGAGTAAGTTCATTGGTACTTCTATGCTTTATATGCAATCATCAGTGGTGGTCTGATTATTTTTTTACCTTAACCTTTAAAATGAACTGTAATGAAACATCTTTTTTTATTTCTACAATTCTAACATTAATAAATATAAATCAGTGCAGACTGCTAAAGCCGCATCTCCCTGAGCACTTACTAGTGCACCAAGGCAGGGAATTCTGCATCCCAGGTTAAGGGAGATTGTGGAGTTAATTTGTACAATGACCTCCCTCCCCTTGTTTCTGTATTAGAAACAAACTGAGGCCACAGCTGAAAGTAACAAAGAAAAAGCGTATTTGAAAAGTGCATGTTCTACTGCAGAGAGGAGACCTCACGGTGTCCTGGCCACTCCTTGCCGCCACCGAACTCCTTTCCTGACTTGAGAAATCATCCACCTCAGTAAACTGAGGGTGAGTAGATTCGGCCGAGAGAGACCAAGAGGGTCTATGAGTACCCTGTGTTTTGGGGCACGCTGAAAACCCTTCAAGAAACGCCCTTTCAGAGAGTCGGCCGCCTGGCACCCGGCAAGGGAGCCGCCTCCAAGGGAGATATATGTATATTTATATATATATCTATCTCTACACGTATAAGAACTTGTTAGGGAGGTTTCCTCTGCGGCTGCGCCCCGGTTCCCTGGGAGTGTCGGCAGCACCGGCTGGAGCGCTGCAGCCGCCCCCCCGCCCGCCCTCGCAGCCGCGGCCGGGCCGGTCCGCCTGAAGCAAGGCAGCTTCGGCAAAGCAAGAGCCGCCGCGGCCCGGCAGGGTCCCATCCACCCTGCCGCCCACCTCACCGTCGCTGCACTTATACTGGCAGAGGCCGTCCTCGCCGCCCAGGAGGTCGAGCGCCGCGTTGAGGTACACGTCGATCTTGTGCACTCCGTTGCGGATGGTCTTCAACGTCATCCGCCAGTCGGTGGTCTGCGGCGGCGGCGCCTCCTGGCACCGCGCCGGCCGCGGGCCCAGCCAGGCGCAGGTCGCCAGCACCAGCAGCACGGTGCGGGTCATGCCTGAGCGGCGCCCCGGGGCGCCGGCACCCGCTAAGCCGCCGCCTTCTCCGTCACCTGCCCGCTCCCGCAGCGGCGGCCCAGCTCGGCTCGACCCGGCCCGCCGCCGCCATCGTCACATTCCCCGTAGGCACCGCCCCTGCCCGCCCGGCGGGGAGGGACCTGCCGCCGTCGCATTGAGGGAGAAGGCGGGCAGCACTGTGCGAGAGTGCAGACGGCGGGGCCGGCTGCTTCCTCACGGCCAAACGGACTGCCGACTAGTCGGAGAGGGACTGGGGCGGGTCGGAGGGAGAAGGTGAGCGATGGCTCCGAGGGGAGGAGCAGGGAGCCGGGCAGAGCCTGTCACCGCGCCTGCAGGTGGCAGAATCAGTCATTGCGGGACGCGGCCTCGCACCTACCGGCTTACAACGACGGCTGTTCCGAGGGGAAGCAGGTCGCGGTGCCCCTTGTGCCACAGGGGACCGTTCCCAAACTTGTCCAGGTACACAGCGGGAGAGCTGCTGGTGCCAGTGCGGCTGAGCAGGGCCGGGGGAAGCAGTCGTGCTGTCAGGGTAATACAAACCCCAGGGAGGTTTTTATTTGGAAAACCTTTATTTAATAACTGTGTTAGAAGTGATGAACTTGGCATTGCTAAATGTGAAAGAGTCTGCAGTAGCGTTTTGACGGAAAGACAGAATGGCTGATTATCTAGCCAGCCATTGGGATATTGCGTCCGTGAGGCCGAGTGGATGGAAGAACAGGATTAGTGCCAGACACATCGGGGCTTGGTTGCTCTGCTGACTCAGGGCAAACGCTGCTCTCCTTCCGTGCAATGTGGGGAGAACTTCTATTAATACAGCTAGAGAAACATAACCTTTTGGGAAGCACACTCGTTCAGAAGCCAAAAAAAATGCAGTAGGGAACATGTTAACATTTTGACATTTTTATAATGATGTTCAATGTGAAGGAAATAGATCCAGTGACCTTTATACATGACAGTTTCAGGTGACATATCAAATGTGCAAGACGGGGTTGTAAAAGAGGGCAAAATGAAAGTAAACCTATTAAACATGAAGAGCCTGGTCTTGATTTGTTGGAAAGTCAGACCAAAATGAAATTGCATGCTAAACATCCTATTTAGTTTTGGGATTTTTATTTGTTTTTTTATAATGTTATATTTATTTTTTATTTTATATTTAAATCCCAGATGCCTCACAGATGAGCTAAAGTGGAACCATGCAGAAATAGTTTTAACTTTTGTAATGAAAGCTGTGTCTTTAAGACCTGTGGAATCCCTCAGAACATAGTAGTATTTGGCTTCAGGACAAAGTTAATTGTAAGGAAGGACAGGAAATGGAAAGAAACTTCTGAGGAACTTCCAGATCAACAGGCACACCAGAAGGAATCGTGGTAAATATTCTACTGTTTTTTCTCTTTTCAGCCTCAGCATTTAATATTATTTGTAGTTAACTGGAGAAAGTAGGTGAGAAAAGTTCTTTACAGAAGTTAAGTCAGACAAAAGGGGGAGCTCTTCCTACGCCCATCCAGCATCCAGCTTTTCCCTATGATTAGTTTACAAAAACCCTGATTCAGCAAAATAATTGCTGTGTAGGAATATACTTAAATGCTTTCCTAAATAAGCAAGCCTTGTTGGGGGGGTTAAGAGAAACAATTTGTGCCGTTACCTTAATTGTTGGTGATTGTCAGTGTCTTTACATGACAAATTCATGCTGATGTGGGTTTTTTACAAGACTGTAAGAAAAGTCAATGAAAATGTAAAAATGTCATTGGAAGTGAGGTATGGTGAATTATAGAAAAAACACCACCACAACTGTGGTGTGTGACCATATGCCATTTATTCAACAGGGTAATCATTGAGAGGAATAAAATAAAATAGATACTAAAACCATTTCTAATTTAAAATGCAGTGAAGTATGTTCTAAAGCTATTGAGCTGTTTGATAGTACTTACCTGAAGCTATTTGACAGTTCAGTGTCAAGGGCACCAATCCACAAACCAAATCGTAGCACTCGTAAAAAAATTTGTGTGCACTCTGTGCATAACTCTTGCAGAATGTGAGACTATTATGCATGCAGTGACATTTTCTTATAGCAGCACAGTTACTGCTGCCTAGATTGTGTAACTTATGCAGTGGTTCTTTGGGCCTGTGCTTCCTATTACCATGTAGGCAGAACTTCCTCACAAGGACTGATGAAAGCAGAGGATTTTCTGTTTAATCACTGCGGTTTTGTTGATCTGTAACTTGGTTTTGTAGAATTAAGTCTATATGTACAATATACAGACTTTCCATTTTCATGTATTTATATTGTTATGTATACTGTGTATGTTTTTATGTGTGTATATATAAATATATATGCAGTAAAACTCTACTTGCTGTTAAGAGTTTGTTGGATACCAGAAATATATATATACATATACATAGAGAACTTAAGACAGTAAAGATGCTTTTAATTTAAGATTCAGGTTTTAAAACTCCTTTGTAGCTCCTGACCAGCTTTAGTTAAATTAATAAAACTTAACAGCTACAAAATTTGCCCCAAGATAGGTGATCGGATGAGAGATATTAACTACGTAAAAAATGTCTGAGTTTGTAGCTGAAAAAAGTACCACCAAAAGAGTTCTTATTTTGGTATATTACGACAAATTTAATCATTGTAGTCAATCTGTCAATTAATAGATTGTCTGAAGTCTACTTTTGCATTAAGCCTGAATGAATCAGCTGCCAAGCAAGGCAGCATCCTGAGGGTTTCTAGTGACCTTGAGATGATGCAAGTTCTTGAAAGTACTCTGCTGTCTTTTCTGCGAAGTTCACATATTGCCAGTGCAGTCATTTTCCAACCACTGCTTTCAGTATGGGTGTTGCATTTTAACTAAATAAACAGCTGCAACTGAAATGGAATGTGAAATATGGAAAAACAAAACAAAACCCAAAGTAACAAGAAGATATTTTAATTTCCAGCTTTTATTAAGACTTTTGCTGTGGACTCGTGACTAAAATTCTCTTCCTACAGGCTTCTGCAAAATTGTGGAATTGTGGCATTCACAGGGCATTAAGTATTTTCAAAATATATTCTTTAAAGATCTGTACTAATTGTTTTTATGTCACATGGCTGCTGATCGTAAAAAAGGACCAATGTGCATTTTTGCATCGGTGATAAGAGGGAAGTATTTAATTTTCCAAGCTTTAGGTATTATACCGTGAAATGAGACTCCTTTTCACATGATGGCTAATCCAGTCATAATAGCTGGCAATTTTTGTATACACACCAGGGTGACCAGCCTCCCCACAGTTCTCACCCCAACTCACAACACCCCAGACATATGCCACATTTTCTGCATCAAAACAGACCAAAGGTCCTCCTGAATCACCTTTGCAACTGTCTGTGGAGCCATCATAAGTACCTGAAGCAAAAGAAGAAATAAAAGGCAAAAAATAAGTTCCTATACACTCTAGCACACAAAACAGAGCTCAGGAGTTTTTCCAGGTCCATGTCACTTCCTGACAGATGTTTGCCTAATGATCACCAGAAAGGGGGTTCCTGACCTCTTTTGGTCTCTTATTTCTCATTTCTTTGTAAGTGCAGGGCCTCTCTTTACATTTGTGGCTGGCCCAAATTCTCCTCATTTGCTCTGATGTCAGTGATGTGGGTCTTGTTCTACTCTGTGCAGTAGAGAATTCAGCCATATCACCTATTATACTATTAAAAGTAGCTCATAAAAAGTGACCAAAAGCAGAAGGTAAAAGGTAAAAAGATTAATAGGCTGATTCCTATAGCAGTGA
This sequence comes from Psittacula echo, assembly GCF_963264785.1. Lineage (NCBI taxonomy): Eukaryota > Metazoa > Chordata > Aves > Psittaciformes > Psittacidae > Psittacula > Psittacula echo. The sequence goes on from NC_137735.1 coordinate 57,532,597, forward strand.
GGCTATAGTGCTATGTGTATGCCTACGTGCCTGCATTTGGCGTCCCCTCTACCCAAAAATTTCTTGCCCAGTTTCATCTGTACATAGCTGTACAAATAGGCAGAGGGCCTCAAAATTTTCTCTACCAGCTTTATGAAAATAGGTCAAGAGCATGTGGATGCTGGGATGGGAGGGAGAGCAACTGTCTATAAGTGCTCTCATTGCAAGGTCTTGGTCATAATGTGGACTAAATAGCAGCCCTGAGGCACAGGTGCGTAGGATCCTACACTCTTCATTAGTTTCAATGTTCACAGAACTACTTGTTTGCAATACAGCTCCTGAAAAATTGAATTAAGAGTGAAGGATGTGATCTAAACAGAAATACTGTTGCAGACCTAGAATATGATTTATGCTTTGTCTTACGTCCTCAGTAAAAGTTTATTAATTTCTAACACCCTTACTACACTTTTCCGCTGTGTTGATTGACCTAGTATGAAGGAGACCATACTATGCATGAGTCTCCAAGTTTTAAAAATGTAACCTCTTTCTTCAGTCCCTACATTACTGAGAAAGAGTTTTGTGAACTTTTCAGAGCTGGAATTACTAATCCTGGAAAACAGGATTTCATTGCCTTTGTTCAATTTAATTAATATTTGCTTGTGTAACTAACTCCTGGGGATACTAGCCCTTAATTCCCGAGTTTGTATTTGTGTCAAGGAGCAGAAGCTAACCCCAGATACCCCTTTTATGATGTTTTCCTATATGATACTGTCTTTGTTCCTTTCTGGTAAAGTATGATCACTTGAAATAACTTGAAGATCAAGGAGATAAGTTATGGAACTTGCACAGTAGACAAACCTAGTAACTTATAGATCTCATGCTGAATTTATCACAAATCAGAATCATAGAATAGAATCATAGAATAGTCAGGGCTGGAAAGGACCTTAAGATCATCTCGTTCCAACTCCCCTGCCATGGGCAAGGGCACCTCACACTAAACCATGTCACTCAGGGCTCTGTCCAACCCAGCCTTGAACACCGCCAGGGATGGAGCATTCACAGCTTCCTTGGGCAACCCATTCCAGTGCCTCACCACCCCTACAGTAAAGAACTTCTTCCTTATATCCAATCTAAACTTCTCCTGTTTAGGTTTTAACCTGTTACCCCTTGTCCTGTCACTACAGTCCCTGATGAAGAGTCCATCCCTAGCATCCTTATAGCCCCCCTTTAGATACTGAAAGGCTGCTGTGAAGTCTCCACGTAGCCTTCTCTTCTCCAGGCTGAACAGCCCCAACTTTCTCAGCCTATCTTCATACAGGAGGTGCTCTAGTCCCCTGATCATCCTCGTGGCCCTCCTCTGGACTTGTTCCAACAGTTCCATGTCCTTTTGATGTTGAGGACACCAGAACTGCACACAATACTCCAAGTGAGGTCTCACGAGAGCAGAGTAGAGGAGCAGGATCACCTCCTTCGACCTGCTGGTCACGCTCCTTTTGATGCAGCCCAGGATACAGTTGGCTTTCTGTGCTGCGAGTGCACACTGCTGGCTCATGTTCATTTTCTCATCAACCAATACCCCCAGGTTCTTCTCCACAGGACTGCTCTGAATCTCTTCTCTGCCCAAATTGTAGCTGGGGTGCTCCGACCCAGGTGTAGGACCTTGCACTTGGCATGGTTAAACTTCATAAGGTTGGCATCAGCCCATTTTTACTATTTTTACCAGCCATCAACCCAAAATTATTTGGCTTTTCTAATTATTTTACTGTCAAGACAATATTTATATAAACTACTTTACTTTTATATTTAAAGAACACTTGAAACTATTTATTCTATAAGTTGAATACTCATTGGTCTTCTAGTCATGTATTTGGCAATATCTTTTGTTACTTGAGAAGCAAAAAAATGTGCATTCAAAATTCTTATTTTAGTACTAGGAGTGACAACCAGTTCCCTGGCCAGACTAACTCTAGTTTGAAAAGTTAATTGTATTTTTCCTGAGTTGTAGTGTGGTAGTAGCAAATGTCTAAGTAGATGAATAGTCACATTCTAGGTAGTGGGACTACTAATGTGCTCTAAGACAGGCATTTGCTTAATATGTTGCTGATTCAGAATCAAGTATAGTAAAGGTAGGAAGTTCAGTGGGTTGCAAAGTGCTTGAGTATTTAGAAAACACAATTCGAATTGCATGTGAAAATTTGCCCTCATAATCATAGAAACTTGGCATCCTGTCTTATTAACTCTGATGATGAAGCAGATATACAATGGTGGATGCATCTAGACTCCAGTGGCTAGCATTTGGCTAATGGTGATAATATGGCAATTGGTTTATTGGCTTTCCCAGGTCTAAAAGATTCGCAGCCTGTATGTCTGGCCTTATAAACAGTGAGTTTGATGCTAAAGACGTTATAGGAAGAAAACTGATGCTTACCTGCACATGCCATTTGTTTAAAAAATCGTCCTGGGTACAATTCGGAACAATTATGAAATAAATTAACATAGCCCCACTTGAGGATATATTGCTTTGTATAACCTAGAAAAGAATAAACTTTTCTATATTAAAAATGGTATGTACATATTTGACACTTTTAATATCATAAATTTAAAGTTATATATTTACTTATCTACCGAATATAATCTTCAGTATTATAAACCAGAGACCTTAAACTGCCAGTAACACTTACCCCGTATGAATTGCAGTACATTGGTCATAAAAGCAGAGTGGTTTAATTGCAGTGTTAAATACAGTACTTTCCTTTTCGCCCTTTCCCTTTCCTTGCCTTTCTCATTTTTTTCCCCTGTGTTTTCCATATCAAGGTTTTCAGACACTGAGAAATGGGTATATTACTTTATATGAAATGGAGATGTGGCTCTTATCATCCTTGTTACCTTTTATTTATTTTTTTCTTTTCCAATTCCATTCTGTCTTTTTGGGATGAGATATTGGGACCAGATATTGGAGATACATGTATCCACAAGGTTAAGGAGACTCTTTGGTTTGCTCTCTGTCTGTTTGCTAGTAAATCCCAACTTTGTATTTGCTTTGTAGACTGCTACTCAGTATGGACAGGAGAAGCCCCACAAGATGTGTTAGCTTCAATGCCTGGCTGTAATCACTACGATACAAAACAACTGCTTCACAAATCTTTGAAAGTGTGATTCAATTTGTCTTACCTGTCTCTGTGCAGCCTTCTCTGGATTAACCTCAAACACAACTGAGACAAGATGTGCTGAGTTTCCTAACTGTTGGCTGCAGCTCAGACCCTCTTGGGCAGGAGACAGAGGACAGGCTGTGACTATGGCTCACTGTGGGCTACTAACTGCACTTGTTAAATATCATTACCAGGTTTCCACAGCTGATATAAATCCTAGATTGGCAAAAGGAACATGTCTTATTGTCTGGGTAGTTTCCAACCAGGGGCGTGCTCCAAATTGATTTACTAAGCAGCTGAAGCAGCAGAGGAGAAGAGAGAACCAACAGTGATAGCTGGATGCTAAACCACAGCCCATGTTTTCTGTACTCAGTCTCTTCTGGGTACTTTGTGCATAACTACTCTCCAGCCTTTTTAAAATGAAAGCTTACCACAGTCAGAAAACACATTATACAAACAATACATTCTTTTAGTAAGCACTAAAGTAAATACCTTTCTCTAGTCCCCATCCAGAAACCTTGCATCTGTCACCAGTCTTGAACATATGCTCTGACCAGGGGATACAGGCAGGTGTGCTGTAATCCAAGGAGCATTCTCCTTTCACAGAACCTCTCAGCTCCAGCAAAGCAATGTCATTTTCATAAGTTGATGCATTATAATTTTCATGGATTATCAGTCGGTTTAGTCTTAAAGTATCTGTCTCTCTGTCATACAGTATTGTATCCAGCAGTCCGACCCAGACACGGTACAGATGAACTCGATTTGCCCTCGAAAAAACCAGTGAGATAGAGGATGTTTTGATACTTAACACAAGCACTGTACCTTTCAACTAGCTGTGAACTTTTGCATTTTATCAAATTTTCTCTAGAATAAAAATAATGCAAATGCAAAGCAGATGATGCTAACTGCTGAGCACTGCAACTAGTACAGAAAAAACTATTAAAGGCCAAGCTCTGTGTTTAGTGCTGTGACAGGAAGCACGTGTTTATGCCTTTCTGATGTCAAGTGAAAGAAGAGTGAGCAGATGTGGATGGGCTGCTGGGACTGGCAAATCTTCCCTGCCTCCTCTTGCTTGTTCTGTGGCATATGTGACCCCAGGGGCAGTCTCAGGGAACAGAACCTGGACTTCTCCAAGGCAGAGATGGGAAGAGAGTATCTCCCTTTCAGGCAAAGTGGTTATGGTCAACCTTTCCTGCCTGCCTACTATCTGACTGAAGAATGCTGTGTCTCCAAACTCATTTTGTTGCATTTTCATCTTTCTATTCACTGCCAAAATATTCTACTTTCTCTGAAGTTTCCCCATCATTAATGTGTTCTAAATTTTTTAGGCAAATAAGAATTAGTAAACAGGTAGCTAAGAAAGGGAACAATAGCTAGATCAATCTTTCAGACTTGCAAGAAGAAAATAATTTCCCAGTTTGTTGTTTTTACCTGACACAGTGTGCAGCAGTCAGAACCCAACAGCCACCAATATAAACCCCTCCACAGTACACTGTTGCACCTTCATTGCTAGTATCTTTAATTGCCACTTGCCAAGGGAATTCACCCTATTCAAACAACAAACACCCAAATAATGAGAAATCATAATAATTGTACTACTTTTACTGCATAAAGAGAAACATATTTCTTGGTATCATCTCATCTCCTTGGCTATATCAAATTGTAAATAAAACATCTGCTGTGTAGAACTGTGAATCAAGCTCCATCAGAGATAAAGGGTAAATATTCTAAAATGCAATAATTTTATTCAATCTTCTGACTCTGTGTGATGCCTCCTTCTATAGAGCTTTTTGTTGTGACGCCCCTTATAGCCACAGAAACAGATGCAGAATCTGACCTGGTATGATCAAGTGTAGCATTTTTGACTGTGTTCTGTTTCAAAGGTGCAAATTTAAATCCAATCTCATCAGAATTCTTATTTCTAGCTATAGTATTAAGTATTTTGCTGAATCATTTTCAGTGTGTACTTGTAATGCTCGATTTTGCAACCCCATGTTTTACCTTATACATTGTGCCTCTCTTTCCTTCAGTGCAATGCCACTACTGCTGCAAAGCATGAAATTACTGTAGTAGCTGACTTATTTCTGTACATTTTAACAGAAGAACAATAATGCCTATTTAAATTGATGATGAATGAATGAATAGATGGTAATATTATTTTTTACCTTTCTTGCTGTCTCTCCACCTATAATTCTTTTCCGGCGAGTTAGTGTGTGATTTGTAAGACCACAGTGTACTTTGGGAAGAAGTGTCTTTATCATTTTTCTCTCTTAAACAAAAAGGAAAAATGTATCTCAGAAGTCAGGTATCCATTCTCTCTATCTGGAGACACGTTTATCTTCAAAAATTAGCGTTGTGAATATGCCAGTAGCAGGAAAGCAAAAAAATGTTGGCAACTGTTTTTGCTTTGAAAATTGCTTGTGTCGTAGCATCACTTATTTCTCTTCATTTCCTACTGCTGCTTGAATTCAGGAGAATAATTTTAAAGCAGTTCCCGTAGATCTGCTGAGAGTATACTTCCACCAGTTGCCAAAACATGCAGATGTGGCTCCTCAGCCAGGATGAATTATTATGGCATTTTTGAAATTAGTGGAAAGCAAGACAAATAGTAAGTCTCAGTAAATCACAAAGTCCAGATACCTGAGTGTTCTGGATCTGGCCAGATGTGGCTGGTAGCTAGAATGCCACTAAGAGGGTATGCTGTTGGTTTTGGAGGAGTAGTTACACTTACCTTCATCCATACTGTGATTTTCAGGCCTCATCTTTGCCTTGTCTTTACCTGTAGTAGAATAACAAAATACTAAAAATGTTGGCAAACATTTAAATTTGTTCTATTACTTGTATATATGTTTGTGTGACAAAATCCTGGGACATGTTTTAAATGCATAAGGGCACACCATTTCAAATGGACAGCAATAATCTCTCAGCCTAGTGCTGCTGTTTCCTACTCCTTGGCTGCCTCCCTACATCCAGCAGATACCAATTTGTAACTGCATGACATCTACTCTGCTTTGCATGCCTAGTGAGCCCTTCTGCAAAGAAACCCTGAGAAACAGCCTTTTTTGGGGGGGAGGGGGGCATTTGATCTGCAAAGTAATATCCCATTCTCCACCAGGAAACAATGGAAATTCCTCCTCCTGCCCCATCAACTTTTCTGAGCTTTCTAAAGCCCAAAGGAGCATTAGGTAACAGGATTTTTTTTTCCAATTTAGATGATGCTGTTGTATACTGTGTGCCTCCTTTAGCAGGGTAGGGAAGGGTATTCGACATGAGACGTAAATGAAATGTTTCCTGAATCTGGTTTGTCAGCTTTTATTCAAACAAAATGCCCATTGAATTCGGTTCCTAAATGGAGGTTGAGGGTTGGGTCTGTTCTCATATTACTGGCTGTAATGTTTACATTTAGAGTTCAGTCTACCTTTACCAATAGTGTTTACTTTTTGGCTTTAGACTTTGTCTCTTATCAGAGCAATGAAAAACATTCTAATTTCAGACCAAAGCAAAATCTTTTCAACAGTGAGGGGAACAGCCGGAAGAATCATAATGACAAACCAGTTCAGTTCCTCATCTGTGAGGAAAGTATTCCTGCCTGTCTTGTCTATGCTTTCTTCACAAATACAGAATGGCAGTATGACAGATGGCCATATAACCAAAAGACATAATCTGCCTTAAACCTCAAAAAACATCACCTGTTTCTCCCACCCTTTAGTTTTCTTGCTATTCTTTTCTAGAAGGAATGGGAGGAAAACTACATAACCTTTTCTTCCTACTATGCATAACATAACATCGGGAAGACTAATTCTTGCATGCATTTGGTTTTGCTAATCTGTTAAATTAATAATATGCATTGTGAAGTCTCTAGTTATCATTGAGCAGAATAAGAGGGAAGAGGCAAAAGCATGTTTCAGAAGAAGACCTGCACAGAGAACTTGAGCTTCATCCTCTCCTGTGAGGCAGTCAATTTCTTTGTTGCAGACATTCTTATTCGGAATACAGATATCTGACCGGCAGTGGAAACTGTTGTCTCTGCACTCTGTAACACAGGAGAATTACAAATGTAAATCACGGGATGAAATGACACGGCAACCTTGCATAGTTAGGGAGCTTTTTAAAATGTAAACACAATATAATATCCATGTTAGGACGGACTTGGTTGTTCATAAATAGATCACAAAAGCAGGCTCTGTAAGTATAAACCAAAATCAATACTTGGATCTCCTCAGTTTATAATCTTGAAGTTTTAAGGCTTCAAAAATGTGGATCTCTGTTACCAGTTCAGTTTTGTACTTCTAGACTTGGAATCACTCCTTACTGGCTGCATCCACAACACATACCCACACTCAACCTCAGCCAAAGGACCTCCAGTTTTGGCAGCATTACTGATTATCTCAAATTAGAAATTTACGATGCTTGGATCAAATTTTCCCCTCTCAAATCAGAGCCCAAGATGGTTTTCGGTTGAAAGAGAGAGGTGCAGGATTAGGAATCAAGAGTCCTAGTTTGAAGATACTGGATTTAATAACTATTTCTTCTAAAATTCTTTATTTATATTATAAACCTGAGAACCCCTTTAAATTCTTGTGATCGCTTTTTATGTTATCAAAAGGAACGCAGCGCTTGGAATTCATGGCAGGGTTTTTTTAAGCTACTTTATAATCTCATGTCAATCTACTATTTAAGGATATATTCTTTAATAAAAAGTAAGATAGCTCTCTAAAAGTAACCCTCTATACCCATATGATCTGAAGACCATTCATCTTAGTTGAAATTCTTCTTTTGCTTTCAGAAAACATTGTTTTCAGCACATACAGCTGAAACAGCACTATTTTGGTCAAGTGGAATCTGAATAAATGTTCTGTAAATATATGAAGCCACAGGTAGTCTTTTTTTTGGTTTGTTTTTTTTTTTAATGCATGTGACTGGGTTTCCATGATTGTTGGATTGAATTTACTGACTATTGTAAAACTACAAAATTAAGGTTTTAACCCACATTATTGTTTGGCACCCAAACCTCAACTTCTGAAAGTATTTTTCTGCATTCAGGTCATGGTAGATCCATTCCATGTTTCTAATTAAAATTGTTACAGCTGGAATTGCAGATGCTGAAAGAATAACTTCTCATGAACAAGCAATGTGACAGGAACTGTTCACAGATATTCTGTGGATAATCTTGCATTAATAAAGTTAAGAGACGTCTTACTTTGCTTTAAAAATAGTTCATTGGGAAAACAGTGTCTTTGTTTAATTACTATTGATTTTTCCCAGCTAAAAATACATTTTCATTCTAACACAACTAATTTTTTTGTATCAATGGTTAACAAATCTCCTAAAAAAATCTCATTGTATTTTCTCATCCTCCAAGGAAATCCAGATTTCTCAGAGATCACTTGCCTGCTTCAAAAAAGTGTATTATGCCTATGTTTTTTCACCTACATATACATAAATTATGGTTTGATTGCTTTAATGTAGTGACCTAATGGAAAAAAGACTTTAGCTGTTACATCACTGTAAAAACTCTTTGGGAGTGGTTTTCTGCTCAAATGATTTTGAAACACCTGAGAAAGGAAATTATTACCTCTGCAGCACAGTTCATCACTTAGGTCTCCACAGTCATTGATTCCATCACAGGTTTTGTCCACAGAAATGCACTTCTTGTTGACACAATGAAACTCACCATCTGAACAAGCTGTGCAGCATAATGAAAATGAAGTTAGTGTGGAAATGTCTGTAGCTTCATAATTGCCCAGGGAAATATTGTGCTTGCTCATTTTGTTGTATCAGCAGTTTGGCCTATCAACAGTAGGCATTCTGGGGCCCAGTAATGTAAATAGGAATCTTTTTTTTATTGTGTTAATTGCCTTCTCATGAAGTGTTCAATGTGACCACTTATCTTCCTCCTCCAATATGCAGTAGCCTGGCAAAAGGGAACTTCATTTCTTCTAGGCAAGGATTAAACCAGAAATGATTGGTTCAAACCCACTGTAAATGATTCAATTGATTAAGATGATGGATGTTCCCCCTTTAGAAGGAAGTCATCAAGAGTCCTTGAACTCCTACCTCTGTGGCACAAGATAAAACCTGAGGTGATTTGTAGCTCTCCTTACCAGCAGCATCTCAGGCTCATGCTTATCAGTGCCAAAGAAAGCCCACTACAGAGAACAGAAAGCTGTCAGAAGTCAAGCCAAGGACTTGATTCCCCTTGTATCAGTGCGAAACTGGGGAGTCCTGAAACTCCCCAGAAGACACGAGCAGTTCCACTACAGTCATGTTTGTCTGGCTCCAGTGCTACTAGTGTCCTAATTGTTCTCCCTCATAGACAAAGTAGCAAGTAGGAGGAGTAACCCAGGAGAGGTAAGACTTCTGGGATACAATATGCCTTGGTATCCTTAGAGAATTGGAGGAACAAACAGAACCATGGATGAAATACGTTTACTTTGGGGAAATAGCTGTAAAAATACTTCAGGAACAATAGTGATTTTCCAAACTTATAAACTCAAAACTGTCTTCACACAAGGCTGCTTCAATTGTCTTAAAGTCTGCAAAAGGATGATTTAAAAAAAATCAAAGGGTTTCAGTGCAGGTTTGCTGTGGCTGAGAGTTCAGCAAACTAGGTCCTAGTTATTTAAACTTGAAATGTAAGAACTCCAAATAGATGTAAAATTAAAAGAAAACTACTAACCTCTGAGATTTTCATGGCACTGGAGGCTAACCAGTCCCTCATTACTATCTCTTGATTTCACCTCTATGTGACATTCAGCAAGACTTGTCTCTAGGCCCCTGCAAGTTATCTGAAGACAGTGCAATGAATTTAAAGCAGATTCTGTGATGCTGGAATTGGCTTGGTAATATTCAGCACCTCTGTGAAGATACAAGGAATAATAACGAATTACATCATTTCACAATGGATTGTCCACTGCACATACTGAGGAAGCTCAGGCCACTGCAAGGCTGGGATTAATATATTTCATCTCCCTTGTTTTTATGTGACTGGTATCCTCCTAATAGTGTCCATGTCCCCTACCTTAAAAAAGTATGTATTGAGTAAATAAGTAACTAGAGAGAATTACAATGGGACTCCAGGGCTCAATGCTCTGTCCCAGGGTAAACCCTTCTCTGCTATATAAAGAGATACTGATCAGGACTAGGAAATACTTGCTTCTCACTTATAGGGGACAATGAAGGCACTGCAATAGCATTTGTAGTCTTCAGGTAGGGTTGGAGAGGCAGCCCTAAATGACCACATTAAATTAGTGCAAAAATATTATGTACAAGATACAGAGTTGAGTTGGAGGAGATGAAAGTGTAACCCAGGTCATCAGTGTGGTTGCAGGAAAACCAACAGGCTCTGTGCGGCTTCAGCCATCCCCGAGGACAAAGCAAGCAATGGCAATGGGGGCAAGGGACGAATAAAAAAATCATGTTTTGATTCTTGTTAGTCTGGCTGGTGCAAGTGGCAAAGCAGAGCTGTACCCTGATGTCAGCTAGCTTAAAAAACTTTTCTCTGCACACAGATCCTTGCTCAGAGCTATTTGGGGATGGTCCATCTGCACACTTTCCATTACACAAACATGAGAGGAAACCTCTGCATTGGTCTTCTGCTTTATTTAAAAATAAAACTATGGTCTGTATTGTTGTAATGGAACACAGAACTCTGTGGTTTGGATTTCACTCTCAGGTCTCAATTTAAGAAGTTTTACTAGCTAATACATTGTTCATGAGTTTTCTGCCTTAACTGTTGGCTGACTGCACCTGGCACTTAAGTAAGCATCACTACTTTTTCAGATCCCTTGCAGTTATCCAGAGATAAATTCCCACAACTTACAATTCAAAGCCAAGGTGTTTGCAAGCAACGTTTGCTTCATTCATAGTCCACTCACTATCACATATAAAAAAGTCGTTCTTTTGATTCACAGGCTTTACTTGAAGCAAAGTTGAATCTCCATGGCCCAAAGAGATTGAAAATGTTTCTAAAAAAAACCATTAAAAATAAAAGAGAAATAAAAAAATCCCCAAATAAACTCATATGATGTAGATGTCTGTAGTGCAAAGACAGCCCAGAAACAAACCAGGACTAATTTTGTATTGGCAACCAGTTTCATATGGAGGGTAGATTGGGAGTCAGAAGCTTCAGGTATTATTCTGAGGACTGACTTTGTGGTTTGAGACTGCCACTTTTTCAAAGGGTACCAGTTTCAGGACAAATGAGGGTAACAGTTCCTACCACATAAGAGTACCTGGAGGTCTACTGAGGAAAGGTTTCATCTTAGTATAATGACTTTCATCAGAGGACTTTTGATAACCATTAACACTTCAAGTAAGATGGCCAGACCCTGCTTCTGTTACCTGTGTAGCAAAACTTCCACTTTACAGTGGAAGCTAAGCTACTCAGCTTAAGTTAGCGAAGCCGTATAGAGAGCACACCAGGAACACACAAAGGCTCTCCAATCTTTTCAGTGAAATAGGCAGAATAAAGTTTTGCCACCCTGAGGGCAGTGGGCTGAGCTGTTGCTCCTGTGGGGAAAGAGTGATAATATCAGGGCAGTGACTGAGCAGGAGAACCCTGGGCTGGGCTTGCTGCTCCTGCTGTGTTCAGTGGCCTAGAGGCTGGAGAACAGGTAGGAACAGCAACTGCTACTGCTAAAAGAGCCCACCTGCCTATTTAGCAGGAGCTGTTTCTCCCTGCACTTAGGAGTTTGATCTGACACAGCAGCCTGGTGCAGCCGAAAAAGCAGGTGAGAACAGCTGCTTGTCACTGCACAAACTATGATTGGTTTGCAGGGCAATAGCTTTCTATTTTTATGAAATCCACAGCATGAAGATGATAGAGGTGAATACGGCTCATCTTTTCTCCATGCACTCCTCCATACATTTCAATACTTGACTCTGTTCTTTGGATTCTAGCTCCTTTGAGGTCTGTCTGTTTCCAAGACACCCTCTCTGCTTAATGTTCTCAGCAGGCCTTCTCCTGCTGGGCCTCCCACTATAGTCAAAATCCTGTTTGGAAACCTTTGAGCTCTTTCCTGTGTCTGTTTCTCCCCTTTCTACCTGATGACTTGAGCAATCTACCATCAGCAGCATGACCTGGGCCTTGTCAAGTGTTAACAATGTCAAGCACATTTTTATGAAAATCAACAGGTACTGCCCATTTTCAATTACTCCTCTTTTTATATTTCATGTTCTTACTAGGGCAAGGAAAGCATATCCTTGGCCATGGATGACCGACTGATAGGTTTTGGGAAAGGAGGTGTCAATACCTTCAGATGTGCATCTTCCCTTGTGCAGAAACTTTGCTTCGGGACGTTGACACTCATAGCTCTTTAGCTGACAGTAAGTGGGGAAGTACTTTCCATTGGTAGAACAAACTGAAGAGCCATTCTTTGGGCACTGGTAGGGAAGCTTACAAAGGCACTTTCCCTCCACACATCGTTCCCATGGGTGACAAAAAACTTTCTCACAGGACTTGTGTGTGTATTGGTTGCTTAAGCATTCTCCTATGAGGTATGTGTCTTGCTCAGCTTGCTGGGCAGGCTCAGCCTGCTGAGGCTGGTTTTCTTCAGCATTAGAAGCTGCATTCTGTAAGGCACAAAATATTAATGAAAAAAGGAGTAAGATTGGGAACTCCACAAAGAGTTCTGCAGATCCCTTTAGTGACCTCAACAAGGTATTCATGAGTAAGCCTTTTCCTCTCTTACAAGCACAAAGGTGCTAAATATCATTTATAGTGTATTTCCTAGTCTTCAGCCACCTCAGCTTCCTCAGTTTCTCTGAACTTTTTTCTTCATTACTGGCTGGCTGCTTTTGCTTACTCAGATCTATGGATAGGAAGAATGCTGAAACATGAAAAATATATATGGATGAACTTTGTATAAAAACGGGAGAGAAAAGTTAGTCCTGAAATGTGATTTATCAGCTTTGACTGTGTCAACTGAATCAACAGAGCTGAAGTTTAAAGTTCTGAAGAAATCCTGGCCATAGTAATGTCAGTGGGGATGTTGTTGGGGCAGAATTTAATCCAACAAAACCTGTTTCAATGGTTGTATAATCTTACTAAATTCTTCCTGTTTTTCTCAGGTCAGTAGAATCCAAACTGTGAGCCAGATCCGGCTTGGCATAACTCCCATTTGTACAAGTCATTTCTACTGAATAGGAACAAAAGGTGCTGATTTTCATCTAAGGATTTCTATAAAAGGTGTGGGTCATGCTGAACGCTTGGCCGAGGTGGGCTTTCTGGGACGCTTTGCTAGAAGCGGTTCTGCAGCAAACCTCCAGGCAGTACAATGCTGCCATGTTAGGAGACTGTAATCTCATCTCTCAAAAAAGGGAGGGCAGGGAAAATTGCAGCACTATCCTGGGGTTAACCATGCTTGCAAGTTGGGTTTAGGACAGGGTCATGATTCAAATCTCTTCCAGAAGCCTGTTAGCATAAACCCCAGACAGAATAAATACATGAAAGAGAAATCACAAACTTCAAACATTCAAGCTAGGCTATAAGAAATGTACAAAACCCAAACACTATGAAAGGAAACTAAAACCAACCTAACTGGTTTTGCTTTGTAAATTGCTTTTTAATGTTTTTTAATAATAATAATAATAATAATAAATTACTGCAACCAAATAAATTCTTACCTCTGATCCACAAAAATAAAAGAGAGACAAGAAAAGCAAGAAAACTGGGACCATTCGCATGATGAAATTTGATCTTTCTTTGTAGGCAAATTCCTCTGGTCGGGATTCTTTTGAGTGTCAGTTGTTAGATTAATGTTTAATTTTTAACCATTAGTAAAATATTTTAAAGTGTGTTTAGAAACAAAGGACAGGAGCTTCAACTATTAACTGATAAATCTGATCTCTCCAAAAGGATCCTGCCGCAGTTTAACTGCTTTTACTGTAAGTGCAGACGAGATAACAAAAGTAAAGTCCTTCAAGTAAATGATTAAAAGGAAGCGCACACATTTCCTTTCTTTCGCCTAGGAGACTGATCAAATTGTCATGCTGATTCTCCTGATTGTAGGCATTCCTCTTTGCCAGATTCTGCTGTGCTCTTGTGAGACCCTACCTGCAGTACTGTGTTCAGCTCCTGGGTCCCCAGCACAAGAGGGATATGGAGCTGTTGGAGCGAGTCCAGAGGAGGCCACGAAGGTGATCTGAGGGCTGGAACACCACTCCTGCGAAGACAGGCTGAGAGTTTGGCTTGTTCAGCCTGGAGAAGAAGAGAAAAGGTAGCTCTGGAGAGACTTTATAGCAGCATTCCAGTACCTAAAGAAATCCGGAGAGGGACTTTTTACAAGTAGTGAATGGCTTTAAACTGAAAGAGGATAGACATTAAGAAATTCTTCCCTGTGAGGGTGGTGAGGCCCTGGCACAGGTTGCCCACAGAAGCTGTGGCTGCCCCATCCCCGGCAGTGTTCAAGGCCAGGTTGGACAGGGCTTTGAGCAACCTGGTCTAGTGGAAGGTGTCTCTGCCCACGGCAGGGGGTTGGAACTAGCTTTAAGGTCCCTTGCAACCCAAACCATTCTGTGATTATTGTAAAAGATAAATGTGGTTTTTTATATAAGAGAGAGATGTTTTAATCTACGTGGAAACACATCCATGTAATACTGACAAACTCATACGATAAGCTCCTATTACACGATTCATATCGGGAATTTTCAAGTACTGGATAAACACTTAAAGTACTCTTCTGACAGTCGGTTTCCAGGACACTGGTTAAAGCCAGCAGGACCGAAGTCCCCTCCTATGTCCCTGCATAGCCCGCAAAGGCTCACAGGCAGCGGCTCTCGCTCGTCCGCGCCGGTGGGCTTTGATAAACGCCGTGTAAGAGCCGAGTCTCCACAGGCGGGGGGAAGCCGCGCCATTGCGAGGCGGCTCTGAGCACCCTGTATATGGGGAATCCGCACACGCGAGCGGAGCCGGGCGCACACCGCCACGGCCGAACCAGCCTCCCGCCACAGCGGCTGCCCACTCGGCAGGATGACCAACTTTGCGTACCTTTTGCGACGGTGTCGCTCAGAGAGGCAGCTTCATTTACGGCAGTCAGCCTCGTTTACGGCGGTGTGGGTAGTCTCCTGGTGGTGGTGTGCGCTATTAGAGGAAGTGGCGGGGCTGGCGTGCACGTGGAGGTACGGCAGGAGCGGGAGGGAGAGGGGAGAAGCCACGCGGGACAAAGCGGCCGTTGGGCGTTCCTCAGCCCCTCTCTTGCGCCGCAGCACTGAGGGGCGGGCTGCGTCCGGTTGCGGGCGGGAGCCCCTTCACCATGTTCCTGCATTGGCATCCCCGTACGCAGGCCGCAGGAGGTGCCCCGCGGGCCCGTGAGGTGCTGTGGGTGCATATCGTGATCATAGAATCTTAGAATGGTTTGGGTTAGGATCTTAAAATCATCCAATTCCAACCCCCCCTGCTATGGGCAGAGACACCTTCCACTAGACCAGGTTGCTCCGAGCCCCGTCCAACCTGGCCTTGAGCACTGCCAGGGGTTGTACCGCTCCGTCGCAGGGCTGGGGCTGGAGAGTTGCTGTCTGCTCCGGGGCTGTGGACTGTCGCGTTCAGCCCTCGGCCACTCAGACCCTGTATGATTGAAAAGCACGCTGTCGCTGCTGGTCAGTTTTTACCGGTAGGCATTGCAGCGTAAGCTTGGTGTAAGCTAGGTTTTTCATGCGCTTTAGTGTTTTTGTTGAGGACTGAAAGGTCTAACTATTACATTAACAAACAGGCTTTCAGGAGACTTTAATTTGTACAGCAAAACACAATTGAAGTATTTTTTTATCTCTTAAACAGCTGTTTTTTGTCACAATTTAGGAGGTAGCAGAGAATGTCTTTTCGTGGAAGAGGAGGTGGAGGAGGAAGAGGAGGAGGAAGAGGAGGTGGCTTCAATCGAGGTGGAGGAGGTGGTGGTGGTGACAGAGGTGGCTTTAATCGTGGTGGACGAGGTGGCTTTGGACGGGGAGGTGGACGAGGAGGCTTCAACAGAGGCGGATATGACCAGGGTCCTCCGGAAAGTGTAGTTTGTAAGTTACATTGAAAGGCTGTGCTTATTTACTTTAGAATGGCTGCTCCAGATCTTTAGCTTGTCTGTTCTTTATTTCAGTACTGGGAGAGTTCATGCATCCGTGTGAAGATGACATTGTTTGTAAATGTAAAACAGAAGAAAACAAGGTGCCTTATTTCAATGCTCCCGTGTACCTGGATAATAAGGAACAGATTGGCAAAGTGGATGAAATCTTCGGACAGCTGAGGGATTTTGTATCCTTCAAAAAAATGTGTGATGTACAATATTTGTTTTTAAAAGGCTAATTGGTTATTAAATGGAATTTCTATAGGATTTAAAAATAGTTGAAAGCTTGGCTACCAGTCAGATGTGAACAGTCACAAGTCTAGCTGCAACTGTTGGTGTCAGTAGGTGCCTCATGTACATTAGGTGCCTATCGTAAAGCTTTTTCAGTATGATAGAGTATCTTATATCAGTCATTACCAGTACTGGCAGATGTCTTTTGGATCCATTGTGATTCAGGATGTTTCTTCTTCCTACGTGGCAACAACTTTTCTTCTGTATCTTACTCACCTGTAACAGAGTTGGATCAAGGGACTGGGGGTGGTTTTGTGCATTAGGGGACCTTGCTCATGCTTCAGCTTATTACTTAATTATAAAGGTGAGTTTGTGCTAGAGTGTTCTATTGCTCATTGTCGAGCTTCTTACTTAAACTGCCAGTAAAGGTGAGCTTGTGCTGGGATGTCCTCTTGCAAAGCAGGCTTGCTGAGATAGAGTCACTCGGTCTACCCTGTTGTCATTGCTAGATTGACAGAATTCATGACAAAAGTGGGACAGCGAGGCATAACCCTGTAACACGTCAGTAAGGCTTAGCCTGTGTTGGGTGAGTATCAGTAACTTAGATGCATGCATTTTCCTCTGCCACAGTAAGTGAGAAGTAAAAATGTACAGGTTTAAATCACTTGCTCTCTGAATGTATTAAGTTGCAGATTTACTTTTTGTATGGAAATTATTTGGATTTCAGAGATTTGTTTTCTTTCTGCAATAACATTGCGAAAATGCATTACTCAATTTTGCAGTAACTCCTTGCTTCTCCATTTAATCTTGAGTTTTAACTAAGAAGAGTTGGCCAGCAGCTCTTTCAATCTTAGGAACCGCATACCAAAGTCTTTGGGTGCTGGAGTGCTAAAGAGCTTCATACAAGACTACACATGGGGTTACAGAGTGTCTGTAACCTCACTGGGATGAGGCTGGGTATGTAGTTGCTCCAGCAGTCCCTGCTGACTTATCTTTCCACAGCCTGGCAGTCGTACCACCCAGCAGCAGCAGCAGCACTAGCAGAGTCCCTGCAGCATGAGCCTTGAGGTCACCCTGGGTTGTTGCTCACTATACAGATTTGCCTCTTTACAATTCTGTTTTTATGTACTCTTTGCACTGATATGTTCTTCCTTATGCCTTAATCATGGAAGATAAAAATGGTTTTACCACAACATACTGTTTTTGTAATTGTGAAAAAGTTCTCAGAAAAATTGCAGGTATTTTCTCCTGAATTTTAATTTTTCATTTTTAGTGGTGATGTTTAGCTTCATTTACAAAATACTAATTTAGAAAATGTCTGAATGTGCCAATCAAAATAATAATTTCATTTTTTTTCCCTGTTACTTTCCTTAAAGAAACTAACAGTATTTTTCAGTGAAACTATCTGAGAATATGAAAGCCTCTTCGTTTAAAAAAATGCAAAAGGTTAGCCAATCTCGGTAACAGAATGCTATTTTATGTCATCAGTTAGATAAATCTACTCTTTCACAAGATAATGAAAACTTTATTAAGCTTTTATTGAAATATAGTTGTTCTTTGTAAACATAAATTTCTTTTTCTTTCTTCTCCCTGTCCTGCAAAAAACCGAAGATGTTACAAATGAAACTCATGCAAATATCATCTATATTTTAATGCCTTTATAACACTGTGATTCTCTTCTTGTGTTCTTTCTTTATTTGGCTGTTTGCAGAGGAAAATTTGACATAAAAAGTTAAGACCAAATTGTGGGTATTTGTAAAGGGAGATATCAGTGTGTTCTTTAGTATTGGTATTTTCAAAGTCTAATGGAACTGTCTTCCTACAGTTTTACATTGACCCAGCAAAGCTACTACCGCTTCAGAGATTTTTGCCAAGGCCACCTGGAGAAAAAGGTGCTCCCAGAGGAGGTGGTAGAGGAGGACGTGGTGGTGGACGTGGAGGAGGAAGAGGTGGTGGCAGAGGTAAGGTCTTAAGAATGGAAGCTGCAGAATGCTGGGATTTTTTTTGTTGTGGGGTGAGTTGTTTGGGTTTCTTTTGGTTTTTTTGCCTTTTTTTTTTTTTGGGGGAGGGGTGTATGTCTTTGTAAAGCTGCAGTTGAATACTTGAATATCAACAGTAGTATTGCAAAGAAAAATGTTACTCATATTCCTGTTTGACTCAATGGAAGAGACAGCGATGCCCTTCCAATGGCAAGACCTAGGCTTCTGTAGCTCCAAAGCACGGGGAGGAGAGTTATGCTAATATGTAACAAAGACAGAAAGTGTGGCTGCTGAGCAAACTTGTGGTTAAAGGTTGTGTATAATAAACACTCAAAATTGTCAGCGAAATCTGTATTTGTAGTATGTTCTCGTTTGGACAAATACTTGAAATGCATTGTTTGAGAGAGAGGTGAATGACCTGTTAGATTTCATTCTTCTTTGCTTTTTGTAGATTATTTGCAATGTACTCCTCAATTAAAGCTGAAGTTAACTTTTTCTTACATCACAGTGTCTTGCATCTTCTCTCTACTCTGCCCCTGTGCAGCAAGGCACAAGTGTCTCAAATTTGGTTTTGTTTGTTTCTTTTAATGTTC
Organism: Psittacula echo; assembly: GCF_963264785.1. NCBI lineage: Eukaryota > Metazoa > Chordata > Aves > Psittaciformes > Psittacidae > Psittacula > Psittacula echo. Next base: position 57,551,580 of record NC_137735.1, read on the forward strand.
TGTTGAGTTTTAGTTAATAATTATTAATGAATAGTTGTGATTACTTTTTTTCTTTTACGAAAGAAAAGTTTTGTTAGTGTCTGGAGTATTTTGGACATGGTACACCAGATACTACACAATACCTAAGATGCTGCAGATGGTCCCTCGAAGAGACAAAGTACCAGTAATTGACCTGGTAACTGTCCAGCAATTGACAGTTTGTTTTTTCTTGTTGTTGTGCTTTTGCTTTCAGAAGATGTGAATGAAATAAGTTATGCTTAACAAAGAATTTATATGCTCTTCAAAGTATAATTTCTTTCCTATGTCTAGGAGGATTTGGAGGAGGAAGAGGTGGAGGAAGAGGAGGAGGAGGGTTCAGAGGAGGAAGAGGTGGAGGAGGAGGAAGAGGTGGAGGATTCAGAGGAGGAAGAGGTGGTGGAGGAGGCTTTCGGGGTGAGTGTGTGGTTTTTACGTTTCAGTAGTAAGAATAGCTCCTGATTTCTAACGCTTTAAAATATTAAACAGGATGTTGTATTTTTAATCTCTTACAGATGTTTATAGTTCTATATAAAACGTTTCTGGGCATCACAGTAGCTAGCTTAAACTGAAGCACAGCATTTGATGCATTTTTGATGTGTGTATAAGACCATGTTAGTTGTTTTGCATTCAAAAAGGACTATGACAACAGATAATGTTCTGTTATTTTATTCTGTCAACTCATTTAGTGTTATGTGTATAATTTATTTGCTTTAAATGCATCATGTCTAAGATGTGAATTGTTTGTTCTCTTTCTCTTCCCTTCTAAAATAGGAAGAGGATATTAAACATGGAGCCACGAATGTCTCCTCACTGTCTTACCACATCATCTACATAAGTGAAGAACAAGGAAAAAACTCTCTAAAGAACCCTGAAAAAGTTCTTTTTATGAAGAACTTGAAGCTGTAAAATAGCAGTTATTTTTACACTCAATGACTGTTGATCAACACGTGAGGAGAGCATAGCTCCAGGCAAAGAACTGAAGACTCTTCAGAATATACTTGAACTTTTTTAACTAAGCCAGGATTCAATGTTATCCTTAAACTGCTTGTTTCTGAGGAGTAATGTAGTCAATGCTTTACTTCATGTTGGAGTTTGGAGTAAGCAATCAGTTGAAATGTTTTTTGAAAACACCTTGCAGGTTCACTACATGCACATTCATCAATATGAACCTGTTACCTGTGTGTGACTGATCCCTAGTTCTCATCCTCTTTTTTTATATTGAATCTTCTGTATTGCTGTAAAGTGGACATGCCTTTTAAGCAACCTTTTTGAACCTTTTTTTACAAACTAAACTTCAAAATTTTGTGTTGTCAAAATTTGTTTATATGTAGTTATGTGTAAAAGGAAAGGAAGATAGTAAAGGATATTTTGTGGATTTTTCTGTGTAAATATCAATGAAAGCCAAACACATTAAGACATCTTCTTAAAAGTTGCTGTCTAACGAATAAGACAAGGTTAGTACTATTAATTCACCTAATTGTATCTAATTGCATGGATATTAAAATTGCTGAGGGTTTTTAACTGGTCCCACCTCCCCCTTAGCCTGTTTCTCCTAAGGCTTTGATGTCCTGGCACTGCACCTCTTTGGTGCTCTGAGCTTGCACAGGTCTAAGATTAGATAGCCCATCGTAGGGGTCCTCTGCACACAGTGATTTTGGTTAAGCCTTGCTTAAAAAAGGCATGAAAAAGTCTGCACGGATCTGGTCTCTTTAATTGGATGCATTATGAGAACTCCTGAAAAGCTAGTAACTGTCTCTGAATGGTGGAAGAGAAGAAAGTTCTTTTCTACTCTTTCAACTTTGGAAATGAAATAAGAATAGGAAAGTAGAATCTCCCTGGATTTTATACAGAGCCAGGAGTCCATTCACACTCTTATATCAAGCACTTCTGAAAAGGGGTCTGTAGAATAATCTACATGACGGTATTTTCAACATCTTGTGGAAAGTAGTAGATTTCAGAATTCATTGTACTGTTACACTTTTTAATGAATGCAGTAACAGGCAGACGAGTTATGTTAGCCTTCTGCTTAATAAAAAACAAACAGGTAATTTGTCAGAACCAGGACTGGCCAGTTATTGGTCATTTTAAGAAATGCGACTGTTAGTTTGAATAGTCTCTGGAACAAAACTTGATGTGAAGTAGCAATGCAAATGTTCAAGAATTCAATGAAGTCTGAACAGATGTTGCATAGGGTAGTAGATAAAAATGTTACCAGCTTGAAAAAAACCTGAAACACAGATTTCTGCTAGGTCTGTTTTTTGTGAGGTGAAACTGAGCCTACTGTTCAACCACAGCACAATCAGGAATTGAGGGATACTGATCACATTCCTGGTATTGCTACAGACTTGACTTCAACCAGGTCAGTTTAAATCAAGACCTCTGGAAATGTTTAGACTTTTGTTGCCATGTATTGCTAGGCCTAAGTGACTTGGGCTCTGACTTAAGGTATTATAGACAAAATCCTATTGCATCTCTGGCATACCAACTTGCAGTTGAACAATGCCAACCTGCAGTGAAGCTGGAATTGTCACTACTTTTGTGATAGTTGTACTTGCATCCTCTGCTGTGCTGAGGATGCTCTGCACTGATGCTTCAGTAGCTAGCTGCAGATAGCTGAAGCTGACTTAGATCTTTGCTTACTCTTCTGGCTGTGTAAGACTAACAAAACATGGTGCTCAGTCCTACACCCAAATTCATGTTCTGCTTTGCTATTTTGATGGCGTGCTTTAGGGACATCCTTTTTCCCAGGATATCAGAAGACGAGTGTCATCACTTTTGAATTCCATGGTGTGACAGCTGACTTTTCAATTGCATGAAGGACCATCTTTCAGCCTTGGACAAGAAGTGTATGCTTCGAATCTCACAGCAGAGGGAGCAGTGAGTCAGCCTAAGCTGTTGCAAGGCCAAAGCAAAGACTTCTACGTATCTCTGCAGAGGGTTTAAAGAGCAATATCCATTGCTACTCCGGAGAGAGGATCAGACTTGCTTATAGGGAACTGGATTGCAGCCCCAGCTGAGAAATGCATGAGGAGCATTATGGCATGCCCTGTGCATACAAACAATGTTGGATGGGATTAACACAAATATCCAGAAGTAGTTTATAATCTTAGATCTTTGTGGAGGTTGTAGGACATCCAGATGGTAATGGAAAAGTGTCTATAGTGATTGGGTGTGAAATGAGCTTCCCCATAATGGGGAAGGATCATGTTTGGTTGTGGCAAGGCCTGTCCAGTCTCTGGTCCCTGTTCTGCCTTGTTTTCTATGTGCCGTGGCATGACCCTGTCCTCCTAATGCAAGTAGCTGCTAACTGTAACAGATGAAAATTCAGTACTTTAAAAAAATTAAGGCATGTTTTGTGTGCAGTGGGATGCTGCGATGAACTAATACAGGTTCACAATTTTATATGACTCCTTCCTCTCTGTCTTAAATTTTTTATTCAGTTCCTATCCAATTCTGTGCTCCCAGTCCTACTAAGTAAAGTGTTTGAGTGTTATATATGTGCTGACAGATATCCTAGGCTTTTTCTGCAGAGAATAGAAATGATGGGCTCACCAGTACCTTGACAGAAATATGTATGTTGGCAGAAATGGGAAGTTTCAAGTAGCCGTAGTGTCTGGGGGGAAAAAAAGTCACAGTGCAGTCTGTACTGAAGAGGATGGGGAAAGGTGTTGGTGGCAGTTTGGGCTTTCAATGACAGTTTGGTGTTCCCTGTGTTTCCCCTCACTGGCAGCCTTTGGGGCAAATAGCTGGGCCACCTGAAGAGCTCCTCACTTCCCACTGCTCCAGGAGCATGAGTTTGTTGCTGTCCTGCAATACTCTGAAGCTTAGGAAGAAGGCAGGCCTCAGAGCACCCCACTACACAGCACCTACCTGTCTCCTTGTCCACTTGCCAGTGTCTATGTGTGCTCAGTGTTGGCAGAAACAGAGTATTCAACAACCAAGTCCTGTTTTCAAAAGGCTGTTGCAAGTGAATGTGTTAGCCACTGCAATATTTGACCCAGGCATAGGGTCTGACTTCCAGCTGATCTGGAAATGGCAGCTGCTTAATCACTAGGGTCAGATTGCTTAAAGGTTTGTTGAAGACCTTGTGTCTTTTGTCCTTGCCAAACTAAAATTCTGGTTTTGCATCTTTCGATCTAGGATCTAAATCCTTGTGAAGCAGAGGGTAATACATGGAGGTGTATTGTAAAGCTTAAATTACTACCCATGGAGAAAGCCTCTGCATTCCTATTTGGAGGGATGTTTTTAATCCTTGTGTTTTCTGTAGTTGCTGGGGTAGGTTGGTTCAATATAGTTCATAGAGTTGCTCTGTTACTTTGATGGAGAAATTTGATGAAGTGCGGAAAATAAGTGAGATATTTTAATGTATGTCTGCAGCACTGGCTATTGTAAACCAGAAGGGATTCTCTAGCACTGACATGAAGTTATGGACGTTTGCCTGAAGCCATGCTGGATAGTCACATACATACTGGTGCAAAGTTATTTGCAGTTGTACAAAGGATTGTCTTGGCAAGAAACTGTTGTCCTAACAAAAAGCATAGCTCCTGCATAAAGTATGGCAAGTAAAAAGCTTTATGGAATCGCATATTTTTCAGGGTGCTTTCTTTAATCGGCTGAGAATCTCTTTAGATCCAAACTTTTCTAATCAACAGTTTAAATCTAGTAAAAGCCTCTGTGAGGGAGGAAAAAATACTTACTTGTTTTCCACTGAGTTTGAGCCATTTGCATCTGAAAACAAAATTAAAAGGGCGTTCTGCCTCATAGAGCCCTCTAGTGGTGATGTGCTTAATAAACATGGGAGGGTTTGGTTTGGGTTTTTAATGTGGTTATCACTGAAAATAGGAAAGAGGGTTTGGTTTGGGATTTATTGTTCTTAATGCAAACGGTAAGTTTCTCTACTCTTATCACTTGTGGGTTGAAATATACTTTACGCATAACCAAAAACAACTTGATAAACCCTGTAATAAGTTTTGCATTGCCCCATATCTATACTTAAATACTGAGGAATGACTTATATAGAAATTGTGTTTTGTTGCTACTGATCTGGGACAAGTGGGAAGTAACGCATCATTTGAGGTTATAAAATGTCCCTCCGACACTAGTAATGCTGTCTGTTATTGGAGGATAAAAACTGCCTGAGGTTTTGGATTTTATTTTTCTTTTCTTATGCCAGTATTAAAAAGCAATGTGGTAAGCCATATTTTGTCTGTCTTAGAACTTGTGGATTTTGGAAACTGTGGATAATTTATATACTTTAATATTAAACTCCTTGCCTTATCTTCTTGGCTTGTTACATGAACTGCAGTGTTCTAGAAAAAACTTAATTATTAGGTTAATGACAAGTAATGCCTGCCTGTAATTTTGACTTTTTTCTCTTAATTCTTATTGCTGTAAAATTAGCCAAATTTAAGAGAAGAGGAGATGGAGACAATGTGGCGGTACGTAGGATAGACTGCACATCATAGAAACTTGTGTTTTAATCAACAAGTATGTATAAAATCTGTAAGGTCTCATTAACTGCTACTTTAAGTCTGGAATTCTGTCTGAACAAAAATAGTAATGCTTTACGTTAATGAGACATCCAGCATTGTAAGCTCTGAGATGCTTTTGAAAATCTTGCCAAAGTTTCAGGGGAGGAAAGCAAAAATATCAGATTATCACTACGCTTTTATCTTTCAAGGCACTAGGGAAGTGGCTTCATTGCCAAACAGATCATCTTTCCTTTCAGAACTCTCCCACCTCGTTCCTGCCTAATCCTTTTCTGAAAGGAAAAGTACTGTAATAATACAAGTACCCTGAGAACTGCGAGTGTAGATCTGTGGCATTAAAGGAAATGTTTGCTGCTAGAATGGTGACACGTGATCAACTGTAGTAATGATGACTAAATGCCATGACAGCACAAGTTTTGTATCAAACTTTTCTTACCTTTAGATTCAGATGGATGAAAGATGCAGGATGTCTGTTTTAGAAAGCCGAGGAGTGGGAGAGAATGCTCTATGAGTATTTAATGGGTTAGAGAAGGGAGAGCTCTTCAGGTATACTTCCTTTCTGTGTGATGGCCATATTCTTCAATACTGTCTGTGTCACTACATCCTTATTGGCAACCAGAGGACATGACCTAGTATGGGAACTTGCTTGAGCTGCCTGTGAGCCATGTACCACTCAAGAACTACTGGTTGCTCATCCTTGTCACTTTTACACCCAGTATGAGTTCAAAACTGGAGACAAAAACTGTATGAAGGGGAACTGGTGGGAAACACCTTCTTTGATTACTTATACTGATACTGCAAATAAGCTGTTTGGGCAAGGGTTTATTTCAGCTAATATTTATGAAAGATTTTGTAAAAGGTCTTTACTTTGGTGTGCTGCTCATCATTGAAAAGAAGAAAACATAAGCTTCTGCTGCTCAAGGCTTTGGAAAATATATAATAATTTTCTGCCCAGTAACATGCTTTGGAAAATTTGCCCAAAGTAAGCTTATATTTGTGTGTGTGGGAGAGGGAGAGTGTTCAGACTGGTAAGGCATATTTAACAACTGTTTTCTACACACCATGCTATTTTAGAAATGTAGCAACTGAATTTTCTGAAAGTCATGCTTCACTTCAGGAAAATATTAGACTGTGTTTGTCTTATGTCTGTGTCAGCTTGAGAGTTTAAATCAAGCTGAGAATCTTGAAGAGGTAGGTCTTTAAGGATTTGAAGGGATGTGATTTAGAGTGAGTGTATCTGCTTTTAAAAAAAGTCAATATTGTGTCTTTATGCTGTGCTATAGTTTTGTGTATTTGCTGTGATGATGAGAGTTAATTCCAAGGCAGGCTGACAACCAACTGACCTGATTCAATTTTCGTTGAGGTTTCTGAAGCATTGCACAAGAGGTTTGAAGGAAAAAGTTTGGGAGCATGTGACAGTTAATCTCTTTAGCAGTAAGAATGAAGTTTAAGCATACTGTTGGAAACGTTCTCAGATCTGTGCTGCTCTTTGTTTTAATTAACAATCTCCTGCATAGACTGGGAGTGTAAACTTCCTTGCACTTTAGTCCAATTAAATTGTGCTTGGAGGCTGTCGATGGTGGGGGGGAACTCCCTCCTACCCCCCCTTTTTTAATTGTTCAGTGAGTCTGTTGAATAGTGAAAGAATTTCCCTGACAGGGTTTTGTAGCGTTTTGTCATCTTGATGAATTATTGCAGAGGGTAGACGACAGTCTCTTTTGTTCAAAATGCATTGGAATGATTCATCCAATTCCTCGGAAAGTGACAATGAAGCTCATTCAGCCTTTACACAGACTGAGCACAACGTAGTTGCAGCTTATTTAATCACAGCAGGTATGGGTATTGGCAAATTGTTGCATAAGTGTTTAAAATACAACTGTAGTTCTGAATGTTCATTTTGTATAGTAACAGAGATGGTGTTTCATTTTGTATTGCACAAATATCTGATGGCTTTTCTCCATAGTTTACTGACATGTTAGCAGGCTGACTGAAGTGTGCAGAAACATCTAAGTTTTCTGCTCTATATTTGAAGGCAGCATTGTTTGTTGAAAAATATATTTTGCTGATATGTAATTGTAGAAGAGAGTAAGAATTAATTTCTGCCAGCTTGCAAAAGGGATAAAAATAGGACATAGCTGTCACATCTTGCATTTTTCTGTGATGTGCTTGAAGCTATCTTGAGATTTCTCCTGGGCCACATGTTTGTGGTAATATATGTGTAGTCTGAGCATGTGAGCGGGTGTCTGTTAGGGGGATGTAAGGGGAAGGGTTGGAATGTGACTTAGAGGGAGGGAGCTGGTCATTAATCACAGAAGAGCAGACTCTGGTTGCAGCTGTATTTTTCACCAATGACACATGTTAGAAAAAGCACATTGAAAGGCTTGACATCGTGTTCGTTCCCTGTGACTGCAATGGCTTTTGGCTAAACTTGAATAATTATGTTTGATTTCCTCCCCACCCCCCTTCCCCTTGAAAACTTTCTCATTGTTATAATCTTAGCTGCTTCAGTAATGTTTTTTTTTTTAAGCATTGAGAGCTATAGCAATGAAATATTCAATGTGGCCAAAACCTGAAACTTACTGTCTTTAAAAATAGGCCTTCTATATCTTTATTATGGAAAATCAGATCAGTTTATAAATACCTTTTTTTTTTTTTTTTTTTTTTTTCCCACAGGCTGTACCATACATTTTCTATGCTATTATTAGCTTTTAAAATACATTAAAATATTAATTGACTTTAGGTTTATATGAAATAGTATTGCGGATGATCTCATTTTATTTAGCATATCTATTTGTAGTGGTATCAAAGTGATGTTCTGGTAAAAGAGTATTTTTGAATGCAAAGGCAATAATCTATTGCAGTTTTTTAGAGAAATTGGTAGGACAGCTACACAGAATAAGTAGACTTGTTATGAAGCTGTAGAGATGTATTATGGTCATGTACTGGAGGCTAGATACACTCTGCAGTACTACCACAGTATTTGCAGGTAACTGTATCTATTACGTGCTGCAGATACCTACGGTATTTGTTATATTTTAATTCAAATTGATTAGATTGTATGCAACAAGGTGGTCTTTTCAGATAGCTATCTTTTCAGATAGCTTGGTGTTTGGGGTCAAAGCTGTCATAGGTGATCAATAGGATTAGCTAGAATCAACCCAGCTCTTCTTCCTTAATCTTACAAGGAAATTAAATGTCTTTAGAAAGCAAGCAAAAAGTTGGATTACTTTTTGTTTGTTTGTTTGTTTGTGTTCCTCTTATTATAATTGCGGGAGTCTAGTAACTCACCTGTAGGTTGGACGTAGCTTTCTTAATGAGGAATGTTTTTCACAGTAAGATCTATAACATCTTTGAAAGTGTGATTAATTGCATTGCAAATGCCTTGCTACCACAGATCTCACCTCTGGAAAATTTAAGCTGTGTTAATAAACAGATGTCTAAGAATAAGATTGAAGCAGAGGTACAGTGTTCATCATTATGTTGCTTTTTAAAAGGTTTGAATTCTTCTGCAAATAATTGCTTCATTTTCTGAGAATGAAGTAATTGTTGAGTATTGCCCTCTACAGTGGTTAGTGTATTAATTCTAGTGATGACCACAAGGATACTCAGGCTGCAGGAAGCAATACTACTTCATGGACATCTTTCATCTTACAATAGTGAAAGGCTCTGGTATAATTTTAAAATGCTAACTGGAAAAGTAAATTGCTTTATACACAGACCTAACCTTCATTGTTTTGATGCTACTACATGTGCATTGCTTAAATCCGTTAGGGCTTTTTTTACATTTGTTCTGCCTTTCATTTTCATTGCTTCCCTGGGAAGGAGGAAAGTAAATTCTTCTGCTCTTGATCAGGTTATGAGGCTTTTATCTTCAACTTCATAAAGCTACAAAGTTTATTTAAAGAAATGTGGGAATAGTTGTCTAAACCCTAAGATGTTTCACAGGCCAAGTGGCAGCATCCACGTGTTGTATCTGAATCACGTGAGTTTGTCCCAGTTGATGATTTCAGGTTACTGAAAGTCTTGGGCTTAATCTGCACTCCTTACCCTCTAAGACCGGGCTCTGAGGCACAGGATTTAACTGTGTCTAGCAGGATCTTTCCTTCACCCTGAGGATACAAGTTTATAGCCCTTTTGTATTTTTGATTTCATTCTTGGTAGCTGTAATATTTGTTAAAGCATGCCTCTAGGGAGCCTCTGCTGTTTTATAAAGTGGTAGTTCTATTTTGTGAGATGACATACTACCTGTCAACTTGAAAGCCGACAGAACTGGCACTGCAAGTGCTTTTGCTGTGTATTGGTTTCAGATCAGATCCACAGCTCCTTTCTTTCTTGCATTTTAGGGCCTCATAGCATCACCCTCCTGAAATGTGTGACTATATGAACATGATAGCTGATGACATCTATGTGGCTATGCACCTCCAGCATCGTCTGTAATGTAAAGTTGTACGAGGCAGGAGACTTGCACTTGAGAGCAGACATGCTTGGTGGTTTTAAAGAGAGAATGGAAAGAGAGATGACCAAGAATTAATTACATTTTTGCTACATTTTATTTTTAGATTACTGAATCTGTTGTGAGAGTTTCTGTGATGCAGGAGATTGGTATTGGTTAATACAATGGTGCAGTGAAACTTGCTGTGTGAGTTTCAGGTATAATAAAAAGGGTACCTATTTATAGAAATGAAATTGAGAAATTCCATTTAAAGGATGAAGAATTGGTGTTGTCCTTATTGTCTGTTACCTAAAGTGTCATCTTTGTTACATTTTTATGTGTGTTACAGAAGGCTTTCCTTATGCCCTTTTACATACCTGTCATGTCTTGCTGAACATAGTGGTTCAGATGGTACTTCTGATGTGTATTTGACCCTAGAAATGCCTTAGTTCAATGCACTGAGGTGTGTGCTGTTATTTATAAATCTATTTATTGTGTTCCTGTGGACTGCCAAGGATGGAGTCCACAGGACTTCCCATATTTAGAAGAATTTTCATGCTTTGAAGGAATTTTCTTCAAAATTCAACTGTACATCTGAAGTGCTTGAAACTGATTCTTGCCCTCAGGTTTTCTAACCCTGCTGGTTTGAAGTTTTTGTTTGAACTGCGGCATGTTTATAATCTGCTTATAAACTGATGTTAGGGACTTTTAACTCTGTGCTGCACCATTGACAGTGACAGAGATGAAAGAACATTGTATAATACTTACAAACCTTATTGCCCTTTCCACAGAGGCATGTCACAAAAGCTAAAGTGTGTGTGTCAGGTTTTTGGCAGAGCCAATAGAGAAGCAGAAATCCCATCAGTGAAGGTGATGGCCAGCAAACTGGAGCAGGATCAGCAGTGACTGTGAAGGAAGTTGGTCTGCTTTTGGAAGTCTGCATTCAGCATGACAGCCTCAAGCTCCTTACAGAATTATGCCTCCAATCTGTGATGATGAAAACTACAGTGTTTTGATTCATAGGTGAAACTTCTTAAATAAAAATTAAAAACAAACAAAAAAAACCCCATGGAACAAAACCCCTGAAAAACTCTAAGGGGCATTTCCACGGATGATGTGTTGTCTGTTGTTAGACTTTTAACAAAATAATTCCACTTGTGCATTTAAGGTGCCCAGGCTATACAAATATTTGTAAGTTTAGTATTTGGTTCAGTGACACTGTAACAGCTATGTCAAACTAGGGGGTCTCTGAACAACTCACAAACTCCTGTTATTTACAAGTTATCTTTTTAATGGCTGTGTTTGTGATGAACGTGTTGGAATTCTCCATTTTATTGATAAGAGCCTAATTTGAAAAATTTTTCTCTGCTTGTCAGGTGTCTATCTTCTTCACAAAATTGCCCTTGACTTAAATTATCATTTACTTAGGACATAGATATTCCAATAGGCTATATTTTCTTCTGCATGTATATTACTGGCTGGTGGGTACCTTTTGTAAAGTTTCCCTTTTTCTGTTTTTACAGGAGTGATAAGCATTTTCAGTAATATTGTTGTTTTGGGCATCTTTGTTAAATACAAAGAGCTTCGGACAGCAACCAATGCAATTATTATCAACTTGGCTTTTACTGACATTGGTGTTAGTGGCATTGGTTACCCCATGTCTGCTGCTTCAGACCTGCATGGAAGCTGGAAATTTGGATATACTGGATGCCAGGTATTGCAATTAAGTCAGAGAGAAAGTTTTGAGCACTTAAAAGCAAACTGAGAAATAAGCAGTAGCTCAACCTCGTATTAGTTCTTTCAAGAGATAAGATGGAGATGCAAAGTTTGACTCTAGACCTGACGCTGATGTTCTGTTGTGTCAACAATGTCTGGATATAGGATTTTGTGTGTGATTTTCAAAGTGTAACATTATATTTATCAACTAGAGATTTGAAAATTGCTTTAAGAAGACTTAGGAAACAAAATCCTCAAATTGAAGAAAGTTATAGTAACACATGCACATTTGATGACTTATTTGATAATGAAAAGACTTTGGATGTGACTACTGTTTTGATTATGAGTTTGACAGATCTTAATGAGTTCTGCTTGGCAAATACATGTTCTTTTGGATTGCTCTATTAGGATATCCAAAATTAAGGCCTGCAAGGCTAAGGCTAAGATTTAGCTTAGTTTTAATAGAATCATAGAAGAGTTAGGGTTGGAAAGGACCTTAAGATCATCTAGTTCCAACCCCCCTGCCATGGGCAGGGACACCTCACACTAAACCATGTCACCGAAGGCTCTGTCCAGCCTGGCCTTGAACACCGCCAAGGATGGAGCATTCACAACCTCCCTGGGCAACCCATTCCAGTGCCTCACCACCCTCTCAGTAAAGAATTTCTTCCTTATATCCAATCTAAACTTCCCCTGTTTAAGTTTTAACCCATTACCCCTTGTCCTTAATAGCTGTCTATTTTTAAAAATAGTCTGACTGAAAAATTATACTTCCACAGCAAAGAGATGGTGCGCTTTGCTGTGAACTGTGATTTAAATCTCCAGTGTCCATGAAAATAAGTAGTAATATAAAGGTGTATACTGAAAATGTGACTCAAGAAAAATATTAGCAGCAATACACATTTCAGACCTTTATATAATGTGTATTTATAACAATCAGAGTTCACTTGCCTGACTTAAGTTCAAAATTCAGTTACTGTTTGACAGGAAGCCTCACTTAACATCTTTATATCTAGGCTGTCTTGTAGCGGGTTGAAGTTGATGTGAAATCTCAGTACCAATGGTTTGGGAGTTCATTTGACGCACAACTCCCATCAATCTAAACCAAACGAATCCTGTGAACTGAGATGGTTGAATGTCATGTGGTTCTATCATAACCACTGTTGGTATGTAATCTGGCACAGGGCGCTATGTTTCTTGGGTGCCAATGCTAACACAACCTTCCCAGTCGCACTGCCCATGGGATGATGAGGCAGATGCATTTAGAGCATGTTGGGATTGCAGCATCTGTCACTCCATGCAGTAGATCTGACACACATAAAAATGGAGTCTGATGGGGAAAATCAGTGTACCACATCTGTGAAATAAGTGTAATTATGCAGCAGAGGAAAGAGTGACAATTCAGGACCTCACATTTGCTGAAGCCATAACCTTTTTGATGAGTCAAATGCTGTTCAGATTTCCTTCAATTTACACCAAAACCAAGAATTGAACCCCTCCAACCTCCAGACTCTGAATCTCAAAATTTACTTACTGAAGTATGGTGGTTTTTTGCTTTTTAGACTCTGTTTTTAGGATTTCTGATGCACACACAAGGAGGTTGCTTTTGAAACATTTAATTTTAAATGCGCCATCTCCAAATTGCCTGCACTGATTTAGTTCTTTCAGTACCTTGTTTATGAAAGAGAACACAGCCTGAATGTAATGTATTAGTGCCTTTGATTCAGTCCATGAATTTGCACTTGTACATTTGACAGATTTCTCAGGAAAAGCTTATTTGTTTGTGTGTTTTAATTTCAGATCTATGCTGCCTTAAATATCTTTTTTGGGATGGCGAGTATTGGTTTGCTCACTGTTGTTGCAGTTGATCGTTATCTGACAATCTGCAGGCCTGATATAGGTACTGTACTTACGGTAAAAAAAATGTTCACTGTTGAACTTCTATGAAATAAGGGTCTAACTGTTTTCTCATATATGACTCCATAATCACAGTGCTGGGCATAATTTGAATTTAGGGCATGATCCTACAGTACTTGGTTAAGTAAGTTATCTAGTTGGCATGAATAGTACTGCTGGAGAAAGTGAATTTTTCACGATTAGGCTGTTATTCTGTTTATAAGTTGTATTTTCATGGTTGTTTGCAGTCTTTGGAGGACAATATCTATATACAGAAGCACAGGAAAAGCCTCTAGCTGTGAGAGGTTTTGAAGCAGGTGTTTGCTTCTGCTGTTGTGTTAGCACTGAACTGGATGTTTTTCTCTCCTCTCTGTTACAGCTGTATTGTCACAGTTAATTCCTGCCCCTGCAGTCGTGCAAGTATGTACTTGAATGCACTGTTGCATAAAAAGCTTTTTGACACGGAGTTAGGATCAGGTATTGCCTGTATGATGTGAATTGTAGTGGGTGATGGTATTTAGGTGGAGTTAAAAGTTCAGTGGTATGAAACGGCATGCTGCAGTGTTTGGGGGTGTAGGCCTTTGAGAGGATCATTATTCATCTAGTATGTGCTTGCTGGAAGCCACTTGTTGCAGTTCAATTATAGAAAGAAGCAAAAGATGACAGTCGTTTGTGACTCTATGTGCTTGGCCACAGGGAGAAGAATGACTACCCGTAGCTATGCCACTCTAATCCTTGCTGCTTGGATAAATGCAGTCTTCTGGGCTTCCATGCCTACTGTAGGCTGGGCTAGCTATGCCCCGGATCCGACTGGAGCAACATGCACAGTAAATTGGAGGAAAAATGATGCGTAAGATTTCCCTTCACCCTTTCTTTTCAATTTGCTGTCTCATTGAAGGCTAAGCTTATTTAATTCACCACTCGCTGAGCATAACTCCTTTCGGAAGTATGAAGTGTAATTTATAATAATAATTTTAAAACTATGGAAATAATATAGAGCAAGTCTAGAAAAAATACAGGAATTGAGCTATGCTTGAAAACTGCAAGATTTATAGGTGCTAATAAGAAAATCAAAGCTAAAGAAAGTTTTCCTAATTCTTTAAAAGCTTGTTTTAATATTTCATAATCTAATCAAAATAGTAACTTTTACTGAATGGCTATTTGTAAGTTCCTGTGTTTTGTTTTTTCTGTTTTATCAGGTCCTTTGTTTCCTACACAATGAGTGTAATTGCTGTTAATTTTGTTGTACCCTTAACAGTCATGTTTTACTGTTATTACAATGTTTCCCGGGCAATGAAACAATATGCCAGGAGTAACTGCTTGGAGAGCATCAACATAGATTGGTCTGATCAAGTAGATGTGACAAAGGTATAGTAAATTTGGGCATGTTTTGTTTTAAGCATGTTCTTTAGCATTAAATCCTGGGGTCAAAGGAACATTGCAGCCTTTTAAGCATTTCTGTTTCCTACATTTGCCCTTTTCCTTTTGTACTAAATATCACTGAAATCCAGCCTAGGTGAAAACTCTTGGCTTGACTTATAACACTATATTCTTTACTTTTGGCCTAATACTCTTTCCAGATGAATAGCTACTTTGAAGCCTGGGAACAATCTGAATTTTCCTTGCCTCTACCCTTCTGTCATTACATAGAAATACACCTCAGAGGTGTCCATCCTAGGAGGTCTTTACTCTTTGTGTCTGTAGAGTCCTTAGGCTTTCTGCTATTTACATACGGGTATCTGGTCTGAAATGGAGTGGTCAACTCTGATTTGAACTCATGGCCTAGAAATAAAAGTACATTTCCAAGCTCCCAAAATGTGTGATTCTGATCCCTTGTTCTTTTCAGTCTGTTAAGCTTATCTCTTATGTAAACAGTAGCAAATGTGAGTTATGGCATAAAATAATATATCCTTCCTGGAAGGCTGACATTCTTTTAATGTGTAAAAGTCCTTGAGAAAGCTTGAAATTCACTAGCTCCTTTGCTTTTGTGTAAAGATGTGATTTATAGCTGGACATGATAAGTGAGAGAGAATTGGACAGACAAGTGTGTACCTATGCTTTTGAATTACTTATCAATGCAAACTTAACATTCCTTGGAGAAATTTATCATTGCTAAATTGTGAAAAATAGTACTTTTACCTACAAATAATAATCTGAGCATTTTGCTCTTCTGAAAAACTTTCACAATGCTTAAAGCTGAGGATTCAGCTATAAATTTAGGGTCGTATTTGTGAAGAAAATATATTTTTACTGTTTTGCAGTTGAAGATACCAAGTTATATTTTGGAAAAAAATAAAAGGATTGAATCTTTGGAGTTTATTTTTTGGAACTGGACTGCTTGCTTTTTCAACAACTAGCGTCTTTAAGCTTCTTTACATTATTATTGATATGTGTTACATTTGCATTTAAACAGCAATCTTCCGTGGAAAGGGTCACTGTTTGTTTATTGGTTGTGCTCTAGAAGAGGTCATACAAAGTAGCCATTTATTTCTTGTTTCTCATTTTGTTCCTCACAAAAAGACTGACTAAGGCTATAGGTAAACACCACTAGGGAATCCTATATATACAAAGAACCCTGCAGGTTTGTTTGTTTATTTAGTTATTTGTTTTGTCATCTTGATTAGTTTGACATTTTCATTCCAGTGTCAATTACTGGTTCATGTCCCTGACAAAAACCAGAGAGGTCTGTCCCAGCTGATTCCTCTCCTAACCTTCCACTACCCTCATTTTTTTTGCTGTTCATTTCTAGCTGGGGTGTGGAGTCTTCTGGGGTATGAGCCCCACATGCCCACACTGTTCTCTCTGACAGGCAGGCAGAGAAGACGTAACTGCTCAGATAGCTGCTCAGCGTGATGCTTGAACATGGCTATCATACTTCATTAAATCAACCAGACACTTCTGGGTTCCATAAGTATATGGACAGAGCCTTTGTATCCAAGAACATTTACTTTCTTTAATTCTATTGTACCACAGTTAAACCTTATTAAATAGTTTTATTTTTTAACATCTTTATGAAACATTTGGTTTAGATTTTACTCTCTGTTCATATTTATTATTTGTAATAGCATCCTAAAGTGATCTGTTATGGTGATCATAATTCACGCGTGAAGTCTTCTCTGGTCATTGAAACTTCTGCTGGAGAGATTTAGCATAACAAATAGTGCTGACTGTGAAGGAAGATTGTACACAATGAAGTCACAGCATGCCAAAATACATGACAGTGTGATGTGCTATTAAATCCCCAAAGTGAGATTTCATTATAACCTGTCAAAATTTGTCAGGTGTGCTTGTTTACATGTTGCTATTTGGTTCTGCATAGCTCTATTTTCACGCAGGTGCATGTGTCTTTGAGGTTAGGTTATAAGGTCTTTATCTTCAGGTAGTACTGGTTATGAATCTGTTGCTCTTCTTTTACAGATGTCTGTTGTGATGATTGTAATGTTCTTGGTGGCATGGTCTCCATATTCTATTGTGTGTTTGTGGTCTTCCTTTGGAGACCCAAAGAAAATTTCTCCTGCAATGGCCATCATAGCTCCTTTATTTGCAAAATCTTCCACATTTTATAATCCCTGCATTTATGTTGTTGCAAACAAAAAGTAAGTGTTTCTAATTTAATACCAATCTACTTGATAATTTTAGCTAATCATCTAACTATAGCAGGACCATCTGAAAAATATGGCAAACTGAGTAGCAAAGAGGTCAAAGGGTAAACCACTGATGATTTAACAAAGATGACCTTTTGGACAGGAAACTCTAAAAGAAATTGTTTTGATCATCATCAGAATACACTAAATTGATAAAGATTTTTGAAAACACATCAACACAGCTTTTGTAAGACAGTTTTGAAAGTCCCTTTGTGGCTTCTCAAAGGGACTTCTGGATTTTGTGTTACATCAGCAGTAAACTGGCTTTAATAACTGTGACCAAAATGCTTGGCGGCTTGGTGACATGTAAATTCTGTAGATTTCTTTGCTTGATTTGGGCTGTGTCATATTCTGACTGATTAGGATGGGTTGACACTTACTGTTAAAGTAAATAAGCTAAGCCTATTCATCTGTTTTGAGCAATCATATCAAATGCTTTAACCAAGCCAGCGCCTCTGACTGAGAACTGGGTTTTGCAAGGAAGCATCCTTCCTTTCTCTACTACCAATCTAGAAGCAGAGCCTGTGATCTCTGTCTAAGTGAACTTACCTGATATTGCTGAAAAAATCTATCTTTTTCACTGTTCTGTAAGTTCATCTTTGTCATGGCTATACCCTGTCCTGGGATAAGCACAACCTGCTGTGATGCCTGTTGTAGAAGAAACTTAACTGAGTTATTCATGTACATGGAACTAAAAAAGGCTCAGATCCTCTCAAATTCCAAATACACCATTTTTTTATTAAGTAAGCTTTACTGAAGTTGAAAACTGTTGTAATACTTAAGGTCAGCTTACCCAAGGTTTCTTGGTATTTGGTTCTCCAGCTAATGATCTTTCTGCTTTCCCTTTCTTGCCTTTGCAGGTTTCGGAGAGCAATCTTGGCAATGGTGCGATGTCAGACAAGACAAGAGATAACTATAAACAACGCCTTGCCCATGAGTGTATCACAAAGTGCACTGACATCGTAGAACTAGTGTCATTTGCATGCATAAGTTAAATGGAAAGGAGTGAAATCTCAGTTAAAGCTAATTAATGTTTCGGAAGATTAATCTTTTGGAATAATAATCTGCCCCAGACAGCTGTTTCTGTTAATCGCAATAATCTGTTTAGATAGGTTAAGAAGGCAAAAAGACAAAACCCATTAAGACCTTAGGTTTTGAGAATGCGGTTTATTGGCCCAATATGTCTGTCCCAAACAAAAAGGGGTAGTGAAGTGGTCACTGACTCTTACAGTGTGGACAAGGTGACACAAGGGCAAGGAAAGCCTGAAGCAGGAAGTGCTTAAAATCAATAGCATGGATTTTGCTCCTATAATTCCTTTCATGAATTACTTTTCCTCATCTTCCCTTGAAAGTTTTCCAGACTTGAAATATTCTGGATTCTCCCTGTGTGAATATATTTCTATAGCAGGTGTCCATGTTGGTATGCTTTGCAGAGTTCTGTTTCTGTGAATATGTTATCGAAATATCTAGCCAAACCCAATAGACCTTGTTACCAGCTTTTAGGATTTTTAAGGAGTTTTGGGATATTTTAATGTATTTTTAAAGTTTTTGCTTACACAACCAAATGAATTTGCAAGAAAGACAGCTTTTGTTTTAGTAATAGTAATAGAAACTCTTTAGTAAGTTTCTAGTGCTTGTGACTGCACAGCAAATCCTGAAAATGAGATAAACTGTACCCTCAATCTTGGCATTTGGGAGGCATATAAAACTGAATAAATATTTATAGTCATTTCTCATAATTTCTAAGTCAATCTCATGGTTATAGAGGTCTGTTGTGTAGTTTTCAAAAAATACCTTTGGTGAGGTGATTTATTCAGGATGGAAAAGATGACTGTGTATACATCTATTTATGAATGCTAGTATATGCACTCTTGATGATACTCAGAATTGTAGAATAAATATCTTCTGTTATTATGTATGCATGAAGATAAAGTTTGCCTTTGCAGTGTGTAACTTATTCACATGGGTGTGTTGTTTTGTTTTTGTCAAAAGAAGCCTGTTTTTACAGGATTTTTTATGAACTCTGGAATCTATCTCTGGCTTCCTATTAATTTGTAATTTTCAGTATTAAAGAAAGTGCCATGCACTTTCAGTGCATTAATTTGTAACTTTCAGTATTAAAGAAAGTGCCATAACCTCATGCTGAACTAGATTTCCTTCGGGAACCTTGGAACATTTTATGGACAGTAACTAATGCATTGCCTCTTAGAAGGAGCAAAGACACATTTTATTACATGCTAACTTTGCAAGCTATATATCAAAACAGCCTTGAAACATGCTGGATATGACTGGAAATAGTGTGTTGTTCTGACAGAATAAAGAATGAACTGGCTTAACTGATCCATTTCAGGATACATTTGAAGGTTAAGCAACTACAGATCTCAGTTAATCTGATGTAATCTGCTGTTACTAAATGGATGTCTGCATTCACATTCGTAGCACACTGCACATGAGTACCTAGGAATGAAGTTTTAATTTTTTCCATATCAGTTGTGCTGGGGGGAAGTCATGTATCTATTTGTTTATTTCTACCTCCTAATGACCTTTTTTGAAGAACTGCATGGTTTTTGTCCTTCACAATGCACTTGCGTTTACCATGGCAGAAGCGATGGCACTGGAGCAAGGTATATGTTTTATTATTTGTCATACAAGGCAATTTATAAGGAAAAGGGATGAAGAAATTGGAAATAACATTCTCATACGTTGCAAATTGGTTCTAGCGTAGTTGAGGTAAAGGCATCTTTTATACTGGTGGTGTACAGCTAGAAGCATTCCTGAATAGGAACAGATGGTGATTATGGCTTTGTACTTCGCAAATAGCTACTTTAAATCTTCAGGTTTTGCAGAAGGCTATTGCTTTCTGCTCCATGATTTTCCTACTATTGTAATGTCCTTTCTATTTTCAGAAACTAGTTGTCTACTGTAAGGTAATTCTGGTTTAAATAAATACAGTAGTTTCTTTTTTAATCTACAGGAAAATCATATGATTTTTTGGTAATGTGGAGGTTAATTTGAAATCTGATGATCTGGTTATTGTTATATCAGTTTTGGGAGATACTGTTTCTTATAGCTATTTGTTACAATATACCCAGTATAAAGCTGCATGAGGAGAAAGTAAAATAAAGGAAAAAATATAGAAAAAAGGGGGACAACATTAAATATAGTCTTATTGAGGGGAGGGAAATGTTAAAGCTGACGAGTGCGAACAATGTATCCCACAGAAATGGAAGGAAACTGATTCTTGAAAATGTGGGATCGTTTCTGCAGTGGGAGCAGAAAGATCTTAGCACCTCTAAAAAGCAGGCAATTTCTATGCAGACAACAGAAAGAAGGCTAGAAAGCTCTCCTTTAGAGAAATATGTTAACATTTTCATTTGTCAGTCTGTTCTGAAAGGTAAATACAGACAAATACTTTGAATCTTCATCATGCAGAAAAAACCAGAAATTAGTAATCCAATTTTCTGAATTTTAGTAACACAAATGGCCATGCAGTTCCCACTTGAGATACATGCGTGTATTATTCCTTATACAGTGGCTTCTGTTTTTCAGTTGTCAATAGAGTAGATGACAGGGGATGGTGCTTGTATGCTTTATAATAAAGCAAATTAAACTTCACGTGAAAGCATTTTGTGTTCTTTTTCTATTTCGAAACTCCATATTTTCCTTTTTGATTTTTAAATGCAGAGGACTGCTCTTGAGCTGACATTCTTTGTTCTTCTAGTAGTGTTGCAGAAAGTAATAGTATCTGCATTTAAATCTAAACTACAAATTTCTGATAAAGAAATGTCAATATCTCTCTCCTTTTTCTCTTTTTTTTTGATCTTTTTTCCTGATGCTAGGTCTGTACTCTGTAATGATCCTGACATGTATGAGATCCCCGTAAATGTTCCTGTGGATACTGTAAAACTTCGCATAGAGAAAACTGTCATACGAAGGATTCCAACTGAAGCCTTTTACTACCTAGTAGATCTCAAATACCTGTGGGTAACATACAACTGCGTGGCAAACATTGATATCAGCAGTTTCTATAACTTGAAACAACTGCATGAGCTACGGCTGGATGGTAATCTGCTCTCGACGTTCCCTTGGGAATCACTGGCAGAGATGCCCAACCTACGGACTCTTGATTTACACAACAATAAAGTAACCAGCATTCCCGCTGATGCTGGCCGGTACCTGAAAAACCTCACCTACCTGGACATATCCAGCAACAAGCTAACCACTTTGCCATCAGACTTGATGGACATTTGGCCCCCCTTCTCAGAAGCTGTCCTGTCTAAGAGCACAGACAGTCTAGCGACTCAGAGAGTCATTTTGGGTATGTTAAGCAGCTTGTCTCATTCCTTATTAAAGTGTACCTAAATGTTAAGTTGAAAGTGAGAGCAGGTAGGGGACCAGCCTGGGATTCAGGAGAGTGAGTTTATCCGGGTCAGCCCTCTGGTTTGCTCAGTGGTTATTTATTTATTTATTTATTTCTTGTTGGTGGAAAACTATAAAATGAAGATAGTGATCTTGATGCATGCTGTTATCTCAAGGTTATAAAATGAAAGTAAAAATCTACGAGATTCTGGTCTACCAGAATACAGGCCATATGGAGTGCTCAATATCCATAGAAATGTAGAATTTCCAGAAATTGTGTTTTGGATGACATTTCCCTCATCACCGTATGTGATGGCAACTGCAAGCATGTCCATTTGCAACTATTTTTTCCAATGGCTCACAAGCCAAACAAGTAGCTAGAGTTGATGCTTCTGTGAAGCATGTCCTGAGACGCAGTGCTGCAGGCAGTGCTGGTGGCTCAAAAGGGGGTGTCTCTGCTGTCCCCGTGACTGCTGTTAACCTTGCATTGCTTTAAATTAAATCCTCAATTTTTCCCCAATTTTCATGGTAGTACGAGAGAGAGAATAGGAATCTGATCCCTACAACTTCACAGTACTTTTTATAGTATTGAAGGTACTTTTATAGTATTTAAGGTACGTATTTAGG
Source organism: Psittacula echo (assembly GCF_963264785.1). Lineage (NCBI taxonomy): Eukaryota > Metazoa > Chordata > Aves > Psittaciformes > Psittacidae > Psittacula > Psittacula echo. The sequence goes on from NC_137735.1 coordinate 57,573,761, forward strand.
AATAGTTTGGCCAGACTCTGATTTTCTTCATACTTTTATTCCATCTTTCCAGTATACCATCACATCAGTTCTGTTTGTGACTTTGTGCTTTATCTTATTCTAAGTAACCCCATTCTCTTCTGCAGTTTCAGAACATGGCTGGAAAAGTTCTATCAACAGTGTTCTCTTCTGTCACTGTTTATGCATAAGTGGATATTTTGATGTTTTTGTAGTGTAGCAGATGGAAGGGAGAAAAGCCAGCTGTGTCTCTCTGCTGCAGCAGTTTTACACTCACTGGTAAAGATCTGCCCTACATTGTACTGCCCAGTATTTCCAGTTTCTTGATCTAATCCCCACTGTTCAGTGTTCACTTGTTCAGATGCTTTGTTTCACAGCAGAAACTGCAATTTAAAACTCTCGTTCAGGGGAGATTGTAGATAAGTAGCTTCACAGATGCAAGTAGGCTGAATGAGTTTCACGCATGCATGGTAACTAGAGGTTTGCAGCATTAATAGGATCTTCATCTATTCAGGATTAAAAGAAAAAGCTGTAAAAGTGTATCCAACTCAGTACTCTTTTCCCTGCCCCCATACTGAAGGCAGTGAAGTAGGAGCTAACTGTGCTAGATCTAATTCTCCCGATGATCTCATGTGGGGGTCTCTTGCCTTACAAAGCCCTCACTGCTTAAGAAACAAAACAATGAACCAAGAAATCCAAAATACCAAAAAGCTCCAAACCCATACACTCTTTCCCTTCCCCCTTGACAAGGTGGGAAGGTAGTTTGCCAGCCTCCTCTAGTCCTGGCAAACCTTCTTGTGCCAACATTGAGTCCTCTAGAGACTTGAAATGTGGTGTTTGGATCATTTTAATTTATGAACTACAGCTGGGTTTGAACACAGATCTCCAGAGGGGAACACACACTGGGTTCAAACAGTGCCTTGCTTCTCTTTTTTTTTTAATGGTACGTGCTGAAGTAGGCTCTGTGCAGTTGTTAAAGATTTGGATCTGAGGATGTAAAATGGCAGTTAGTACTTTCATTGTGTTGGGTAAATATACCTTAGGTAAGCTGTGAGTTACTAGCTGAATTTTCTTTCATTGACATCATATAGCCTTCTGATGAGTACATTCCAGTGAAGACAGACAGTGCTTGCTATGAAAGAAACTCTATGGTGAATAAGAAAACATCCGCTTTCTCTGGAGATTAAAAATTGCAGTGCTTTTTGTGTCACAGCTTATTTTGACAAGCTGACTTAGTCTCCACTGATTGTTAGTTTTATTATATTACTGGAGCTTGCAAAGTGGTAGTTATATCACTTCCACTCACTGCCTGGAGCTCATCCTTAGGTTGCTGTTGATGGACCATTACAAAGCAGTTGTTTTTCAGGCCGATAGAAACTATCAGGCTAGAAAGATGACTTAGGAGTTGAGATGTCTCTGTAATGCTCCAACCATATGAGATGTCAGCTTAGAACAGGAGAAAGATGTGTTCTTCTGACACCTCTTCTGTCTCTACCAGGATTACTGAAGCCCAAGGGAGGAGAAATGTAACCCATAGATATTCTCCTCCTCTGAGGCAAGAGATAAGGATCACAAAGGTATGTGATCAGGTAGGATTTCAAAAAGGCCATCCTGTAGCCTGCTGGGATGCAGATCCAGATAAACTGAACTGTTCTGGTTAGATCAGTGTTGTTCTTAAAGCCTGTGGCCTGACCTTTCCAGAGCTTCTCTGGTAACCTCCTCCAGTGCTTATCTATGAGGACAGTGAGAAAGTTTCTGTTAATATCTAACCTCAATCTCCCTTACTGCAAACTAAGCTGATTACCTCTTGTCCTACATAAGATGAACATACAGAAAAACTAATGACCATCTCTTATAGAAGTAACCTTCCATATGTTTTCCTTCCCCATTTGCTGCCTTAACTAATCGCACCATTTCTTTTTTTTTTGTTTGTTTGTTTTTTGTTTTGTGTGTTTTTGTTGTTGGTTTTGTTCGTTGGCTTCACCCTTCCTCCTCTTTTTACCATAGTTACTGGTTGCCTTTGGACTCCTTTGGGTTTTTAAAAGAAAGGTTTCTTTAAAATGTAATAGCCACAATTGCAGACTTTGATGCTCAAGAGCGTCCTGTGCGCTCCAGCTGTTCTCTGTAGGAGCATTCAGCCTAACCTATGTATCTGCCTGGAATGGTATACAACCAGAGCTCTGCTAGAAGCTGGAACATAGAGTAAATAAATGCTGGTTTTGTCTAGTTAGGAAGACAGCAGCCCAATTCAACTTAGTGTAAGCAGTTACTACTTGAGCTGGCTTCTCTCTTAGTTCTGTCAAAGCAAGAGCCCAAACTCACGTGTTTGTGCATATGTATTTTCTAACAGCAGGAGGCAATTTTGTCTTCAGTATCCTGAATGAGCATCAAGAGGGTTGCATGTAAGAGAAAGCTCAGGTTTCCCATGTTTACTTGAAGGGTTCTTGGGGGAGCCATATACTATTTCTGCCAGGGGACTGGCATGTTAGCATCTCTTTATTCCAATTCGTAATTGTACTTAGTGGCTTGGCTTTTTTTGTTACCTCTCATTATATGATTTTCCTCTGTGTGGACGCTACCCTAAATGAAAGAGAGTTAGGGAATGATTCCCGGTCCTATGGCCAAATGGCTCACTCTGGCTGTCATCCACACAATTTAGGGCCAGCTTTCTTTTAAGCTGACTGGCTGTTCCACACTTCGTAAGATTTAGCCCTGTGTTTTCTGTGGGCCCTAAGGGATGCTTAAGTGACCCTAAAAAGTAACTGTGGAGGTGGGGATGTGTTTTCTTCAGTTCAAGCTGCCAGAAGTAATTGAGAATTGCATTGCAACCCATAGAACTGTGTTTTTTGTGGTACCGAATAGCAAGGGAATGTTGTATGCCTGACACTCATGCAGGATAGTTTGGAGGGGCAAAGCCTGTTGCACTTACATCATGGGGAAGAATGGGATAGAGAGACCTGTCTTTAGTGTGGTCTCATCCATAAGCCTTTCAGGGAGCAATTCCTGAAGTGTGAATTGCCCCAGGAGCCACAAATGACTTTGTCTTGGAGACTGCCCTTTCGAACAGTTCAAAACAAAGCTGTGGAGTGAACTGACAATTAAGCAGCGGAAATGACTGAAGGACCAGTGTGTGAGCTCATCTGGCCCTCTTTCAGGTACCTCTGGAGCTATAGCCTAATACTTTGATCCAAATCACAGCTAAGTTTGAGCATTGGCTGCTGTACAAAGTGAAATTTCTGGCACGAATGATGGCAGTGGCATTTTCCATATGGAAAATTGCATCTAGTGGGTCGCTGAGAGGAACAGAGGAATCCAGTATTCGATAGAGTGGCAGTTAGATGAGATCTTGCCTCTGTTATATGTGGAGGTGCCAAAAATTTGAATGCTGCAGGTCCATCAGGCTCCCAGCTGTTATGCTGAGCCATTGGATAGATGCTTCTTTTCCTGAAACGACACCCTAGCAATTACTGTGTATAGGAAACACTGGGCACAGAGCGGGAAGTGGGCTTTACTGTTTTGGAACCTTGGACCAAAAATCTTGTAGCTTCAGTTGGAAGAGAGCTTTGTGTAAGTTGTCCCAAGCTGTGGTGAATATTCCCATCAGCCCGGAACTTGAATGTTTAATATACTGCCATCTTACAGCAGCTGAAAAGCAGTATATTATACAAGTTAGGGCCTGAGAATGGTTACTGATTTACAAAGGAAATTTCACTCGCAGCTATTTCAAATGCTAAAGTCCATATTGACACAGCATGGGGAAACTCTTTTTACTGAGAAGACTGCAAAAATATGCATGCACAGACTCATGTGTACATGTACTTGGCATTGTACATGCAAACGTATGTATAATTGTGTGAGATTCAGTTTAAAATATGCTAAATCTAGAATATAGAAAGGCTTTTAGAGCAGTTTATGATCCCTATTGAATGTTAAAATACACTGCATTGGTTACATTGCAATGCATTAGTATTTATCAGTGTTTATTGTGCCTTGGTTAGTGCTTAGGTCAACAAGCTGCTTTAATATTTCTAGAAAAGAATCCAGGGTTTCTAAAGACTTGCTGTTCTATCAGATACATGTGCCATTGGAGACTGCATTATTTTTATTCTCTCTTCTTAGGAAATTATTTTCCAGCAGGAATTCCATCTTATTCCTTTTTTAAAGCTCCCCATTTTTTCTGGTTTCTTTTTTTCTTTTTTTTTTTTTTACTCCTTTTACTTTTTCCTCCTTTTTTTTCTTTCCCATTTTTTCAATAATTTCTTTTATTCTTTAATGTGTTTGTTGTCACTTTTATCATCTTTTAAATACAAGCTGTTATAGCTCAGAATGCTCTTTGTAGTCTGAAAACTAGGTTTATATTTCCATTTATGTTTTCTTCAATAGCTGAGGTATAATCAAATTCAGTTTTTTTTCCTTGCTCCCAACTCAGTAATGTTTTCATTTTTCCGTTTTGGAAATTCACATGACTTGATGACTTACAGTGGCTGTGCGAGTTTACTAAAGATAATGTGGATACTGTCACATATTGCCAAGACACAGATAAATAGAATGAGCCGTGGAGGCAAGGAAGGAACTCCTATAGCTGTATATATTATATTTATTTTTATGAGTCCTGTTTATTTAGCCAGTTCCACTGGGAAGCATAATGGATGGGGGAGATAAGGTGAATAACTGAAGTAACTCTTTCTTTGCACTAAAGCACGGAAGTACAGTCTTCTGTGACTACAGCCCTCATCTGAAGCTGAAACCAGGCTTTTGGAATGATCTGAGATGGTCAAACCTGTGTCCTGGACTGAACTAAACACTCATCCAGTCTAAGGACTATGCATCTTTGCTTCATCATTGTTTCAATTTTGTAATTTTTTGACACTTATTGTTAACAACTTTGGGTCTTCTTTAGGACACTGGGAGAATATGAAGGTCATGTATTTATATACATTAGGAAAAATTTCTTCACTTAAAGGATTGTCAGGGACAGGAGCAGGCTGCCCAGGGAAGTGGTTGAGTTGCTCTCCCTTTGGGTGTTTAAAAGACGTGTAGTTGTGGCACTTAGGGACGTGGTTCAGTGATGAACTTGGCATTGTCAGGTTTATGGTTGGATTCAATCTGAAAAGTCTTTTCCATCCTAAATGATTCTATTTGAAAGGCCTTTGACTGCTGATAGTGGTGTTAGAAACAATAATAAAACCCATCCTTTTGTGCAGTAAATCTTGTAGGATGAGGAATCATTGCAGAAAAAATATTTTCAGTAACATTTAATGTAAGGGAGAATCTGCTGCCTGGTATGTGGGATGGGAGCCCTTACTGATGCTGCAAATCTATCCTGATTAATGCTGTGGACCTAGAGCACCTGCCCTGCCTCCTACTTGTAGCACAGCTGCTCCATGCTTCTGTCCTCTGGGCAGCAGAGAGGTTATGCTGGGAGTTCACTTACATTTTAGCAGCACTTTGCTATGGAGTAACTCTGGTAGTTGAGGGCTGATTTCAAGGGGATCCAGTCTTCCCCCTTACACCTCAGGGGAATTTAATTTTCAAATACTCATACAGTCTCTTTCTTACTACAGTGGGAAGAATTGACACCTTATAAGCAAGTGAGAATGCAAAAAAACCCCAAACTGAGGAATATTGTCTCTAACTACAAACTAAAGCTTCCCTAATTTAAAAGATGAGCACAAATAGTTACATGCGTTTAATTGGCAGAATTTTTATATCAACCACAAGCAGTTGATGCCCAGACATGTGGAAAACATTTGGATGGTATCTCTTTTGCTTGTGAGTATAGGTGTGAAGTTCACAGGGAAAAAAAAATATATTTTGGAGGGTGCTTTTTGGTTTTGTTTTGTTTTTCTTTCTTCTTTTATTTTTTATTTTTTTCTTTTATGACGAGCAGTTGCTGATAGAGTTTCCTTGATTTCTCCTTCTCTGTTCCAGCAAGCAGTAAGTAGCAAATAGATGTAAAATCCCTTCTGTCTGCAAGGGGTGAAATTGGATTGTGATGTCAAAGTTACGGAATCTCTTCAGGTCAAGTCTTGTTTTAAAGAGCAGGGATTAATTGGGGTTTACCACAGTTTTAACCAATCACTGTCATTGTGCTTAAAATAACCTAATCTTGATCAGGTGATAAAAGGCAGCAGTAGTTAATTATTCGTGTATTCTTTCCTCTACAGGTTTCATCCAGGAAAAAAAAAGCAGAATTTTTTCATTAGCTGTTTTTATAATTCCTAAAAATACACAATAAAAATGTTTCAGTTCTATTTTTCTTTTAACATTGGTTTAATTGATATGACCAGTCTGTTGCATTTGTCAGTAATTTCAATAGCAAGGAGTTCTTGGGCACCGTCCCTTATTTCAGACTGTAAGTTCTCCTTAATGTTAATACTTGGGAAAAAAAAAAAAAAAGAAAAAGGTATGCCCGAATGTAAAAGTCCACTGGGAAAATATTTGAACTCATGAGTGATACGCTATGTTGTGTTTTACCTGGTGAAGCTGCTGTTGCTCTGTGAAGGTCAACGTAGTGGAGTAGTCAATACCAGCTGAGGATTTAAATTTATATGCCTCAGAAATGGCTACTCTTTTTCACCATAGTAAGTTCACCAAGAGAGAGAAGCCTCCCAAATAAAGACTTTTGAATCAAGAAGCAAATGTTATAGCCTCTAACAGAAGAGATAGTGTTCTTGCGTGCCATTATAAAAGCATTGTAGTCATCAGCTTTTTCAAGGTCCTTCCCGTTTTCTACTCTTCTGCTATTCTTTTTGAGTGTATTTCAGAGGTTGTCCTAAATTGAAGTTGGATTTCTAAGAATATTGGTACAGTTCAGAGCCAGATAAGAATTTTATTGACCTAAAGCTTTTTCTTCTTAGCCTTTATTTTTTTTTTCAAGGGACAGAGATGTTGGTGTAAAGCTATAACACCTTAAACCATTATCTTCTCTGCAAGCATTGAAAAAAGGGTCTGAGAAGATCAAATTGTAAGAGCCCAAAGAAGGACTCAGAGCACAGGAGAGTGATGAGATGCAATAGCCTTGACAAGCTATCATTCCAGAAGGCACAGGCAGGTGAAAATATATCAGGCTTAAGACATCTTTTCAATGTGTTTTTTTCCTAGATAAATATCAAAACAAAACAAAGGTAGTGCCTGTATCTATTATACTTCTGTAAACTTCTGTGAAGAAAAAGTTTAGCTTAATAAACATTCACGCTGTTCTTCTTCACCTCTGCAAAATCTCCCCCACCCATCAGCCAAATGGAAAAACCCAAATTGAAACTCAGAATAGGCCCATGGTTCTCCTTGCTTGTACTTGGTGGTAGGCATGCATCTTATTGTAATCACAATATTCATATATTGCTTGACAGCATTATTTTTTCTTTCTTTCTTTCCCCTCTTCCCTCCCTGCTTCAGGTTTGCAGGACAACCCATGGTTTTGTGATTGTCGCATTTCAAAGCTAATTGAATTTTCCAAAATTGTGGACAACTCAGTTGTACTTCTTGATCCATTGGTTTCATGTAGTGGACCTGAGAGCCTGGCAGGAATCTTGTTCCAGAGAGCTGAGTTAGAGCAGTGTCTTAAACCGTCTGTAATGACGTCGGCGACAAAGATCACTTCCCCACTGGGAAGCAACGTTCTGCTACGCTGTGATGCGACTGGGTACCCAACACCGCAGCTTACTTGGACTAGATCAGACAATATACCAGTGAACTATACAGGTATAATTCCTCTTTTTATAGGACATAGGAAAGGGTTTCTTGTGCTTTGAGATCATTATAATGAGTAACAAAGGACCAGATATTGCACCAAGCTGGCAATTGTAGCCATCAACTGCTGTTAGGAAATTCTTTGTTGAGGTTTGGTCTGAACAGGTCCAACAAGACTGTTCTGATTCTGGATGTGTTCTGTAATAAGAACAATGTGCATGAAGGGGGGAAATAGGTGAAACAGGGCAAGTGTAAAGGAAAAGGGAGGTTGGGACTGTTGTGTGTGGTCCAGCACCTCAGTGTCTTTCTTGTAGTGAAGGGCCCAAAACTGAACACATTAGCCTCACCAGAGCTGAGTAAAAGGGGGACAGAATTTTCTATGTTATTTGCAAATGTTTGCTGTTTATTTGCAACACCCATTTTGAATACTTGATATAATTCTACTGTGATAGATATTTACGCGGTAACTTAAATATAAAAAAAAGTTTACTACTATTGTTATTCCAAGTAGTTCACAGTTATCTTAAATCACCAGTCTGAAGAAGGCAATAATCCGAATTACTGAAATATCTTAAGACAAAGGTAATTTCAAAAAAATGTTTTAAATGGGTAGTGTGTTCAGTGTCACTTCAAGTCAGTGAGACTTGTAATTCCTAGTCACATAGCAGATTTAAGACATTTGATTTCTTTTCATGCAGTTTTGTTTTACTCAGCGAAACTGCAAATTCTATTCTAAGCCCTCCACATATTCAATTCCATTTTGACCGAAGCTGAGCACTTTTCTACAATAATATAGTATGGCAGGGACTTCCATAGTTTGTGTGTGTGGCTTGGTTTTTTTTCTTAAGTTTGATACATGTGATTCTTCCTGGCAGAGTTAAGGGAAGAAGTAGTCTAGTAATGTTTCCTTTCTCTTTACCTGCCTTTTTTATAATGTTTTACTCTTTGCATTTTCCTGTAGTAATTCAAGAAACACCTGGAGAGGGTGTCAGATGGTCCATAATGAGCTTGACAGGGATTTCGTACAAGGATGCAGGAGAATACAGATGTAAAGCCAAGAACTTAGCAGGAATGGCAGAAGCTGCTGTCACTGTCACAGTGATTGGTGTAGTTACTACAACTGTGTCACCACAAAAGTATGGAAGGAAACAAGAGGCACAGAGACAGAATACCACTCAGGATGAATCGAAGCAGGAACCTGAGAGGACAACCACACCTCTTCCCACCATACCAGCCACCACAGCACTGGTTAGCACTGAAATATCAACGAGCATCAGGTTTACTGACAAGAAGCAATACAGGCCCATGTCTGATGGAAAGAAAAATTCAAAGGCAGTGACAAATGGAATCAAAAAGCAGACTGGGGACACAAGCAAGAAAAGTGAGGAGCCAAAGCAGACTGCGGAGATAAGGAAGAAAGGTGAGGAGACTTCATTGAATGCAGCAAGTATGGCTGAGCAAAATGTCACTGTAAAGAACCTAAGAGTGATCACTGAAACTGATGAAAGAGTGACCTTAACTTGGAAAACTGTCAATGCCACAAGCAGCTCTGCAGTGACTGTGTTATACTCAAAGTATGGTGAGAAAGATATGTTGCCTCTGAGCACTGATTCTAGCAAAAACAAAGTCACAATTGATGGTTTGCAGCCTAGTACTCAATATATGGCATGTGTCTCACCCAAAGGAGTGCCACCTACAAAAGAGCAGTGCATTATTTTCTCCACTGATAGGTTAAATGATGAAAGCGCCTCTCAGTTTTCAATTCTGATATTGGCCAGCAGTGCAGCATGTGTGGTTGTTTTACCTGCGATATTTTTCTTACTCTACAAACTTTTAAAACTTCGTATGAAACCAAAAACTGCGAAGGAAGCTGACCTCGCAAGAGAGTCCTATGTGAAATTTGAAACACTCTCTCTGAAACCTCGAACAGTATGTGCAGGAGAGCAGCTCTGGGCACGAAGGTACACAGATGAGTCAGAAAGGCTTCTCCTCTGTTCTAGGTCAAGCATGGATTCTCAAATGACCTTCAAAAGTGAGGGCTCCAGGTCTGAGTATCTCTGTTGAACATGGGTGAGGGTGGAGGAGATGGTATGTAAAATAGGTAAAATTAATCCAAAATGATGAGAATGCATCTGGAAGCAGGTTGGTGTTAGGTGGTGGTCAGAATCTGTTATGTGATGTAATGCAGTCTCCTGGATGAGTAGGGTGGTGGGTAGGAAGGAGAATAGAAGAAAAATGTTGCCTGATTATTTTCTTTTTTTACATTTGTTACTTTGGATGTGAAGGAATGATGTTCTTCAAAAGAAAAATACAACATGAAATGGTTGCCTGGTTGAAGATCATCTATTTTTTGTTTTCATTAAAACACCATTCTGTTTTCTTTTCTCTTGTTTTACTGTATGATGTGCTAGTTGCCTGTATCAAACATTAATCACAACATTCATAAAAAACAAAGGAGCTTCTTTAGTATTCTGAAGCTCAGGCAAGATATCATTATGAGTAACTCTGGGAGCCATAGCAGATATTAATAATGTTAATTTACATCAAATGATCTCATTGCAAAATTTCAGCCTTAGAATTTACTTGGATGCATACGTGTGTATACCTCATTTTCAGAAGTCTCTCTACAGAAAATCACTAATCACTAGTGTAAGATTAAACTCTGCCTGCTGGAATGCTGGAGAGCTTCTCTTGTAAAGTATAGGTTGGCAAGAGAGAAGCATTTTGTCAAAAAACTTCTGACATAAACTTATGGCAGAAAATGAACACACTGAAAAATCTCCATCTACATGATGATGCTCAACAGTCACGAATAATAGATTGAGTATTTGAGACCATGGGAGCTGTAGTAAGGAAGCAGGTGAGATGTTCAAAAGCACAAAATTAGCTCACTTACATGCGCTTTTAGAATTAAGCTTGGTGTTCCTTTCTGTGTTGCAAGTATGTGTGGTTAAAAGGTAATCTTTCTTCTTTTTCTATGAATAATTTTAATTGCAGTAAAAATGGTTTCTGATTTCTGGCTGGAAAAGTTTTAATTTGGTAGTTTTTGTTGGAATTTGGGATTTTTTGGGGAAAAGCAGATTTTTCTTGTGTCAAACCCGAGGTTCATCTGACAAGCAGGTTACGATAAACTAAAGTTTTAGCTGGATCTGAAGCGTGGCAACATTTGCCTTCTCTTTTCCATATAGATATTATAGCCAGTAGCCACTGGTTGCTGCTAAAGGTGTTTCCAATTAAAAACGCCGTGTTTGTCCTTAGTGAGAGGAATTGTTTTAACATTTATTTTTTAATTTGTGAAGAATATTTGATTTCAGGTTTCAATCTGGAGTTCACAAGTGCCATCACCTGGCTTGTAGATGGTACATCAATACATAGGAGTGAGGTGGTGCAAACCTCATTTGTGAGAGCTCACTTACAAATGTGAATAAAACCTTTTGGTTTGACTAATCCTTGTGGGGAATCAGCATGTCGTAACATTAGAAATTACTCTCTATGACCCCATGTGCTATCAGTATATCAAAACCAAAACGTAGTATAAATGTTCTTTCAAGTAAACATGAGATACATTATTTTTTCCACAGTTCTTGAGTCAAAAAGAGTTATATAACACAGACATGCATCTGTACCTCATGTCAAGCCAGCAAATCTGCTGGAGAATTTCAAAAGGATTTGGTGCAAAGGCCAAATCACACAATAAATATATGTGCCCTGCATCACCCAGGACTGGTTTAATTAAAAAGCTGAAGAACTACTTTTGGTAAAGAGATGCAAATTTTTGTACTGTATCTTGTTAATATTAGTGATAGAATCATTATGAGATAGATTTTGTTACCCATAGTCCATTTATATAATGTTTTCTGAAATGCAGTACTGAATCAATCACTATGAACAGTGAATGCTATAATATATGCTTGCCTGGTAGCAGAGGTTGGGGAGGATTTAACCAATGTTTATGCATCGCCTTTCATACATTTTGCACTTTGTTAGCTCAAGTCATCCAGCATTTCACAAAAAATGTTAGCCCTCTTTTTATACATTACCCACAATAAGTGTGTCAAAACTGTATGGTTAATGAAATAAGTGAGTAGTGTGAGGTGAATTGCAAATAGGCCTCATTTTTACTTAAAGCTTTAGTGAGCCTCAGCACTTCTCACGGTTAACCACAATCCTGGCTTCAATGTGCACTCACTAAGCCAAACTTTAGGCATCCACGCATCTGTTTTAGTCCTTGTCAGTGCTCACAGTGGACTTCCTATTCTTTGCACTATCATCAGATTCTCATACTTTTCTCAGGTGGGGGATTAAGAAAGAAAACTCTTGTGTGCATACCATGAAAATGTCTGTAGTAACAAAACTGTTCTGAGTTGGGCTATATCTAAGAAGGTAAACTAAGGACATTTTAAACTCACTACCTTTTCAAAGAAGTAATTAAAATAGAAGCTGTTTTGATGTGAAAATAAAGGATTGTTTTTATACGTGACAGTGTGTCTGCCTGACCCTTTCATATTTATAGCTTTAGACAATGTGATGAGTGGAGCTGTGGGGACTAGAGGAAATCTGAGAAGAAATGAGGGAAAATGCAAAAAGAAGGCTGAGAAACTTAGGAAGAGTAATATCCTAGAGAATGCTGGGACTGTGTTCCACAAAGTCTTTTGCCTGTAGTTCTGTTATGTACATGGCAAGGGGCCTGGAGTGTCTACACACAGTTGAATGAAGGTTATTTTATTCACAGTTGAATAAAAGGTTGAATGAAGACGCTGCCAGCTTATTTCAATGAGTGGAGCTCTATACATGCCCAGTTTTGACAAGGTGGGGGCAGCTATAAAACTGGAGTGTGAAACAAAGGCACTAGGGGAATTTGAAGAATGTACTTGAAGCTGGTCTTCAAGCCTGCCTGTGTCCCAGTGGAAGCTGGGAGAGCTTTTCAAAAAACATTGCCTATAAACTGAAAAAGGGAGAGTGAGCAGTTTATGCACTTATTGCAAGAAAGAGGGATATGCATCAGCAGCAATTCTGGCTAGAGTGTGAAACCGAGGCATGATATACTACAGTAGTCCATTGTGATCTATGATTTTCTTGTAAAACAACCAATTTGTTAGATATGTGGCTGGGAGGCAGGACCACCTTGCATTTCCTTCATGAGCACAGATGATGGGGTTTCAATACGAAGCTTTTTTTAATTATCTAACTGGGTGTAGGCTGGAAACATGCTGCCCAGGATGCCTTCTTTCACAGAATTCATTGCATTGCTCTAGGTGTTACAGTCAGCCACAGCAGCTCCAGGCTAGCACTCTCCTTTGTTGAAAATTAAGAGTTTTGAATATAATCGGTGCTTTTTCTTTTCTTTTTAAATCACCGAAAAAATCTTCCTCTGCATTTCAGAAGATAGAAATTCACATCAGACTGGAGGCATGATTAATGTATAATTTTTATAAACTATTTCTTATAAATCTGAAAGGCTCCCTGGTTAAACAGCTGCAAAATCAAGTTGAAATATTCAGCCTGAAACAGCCTGTAGCAAGCAGAGAATTCTTATCACAAAGGTGTGTGCACTATTCATCAGTGTTCAGGATGGGAATTTTTCAATCAATAAGGCAGAAAGCAACTATGATACAGTTTTTCTCAAAACCTAAGTAAAAAAGGTGCACTTTTTTCTGAGTTTCTACTTTTTTATAGAATAACGTACTGACCTTGCATTTAGAAAAGAATGTGAAGCTTCTCCAATTATTGCAGCAAGTTCAGTAGTACCTGTCAGGTATGTATTTCAAATATATTTGGTCTAATTTAAGATCTGGTATTTTTGAAAGGTACTTCATTGGGTTAAGAGAGTACTGAAATGAGCTGACTTTACAAACAGCTATAACTTTAACCTCATAATAGTGGAGTACGAGTTTACTGACAATGTGTGAATTACTATATTTTGGATATAAGATGCTCTGACAAGAAAATACTTTCTCTAAAGTGCTATGAATAATCATGTATTTGGCACATCTTTTTACGGAAGAGTCAAAGGAATTTGGTAGTGGTCTGGGGGTTTTGGTTTTTTTGTATGAAGCTAAGGTGACTGAGAGGGGACCTGGTGAAATACTTCATGTCTGAAAAAAATCTAAAATGGAATGCATTCTCTTCTCTCTTAATATAGAAGAAAGGAGCTTAATATATGTGTGTATTGAGGTGAGGAATAGAGTCTTCCAGTGTTGACTCAGAGTTCAAGTAGTTTCTTCTGAGGCCTCTGGTATGGGCTGCTGGTACTTGAGACATGCTACCAGGCTAGATAGAAAGCAAGAACAATCCAAAATGACAATTACTAGTAGGTTCAGTGCAATTATAATTTAAATTCAATGGGTTACTTGTTCAGGCAACTACACAAATGGGTTTTTATTTATATATTTTTAGTCTTTTCATTCATTTAGACATGCAGTTGTAGGAAAACTCTAGAGTCCTCAAACAGCACTTTCTCTAATCCTTCAAAAAGTAAATTCATAGACAAATCTCCAAAACATGTTCCTGCTTAATTCTTTCTCACTTATACTTTCCAGTTTGCCATTGTTTTGAAAAACAGGAATGAAATTATATATATAGTCTGCTTTGTAATATTTTCCAGTCTCTAAAACAATTACACCTTTGTCAAAGAAAAAGAAAATTAAGTCCAATACCCATAAGTACCTTTTTTGTAAGAATCTGATTTAATTAGTGACGCTGAAGTCTAATGCCATGGGCTGATCGGATCGACTTCTGCGTCATGTGTCTTGAATTTTATGCTGCTAAGATTTGGCGAAATGTTTGAGCACCCCAAGATAAATCTTACCAATTACATTTTTTGTTTCATAGCCCAGTCCCTTGTGTGTAAGATCATGTGGAAGTTAAATCTCAGAGGGGAAAAGGAACCCAATGTAAGAGTATGGTAAGCAACCAGCTATACAGCATGGCAAATTAAATTCAGAACAATATTACTTTCTCTTTTAATGTTACTTTAATCCTTTTTTGTCATTTAAATTTTATCCTTATTTGACTTTGGATAGAGACTTCTTCTGTATTAGACTGACCCTGTACTGTACCGTTAGCTTCAGATTACACATAAATGACGTTACCTGTAGGTATTTTTCCAGAGCATGCTCTCAGGTCTTGCATGACCCATTCTGGTTTATCACTTGTTTAGAAAAGAAAAGTACTTGTTATTCCTTGTTCTATAATATAAAAGTGACATGGTGGAATGATTTCCTCCCTGCTGAAGCAGGAGCGTGCAAACAGGAATTGAAACACTCCTGCTTTTTCTGGGACTCAGACTTCATAGCTGGGGATCACTTGCACCTTGCAATTGTGTTTGCAGTCATGTCTGCATTGCATCAATATACACAAAACACTCAATTCCTGGAGTTCTGTGCCAATCATTCTGAGTTCAGTGTAAAATCTGAGCATAATATTTTAGTAGAAGATTACTCCAAATTATTTCTCAGCGTTAGAAAAGAATCTCTCTAGAATGACAGAGGCACGTTTTTGTGTACAAAAGTTCTACTCTTATTTCTTCCTTACTTGCTTGAGCATTATTTACTCTTTGACAGAGGACCAGACATTCCCTTTGGATAGGGTCATCATCAGCAGAAAAAATACAAGCCACGTTTTTCACAAGCCAGAAAAATAACTGTCTTTGTTCTGGTCAGGAGCAATGAATGAATGGACATTATATTCAATATCTATACAAACTATTTCTTTGAAACTCTAACAGAGACCTCATGAGAAGAGGTAACTAAGAAAGTTACTTGTTTACTGATAGAAAAAAGTGACATTTTCTTGTCTCTTTAACAATGACTTAGCTCAAGAGATTGCCTGAATATGAATTGGTACAGACTGAAGTTCAGCCTGCCACAAGATTATGAAGTTTTGAGTTTCTTACTGCTGAAGAGTCACATAGAAAGTCTGGATTGAACGATAGGAGAGAAAAATGGTGGTTCTTAAAGTTTACAAACCTTCTTATAGAAAAATGGTCATGAAAATTCTTTTAAGGGTTGATCAGTCAAAAATGATGCTAAAAAAAGTAAAAACATTTAAATTATTTATTTATTTGTTTTCCTAAAAGGCTGGAAAGGCCCAGAACCAGCAGATAGACATTTGGAATGGCTTTCAGTAAAGCAGAATATATAAATGGTATTTGGTGGCTGGCACATGAAACAAGAATTTTTATCATAACTATGTGCAAGTCTGCCTCGGAAGACAGCATTACATTGGTAACCTGATTGAACACAGATTCTAAATAAGGAGAAAGGCTGTGGTTAAGGGCAATGCATGAGTAGCAAAGGAGAAATTCCTACAAGAAACACCAAAGTAAAATTAAGTAAAGAATAAAATCACGCTGCTGAAGAGTAGTTTTTTCCCTAAGTGGAAAAATCTTTTACCGGTCTTTTGGCTTATAACATCATGGGCAAGGACTGCAAGGAGGAATAATAGTGAGTTACCATAAGTTACAATAATTCAACAAGTTCGAATCCATTGATCCAGGACAGATTTTCAGTAGAGTTAACAGAAACCTGGTCTGGGGGAAAAAAGACTGTGTTCTTGTTCATGGCTTATTCATTTTATTTAATATTAATTCAGGAGTTGGGGTGACTGCTTTGTAACAAGACATGTGGAAGGGGAAATCCTAGACTTAGTCTGAAGGAAAGAAAAAACTGGCTTTCTGAGTCTGATGAGGCCACACAGGCAAGGAGCTCTGTGACCAGCACCTTTGCCATCAAGGGAGAATAACTGACCTGTAAAAATGAGAAGGGGCACATGCTAAGTGCGAAAAGCTAGCACAATATTTGATAACTGCCAGATAGAAAGATAGCTGCAGTGAACTTGGACAGCACTGCCTGAATAATTTTTCAGTCTTACTGAAACAGAAGAGAATAATAAACTATGATGATATACTTCAATAGGATCTGTTTTAGTCAAAACACCCCTTGTATATATTTTTGATCTTTTGCGGTTGTAGGAAGTTCTGGGCAGAATGAATTGACAAAACTTTAACTATAGAAAGCCCATTACAATACAAATAACTTGTGATTCATCAAAAGGGCAGGGGAAGAGGCCTGAAGGAAGCTGAAGTCAAATGTCACCACCTAAAAATATATCTGAAATTATGAGATTTCTGCCACTGATGAATATTTGGAGTAAATTCCACAAAAGGCCACGCTTTTTATGAGCTGTGTGATGCCGACCTTGTGTGGGCTGGGGATAAAACGTAGGAATGGGTTTTGAAAAGATGCTGTAAATAATTTATTGACCACATTCTGGGAACTGGCATTTGACGATGTTTCTAAGCCCACAGCCATTTCAGCAAATGTCAGTAGCTCAAGACTTAGTGGAGTGGTACTCCAGTTACAGTGGGATGAATCCTGTCACACATGATTTCAGGCAGCTTTCAGATGCCAAGAATAAGTATGACAAATAGCGAGAGTGTCTGGTTTAGAGGCTGGGGCATGGGAGAGATTCAGAAGATGCTTCTACATCTTTATAACTTCAAAGACGTGACAGGTAGAGTGTAAACCACTTGTGGTATTCATAAAATACCAACAGTAAGGGGAAGTTCCCCTTACCAATATCTTTTAAATCTATCTCAAAAGTATATTATGCCAGGAGCATCTCTACAGATGACCAACTGTTTATTAAGGAGATCATAGATGACTGAGATTTTCAGCATGATAAAAGAGCACATGGAGATGCAGCTGAATGGCTTCCTTTCATCACTGTATGAACCTGGTGTGTATAAGTAACCACTGATGACCACAGACAGACCAAAACTATGTTGTTTTTAGGGGGGAGCTTTTTGCTTATGTTCAGCAGTTTCATGGCAGTTCCACCATCTTCAAGGTCAGCAGAGACAGCCCTGCCAGCTGCCATAAAGTTGCCACTTACAGAGCTTAGCATATGCCCTGCCTAAGTGGTAAGGCTTCAGACAGGTACAGTGACTGCCATTCAGAAGGTAGCATACCATTTCCTTCTTTGGTGTTGGCTGACTACTTTTTCTAGTTTTATGGAAATCCTGCTTTTCAGTAACTGTGCAATTCAGCTGGTCACAGAAAAGCAATTGCTTTGAGTTCAGCACTCCAATCTCAAGAGTATTACAACAAGCCCTAACCACTTTCTCTAAGCACTGATTGCCAAGAGCTTTGCTGCATCAGAAAGACTTGTTTTTACTTCTAGGAATAGTCCAGTTGATTGGTCAGGAGAAATCCTGACAACTTTGGAGGCAATTTTTCATGGTAAATTGATCCTTATTAAACTTGTGAAGCTAAGATATGGCAGTCTTTTCTTGTCTGTACGTTTGTCCATATTAAAAAATGTGTTTAATCTGATGGGCCCTGGTAAAAATGGTGTGGTGTGAACTATGAATGTTGTCATTTATTAATTGTGGGTGCAGCTGTAACAAAAGTTCTTAGCTGTAACTAGAGTTCTCAACTGCTATGCAGCAGTACAGACAAACCATTCAGCCTTAAATACTTATAATGCTTTACTCTTTTAAATTGTTCTGCACA
This sequence comes from Psittacula echo, assembly GCF_963264785.1. Classification (NCBI taxonomy): domain Eukaryota; kingdom Metazoa; phylum Chordata; class Aves; order Psittaciformes; family Psittacidae; genus Psittacula; species Psittacula echo. The sequence goes on from NC_137735.1 coordinate 57,591,964, forward strand.
TAATAGATTGTTCTTCATCATATGACAAAAGCGTTATTTTATGATATATACTATGACAGATATGATATATATATGCCAAAAGTAGAAACTGAATACTTGATCCACAGACCACTATGACTTGAAGAATTTTTAATACTTGATAATTTCTGAAGGTATAATTGCTTTGTTGTGTAGTAGTGAACTACTCTTATTTTCAGTAGAGGAAAAGGAATGTTGTCAATTGCTAGTTAATATTTGCTGCTGGATGCTCTCTTAGGTTTAAGATTGAGAAAAGAAACGTCCATTTCGTATGCTTATGCAAGGCAACTTGTCTTTGGGACAGGTGTGAAAGTCCATAGCATGAAAAACATATCCTGAAGCTTTAATAAGACTGTTCTATTCTTTTGCCTTTGCTTTTACTAATATTTTTTTGAATATTAAAAATATTTTTTAATATTTGTCTATTTCAGGGTATCAGGCCTAAGTAAAGTTTTACTGGTTTAAAAAACATTGAAGTTGCCCCTGGAGAGCACACGATAAAGCTGTTGTCTTATCCAAGGACCTGATCCCTATTTACTTCTGTGAGAGAAAAAATAAATGTACTTATTTATAACTGTGTTGATGGTTAAGACATAAAAAAGGCCTAGTCCAATGTTTATAATGCATTAAATAGGAGTTTGATATTGGCTTCAGTGTGCTCAGGATCAGTTTCCTCTTCGTGTCTGGCAGCAGAGAGCTGTCACTCTGAGTATTTAGTCTTGGAACGTGAAGAAGAAACTATGATCCAGCAACATTTGAGGAGAGTCCCCACCCTTCGTCCACATGTTTTGCAACGATGAGCGGCTGTGAGCATTGAGAATGTATGCAGGAATGAGTTTCTTTGACTTCTATGCCAGCATACATAAGGTAGGTCTTTCTGTAAGTCTCTCTGGAGGTATATAGATGATATCAGAATTTTATGATTTGGCACAGATATTGTAGGTATTTTGGTTTCTTCTTATGACACATTCTGCTTCACCTGCCAACCCAGCTCTAAATAAGGCAGTCAAACGCATATACGCAAACGGAGAGGTTTCTTTAGCATTGGGAAACACATGCAAACTCTCAGAATAGATTTCCCATGCGCCTCTCCCCTTACTAGAGTCTTGTTTCATTTTGGAAAACTGGGCATCTATGGCTAATTTTCAAAGCACTGCCCAAGAAGTATACCAAACCCTCTCCCATGGGCATTGCTGAGAAGGATCTGGGTGGGTTCTCCTGTTTACAATTTTGTCCTGATGCCCAGTTGATCTTAAATGCAACAGGATTGTAATATTATACAGAATGGCCTTGAGGTACTCTAATTTTAATAATGATACTATAATAGATTGGGGTGCATCTCACAGATGGTGATTTTGGATTAGCTACTGTGTTGGTTATTGTTGTGGTTTCAATTCGATAAGTTGAGAGTGTGAAACACTTTTTTTTATATAGTGTATAAAGCAATGAGTCTCAGAAATGCTCTCTTATACTATGTTAAGCTAGCTGGTCAGTTCCTGCTGATGTCGTGTGATAGGTCTAGTAAAGCCACAGAAGGCTTCGGTACATTTAATCTCCTAGCACTAATAGGATTAGTTTGCACTTTGAAAAATAAAAGCTTCAATAATATAGTGTAATGATTTTTGGTAGAGACATAGTATAAACATTAACATATTTCCTTTGAAAGAAGTGTACTTTTACTGCACTTTTCTGTGTAGAAATAAACTTACCTTGCATTCTGAGAGTAACAAACATGTTTAAAAGTTTTCAGTGCTTTGCTACATTTTTATTTAGTTTTTCTGTGGTTTTTTTAATTATTATTTCTGATGCAACTAATATAGTAACACAAATTAATTTTCTCCTTTTCCTTCTATTTTGTGGCCTAATTTGTTCTCTTAGTATGATCTTATCAGTAATAAATTAACATTCTGCAATTCCTAATACCACTTTACATACGAGGATCTCAGTCTACTTTATGCAACCTTCATGCAAGAGGGAACTGTTGATCCCTTTTATTCTAAAAGATGAATAGTGAGGTGCACATATCTCACACAGAATGACAAGATCACGCAGGAAGCCTCTGGCAGCAATGTAAATGAAATGAAGGAATCTTTTAGTATGCTGTGTATATGGTTAGAGAATCTGTCTGTGCATCCATAGACATTTTAAGTTACAAAGTCTAACTGTGCTTGATTTCACTATTGCTTTTCCTGGTTTGCAAGTTGACAGCCTAGTGTAAGGCAAAAGCTATGCCACCCAATGCATACTGGCAACTATAAGGGGGATCGCTATATCTTTCAGGAATCTGTTTGGTCACTCTTCAGCTAGGCAGACATTTCTTGTTGCTGTGCAGCTGAGTGGACATTTTGTAAGAACATATGTGATAGTTAATGACCGCTTTGCTTGCTGTTTGTTTGTTGGTTACAATCTCTTGCATGCTGTTCTGTTGCAAAATGATTTTCCTTGGTCTTTAATGCTTAGCCCAGTGCTTAATACTTGCTTCATCAGCCCCTGAGAGCAATCCTTTGTTAGGTTGTTTCATTTTCTTCAAAAACACCATGAGAATAATACTAATTCTGATCCCTATGGGTAATCTCAGGGGATTCCTGTAGTGCAGTAGTGTTGTACAGGGCTCCAGAGGCAAAGGGACTACTGTGAAGAGCTGCTTCTCCCTTTTATGAAATCATCTCTGTCACTTGAGTCTGAGCTGAAGCCTCTGTATTCACATTTCCACCAGCAATACAGAATCTGGCTGAAGCTTTGAGGTATGCAGAACCATTATCTAGAAGTTAAATATAATGTGGGCTATTGCTTGTACTTAATACGCCTGCCTTTTTCCGCACTGCTCTTCTCTCCTTGTCCTTGTCTGGATAGAGAACTGACAGCTGTGGCCTCAAGCAGGGTGTGTTTGGTAGCTGCAGGGTTTGGATGCCAAGTTCTGGGATATCATGCTCACAGAGGCATTTGGGTCTGTGATAGGCCCTGGCACTGCAGTGCCTGCAGCTGTGAGGCTCTCTCTGAGGTGGTGTCAGGTCAAACTGCCTCCTCCATGGCAGAGCCCTTTGCTGATCACTTGCTGCTTTCTGTACCAACTGCTTCCTCATATGGTATAAGAAATCCACATACAGGACTCTTATGGCCACTGTGGGTAGGGTCTGACAACCATATAGTGTTTTGCTTTAGATTTGCACACTGCCTGTAATATTATCTCACATGGTAAATGACAACATATCAAACCTTGCACTTCCAGTGCAAGCTTATTTTTAGCAGGCTCTAGGCAAATTCTTCAGGAAATTCTCAAAGTTCAAATATTTATCCATTAGGGCATATTTGCGTCTCAAGATCTCTTGAATCTGTGCTGCAAATTGTAGGGAAGTGAACATTCCTGGCAGTTAGAAATATATTTCGTTACACCTGCTCTTGGTTGCCCACCAATCCACTGCCAAATCCCTCATGCACCAGCTGCGTGGCCACATACAGCAAAATGTTAAATTTCCATGGAAAGAATGTGGCTTGCAGCATGCTCAGGCAGTCTTCACCTCCTTGAGAGTGTCTGAGTTTGGCAGCAGCTGGGAGCATCCTGCAGTCTGCTCACAGGAGCTTGGTACCAGGTGCTGGCAACATCTCTGGTAATTCTAGTCTTTTGAGTTCATCTCAGGTGCATTTGCTGTGGAAAGCTGACTATAGCAATGCGTGTTTCTACTTCCACTCCTACTTATTGTCCATCTTGTTTGATTCTGCCTCTGAGGTGTGATAGAACTAGGTGAAATGGGGTTAATCTGACGAAGTGAATTTGATTGGTAAATGCAGTGATTCTGCTCCACAGAGCCAGTTGTAAAACAAAACCATAAAATGTTCCCTGGTGTTTATTTTTGAAGGCACATCATGGTCACAAGAAGCACCATCTGAAAAGATCTGCAATGTAGAGGCAAAAGTTGACTGATAAAGTAATTTTAATTACTCATCTTCCCAGCCCAGAACTTGTGGGATAAAAAGAATAAAAATAGCAATACCTGTGATAAGTGGACTCAAAATAAGAACCTATGGACTGATATTTAAAGTCCTAATATCTTACTGGTATCAGTGAAATGGTGGGTGCTCAGCAAGCCTGAAAATCAGTGAAATCAAATTTCAGCCAGTGCCTTTGTTCTCAGAGATCTGTTAGAGTGGCTGTTGTACTATGTGAACTAGAAATAATTCTGCTGTGGGTGAAACAGAACTATCCCTGGAATGGAAACACAGCAAAAAAAAAACCAAACCATGAGGAGGCTACGTTTTTGACTTTGATAGTGAAGTAATGCCATACCTGTTACCAAGATCCTTTCTTAAACGTTCTCATGTAGCAAGCTGCATAGACTTTATTCATGCTAACAAATGACTTGCTTTATCTTCACTTTTATCTCCATTTCAGAGAGCCAAATGACTGTTTCAACATGCTATTTAACTACTCCTTTATATCTGCTAACATAGAGGCCTAATGTAGTCATCTAACATTGATAAATGTCATAAGTCAGTAATGTGTTACGTGGCTTCCCTAGAATGTTTTGCTCTTGTTCTGACTGTCTGGATATAAGAGAGAGCGTATTTAACTTTCTTTCTTGATCCTTCTGTGGATTCCAGAGTGGTCTAGCTGATGAAATAGTATTCACTGTACAGCAGCTGGTAAAAGATGCCTGTCAAAATGTTAAACTTAAAACTGCTTTAAAAAGAGGATATTGGTTATAATTAACAGTATGGTTTTAACACGGACTTTTTTTGTCTTTTCCTTAAGATCAGATTACAGTAGGAAAAATTGTAACCTTAGCAGAAAGTACATGGGTCTCAAACTACCAAAAAAAAATGCAGTGACTTTTTGTCATAATTGCTGCTCTGAAAGGAATTGAGACAACTGGAAAGAGATTATTTACAATAAGACTTGGTTTTCATAAAGCTTTCATGATTCAAAGCCCTGCTCTTTAATTAATTTTACTAATAAATTAAATTACAACATCCTGCCAGACAAATATTATGTTAAATTGTTGAAGAGAACAATAAGTGACATGCTTGAGAACGAAAACAGAATGGCCATCATACTTTGGGAGGAGATTTCAGGCATTCCTGGCTTTCTGAGATCACTGGAATATACCACTCCTCTCATGCTGTGCCTCCCCCTGCTCTGACAGGCAATTTAATATTGCATAATGTCCCTTTTGTCAAGATTATACACAATGCAGGCTCAACCTGCTTAAATTATGTTAGCAGTACTGAATCAAGCAGTGTCATGTCAGAGAAAGTATTGTGATCAGAGTCAACCATTCCCACACTGACCCCAAGATCAGACTTCAGTAAATACATGTAATGCATGGCTTACATAAAGGTGTATTTTTCCTGAAGGCTTTCAGGAATCTCCAGTATAATCATAAAAGTTGCTTGTGCCAATCAGCTACTGCACTGGTAGCAATACCTTTTCTGACAGAATGACATAGCGTGTTGACCAGGGGCTGAAAGATTCCCTGGGGCCACTGGGGGGGATCTGGAAGCTGTTTGGTGGGATCTGAGTGTTCCTCACTACTCTATGCTATTGGTACTAGAGATGGCCACTACACATTTCCTATGCTATTTCAATGAACTCTTGCATTTAATTATTAACCTGTGTTGGCAGTAATTGGGATTTTGATGACTATTAAATGTGATTTTAACCAGATTAGAATATGCCTAAAGCTAGAATCAGACTTTCAGAGGCTGACAACAAAAGAAGTCAAAGCGCTTAACAAGATAGTCTAATGCACAGTAAGCAAGAACAAAAATCAATACACGATTTAAACAATGTGCTATCTAATACAATATACATGCTGAAAACCCTGGGAAACTGAGGGAGGGCTGTTTTCTTCACAGTGTAGAAACAGTCAGAACATACTGTCCTTGAACTAGGTAGAAGCAGATCTATTGTCAAGGGTAGGAGAGAAGACCGTCTCCATTTGAATTGCTAGCTGGTCTTTACCAGCTTTGGCAAAGCAAGCCTTCCAAAGCTAGCTGAGACAGCAGGAAGTCCAAAAGAAAAGACTAAAATGAGTATTTGTTCTTCTCTCTTGAGTCAGCAGGTCAAGTTAAACTAAGTCAGTTCTCATTTGATGTACTGGGACAGATAATTTTAAGATAATTTGGACTGATTATGTGGTGAGCCTTACAAATAAGACTGCTGTGTTAATTTACTCTAATTTATTGTATAGAATAAATTTCTATAGAATAAATTTCTAGAATAAATTTCTATACTTAATAGCTCTAGGTGAACACAATAGTTTGCTTTGTAGAAACAAGTTTGAACAACTTCTTAAATGCCAAATGACTTTAGGTGTGAAGGGCTTATTCTGTGCAGTATGCTAAATCATTTGGTGAAAAATGGTATGTTTAAAAAGTTCAGGTGTGGTACAACCTGATACATTTCATATTTAATTACGAACTTTCTGGCTTGTCTAAGGGTCTTATTCACTTTCATGTAACTTATTAACTTATTCATGCATGTAACATCCTTGAGCCTGGATCATATTGAGTCTCAGTGTTACTTCTGACCTGAGCTATATTTGGGTTTTGAAGGTAAAAAAAAGTAATCCCACTATTAAGAGATTTTTCTTCCTGTTTTTAAATCATTCCTATGCTTCTAGGATAGTGAAACTAATGACTTTATTAATTACTCTTTACCTGACTGCAGTAAAAGGATCTCTTTTTCCAGAAAACATCATTGTGGTATTGGTGTGTCAGAGAGTTCTGTCTTCACTTTTACTTTAGAGAAAACTGAGAAATTCTGGAACATGCCTCTCCTGTGTTTTGAGAAAAGGCAAAAAGAGGAAAAGGATTGAAGGGGTGGTGCTGGTTTAGAGATTAAGGGAATTGTTCAGAAATGACAGTGCGTAAATGAGAGACTAAAACAACATGGGTAAGGCATAAATTGCTTCTGGGTTTTAATAGGAAAGGGAGAGCTTATTAGTTTTGTCTCCTTCAGTGAGTTTGTCTGAGTCTGCCCTGGAATTGGTCAGGGCTGTGCCGGGATGGCCACCCTCACAGTCTAGCAAACACTGCTGGTGGCTGCTCACAAAGAAGTGACACATTCCTTTTGAGCTGTTTAGGTTGCCAGCTCCCAGTTTGAACAGTGAAGAAAACTATGTGAGGAGGAACCGATGGCTGCAGAATCAGTAAAAAAGGTTCATGCAGAACGTACCACAGCCCCTGTAATCCTAGATGGGATGGCATTATACTGTGTTTTCACACTGGTTGCCCTTTTGTATTCCAGAGGACTATTTGGGGAAGCAAATGCTGTTTGGCATAAGTCTAGCCCTGCATAATTTACATTGCTGTTATTGTATTTTATAGCATGCAGAATAGAGACTCAGTTCTGAGCAGAGTATATGGAAATGTGGCTGCCATTTGTCAGTCAAGATTTAATTAGTTGCATTAGCTGTAGCAGTGGTGAAGCAAAGAAACGAGTGTGCCTGCACACAGGAAAAACATCAAGAAACAGTTGCTTTTAATGGAGCATAGCCCAATTTATAACTAGGTTTCATGCTTCTTATTTTCTGACAGTGCAAATCTGGACTCATTGATTCAGACAAATGCTGGGGGGACAGAATTCCCAGAGATGGAACTCATACAGCCGTAGGTTACTGTCTGATGCTGTTGCTGTATCCAGCTGTTGCATTAGTATTTATTCTAATATAACACTGCAGAAATTAAAAACAAAAACAAAAAAAGGAGGGGGAGAGGAGGAAGCAAAAAGTGACAGAAAAGCAAATTACTTATTCTTGTGCTTTAGAGCTTTGCAGTTCTGGGCCAAAAGACTGGAAAAAAGGATTTTTTTTCAATACTAGAAGAATTATGAGCTTGATGCACCTGGAATTTCTCTGGTTTATATACCTCAGCAAAACAAGTGTAAAAGAGCGCTGCATCACAACAGTAGCTTTTTACAGCACTGGTGTGCGCACATAAATGACTGCAAGACGTGAGATGCAGATTCAGAAGACATTGTCCCCATCTCTGGCAGCAGGCATTTTCCTAGAAATGCAGAAGGGCCAAATTCAGACCTGAGAGAGATGGTTGCAACTTCTTTGAAATCAGTATTGCAAATGCACACCCTAGGTCTGAACTTCACCTTAAGCCAATTTGAATTTTCAGTTGAAATGTATCAGAGAGACCAGAAGGACTTTTTTTCTTTTCCGCTTTCTGCATGAAATATTATGATGACAAAGTTTGTTTCTGGTGGTAAAACACATGACAATATTAAAATGAATGCTGCTAATCATGATTGAACAGGCATGGTATAAACCTGACTACAATCTCTGAGAAATAAAACTTAGCTGGCGTGCTGCAGGTAGTTCTCAAGCAGGAGGGGCTGCTTTTCTAAATAGACTTTATTTATTATGTGTGGCTGGGTATCTGCATTCTGGCTCAGTTTCCTGTAGTAAGGAACTGACCACATTACTATTTGCAAACACAAGGTTCACTCAAGTGGTACTAAAAAGAGAAGAGGTGGGGCAAGAGGAGCTTTAAAAAGAAAAGAGAACTCCGTCCAAGTTTGTATGTGAAAAGCAACTGCGTTCTGGAGAAGGAAGGTACCTGAAGATCTCGCTCCCTGTACTCCACTAAAGGCTGTGGTGAACAGTTTTCCAAATCTGCTGCTCTTAAGATTTAAACAGCAGCTTTGCTTGTTGTGAGGAGGTTCGCAGTGATCCTTGCTAGCATTGCTTTTAAGCTGTGTTAATTTTGTGGCAAGAGTGTCAGGCATTTCATACTTGGCTTCCAAAAGAGAAAAAAAAAAAAAGAAAGAAAGGCAAGAGGGAGAGAAAAAACCCGATGTGTGTGTGGAAGAAATCTCCCAGGAATTTCTTCAAGGTTGTGGTTAGACACAGTAAGGGCTAAAGTGACAAGAAAAGCAAGGCAAAGATAAAACTTGGTATTGTGATAAGATGTCTGAGTGTAATGTAAGAGATTGCGGAAACCTTTTGGGATTACACATGTTCATCTTGCCCTGGATATGACTGAATACAAGCTAGTTCTTCTCTAACGACAGTTCAAAAAAACCCCTCAAGATTATGTTTCTCTTCCTTGTTGCTTTTTTGTCAGTGGTTTTTCAAATTGGTTTTGTCAGCCTCTCAGCTCTGCAGCACTGGAACTGTCCTAATGGATACAGATTGAAGACTGAAAACTCTGCTTGTATAGGTAAGTTTCCTGGCCATTCACAGATTAAGAGAACTGCATTTGTATTCTCTTGATTGAACTTCATAATCTTCAGAGTTTTTTTGCAGATTGCTTGTACATTGTACTGGCAGAACTGATAAATCAGTCTCTCGATACCTTTTGCTTGTCATAATGAATAGAACTCATTTTATTTAGTTGTTCAGAAATCAGTCACTTCTCTGTGATTTTCTTTCTCAGAAAGCAGGATAAACTTTTATATGATCATTAAGAGATCTGAATTGTTCCCTAGTTACCAGAATTCATTGACATATCTTTATTGTGTCTGCATTTTCAATACATGTGCATGCTCATATTCATGCTTCTGTATATGTATAATTTGTGTATTGGTGTATTTTTGCATTTTTATAAGCATATAGAAAGTATTTTAATATTTATGTATTATTATATACTTAGATGTGGTCTAGACAACTTTGAAAACTGTTCTTTCAATGTTTATTGGTGCATGTAGATATGTGTGCTTATATTTAATATGTTTCATACAATACATGAATCACAGGCATTTGATACTGTAATACTAATGTCTGAGTGAAATGTGTGACTCTAATATTAGGCTAATCACCTCTACTGATATGGAAGTGATTACATTAATGGAGGTAAAATACCAGTTCCTATTCTTTGCAAAGTGTAAGACAAAGAATGTCAGAACCCTTCTCACTACCTTGCTACCTTAAAGTCCACATTTTTTTAGAAAGCCGGAGCCAATGAAGTGGTCTTTGCGGTAAGGAGATGAGGAAGCACTCTGTAAGGATTCAAGCAAACAGATCTAATACATGGAGTTAACGCTTTTGCCTCAGATTGCTTGGGCTTCAGAGGCTCTGACTCAGTTCTTGACATGATTCCAGTAAATTAATAACAGGTGCCTCCTCTGCGCATTCTGCCAAGAAATGTGATCTTGTAAGCTGAAAATGCAAGTATGCATGTTAAATGCACTAGTATTGACAGAGGAGGAGCTTGGCCTTTTATTTTGTGTGCAAATTATAAAGCTGACTGAAGGTTTATCCGAGAGCCAAACACACCTAGGGTGCTTCCACACTGATAGTTCAATTCAAATGAGAAGCATACTTCAATTCAAATGAGAAGCATACTTCTGAAACTAATCTCCTTGCTGCCAGCTCTTACTATGCTTGTCTTTACACTATGGAGCACTCTCAATGTGTATAAACTGGATTCCCTTTAGGACAACCTAAACCGGAAATTGTTCCCATAGGAGAGCATCTATCCTCTGCACTGTTGATGGCCATTTGGTCCATGGGACCAGACTAGACCTGGTTCCCCATAACCTCAACCTGAAATATATACAGTGTGCATGTCATACCTTCAGCAATTGTTGTACCTTACAGATCCAGTCCTACGGAGTCCACACCATTTGCTAATATGTACCTAGCTTCCACAAGCTAACTACGATGTACATTGGTTATGACTTCTACATTATTGTTTGCCTGATTAATAACTCATGTATTATGAAAGAATCCTTCTTACATGAAGGGAATTGCTTGGCTATTGTTTAACGAGTCAAAATGCACTCTAAATACTGACATTTAAAAGGCTTCAAAGATGTATTTTTTTATTCCAGTCACTCTTCCTCTAATAGAGACATAACCTGTCCTGCATTATGTCTTTTCTCTTGAAAATGAGAACATTCAGCTGCTGTATGAATGGGGGTGGCTCTAGGTAAAGCCCCCAAAAGGAATGACAAGTAGTTCATCAATATTTGCAAGAAATAGTAATAGAGGTCTTTTGTCAGAATAATAACTCTTGTGTAGCCCAGACCATTTTTCTTTAGAGGAAGAAGGTTGCATGTTTTCACTGGGGTCTAAGAAAGATGGGTTATTTAAAGGTAACTGAGTCCCCCGTTCTGACATCAGCTTAAAATAAATGATTAAATCAAGATGGCAATGACAAAAATTGCAAAAGTGCTTCTAATCTACCATAACTTGCTGATAAATGGATACGTTCATTTGCCAAACTAGTCTTGTTCTGACCTCATGACCTGTCCTCCCATACTTTCTGTCTTACAAACTTTGCTGTTGTGGGCCCCTCTGAAAGGCCTCTCCTCTCTTGGCATACCAAGTCAGGATCCAAATAATCTCTCTTAAAATAGCTATATAAAATTATGTGAGACATTTAGGGTTAGATTTCATTGTCCTTCCACAGGATGAGAAGGTCTTTGATCTTTGACTATCCCTAGAAATAAAAGGAACTAATTAAGAAGTGAGCTATTTAGCAATGTAAGAAGAGGACGACCTAGACCTTCATCTGTAGTGTCAGTATGGAAATCAAATCTAGAAAAGCCTACACACTTTCCAGTAAGTGTGGCTTGTAACAGTTCACTAACAGACAGCGGACACCTTCCCAGTTCATGGTAGTCCTTATGGCTGGCGAGATGCCACCACGGTCATAGACGATAAAGAACATTTTACAATTGGTATATTTATTACAGCTCACCAAGAATGGTCGCCAAGCCACAGTTCAGCTTGCTGTCACTGTTCACAGTTCAGTAGTATGAGTCATGTCTCCCACTCACCACTTTTATGCCCACTATTACCTTCAAAGCCTGCCTACAGCTTCCTACCACTTGCTTCCACTGCACCCTCTCTCTCACATAAGTAATGAACTAGAATATCATAGATCCGGTCTTCTGGTCAGAGCATGACTTGTGTATCCTGCACACAGAGGAAAGGAGTGGAGGAATCTATTCCACCAAAGCATCCTTCATTCTTACATTTCATTCAGAATTTCACCTTTGCTTAATCCCCTGTAATGCAATGGTCTCTAATTAAAAAGATACCCTAGCACATCTCATCTTTCACTGAGTCTATTTTACACAGTCTGGGCTACACAGGTGTTATTATTCCTACAAGGTAATAACATGTTCAAAGTTGGTCCTGGGAGAGCATTGATTTCTGCATGCATGGTACGCCAGAGGAAGGGCCTTACGCCTATTGGAATCAGTTGTCTGTGCCTTCCTGAAGTACTTCTTTAACAGAACTATTTTTTATTCTGTCATGTTGTATAGACGCTTTCCTCACTCAAGACCAAAGAGTTTCCCGCATGACACTGTTTATCTGAAGAAACCCCTACAGCAGCCCCTTGCATTGTCAGTTTTAGACTAGACATTAATGTCTGTCAGTCTTGGCCTATCCTAGGTAAAGATATTATGTTCTGGATATTGGCGGTGTTATTCGGCTTCAGGGCTGACTTTGAATAGTCACTTTGTCAGTTTTAAAAACAAAAGGAGACAGTTACTAGAAAAACAAACAAACAAACAAACATCAATATTGTTAAAAAGTTTCTGGAGAAGGCAAAACACAACCCACAATATTGAAGTTTTACCTTAAATTCCACACATCTCTACTAACTTCTGGCTTTAACTGATTAGACCTTGTCACTTCTTCAGGGCTAACATGCTGCACATTCCTGCAAAGCTATAGCCTGCAATTGAAGGTGACAACTGCAGCTATATAGGTCAGATGCTTCCTTTCTGTGCCTCAAGCTTTCCTTCTTTATTTCTTACTGTTCACCACTCTCCTGCCATGCAGCACGGCTGATGAGGAATATTAAGTTATTCCTCTTTGTGTTACATTTTTAATTTATCTTAATTAGCTAAATCCTGGCTTCACTTTGTTCCATACAGCCTTCTGAACACATACTGTTAAAACTTCTTATGTTATATTCTGTGAAATATGAAATGCCAGAACCTCACTAACTTACAGTTATCCTTTCTTTGCAAAATTGCATAAGGAGTAGTAAGAGCCAGTGAAATGGATAACTGTGTTTTTTACCTCTGTTAGGACATATGGATAAACCTGTTGAGACCCTACTGTATCCCCCTGTATTTCAGAAGAGCTGCAGTCAAGGCATGCTTGTTTCCTTGTTTTCAGTAGCTGTCTTTCAGCTAGCTCACTTCATATTATACTGCCCTGGGGAAAGATGCTTGAAAATATTGTTACTAAATAGTAGTGAGGAATTCTTGAATATGGGTCTGAGCCCACAGACCAATTCACAAGAAGATTCCCATTGAATTCTATAGAAATTGGATACAGCTGAATGTGGAAAAACAATATCTTTAGCTGTAAAAATTTGTATCAAAATAGGAAGGAGGCAAATCTGCTACAAGAAGTGACAGAAGTGGTATCACACATCACATGAAGCTTAACCCTGAACAGGGCTAAGGGGCAGACTCCAGGACCATTGGTTAATACTGCAAGACTCATCATCAGTTTTGCTCAATAGAAAATAGCAGATATTAATTTTGTGTTCTATTTTAAACAAAACTGACTACTTTCTATTATCCAGGTTGAAACCTGATTTTAAAGGGATCTAGATGATGGTATTTATTGATGTTTTTCAAAGAGGGCCAAGTGACAGCGTCATTAACTTCAACTTTGAAACGCAAGCCAATAAGATTATGTTGCAAGTCACATGATCCAGAAAGCAGACAACCACTTTGTAGTTACTAATTTACGCATAGAATTTATTCTGAAGACAAAACCAAATCTTTTTTTTTTTTTTATTTTTTTTATTTTAGTGCCCAAACCTTTGAGGTCTGAGTCCAGAAGGGTAAAAAATTCAAGACACTGTAGTCCCTTGAGATATTTTTTTACCTTTTCTTTTCAAGATATCTAAAAATGCATTCTAAATTTTATTTCTATTCTAAATTTGATTCTACTTTACATTTGATTAAATCATATGATTGCTCTTGCTGTCATATCTGTGATATGATCACCTCTGTGGCTCTGGACTGGAAGAGTTCAGGAGTTGATAATGACCTTATTGTATTCACAATGTATTTCTTACCATAGTATTTGAGCACATCATAGGATCTATTTTTCAAGAATTGTGGGTGATCAGGTTGTACTTTAAACCTCATTCAAAATCAGAGAGAGAAGATACTGAGCCGTGCCTCATCTATCTTATTGTGGTGTGCTGATAGATGGAACACGTTTTTCCATTTCTGGCTATCTTGTGCTCTTTGAGATGTATGCTTTTAACAAAATAGATAAAAAGCATGGGCTGCTTTCTTCGTAACCCAGATGAAATTTCAAGTTCAACCTTGCTGAAAAGATTATTGTGGTGGCTAGATACAGCAAATTGAATTAATTCCCAGCCCAGCTCCAAAGGAGTCAAATTTGAGTGAGGTTATTTGAATGTATGTATCTGCACATGCATATTTTATGTATATAATGTATGTATTTGGGGCCATAATGAAAAGCAAGTTCTGGCTCACTGTGGTTTCTCTGTATCCCTGCCAGGCATACTAATGCTTCACCTTCTGCAATCAGAGCATTTCTCAGGACTCTCAATAAAGTAGCATATTTGTATGCAAAGTCATTGAGAGCTGCCAACATCATGATGACATGATTCATCGGTTTTGCTGATTCTCAAGGCATTTCTTGCATAAAGAAGCCTTTGAGAACTGAGCAGAACCTCATTCTTCCTTTCAAGGCTGGCTGTCAAGGCATTGCAGACAGCTTTTGTGTTCACTAAGCCGATTTCTTTCACAGGGTAAAGTTCCCACTGGGGGATATGGTTGCCAGGACACGTAAAACAGCTACAGGAGGATGCAACTCCGTGCTTTGTTTTGACACTAAGAGTGCAGGTGAAGGCACTGCTAGTTACACCTGATGGATGGTTTTATGATCAAGTTCTCCTAAACCTTAAGAAACAGCCTTGCCCCCTCCCCCTTTCTTTTTTTTTTTTTTTTTGTACTTTAAGCAAAGAAGAGAGCATAGGACACTCTTCCATTGTTAGCACCATAAAAACTGAATGTTCATAGTGCTGTGACATGTTTTACAATAGTGCTGTGTCTGTTGGTGTTTCCTGTTTACCTCTGGAAGGGGCATTCTCCGGTGGCTGAGCTGACTGTTCCCACTGAACCCCTCGTCTTTTATTGAACTGCTATTCTTCCAGAATAGCCTTTCTTCAGCTGGGGCGATTGCTTGCTTTTCAGCATGGCTGAGATTTGCTTTATTATGTGAACTTTGGTGGGGATGAAAATGGGCAGATTGATAACCCTGAAATCCTTTCTTCAAGAACAATTACTGGGAGGCAGTGTAAATTCTTGTAGACTGATCAATCAGCATGCTCTTTCTTGGAGAGTCAGTTTTGTACACTCATATAAAGCTAGAAAATCCATCCTGTAAATAACAGGTCATTGTACCAAGTTGCCTAGGTACATAGCTCAGTAATCTGTGCTTGGTTAAACTATGTCTTCCCAATCTGATCCTGACTTGAGTATATCCACAGACGTTTTCCATACCTTCAGTTTGTCTTGGTAGCTAGCTCCCTTAGGGAATCACACTTCCTGTTAAAATGTGAACTTAATGTCTAAATCTGATTTCTCTGACTTCAGTTCTCAGCCATCAGTCCTTATTAAATCTTTCCTGCAAAAGATTATAGTGTCCTTTAGAAAATAAGGTATTTTTTCTTTATGAAGATATTTACATACTATGATCAATCCTTCTCCCAAGCCTCTTTCTGATAATCTAAGCAGACTGAGTGCTTTAAGTGTCTCACAGAAAGGCACTTTTCGTTACCTTCAAACCACACCTTTTATCCTTGTTGTATACACTTCCTAATTTTCCAGGATCCTTTAACAACCAATATCTAAGAAATACAAGCAGTGTGCCAATACAGTCTTGACACTGTCATACACAGAAGTAAAATTATTTCCCCACTGTCATCCATTTCTCTGTGTTTCTATGTGTTGTGATTTGAATTTTCTTGCCCAGTAACATGCTAAGAGGTCACTTTTCTGTCCAGTATTAACACAATCTGTAGGTTAGACCTACCTTTCTTATTGTTATTTAATGTGCTCTTTATTGATCAAATAATAGTTCTCTCATCAGTGTTTCACATTGCTCTCTTTCTTTAGCAGTGTTACATCTACACAGTCACCTTTATCACCCATACTTCTGATTTCCTCATACGAATAATATAGGTTTATTTAACAAGCTACTATTGTCATAAAAGTATATTGACTGATGTAAACTACACTGTAGCCTTTATCAACACAGTCTTGTACCTACTTTTGTATTGGTGACCAGATCAGATTAGCTGTCCAGCTTAGTCAGCCAGTTACTCTGTTCGAAGACCAGTGCGTCAAGGAGAGATGCAAACACTGTCCATACCTGCGGATTCCTTCAGGTCTCTGCTGCTACTGACAGCAGCTCTGACAATGAGCTGAGGTCACCAAAGCCCTCCTCTATGGACTGCCAAAGAGCCCTTTATTTTAAATCACATGCAGGCAATGTTAATCAGGAGTAACTAGTTTTAAATTGGTGACCTGGAGCTCTTGGTTTCTGTAGCCCATTAACAAACTTCTAAGATAATCAAACATTTCTAGAAGGGATTTGGAGGAGTTACTCTTTTAATGCGGTGGAGAATGGCATGTACATTGCTAGTATGTGTGGGAAAATATGATCCTGAAAGCAGATTGCTTGAAGAAGATTGTGGGTTAGAGTTTGAGTGCTTTATGGAATTAAGTTGCTGAAAATGCTTCTGCTTCACCTTCATAATCTGTTCAACAGAAATCAGTTGCATGTGCTCTGATTACGTTTCATACATTGTCAAATTAGTTCATCTACTATGTGGAACATAAGATTGTGGGAGAACTCTGAAAACAATTTGGAAACATCACTTAGTCTGTACAGACACATTAGGTGGCTATAAATTATTAACATTCTTATGAACAACTTTGATACCTGACTCACAAGAAGCCCCAATACATTTTCTGCTACATGTAGTTTTTTAAAAGGGTTAAAGAAGCAAGGTTCCCAGACCCATGGGATATCAGAGATCTGGTTGCCTAGAAATTTCATTCAGAGTACTGGTGTGAGCTGGTTAAATTGCAATTCCCTGTAGTTTTCATGAGGTACCATTTCTGACCTTCTTTGAACTATGGGAATCCTCACTTAATGCTCCTCCTGAAATACTGTGGTAATTTGCACTTGATTCAAATAATTATCTCGGATAAGTTACCCATGGGGAAGCACTTCCATTGTCCTAAATTCTTGATCAGGAATACAGGAAAAAAAATACTGTTGTGAGCTATCCTTGGAATAAATCAATACATATATGTAGTTTTGGCTATGAATCAATGTCCTTTAGTGACTTAATCAATCAAATGTGTCTCTTTAAAATAATTTGAATTGATTCCTTTTTTCCTGTATGTGCAAAGTCAGATGATAAAACCCAGAACAAAAGTCACTAACATCAAATGGAACTTGGGGAGGGAAAAAGCTGCTCTTTAGAGCAGCCCTCACAGCGGTTATACAAGAAATATACCAGGATGTGGTACTGTCAAATGTGAAGAACCTCAGGAAGTTACTATCAGATGCATTTGTTTTCAGTAGGAACTGAAGTTTATCTAAATTTTCTAGGACAATCATTCATGATAACAACAAAGGGGTTAATTTCTTTCCTATTAGTGCAAAATATGCTCTTCAGTGGTGACCTTTCTCTGAAAAATAAAGTCCTTAATTTAGGGCTTAATTAATAGTTACTGCCTCAAGCCCTGATAAAACACCATAAATACATTAAGTATCTTTTAATTCCTAAAGGCTACTCTACCAGTTAAAAACCCAGTTTCTAATTAATTTGCTTGTTGCCTTGGCTTGGACTTGTTGCTGTCAGAATACTGTGGGGGTTTTAGTGTTTTGTATGTGTGTTCGAGCTTTAGCTCAAACCAAAATGAGCTCACTGTGGAACTCGGTGCTGTGGCAGTCTGTTTGCTGTTTTGCTCTTTCCTAAAGTTTGGTAATTTGTTGGCAAAATTATTACTGTGGAAAGAGGGTAAAGAAGCAGCTGCAGGCAGCATTTGCATAGCAAATGATAACGCAAGTCACAGAAATAGAGGACAAGTCAAGTCTGTTCTCTGTGTCTGGGCAATCAGAGACCAGAGTGCCCAGACACCAGGAGAATGGTAATTCCCTTGGACACTCTTTTAATGAAAAATAAAATCGCTGTGCATTTGACAATGGACAAAACAGTAATTCTGAAACTAATGCATGAAACAATACAGCCATTCTTTCCCTTTTCAATGAAGAGATATTAAATTCTGTGACCAATTTATTATGTCAAGGGTATTCTTTCTCTTTGCTACTTTTGCTAGCTGAATTTTCCTCATCTGTTCAACAATGTGTTTCAGATATTGATGAATGCCTTGAAGGTGGTTTGGGAACCTGTGGCCAAACCTGTATCAATGTTCCAGGGTCCTACATCTGCTCCTGTTTGCCTGGCTACACTTTGGACATTGACAAAAGATCTTGCTATGTGAATGGTAAGGTAATTTTCTCTTTTATTAACTAAAAAAGAGCTTTAGACATTTAGGTAGCATTATTTTTCAAGGAGAACCATGCCTGGCTGGTCCCTACTCACAGTGGCTGGGGTGCTCTTTTTCACTGATGGAAAACTGCCTCTTGTACCGTGTAAATAAATGGCAAGGCCAAAGTGGGTGCCACAGAAGGGTAATGGTGAAGAATGGAAAGTATGGTGGTGGGAAGATGAATGAACATATGGAAACAAACAAATAAAACTAAACAATGACTTCCAGTTTAGTCGACACACTCTGTGTGCTCAGAACTGTAAACTCTCTTATCTCGTCTTTACTACTGCCAGGAAAATGCAGCAGTACATAAGATTTTGCAACCTTTGCCTTTTTCATTCTCTTGGTTTTGATGTTTTTCCAGTGTGTTTAGGTTATAGGGGCAGTGCTGTGAAATTTAAAGTAGGAAGCCCTTATTTTTGGTTTGGTCCATTAGCAGTTTCTTAATAAAAATGAATGCTACTGTGAGTTCTTTCTATTCCTTGCTCTGTTCTGAATGTATAAATAGTTTTTGATGTGTAAGAAGCATTTAAATGTTGAAAACTTTTAGCCTTTTGAAAAGGGGAATATACACAGTTGTGGCCTTTAAATAACCTTTATTTTGTCCTCAACAGATGCCACCTAGGGAAAAAAAATCTAGTTGGATTTTACTGATTGGTTTAATCCTATGTTGCATCTAGAGTACAAGGTGTGAGTGCTATGAAGTTCACCTCTCGCCTCTCCTCCTGGGTTTCCTGAATGTTTGGTTTTGGTTCTTTCCTGGGATATGTTACAGCTCTCTTCTGATCCAGGAGCACTGGTTTTCTTTTTCTGGCTAATTTTGACCTGGGACTCTTGTGAATGCAAAGATACAATCTGACAGGGCATGTTTCTGACCTAGGAAGTAGGAGATGTACTTGAGTCCCTGTGTATGTAGACTCTGGGACTATGAATGTAACCAAGAGTAGTCTGTGCAGCTCTCAAATTAGCGCCAACACAATTACTTTAGTCAGCTCCTAGAGTCATCATTGACAGAAACACATGACTCACAAAGATAGATTTTTTTTTTAATGAACTATTTTTTGAACTGAAGTGAAACCAAACATGTTACCCTACCCCACAGTGATATTTCTGCACAAGTATCTTTCAAAGAGCAATCCTACCTTAATATTTGAGGACTTCAACTTTTTTTTAAATGCTATTACTGACATTTGTAGCACCAGGAGAAAGTGACTGATAGTTCAGGAGACCCTGTGGTGGATAAAGAACAATGTTAGGTACAAACCTTCCCATAGGGGGTACGCTAAGTGAAATACCGTCATGTTTTAAAGACAGGAAGCTCTTTAATGTGTGTGTTGTTTACCTGTCAATTAAACCCTTGATAAAATTAAGACCCAAATCTGACTGGTGCCTCTGCAATGAAAGTTTGATTGTTTGGTCCCTAATCCATTTGCAACCGTCATTCACAGGTTCCTGATAGGAAATTCAAAGAGTGGAAAGGACAAAACCAAAGTATATAAATGCTCTTAGTCAACTAATTGGCAAAAATGCAGGCAGTACAGCTGCCAGATTCCTGAGATAAATCAACCTTGCTGCACTTCACTGTTCATTTACCATTTATGTAACGCAAGTCTTCATAGTTTAAATATTCTCACATGGGGTTGCTCAGTGCAAATAGCAGCAGAAAAATGGAGTCACTAAAATCCTAGAAGCAGCTGTTATAACTGAGTGATAGCTTGAAAATTTAAGATGCAACAGTCTGTTAGTATAGAAACAAAACTGTAAACAGGAGAAAATGGCATCTTGGGTGCTTGTCAGAACTTCCTTCTCTTGTAGAAATCAAAATTGGTCTCATTTCTCTGCTGCGAAAGGAGTTGAATCAAACAGCCTTGCAATCATGATGAAGCTGGGGCATCTGGCTAAAATTTGTACAGGTAATGTCTGTTGAGTTTAAAGCCCCAGGTTTCATACTACTAATAAAAATATTGAGTTAAAAGTTTGCTAAACTGGCCAATAAAAAAGAGTTTAATTTTCAAAGATAAATGTGCAAGAAAACTTACGAAAGGGTACATTTGAGTCTTTGATGGCATCCTTACCTGATAAATAAAGGGTTGCTTCTTCACTGCAGGAAGATCAAGTCAACAAGTCATTGCACAGGCTTGAAAGCTGTCATTCTGTTGGTTCTATATCAATAATCGTATTTCACTGTTACTTGGTTAGAGCATTACTTGTATGCCATGATCTGTTGTTTCAAGAAACCGTGTTAGAAACCCCCACCATTCTCACCGCAATCAGATTTCTTTGAATGCTGTTGTTGGTAAATCAAGGAGTAGGCTGTATACCCTCCTTTTTTTCATATATATATGTGTATATATGTATATATATATATAAATACTTCTTCTTAAAATGGAGGCTAATTGTGACTGGTTACATAAAAACTCATTTCCTCCTCTGCACATTTGATAGACATCCATGATACTCAAATTGCCTAAATGAAAACCATTGTGGTTTGGAAATGCAGTTAAGGTTCCCAGGGTAATATTAATCTTGCTCTGTGATGAAACCCTAAAAATAACAAAGAAACTTGATAAAATCTTAGTAATGTAATCTGCAGCCCCAAACATTCTGTCCAACTAATTATACTTCCATACTTATCACCTGGTTTTAAGGCTACATTAAGACAATTTGGACCATCGCTTGTTGCTCATCACATTCAACCTTAATTGGATTTCTAAAGCATAGGTCATAATTGGAGCACCTTTCATTTTAACACTTTTTTTTTTTTCTTAGTGATACTCTCTTACACTTTACTCAATATGAATATAGTTATTGTCTGGAACAAGTAGTTGGTGTTGAGCTGTAGAAGTTTTATATGTAGATCTGGTTTCCTTCAGCCGTCTGCATCACAAGAAACTTCCACAGACTCTTGCTTCTTCCTTTGCCCTGTCTTGGGATCTTCAATTTCCCTGTTTGGATAGCTAAATTGAGACTCCAAACCACCTGTCTGTGATAAATTCTTGCTATAGCACAATAGTTGGAAGCAGTCTTCAACTTAAGGATACATCCATGGCATAATTCTTGCAACCTCTGCAGGCAAGCATGCAGTGGTTCTTCTGACTTTAGACTAGGCTGTAGGTTTTGCCGTTACTGGCTAACAGACACTGCAATCTCAGTTTCATGACTCAGATTTTTGACCTAACTTTCAGCCGTAAATGTGAAAGGACCATTAAATTTATGTTGTATTGATTCTCTGAGATATGCCTAGAAAGTTATCATTAAAATACAAGAGAGATGGTTAGATCCTGAACTTTCTCTTTGGCTAGTAAAATACTGATGAGAACTTAATGCAGCAAAAATACAATGCTTATCCATTAATTGGTCTCTTTTGCAGAACCTGCACCATTCCTACTTTTCAGCCATGGAAATGCCATCTTTAGAATTGACACTGAAGGGACCAATCATGAAAGATTGGTGGCTGATACAGGTCAGTCAACGCTTATGGATTTTCATTATGCGGAAGAGAAAGTGTATTGGGTAGACTCTGAAAGGCAACTACTTCAAAGAATTCACCTGAATGGCACAAAACAAGAGGTAAAGTAATCAGTTTTCTGAAATCCTCCAAGTTAGGGGGCATAAAACCCTCTATGGAAACCACCTGCTCTTTAGGTACAATGCTGCCATTCCTGTTCATTGATTAGCACTTCAGACTTCTTTAATACCTTTTGTTGTTGCAATAGTTATGTTCCTGAATCTAGGCTGTTTTACTGGCATTTAGAATACATTCAGTATTTTCTGTGGATTAAGGGAAGGGGTGTTAAAAAATGAAGGAGAGGAAACTCAGACAAACTAAAGCTTTGAAGACAATAATGTTTCTAACATTTTTAAATTAATCTCTGGTGTTATAGAAGTTTGTCTTCCAGATTACTGTAACTCAAACTGGCACAAATGCTATGAGAAGAATGTGCTTGAATTCCTACTAACTTTTTCTCAAACCTTCTATTGGTTTCTACAGTTGCATAAATGCTTCTTTTAGCACTTCATCCTTTGTTCAGAAAAAGCTATGCAGTTCATTACATCTGACTGATTAAGAAGGGCAGACAGGCTGCTGTGGCTGAACTTTAACACCGCGAGAGCCTTCTTTTGTTTGAGATTGCCAGGGTTTGTGTACTCATGTGGAGTCTTCACTGATGTATTTTACGTTGATTTTTAGGGATCAGGGTCCAGCAACAGTCTGTTAGGAGGTCTTTCATCTGTAACAGTACAGGTCTGGGTATCTTATAGTGTGCCAGATGCAAGAAGTTGTAGCTAAAAGGTTAGTCCAGTGTAGTTCTCATGGAGAAAAGTTTTCCCTTTTGCATGGGGTCACTCAATTCAGAAGAAGTATGTGTAAGTACCAGGACCAAATAAAAGGGACTAGAAAAATAAGAAAGAAAAGTATCTACAGGTCTGAGAGAAAATGAAGCAGGCAGAGGAATGAAATGGGAACCTTCAGTCTGGCACTCCATTCCTTATATGGAAAGACTAGTTTAAGGCAATCATTGGGATGCTTCTTGTTGTCAACGTTTTTCTTTTGTTTACAGAGGCTATGTTACATAGACAAAGGCATTTCAGGGTTTGCTATTGACTGGGTAAATCAAGACATTTTCTGGGCCAATAGACAGAAAGCAACCATAGAAGCAACAGACATGAATGGGAAGAAACGACGAGTTCTTCTAAGAGGTGCTGGTCGTCCCACAAGGATTACCATTGATGCTGAGCAAAGGTAATTTTAACTAGGTTAGTAGTTTTAATATGATTGTGGTTTATAGGCTGCTGGGCTAATCTGTGCACAGTGTATTATCTATAGTCCAATACCTCCCTGGACTTTGACAAAAGATAAAAGATTAATAAGCATATAAGAGATAAACAGAGAGGTGTGTGGGAAAAGCCCACTGAAGTCTAATGCAGAATCTATACCTCTTGGTCATCAGGGAAAATTTTGCTAGTGAGGAAAGCTGAGGCAAAAGATGCATTGCTTGTTCTTTCTCAAAGTCAGCAAACTTTCAGGGCAGCAGAAAGCAGGAAAGCAGAAAGCAGCAAAGGGGAATGGTGCCTGCAAATGCGGGGAGTCCCTTTTGCTCCGAACTTGGCACACTTAGAATATAAATTGGTGTATTTTCTGAGAAAAAAGTCTAAACTGAAAGCTGCACTCCTGTTTCTCTTGTCTCTTTGCCAATTGCTCTGAATATTGGTTCTGAATCTATCATTGATACTTTCTGTCACTAGTAATTTGGCCTTCATAGAAATGCTTCATTCAGCTTCAAGCCTTTTACACTGAGAACTACACTCACATAAGAGGTTTGGCCACCCCGCAAGTTATCAGTGTGAGTTGTCACTGTGGTCTCCCTATGATAATTTCTCTTTACACATAAGTCTCTTCCATTAAAGTTGCAAAGACAAAAGCTTTAGAAGACTTTGAGATGCTTCTGTTTTGTACAGCAAAAACATGTTTTTGTTGCCACTTCTGATTCATAGTAAAGTTGCTCAGCAGTGTGTGAAACTCTTTTAATATCAAAGCTTTTGTGTCCTTTCCTAGTACATTTATACATAAACCAATCTTCTAACGCCAGGATCATTACTGGTATTCTTTGGAGTCTTGTCACTTGGGTAGGATTTAAAGGCCTGAACATCTGTATATATATTTATAATATTTTCTGGTTTGCTATTAAATGTAGTATTTTGCAGTCTTCAAAATATTCAGAAGTCATCAAAACCACTGTCAAATGCCAGCAAAATATGCTACAAATAGTATTATAGGGATATATTTGCTGAAGTTATGCAAAAGTTTGGGGAGACACAAGTGCGTATATTCACCTAGGTGTGATTCACCATGCATAAAAGCTGTATTCATGACCTTACAGGAAGGCTAGTAAGTCAGTAATAAACTGTAATCTTCTGTCCCTACACTGATTTACAAAAGTTGTGCATAGAGACTATAACCACCTTGGTTTCTTAGTTTCCTTATCTGTAAAAAAATGCATCCTAGCATTCGAACTCTGAACTTCCAGAGTACTGATGTTTATTAAATAACAGGTGCTACTGAAATGCAAGCAGATATTAATTGTCTAAAAATGGCAGTATAAATTTGGGGTGTCTTTCTGGAACACGTTTTCACTTATACATTAGTAATCTATGACAACTGTGAGGAAACTATGAGAGTATGTAACAGTGCAGAAAAGCTGTGAAGCAGGGGTTGATGCTTTCTGCTGATTTAGTATAGCCCTTGCCAGTGAGATCTAATCCATTTTAGAGCCTTTAACAAATTATTAATCTAAGCATAGTGAAGGTGGCTTTATGCAACATTGTTTTGTACATAGAAATTCTGTAATTTTGTGAAGACAAGGCAAAATGATGATACTTCTTGGAACTTTTGTGCAGAAGAAACCCAAACAAAAAATCTAAACCCAAGCATTAAAAAATGAAATATACATGAATGAGGGATAACTTGCTATTTTGGAAGAACTGTTGTTAACATTATTCACATGGGTAAATCTGGGTTCTAACCTATAAATAACTTGACATGCAAGTAGCTTCAGTGCATGACTGTTTTGAGTATTGCAGTTGCATTTTGACTCTGTCTTAATTTAATAACAGCTAGACTGTCTGCTATAACCAGCAGGAATGTAGAAAGAAACAAGAACAATAATAGAAATGGTATTTTTAAGTTAAGCACTTAAGTGATATGTTCAACTAGAGTTTCTGGAGATTCCTTCCCAGAGGCAGGGGGCAATAGGAATCTGCCTGAGATGTGCCTTTCCACAAGTTTGCATGAGTTCCCCTTAGAACGAAGAGCTAGTTCCAGTTTCTTTCTCTAACCATATGTTGGAACAAAGCAGACAGACGATACTACATCATAGTTCAGCTGGGCTGATTCCTGCTTGACCTACATGAGAGAAAATTCTAGGATCTCATTGCTTCCTGAACAATCTCCTGAACAACCATATAGTCTCTGATAGAAACATATTTATTAAAATAAGAAACAATGGTAACAAAATGTTAATGGTACCATAACTTCCGTTAAACAGGCAATGCTTTGTTGTCAAAAATTATTTCAGTTCTAGATAGAGCTATGTTAAAGGAAGATCCTGAAATAGGTGAGTATGTATTAGGGAATTCCTTTGTTTTATTATTAGTTTTGGTTCTGAAAGCATTGTGGTAAGACTGAAGAACTCTGTACACACGAGCAACTAAAAATTGGTATGTAGCAGTGATGTGATTTTGCAGCTGTGGTTGTTTGGTTTATTTTGGTGTTTTTTTTGTTGTTTGGGGTTTTTCTGTCTGTTTTTGTTTGCTTGTTCTTTCTGAAGAAGAACTCTTGCTTGCTTCTCTTGCTTGCAGGCTATTATTTTGGTCTTCAGATGGTACTGTTTCAAGCATACACCGACTGTCTCTCAGTGGAAGTGATGTGAGAAGTGTTTTAAGAACTACAGAAAAAATAAAGGCAATGTCACTAGATCTGGTTGACAGAAGGCTCTACTGGATCCAACATGACCATGGGAAAGACATTTCCCATATTGGATCATGTGACTATGATGGCGGAGCTATTCGTTTGCTCAAAACCTCTGTCCGGTGAGTTTTCCTTAGCCTGTCAGAAAGAAAAGGCTCATTTCCTGGGGATGCATGAAAGCTCTCCTCCTCATTCTCCCTTTCATTTTGTCAGTTCATAACAAAGGAAGATGTATAAAGTGTAGTGCAAATGGCCTGTAACTGTAAATCTACAACTTCTGATAGGAAAATGGAAAAAAGTCACCGTTGTACGGATAATACTGCCACTCAGTATTTCCCATCTTCGAAGCTTTTAGCAAATGATAATTACTTAATCCTTAGAAATCCTCTCTGAGTGTGTATTGGTGGCATTTTTATGCAGATAGGGAAGCCAAAAGCAGAGATTAAATTATTTGTCCAAGGTCACAGTGGATGAGCTCAGGTGTCTGAGCTGTGCTCAAAAGAGTGAGCTAGATCAGGCTCTTCCTATCCTCCTCTAACCCTGTTGTACTCCTTAGCTGTCGCATGGGGACGTGGTGAAAACTGTTGTACACAACAGACTTGTTCCCTCCTGCTCCCCAGTGCTGGGGCTAAGCACATCTGAGGGGGCTGTTAGACCCATGTGCTGTTGGGTACCTTTAGTATTTGGTCTTCATGCTTTGCAGTGGTACAGATGCTCCACAGCATGCATGTTTTTTGATGAGGTACTCAGGAAAAGGTCACCTGTGTCACTTCAGTCTCTGTCAGTATAGCTAGATTGGCATATAAGTAATAGGGATTGCCAACAGCAAAATGAGAAAAATACATGGTTTTACTGGCTTTCTGATTTAGATATGCCGCACACCATTTGCACATGATGGCCACAAAGCTGGTTTCTCCCTACATTGGAGCTGATACCTAGGCTTTCTCTGTCAGTTGAGTCAGTCCTGAATAACAGCTCATATAAGCTCTGAGAAATGCAGGTTATCCATTTTGCATCTATTATTTCTTGAAAATCTTAAGGATTCTGGGTGCTGGATTATTTGGGAATGTGTCTGGCACCACATCTGATTCTCATACATATAAGATGTATAAGAATGCAAGTAAATGTTAATTACAGTGAACTTGACTGAACTAGATGCTCAGAAATGTATGACTGAGTAAATATATAGGTATCAGGTAATGTGCCATTTTGTGTTATTTTCTTTTCTTGTAGACATCAATTGCTTGGTATGTCTCTCTTTGCTGAGCACCTGTACTATTCAGAGTTGAAATCTGGTATGATATGGAGAGCCAACAAGTATACTGGAAAAGTTGTTGTCACAATTAGCTTGAAGCCATCATTTTTTCCACCAGTGGAGATAAAAGTGGTACATCCATTTAAACAGCCAGGTGCAAGAATAGATTCTCAGGATTTTGGTAAGTAAACTGTAATGATACAGTTGTATGTATGAGAATAATAATCATAGAATCATAGAATCAACTAGGTTGGAAAAGGCTTTGAAGATCATCAGTTCCAGCCGTTACCAAAGGACTGCCAAAACCACCACTAAACCTTGTCACTAAGGGCACAGTGCTTGAACACTTCCGGGGACAGTGATTCCACCACTCCTTGGGCAGCCTGTTCCAATGCTTGACAACCCTTTCAGTGAAGAATCATCTCCTGATACTCTACCTAAACCTCCCCTGGCGCATCTTGAGACTGTTACCTCTTGTCCTATGGCTTGTTACTTGGGAGAAGAGACCGACGCCCACCTCTCTCCGTCCTCCTTTCAGATATCTGTAGAGAGCGATAAGGTCCCCCCTGAGCCTTCTCTTCTGCAGACTGAGCAACCCCAGTTTCCTCAGCCATTCCTCATCACACTTGTGCTCCAGACCCTTCACCAGCACCACTGCCCTTCTCTGGACCTGCTCCAGCACCTCAATGTCCCTCTTGTAGTAAGGGGTGCAGAACTGAACACAGGATTCTAGGTGCGTCCTCACCAATGCTGAATACAGGGCGATGATCCCTAATTCTGTTGGCCATGCTATTTCTGATATAGGCCAGGATGCATAATGTCATGCACTCCGATTTTTCACAGTAATAATTTTCTTCGGCAAAATTCCAGGCCTTGGAGAAGCCAAGGAAAGGTTTCCTTCAACTTCAGTGATCTGCAGTTCCACTTAGTATGGGTAACTCCAGCTGGAGTATCAGGCTGAAAGTGTGCTGAGCATAAACCCCTCATTTCATTAATCTGAATATACATGCAGATAAATGTGATTTTCTCTTTCTCGATGTTTACACAAAGATGTTTTCATACTTTTCTGTTAATGCACAAGGCATACAGCTTTTTAATCCTCCAAGTAGATTATCTTCATCAAATGTCTGCTCCCTTCTGGAAGTTTTATTCTAACGTGCATCTAAACATCTCAGATTATTATGGCACTGAAGGATTTTAAATGCACAGTATGTGCTACAATTATACTGTGATATCTCAGCTTTGTTGTGAAATGTCTGGATTAATAGTTAGCCTGTTTTAGATGGACTTGAAGCTGCCATAATAACTATGAAATAAGAGCATTGGGTCTCTTTAACTGGTATCAGTTGCAGCCTACTGAGGTGGTCATGTCACTGCCTTTCTCTGTAAATCAGAAAATGAAGGTAGCTGCTTATGGATAGCTCATCCTCCTCGAGGATTCCCGCTGAGACAGTGGGAAGTTGGGGGTTTCCAGGAGAAATAATGTCTTGTTCTCTGAACTCCGGAAAGTAGACATACAGTATTATTGTTTTAATGGAATAGCTTTTGTCACCAGTTTTGCTTGGACATAAATACCTGAACAAACAGTATAGAGGCATTTGTGTGTTAAGCAATAGATACAGAACTCCTAAGGGAAGATGGCCATGGATTCACAGATGGTGTAAAGACATAAGGAGAAAGTAGTGTTTGTTCATATGAGCAAAAATGAAACTGTAAATCTCTTTCTTGAACCTTTTCTGATATCTACTATAAAATAGGCTTTGTCTTTCTTCATGCCCACCAACAGTTTTGTAGGATACCATGATGCCTCTCTTTTCTGAAGCCTGGTATGAGTAGGAAAATCAAAATCTTCAAAGAAATTTTCCCCTTCAAAAGCTTTATTTGCAGTGCAGAGAGCTGTTAAGATTCAGAAAAGTGTGTTCCTGGAGATCAAGCTTATACTTGTAAACACAGGGAGCCTCCATTCAGAGGCAATACCTCTTTCGTGGTTCCTTTGAGGAAAACATTCATCCTTGCAAAAGGAAACACTTTTTTCAACTGACACTTTTGGTGTTCTCACACAGAGTGACTAAGGAAGGATAAATTTGTGGTGCAGACAGTTCCACACATCTCAGGATTGTTACAGCGGGATTTGGAAGGTATTATGAGGCTTATGAGGTGTCTGTCACCATGTCTGCATGAGCATGAAGATGGAGAGGAAGAAACAATGACCAAGAATGTTAGTTCATGAACCTCAGGGATATTGCTTGGGTTACCTATGTTATCTCCACCAGAGCGTATAGCATAATTTCATTGACTACGGGCATTTAGCTTTTATTCTTTTCTCAGAAGATTAACTCTACTTCTTTAACCAGGATGTGCTGCTTTCCAGTGTTTCCCCTTCCGCTGCAAAAAGGGTTTCCCCACCTTTATTTATAAATAAACTACCAACATTTTTAAATGCCTTGCAGTATATATCCCTATATTTCCAACATGTTTAGTAAATTTTTTATATGACAGTAAGTGTTGTCAGCAGTAGGCCTTAATTTTATTTCAAATACCTTCTTGTAAAAACGTCTGGGAAAAGATGGAGTAGAAAGAAGCTTAACAGGCTGAATCCAGATGAACCTTTTGGACTTTGGATGTACGTTACTTAGCTTATCCAGTGCAAGACTGGGATGAAAGCAGGACTAATGAGCCTGGCGTGCAAATGAGATTTATAGCTGATCTTACAACCGAGAAACCTGGAGATAAAAGCATACGTAGACTAATTGGATGCTCAGTACAAGCTAAGAAAGTACTTGTTGCAGTGTAGTGTCAGCTGTGAATTGTCAGGCCTTCTTTAAAGAAGATAGCAAGTGAGGTTCTTCAGATGAAATGGGAACTGATGAGAAGTGCTCAACTGACATGATTTGAATTTTTTACTGGAATTTGGATTGTTTACTTTACTACTTAAATTCCTCATGTCTTCTTTTCCCTTTCTCTTTCAAAAGACTTTCCTGGATTGGTCAGGGCCAATAAATACAGAAAAGAAAATTAATTCATTTAGGAGTTTTCCAGAACCCCACACAATCACTTCGGTATGGCAGTTTCTGGAGAACAGCGTCTAATTCACCTCAACGTTCCTAGACAGCTAACCCTAGATTTGCTGACAGTATATGTATTTATAAATGCCTGCTGGAATGTTCTTCACACCTTTATTAATGGTTTGTAAAATATCCCATTACCTTAAAATCTTATAGATTGCCTCTGGAATTTTTTTCCAAATATCTCTTTGACAGGTTAATGATACTCAGTATACTTAGGATATTTCTTTTTTTTCAGGAGTTATGTTGGTTTTTTGCCCAATGTAAGATACTACCATCAGGCTGTTATCCAAGAACAGCCATTACCATATGAAAGAGGTGATGGGAAGAGAAAAAAACCCATCAAAACCAAAGGAAATAGAAAGTATGGTTTATAATTATTGTTCTCCCAGAGAATATTACCTTAAAAACTTTGTATTTCATAATCTAGCCAGCATTCACTTTAAGCTTTGAAATATGATTGGTTTTTTTACATATTAATTTGGCATTATCGGATTCTAAAAATTATTCAGTTAAAAAAGAATTTCTTGAGATTGCCCAGACAACAAAATTATAGCTTCTGTTATTTCTCCTGTAATTCCTGGGTATCTTAGGTCTCATTAGACCAAAAACGGTAAAAGCAAGGGGCAAAAATCCAGCATCAGTGAAAAGCACAAGATGAAGCCTTGAATGTGGTCTTGTTTCTGCTTTGCATTGTTTTGTACGCTTGCAGGTTTGTCATCCTAATGAGCTCTGTATTTGAAGACTGAACACCCCATTACTGTATATTCCTGACTCAGTTGCAGTAGGGACAAAGACTAAGGGTTCTGTTCAAAATTAATTCTACAAAAAGAGAAGCTCAGCTAAAACTACATAAAATTCAAGTCTCTCAAAAGATGACATTAATCATAGACAATATCCATCTAGTCATCCACTGAAAATTTTTCATTTAGTTAGGCAAATTCTGTTAGAGAAGAATTTGTGATTTTGCTGTAAATACGTGCAATGTTGACAATTTCAGCCAATCTGAAGTGTCTGAATGGGAAATTATTTCAGTTTTTTATAGATGTGATCTGTCATTCCACCAAATGGCCAACATTTTCTTCTCTGTTGTGGCTAGCAGAAGACTAAATGTCAAACTTAAACATTATGCTGCTTTCCACCTCTTGGAATTTAGAGGGTGAATTGGAAATAGCACAAGAAAAAATATTCATGTACAAATTTCTTTGCCTGTATGAGCCTGTATGAGTTATATGTTAAACAGACATCACAGGGCAAAGACCATGTTGTGTGTGGGTGGCTGCATACTCACATTCAGTAGCAGCAGTTCAACTATTCTTAGCTTGGGAAAGGGGCAAGCACCCCAGAAGAAGATTAGGAAGATTAAACCAAAAATAATAGTTTGGGAGACAAGAATAAAACCATGAGCATAGCATATCTGCAAAAGTACCAGCTCTAAAAGGTAGCTGAGCATAGACATAAGGTTCTGCAAATCCTACCAATGAAAAAAGATACCTGAATACCTGTTTGCCTTTTTCTGTAAAGCAAGAGAAGGAGGAAGGCTTCTCGGGATCTTTGGGTACTTCTTTCTGTACCCGAAGATTATTTGAAGGAACTTTGAGCATATCTTGTTGGACATCAGAAACAGTTTTAAATATGAGTTCAAGATTTACAATGTTTGCATTTCTCATGGTCAGAAACCAACATCCGTATCAGTACAAAATTCTCTAGACTGTGCTAATACTTTTTGCCCAAAGGAAATGTATGGTCATTATGATCTGTCCAGCTGTTTTATTTTGTTAAATAATGTGAGACTTGAGTACTGCGTAGTGCTAATAATTTCCAGCCTTCATATGCTCCTCCTCTCTTTTTATCTCTCTTTTCTCTCTTTTTGCATATGTGCTCTCTTTCTGTTGCTCTTTTCTGTGCAGGACTGGTGGCATAGGAAGCCTGCTGTTGAGAAAACACATCACTGAGCATCTTTCTCAAAATAGTTTCTCCTTGAAGGTTGATATGGCAAGACCTCCATTACATTTAAATTATATTTGGTCTTACAGAAAAAGGAACTTGTGATTTGAACAAAGAAAAGTGCAGAAGAAGAATCTGCAGGCCAGACTCAAGAACTCATCGGTGCAAATGTTCTAGTGGCTTTATTTTAAGTCGAAATAAACAATTTTGTGAAGGTAATCCGTGAATCTCCCATCAGCTTTACACTAGCAAATGAAAAAATTATTCTGTTCTTTTACTTTACTCATTTCTTGAGTATGAAAAAAACACTCTAAGATCTTAAAAATCAAATTGTGTCATTTAAGTTTTGTGTCCCTCCAGGTTCTGAACTAGTCTAAAAAGGAGACCTATGAAAGTGTCACAAGGGCTATTCTTGTGAGAAATTTTTTCTGAGTAGTTAAAGGAGATTCAGATAAGTAGACAGCCTTATGGGTGCTTATATAATCTTTAAATAAAAATTAAAACAGATCTATCACCAAAGGTGAAACATTAAAAAGTCCTGCAAAAAGATGGCTTTCTGAAGTCCCCACTTTCAAAAAAGACACAAATTTTGAACATGTTTCTAAATGCTTTAATCGGGATTGTTTTAATAAAAATAAAAATCTATCATTACTGGTAATAATAGCTGTTTTATTTATATATTAATAATAGCTATTTTTGTAGATCATTTTTAGAAGCAGCTTTTTCAAAGTGTGACCATATTTAAAAAGACATAAAGGCATCAAAATTTCTAGCTTAAACCTGCCTGAGCAGCATCCATCCAGTTCTCAGGAAATTCACCAGGATTGCTTTCTGAGTCTCAACTTCTAAACTCCTTTTGGGTTTTGAGAATTTTACTTAAGTTATGTTGGAGCCAAATATTTTAGAATAATTTTTGTCTGAAGAATGTATCGAATGTAATTTTTTTCTGGTGCAAATAGTATGTAACTGACACTGGAACCTGTATGGGAAAGCATGCTTTTGAAAATCCTCTACGTACCTATGTGGGACACGTGCAGCCTGAGTAGGCTTTGCTAGAAGGTTTTAAAAGCTGATGTGAATAAGGTCTGCAGACTTGCTTTTATGTCATTTATTAGGAGAAGCATATTTTTGTAAAATGAATGGGAAAATGAGGTACTTTTTGAAGACTGTTAGTTTGTTTCATTAATCTATTCCCTGACACAGGCTGATGATGTTATTCTGACACAGCAACTGCTTCTTTTGGCAGATATCAATGAATGTGGCTTCTGGAATCATGGCTGTACTTTAGGCTGTGTGAACATCCCTGGCTCCTATTACTGCACCTGCCCGAGAGGTTTCGTTCTGCTGCCTGATAGGAAAACATGTCATGGTAAGTAGCAGAAATACATAAATGCTTTGAGTATGATATTGGAGAGAGTCCTCAGTTAACACCGGAACTGTTGACAGTTTTGTGTGTTGCACTGCTTGCTTCCAATCCCTTATTATGTAAGCAGGATCAGCTTAAACTGAGTGAACCAAATTCAGACGTCATGTTTACAGAAGTGTAAGTTAGATGTGAGTAATCAAGTGTGAGCCTCTTCAGGAGCAAAAAAAGAAAAAAAATAGAAGAGTCACGTCTCCAGAGAGACCTCTTTGCTCACATTAGGCTCTGTGGCACATTCCAGGTCAATAAGCAGTTATTATCTTTCTAAATGTGGTCTCTGAATTTGACTTACACTGTGTATCCCACAGAAGAATTTACACAGTCTCTAGGCGAGACTGTGTAAATTAGATGTGTGTTCGCCTGTTTACAACAAATAATGCGCACAGAAGTACTCATAAGATTGTTTAACCGGGGAATTTGCTGCACCTGTGTGTTTTGTTGGATTTTTTTTTCTGAGTTAATCTGTGTACAAGAAGTATGCCTGAGAGAACTTATCCATATAAGATAGGTACATCAAACAGGAAGCTCTCTGAAACTGGGTAAGTGTGAATAAATTAAATGCAGAGAACACAGAGAAGTGGAGCAAAAAACCCAAAGATTTTTCTGTCAATAAGCTTTAAGGACCATACTTTAGTCATAGTAAGAGTCAGAGGTGGAGGGTTTTTTTCCCTCCCTTTATGCTGCACTGTGTATATTCAGCCTACAAATTAATTAAGCCTTTCTGAAGTAACTCTAGAATATAAAATGTGAAGTGCATCCAGGTTTTGAGATCTTGGGATATTCCCAGTCACTTTTCTATTTCATAATGAAGTGAAGCTTAGGCACAGACAAAGATACTTCTACCTTGTTTCCATGGAAATAAAACACTAGTAAATGCCCCAGGTAGAAGTGCCAGTGCATACCAATGAGTTCAGTTCGGATCATGGCAGGATCAGGAAC
Organism: Psittacula echo; assembly: GCF_963264785.1. NCBI lineage: Eukaryota > Metazoa > Chordata > Aves > Psittaciformes > Psittacidae > Psittacula > Psittacula echo. The sequence goes on from NC_137735.1 coordinate 57,626,608, forward strand.
TAGGGTGTATTAAATATCACTACCAGAGACTAAATGTAGCCATAGAGTCCAAAAGACTCTAGCAGTCACTCTATCTATTTTATACCTCCAAGAGTCGTTTCTCTCTCTGTATTTAAGAGGGAGCCAGGAGCAGGATTCAGTGACCCAAACATGGGGGTCCAGGGTGTGTGTGACAACTGCAGAAAGCAGCCAAATATAACAGAAGACCTATGGGAGACCTGCAGCCAGAGGCAATTAGGAGTTGTGATACCCTTTTGTGTCCAAAACAATCCTTAGACACGATGCAACTCAGTCCTACTTTGGATGACTAGCTTGAACTATATGCCTACATTTTGAGTGGCTCAAATTAGATAGAAAATAATGTTTTTCTAACACAGGCTAGGGATGCAGCATGGACAGTATAACTCCTTAACTACTGCAGCACAAGGCAGATATGTCACCAACTACGCAACTTGAGAGAGAAAGAAAGAGAGAAATGCAAGGTGAGAAGTCCACATGCTGACCAGACATTTTGATGCTTTGTCCTCCAACTCCAACTCCTTTACAAAGCTCTTCATCTAAAGCCACAAGCTCTGGCCGGAAAAAAACATGAGATCAGTTTCTTGACCCTCTTCACTGTGCTTAAGGGGTTAGAACAATCCAGTCCACACTGCAGTTGCCATGGAGAAGCAGTATTTGCAACAGTTATGCACCACTTAAGCTGGTGTATGTAGCTGATTCAAAGAAGCAGCTGTAGGAAACTTGCATTTGTTCAAGTCTGCGAGGGGTGTTGCCATGTTTCACTGGATTTGGCATAAAGAGATACAGCACTGCAATGCAGAAGGTGGAAGGAGCATATCCTGTGAAATTGCATTAAATAAATACCCAGAAAAATGTTGGCACTCCAACAATTGGAAAGTAAAGGAAAGCTATTGCCAGGTCCTCAGATGATTTTGCCCTTAGAGCTTTAACCATTGCCACTAAGGAACATAGCTTTATTTTTGGAATGTTCATCTCCCATTTTTCTTGGTTCTAGCTCTGTTACTTTTGGAGTAGTAGGAAAGTAGTTTTTCCTCATTCTCTTTGTGTTTTATACTTATTCTTTCAGTGTAACTTCCTTGTAGTTTTCAAAACCTGATCTATTTTTGATGAAATGTAAAAAAGAATGTTTTTTAAATTATTTCTATTCTTATAATGCATTCCCATACAATTTGGAAAATTTAAAGCTCATCGATATTATAGCTTTGGGACCAAGCAATTTTGTCTTTCTCATTTCCTATAATTAGGAGAGGGTGGGGAAAAAAGATTGGGAAAACCAAAACAAACCACAACAAACCCCAGAAAGACCACAGAAGTGTTGTACTCTCAATATCACACTTTTATTATTTTCTTTTTTCTTGCTTTTTCTGTGCTAACATCTTTTTTGGGGGACTTTGTAAAACTTTTTAACATAATTTAAACTCTTTTTCCTCTTCAAATTACTGTAGAGCTAATTTCCTGTACAAGTAACAACACCGAATGTAGCCATGGTTGCCTTCAAACGTCTAAAGGACCTGTTTGCTTTTGTCCTGAAGGGTCTGTACTCAAAGTGGATGGCAAAACATGCACGGGTATGTAACATTTTTTCTAGCAATGTTGACTGCCAAGCTCTGTTTATTCTTGGCACTGAGATCCAGGAGTGAATGAAAGCCTTTTACACTCATTTTGCACGGCTATAAATGATTGTACAAGATCGAGGCAATAGAATGTCAGGCACTTTGAGTGCTGAGATGAACAATATTTATCTTCATTTTTTAGTAGATGTTTCTTAGCAGCAACATCTGATGTTTGCAGGCCAAATGCCTTTGTCGTCAGCGCAGATCAAGGCATCTCCCAGATGTTTGTTGCAGGATACATCCAAAATTTGTATTTGAGGAGAAGTACAAAAAAACAGGTACAAAATTGGCTTGTGTGAAATCTGAAGATGACTTTATTGACATCATGCAACCCAGGTTTAGAGCCTTTCTAACTTACAGCAGTTTCATCTGATTGCCCACAGATGGAATTTTTGCAGTCAGAATATTAGAAAAATGCTACAGCCAGTAATCTCTCATCCTCCATTCCAGCAAGCTTTCCAAATTCAGGGGACAGTAGCTTTTCAACTGTATTTTTACATGCTTAGGGGTCGAAATTGCTCCATTAATGCCAGCCACATGCCTTGCAAAATCATCTTACCTTTTTACATCCTTTACATACTGTGGACCATACTGTATACATAGGTTCAGTCAGTCCTGCTGTTTTGTTATGGACACTTCACCGAGGAAGCTCTGGCTGGCATTGAGGCTATAACCATTGTACAGCCCCAGGAAGAAAGACTAGTTTCTTTTTGTATGAAATCTTGGTTTGCGTATTAGAAAGTATCAGTTCACTATCCTAGTCTAACTAACTTCTAGGGGGAGAATGGCATTAACTTGATGTTTCTTTGCATAGAATGCAAAGTCTGACAAAGTTATTATGTTATTGTAGATGGGCTGAGTTCTACGTGGGAGAAAGAGTTTGCTGAAATAACGAAGACATGGAAAACACCTTCATATATATCCTCTCCCCCACTCCATCTTGTGTTGTGAATTTTCAGGAAAAACTCTGGAAAAATGCTGCTACTTTGCTTTCACTTCACTTGATTTCTGCTTTCAGCAGGAGGTATTTCAGTAAATCTACAAGCCACTGAGACGCTTTGCACTGTAGAAATTCCGAGGGAATCATCCTTTCTCTTATACCTCTGATTTTATGTAATTTTTTGTTTAGAATGGCGAAGTTGAATTTTTCAAATGCTCTCTTTAAGGTTGTACATCTCCAGATAATGGTGGCTGTAGTCAGATATGTTCTTCACTAAGTCCATCCTCCTGGGAGTGTGCTTGTTTTCCTGGATATAATCTTCAGCGAGACAGAAAGCACTGCACTGCTATAGGTTCGTTTCTTGTTATGCCTGCAAATTTCTGACAATGAAAGCATAAACATTTTAGAGTCCTTTGAAATGGATTGCATAGCTTGGATCTATTTTTGCACTGGTTTTAGGTTACTTTGTGAAACTTGGGAAATACTAGGTTTTTTTAAAAAAATAACCTATTTTAGAAATATGCTAGAACAAGCAGCAGTGTATGGTTCAGTCTCCCTCATGGAAGATTTACTCTATTATCCAACTTCTGCATTTCACTCTGGGCTCCTGTATTGAAGAGATCTATCTGCATTCTTCAGGGTTTTGTGCCTTTATATGAATATGGGTGTAGTTTCTGCCCAGTGTTACAGAATTGTGATTGAGGTGTCTACATTTGGAGAACAGCTCAGGGGATAGTCTGCTGAAGGACCTACAAGTACAAGGGTATTTCTCCCCCACTGGCCCCAGGAAGCCCAGGTATTTGATGTGCATGTTTGGGTTTCAGATTCCAGACCCTTCTGTTTCTTCTGAGAAAAGGGCAGAGCCTGTTCAACAGCAAGGTATGAGCAATTGTGTGAAAGAGAGGAGCAAAGAGAAGTATGTGATTTGTTTCTGGGATAAGGGAAAAGCTTTATTTTTTTAGAGCACAGCATTTTTCTTGCTCATACTGTGGAAAGCTTCACATGTGCAAAAGTCAAGTGTTCTGACATTTATGGTGGTGCTGTGAAATGCGGAGGGAAGACTGTCTTGAGGCTAAGTCACTCTCTGAAATGCAGCAGGGCTAGTGGCTTCCTTTAACACAAATCTCGAAGCTGATCTTGGACAAGGCACTGATGCTGAAAACCTATAATCATATTTATCTTTGATTTCTGAGTCCAGTGGAATGTAGGAAAAATGCCTTCATTTCGTTGTGCTTCTGTTCCTCATTTTGTCTTCTAGTGTTGTTTACTTACAATGTTAGCTAGGTAGTAACACGGACTAGAGATCACTTTGAAACTAGTGGAATTAACATATGTGCACATTTTCATTAACAGGTCCTAAGCCATTTTTGTTGTTTGCAAATGGCCAAGATATCCGACAGATCAGTTTTGATGGAACAGATTACGCAAGTTTACTTGACTGGCAGATGGGAATGGTCTTAGCACTGGACTCTGACCCAGTGGAAAACAAGGTAAGGCATTAAAAATGAGAGGATTTTGAAGTGTTGCAAGGACAAATGGATTGGGCTTTCATGTGCCTTAACCTTTCTGCTGTCAGTGATCAGATTACATGTTGTGCTGCTAGTTGTTCTGTTGCCTGTCCGGGAGCACAACTGCTACAGGACGTCAAACACTAGTTGTAGAGTTTCATCATTTATTCACTGATTGAATGTTGATGTTGAATGTACATTGACATGGCTAATTCACAGAGAATTTGGATTTCTATATTCATTGCAAGCATGATATAATTTTCAAAGAACTTCTGTATGATTGATAGTTTTCTCCCTTAAGACTTCAGTACTGTTTTATGGAAATATATTGTGGGCTTTTTCTTCAAAAAAAGCAACAGTATCTTTTTTTCTGTACAGCTAAATCCCATGATCCCTACTAAATGTAGGATTAATTTTAACAAGAATTACGTCCTATGTCCTGCCTGACATTATTGAACAAAACTGCTGAACGCTCACTGGATTTATTGCTCTTATAAAGTGTTTTCCTTATATTACGAGATACCACTGTTGGAAATGGGAATCTCCTCTGCATAAAGAGTTGTTTGTGTGGCTGCATCGCAGTGCCCTACTCCTTGCCTGCAGAGTTGGGAAGAATAGGCGTTCAGCTGTGCTTTGCTAAATCTTATGTGGCAGATAGTTACTTTTTCCTATGGTGGGACTTGTTTACACTGTAAAAGCAGTACAAAGTGATACTGGATGGTACAGTGGAAGCTGACAAAGAGCTCAGTTAAGTTGCTGGACACATCTGAAGGCCTGGACAGACACAGCTAAACAAGTGCGAATGTTACCAGATCTGCGCTACAGGAGGATCATTTCAGGCACTGCTGGAATATCACCACTTGCTTCTGAAATAGGGCCCTGCTGGGAAACTAGCAGTTGTTGGGTACTGTGCTGAATGTAATTCAGCTGCGTCGGTGACAGTGGCTGTGCACTGTTGTCCGCTTCTGTAGGGAGCTCAGCATGACAGCAGTGTTGGCAGTGAGGAGGTGAGGTGGCACGCAGGTGGCACTGAGATGAGGTGTGAGCTACTGCTCAGCATTGCTCTGCGCTCCCCTGGTAATTGAATTAGCTGATTTAATGCTAAAGGCCACCCTCCTGCTTTGTTTGACCTCATGGTTAGCATCAAAGCAAGGTTATTTATTTTGTTGCTACCATTTGCAAAGAAAGCCTCAGCATTACTTTGCATGTGGTTCTGCCAAACAGTGTTTGGCTCCCTCTGGGGATCAAATACAAGCCAATTTTTTTTCCTTCATCCTTGGAAAACAAACTTAGTTTCCCCACCAGCAGAAAGCTTTTATTTTGACCCAAAACTGAGAAGCATCTTCTAGAAATGTTAATGTTTTACAGAACAGAGACCTGGTAAAACATTAAGACAAGTGCAGGCTGAAAGAGGTGGAGGAAAAAAAAATTAGAAACAAATTATACAACTCCTTTCCCCTTCCCACTTACTCCTTGACACACATACACTACTACTTTCTCCTCCCCACTCCTCCCTTTTTAAAATGAGCAGCAGTGCTTTTGCCTGCTCCTACTTTTGCTTCCTCGGAAGTGCTTCATGTGAGGTAGTTGCTTACTGAAACAGGACCGCACGATATGCAAAGGTCTGTATATAGGGCAACCAGGATTTGCAGCTAAGCACAAGCTGCCTGTAGAAGTCATCCTGGCTGAAAGATAAGTGCCTTTTTATTTGGTCAGGGATCACGGGTTACCTGTGCAGCCTTTTTGTGAATAAGCAGTCTATGGAACATTCAAAATTAAAAAGTTATTTTAGAATTGGAATTATTAGACAAGAGAAATGGAGCAGAAAGTGAGATGGGAACTAACAATGCTTCACCTGTTGTTTCTTCACAGATTTACTTAGCCCACACTGCCTTGAAATGGATAGAACGAGCTAATCTGGATGGCTCAAATCGTGAAAAAGTTATTCATGAAGCTATAGATATACCCGAAGGCCTTGCTGTGGACTGGATTAACCGTAAATTGTATTGGACAGACAGAGGGTACATGCTCCACAGTGCATTTATGTTAAAGCATGCCATAAAATATTTGGAATAAATGACTGGTGATACAGAAATAGCCGTGATATCACTCTAAATTCAGGAACGCTTCACATTCTGATTGGGTAGCTGTAATCTCAAGTATATACAGTTGGAAGGTTCTTTAAAACAGAAATACTGGCATTTTACTTTGAGTCTGCTGTTGTATTTTTATCTTTGTCTTTCCAAGAAGCAAGGGTTTGGACTTGGTTGCAAGGAATCTAAAGCATGTACTGCATATATACATATACATATGTGCACATGTGCATGTGAATATATATGTATACACTCCTATTTATATATATGTACACTGCATGTGTGTATATCTAGGTATATCTTTATATATATAGTTTGATAAAAATATTGAGTATTACTGCACTGAGTACATCTGGGGCAGAAGTCGGCATTGTTGACAGCTGCAATCATGCCCCTTTAAGCTAATGGAGAGCCTTTGTCAAGTATGTTTAGTAAAAGAGGAAGGATCGCTGGCAGACAACATGACTTCACATTTCAGCTGATACCTAGCCTTACATACAGAGAGACAAAAAAATGACCTTTGGTGAAAAGACAGTGTCAGATTAGAACACATAATGAAGACTTCCTTGAACAGCAGTCACCATGTTTCAGTATGACCCATCATTTATCAGTCAATAAAAAGTGGATTTGAATGTCCAGATCACATTCCTTCTCACTTTTATATATACCGCTAGTCCTCTTCCTTGCTATAAGGTACAATCTTGTCTACGCTATTGCATTCCCAGATAAATACGCCACTGCTTCTTCTGAAATGGGAAATTATGGTGCTTGTCTCTGTAAAAGAGTCAAGGGTGAAGCCGTGAGTTTTTGTCTGCCACTTTCTTCTCACTCACTGCATTTATCTGTATTCCACATTTGCACAAATATATTTCTCCTTCCATCTTTGTGCAGCCTTTCCTTTGCAGGTTCAGAAAGGCATGGAAGGCTGTAGGCTTGCTTTCAGGTAGAACCTGATATTTGTTTGTCAAGGTGAAGCTTGTAGCAACAAGTAGTACAGTTTTCTGAAAAAGGTTGGACTGGGAGACTGGCAATGTATATTCTGTACTTGACTCTGCCATGGATTTTATGATTCCTTTTTATCAAAAGGACTGTAGCTTCATTCTTTCCTGTAAAATAGATAAAATAAGTAAAATGCTTGGCTATTTCTGAATGAAAAATGCTATGTAAAAGGTCTAGTTTAAAAATTCTTTATACATTTGATAATGCCATTCAATTAGGAGCTAGTTTTCTGCCTGACTCCCTTTAAGGCTAACATTTATCTATTAGCAATCATACTTGCAACTCATTATCTGCCCAAAGAAGGAGAACTTCATGTCTCCTGCAGAGCAGCAGGTATTTTATCATCTGGACCTGATAATGAAGCTGTGACATGAATTACTTGTTGATAAAACTACTAGGCATCCCACACCAGCAGGATTATTTCCTGTCATTGCAAAGTTAGTTATTACAGTTTTGTGCTGAACTAAACCAAGGCATAAACTTAGTACGTTAGGTAATTAACAAGATAGCATGGAGGATCTAACAGTGCTGTGTGTGTTGCAGGAAGGCATGCATTGAAAGGAGCAATCTGAATGGAATGCAAAGAAAAATGATCATCTGGGAGGATATCTCCCAGCCCCGAGGGATTGCCATTCACCCATTTGTTAAGTAAGGAGTAATAAATGTAGTTAATTGTGTAACACTTGGGGAATTTTCTTAAAAATGAGCATGCCAGCCTTGCCCTTTTGGCAGTCTAAAAGTGCACTGTTCTCACGTTACGATAGTCACTGTCTTGCAGAGTTGTGAGAACTGCAATGTTTTATTACTGGGTTTCTTTTGTGAGGTAGGATATGTTCACTTTTTTCGGCCATGTTTCAGTTTTTGAGGAAACTAAACCAGACCTACTGTTGTAGAGATTTGTTGATTTAAATGCACCTTATATCTTCTTACCTAGTGCTGAGATGATGACAGGAGTTTGGAATGTTTAAACTCTTGATGAAATTCTGGCCATTTTAATCAAAGGCAAAGCCCCATGGATTGCAGTCAATATGCCTCCTGTAGTAGCATGTTTTTAAATCTGGTGGTTTTTTGTCTTTTTCTTTCTCTTTTTCTTTTTTTTTTTTTTAATGCTCATATCCTGCTATAACTAAGTACTGATGAATCAAGGAATGAAGCAGAGTGGGAAGGGTGTTTTGTTAGCTTCAAGCTGGACATATTAAAGACCTGAAAGAATCTCTTTCAGTAGAGGTTGAATACGATACAGACATTTTGTAGGAAAACATTTAAGAACAGGTAGTTTAAGGGAGATTTGCCTATTAGAATTACTGGCAGAGGCAAAGCTATTCTACAACGGGAAAGGGAGGAGAAAACGTCACTGAAACCTTCCTTATTAGAAAGTTAATGGTGAAGGGAGGAACAGTCTCCCTTAGCAATGTCCATAATTGTAAAGTCAGTATTGAAGAGGGATCTGAAACACAATTAAAGCTATTGAAAATACTGATCCCTGCATTGGCTGCAACAAAACTGCTTACGTAAATAAAGCTAAATGAATATGTGGGTGAATTCAGTAAACCTGACAGAGGCAGCTGCTGCCTGGGAAGACTGGAGTCCAGACTTTAGAAGTAATTTGTGGTTTCGGCTATCCCCATATTAGGCTGCCATCAAGCAATGTGTGTTCATTGAAAAATGGGATGTATTCAGTCAGCAACACCCAGGACCCTAGAGGGAAACCCTGAGAATCATGATTTTATGAAAAGAAGAAAAGAGGCTGGGCCTGATACTGGTTTATTAAAAAACAACATCAAAAAAAACCCCATAACCATCCAACCAAAACAAATAAACCCTCAAAAAACCCTGAGAACTTTTGATTGCTTTCCATGGGTGGCAAGTAGTTTTGGTGTCATTTGTGCATTGCTAAACCCTTGTTTAGACAAGGGGCCAGCTAATGCGTCATCTTCTGTTGTCTGGGTTTGCTAAACTGCTATCAGCAGTCATGTGGAAGACACAAAAAGCAGATACGAAGAGCTGGCAATTAGCATAAGCAGGAATTGTTGTTCAAAGGTTTTGTGCCAACAAACAGAGTGAGGATTCTGCATAAATCCCAGTGTAATCACCTGGAGTCTTATGGCAAGTGTGAAAAGATCAGCAGCCAATATATTTGCTTGAAGCCTACAATTTTTCTCATGTGCCTCAGGCCTATATTGGTCTGATCTGACCTTTCTGCTTTGAAAGAACTCCATGGAGAGGAGGACAAACATTTACTTACTGACTTCCTGTGTGCATTTTGTTTTCTAAAGGAGATTATTCTGGACTGACATGGGGGTCAATCCCCGGATTGACAGCTCTTCATTAGAAGGCATTGATCGCCAGGTTATAGCCACCACTGGTCTGGTGTGGCCCAGTGGAATAGCTCTTGACTACTTATCTGACAAGCTGTACTGGTGTGATGCTAAGATGTCCGTGGTTGAGAGTGCAAACCTGGATGGTTCTGGTCGTCGAATCCTTGCCCAGAATGATGTAGGTGAGGCTTTGGGGTTGATAATTTCCTACTGCTGCTTGTCAGTGTGCCTGTGTGTCTGCACATGTGCATGTGAATTCCCAGCCAGTGGCTGTGGTGTATATTCCATGCAACTCTCTGCTGAGGTTAATGTCATCAATTAGCTCTTCATTCAGTAACCTAGTTGGCTTTAATTCATTTTAGCAAAAGAACACTTTTCTAACACTCTCTGCCTTTACTAATCAATCACTTTGCATTCTGCAGACAACTTTTCTGCCTCCACAGGAAAATGGAAAGAAAAAGATTTTTAAATGTGGTTCGCTTGTTCTATGTATGGCTATTTAGTGTAATTCAGATTTTGCTGTGTTTATTACACCAGTGAATTATACTTGCATAAGCTGGAAGAGAATTAATCTTGGCTGTTAAGTTCTTTGAGCAACGAATCTGCATCTTCATAGTGTTGAAGACTTGAGATGGCTCTAAATACACAATAGACACTGGAAAACTGATTTATGCAATATGCTGGAAGTTGTTATGGCTGAGATTTCTATTTGTGACAAGTAACTTTTTCTAGAGTAAGAAAGCAGAAGTATTAACAATGAGGAACTGATGCTGTATCACATCTAAAGTAAACCATATGTCTAGGAATCTTGTACATGGCAAATTAGTTTCTGGAGAGAATAATTCTTTGTGCATGATATCTTTCTGGGGACAATTTTGTTGGTGTGTACACAAAACATAGCAGAATGAGGACTCTTGGCTCAGTATCATGATTGCCATGGGTAGAGACTCTACAGTTACTCTGTCAAGCAGCTGCTGCTCTAGTCTGTGCTCTGCGAAGGTTTGCATTCATCTCCTAAGCAGATACCCTCCCCCTTGTTTGAAGGTGAGCAGTGTGAAGTCTTGAAACCAGCAGTGTTCTGCAGTTCATAAGACATCAAAAGGCCTGGGCAGAGTGACTTCCCACCATTCCTCCCTTTTCCTCTGCTCTGCATATTCTGCTGTATGCTCACCTTGAAACTGATCTGCAAAGGAGGACCCTGAAGCCTGTTGAAAGCATCACTGTTTTCCTCCACAAGGAATGAGACAGTGTCTTCTGGGGAGAAAACAGAGTTGGAGAGCTAAGAGCACTGGAGAAAAACAGGGTGTGGGAAAGGAGGAGGGCTTGGAGCAGTGATATGGCTGTTTGGAAGTGGGAGAAAAGGACATCATCACCTATGTGGGAAGAAAGAAAGTGCAGAACTGTAGGGGTATGAATTTAGAAAGGCAGGAAGACTTGATATCCTGGATGTTTTGCCAGCGCTGTTGCTGAGACCAGAATTCAGTTTCTGTCCTTGGACAGCTGTATGCTGGAGGACAGGAAGGTGGCATTCCTTCACAGGCATTTAACATAGTATTTTTTTTTATCACAGCAGCTCCCTCTAGTGCCCCTGTACCGAGAATTCATTCAGTATAGCTGCATACAAAATAGTTAAAATTATTCCTTCTCTTTCACCTGTTTTCAGCTGTAAGTAAAACAGCCTGTAAGAACCCACCTAAGGCAGTGAGCAACACAACCATTCCTTTTGTTTAGGCAGTGAGTTGTATTTGCACCCCTGTGGAAAGGGTACATGTGGTTATTCATTTTCCTGATCCTGCTATCTCCATTGATGGCACTACACTTTTGGTTTTAATCCTTAATATATTTCTAAGCTAAAACGTTAAGGAATTACAAGTCAAAGTGGGGTGGTGTTTGTTGATAGTGCACGCTATAGATCACAACATTGTGAGGATGGGGACAGTACCTAGATCTTGGGCTAGTTGTTCAAATTTCATGGAAAGAAAAACTAAGAACCACACTCCACCAGCATGGCTCAGTGGAGGTTAGTGAACTGCTAACAGAATAACAATATGCTCTTCAGTTTAGCAGCTGAAGACAGTGTTGTAGAATTTTTGTCATGTATGATTGGGTTTTGACAGTTTATTTGTGATGTGTATTTAAGATATACCAACACATACTCCTTCTCCGAGGGTCCTGTTGTAATTAGTGAAAAGAAAGGAAGTTACTTGGATGATCTACTGCATTCCGTGGATTGTGTTAGCTGTTACTGTTAGTTAGTTGGCTAACAGACAGTAGCTAACTAGCCACAGCCTACTGCTGCTAGTTGGCTGAAGTGAGGAAAATTGGTTCCCCTCCTGAATTTTGCACTGTGAAAAATTGGCTAGTGAATGTCTGTGCATGTTTATATGTACATGTGGACTATTGTGTTGCACTTGTTTGTACTTCTGGCGCTTGCAGAGACCACACAGTGGCTTTGGGTCCTACCATGAGTCAGTGTCTATAGTGTCTGTAGCTCCCAGGCTGCCTTGTGCTGGTACACTTTTGCAGGATGATACATGCCATGAGCTCTTCTTCTTGCTGCTATGTGAAGACTGCAAAAGGAGCTGTGTACCTCAGCAACTCTGTGCTGGGCCACTTACTGGCAGAGGAGGGAGCCGCTCCACTTCTGCAAGGCTGGTTCCAATGCTGCTTCAAGAAATGATGAGTCTAAGGTAGAAGCATCTTGTGAACTTGATCTGGTTGGAGGTCACCAGCAGTATAGAGATTGTACTGAGTCAGGCAAGTGTCATAGCCTCCTCTGCTAAGAACATAAGTAACATGTTCTCACGGTCCATCATTCATGGACGCTTATCCCACCCCATGAGACATCTAAGTGAAGAAGTGGCTATGGCTATGCCACTGTGTCAGAGGTAGACCTGTATGCAGATACTGCTTTCGTTTACGTGATTTCTTGTGTGTGTTCTACAGATGTGGAAATGAGAAATCTGATTTCTTTGTAGGCCACCCTTTCGATGTAGCAGTGTTTGAGGATCACCTTTGGTTTTCTGACTGGGCTAGGCCATCACTAATGAGGGTGGACAAGAAGACCGGCCAAAACAGGGTACGTCTTCGAGGCAGCATGCTGAGACCCTCATCAATGGTTGTAGTTCATCCTTTGGCGAAACCAGGTATACTGCAAAAATTACGCAGTCATTCCCTTCCAGCCTCCTCTTGTTCACTAATATCAGTAGAATACATGGTCCCGGGGAGAGGATTATCTTCTGAGAAATAGGCACTTTAGAGGGCCTTGAATAGTAAGACTGGCATTTATTGAAAGCACCATCTGGGCATGTGTCCCAGGAATGCTAACAGATCTTGTACACTTATGATGATGCACAAGAATAGATGCTGATCAATTGCCACAAGGCTAACATAGTGTTCTAATTCCTATTTATCTTCATTTATTAGCACTCCTCACACACACATAGGAAGTGACACAGGGAAAGATTTTGTAAGATTTATTAGTTTTGGACCAAATAGTTTGATTTTCTGTTTGGAGCAATCTCCCTGTAAACAGAAAAATAGGCCAGGGTTGAGAGAAACTAATTACAGGTTCCCTCTGCCTTTGCAATGTTCTTTCAGGAAACATCAGGACTCTAAATATTAAAGGAGAAATAGTAAAGTAAATTAAAAAAAAAAAAAAGGTAGGTATGTATGTATTAAATACAGAGTATGTGAATCTGCTTCTGGCCAGAGGCTAGGTGAGAATATTTATGCTTTTCTATATGCATCTTTATTTTAATCAACAAAAAAAAGTTCTCGTTTTTGTCACTCATTTGTTTTCCAACTTCTTGAACTCTGCCCAGTGAAAAGAAGATGCTGACTGAAGAAGCAGCTTGTTAAGTTACCTGTTTTTCTGCATTAGGGGCAAATCCTTGCCTTTATGAGAATGGAGGCTGTGATCAGATCTGTGAAAACAATTTTGGAGTTGCCCATTGCATGTGCCATCCAGGATTTGGGAAAACTCAAGACGGAAAAGCCTGTCATGCCCTGGATGTTTCCAACACAACAGCAGGTACATTCCTTCAGTACCTAAATAAAAGGACACTTCCTCCTCCTGAAATCCTTGAGAATCCTAATAGCATTGAAAAATATTCACCTTGGTCTACATAACAAATGAGGGTCTCTCTGAAGAATGAAAACACTGGGGTGTTGTCCTGGGATAATAACATGTTGTCTGACCATTGTAACTTTTCCCTTGGCCCAGTATGAGATGTGTGCAGTGCTGACAAATATTGTGAGCAGTGAGTTGCATTATTTCTCTTTTGTATTTGAGAAACGCCACCAGTGAGTGGTTTTAAGAATAATTTGAGGCCAGAAACAGGCTAGTCTGAGATGATACTAGTGTTTATTTTAAAAGAAAAAAACCTGTGATTATTGCAAAATTGACAAGTGATGGAAAATCAGAAAGTTAGTTCGATAGATTTAAATGGTCTGTCACTTTTTTCTTGTCTGTTTAGGAAGTGTCTCTGTGCACAAGGAGGTAATGCCAACGGCAAAACCAGAGACCTTGCTCCAGAGAACACAAACCAGTGGGATATTCAAGGATGCAGACAGCGGGGAAAGGCAGAACATCGGCGTTTTCTTGATGGCTGAAATCATGGTATCAGGTAGAGTCTGATGATTGTCTTCCTTCTATTTACTGTGAGGCTCTGAACAGTTTTATACAACAGAAAAAAAGTCATAGCCCTTAAAGGAAGAAAGGCTGAATGTCAAGTCTGGGGGCATTCATGCTCTTAACCCTCCTACAAGAAGGTGGGTCTATGCAATTATGTCAGGTAGGATGGCTTTTCAGTTTGTTTGTCTCCATGATCCTTCACTATGTCAACAGAACTCAATAATGTTATCCAGGTCTAGAGAACAAATATTTCTAATTTGGGACACTTGTGAAAGTCTTTCCCTTAGATTTTATGAATATATTAAGTTCCTCTGAACAAAATAGCAGCAAACCCACTGAATTCTACATATGTTTGATGACACTAGGCCGTTAAATTATGAAATAGGTTTTGTCTACAGTATTCAGAAATCTTGATACTAAATGATACTTTAGCTCCATCTAGACAAAGACAACAGCCCTAATGATTGTATTGACTTGTCGTCATTAACCCAAGAAAGCCAAGTTTCAAACTTTGTATGTTCTGGTTTTCTTCTTATTTTTTTGGTTGGTTGATTTGGTTTTTGTTTGTTGCTTTGGGGTTTTTTTGGTTTTGGTTTTGGGGTTTTTTTGTGTGTGTGTGTGTTGTGTTTTGTTTTTTGGTTTTGTTCTGTTTTTTCGGGGGGAAGGGGTTGGTTTGGTTTCTTTTTTTGTAATATGTATATACATCCTTTGATCTGTCCACATGCATCTACTGGTCATTTCTTTTTTGATTTGTTTATGCAATAGATCAAGATGATTGCTCAGCACTAGAATGTTATGTCAATGCAGAGTGTGTTTTGCTGGAAGATGGTGCTATGTGCCAGTGTTTGAAAGGATTTACCAGGAAGGGGAAATCATGCTATGGTAACAAAATACATTAATACAACCTTCTGAAAAACTGTTGATTGAGGAAGAGGAAGAAAACATATCTTTTCTTACATTGGCAGCTCTGCTGCGTGAGCTGTCAGAGAAAGGTCAATGGTACTGCTTGTTTTGAAAGGGATGATGAGCAGAAAGCGCGTGACAGGGAATGGTTAGTTATTCCATGTTTTATTTTCACCTGAGTCGTGAGTGTTAATCCTATTAATAAGTAATAACATGGATAACGAGAATACAAGCGTAATGCATTTATTTGTAAAAACTACCTAATAATAAAAGCTCAGTCCATAGTCACGGTAGTTGATGTATAATTTAGAAGTATGTAGTAAGGAATCTCTTAAAATTAATATCCTGATGTAATGTTTATGTGAAAGGCTGCTCTTGCTCCTTGCTAGCAGTAGAAAAAGACTCTAATAATCAGACAATACATTGCTTAGAGTGGTCTTTATGGTTTTGGACTTGCATACTGGGTAAATGGAAGCACTTTGTTCTCTTATAAAGGCCAAGACAGGAGGGCATTAGAAACAGAACAATTTACCATTTGGTGTCTAAACATGGAGACTCAAAGGAGTCTATGTTGCTATGGAAAGGAAAAAAAAAAAGGAAGGTGAAATGGGTATAATTTTTTTTTCCATTTTGGTACTTTTTTTTTTAAGCTTTTGTTTTCTTTCTCAAAATCAGGTTTTTCTCTGAGTAGGGTTTTAGAATATAAGGCTAGTTTTGAATAGGATCATTCCCTCCAAATGGGATTTTTTTTAATCAAGTGTTATTTGTGGAACCTCTAGGTCTCCAGTTGAAAGTGGCTGGTTGACTGTCTTAGGCTTTTCAGAACATGCTCATCAAATTTCATACCAAGAAAACCCCTTCTCTTCCCATTTGCTTCAGATGCATAAATGACAAGTGACAGCATAGTCTGAGGGAGATTCATGATGTAGACTTTTCTTTTTATCGATTTACCTTATGGTTTCCTGGCCCATGTGTCCCTCCTCCCTGTTTTGTCTCACAGATATTGATGAGTGTGCCGTAAATATGGATCGCTGTAATAGAAACGTTTCAGTCTGTATCAATACGGAAGGGGGCTATGTTTGTAAATGCCTGGAGGGCTACACTGGAGATGGAGTCCATTGCTACGGTATGGGCATGTGTGAGAACTGTGCTGTGTCTGGAAGGCTGGGGCAGGATGAATGAGCAAATAGAATGTCTTATGATTTGTGCTAGCCTTCCATCAAGCTGTGAAGCTGCCATACAAGCTGTCCTGCTCCTCTCTGAAAAATCTGGTAGGGGCATGGATCCTAACAGTGGCTCCCCTAGGCATTTATCATTTCTTATTTTCTGATTCTTTCCTTCTTGTCTCAACTGTGACAATCTCAGCAACTGATCAATATACAAAGCCTATAGTTGTCAGTGGATACCTCCTTTCAGTGTTTGCACTCTTTCTAGTAGCTATAGCAGGAGAAAGAGGAAGAATGAAGGAGAGGAAAGAAGTGGAGGTGAAGCAGTAGAGCTTTATTGGAAATCGTTGCCATGAATATAAACGAAAGCAGGTACTGAGTGTGTCATAATACTCATCAAATAATTCCAGGTCTCTTTCATAGGCATGAGGTTCAAGGTGTGACACTGAGAACTTGAGTACATTTAGAGTCTTGTTAATAATCAGACCCACTGATTTTTTCCATCCAGCTCTAATGCCAGGTCTTTAGTTCATTTACTTCATTTGTAATATTTTAATCCATTTTAGCTGTAAGTATCAAGGAACAGAAAGCTTTCTCCCCAGTATTTGACAAGCACACAGTTTGTTCAGAGCTTTACGAGAGTCTTTTCTTCTCTTGTTCTTTCCCTTTTCTTTTTTCCTTTATAGCCTAATTCAAAGTCCATTAAGTTTGACCCAATTCTTACATAGTCTTTACTGGACTTTGGTTATTTGACACTGATAAGGATGACTGAAAAATTAAGAACAGTATCATTATTATGGGCAAGCTGAAAAGTATCAGAGGCAGGAGGTTCAAGAATGCATTCTGCCTACAGTGGTCAGAGATTCAGAGCTCATGTCTTTGAGGATGTTTGAAAGTGCAGACAGAGAGGACAAGCTCCTCTTGCTGTCTCAGTGTCACCTGCAAGGCATATCCCTAAGCAGCCCTGGGCTCTCACTGCCTGTCCTATAACTGCTCAGTTAGAATGATCATGGTACCGATCACTATTATTGAAAAACACTTCATTATCTTCCTGAAGTCCTTAAGTCCAGAATATTTTAGACACCTGCATTGCATACACAGTGTCCAGAGATGTGTCAGAACATCCAAAGATGGTACAAGATAAGTTCATGTTGTGTTGTTGAAATCACATTTCTTGGAATATGCTGCAACAGTTCTGGACTACAGCTTGTTTAATTTTGTGGTAGAATAAACCCAGTGGTTTATGCAATAATTTCACACAGATTGGGAGGGTAGATCTGTGATTTTGTTAACCCAAAGTAAATCTGGCAAATGTATTCTGCTGACAGTTCATAAAGTGAACCAGAGGCTCCCAGACTCTGGTATGTGAACCTTTTGAAAGCCTACATCTTTGAGGAGGGTGCTTAGGTACTCAGCACCATGCATGTGCCAGCCTGGGGGATGAGTACCAGCCTGACCAGAGCTGCCACTGTGAGCCGTGCTAGAGAAGGTGTGGAGGCAGGGTGAGAGTGTGCAACAGGCTGTGGGTGAGGGGTATGTATCAGTCTAACACAAGCTGTAAGCGTGGAAACTCTTGGTGTATTCAGGGAACCTCTTTGTAGTAATTCAGAGACCCACTTCGTTTAAGTGCTTACACAAACTGGATAAACCTGTAGGTTTCTAGACCCTTTCCTTCTGTCTAAATTTTTTGCTTAGGCTGGACTGGGTGGGTGGTACAGGGGTGGGCAACTCTTCACTCCCAAACCCTTCTGCTGTCTTACTGCAAGAATGTCAACTGAGGGTACTCTGTGCTCATCCGGGGTGCAAGCTATGACTAGCAATGCCAGAAGAATATATCTAGTACAATTTAAGTCTTCTCTTCAACTCTACTGCATTTGTTATGTTTTATGGGGAAGCCTTTCTTTCCTTCTCCCTGTGGAGAGCTTCTGCAGCAGCATAGCATGCTCTGAGAGGCTAGGGAGTCTGTGATTACTTGGCATAGGAAATATGCTGGTTGCTTTTCTGTTACATTTACATTTGCATAAGGAAGGTCTTCAGTGTTTTTCTCCAATGCCAGGAGACTGCAATGCTGCAGCTGCTGCCCTTTTAAATGATGCTCTGAGGCATTTCGTTCTTCTAACTGCAGACTGTTTGGGTGACAGATATTGATGAGTGCAAGACGGGGTCCCATACCTGTGAAGAGAATGCAACCTGCACAAATACAGAAGGAAACTTCACTTGCTCGTGTGCTAATGATGTTTCTAGAACTGGCGTCAGTTGCAGTGAGTACATGGAGTGAGCAGTTAAAATTAAATGGCCCTTAACTAAGAACTGTGCTCTTGGATAAATTGTTATACCTGGAAATTAAGGAAACCCTATATAGCGACAACGGGCAGCTTGTGGATCCATTTAGCATTACTTTAGGAGGCTGTTTTGGGGTGGGCTAAGGAGGCCAGGTTCAAGTTTAGTTTGGAAATATCTACATTAAGGTTCAATGCTAATTTTTACTGTCAAATATAATGACACGTCTACCTAACAGCCTTTACAATCAACAGAAGCGTTTCCTAGAGGTAACATTTTTGGAGGTGGCTTCAGTCTGTGTCATTTTTCAAGCTCTCTGTGCTTTCCCTTATTTCCCTTTGCAGAAGGCTAGCACAAGAACTGCACATAATTTAAGTCACATTTAATCTTCAGAATAAGTTAGTCTTTCAGATCAAGTGGTTAGTTTTTCAAAAGGGCTCTGAAACTCTTTAGAAAATCTGGTTGCCATTTTAATGATGGGAGATACCAGTTTAATTACAGGAGATAATCACTATTGCCTATCTGACCCTCATTCCAGGGCTTCAGTGTGATGGCAGCATTCTCTGAAAGCATGGAGCTGAGTGGCTTATCATCTTACTCTCTGCCAGCCCTCTTCAATGGGATGAATTTTACTTCAGATCTGGAGTAAAGATCTCCAGACAGTCTGATGACGAAATGACCTTCTGAGTGTCACAGATCTGGTTTTGCAGAAAACCAGAAGGAAATAATGTTTTTTTAAAGTAGAACACCTGTCAGGATCCCCATCCCCTTTTCAGTTAGTTAAGCTTTCAGTAGCTTCAAGTGTCACTTGGGACACTTGAATTGATTTTAGGTGATGATGATTTTAAGTGACACATGACTTGGAAGTAATGCCTTCTAGGTCCCTCAGCTGTAAGTCTGATTCCATGTCTTTGTAGGTTTTAACACACAATTTTAGTTGTTTGCCTAATAAGCTCTTTTAGCAAGTTGAAATTTCCTTTACAGAATGCAGTCACACCTGGGGTTCAGTAAAACTATTCATCCCTTTCCACTAAGGCTTTTTGCCATGGCAGTTCTTCTGCAAATGAAATTTTAAAAAACAAATGTCACTGAAGGTCATGTTGCAATAAAACTGGTGTGAGTCATAAAACTGATCCCATAAAATGTATGAGAGTGATAAGGCGTATTTCTGCTTAACCATACTGCTAGAAATTCTTTGCTGTGTAGATATTTGATTCTGACCTATAGATTTGCTGTAGCATCAAAGAAAGCAAAAAAGCACTTCTTTTCTATAAGGGCATGTCTGCACTGTAGGTCATTCTGTGCAAAGATTTAGAGCTACCTTTAAAACTAGCTAGTCTAGGTATCTATATAAATGACACTGTGCGATTCAAAATTGGGTCAATAGAGTTTCCTGCTTCCCCAGTGATGCTATTATCTGTACCTGAGCTTGAAACTATAAAAAGTGTCATCTGCAGTCACACACAGATGTAATCAAGTGAATGGCAGAAGAGTAGAAATAATTTGCATAAGAACAAGTTGCATGTGGAAACTTCTTAGTCTAAGATCCAAATGCATGAAATACAGCCACCTGTACATCTGACTCTGGCACTTTGTGCATCATAAAGATTTACCATACCCTAAAGCTGCGTAGGTTGCAAATATCATTTAAGCCTAAGTATCTAGACAGTCAGTGAAGTTTTTCTTCAGAGCTGTACTCACACATCTTAGACAGAATGCAGCCAACCCCTGTGAGTCTTTCATTGCAAATCTAGAATCAAGCATATTTAGTATTTTGATCTAAAATTCTGCGTGCCTAAATTCAATGCACAACATAAGCAAAGGAGTAAAACACAAGTAATCAATCAAAATTAGAGATTTTTGCCTATTTTCCTTAAACTTCTGGACTTTCATAAGACGCTGCCAAAAGTTTGAGATACCCTTGTGAAATCCTGTGTTTCAGAAGCTACTGTCGCCCCCACTGTTGTCAGCAATGAATACTCTACAGTCCCTGTACAAGATGATATTGTAGGATGCCCTCCTTCATACGAGTCATACTGTCTCCATGGTGGAGTGTGCAATTATGTTTCTGATCTACAAGACTATGCCTGCAAGTAAGTACAGAAATTTGTATTGTCTGTGCTGATGAATGGTACCGTTAGGGCTCAGTTGAGTGCAGAGTGTGAAGTGTTTGTCCGTAAATTACCTGTTCATCACTCATGCTAGCAGTTATCATCAGACTCTGCTCTTTTCTGTTAATGATCAATCCATTCACACTCATTGCAATTAATAGTAGGATTGGATTTGTCCCCTAAGCACTCGATTCTTTGTTTTGGAAATGTGAGATAAGTTGTGAAATGACTTAGAGCTCGTGACTTTATGAATGAGGTGATTGCTCTCTCTCCTGTGTAATGATGACTTATACCTCCTTGTTGGCCTTGCTGTTCATGTGTTCATCCAGCTGTTCATCCCAGCAGTCATTGGGATGGAAAACGACCTTTGAGACTCTGTCTTGTCTTCTCTGACTGGGACCAGGCAGGAGAAGTCTGGTGTCAGCATCTTCCTTTGCAATTTGAAGAGTCTTGGTCACTGGCAGAAAGGGTACCACATGATGGTCCTCTTAAAAGCAAGGAGAGTAGCAATAACACCTCAAAAATGAAACCTCCTTCCTCCTGTCAATGTTTTTGTGAAGCTTCATTCGTGCTTCCCCAAATGCAGTTACTGGTAAAAGCAAAGAGAATCTTGTATCTTCAGAAGTCAGCCCTGGCCTGGTCAGCATGGCAGCAAAGTGCCATGGGGTAATCATTTCTTCAAAACCATTAGTGCTGGTGTTTAATTGTGTAACTTGATTATATTTGAATCTGTGCTATATCTTTCTTTAAAATCAAACATAAAAGTAATCACAGTGGGACAAATCCACTGCCTGTCCCATACCTTGGGGTCTCACCTGGTAAGTGAGGACTTGTGCAGGGGATGAATGCTGTTCGATTATAGGAGAATCCCCTCTGTGTCTCAGAAACTTGAATGGCCCTTGTATAACCCTGGAGTAAGGAGAACAAACTGTTGCTGATGGGTTTCTCTGATCCACCGTTCCCCCTGATCTTCCTTGTACTGCAGAGCAGGAACTGGCTGCAGTACCAGGCAATCCCTGCAAGCACTGCAAATCCTAGTCTTCCTTATTTTTAAATATAGTTGGTCTCCCCTGACTACAGAACTCTGTACCAGCAGGAATATGAAAATAATGTTATAATCTCATGTACATACATGGGAATGAAGTGGGTGCTATTTGCTGTTCATTTCCTAAACTCAACAAAGCCCTTGGGGAAAGCCACTGCAGGAGATGGACTCAAGGTCATCTCTGGTATTTGCTATAAATTTTTAGTGTCAATTTTAGAGGAACTGAAAACTTCTTGCTCCTCATTGAGTTTCTCCTATTGAAGCTGAAGAGTCTACAACTGCAGACCTTTCAAATTGGATCACATCTTTCTTCTTTTATTTGCTATGTTTTAGTGCATAATAAGAATCCAAATGTATGTATTCCTTAGCCGTGGAAATGCAAGCCGTTTAAAAAATTAAGGAGCAGCCATGTTTAGCCGTCTTCTTGGGAGCCAGGATTTGTGTGCGGACCTTGCTGAATTCTCGCAGTGCTGAATTCTCACTAGATGGCAGCATTCATACATGTAGGCTGTAGTATGTTAAATACCAAAAAGAAGTCATGGAGAAATGTTATCCAGCAAAAATCACATACCAAATGTGATTTGTATTTTAATTAATAAAAGGTCGTACACTACAAACTAATCTTCTAGTTTGCTTGGAATTTATTGTGATCTTACATTAAAAAATTATCATTTTTCTGCCTTCCAACATATATATATTCCGACTTGTGACAGGCTGAGTGCTTGTGTCTGATTTAATAATGAATGCTGATATAGTGTTTTCAGAACATTAAGTAAAAGCTGCTGCAGGTCAAATCCTGCTCCTTTTGCTCATTTGATTAACTCTTTTGACTTGAATAAAACTACACTGATAATTGTGAGAAGGATTTGAGCTTATTTTGCAGAGAGATCATTATGAATTGAGTATACTTTTCATTTTTTATATTTGTTATTTCCTTTTTTATATTTTTCACCTTGGGCAGTAAAACCAGGCTAAGATTATTTTTGGTATATTTCCCACTTTCTAGTAATTCTGATTTGAGGGTTTCATGGACTGGTAAGATATTTCCATGTTGGGTTTTAGAATGGTAAAACCAAACAAATAAATGAACGCTTCCTACAGAAGAAGCCTGTTATTAGGACTTAATTATGAAGATATTTCTAATCCCACACAAGGTGGGGTTTTTTTTGTTTGTTTGTTTGTTTGTTTTTTGGTTTTTTTTTGAAAATCACTTTCATTTGTCTTTTATTTTAAAATAAGGATTCAGATTAAAATTTGATTCCCTTAACCAAATCATTCTGAAAGTGCGATTGGTCCCATACTGCTTATTTCAAAGAAAGGGCAACCAGCTGCTGGAAACAGTTAAATGGAAAATCTTAGGGAAACACTAATCATTAATTATTTTCTTCTATTATTTACCTATTGGAATCTGAAAATTATAATCTCTCTGTATAATTCTATAGGTGATTCAATAGCTTTACATTAAAAGAAGTCTTTTAATGTTGAATTCTACAGGTTTTGACAGCCATTCTTTTAAAGTGATTTTGTCTTCACCACTGCTAAATTCAACCAAGTATTTCTCTAATGGTTGCCAATGGTAAATCAATGCGCAAAGTGACTGAAGTGATGATCTGTGTTTTTTCCTCTGCTGCCAGTTACAAAGCATGCTTACTTCCCTTTGGCAGCTGTGTGACAGGATACGTTGGGGAGCGGTGCCAGTTCAGCGACCTGGAGTGGTGGGAGCAGCAGCATGCCGAGCGGGTGAAGATGCGGAATATCACCATCACCGTGTGCGTAACAGGGCTGGCCCTCCTGCTCCTGCTGGGCTTCCTGGCTGCCTACTGCCGCAGGTAGTGCTTCCAGACACATGCTGTGGATGTGTGCCACAGGGACTGAGGTGCTGCTGACTTTCACAGGGGAGTCATAGTGAAGAACATGAGCTCTTCCTCAGCTGGTGGAAATCGCCATATCATCCTTGCTACTCATTTGCTTGTCAATAATTGGATCTATGAATAATGCAGAAAGATCTGCCTTATATCTTGCCTACAATACTCACAGTGGTGTTAGTGAGTGACATGTCTGGGGAGAAGAAGAATAGATCTTATTAGATTTGAAGAGAAGGAATAATTTGTATTGATGAGAGAATTCAGGAGCATGATATTTACTTCTTGTTTGATTTCCCTGAAGAGCTCTAGATGTCTGAAATTGTCATGGCAGGATTTGGCTCTTCTCTGCTAGCTATCCTGCTAGTTTGGTTTTGCTTCCTTTTCAGTGTAGTGTTACACCAGAAATTGTCCTTGCCATAGAGAAAAACAGTGTACTAACCTTCCAATACCAAGCTTTCACGTGATGCCTCCAGCAGTGAATGTGAAAGCAGTTTTCCTTGCAGTAGAAAGAATAAAATCAGGGTTGTGAGCCTAAAGCACATCTGTTGTAAAAGTACTCCCTGGTATTTTCCATGGCTATAATGAATTGTGCAGGTTTGGGATTCTTTTCGTGGCAAAAAAGAATCCCTACAGCCACTATTTGAGAACCCAGTCTGATGTTAAATTAAACGTCATCCATGTCCCTTAGACTGGAAAGTATTCAACATTAATAAGTTAGAGTCTTTTGGCCATGACCTTGGAAAATAACTGTTCTTAGAAACTCTTGTTTAAATGCATATTTATATTTTCAAGTAAAAAAAAAAAAACCAGACAGCAGCCAAATCAGGAGTCTCCTACTGAATGATGCTGACCTGCCCTCCATGTGCAGGGGTTTTGTTTGTTGTTTAAGTTAATTTTAAACTTAGACTCTCCTAGGCATAAAAAATTAAGCTACAAAAGAAGTTAAACGTGGAAGCTAATATTTTTCCATTCTTTTTTAGTGGTTCCTAGCATATTTAGTCTATAAAGTAGAGAAGCTGCCAAATTTCTTATTTTCTATTAACTAATGGTAGGGGTTGAGAATTAAAGCTAAGTTCAAACTGATTTGTTCTCACGACCTGGGATTCAGAAGCTAATCAGTACAATGATACATATAGAATAGACAAATAATGAGATTCTTTCGTTTCCCATATATATCATATAAACTTACATCATGAAAAACAGTCAGAATGTGGCTGGGTTTATGGTGTGAAGATATTCTTTCTTTTCTGTTGCTCTCTCTTTTGTTATTTCTCCCTGATTTACCTTTCTTTCTTGCCAAATGCTTTTGATCAATATAACTATTTATCTCAACAACAAGTTTTCAATTACATGCTTGACTGAATTTGTACTGCAGCTGTTACTAGCATAACTAGATCAAAATGAAAACACTGACCTAAAATCCCTATTTAACTGGAGTCTAAAGACAAGCATTTGGGTTGAAATTGCTATATAGCTTTTTCACATAATCTACTGTATTTTGAAAAGTACTGATTAAGTCCGTAATAGTCCCGTTCCTCCCCCTGTAAAATAGAGATGCCTATCTCATTTTAATTGGAGGAAATGAAGTTGAAGATCTACACCTGCCAGTTTGAAAAATGTGTGAACTGGAGGCCAAGAATATGAGTATCGTGTTGGTTTCTCAATGACTGAAGCCTGCTGAAGAGCATTGTGTTAATGTTAGGTTAATATAGTCTGACTGTATAGCATGTCAAGTTTCCTATCTTTAGGACTCAAGAAAACAACTCTATTCCAACAACAGCAAAAAAAACCACCACTGAATCACAGATTTAAACAATTTCTTCACCTTAATTGGCCAAGACCATGAAAAAAAAAAGGTAGGATTAGGAATGAGAAATTCTTGGCCTCTTCCCCATGCTTGGTCAACTAAATTTCAATGCCTCGTCTGCTTCTGCTCAGTTGCACATGAAGCCTCCCATGCCCGCCAAGTCCATCTGGCATCTGTTACTCTGCATGCTATAAAGTAAGATGTAGAATTAGTGATCTTCTTGAGCATGGCATCCAGCTGAGGACTGTGTCTGTATATGAGATCTGTGCAAGGGATTTTAGGACTCTTAAGTAACAAACTTGAGTTTCGTCAGCCCTATGAGCTGCAATGCAGAATGGGCACACCAGGGTGACAAAACAAGAACAGCAGCCTTGACGTTGTGTCAGGAAAATTCAAAATGGACAAATTTCCCAGCCTTCTGTTCTGTGGATATATCCTCAGATCTGGCACCTCTTTGTATTTATATGAGCAGTCCCAGTCTTATCCTTTACGGGAGGCAATAGGAAGATGTAGAGAATCTGGTGAGAAAATCCATGATGGAGATAGATAGGTCTTTCTCATTTATAGCAAAAAGCAAATTTTCTTTACATTGTATTGTCATGGCAGGAACAACATATGGTAATTGCAACACATGTAGTTTCCCAGTTAGTATAGAATCATAGAATCATAGAATAGCTAGGGTTGGAAAGGACCTTAAGATCATCTAGTTCCAACCCCCCTGCCATGGGCAGGGACACCCCACATTAAACCATGTCACCCAAGGCCTCATCCAACCTGGCCTTGAACACCGCCAAGGATGGAGCATTCACAACCTCCCTGGGCATAAGGGAGTATGTAAATGTGATGCAAAAATTAAAAGAAAATTCCTATTTTCTTAGATACATGTCTATTAAATTTAATTTCAAATAGATCAAGTGAATGAATTTTACAACTTGAGACTTCTGGAATTTGAAGAGTGTAACATTAATTTTATTAGTTGATGTCTAGGAGAATCAAAAAAACGCACGTAAAGTCAGTATAAATGCACTTATTTGAAGCTCAACAAGTATAAATGAGTACTTTTTCTTAGGATCATGTTTTCTACGTTGGGGTCTGTATGGGCTTTTAATAGTGCCTTATAAGCAATTGCTGTTTATCTTCAAAAATAACAATATTTTAACGTATGGAACTAGCCACTTTGGGTTGATTATCTGTTTCTTTTTCCAATTCCAGGTTGTCCTCTTGGATTTTTTTCCCCTTCAGTTAATTCTGTTGGTCATACTTTTTCTTGAAAATGTCTAAATTCCAAGTTTTTGTGGCTTTCAATTTGTTTATTTTATAGTAATTTCTGACTTATTTTTTTCATAAATGTTGCAGGTGAATGCAGAAACGATTTTCATAATTGTAGCTATCAATGGTGTACAAAAATAAAGTCAGATTTTTATTCCTGGGCTTCACTCACAATATTCATTGCATTGGCTGAAACCTAGATCTTTATAAGAGGAATGTATTAAAAATAACATAAGAAAAAGGAAGGGGATAGTTAAAATTATGAGGCCTATTTTATTTTTCTAATAAATGACCCTTTACAGATGGCACATTAGAGCAAACATTTGTTCACTTCTTACTGACTTCTGTTTCTGACAAGCTGCTTGTTTTAACCACTGTGTAGTAATTGACAGTAATACACCCTTCCAAACCAATGAAAGAAAATGAATTATATGCCCCTTCTGTAAATACCCATAGCATAATGTGTGAAAGGAAGCAGCATCTGTTCTTCCCAAAGCAAAATAATTTGTTTCAGCTTTTGTTCTGTTGCAGAAGTCCAAACTTGTATAGGAAGAATCTCTATGCAGAAGCGATAAGAGAAGCCAGCAGCCGTGCTGACAATGAGAACGTGACAGCTACTAGCAACAAGTCTCAGGTAACTATATTAATGTGGAGTGGTGAGGGAAGCAGGAAGGATCAAAGAGTGTTAGGGATCCACTTGAGATTATCCATCAAATAATTCACGTCTTAAATATATTAAATAACTGCTACAGTCATCAAGTGCTTTGCTGTGAACCCTAGTTCATCTTACCTCATTGTTATCCCTCAAGTTCACAGCTGCCTGGATGTATTGCAACCATTATCCAGTGTTATTGTTAGCTTTGAAAACAACAGTTGGGGAGCTGTGTTCTAAATTAAGGAAATGGCAATGGGATGACATGGCATATCAAAGAGTTATTTTCACAGGAAAGCATGCCCTCCGTAAAAATTTCATTCTTCGTTCCATTCTTGGAAGTCAAGTATGAGCTCCATGAGATGCTGAACTTTATTTTGGGGGCTGATGAAATTAGATGTTTTTGTATTAGAGGCTACTACCTTGTAAAGAAAAACAACCAGAATGTTATTGGGAGTTTGGGACAGAATATAAAATACTAATTTTGCCCTGGTGTAGACAGAAATGCCATCCTGATCTGTTTGTACTGGCCTGTTTCTGTTGTCATTTTTGAAGTTGCATCAGAGAATTTGGCCCCATCAGGTATGATCTAAGGACCTGATTCTCACTGGTATTAAAATGAAATTACACTGCTGGGTGGATTGCAATTGAAACTTGAAGTGTGCAAAAGTGATGTAACTGGCATTTGTGCCAGGTCTGAGACTTCTTTCTCAGAAAGGCATGACTTAACCTGAGAGCTTGTCTGCACACACATTTCATTCAGCTCTGAATAAGCTGCTGTAATGCAGGTATCACTGTACTTATCCAGGTAGCATCACATTAACTAAGCACCATAGACTCTTCAAAACAAGTACAGTTACGCCCACGGTTTAGATTGTCTGGCAGGATTTGTTAGTGCATAGGCACTGAAACAAACTATCAAACACATATTAAGAGTGCTTAATTGACTTGACCCTGGTTAGGATATATTGCTCCTTAGCTGGTCAACAGCATGCTCTTGTGGACCTCTTACTACCAACACAGCTCCTCCAGGTATTGGTCAGCAAATCTGCTGAACGGTGGCAATGCCATCATTTGTTCACAGCAGAGACAAAAAGCACAGTTTACAAAATATCTGAGACTAGGAAAATCAGAAACATTTGTTGGGAATGAGAACAGCTTGTTGCCTGGGAGCACTGCTCTAAGAGGCCTGCAGATCATCAGCTCTGTCTCCACCTGCTGTTGTTCCCCTGGTTAATGCTAGTGGTCAATGACATTTTTGCTGAACATAAAAGTAATTAAGCAGCTAAGCAATGGATTAAATCAACAAAAATGAGTCCAACCTACTCATCTATTACACACTTGTGTTAAATTTCACCATGAATTCTTGCACTAGGAGACACCAAATACATTAATGATGTAATTTCTTGCAAATGGCTTGTTGCAGGATGGCAGAAGAAATCACCGACCCTTTGCTAATTACTGCTGCTTACACAGTAATGGATTCCTGTGGTTTCATGCATGTGATTTTGTCTGTGCTGATGTAGCCATTGAGTGTTAAGTTCACTGGGACTTCACGCATGCATGCACTAAGGTTAGAAACTGTAGAGTTGCCAAAAAGCAGCAGGAAGTTGTCCATTTCTACTGTTCATTTCAAGTGGATTACTGTGGAGCTTTATGTATAAAAAGGAGATTATACTACATCAGGGATAGAAAACTCTATAGCTCCTCAACTTTTAAGGCACTGAAATAGATTTTTGGGTGCTGTTGATTTACCCAGCATCAATAATCCTAATGAAGGACTCTGTATGGGGACTGGATGATGTGTAAGTGACTTTAAAGAGCTCATGAAACTCACCCATTCTGTAGCCCACAGTGCTACTGCTCATTTGTGAGGCTGGGGTGAGGAAGTGCAAAGACTTCCTTGTTCTTGCCCATCTAGGCTAATGTAGTGGGTAACAAGCTTTTGCACATATCAAATGCTAGGTATTGTGATACTGAAACTATACTTTTAAATCGTCCAAGTGTCATTCACATTTTCCTTTACTTCTTTCAGGTGAGGCTACATTTAGCTAAGGGTATGCCTGGGTATTTTTTCACATTCATATTAGAGTTCCATTAGCCAGGCTAGGTTTGTTTTACGGGTATGTAATTCTTGGTAAACTTCTGCACTTGTCTGAATTTTATTGCTGTTCTGAGACATTTCACCCAGCAAGTGTTCTGTTTTGCACAGGCAAAGGTATTTTGCAGAACTGTGTGTAGCTGAATCTCCTCCCGGGGTCTGTCACATGTGGGTTAGCAGCTGTAAGACTACAGATTTTATGTAAATGAACTGAAGCCTAAGTAGTCACACCTGCTACATTTGTGATCTATCCACATAAATCCACCAATTACCCACCTGGACTGCTGAATCTGTCAGTCCTTCTGTTGGAACATCTTATTTACAGATGCTTTGTCTTCTTCCCTGTCTCTGCTCTTTCAACATCCCCTTTTTCCCTCTATACTATTTCAGCACAGTTCTTCACATTGCTTTCGCCTGCCTCTGAGTTTTTTCTGTTTTCCTTCTGGTCTCTTCAGCCTGATCCTCCAGAGGGTCCCATCTTCTGCTTCCGAGGCATCACTTCCACTGTCACCGTGGAATGACGGCACCTCACCTCCTTGGTGGTGCTGAGGGCCAGAAAGTGTTTCCTTCCCTGTGCCTGGCAGGGTTTCTTGCTGTCTGATTGCAGGTCTCTAACACATCAAAAGGGTTGATTTTCATGAACTTTTGCTCTTGCTTCTGGAAGGGTTGATTTGCAAGGCAAGAAAGTGGGTTGTTCTCTTCACTAGACTGGGACTGTGTACTTCCCAAAGAAAGACTGGGTCTGTCAGCAGCTCAAATGTTTAATTATCTGCAGGGGAAGAGTCATTCCAGAAGCCAGGATGACCTTTTTCCCCCTGCTGTGGTTAGAGTGTGTGGACCTTCTAGTTTGCCTCTTGGGTTTCAGAAAACCAGTTCATTTTATATTGTTTAGGCTCTGTGTATTTTGTGCATATTTTATGCATTTACAGTTTGCGGTTGTTAAGGAGTGTAACAGTTCTCTGGAGACTAAAGCGGTTGATCTAATTGAGTGTGAGACAGCAGATCCTCATCCTGCCTGTCCTTCAGAATATGGTGAGTAGGATTTCCTTTCTTATTAGATCTCTCCTCAACTTTGTACCAGCAGGAGCAGTGGCTGATAGAGGAGACAGCAAAATCAAATTGTATTTCTGGCCTGTTCAAAGCCACTGTGCACAGCAGAAACCATGTTTATATTGCTATGAAGAGGCCATTCAATCCTTCATTTTGCAGATTATTCATGAGAAATTACAACAGTGCTTTCACACTCATAAGATGCCAGATGCTTCTAGGGGTAGTAATAATATCATGGTTTTGCACTTATACAGAACTTCACAGGTTTGCTTCATAGCAAGTTGTGCTCATCATACTGATGGGGAATGTACATCTGTGGAATGACATACTTTGACAGACCTTATTCATTCAGGCAGGATTACTGAGATGGTGTGAGGAATACAGGTCTGCCCAGAAACCTTTTGCCCTGCAGCAGCAACTACAGTTTTGCTTTTTGTGTTAAACGAGATGTTTGTCTGCTTAGGTATTGTTTGGTGCTTAAACAAGGATGAGATGAATAACAGAGATGTGCCTCCCATTCCTGGTGCAAAGGCACCAAGCAGCACAAAGGCACACAATAGACTTCCATGGTCCACAGGTTACCTGCTAGACCACTCTGAGTTTTAGGAAATGATGCTTTATAGATGGCAACTGAATCTCCTAATTGCTCAGATCATGAGAACAAATAAAGACTTTAAGCATGTATCTTATTTACCACATATACTTCCCAGCTACAGAAGTCAGGAACTAGAGATCCTGGTTTGCATCAGTCATTTAAAAATATGCAAAGGTAAATGTTTGAGGATACTCAAATGGACAGGCATCTTGCAAGATGTTCAAAATTGCCCATCCTTAGAAGTCATTTTATTCATCAGTACAAAATATGCCTCACATTTACTTGGTTGGACTAATATTGTGAACATGTGTAGAACTGTATTGTCCAGTGAAGGAAGCCTGATGTTTCCCATTAGAAAGCTCTGTTTTCGTTTCTAGTTTTATCAGATGCAGCTATTGGAATAGAAATTCCCCATGACAGGTGTCCAATTTTTTCCTAATTGAAAATTAGAGAAGTGTTTCAACCATTTTAGACTCAAGACTGGTAAAGAATCTGATGTCTTTTCTAACATGTTAAAGAAAGTTCTTATACCATACTAGTGAATAATTCTAAGATCTTTAGACTTTGGAGCAGTGGCTTTAATTTTGCCAGGCAGGTAAGTCTTCTTGTCACAGGCATGCTTTTTCCTGTTCTTAGGTATTAAAACATTTAAACATGAAATTTGTGTAGGACATTTCTGAAAATCTGAAACAAGGTCTTGACTTTGCCTGGCTTTTTTTTTCTTTTGACGTGAGTTGGTTTTGTAATTATCGGAATCCTATTCTGTGTTTCCTTTCATAGTTTTCCTCTTTCAAAGCTGCTATTAGCTTTCTTTTAGCTTAGTTGTTGTGGAGCTTCTCAAATGGCTTTCAGTAATACATACGCATTTTCTCTAGTGGAAGAACAGCCTATAACATATGACAAAACAGCAGAGACTTTGGCAGAAGAGGAGAAAGAACAAGGTTGTCACCAAGAAGTTCCTGTTGGTGAGAAATCAAATCAGCCCACGGGAGCAGAAAGGGGCCCTCCTCAGGCTCCCTGGATCATCCGCCCGAAGCCCCTGCTGGAAAGGGAGCGCTGTGAGCTTGCTGCAGCAAGCCTACTGATGCAGCCAGACTAGAAGCAGCCTGGGTCTGAGTGGGAAAAGGAAGAAAGATGAAGCCAATAGAGAATGGAAACTCATTAAACACTGAAGCAGCTCGGTTTTTGTTCAAATCTGCTTTAGGAAAAAGCAAAAGACAGCCCACAAATCAAAACAGAACAGAGGAGTCCTTGTCACTCCTTCCCTGTCATGTCCGCTTGTAAGAATTACTGTGAGCAATGTATTAACAATGAGTACTCTATTAACTATCACTTTAAGGGTCACCACTGCTAACTTCATTAGCTGCCTGCTACAAGGACACTGAGGGAAAAACTGACAAGTGGGTGATTTTTCAAAATGTTTTCTAGTGGAATTGGTTGCAAACAGTGGTCTCTGCACATATACAGACTCCAGAAATTGCCTAGATAATGGTCCACAAGGACAGCTGCAGAGAAACTGGAATGGAAGATTGTGCAGGAAAATGACTTAAAAAAGAATCTTTATTACAGTATGGACAGTGTAAGCCTCTTCCAGTTCTGCCTTCAGGCCAGAGTAACTTCTCGGACTTCACCAGAGATATTCTTGGATCTTCTCTAAGTGAGCACCAAATGGGATCTTACATTTCTCAGGTTTGATGGGCTGGAAGATTGTGAGCGTATGGTGTTAACTATGGTCATGTCTATGAAGTGAGAGGTAATATTTGAGGAGAAAGGTGTTTCTTCCATTAAATTTTTCAGTCTACACTGGTTCTGAAGAGCATGTCAGGATTGTTTCTGGACTGAGGCAGTGGGTCTGAGTCTGCTTTCAGCCCTGCAAGGAGGCATATGCTGGAGCTGTCCTTGCCTCACAGAAGTCTGGCAGCAAAACCTGGTACATTATATAATAGCACTTAGTGTGGGGAAAGACATCCAGCCAGTAGCTGGTCCGACAGAACAGGAAGAGTGGGACAAACAGAAAACCACCTCAGTTTGCACTGACTTCCATCTAGCTGTTTTGTGCTGCTGGATAAAATCTATGGGAATAATTGGGAAACAACACCAATTTTTCTTGTAACTGGCTTTCTAACAGCTACAGTTCCCTCCCAGTTATTTAGTAAGAACTAACTTATAAAGCTCAGTTATATGCAGGGTTGTAGTTTAACTGTTTATTGTCTCAAGTGATTTTCACCACTGGTCTTGACTTTCTAAGTCTATTTCAGAATATATTGGAAGACATCTGGAAATCAGTTAGATTACTAACAATGTTTTCGTTGTAGGGGGTCTCTCAGTCCTCTGCCTTTGAAGTCTACTACTGTAACTATTAGACACTTTCTTTAAACTTCACTACAGTGCCCACTATTGCTGTTCCTTGTAAGTCATTAGCTGGATAGTAGTGGCAAATGTTACTAATTTGTTTGTTTACCACACAATTTTTTTTGTTGTTTTTTTTAGACTCTTGCCAGGAAGGTATGGGATGTATGGGATGCTGTCATTTGGTTACAAGCTCTGTAGGTCATGATGGGAAAGATTATTGAAAGGTTCTTACCTCTTGTCCAAAACAGCTACGCACCTGAGTAACTTTGTGGAGTCAGTACTGATTTGTTTTAGTGTAAACAGCAAGCATATTGAACCCAAGGTGTCCAAATTACCAAAACTATAATGCTATGTTGAATGAAGTTATCACTTATTTATCTTCTAAAGTGATTTTTTGCCAGTAGTTCTGAATTGAATCTGATTTCTAATCAGTTCAGTACTGAATTCAGAATAAACTTGCAAACAGTTAATTGGTTCATTGACAGTTAACAGAGGTTAATTGGAACTAGTAGCAATAAAGATTTATTTCCCTGTTCATTGAAGAGGGGTTGGACTAGATGACCTTTTAAGATCCCTTCCAACCCAAACTATTCTATGATTCTATAATAAGATGCATTCTTTCTTGTGAATGGCAACAAGGGTATTTCTGTAGAAAAAGAAGTGGTTGAGGAGAGCTGGCACACTAAACTGTGTTCAAGAGAGGGCAGAACCATTGGTATTTGGTAGATTTGATTTTAAGTTCAGTATAATAATATTAATTTCATTAACATTGTTGAACGTTTCCAGTGTGGATTCCTTGGTCTTTCACAGCTCATCACTGATCTTGTGTGTTTTGATGGGAAGAGAGTCCAGCTATAAAGACCCTGATTCAGTAAAGAATTTTATTCCCATGAGAACTAGTAAGATTACTTTGATCCCTGCACTTTGATTATCTGTGGTGAAATATAATGTTTTGCTTAAAATCAAAGTATTGTGTTGAATGACAGTCGAACATTTAATTGGAAGTTTCCCTGATCAAAAGAAATAACAATTTGTAACTTTAAATCTGGTTTAAACAAAGGTGTTTCAGACTCTTTCCAAATTAATTTCATATTCTATCCGGTGATTTGTTTACTTTGCTTTCCTTCTGTCTAAGGATCTAATTTTAATTTTGATAGCGTTCTTTACGGAATAAGATAGAAAAAATCAAGGTGATATGTTTTTGTAATTACAGTGTTTTGAGTTTTAAATACTTCCTAAACTCAGCTCTAAACCCAAAATAGTCTTTAGTGTAAAACCTTGAAATGATATTTCAACACAAATATAATATATTTGGTTTATTTGTATGTTTATAAAGGTATTGATTTATAAAATAAAATAGAAAAAAGTATCCCTTGTGTCCCTCTTGTTTTAAAAGAAAAGAATGCAAAATTCTAGTTTCAGTTAACCCATGTCATGTTTGTTGATAGCTCCATTGGTTTCATAATGCCACAGTGTGTAATGTGTTGGTGCAGCAGATGAAGGTATCATGGGTTTTTCATTCACTGCTCAGAGAGTCTATACTAATGAGGATTATCTTCTGCAGCTCACAGGTAGATCCCAGCTTGAATACAGTTAAGTTTTTATTCATTATTTTAGTTAAACATTCCCATAAACAGTAGACATCACATATTCCTTTTTGTGCACATTTAAATGTCTCTTACAAATGTTGCTACTTATTTGTCCAGAAACACTATCCATGACTTCACAATGTTTTCGAGCTTGTCTTCAAGATGTTATTCTTAGGCTTTCCATTGCAAACCAGTTGAAGACAAATGGTTGAATCCTGGAGGTTCCTCCAGATGTTTTAGCTAAACTTTTTTCAGGTATGCAAAAAACCCCTCCAAATCCAAATCCAAATTTTTAAATTATTAGAACTTCTGGGTCTGGTTAGCTTACTATTCACCTCAAATCCTACTTTTAAAAATGAAATGAACATATGTTATATTAAGTAGTAAAACAGGAATTTAGAGACATCGTGGGAAAAAGCTTGACAAGTTTAAAGTGAGAAAACTATTGGGGAATTCTAAAAAACAAGGGAGAAAATGAGTTTGTTTAGTTTAGTAAATCCTGACTTTATTGAAATTGACATTTCAATTCTCTAAAGCCATAATTTCATCATAAAGAAGTGAAGAGTGATTCATGCTCATTCATAATGGACATAGGCAATGCAATGGTTCCTAGTCATACAAATGCATGACATCTCATTTTAAGTCCCTTTTGCAGTCACTTGCAGCTTTGCAGAGGTTTATTTGTTCAGGGAAAATATAAAAAAATATCCATCTTGGTAATCTCTTTCTGGATGAAAATATTAAGAAAAAAAAAATCTAGGAAAGATCTAGGAAAACTCTTCCAAATGAGGCTAAGGGAAGCCTCTTCCTTCTTACCATATATTGTGGTTTTGTCTTACTTGGAGTCATTTTATCTTATGTTACTTCAGGGTCATGCCTACACTGTTCCATTAGTCTTCAGGACACACATGGTGTTATTGCCTTGCTCCCTGATAACTTGCCATCTTTATCTCTGTGTATGTGAAAAAGAAAGATGTTAGTGGCATTACAAGCCTCCCCCAGAGCCCCAGGAATGCACCCCAAACACAATCTGAAAGGGTGATAGCCTAAGTTGGCTCATGTTCCTCTGATCTTTTATTGAGACTGCTGTTTAATGCCAGTTTTGATGTGGACCAGGAACAGCCAACTTTGTGAAGACCATTCATCATGGGATTAACTTTCTGGCACTCCTCAGTACTGAGGTGGACTAGATTCAGACCAGTGAAAAGCCTTAGTCCCTTCTAAACAGCTGTAGGAGCACTCAAGATTCTCCTACTGCAAGACTTTGGAACTTGATTTTTGAGGCAACTGCTGTAAAGATGCAGAAGCCCTTCTGTATTGGGACCCTGGCCACTATCATGTCTTCTGCCTCAAGCCTAGGTGTTAACAACCAAAATGTCTTCTCTCTGCTTGCTTTCTTTCTGGAGGGGGTGGTTCTGACTCTTGTTCTCTTATATGCAAGCAGAAGCTAAACAAAAGCATAGAGGGAATTTCTACACTTCTTAGATCAAGACACTGTAGTCTGTCAGCTGCCTTTTTTTCCAGGTAAGAAGTTAAGATATGTCTCCAAGTATAATTTTAAGAATATCTGAGTCATAGACCCTTGTTTTTGCTCACACCCACTGCTGTGTGACACTGTTATCTTTCCAAGCACCCAGCTTTATACCACATGCTTTCTAGGATCTTCAGTTTACAGGTGTTCTTGGCTATGTTACCCCTAATCTGGCCTTGTCAGTCTGAACCTCACTCATTAAGGGATCCTGTCTGCCAGCCAGTTTTCAGTCCATATAGCAATATTGGCCTTGCCTATGTGGCCTTTATCCAAACCAATTTGGAATGGTTTTAAAAGTAAGTCAAAAACACCATATAAGGGTGAGCAGCTACTGGAAACAGAACAGCTGGAGTCCTGGTCCATTAATAAGTCCCTTAGGTATTAATATGATGCAAAAAAATGAAAAGAATACTTAACAATTTATGAAAGAGTTAGCAACTCATGTCCATGTAAAAAAGATTTATTATTAAAAAAGCCTCACAGTTTAATAGCTTCGTAGGTTCATGACCTAGCAAATTTTGTGCAGCTCTGGGCTTTTTCTTGATTAAAGCCAAGAAGTTTTATGTGTTGTATCCAATGTACAGCTACAGTGTCCACATTTTAATGGACATGTTTTTTGTTAATATTGATTTCATGAAACAATACTTTCGAGTGTAATGTAATAAACTGAGAGAATGCACAGCTGATATTTCATTAGCCGGTTAGCAGCAGTTAGTCATAATGTAAGAGTGGTGGAAGTGTGCTATATATAAATTTATCTTTTTTTCACTCAAGAAAGAAATAGAAATATTTAGACTGAAAGATTTTAATGACCATTTTGCTGTTTACTTCTTGTTTGCAAAAGCATGTTTGGCCCAGTTCCGTGCAGCCTTTGTGCAGCGTGTGTGCCTGTAAATAGTAAGTTAGAGGAAGAAACACGTATTTTAAATTGCTCTTGAAAGGTAACCTTTTAAGAAAGGAATCAATAAACTAAATACAGCCAGATGCCAAACATCTCACTAGAGACCAAAATCACTAATAATTATGGAAGAGTCAAGGATCCCTATAGTATTTGTATGAAATAATAATAGAGTTCAAACTTATTTCCGCCTACCTTAGTGTTGCTTATTAAAGGTTTTAGCAGAGACCTGGATACAGTCGCATTCAAGAGAGGTGTTTGGAATTAAAATACAGATAAAAGGAAAAAGGTTAATCCAGGTCAAGGGAACAGACCAAAACTGGAATTGCATAAGATTATAGTATCTTTCCTAATTTCTCCAGTGGTCAATGGCACTTATTTTTAAGTAACACGCTTTTCTACAAAATCTCCTAAATGAGGGTCTAAACATGCTATTAACCATTTTTTTGGCTTTGTCAGTATCTTTAATCACTATACAATGATTTTTGACCTCTAAGAGAGTTTTGTTTGCCTAAAAGCACAATTGTGCTAAACAGTACCTCCAGGAGACTGAGATATATAGCAAAGCACCCTCTACTGCTTGTTGAGTGTTGTAATCATAATAGCTCTTTCTACTTTCTCATACCTAGTAATCTGCATCAATTGTAGAAAGTACATCAAAACACACTATGAGCTGATTTTCATAATAGCGAGTGAACCATGACCCCAGAGCTGAACAATGCCAAATGCTGAGGCCGTTGGATCTGGATTTGATCTACCTTGTGGCTGAATGTAATAATAAACCAAACCTAAAAGTTTTTCCAGCCAGTGGTTCCCTACTGTTCGTTTGCATCCCATGTAGCATTCCCTCAAAATGCAAATTCAGAGCTTTGTGGCTGAGGATGTTGGTACATCAGAGAGAGTTAGTCAGCAATCAGGAACTCTTGGTTCTCTTCCTCACTCCACTACTCATCGGATGGCATCAAGCAAATAACTCTGCAGGTTACTGCAAGCTTCTTCCCTACTCTGACAAAAAAAGAGACTGAAAGAAAGAGAAAGAGAGAAGGACACAAGAATTCTTACCTATATTCTAATAGCTCTCATTGTGGTGTGTTTTTTGATCTTCAAAAAAAATTCCTATAGAAGGGCTAACAAAGCTAACATTAAAATCAGAAAACTTGGAATTAAGCTGATGGAGATTTACACTTTTGCTGCTCCAGAGACAGATTAAGAACTGTTTTAAGTAGACACAGCTTTAGCACAGTTGTCATTGCTGACTTACTTTACACTAGATCTGAATCTAACCCTCTAGCATCATTATATGCAAAAAGTAAGTACTGAACATGCTATATCGGTCAATATTTTATTTTCGAGTGATGTTAGCTAAACTTTCTTGGTAAAACTCAGCCCTTTGTCTAGAGCCTGTTCACCACAAAGTTGAACTTAAATCCTAAACCAGTTAAATCATGCAAACCTTTTGTGCAGAGGTGAATTCACCCTCTGTTTATATGTGTAATGATAAGCAGATCCAGATCTAAGATTTTAGAAATGCTTTAAAGAACAGAAGTACTGAAGCTGTGCATCAGGAGGCTCCAATAAGCAAAACACAGGTATGTTTGCCTCAGTGTATAATTTAGGATGAAGGGAATGTTAGAAGCATTTAAATGTATCAGTGAGAGGTCTTCTGATCTACAATAACACAAGGCATGGAGTGTGAAGTCTGGTTCAAGAGTATTTTCAACTAAAGATTTCAGCCAAACCCGTAGTGTGCAAGCTGGGATATGTGAATGTGCTGCATACCACCCAGCTTGCTATAAGCAAAGGAGGGAAGTGTGGCTGGGTTCTTTAAAGTTAGACCTAACAAATGACTTGTTTTGAAGTCTTAGGAAAGAATGTGTGCTACAGTGCACTAATACTGGCTAACAACAGAAGTGAATACAGCCAAAACCTGGCAGATCTTCTCTTGGAATGCAAAGGGAGGGGAGTGGAAGAAGCCAAGAATAAAAAGGTTAGGTGTTATTCTTTCCACATGTGCTTATAGAAAAGGGATAGATTTCACGTTTCACCTTTTTCCAGTTTAATGTGTATTTTTTGTTCTGGTTTTGTATTTACTACTTTTTTCACCATCCATTTTTCTATTACAGGTCATTCAGCCATACATTTAAATGGCTTTGTAGTATGCCTTTGCTTTGTAGTATGCCAGGTAGTATGCCTCTGATTCTCACCTGCAAATTCAAAGGGTCATATTTACTACACTACTAGGCATTTGCATTTATCCTACATGCTGTGCACAGATAACAAGCAGCCACAGTCTGCTTCTTCAAAAACATAAAAGCCAAACAAATGTCCAGAAGGATGGGAAACATCTTAAACGGTAGTTGCTGGCAGGCTTCAAATCTCCTCATCATAAAAGTAAGAATGAAATAGGGAGTTTATTTATTTTGAAAATGGTCTAGAAGAGGGTGAGGGAACAAAGAGAGTGGTTAAAGGCAATGGGTCATCAGAACAGGCCTTCCTGAAGACAAATTTAGATCATCTCGCATGTGACACAAATTCATGCAAAGTCTTCTTTACAGACCTCTCCTTTTATTACTTACATGAGTGAAACTGCCACTTGTAGGGCAATGTTTTGAGGTTTTTTTTGTATGCATGTTTGTGTGTTTCTGTCTTTACATTAGCACAGTGCGTTAGTTTAAGGATTTAATAGAACAGATTGTCATTATACTAACGGACAGTGGATATGTCCAAGAAATAGCACAAAGCTGAATGGAGTGTTCAGAGGAGACAAACTTCTTCCAAGGGTACAGTGTCTCATTCTCACCCCAACCTATGGATGAATGGTCTGTGCCACCTCTGTGGGTTTCAGTTCAGTAGCTCTGGACAGGGTGGTGGTCAAACCAGTCTGAAATCTGTGTTCATGCTGGATTGTGCCTTACATATGTCCACTGTTGTGCTCATGGTGATAGAGATATAAATCAAATATCCACATCCTTTTGTTGGTTACCTATCTGAAGTGCATCTACTTATCATATACTGTCACTCTTATTAAGTGACCACCTAGCCCCACTGAAACACACACATTTATGTAAGAAGACTTTGGGTCTTCACCACCATCACAGTTAAAAAGCAATATGAATTGATGCTTTCTCAAATAGGAACTTCAGATATTCCCAGAAACGTGTAACTTAACATTTTCCACCCTATCAGATGAAAGGGACACAACAATGAATTGCTTCAGCATTTCAGATGTTAGAAGTAGCATCCATCCACTGGTATTCTGAGCTGTAGGATACATTTTTCTTTAAAACTCTAATATAAAGGTATATATATATAATATATTATTATTATTTTATTAATTTTTATTATAATTATAATTATATATAATATATAATATATTATATTATTATATTATATATATTATATATATATAATATAAGGTAAATATAAATGTGAGTGTATGATTTGTCTTCTTGGCTGCTGGATAGAGAAGTGATAGCAAGTTTGTGGTAGCATCTCCCTCTTAGAATTACAGAATAGTTAGGGTTGGAAAGGACCTTAAAATCATCTAGTTCCAACCCCCCTGCCATGGGCAGGGGCACCTCACACTAAACCACCAAGGCCTCATCCAACCTGGCCTTGAACACCGCCAAGGATGGAGCATTCACAGCCTCCCTGGGCAACCCATTCCAGTGCCTCTCTTGTTGAACATAATCAGTGTTGCAACACCTAAGAGACTGAGTAAATGTATGCAAGATTTCCAGTCACAGCTCCAGTCCTGCAGGGTATGAGATTTTCACCTTTCAGCTTCAGAGAAGAGTTATGTGAATGTATAGGATTATAGCTGAAAGGAACCTGTTGCGTATCCCTGTAAGTATCTGGTGAATGCCACAGCTGCCTCTGGTTTTGTAGAACTCTCCAACTGTTTAATGAATGCAAACACTCTTAAAATCAAACTTTCTTCCTATACTTTGAAACTCTATTTATTTTCCTGGGGAGGGTTTTGAGGTATAATTTTAATCAAACTGAGGCATGCCTTACCTGTAGGAGCAGACCAAAGCCTCAAAAAAATAAAACAAAACCCAAAAAAGAATTTATACGAATGAGTGAATGATAGATATATTATAGAACATTCATTAAGCCCCCACAAACGCAGAAACATTTATTTACTAGCAAAGATGATCAGTTGAAAATTTTTAAATGTTGTGCTCAAATGTAACTGTCCAATATTGATTCAACTACTTTGTTTATGTGAATTTACTTTGTTTATTTACTTTTCATTTACTTTCTTTGCTCCTATGAATTTTTGCTTCACTCATGAACCAAGAACTAAAAACCTATTTAGAATAGATTTGCACTAAAAAAAATATTTTGATGCTCAATCCTGATTGTATTTTACCAGCAAAATGCCTGTTGTGGTTTTAGAGAAAGGAAGAGCTAAAATCATCTAAATAGAATCTTAGAAGGCATTAGACCATTTTTACATAAAGCTTGGATTTGAAACTTGAGTTCAAACACGCGTGCTTTGCAACACCAACACCATTGAGTAGACTGTTAGCAATGGTGTTCTGTGTTGTCTCTTTGTCCTGCTTTACTACTGCTGTTCAAGTTGCTCCACTAGGAAGCCTCAAAAAGTGGAATTGCCCCTGATAATGTCAGCTAGCTTCAAACCTGTATGCCTGTTGTGCTTAACTTTCAGTAGCAGCAATGAAACTTTTGTAGAATCTGTTCACATCTCAGTTGCAGAAGTTAAATACAACGAATTTAGGGAAGGACTGGGTTCCAACTTGAACTGTGAATTTCCTGACTTCTGATTAAAACCAGATGCTCAGTACTGTTATAAAACAGAGTTTTATGGGTTGAATACAGTAATATTTTATTTCATAAATATGTGCTTTACAACAAATCTAATGGGAATTGTAAAGTAGTACCTGACAATATCAATGTTTAAATGTCCCAGCGTAGCATATTAAAACAATAGCAATTCTTTGCTCATGACACAGCTGAGGTGTAAATCCATATGCTGAAACCCTCTGTAAAATGTGTCTGATGGAAGAGAGAAACACAGTCTCTCAGGACAAGGTTTCAGGGCCAAATGCAGTCTCTTTGTCTTTACATGATTGATTTCTCAGGGCTATGAAAAATAAATGTAAACATCCTTGCAAAAGTCTGTCAGTGCTTATGGTTTGCATTATGTGTGACTTCTGTCAATTTATGGCAGAAAGAAACACTGTGTCATACAGACCTTTCTATTGATTAGTATCGACACATCGGTGTGTCAACGGAATTTCAAAGAAAATCTTCTCTAGCTCAATGTTTGCTTTCCTGGAAAGAATTAATTGCACATCCACATCCTTCTCCAACAGGAGAATCCCATGTCAACTACTTTTTTTTTTTCTTTTTTCCTTTTTATCCCTGTCTCCCTGCTCTGGGAAGGTATCCAGCCATCTATCAAGAAAAGCAAAAGCACTGGGAGATGCACACCTAGCCAATAAATGGTGGAACTGACCTGGCAGCTGTCAGTTTCTTCATGCCAGTGCCAGACACAGTGGCTCACATAGGAAATATGGAGCTGTTGGTTGTATCAAGGCTGCTAAAACTT
Source organism: Psittacula echo (assembly GCF_963264785.1). Classification (NCBI taxonomy): domain Eukaryota; kingdom Metazoa; phylum Chordata; class Aves; order Psittaciformes; family Psittacidae; genus Psittacula; species Psittacula echo. The sequence continues at coordinate 57,669,528 of NC_137735.1, forward strand.
GGTGCCTCAAGTTTTCACCTTATATTGCATTTTATAGCAAATGAAACTGTTGCCTCTGAGTAAGAGAATCATGGAATTATAGTTATAGAATACTTTGGGTTGGAAGGGATCTTAAAGATCATGTAGTTCCAAACCCTGCCTGTGGGAAGGGACACCTTTCACTAGACCAGGTTGCTCAAAACCCACACCATCCAGCCTGGCTGGAAAGGCTGGACCTACTCTATAAACAGAGGACAGCGCTATAAGGTATGATTTGTGATTGAAAGAGATGTACCAGCAAAAATTCCTCGCATTAATGCATATACACAGATTAAACTTTAACTGGTGCTGGCAGTAAGGTGCAGTGCACCAGTGATGGCTTTTTATGTCTGCCTTTCATTTTTGCTCTTTTGCAGGAGCCACTCCCTCTGCTTTCATTGATGCTTCCCCAAACCCAGCATGAACATGAGCATATGATGACAGATTTCAAACCCAGAAGCAGGGTACTATGTAAGCAGCAGATTTAAGAGCTATAGTGTTTATAGTGTTTACTACAAAATACTGGAGGAAGAGCACTGACACAACGCATTAAACCCTATTTTTCTTTAGGAATGAGATCAGGACAAAACACCACCATGAAGTGTCTTCCTTATTTCAGAGTTACAGTGGTCAAAATGTGTCAGTGCTTACCTGTAAAGCTCAATTTCTAAATTGGGCATTATACGTTTGTTCCACTTTACAGCTGATATGGCTGAGATTAAAAGTGCTGGAATTGGTTGGTACCTTCAACCCGTCTCCTGATTTCTGTGCCAGGGAGTCTGCATTTCTACAGGGAGTGCAAATGAAGGCATTATACGGATGAAAGTCTGGATCATCCTGGGCAAGGCCCATCACTGTATCCTTTTGATCTATGGGGAAAAAAATGTCCTTTTGTGTTAGATCTATTTGGTGTTTGTGAAGACATATGGAGTGAGAATACTGGAAACCACATGCCCGCATTTATCTGAAGGTTGGGGATTACCTTCCTGACGGGTGAGAAAGAAGTTGCCTCAAATCTCATTCAAATGTTTCCTTTGTTTCAGTAAATCTTGGAAGAGAGACAAATTATAGAAAATATGTAATTTTGACATGAAAAACAGTCCAAAAGGGCCCAAAATGAAACCACAAATTCCCTTCAGCTAGGCACAGAGGTTGAATGTGGCTCTCTTGCGAATTATTTGGTTTTGCATGTTGAAATTCCAAAGGTTGGTCTCTCTCTTTTTCTCTCTTTAATTGGAAAAAAGGATCATTGCTCCCCCACCTCATTAACTCTGCTAGTCTCCAGTGGTATTAAATCTCTTTCTAGTAGTTTAAAGCAACCCTTCTACATAATTCTAAATATATACCAGCATCAGCTTGTTGAGGGTCCTATGTGCAGGTGCCAAGCTGGGGTTGGTGGCAAGAGCAGGATCTCAAGGAGGGGATCTTCATATTCTGTCAAATTCTTTCTGATTTTGACTTTAACAGAGAAAATGTGGCCTAAGGGACTGTATGAATCAACATAATCCAGCAAATTTCTGTTCTGGTTCCAGGTTCGACGCTTAACTGCTCTTTGATTTTGGACAATGCGGTGCTTTGTTTCTCTTTTCTCTGTCTTTGCCCCTTGAGACAGCCAGGAATTTGGGTGTGTAAGACTCCCCTCCTGTGCAAAGCTTACTTATGCCATGTCCTGCAGTGTTGTGCCCAGAGACTTTCCTAGGTCTACCTCAACCAGTGCCAGAGCAAGGTCACCCTGTTGGTGTAGCGTGCTAGGCATGGGGCTGGACCACGCCGTTGCTGGGTTGGGAGCACACCAGAAGAGTCTGGGTACTGCTGCAACATGGTAGAGCTTAAAAATGTCCTGGCTGATCCAGAGATGGTAATAATGAAAATAAAATGTAATTATATTTAAAAAAATAAATCCTACTACTGCTGTAGGATACAGCACTAGTGTTTATCTAGAAAATAGAACGTGGGGTTCTCTTTCCACTCCTTTTCTAATGATACTGGCAGACATGTTCTTGTCAGGGAAAAAGTGTACCAGTGAAATCGCTATGAAAATTAGTCATCTGAACAATCATTTGCACTAGCTCGGTAGTCCTGTTGCAAGTTCTTATGGTAAACACAAATATATTTCACTGAGTGCCAGCAGCCAGCATAGTTTTTATTAGTAAATAGGCTGTCACGTTATTGTTCTCAACACTTAGAAAGGGATGGCAAACTGAGAAGCGTAGAAAGCTGCTGTTATTTCAACATCCCTTCTTTCCCCACTGAAGGTCCCTTTACTTTATGTTGCATCATCTGAAATGGAGAGCAGTGTTTTGCCTTGCTGTGGATTTAAGGCAGACGATGTGATGAGAATCAGTGATAGGCTTTCTTCTCACAACTCTAATGCTACAACCACTTTGTGACCACTTCTGTTTTCAGCTTCTCTGGCATCACTCTTTAGGACGTACTGGGGAAAAAAACCCCCAAACAAATAAACGCAACCATAAAGTTTCTACGTAAGCAAAATAGGATGTGAGGATAAGCAGTCTGCTAGAACTGAAAGCTCTGTATTAAGGGATGAGCCACTTGTCAGAGGGGGTTGGAAATAGTGCGAGGAGGAATTTACAAAACAAGGCCGTACTTCTGTGAACTCTGTGTAGGCCTCCAGAGGGAGGGAGGAAGGGAGGGAGGCCTCCTCTTTTATTATCTGATGAACATCAGTCCCTTTGGTCAGACTGCTAGGCGCCTCCTGGAGCTTAACCTCAGATTAACATCTGCTTCATTTCAGTGTCTGTGTGGTAGTAATATCAATAAACATCATCATTTTACAGTAAAAACTGATAATTAAATCTGTGCCTGCTGACTCACTACCTGTTGTTCCCTGGGGAATAATTGCAGATACTGAAGATTTAATAGATAAAAGAAATATTTTATATTTCACTGAATACTAAATGTGAAGGTCTTGTAGGCATGATTAACCACATACAATGTGTGTCTACAGAACACGGCAAACACAGCCAGAGGCAGGCTGAGTTTGCTGGTGTTGGTTTAGATCTGCTGTAAATGAGTAAGTCCTGTTGGCCAGATTTGGACCTGTTACACCAGTGGTACCTGCAGGTCTGTCCCCTGCCTCCTTTCTGCTTTGCTAAGACCTGTGGCCACTGAAAAAATTGTAATGGAGGAAAAACACAGGTGAGCACAGTGTTATATTGCATATACATTTTGCAACTAAGAGCTCTTGAACTCTCTAATAAGCAAACTACTGTCAGGCTTTAGTTGAACAGACCCTCTTCTGAGCTACAGAAATCCATTTTTCATCTCTTTCCTCTAGACTGCCCCATGGTGTCTGGTAAACAGCCTCTTGAAATGATGGGGTTGCACCTCCCACCAGTGATGAGGAGTAAGAAATGTCCTGAAGGAAAGTGTGAGGCATGAAATGCTTTGAGCAAGGTGAGGGCTGACAAACACTTTCTACTATTACATGTGAGGCCCTGTTAAGAACCGAGTGTGGTTCCACAGGGATACTTCTCACCAGCAGAAACAGCTATCCTCGGGCCTCTGCAGGGTACCAACCGAGCATTCTGATGAAACCAGTGAGCAGCCCCCAAGCAGAGTCGCTGAGTGGTGCTCCTGTCAGTCTCCATTCATCACTCGCCCTGTCTCCTATGGACAATGCCATGCTAAACTGTAGAAGACTAGGGAGCCAGAGAGGGCTCAGTCCCCAGCCTTGGAGAGGTTTGTGTGACACATGTCCAATTCTATGCACTGCCAGCAGTTTCTTGGGTGGTAGTGCAAGCAGGAGCCTTGAGCTGAGAGGAGCTGGTTGGTTTATTAAGAAGATAGAATGCAAAAACCAGAGAGAAAGACGAAACCTGAGGATTTAATTTTGCTTTTCTAAACAGCCAGCTTACATATTTGTACATTCAGAAAAGGTCACCGTCAGGAAATGAAAATGCAAAGAGTGAATCGGAACAAGGGCACAACAATGTAGTTTTGCCATAAGAAAGAGAAAATGAGACTTTTTTCTTGAATTTTATATCATATTCTGCCCTGCTGGTTTGGGAAAAAAGGTACAGTAGAGAATGTTAAACTGCTTGCATAGGCAGAGATTTATATGTATTTTTTAAATAAGTAAAAGTGTAAAATCCAGTTAAAATACTTATAACATTCATATTCATCTTCTTCAGTCTACCTATTCAAGAGAGGATTTTGCAGCTCCCCTAATGCCATTACTTCTGCAGATGCACCAAAGGACACAATCCTGTAACTGGGGCACCCCCTCACCAAACCCTCATGAGGATTGTGTGGTTTTTTGTCTGTTCATGTGTGCAGGGCATTTGGGGTGCTGTCAGCAAGCAGTGTACAGTGGTACACAGAAAATATACCTTTGAGTTCGGGGTCTGCTCTGCAGCCCAGATCACGGAGCCAGTCATACCTGAAACTGCCCCTGGAATCTTTCAGGGTTTAATCTAAAGGTTTGAATTCGGTGCATCTTGAGTTGTCTATGAGTGGGGATATTTAGATGCCTTCACTAGACATTCCTAGATTGCCTTATATAGTTAAAGTTTATTCAGTTTTAATTAAAAAACCCAAACACTGACAACTCCCACACCAAAACTCTGCAGTTCTGTACTACCACTGACTGTCATAAAGCTAAAGCAGAGATAAGTGAAATATCACAGTGCTAAATGTGAGAACCCAAAAAATAGGGATCTGGGGACCAATATTTAAGGAACCTTTAGAGATCAGAGATAAACGGTTCCTACTTTATCTAATCTCCATCATTAATCTGTGCATTTAGCATGGATTAATATATATCACATCGTGAAGGCCTGATCCTGTTAAAATCAATGCAGTTTGGCCCTTGATCTTTATGGGCTATCATTTCAGCTATTTTAATAATTTCTATTTAAAAAATTTATAGCTTAATTGAATATTAAATACATTTTTGAAGCAATTAGTAATTTGTCTCATTGCTTCAAAATGAGGCCCAGCTGGCAGTGAAATAGGGGACTGGGGAAAGACAGTAGGACACATTGGGCAAAGTTTTCACTGGCAAGACAAATATTTTTCGCAGAGGTTTAGGCTAAAAGCTTTTTCTTCACTATGCCCATGTGGACTGCCCCTGTGGTTGAGCCATGCGCATTAACCCATTTAGCTCCCCAAAGGCATCAGTTTATTGAGAGCAGGGAGAAACCCCTGCTCTCACCCTCTTCCAGAGGAGAGGAGGAGACACTTGAACTCTGTTTGGCTTAGCCTGTTTATAGTTGTATTTTGCATTAGGAAAAGAAACTTCATGTTCAGTAGTAGGTGAGAGTGGTAAAGCTTTGGGGAGACTGTGTGTGTTCTGAACTTCAAATCACATTTTGCTGCAGATTCAGCGGTTTCCCCTCCCAAAGTGGTGCCCTGGGAAACTTGGAGGCAACCAGGGGCTCCTCCACTGCTTTGAGCACATGGGACACCTTGCAGTTTTGGCTCTCAGGAGTATCCTGACCTGTAAACTGAGGATGGAGTACCGGGGGAACACAACCTCATCCTGCCCTACTTGCTGAGCCTGGTTTGCCCTTTCTAGGCGGCCAAGTCTCTTGGGCTTGCAATGCCATGTGGTAGCTTCCTCCCTGCTCCAGGGGCCAATGCACCCCGTGAGGGTATTTAGCAGCAAGCTGCTATCTAGCTTTGCCCAGCACACAAGGACATAGAGCTGCTTTGCAGCCTGGGGAGGGGCAGCTTCTGGTAGAGTGGTTGTGTGTGGAAAACCTTGCTAGAAAAGGTGGTCTTTGGCTCGACATAATACCACAGGCGGCAGGGTGGGCTCAAGGAAGCTGGCCAGCATACGCAAGGTCATACCATCCATCTTCCTCCTGGCACTGGGTCCTGGCCCATTTGGACAGGCACAGAGCTGGCCAGTGCAATGGAGCAAGAGAATCCCAAACAGCTGAGGTTAATTGTGTAATTTGTGCTTGTTTCTTTGAACATGTGAGGAGGTACAAAATGCCAATTAATATTACGAGGTGTCTAATAGCCCCTTTTAACTCACTGGTGCTGTTTTATTTAGCATGTATTTTTAAAGGGCTTCTGGCAAAAGGGACTGTTATTTTTAACATTCAGAAATGAAAATTTTGGGGTACACGTCCAGCGCTGTATTGGAAAAATTATGTTGATAACTTGCCTGATTAAAGTGAGACCAAAATTAATGGAGCAGGTCTTACATTAATGGAACAGAGCCAGCTCACAGCCTTAGCTCTCTGAGCCCTTTTGAGGTTTCTGGAAGAAACCTTTATACTGCACTAAATGTCTTTCAGTGACATTTCTTAAAGAAATAATATCTCCCTGTGTAATATTATTTGCCTATATTAACATTTATAGAGAAAACACTTCTATCTGAACCCTTAAGTGGTTTACTGATGTTAATGAATGCTGGCTGGAGAGAAGAATTATTTGTATTTATGAACAGGGCACCTCAGGCATGGAGAGAGTGAGTTATTTTCGTGAGTGCAGAAAGGCACTGACATCCTCCCACCCAACATGCTCTTCTTTGTGGCTGCATCGGCTAAAGCTGGGTGGCTTCTAAAATGTGCCCATGGCTCAACAACACCCTCATGGATCATTTCAGCAGTAACCCTCCTCTGTCATCTTTTTGTCCTCACTGCTTTCACACCTAAAGTGAAAATACCAAACACATTCAAAGATCTTGTTGCTTCTGCAGAGTTGATGGTGCATTTTCATTGCTTTCAGTGGTTTCTGATTGGGCTAGAGCTTCCACAGATAGATACAGGAGAAAGAAAGTCACTTGTGATAACAGATTTATGTCTAAACTGGGATCACTTCCCAGCTCCTAGGTCTCCTGCTTGCCTTGCCAAACCTGTCGCCATCGCTCAATGGGACTGGCACACGTCCATGTTGCTGGCATCCTGGTTTCTGTGTGATGGAAACCTAAGAGCGTATTCCATCAGGAGAGAAAGGAGCTGTGGCAGCCTCCACCAGGTCCCTGCATGGATCATCAGGGCAGTATGACCCAGGGCAATGCAAGTGGCAAACATGCCAGAGAGCATAAGCGTAGTGAAAGAGTCATTCAGCAACAACTCACTGAATCTAAGTGTGGTCTTACAGGCCTCCAACTTTTTTCATCTCCTTGAAGCATATCAAAGGAAGCTCAATGGAGCTGATAAGGGAGGCATGGCAGGATCACAGGTGACTGTTCAGCAAGGTATTTGTACAGGCTCTCTTCCAGCAGATGGTTTTCCATGAACCCAGTGAATCAGAATGGAAATTATTTGTAAACCACTGTTATTGAGAAGGTGTCTATTTCTTTTCTAAATCATGTCTCTGGTTCCTGGGTTACCACTCTAGTTTCTGCTTCTGTAACACAGCCCAAGCATGAGAAACATTGCTCAGAGGCAATAGCTGGATGAATCACAATAAAGATAATGGCATCTCAGGTGATTTTCCCATTGGCTTTACACTACACACTGTTTCCTTCCTTGTTTTTGCTTTCATTTTTCCCAAGCAATAAGTATTCCTGGTATTGACAGCTAGCATGTCAAAGTGCACAAATTCAGGTTGCAGAACCAGGGAACTTACATTTCCTTTGAAGTTGTAAAATAAGTATTATGAAAACCCAGCCTGTACTACTGCCAGACCATGCAGTTAAACAGAGATGTGAACTAATTCATGTCACTTTAAAACCTATGCAGTGTTCCTCCCAAAGCTCACATCAAATCTTTTAGGGATGTGTTGGGAGAATTTGTGTTATATTCTCCCCAAACTATAAATTGGGAAGAAACTTGATGAAGTGTGCACAAGCGGGATAGAAACTAGAGCTATTGTTTCTAATGTGGCAGGTATGAAGGTGAAGAGATATAAAACCGATGTAATTTCTCTACAGAAACGTACACCTGGAGGCAAAAGAGGATATAAGGGGTTTACTTTAGAAAGAAGTTCTTTTTTTCCTATAGGAAAATTTGAAGATTCTTGTTCAAAACATTAAAAAAAAAAGTGTTTGGGCACAGCCAATTCTTGATTCTGCGGGCTAATAGGAAATAAATTGGCTAAAGTGAAAAAAGGCAATACATACCATATAAAATGGGGCTAGCCACAAGTTGCATATACTCAAGATTTTGGTAGATAACAATAAACTGCAGTGTTGGCAGAATGTTGGCAACTGATGAAAATGCTGGGCTCTAAATGGTGACCAAAGGGTTTTTTTGGGAAAGCAGGACCCCACTGAGTCACAAACTAGATAATCTGTCCATGGACCACCAGGAGTTAGCTGTAACTCTGTTAAAACTAGCTGGTTAGTTTGCCAAAGGGTTCAGTGTCTCTCGATGTCAGTGTGAGCATCATGCAGGGAGGCCGGGAAATGGATCTCTAAACTCCATTGGAGGCATATCATACCTATGCTGGGTTTGGGGCATTTATACTGTGTGCTAACATCCCCTTTCATTTTACTGAGTATACCTTTTAGATGTGAAGTTTTACACAAATTAAATTAGGATGTAACAGCAGTTGTTTGGTCTTCCATTCAAAAGTAAGTATATTTAAAGGAAAGAAGCTGTAGCATTTAAATAAAGGAGAGCAATGAGTGTATACCCAGAGGGGCTGTCACTTCAGATAAGTGCAAAGGCAAGTTCTGTAGCATGCTAACACGGAGAGCTTGTTTCTTTATGTGTTGGTTTTCCTCACTACTTGATATAATCAGGAATCCAGGAGCTGTTTAACCTGACCCAGTAGAATAAAAGCAATCCTGAATTATAACGCTGATAGATAGTCAGGATCTAATATATATATCTCCCAATACATGGGGAAACTGACTCCATTCTGAATTCAGTACATAACAGTAAACATGGATCAGGTTATTTAGCATGTTCTAAAAACATATATATCCAGTAAAAACATATATGCTTGCATGACTGGGTTAATCTTTTCCCTAGTTTTATGAATCTGTTAACAAGCCTTCCTATTCTCTCTGAATGAGGCTAATATAAGCACTGTAATGTAATCATAAAGATTTTGACCTTAGCACTGTCAATGAGAAGCCTTGTTGCTGGCTGAGGCTATATAGCCATATGCTTGAAAGTGGGTATTGCAAAAATATGTTTGCCATGAATTAATATTTGAGTGAATTTTGGCACCTTGTTTTATAGCTGGTTTTGTCTGTTCTCTGGTAAAAAATTGTGTTGGGAAAATGTCTGAGAAGAGTTAAATTCAAACTGTAATGCAAAAGCATTCAGTGAAACAGAAATGTACGTAAGCTACACAATTATTTTTGCTCTCTCAGCAAAGGGCTGGAACCAGTCCCAAGTGTGACCAATAATAGCTGAGCAAGCTTTAGTCTGGAACATTAAGTATTTGTTTACTTGGTAGATAATTACACATGTTCTTATTGAAATAACTGGTAAACTAAACACTTGAGTAGATGTTTGCAGGATGTTGTTTACAACTAAAATTTATAGAGCAAAACAATCCTTTTGGCAGCAGTAGAACAGGAAATACATTTTAGGATATTACAAGTGGTCTCAAATATTCTGCCGATGGAAAGAGACCCTTACATCATGGGATGCATTATTTGCTGAGAATGAGCTGTTCCAGCTCCAGTTGTGGGTGAAAGATAGAATTTAAACCGATCAAAAATTACACAAAGCCATAACTGTGAGGTTTAAAATGCAAGTAGGTGAAAGCTCAGAGTGAAAAAGAGCTATTTTCACGAGGCTGAATTGAGATAATGACGTGGGATGAGATCCCTTTGACACATCCTTATTCCAAGCAAAAAATTGCTCAGAGGGAATGAAAGAACCCAATTTGTACAGTGCATAGGGAGAAGGAGAAGACAAAAGGGTAAAGTTAGCTGCACTGTTTCATACTTCAGCAAATGCTTTGGAGGTCAAGAAGCTGAATTTTGAAAATTTTGGTCATAACCTTATGCCTGATTTTTCTTTTGTCTCCTGTTTCAGAAAATTTAAAGAAGGAACTTAAGAAATACCATGTTAGCTAACACTGCTGACCAAGACTTGTGAGGGCTTTTTGGTCAAAAAGACCAGCTTTAAAAGTGCGCTTTGAAGTGGGTTTTACTGATTTGATTGATTTCCACCTAGGTTCTCAGATCAGAGGGAAGGAGAGACAACGACTACAACAGCGAAGTGGAAAACAGTGGATCTTCTTTTGTCTCAGAAGGGTAGGATGTTCATTTTTGGAGCAGAAGGCCTGGTAAAAGTGCTCTGTATTCATCTCTTTCAGGATACCACTGTACTTGAACTCTCACAATCTCAGAGTATTAATTCTTGCAAAGGTCAGGTAAAGGAGGATTATTCTCAGTTTAGAGGTGGTGGGGTCAGGAAGAGAAAGTAACGTTTTCCCACTGTGACAGAAGTATATCTGAGGCAGAGAGTTGAGTCTTATCTCACAGTTTGCCCACGTGGAACACATATTCCAGAAAATAAGTCATTTGAGTGCTCGGATTCATACACTGATTTACAATGTGTTTGCCAAAGGAGATGGACATTATTTATTTTCATTGCTTTCCAGGTGTGATAGTTCACAGCAAATAGGTCGGGAAGCGGTATGAACTGCTCCTTCTCCAACCCTGTGATGCTTTTCATGAAACTGTGCCACCTCATCCACACTGATCAGCCTCTCTCTTCCCCCACATCTTGATGCCCTTCTGCCATTTTTACCTGCACTGAAAATATTGGTGAAAATTCTTCCTCTATTAAACACTCCTTGTGCGAAACTTTATTTGTAAGCCTTTCCTTGAGCACCTTGCTCATGTTCCTTTCATTTAAGTTCTCACAAAATTAAGGGGCTCCTTTCTTCTCAATCATATGTTTCAGATGCTTTTTGCTCTCATCTTTCAATGGTTTGTGGACCTTTCCTCTCTGATTCTTTCCTTTGTCTACTGGGAATGCATCTTCTTTTGTCTGAGTGAAATTCCATCACACAACTCCAGCAAGCCATGTGTAGTAGAGATTTGTTGCAAACTCACCATAGTCCCCATATTTATTTTAGTTACTATTGTGTTTAGTCTCTATCAAGTCAGAGTGAGTGGCTGCATCACTGGCTCACTTACAAGCTTGTGTTAAATGCCATTTCCAGCATGTGTTATAAAACACTGCATGGTGAAAATAAAGTGAAAATAATCCATTTTGTTACTTCTGAAATGTGAAACTCCTTTCACCAGCCATCAGGAAGAACCTCACATAGGTTGTATAAAAGACTTTGTTGCGAGCAGGCTAGATGCTGAACTCATAGATTTGTACCATCATTAACTACTTAAGCAGAAGTGCCTGACAGGAAAATTCACACTGACAAAATAGCATAACTTGGTTTACTACAAAGTCAGACGGCAACAGCATCCAGTTTTGTCCAGCAAGCACCCACAGGTCTTTCTCTTCTTTCATGTTAAAAGCTAGCCCTGCTGTAGACAGCAGCTCATTGAAAACAGCTGTATTAACTGGTGTGCTAATGAACACATTGATGGAGCACCTGGACAGGAATCATCCCTGGGCGTGCAGCTTAGATACTGGATGAGGTTCCCAGCAAAGAGAAGGGACAATTGGAAAGCTTTCCTTGAGTCAAGATCTAGCTGAAAGAAGGCAACCTGTAATGATGGAGCTCATATAAAGAGTCAGATAGACATGGAGACATATCAAATGTAACTGGGGATGTGTTTTGGTTTCAGAGGCTGTTGGGTGAAGGGGATGCGTGCAACACTGAGCTAAACCAGAGCAAGGAGGTTAGAGTGCTACAGATTTATTTCTCAGTATCTCTCTCTGAACAGAGTAACTGATTCTTTAACCTCGTGTTTAGGGAAATAATCATCTTTACTTTTATTCTAGGTCTTCTCTGATGCTGAGTGATTTCAAGGTGGCAGAGCTGCATGCTCAATTAGCTGGAACATGGCTTTATTCTCCCAGCTTCTGACATTTCACCCGGTTTAGATGTTCCTTGGTATTTGGAGGATCACCTTCACAAAGATGAAAGTTTTGTCATACAAAATGTCTCTTGGGGAATGCCTTCTCTCTCGACTAGATCAGAACCTCCTTGGCATGAGGCTGGCCATTGGGAATCAGCCTGGAACATAGGAATCCTCCAAAAATTGGAGAAAAGGCCTTGTGCTCACCTCATGTGTGGGATAGTTGAGGTATGTGTTCATCAAAGCATCCTGCATTTTAGACAACCTGCCCACTTTTGTGACTTGTATTTCATCAGTCAGGAAAGGGGCTCCTTATAGAAGGGGCAGCTGACAGAGAATTGCTTCGTTTTTTGGGGGAAGTGGGATCGACCTGGTATTTTTACGTAATCCATGTCAGGCTGGTCCAGCAGAGGGGGCTTTTGCACAGAGGAGAGACAGCGTTGTACCTGCAGTTCTTAACACCCAGGTGGCAGAAGGAAACAGCAGTCTGACCAGAATTCACCTACAGCACTTAGTATGTAAACACAGTGATGGGGTTATTAGATGAAATTTGTGATGCAGAAGACGTTTGGCATTTCTTATTTGTGCCTGGACAAGTCATCTCAAGATGACTGATGCAGTGTTGTTATGTCTGATAACAAAATGTTCCCCGTTGTCACTCTGTTTTCCCAATCAGAGGATGTTTCAGTAACTGCTATAAAATATGCTCATGCTGAGATGTAACAGCAGGGATAATATCTTGAAGGAAGCAATAATCTAAAAACCTCAAAAGGTTTAAGAATTAAATTCATGACCGTCTGTGATACAGAATAAGCATTATTTATTGATCTGAAATGTCTTGTTTGATTTTTAAAGTTAGCTGTGTGAACATGATAAATTGAAGCTCCATGAAATGAAAGCTGGTCATTTGTGCAAGCAGGCCCTCAGTGGATAACAAGCTTATGACCTTGTTTTTGACCACTAAACCCCACTGTGGGTACATCACTTTCTTCAGATTTCATTTTTACATCCCAAAATCATGTGCTGGACCTTTAAATAACCATACACATGCTTTACAACTCTAGTCATCCAGTCTCTGTGCAAAGCCATGGGCAAGCTCTTCCTTGCTCACAACTGGCCTTCAGAAATACACCCATTGATAACTTCGTTTAAAAAAAAAAAGTAGGCTAATTTATTTCATGCAGAGGCAGATCTGAGTTATGACCAACACATTAGTATCTTTTCAGATATTCCCAGCATGATTGAAGGTTTGGTATAGATCATTTTAGGTGCAGAGTGAGAAATGACAGCTCAGATAAGGTGGCTTCTACTGTGGAGTGATCCTGGGTATTGAAATCCAGATGTGACTCCTGCTGGCTTTGAATGTCCCTGTACAATGTATATTTTAATCTGCTGTTGCTTGTGAGCCATTCATCTTCTAAGGTTGTTATATACTGCTGCACATACAGTGATAAGTGTTCTGGGCAGATTTATCTTAATATCTTAATTGTGTTAATTTTTTTGTCCTTGCTGGTACTTGTGATGGTTCTTCTTGTTGTAAATGCAGCCTTTTCAGGTTTGCAACCTGCAGATTTCTTGGCACTGCCCCCTCAAATAGGGTATTGGGGGTGGGGGAAAAGGAGAAAGATGTGGGGCTTTCCTTAAAGCCATGCTGAAAGCGCTGTAGGAAGACCATGGCTGCTGCAATGCAAGACTTGATAGGAAGGTGAAATCTGTATTTCAGAAAAACTTTCCCTTACAACTGATTTTCATACTGATCATTTTTCCTGAACATTTCTCTGTGTTGTACTTACTATCAGTTTGGCAAAAAATTTAATCATGAAATCCATACACTGACAGAAAAATCCAAGAAGCTATATGAGACTTTGAACCCATGATTCTGCAAGGCAAGGGATTTATACAAGGGAATAAAGGTGAAATAGGTAAAAGTTGTGAGCTGCTTCCACAACGGATAAAGGATACCATTCTCAACTGAGATGGAATGTGCTTGGTTGGGAAAAACTCTTGAGTGATTTGAATTTTTTGGCAACCCTTTCTCCCTTTTAAGTGTTTGACTCCCTGTGACAGAGCGAATTCTATGTTTGTATTAATTATAGTAGAGCCACAAAGAATAACAAGTTAGCACAGAATAGTTTATTCAAGTAATCCAAATCTGACAGTGCTTCTCTCAGCTTATTTTTTCTGATTCAGTTTTTTTCTTCCTACTCAGGCATGTTCAATAGCAAGTAGCAAAACTCCAAAGCTCCCTATGTATGTAAGTAAATGAGCTTATTAAACATGTTGTTTTCTCATAGCAAGTTCTCAGTCATGCATAAAGACTATGCATTATAATTTGATATTGGAACCTATTCTTCAGGTGTAATCCTGTGCTAAGTTGCAGTAGTGGTTTAATCATTTGTCTCCATGCTGAAACTCAGTAGACAAAAGGAAGATACAAGATACCCCATTATGTTAAGAAAAAAACCTAAATAATTAAGAATTGGCACCAATTTTATACTTAGCACAGAATACATTAACACTTGCTATTGAAAATCTATATAAATTCTGACACCATCACTGGCCTAGGGTGACAACTGGAAAAATACCGGTTGCTTTTTAGAGTGTTACAGTTTTTCTACTATAATTTGTTACTGATTTCATATATGACATATAGATTGATTATGCTTTTAATACCATTTTGCCTAGTAGCTGCCTAAGGGTTTCTTTTGTCCATTTTCTGCAAGTACAGTACACATTTTTCATCGTATCTGATCCTCTGGAATAAAACTCATCTCTCCATTTTTAGAAAGTGAACTTTTGCAGCATTACTACCAAGCATACAGCTTGGTAATCATGAGTTTTATGTTTCTTAGCAAATGCTTTGTACAGCTCTAGCTTGGAAAGAAATGCCAGAAAAACACATTGAGGGTTGCAATAAAAATCATAGAAAAAACACAGGGCTGAAAGGTAATACAATAGTTTGCCTGGTTATTTCTGCTCCAGGATAAGGCAAATTACCCTTATGATAATATTGTATTCTGTTATCACATCTTTCTAATATGTTCTTCAATACTCCCAATGATGGAAACACCACACCACAGCCTAAGCCTGCAATACACTGCAGTGATTCTCTCCTCTTGTCATTCCCTATGCGTACCTTTGAAACAGTGTGTCCTATAAATTCTTCATCCATTCTGTGGATGCTTTGAAATGTAATAGGTGAGCCTGAAAAGGTCAAATCACCCGTCTGTTTCAAAACAAAACTTTCTTAATGGCCTTCCTTAAAATGGCACTTTTGAGAAACCATCATCACTGCAACTGTGGGGCTTTCTGTTTTATGAATAATCAGGACTATAACCAAGAAACATTATTTTCTTTTGGCAAATGAAAATGTGACTGTGAGTAGTGAAAAATATCTCCAAAAGAAAAGCTTTCGTACATCCTGTCAAATGAAAATTACACTGCAACTTGCATATATGTGCATGTCTACGTTTGAAAACAGGATTAGTTTCATATTCATCTCCAGAGAAGGAGATGTGGCTTTCGCAATTTAGGAGAAGCTCTGTGAGTGATATTTTGCAAAGTTTTGAAGTGATTCAACAGCACAGAACAAGATGCCCCACCATGTTCAATCATTTCAACTGAAAGCCACAGTAATATATTAAAAACTATAAAACTATTGCTGCCTCTTCAAAATTTACACCTATCCCCAGATGTGTTTATAAAGAATTAAGTTAAAGGAAGGAGATCACTAGGAAAAAAATCAAATCTCAGCTGATACGTAATGTGTTAATGATTGAGTTGCTATCTCTAATTTAGGAATAGCTTCAAACCACTAACTCTTTTCTTTATCACAGTGAATAGTTACTGGTTTTGGATACATGGCAGTTACTTTGCCAAGATTTCCTATAAGCTGTTTTTGTGGTTTGATGCTCTAAGGGGAAAATTATACCACAGCAAATTAACTAAATAGCTCAGCCTGTGTTATGGTTTGGTACACTGACAAGGGGGGAAGATATATTCAGAGCATACCTGCTATATGACTACCATCAAAATTTGATATAAAACCAGATAGCCTGCTTTTGAGCAGTGGACAACTAAAGACCTGAACACTTCATAGCAAAGCCCAACTAGCCCTGCAGCTGAGATGATGCTTGCAAATACTAACTCAAACAGAGGCAGGCATTAAGGAAACGTCTTCAGCACCTCAATGTTTTCTGGGTAGAGCATGACTAGGACAGAAAGACCCTGCTGACTAGAACACCATCAGCCTGGCACTGAGAGCAAAGAGGCTGGAGGAGGAAGAACTTCAACTGCCAAATACTTGCTCAGAGCCTCACTGAGTTGGTGCTATTGTGCGGCACTGCTGTGGATGTACTGCCTGGCTGGATTAAAACCAAGGAGAAATCCCTGCTACCACTGTCCCGGATTACCCGCTAAAGTCCTGCACCAATACGCTGCAATACCCCATTTGCTAGGGGTATTAGCAGGTTCATAGATAGGACTAGGAGCCAGATCTCTTCCTCTTCCTCACTCTTTTTCTCTGGATTAAAAATAGAAAGGTAAGCAATGATGATTTATTCCTGAAGAAGGTTTCTGGGGCAGGGACAAACAAACAAACCACATCTAATTTGCTGTGGTTTACGCACAGATATTGTAGTTAGTGCTATGAACTGAATTCTAGTGATGCTCTTTGATCTTGCTCCATTTGCAAGATCTTTACAATTTTATTTGTAACTGATTGATGTCTTAGAATAAGGACTCTTTCATCGTTTTTTAGCATTGTCATTTAAAGTTATTTTTGGATCAATAATATGGCTTTTTTTTAATGTAGCTGCTGAAATTCCATGTCGTAGCCAAGCTATTAGGAAAGATGTATTTGCTTCAATATGCTTCGTGTCAGATTCATGGAAAATAAATACCTGTATCATAAGAAAGAAAAATAGTGGTTTCTATTCCCAAACAAGAGTGTTTTGTTGAGGCTTCCAAGCATCCACTTCACTTCGAGTACGTATGTTCATTCTTTCTTTGATCACTTCATTAAAGATGGAGAAATGATTGATTTGTTCTACTTTGTCCTGGTCTTAACAACTTTGCAAGCTGTGCAATACAAAGACTCCTCAGAAAGGACAAAAAAGGAAAATGGGAAGGAAAGAAAATGCTGAAAGGTCTCCTGGCACTGTGAGTTCAAGCAGAGAAATTTGATTATGACAGTTCTTTTAGTGGCAGTGCATAGACCTGCAGAAACCAAGTGTTTAACTTCTCAGGAGGCTGGTCTCTTGGCTGATGTATTGCCTAACAGCAACACATGCCATTCATAATACTCTGCAGACAGATTACCATGCTTGTTCAGGTCCTTTCTGGGGAGGGAAGAATCTAAGATTACTCCTTTGATTTAGAAAAAAAAATTACTTAATTCTACTAAAATTCCTTACATCATTGCATAACTGCCCATCTCTGCCAACAGCACAACGTATGGTCTCTTCTATATTGAGGGAAACAGCTATAAGGAAGCAACCTGCTTCCTTTCCTCTTAGGCAGAATGAAAAAACTTACAATCCATTATCCTGGAATAGATGAGTTCTGAACAAAAGGATTAATGAATAGCACAATTTCACAGCACTTGAGTAAAGTTCCCATAATATCTCTGCAGTCTAATTTCTACAAAGAGCTTCTCATTGTCGTAACAATGACAATGAGGCTTGACAGGCTCAGAAACTTGGGGCTGTTCAGCCTAGAAATGAGAAGGCTGCATGGAAACCTCATAGCAGCCTTCCAGTATCTGAAGAGGGCCTACAAGGATGCTGAGGAGGGACTCTTCATTAGGAACTGTAGTGACAGGACAAGGGGTAATGTGTTAAAACTTAAACAGGGGAAGTTTAGATTGGATATAAGGAAGAAGTTCCTTACTGTAAGGGTGTGAGGAACAGGAATGGGTTGCCCAAGGAAGTTGTGAATGCTCCATCCCTGGCAGCGTTCAAGGCCAGGTTGAACAGCGCCTTGGGTGACATGGTTTAGTGTGAGGTGTTCCTGCCCATGGCAGGGAGGCATGGCAGGGAGGTTGGAACTTGATGATCTTAAGGTCCTTTCCATCCCTAACTATTCTATGATTCTATGATCCTATAATTCTCAAACACATGCATGATTATTGTTAGGTTTGTGTGTTTTGGGGTTTTTCTCTCCCAGTAGGTTTAAAAACCAAAACAAACCCCAAGACAAAATCCCTTCCTCCTCTTTTGGGAAGATATGCTAGCAGTTTCTCACTGCTTCAGAAGGAAAAAGGGAAGAAGACAGGAGAGATGTGATATGGAAAGGGATGTGAAGTGCTGCACAGCAATTTGTAGTATTAGGCCTCATCTTGTGAGGTGAACTCATGCTCACTTGAAAGCCAAGTTCTAGTTAGAGTCTCTATTTGCTCTTCACGCCACCCTTCTCCACATTTATTCCACTCTCAGTGCATCTGTCTTCACACTGGGTGAGCAGGGTTATGCTCTTGGAGGACAAGCCCCACTTCTGTCATCACCATTTCCAAAGGGTTAATCTGTCCCTTTGTGCTGTTGTCTTTCTGAGTAGCTCCTTACTCCAAGGACAAAGTTTCATGAGATATTATTAACAGCACTATGTAATATTAATCTATGAAATATATAGATGTTTTGCTTGAAAAAAACTTTAAAGAGAAAAAGTGACACAGGAGCACTTAATCCCCAGTGAAGAAACTGGTCTAGGAACCCTTTTGCCTCAATGTAGTTTTCTGCATTTTCTCAAGGGGATGCTGTCATCTCTGCTGATTTACGTTGAGTGTGTAGTTCCCCACAGACTTCTTGGCTGGCCTGTGCTGCTTATGTAGCATGAGGAAAAAAATTATCAGCCTTGCCGTCTCTTTTTTGGCGTAGTAGCTGGCCCTAGCCATAGGAATCAAGTCTATTGCTTTGATGCTATCAGCCAGTTGCACTGACTTGCTAAACTACCAGCTTATGTCGGCACCTCCTACTCTGTTATACATCCCCGAAATCGCAAAACCACCACAATGCAGGGCTGCTAGGTGTGACCAAGCAGGGAAACAGCAGAAGCGAGACAGCATGGTTGTTGGGCAGGGCTTTCCCAGAGGTGTGGGAAATGCTGCTGCCAGACCCTACTCTGCTTGATTCGTATCAGACTTGGTAAGAAAAAGCATTACTCACCAATCAGACAACCCCCCGGGTCACTAATTGAAGAGAGAGTGAGCAGAGCAGGTTTTCTTCACAGCTTCTACAGGCACAGCCCTTCCCTTTAATATACAACATACATTTAAAGGAGCAGGAATGTGAACTATGGTCATTTACACAGGAAAACCAGGTCCACCAAACCATTGTGTGAGCTGCTCCATTGCAAACTCTCTCTGGTGTTCCAAGTAACACATGACTATCCAGCACGAAACAGCTATTTAATGTGTGCAAAGAAAGATGGATCTCAAAAGTGTTTAGGGAAGCTGTGGGGCAAGTGGCACTGAGCCAGCACTTACTCTGTTCCTGTTCTATGGATTTGTCATGTTTAGTGCCTGGCACCTTGTCTTGCTGCGTGAGGATTTAGGGAGGAAAATCAGTTTAGTTAAACTTTTTTGCAGCAGAATTTCTGAGAATTCCATTGAGAAAAGTCTGCAGGCAGGAGGAGAAACATGACTTCTTTTTAATTTGAAGGCTGTAAATTTTTATTCAAGGGACTGATGTTTCACTAGCTAGTGAAGTGGGCTGATTAGCAAATTCAGAAGTCTTGCTTTCACTCATGCAAAAGAAAAACAGGGCAGCTGTCACTTTCCAGACCCCACATTGCTTTTAGTAGGGTCTCTGCACTCAGGTTGGTGCCCCATGGAGCATCCAAGTTATTGTTGATATTAGTTTTGCATTTCTCATTATTACACAGCATGACTATTTTGTAGCAGTATTACACACTGCCATGAAAGAGCAGGGCTATAGCCCAGCTTCATCCAGCAACTGGCTGTGCTGGCTGGCTCCATGGCAGGCTGTGTTTCCAGTGCAGGGCTGTGGCTGTGCTATGGCTGTGCTGCCTGTGAGCATTTATGTCAGCATAGAGACCCACAGCTTAGATGTGTGCCTCCCACCTTCTCTCTGAAGGGGGAGCCTTCAGGTTCCTAGTGTGACTTCCTCCATGCCTACTTGCCTAACCCTCATTTCAAAGGATAACAGGAAAGCAATGGGCTTTCACTCATGCAAGGACACAGGTATACAGTTCAAGCACTGCCTGCTCCCAGCCCTTTGCGGCCCTTTGCAGCCTGCAGTTGCCCACTCTGAGCTGCCTGGCAGGCAATGGAAGGGAGGAATGCAGAACTGCAACATGCAGCATCCATTCATTTTCAGTTTTAATTTCCACAGCAAGATAAAAAAAGGATTCCTTCCCTTTTAAAATGTCTGCTGTTCCCCTCTTAAGGGGTATATACCTGGATGATTAAAGAAAGCCACAAAGACATTCACTTTCTTCTGATGACATGTGTTGTCATGTATATTTGTTATTCACTCATTTGCAGTCACTTCCTAGCTCTCAGCTGATTTCACCTCTTTTGTCTAGAAAGGAAGAATTCTTTTGGATGGCAGTTTTTTCCCCTTCACTAGACTGCCTGATAGAGTTGTCAAACAGGTATTTTTCCTCTGGAAGCGATGCAGCTTTTAGCTTTTTTCAGTTTTCTCTTCCAGCTTTCACGTTACCTAAATGTAGGCTTTCCTCATAGATAACAGAGGGCTGTACTGTTTGGTGGAAGCATGCTCACCTCATCCATAGCCTCCACTGTACAGGTTCATTATAACAGTGTTCCTGATGGAAACCTCCTTCTTTTGCTTTCTTCAAATTCTGTCCAGAAAATCTCAAATAGACTTACGTGTGAAGGAAGGAAAAGGAATATATAAGAAAACACTGCTTGGTCCCTGCTGAATATTCGTGTGTTTCCTTCCATCAGGGCTAACTTTCCACATGAATATCCCTTTACACACTTGGAAGCTCATACAAATGCGAACATAAGACAGTTCCTTTCCAGAGCCTGAGGAAGTATTGCTTCCTCGGTCCTGTAACTGAGTATCTCCAATTCACATGAGACAGAGTATGAAATGACATCAGGGCAGGCAAATTAAAGCCCTTTTAATACCTACTCCAGAGGTTTGTGCACTGGCTTGCTTGGCCTCCTTTTGCAGGCTGGCCTGCCCAAGCAATTAATTTCCTGCTGCAGTGGCAACCCTGGGCCTCCCAGCTTCTCCAAAATAGCTACCTCAGGACCTGGGCTGGGCTCCCAAGCTCAATAGCAGAACCCCAGGCACGCTGTGATTTTAGGATCGGCGCCCTTCACTTTTAGCCAAGAGTTTAGTAACAAAATTTATTCCTAGGAAGACAAAATACTGGTTGCCAAAACGGAGGGCTGCTTTTCCAGCCCAAAGCTCTCCTCACTGCTGTGAGCTCCCCGGCTGCTACTGCTCCTGCTCCTCTTTGCTCAGGGACTCAGCGACACAGGCTCTGCTTGCAGGCAAAGGATGGTTCCCTGGCAGGCCTTGCCTTGGTAGCGAGGAGCAAGGCTTTCAAAACACCAAGACATGTATTCATGTTGACCTGCCTGTCCCTGTGCTGCTGACAGCGGATGGGAGGCTGGCAGTGAGGCTTCACCTTCATGCTCTGTGGCAAAAGGAAGCTGATGCTGGGAAGGGCATGGTATTTCTCAATTGGAAAGCGTCTCAGAAAAAGAGTCTTGGAGGCCAACTTCTTCCACACACTTTGTGTCTGAAGTAAGTGCCTTTGTCAACAGGTCTGCCACCCCGCTTGCTAGCTTCTCAATCAGCCATGCTCTCTTTTGGCAAGGGCATTCTAGCAGCTACCTGATGACTTCCTCCGTGGGAATGAAGTTTGTCCCAAGCAGGAATTGAGATTGTTTTCCCTCCAATCTTAAACAAAAGTATTTTTTCAAAGTTTCCTTTAAATCCTGGTGCCAGAGGAATGGGAAGGGGACTTGGCACAAGAACAAAACTAAGCTTCCCTCACAGTTCAAGCCCAGAAAGTTGAAAACCAAGCAGTTTAGGATCCAAGTTTGCAATGAAAGCTGTAAAGTATTTTCTCCTGAAATGGCAGATTCCAGGAAGTTTTAAGAGGAAAAAATGTGCTTTTAGGGTTTCCAGGTCCAGCTGCCAAAAGGAAGTTAAACACCCTCTCTTTCCCCAAAATACCATCTCTGGAGAGAAGGAACTTGCGAAGAACAGCAGTCACTGGTCAGCAGGTGCAATGTAGATGTAGGACTGCACGCTACTGCAGAGCCCACTCTCCCTTTTTTTTGCTCAGCACATGACTGTGCAGATGCAAAAATTCCAGTGCCTTTGCGCCTCAAATGCAGATTTTTGGAAGGACTGGAAGCAACAGAGAAAGGCGGGTCAGTAGAAAACCTGCATGAGGACTGTGTGTCTGTGGTGATTTTGCAACGCAGAACAGGTACTGGCAATAGCAGTATGGTCTCACAAAGCAGGAGAGGTTCTTCGAGTATTTCTTGTGCATGCCATCTATCCAGCCTGCAAACGGAGAGGTGTCCAGCTAAGTGAGGACAACTGTGTTCAAGTGACATGTGAGTTAAGTAATGAGCAGCAAGAACTTTGTTAGAAGAGGGTTCATGCTTAGTCAGTCTAACAAATCCTGTAATTATGTGCTACCCTCTAATTATGATATCAAGATTTTCACTGTGTCTTTGAAAACAAGTTGAAGCAGTGCTGATGCAAAAGTTACTTCAAAGTTTAGGATTCATAAATAACTCCTGTAGGTGAAATACCTTTTTTTAAAGGAAAACATTGTTTCCCAGTCTGCCATTTACATGACCGATGTAGAGGTTAGCTTTAGATAAAAGATCAAAATGTATCCTTCTGCGCCTTTCTATACATTGGCTTTGGAAGATTTCCCAGTTAATAATAACAGTACTCAGCTCAAGCTTCAGCTGTGGAAGACAAAGAAAAAACTGATGAGTCATTCTGCAATGAACACTACTTTCTGAAGTTAAAGTTTTGCAGTTTAACTTGACTTTGTTATTCTAACTATTCATCCCTCTACAGTTATTATCCCCTTAAGGTGTATATTACTTAACAGTATAAACAGTCTCTATGATTTCAAGGACTGTTTGTATTATTCTTGCACAATTCATGACTACTGCCATGGATATCAGTAAGTACAGGGAAGTGTGACTTCGAATAGCTCAACCAAACAGCAAGCAGGACTGGAAGTTTCACGCTTGCAGCTCTTATAAAGAATTACAAAAGTTGGTAGATAAAATTATCTTACTTTTTGGAACCAGTGAAAAGAATCTAAATGGAGCATGCCAACACAAGGAATAGACAATGATGATGAAATAAAGAGGTAGCTTGTAAATACCTGAGTAGAACTTTGAAGGAAAGTTATTTGAGGGAAAAGGAAGCCTACAGAAGGTGGAAACAAGGACGGGTAGCCTGGGAAGCATATAAAGGAATAGTCAGAGAAGCCAGGGATCAGGTTAGGAAAGCTAAAGCCCTGATGGAACAAAATCTGGCCAGGGACATTAAGAGCAACAAGCTTCTATAGGTACAAAAAAAAAGGAGACTCAGGGAACTACAGGCCTCTCAGCTTGGTGCCCAGCAAGATCATGAAGCAGATCCTCCTGGAAAATATGCTAAGGCTCAGGGGAAACCTTATTGCAGCCTTTCAGTAACTTAAGGGGGCCTATAAGAAACCAGGAGAGGGACTTTTTACAAGGACATGTAGTGACAGGACAAGGGCGAATGGCTTCAAGCTGAAAGAGGACAGATTTAGATTAGATATTAGGAAGAAATTCCTCACTGTGAGGGTGGTGAGACACTGGAACAGGTTTCCCAGAGAAGTTGTGGATGTCCTATCCCTGAAATTGTTCAATGCCAGGTTGGAAGGGACTTGGAGCAACCTGGTCTGGTGGAAGGTGTCCCTGCCTGTGACAGTGGGGCTGGAACTAGATGATCTTTAAGGTTCTTTCCAATGCAAACCATTCTATAACTCTGTGATTCTATGACATAAATAGTTAAAAATCTGGAGACCCACAGAATTACAGCCACAGCCTTACGCAGATGGTGTCTGTCTTACCTAGACAATTTCAGTAAAAACTGGAAAGTCTGAAAAGTTTAACCTGTCTAATTAACACTGATTGTGAAAGTAATGGTAACTGGGCTCAATACACATAAATGGGGCCATCAATGTTGAGAGCTCATCAGTAATTGCATATGAGCCTAGTGTTACCAGGAGAAAGAAAGGAAAAACTAATCTAGTAACAAACATATTGTGGCTAACAGCAGGTTCACAACTGACCAGCTACAAGCACTTAGATGCATTTCACCAAGCAGTGAGAGTCATTAAGCCATGAATATAAGTAATCCTCCATCCAGAATTCAATAAGTGAACTGGTTCAGTGCATTGCAATATTGGCATCACAGCTCTGTAGGCTATAGCACATGCAAAGCCTTTGCTCTTAGTACTTTCATGTCTATGTTTTGTTTGGGGACATGCCTCAGACTCACTTTTCCTACCTCCTCGCAGCAGAGAGGATAAAAGTGCCCAGCCAGTCTGGGCCTTGGGCAGTCCTAGCACTTGCTTTGAGGACGCAGATGCCCTGTTTCAGAACCCCCGGTGGTGATGAAGTGACATAAGCAGCCTCTGTACCTGCATCTTCTAGGACACATCAAGAGAGTTCAGGTGATACTTCTATTATTTCATTGGGCATCATATGGGAAAAGAACTCATTTCTTTTACATCACTTCCTGTTTTCTAGACTTGCCAGTGTGTTATAGAGGAACTAGACTGGGAGAAGTTTTTGCTCAAATAGACAAAAAGCCAGATGTAACCTGTGTGCTTCATTCCTCTTCAGCAGGGGATGACTCAGGAACGCAGGCTGTATGTAGAACTGCAGTGCATGAGAGTTTACAAAAGAAGGTCTATAGAAATACAATACAATATTCTACAGATAAAAAATTACCATACAGTATTGTCCTGGGTTCAGCAGCAGCAGTCAGTTTTTCTCCTTCTTAGTAGCTGGTGCAGCGCTGTGGTTTTGACTTTCGGCCTCGGAATAATATTGATAAAGCCAACGTTTTCGGTTGCTGGTCAGAATATTTACCCTGACCAAGGACTTTGTGAGTCTCATGCTCTGCCAGGGAGGAGGAGAAGCCGGGAGGAAGCAGGGACAGGACACCTGACCCAAACTAGCCAAAGAGGTATTCCATACCACAGCACGTCATGCCCGGGGATGTAACTGGGAGCTACCCGGAAGGGCACGTCCTCTTTTCTGTCGGGCTCTTTTCTGGCGGGCGGTATCATATTCTCTTCCCTTGTTATTTCCCTTATCATTATTATTATTGGTGGTAGCAGCAGTGATTTGTGTTATACCTTAGTTACTGGACTGTTTTTATCTCAACCCGTGGGAGTTACATTCTTTCGATTCTCCTCCCCATCCCTCTGGGGGGGTGGGGGGGGAAGTAGACTGCGTGGTTCTAATTTACAGCCGGGGCTTAAACCATGACAAGTATTCGACAGAAATACAGTATTTCTACAGAAACACAACACACTAATATGCACCTGGAGTGCATGCCATACTACAGAATTAAGCTTATCAGTAGCAGTGAAGAACAGTTTACTTGAGCGATAGCCTTGATTTTTTCTTTAAAACTGCCATTATTGTTAACTTTAAAAAAGCAAAACAGCTGCAAATAACCAAGCTGTTGATGTCTGATGAACACAGTTCACTCTGCAGGCACCTGAACGGTTCTAACTTCGGGTTTTTAACTACTGAGACCTTTCCCACTGGGAGAGTGAATTCATGGAGGAGTAGTGACAAGTGCATGCTGCATGCAGAGTTATATTAGCCCTTTTTTGAAGGCAGCATCAGGAACAAACCCATACTTTGTAAACTTACTGTATGCTTTGGCTGCCATTTCTCAGCTCTGACAACACCGCAACTTCAAAGTTTGCGTAGGATACCCTCAAGCAGTAAGCCGCCATTCAAAACGGAGGTTATATGTTCCTTTAAAAACCTTCTGGGTTTAAGAACAAACTCAGTTGTTACCTTTGAAGAAAACAGCTCCATGCCAGCAGTCCCTTGTGGGCAGTAGCCCTGGGCAGCTGGAGAACCCAGCACAGGCACTGCTCAGCCTCCCTGGGTGGCTCTGGCTGTACCAGCACACAGCACTGGAGCTGCTGCAGCATGTGAAAAAAAGACTGTTGGGGTAACGATGACACCTTGTTTGTTCTCTTCCAAATGGCAGCAACTTGGTTATTTTTCTATTTTCCATCTGAAGTGGTTCAATTTTTTCAGCCCTTGGTGCTTTTATTTCCCAGAGGAAGACCCTCAAGCTGATTAGCATTGCTCTGCTGAGGGACATGGAAGGGAAAGGAGACTTTCTCTTGCCAGTGTGTGAGAGCTCCTTCACTAGACCCTCCCTATGATGTTGTATGATGCTAGGAGACAGATATGTCTTTGTTTCTGAGGCTCCGATGCAGCATTTCCTTGCTGAGCTTTCTTTCTCTGAGCCATACTGTTTCATGCACGTGGCCTGGAGACCCTATCAGCACACAGGACCTGCCACCAGCACTCTTGCTGCTCTCCAGGACAGTACAGAGCTTTAACACAGCAGCCACCTCCTTCGCTGCAACAAATGAATCACTTCTGCTCAGAACAAAACCCTTTGAATGCCCTTTGCCTCCCTCACCCATGCACAGAGAGAAGTCACATCTTGAGGTTGCACAGCATGAGCAAGTAATACTTTCTTAAGGCAGTGCAAGAAGCGAGCAGCCTCTGGGTGCTGGAGTTGCCCACTTAAAGCAGCAGGGATGAGTGAGTTAGCAAAGGCAGGCTGAAGTTGCTTACAGCTGCACGGAAGAAAGAACCCAGTGCCAAGGCACTGTGAGTCCTTCGTAGTTGTCTAACAAGGGATTTCTATCTAATCTGCTCACACTGGGCAAGCCAGGTGTTCCCAGCCTCTGTCTGCAAATCCATACAAGCTACCAATATTACACACCGCATGCAAGGATTCTGGCCAGCTGCCAAATCTCATTTCTTGTGCTCTTCTTTTGTTCGAAAGAACAGGTTTTGCTTGATTTAATTCAAATGAGCCTAGGATCAGGGAGAGAAAATATCAGCTCAAAGATGTCTTCTTGAGGAGTCATATATTGTATTGGAGCAGATATTCTGGAAGTTTTTTCCCTGAGTGCAGTCATACTTAGAAATATTTAACTCACACAATTTTTTCTCCTGCCTCACAAGATGTATTGCGCTGGGTGGTTTTATACTGACAAGGCTGGCTGCAGTAGTGGAAAGTGGGGTGGAAGTTCACAGAAGAGCTCAGCTTGAACCAAGATCTTAGACTGAGTCATTGTAGTTTTCCCAGTTTTCTTTTGAATGCCCATCAGCTAAAAACAGCAGATGTTGCTGAGAAGACAAGTTGCCTCCTTTTTTGTTTTAAATAAACCCTGTGAAGAATAAGATCATCTATGCTATCCTCAGCATCAGCAGCCACACACTGTTAGAGTTGCATCTAACAGCTCCAGTCACTCTGCATGGGTAGGTCAAGGTCCTCTCCTGCCAACCTAAAAAATGCATGGAGTGAGCCCAGGGGCAGAATTCCCACCAACAGCACCCCTGGAGCACACCTCATGGTCAGCCCAATGGCCAAGGGTAGCTAGGTCTTCTCCAGGCTCCCTGGCAGCAACTGCCTGCCTCACTATGGGGAGTTGCTGACCATAGACGGGGCAGAGACCCCTTGGGATGGGTATTTCTCACAGTTAGGGGGGCAGACCCAGCACATCTCCTGCAGACACTCTCTAGCTTTTGTGTGTGGCTCCAGGTTCCATCCTTGCATCATGATGGTTGCCAGATGTGGGGCAGGTAAGGTGATGTTTACTTGGGGCTTGCAAAAGCTCTACCTGAAGCAACAGTTTTATGAGTTATGCTTGAAGTGATGTAATGTCCTTCCAGCCTGAAACTCTTCAGGGATCAGTAGCTGTGAATTAAACTCCGAAATGGCACAGAGTTGCATTCATAAGACACATAACCCTATTAAGTGATAACAGGCCTGAACTGCTTTTATGTCCCTATACCTAGCCTCTGTTACACAACAAAATAAATGTTCCCAAGCAAACAGCACTCCCCCAAACAGCTTTGACCTTACCTATCTTACAGATACCCTGATGGTCATCAGCCTACCTGTGCTCTGTTTATCTTATGCAGATATAGCCATGTTGAAAGGAAAGCTTTAGTGAGAAAGCAGGAGAAGAGAACAGCGAAGTCTTTCTTAACTGTATTTAGCTGTCTGTCCAATGAATACTTGGGAAAAAGGTTTTAAACATCCTCAGCAGTTCCAGTGCCACCATTTGGGTGTAAGCAAGTGCCAGCATTGTACTGGCCGAATAAAAATACTGACCCAAAAAATTCTTTATGTGTGACCTTTTTTAGCAAAAATAAACTATCCTATATAACACATTCCAAAACTGATATTTCCTGTTACTGTTAGCTTTATTATAACTTCATCTGGTACTATTTCTGTGCTTAAAGGAGTAAGATGCAAAATACACAAGAAGCCGCATGGCTCATTTTTAACAGGTAAAACTAAATTTGCACCATTTGACACTGCAGCTGACACAGTTAAGTGCTGGTACTTCTTTAAGAATTTTGCATGGAAATGCAGTATTTCTACTAATGGTGAGTTGTTGCATTAGCATCCCTGATCATGATCTGAAAAGGTGTCACCACGCTCTGAAATCTCATTCCTATTAGAGGTGCAAAATAGGACGTGGACAAGCTTAGTGCAATTTTCTTCATCATCTGCCCCATGGGTTGGTTGGTGATGGTGCCAGCAGCACTGGGTGCATTGCTGGGACATGAAGAATTACAGAGAACTCAGCAGCAGAAAGGATTCAGGCAATGAATTGCAAATGCAACTTAAGGAACTGCAGCTGGCAATAGCTGGATGAGGACTGAGGCAAGAGCTCTTACAGATGGATGGAAAAGTTCAACTTTGCAGTTAGCCCAGGGCAGCTCAGAAACAAGGACAAATCTGTTGGGCAAAGCCATGGAATTAAGCCTGACATGGTCCTCGAAGCAGCAGGGCCCAGAGCTGTCTTTAGGCTCATTGTGTAGAGCAAAGAGGAAAGCTGAAAAGCAGCGTAGGTGAGAAGCAAGACAGAGCCCTGGGCCCAGCAGAGTTCATCTGGCTTCACCTGTCTTCCCCAGATCAGTAATTAAGCAATGCAGCCTACTCCTTTTCTGTGAAAGACATAAGTAATTCCTTTTAAGCCTTCTCTGCTGAGCTGGTGATAGAGCAGCTGCAAGGGTTTGCTCCCTGCCATGCCCTGAGGCCTCCAAAGGACTAGAAGCTGACAAATCCAGAGAAGGGATTTTGTGGGCACATCACTTTGAGTGAGCACAGAGGGCATGAAGCTGCTTGGAGAAGGATGGACAAAGAATGTTTATTCAGCGTTTTCACATTAAGTGATATGGCAAAGCCTGAAGAAACTCCTTGGCTAAGCCCAGCATTACTGTGAAATCTGTGTTTGCTTGCATGGACAGTCAGCTTTGTGAAACACTTCAGCTTTGTCTTTGAGGCAAACACTATGCGTGAGGGGCAAAGTATAGCTGAAGATAAGGCTGTGCCGTGCTCCAGGACAAGCAGGCAGGAGAGCAGCAGCTATGACCTCATGTCCCCTGCTCTGTGGCTGGGCTATTGCATGGGGTCAGCTTCTGTCATTCATGCCTGGCCATTCATCTGCTCTGGGCCAGAAAGCATTTCTTCTTGCCAGGATGGCAACTAACAGAGCACTGCTAGAGTCATGTGGTGATAGATACCTGTCTGACCACACAGTGCTAAAGGACAAGCATGATGCAATTTCTTTTGTCCCAGTATCATCTTTCTGGGTAAGTGGCAGCCCACGTTTGGTGTGATGTCACCATGACCAATTCTGCTGGGGACTTTCAGCACAGGGTCACTGCAAGTCATGGCATCTTGACAGAGGAAACTAGAAAGGAGAGCTCATTTCTGCTTGGGTAGAATGACCCTCCCTACCCACAGCCTTGCCAAAGGTACTGGCAGAGTGTGTAGTACATCGACAAAAGCTGTACCCCTCTGTTTTCCACAGAACCTTAATGAAAGAAAGATTTACAGGCTTAATCTCTGCTCCTACCTCAAATACAGCTGTAACCCAACCTGGTCATGGGTAGCTGTCAGAAGCATAGAGAGGTAGGCAGTGGAGCCAACAAAACGTGCTTTCCACCAGAAGCCTGAAAAAATCCTATTTTTTCTCTCCC
This sequence comes from Psittacula echo, assembly GCF_963264785.1. NCBI lineage: Eukaryota > Metazoa > Chordata > Aves > Psittaciformes > Psittacidae > Psittacula > Psittacula echo. The sequence goes on from NC_137735.1 coordinate 57,699,701, forward strand.
TAGTTATTGTTAGAGTTCTTCCCAACAGCAGAGCTGCTGCCTACCTTGGAAATTCCCTCTGCTTTGCCACATTGGCTCTTCCACACTCCCTGTGATAATACTGAAGACAATAGGCAGCACATCCCTGTCCACATGTCCAGTTCTCTCTTCTTGCTGCTCCACTTCCAGGCTGCTCCGTGGGCTAGTTCCCAAACCATTCCTCAAGTAGATCACCAGGGTCTCTCACAGCTCCATGCATGCCCATCCTGGGATTCTCACTCTGCTTCAGACTCCTCCCTCCACCTCCAGCTCATACTGCCTTTGCTCAGAAACCTGTTATGGGGCTGGAAACCTTTCCATTGGGGAGGGGGAGTGGTGGGGTTTCAGCTGGGATATCCTGCAGCTCAAATATTCACACTTTGGGTCCTGCCCCAGTTTTTGGTTAGATCTGTGACAGAATAAGGCAAGTCACCTTATTGATTTGTGTATATGGGATAACAAAGCTTTTGGTTTCCTTTATAGACTGCTTTTGTTTGACTACAAAATATTAAGAGGAAAACAAGCCATGAAATGCTCTTGCTGTGCAGAGTGGTGGTGGCTGTGCCCACCATTCAGCATGGGTGCTTTTCTGCATGAGTTGTGCCGCAGGCAGGGGGATGGCTAAAAGTGGTGCTCAGGGAACAAAGGACAAATGACTGTTCAGAGAAAGGCTGGTACAGAAACGCTGAAGAGCAGACAGTGCCATCGGGAGCCATGTGACCGTGCTGGCTGGGCTCGCTGGCAAGTGCTGCTGTGCTTGCAGAGTCCCCCTGCTCAGAACATATCATGATAGATGGGGACTTTGTTTCTTACCGGAGATGCAGACATTAGGATTTCCTAAGTGTAAGCATGTAGAAAACAGGACATTCAAGCGCTGATTATCTGTGTGATATGAGTATGCATCATACAGATGCATGTGTAAACGTACATACCAAGCAAAAGACATATAATGTTTCTATATGTGGTACACAAAAGATAGATAGAGATTTGCTGGGAAGTGAAAGCCAGAGCAGCCACACTGTAGTCTCATAGCTGGAGAACCACTTTGCTTTTTCAACAGCTGGACTTGGTGTCAGTATAGAGAACAAAATCACAGAATCACAGAATCCCGAGGGTTGGAAGGGACCTCAAAAGATCATCTAGTCCAACCCCCCTGCAAGAGCAGGGTAACCTAGAGTACATCACACAGGAACTTGTCCAGCCGGGCCTTGAATATCTCCAATGTAGGAGACTCCACAACCACCCTGGGCAACCTGTTCCAGTGCTCTGTCACTCTCACAGTAAAGAAGTTTTTCCTGATGTTCACATGGAACCTCTTGTGCTCCAGTTTACACCCATTACCCCTTGTCCTATCACTGGACATCACTGAGAAAAGCCTAGCTCCATCATCCTGACACTCACCCTTTACATATTTGTAAACATTGATGAGGTCACCCCTCAGTCTCCTCTTCTCCAAGCTAAAGAGACCCAGCTCCCTCAGCCTCTCCTCATAAGGGAGATGTTCCACTCCCTTAATCATCTTAGTTGCCCTGCGCTGGACTCTTTCAAGCAATTCCCTGTCCTTCTTGAACTGAGGGGCCCAGAACTGGACACAATATTCCAGATGCGGCCTCACCAAGGCAGAGTAGAGGGGGAGGAGAACCTCTCTTGACCTACTGACCACACCCTTTCTAATGCACCCTAGGATGCCATTGGCCTTCGTGGTCACAAGGGCACATTGCTGGCTCATGGTCATCCTCCCATCCACCAGGACCCCCAGGTCCCTTTCCCCTTCACTACTTTCCAGCAGGTCAACCCCCAACCTGTACTGGTACATGGGGTTGTTCCTCCCCAGATGCAAGACTCTACACTTGCCCTTGTTGGATTTCATCAAGTTTCTCCCCGCCCAACTCTCCAGCCTGTCCAGGTCTCGCTGAATGGCAACACAGCCTTCTGGTGTGTCAGCCACTCCTCCCAGCTTAGTGTCATCAGCGAACTTGCTGAGGGTACATTCAGTTCCCTCATCCAGGTCATTGATGAAAATATTAAACAGCACTGGTCCCAGCACCGACCCCTGAGGGACTCCACTAGTCACAGACCTCCAGCTAGATTCTGCCCCATTGACCACAACTCTCTGCCTTCTTCCTTTCAACCAGTTCTTGATTCACCTCACTACCTGATCATCAAGCCCACACTTCCTTAGCTTATCTATGAGGATGATGTGGGAGACAGTATCAAATGCCTTACTGAAATCAAGAAAAACCACATCTAACGCTCTACCATCATCCATCCACCTAGTTACTTCCTCATAGAAGGCTATAAGGTTGGTCAAACATGACTTCCCCTTGGTAAAACCATGTTGGCTACTCTTAATGACCCCCTCATCCTTGATATGTCTAGAGATGGTGTCAAGAATGAGTTGTTCCATCACCTTTCCAGGGAGGGAGGTAAGGCTGACCGGTCTATAATTACCCGGGTCCTCCTTCTTGCCCTTCTTATAGACTGGTGTGACATTTGCCATCCTCCAATCCTCAGGCACCTCTCCTGTTTCCCACGACTTACCAAAGATGATGAAGAGTGGCCTAGCAATGACCTCCGCCAGCTCCCTCAGCACCCGTGGGTGTATTCCATCCGGACCCATCGATTTATAGATGTCCATATTGCTTAACCGATCCCTAACCCAATTCTCATCTACCAAAGCAAACTCCTCCTTTATCCTGACTCCTTCTGGGGCTATAGGAATCTGGGGCCCCTGGGGAGAGTCTGCACCAGTAAAGACAGAGGCAAAGAAGGCATTCAGCACCTCTGCCTTCTTTATATCCTCTGTCTCCAGGGCACCCTCCTCTTTCAGCAGTGGGCCTATATTGCCTCTTGTGTTAGTTCTATCCACTATTTATTTGAAGAAGCCCTTTCTATTGTCCTTAACCCGACTTGCAAGATTAAGTTCCAAGGAGGTCTTAGCTGTCCTAATTGCCTCCCTACATCCTCTTAACAACTGTCCTATATTCCTCAAAGTGGCCAGCCCCTCCTTCCATAATCCATAGATTCTCTTTTTCCATGAGTTTGCCCAGCAGTTCCTTGTTTAACCATGCTGGTCTCCTGGCTCCCTTACTTAATTTCCTACCCATGAAAATGGATATTACAGATTAATAAAACACAGAGACAGGTTTTATTTTGAACCAAAAGTTAAAATTTTATTTTGGAATATCAACATACCCCAAAAAAATAAAAATAAAAACTTCCTTTTATGTAGTGAAATAGCCATTTGAAAATGGTAAAATAAAGATATTTCTCATACTATTCTCTCCTAGTTATTGTACACATATTTAAGGTTGCTTTTAATTCTGAATATAAATCTAGCTTGAGCTTTAAGGCTCCCCAAAGCCTCAAGCACTTAGTGGCTCTTTTGAGAAAGCAGGTAAGTCAACAAGAGCTGGTTTTTTTCCAGCAGATAGGCCTGCTTGAAGCTGTCCAGGACTGGACAGAAGTGAGACTTCTCAGAAAGGTCACTGTTTCAAGGGAGTATGATTTTATACCCATTGGGGAATATGCTCTAACCCCACTTCATGCAGCATTTCATTGAGCTTTATGATGTGCTGGGGAGGGCCCTGGCTCCCCTCAGCTCTCGGGTTCTTGTGCAGATCTTATTTGTGTTGGTACACTTGGTTTAATTTCAGAAATCAAACCCTACCCTGTAGTATTTGCTCTGCTAGAAATTAAGTCTGTAACAAGGCACTGATCCTGCCTTTATGCCTGTAAGCAAAAGGTTTCTGTGCCCCCTTGTAGTCGCCCTGACTGCAACGGGACCTTTACGATAGCAGGATGAGGACTTGTCCTTTAGCTTGCTTCTCATAAAATACATGGAATGGAAAATGTATTGAAATAAAGCAGTAGAAACCAACTGACAATTCTGAGTTGTAAATCTTCCCTTTCAGAGGGCTCACTGATGCTAGGCTAGAAAATATGATTAAAGACCCCAGTCAGGGCCTGAGTGATGCCCCAAGTGGCTCATGTCACCACTAAATAAACAAGGGGATTTAGGTCTCACATCACCCTCTGCAACTAGGCTGCAGCAGGCTGAAGCAAAGCTTGCTGAAGTCACTAGGCATCTCACCAACAATCTCACTTTCAGCAGGCATTGGACCAAGTCCTGAACTTATGAGTGGAATGGTCTGCAATTTCTTTTGATTTCTTCTTTGATCAAGGCCATTTTTATAATTGAAGTATGTATTTATGATTTGTATATAAACAAGTTATACTCCTGTTACTGGTTCTGAAGTACAGGATAGACTACAACTACTAGAGATATTACTGCACTAATATGTTGTACCTGGCACTGCTTACAAAGGCTGCTGTTTCACTTCTGCAGGAGGGACCCACCCCTTCATGCAAGCCTTACACCACCAGCCAGCCTGTCCTGGGCACCTGGAGCCATGGAGCCCACCCTCCTCCTGCCTTGCCTTTCCTCATCTTGTGAAGGAGTGAGCGCTCAGCCTGTAAATACCTTCTCCTGGGATCTGGAATGGGACTTCTCCCTTCTTGCCTCTCCTGCAGCTTGTGCTCAATACTTCATTCCTACTACCCAGCCTGTTTTTTTCAAGTGATTCCTCTTGCACACTTTGGTCCTCATCTTGTAAGTAAAAGCTGGTATTAGTTTGCTGTGAGAATTTCATGAGAGGTCTCTTTTGGAGCCAGCAGCTCCTAGTTGAATGTTATCACTGAGCCCAGACATACATCATTTCTGACTCCAAGTTACAGAAGGTCTGTAAGCACAAGAGGTTTCCTTCTTGTCACAGGCACAATTTAAAGAGGCTCAGAATTACCCAAGTTTTTGTTCTTTCACTTAAATAGCTGAATATATTTTCCTTGGAGCGTCCACTACACAGCAGTAGTGTTTAGGAAGAGCCAAATTCTGTTCACAGCTGCCTAAGTGTAAATCCATACCAACCTTTCTGGTTTTATTTCAGTACATTGGATTAATGCATCAAAATAAAAAACAGACTTTGACCCTGGCAGACTGACCTTATCACTAGTGTAACTCTCCTGACTTTAGCAGTGAATCCCATAACAGCATTTCCAGCATCTGTAATGGCTGTCATAGGTCCCATAATGCTTGGTAATATATATAAAGTCTGAATTCCCCACAGTGTGTGTGAATGCAACAGAATTACAGCTTTATTTAAAATAATATAGGAAAAAAAGGGGTTCTGGTAGTGGGCAGAAAAAATTGAAAGTGTGACCCCAAGGCTCAAAGCAGGGGAAATAAATAGGACCCAACTAGCTCATAGGTTGGAACAGTTGGGTTATTGTTGAGGTGTCATTACATTAGGGTTGACTGTCCCAGTATTTAAGTACACGTGAGTGGGTTAAATGCAATGTCTAAATATCATGTGTGCATGCTTTAGGAAGAAAAAAGAAGTAAAAAAAGCAGTGTAAGTTGATTTTTGTCTTATCCTCAAGTTCTTTAATGCCAGTTACCACTCCAGTGGAAAAGCCCAGCGCTATACTGGGGCTATAGGACCTGTGTAAATGCACGTGTGACACGTCATCTGCTGAAACAAATGGCAGTGTGACAGCCAATTTCCAGTGTGACAATAAATGTACCCTAATTTACCACTGTCCCTTGTGTGCCTGACCTTACTGCCCCTTCCCTATACATATGCCTGCCTGCAGCCTAGTCACCTGCCAGGACAACCACTGAATTCAGTGCCTGCATGCCGGGGTACACCTGCAATGTGTCTTGAGGAGGTCACTCTGGCTGGATTCTGTGCAGGAGCCGCAAAAAGGAAGGTGGCCATTGCCCGCCTCTCCCTGGCTGGTGAGGTGCTCTTCATATGATGGAGCAGCACTGGGAACAGTGCAATGGTGCCCGCAAGGGCTTTGGAAGGATGGGGTAAGAGTGGTGTATCCCTGCTCTGCTGAAGTCAGCATCGGCGTTGCCAGAATTGCGATCCAGCATGCACAGGTGTGCTTTTCCCCTTATGTAACTCAGGAAAACAGCATACTAAACATGGCAGGTTGTTTGCAACCCATCCTGTCTTCTGCCTGTGTTAAACTTGGGAGCAAGGAGTCCTTGCCTTGCGTGGTGTTACTTCATATTGATAAAGTTTAGGGGGTTTCAAATCATTAGCCATAAGCCTCAAATTAGCCTGAGATGTGTGTGGTTCCTTCCCTCCTGCTCAGGTAAAGGCAATCAGACACAGTGGCTCTGTTCACAGCAGAGCAAAATCTCCACCGACTTCACAGGGTCCAAGATTTCTGCTCCAGCTTCAGCTCCAGATGCCAGGACACTTCCAACCCCTCTTGCTTTATTTAAGAGACCTAAGACACACAGGACTGAGGGTCTAAATGGCACGATGGTGAGCTTCTACTAACACTTCTCATCGAATTGCAGTTGACTTTAATTTTGCCTTTTCCACTCTCAACTGGTCTTAAGCTGCTTCTTAGCCAGGGCAAAACTAAGCATGAGGAAAAAGGCTTATTCAGCATTATAATTATCTACTCCCAAGCTGTATAACAAAATGGTTTGCACATTTAAGGTTTTGTCTAATGTTTCCACGTATACAGTAGTCCTATTAATGAGTATCATAGCTTCATTACTGCATATCACATTTTGCTATTTGTTGTGTACCATAAAATAACATCAGCACATCAATAACTTAAATAACACAAATGTAAACTCATTTTCTGCTTGTTATAATTATGATTTTAGCCTCCAAAGGCTTTTTGATTTGTTAGACCATTCACATAACATGGAATGTAGCTTTATTTGTTTTTCTTTTGTATATAATGAGACACCAAAAGCCCTTGTCATTTCTTAACAGGATACTAAAGCAGCTCTGTTTCATGAATGACAGCACAATTAAAGCTAAAAATCATAATAAAAAAAAAAATCTTTGTACTGTACAATCTCAAATTAAAGCAAGAAAGATAATGACAATCTTTTGCATTAGCCAGGAAATGTGATTCTCTGCCACTGGGCTTTTTTTTCTTGTTGACAATTCACAGAATGTGTATATGGGTGTAGTTATAGGTGTGTGTATATTCTATGCGGAACAGCAGCCCCTATTTTGTTGATCTAGTTCTTCTAATTGTTTAGTTAAACTACCTAACTGATACAATTTAGAATACTACATTAACACATTTAACATCAAGTTTACATACTTGCGTCTTTGAAATACTAGGAACTTTTACACATTTTATTTGGCTTTTTAAGGACTGGAATATCACAGATAATGCAATCTACTTGTCTTTGACAGAATATGGCTGTTCTCAACTAACTCTCTAAGGTCCAGAGTGAAATACGCTTCTCCTTATATCTGTAGCTGACTTCAGAGAAGAAAGAGCATCTTCTGAAGTGGTCAGTCTGATGTTACAGCACAGATTCTGCAGGGAGATGTACTTAATGAAGGGTAATTCTCTCTGGACTTTAGAGTTAAGCTGTTGCAGCAAAATTACTCCGTTTTGACTATTTTTTTCTCTACACAAATCTCAAGAAAACCCTATTCCAAGTATGTTTTGCAGTAGTATCTCCACATGACCAGAGGAGGGCACTTTGAACATCTTTGCACTGCCCAGGAGGCAGATGCAGAAGCACAGTGTTTCCCAATGTCGCACAGTCCTGACACCTCTTCCCACCCAGGCAGGTATCCTTGTGTCCACAGAATTACAGAATCCGTATTGTACCACAGGGCATTGTTCTGAAAACAGTGGGCAGATACATCACTCTCTTCCCGCTAACTAGGATTTCTTCCGATTTCACCCATTTAATTCAGTGTTGCTGCGGGTTAAATGGAAATTAACAGGTAGTTTCTAAAAATCACGAGGACAGTTGCCTCCCCCTCCTTCCTGAACATCCCTCTGCTATTAGCCCCTGGTAATTTAGCAAATATTGATTGATTTAACCCTGTATGACTTATCCTGCTGTAAAAACTCCTTGCTTTTAAGTGAAAAATGCACTTGGAAAATGAACTCTCTGAGATATGTATTGCAACAGTGCATCTTTTCACATTAAACTCTTGTAAAAGTACTGCTCCTTTCTGCCTTCTGAGGGAGACAACTCTGTATCCCAGATCTGCTCCCCTGGCAGAGTACATAGTGGAGAAATCAATCTCTTTTCTTTTCCATACATGACCACAGCGTGGAGTTCAGCCACCTTCCATGCAGAAAACCACCTTTTGGGTTTCATTTTGGCTAAAGGTATCAACCCTACATGGAAAAGATTTTAATTCTGCAATCACGCTGTTATCACAGGCAGATTTGTTTTTCTTTTTGTAACCTCTCTGCTTTGTTTTGTTCAAGTTTAATGCTGAAAAAATATCAGAAAGGATTTAGAAACTTTCTTTTAAATAAAAGTCTTTCCTCCACCCTGGGAAAACACTATGCTTGTTTAATGTTAACCTTTTTCCCCTCATTTCTTTTCTCTTCTTTTCTTTCCTTTTTCCTTTTCTTTTTTTTTTTTTTTTTATTCTTCTTTCTTTTCTCCTTTTTTTTCTAGAGCAGACAGGTACAAGAAGGAAGCTGTCTTTCACCAGCAGTCCTTTGAGATACAGTAGAATTCAGTGAGTTCTCACCATGATAGGATCATAAACTTACTGGGTTAAACCAAGCTAACTTTCCCTAAGCTGCCAAGTTTTAGCTGCACCATACATATATGTGTTTCCTTGTGCCATTTTCTTTTCTTATAATTTTGTTTTTCTTGATGACCCTGAGCTATGGCTTCTCGTTTCTACTACTAGTCAACCTTCCTTTCTTTTCTGGTTTTGCCAATATAGGCCTCAAAGAAAAAATGGCAGAAGAGCACAAAGTAGCTGAGGTACATGAGAGAGGACCAGATGATGTTCTGCACGTGGGAATGGCACTGGCCATGCTGCATCCAGGAGAAGACCAGGTAATTGATCACGCAACCGATCAACATCTGAGTGATCTGCGACAAGGTGATAAACATGGCAAACTTGCGTGAAACTCTGAAGCCAGCAGCCCGCAAGGCATAGTAAGAGTACATAACAGCGTGTACTCCATAGTTCATGGTCATGAACCAGCCACCGCCAGCCACCATGTCCTTGTAGGAATACCAAGAATAAAGTAACACAGTAATGTGATGGTACCAGTGTAAGAAGATGAGCTTCTGTTTCCTAAGAATAATGAATATTGTGTCACCTGTAACAAAACACAAAAAAAAGGAAAAAAAAAAGGAAGGAAATGAGAAACATATCGAACAATCCTGTAATTACCACAGTGCTCTCTTCCTTTTGCTGATGTTGGAGTACACACTATTTTGGAGCCACCACTTCACCTCCAGATCTGAGATCAGATCTGTCTGACCTCAGATCTGTCTGATCTGAGTGCTAGCTTGGCTCCTAATCTCTATGCAATCTTCGGAAAACCAAAATATACACATTTTCCTGTGTGGATAACCCATTTGAAAACTCCATAGGTTTACTTGTTAGCATTTTACTTGTAGTTTCATCATCTGTCGAAGTCTGAGGTGAGGCAGATGGATGCACTTGTATCGACTCTGACTGGGAGATAGTCCATTAGATACTGTGACTAGAAGAGAAATGCAGCTCAACAGGAAGCAGCACAGCACCTGAAGTCCTCAGATTCAAATGCCCACCTGCAAACTGAACCTAGTTAAATGCAGTAGATCTTTCTGAGCTACTATGCAAAAAGTTATTGCATATGCAACCTCCAGTACCAAAAGGTATGCAATTACCAGAAAAAATGCTTCTAGAAAGAAATTTGGCTTATGTTGAAATGCACATCCTTTTCTGCAAATTCATGCTGCTACTGTAGAAAAGTAAACTTTATTCTTTGTTCCTGCTTTTTCCTTCCTTCTAGTTCTCATTATTGCACTGAGCATCTCAATTACATATGTGTATATATACATGCTATTTGTTTTCTATTGTTATAGACACAGTGTTTCCAAAAAGATCCCTGAGATTTGAATCTGGAAACTTATTTCTACATGTATCTGTCCCAGGAAATCCATGTAATGAATACTAGTGATGGGTGGAACCAAAACTGCACTGTCTGCACAAGGTCAGTAATAAGCCGTAATGCTACTGTTTACTTCATTAGCTTCAAGATGTTGACTCACATTTTAATAAATAATCATATGTTCAATTTATTGGTGCTGTGCAGTTCTAGCTGATGTTTTCCAGTTTTAATAAGTAGATTTCTGTGGTTTTGCAGTAATTTAAACAGCATGAAACCAAGAGATTCTGACACAGCAAGGCAAATAGTGCCTTGCTTCTCTCCAGTTTTTATGCTGATGTATTGGTGTCCTTGTAATTTGCTGAATCAAATTCGCTGCTGAAAGGTAAAGACTTATTTTTGCTGTACACCTGAACACAGTGAGTGCTACAGCCCTTTGAGGTTTCATAAGGGCATCCTCCAAAACGAAAGCTGGGGGGCTGCTAAATTGATGGCTCCTCCTTCCCAAAACAATCCTTTCTGACACTAATAAGCCATGAGATGAGAACATATGCAGACTTCCTATTAAGTTGGCTTTGGCATGTATATCGTAAGTATTCTTAAAAAAAAAAAGAAAAAGCTGGAGAGACAGGAGTTTATAAGAATCAGGACTGGAAGAGCTAGGGATATTAAAGGAAATTGGTTTCTATTTGGAGGAAGCAGACAGCCACAGCTTTCAGTGTTTAGGGAGGAAGCACATTACTGTTCATAACTGTACGCCTCCATGTGTGTTTAAGGATGAATGCTGCATAATGGAGGCAGAACCTAACTCAAAGCTTCTTCCTGACACAGGTGCTGTTGCCCACCCTTCACTTCTGTACCCACGGGGTTAGTGACACCAGTTATGCTACTCAGATTTGCCTGCAAGTAGCTGAGGAAAAAGTATGGACTGAATTGCTCCTACCTCTTGACTGCCCTGTTACGTATAATCACTGCAATTTATTCCTTGGCTGGGAATAGGCTTTTTCAACTGCATATTGCTCTAACTTCAGCCAAGCTTAATCTCTAGAGACTAAAACATGCAGAGTTTGAGGCTGGTTTTGTTTGCTCAGTTTTTCTAAGACTAAAACAAGCTTCTGACAACACTGAGACCCTTCTTGAGCTTCCTGCACAGCCATTTCTGCTTTAAATATGAATAGCGAGAGAAAGGGAGAGAGGGTACTTACCTAGTTCGGGTGCTTTGCTTAGCACAAATGCATATGCCCAGAATTTGCTGACAGGTCCAATGTAAAAACTCTGATCACACACTGACTGCTTCAGGCCTTTGGTCATCAAAATGTACAGCATATAAGCACCAGTTCGAACAGCACCAAATATACTTCAAAACAAAAAGAGAAAATGAAGAAAGTTGAGTGGACACTTGAAATCTACATGCCATCAGTTCAAATCATTATGAGAAAAAGGCTGAAATGTGCTGAAATAATAAGTTTGAGAGAGCCTGATGCTGGAGCAACTCTGTTAGCTTCTAGGGAGTTATTCAGAGCTCAGATTTGTAAACTGGGCTGCAGCTGTATCCCCTGGTGAAAGTCTGGAATGGTAATGTCAGTGTTTTTTATTTCATTACTACAGGAATGATCCTTCACTTTTCAGGAGCAGTGGGAGACATCTACTTCAGCAGAAAACAACATGCAGAGTTTTAATGCTGACAGCTGGGAGACTACGAGAAATGAGTTGATAAAGAGCTGTTATCAACATAATCAGGATCAATTCCCTCTTCTGATTTCCTCAGCATTTTCTTGTCTTGCCTTGTGTTCTTCACATGCACAGGAGCTCTGAGCACAGACAAACCCAGGTAGGGTGCATAGATTTTGATGGTGGGTGTCAGTCAGGGTTGGTGCATGTGCTACCTTCATCTCTTAACAGGTCACTGCTAACAGAGGAATTGACTAGCTGAATCAAGTTGTAAATAGCAGATTCACTCACATCTCATCAAAGTGAGGTGTAAGGTAACAGTGTTCTGTAAATGAGAAACATTAAGAGATTTGCAATGGTATTAATTAGTGCAATCAAAGAGGAGATAGGTTCAGATAACAAAAGATATTCAGCTGATGTAAGGAACAAAGGCTTCTGTCTCAGCAGCAAGGAGCTCTGCAGAAGGAATTGCCTCGCTGTTTTACAGCAAGGACATGCTTGCCTATTGTCTACCATTGTCACTTGTTGGCCCTTCAGAAGTTGATGAATACTGGGTGAAACAAGCAGCTTTCAGAAAAATGGAGCAAAGAAAAACCCAATCTCATTTGGGGTTGAGTATGTCTTATTTTATGCCTACATCATATGCCCTTTGCCACTACCCTGCCTGATCTTATCTCCCCTTTAACTTCTTTGTGGCCTTGTCCTACTCATGAATCCTCTGGTTCCTGCTCTGCCTTGGTGTCTTTTGTGACTATCACACAGCAGCAAACCAAGCCACCTAAAACTTATGTGTAGACACATGTGGGCAATGCAAGCTACCATTTATGCAAAGTGTGTGAAATAAGGAACAGTTCATCCAAGTTACAGATTATCTGCTACTTGTCTTGTGAAGTCAGCATTCTTTTAAAAAGGTGTTTTAGAATTATCAAGGCGGACTCAAAAAGTGAGTCTGTGGCAGTTCTTACAGCACTTGATCAGAGTTGATCATGGTTTAAGTAAGCCTGCCGAGCACAAAAGCTGTTGATTTAAGTTTATATATTTTTTTGCACAAAGTAATTAGCTTTCCAAATCTGTGGCACTGATATACTCAGTCAAACCCACCTGCTGCTAAGGAGCAATGTACCTTGCTCTCTGCTGTCCCCAGCACTCTTCAACCAAGTGGAGTACCATGCTGCATGGTGTTCTTAATACTCTGTCAGATGCAGCTCAGATGGAGAGGTGTTAAGATCCTGACTCCCACACCATTACATTTCAATGTCTGAGATTTCACTGTGCCATCAGGAAGTTCAGACTACAGTGAGCACTTAAGAAGCTACTAGTATTATCTGCTACTTGTATCGTGACAGTTGCTCATGGTCTCTACTGCCAGAGGAGTTCTCTTGTGCTATGTGCAAATAAAAAACCATTCTGCTGTAGTATTGGTGTACTGAAGGAATTTAGCCAAGTTCAGCTTTCCCATTAGCACAGCCCAAAGCAATGCACACGTTCCCAGGCTTAGGCAAGATAGCTGTTGCAGTCTCTCAAGTTCATCCATGGCTGCATGCAAAAAAGTGCAGTATTCTTATCAAGTATGCAACCTGTAGTACTTGCTCTCTGTGTAGGGTTGCTCACCCCCAGAGATGCTTTCTCAACATGCTTTTCTCATGTCTTTTGGAGATTGGTCCTTTTAACTCGGCAGAGAGTGCTAAAGCCTGCAGGAGGAGTTTTGAAATGAGGTACAACTTGTTCTGTGTCTTCTCTCTAGTGTTTAACACATGCCTTTGGTTCCTTTTTCTCAGGAGTTACATTTCTCATTCCCGAGAAGAGAGAAGATCCTGACAGAGATGTGATCTCATCACTTCCTGAGGCAGTGAACTCCTCAAGCTAGACAGGCTGCTGCTTGTTCCAGTGTTTTGGGTGGTGGCAAAAACTGGGTGGAGGAAGCTCATTCAGAATATCTAATGATACATTGGTTCTCCAATTAGCAAATACCTCTGACATTAAAGTGGGGAAAAAAGGAAATTCTAAATTATGAAATCAAATAGCTGCAAGAAATATAGCTTTCTTTGTGCAGAAACTGTACTGCTTTTCTAAAATATCACTCGTTATTAAAGTTTTAAAACCAAAGACAATTTTGTGCCATGAACACAAACTCAGATGAGAAGGCTGCTTGTTTGAAAAACAGGCAAATGTTGACCTAACCATAAGTGACTGAGTATGGAAACTCAGGGATTTAATCCAGACTGGTAACAGAGCAAAATAGTATTTGCCCTGTGGGGATTACAGAGTTTCACTTTGCTGTCCTTGAGATTATACCAATGTAATTAATTCTTCCTGACTTTCTGTTTAGCAGCTACTGCAGAGCTCTCCTTGGAGTGCACTCACGCACTCACGCTCCCACACTTACTTTCTGTAATTACACAGGACGGTGGCTTCCTCTAGTTCCATGACTCCAGAAGAAGTGACTCCAGCTACTGCTCTACATGGTGTGAGTCAGAGTAATCCGCATTTTTAATCAGTAAAAAACAAGTTGCAAATAATTCACAAGGGAAGGCTTCATAAGTAAGGGGGATGGCAAAATGATTCAATTACCTAAATAGATGCCATGAGCAGGTAGCTATTTATGAGATGCGCTGCATGCCAAAACACTACCTTGCCAACAAGCACAGGCCACTGGAGACAGAAAAAAAATCTAATGCATGCCTGCAAATGTTCCTTGGACCCAGACAGCCAGGACTGCTTTTTGTGCCTCTGCCACTTAATCTTGTTTGCTCTCTAAGGTAAGATCAACCAACAAATTTCTATCTTGCAAAGACATGATGTGCAGCAGTGATGACACTGCTTGCTCAGTAATCACTTCTGCTTCATTTTGTCCTCGCCCTGCTCTGTGCTGTAGCTTTTGTGAGGTATTGAAATGAACTGCTTACCAAAGCAGTTTGTCTGGTGGGAATCATTTGCAGTGATTTCAGAAATCAGGTAGCAGTAAATTACTGTACAATTACAGCCTTTTGCAACTAGAGAGACTGATCAGAAATGAACTGCACCAGCTAATGCAGCTTTCTCATCTATTCAGACTCAAAATGTCCTACATCCTCCTGCCTTCAGGCAGTGACTTCTCTGGTAGATTAACAAATGCCCAATTGCCCAACTGATATTTTACTACCCATAATATGACCAAAATGTACCCACGAGTAAAATAAAAACTCATACTTTTCCTTCGCAAATCTGTTTACAATTGAGGCTGTGGTAGGCTGACACTGGCTGGACACCAGGTGTCCACCAAAGCCACTCTATCACTGTGGGTCAAGGTAAGGACAGGGACAATTACTGTCACGGGTTAAACAGACTCAACTTGAGGAGATTAGTTTGATTTATTATCAATCAAATCAGAGGATAATGAGAAATAAAACCTAAATCTTAAAACACCTTCCCCCAACCCTTCCCTTCTTCGCAGGCTTAACGTTACTCCCAAATTCTGTACCTCCTCCCCACCAGCAGCACAGAGGGACAGGGAATGGAGGTTGATGGTCACGTCATCACATGTTGTCTCTGCTGCTCCTTCCTCCTCAGGGGAGGGCTCCTCAGACTCTTCCCCTGTCCCAGCATGGGCTCCTTTCTCCACAGGGCTACAGGTCCTGCCAGGAGCCTGCTCCATCAGCGGCTTCCCACAGGGTCACGGCCTCCTTTGGGTAGCCCCCTGCTCCTGTGTGGGATCCTCCATGGGCTGCAGGTGGGTACCTGCTCTAACACGGACCTCCATGTGCTGCAGGGGGACAAAGCCTCACCATGGGCTGCACCATGGGCTGCAGGGGAATTTCTGCTCCGGTGCCTGGATCACCTCCTGCCTTCCTTCCTCACTGACCTTGGTGTCTGCAGAGCTGCTTCTCCCACATGTTCTCACTCCTCTCTCTGGCTGCAGTTGTGCAGGGTTTTCCCCACCATCTTAACTATGTTATTCCAGAGGCATTTACCACCATTGCTGATGGGCTTGGACAGTGATAGGTCCATTTTGGAGCCAGCTGGCATTGGCTCTATCAGACATCGGGGCGCTTCCAGCAGCTTCTCACAGAAGCCTCTCCTGTATCCCCACTGCTACCAGAACATTGCCAAGAAAAACTGAGGGCCTTAAAATGCATCCCATGCGTGGGTTAGGTGCAGCATGAAGGAAGGAAA
Source organism: Psittacula echo (assembly GCF_963264785.1). Lineage (NCBI taxonomy): Eukaryota > Metazoa > Chordata > Aves > Psittaciformes > Psittacidae > Psittacula > Psittacula echo. Next base: position 57,715,457 of record NC_137735.1, read on the forward strand.
TTGAGGGCTGGGGAGCTAGCTGATGGGAAGACAAAGGCGTTAGTGGCCAAAGCCTATTAGGGCTTTCTGTTCCTTCCATCCCACTTACCAGGAGGGACTGAGGTACTTCTTTCTCAAAAGCCTGACAGGGCAGCAGTTCAACCCCAGCTGCTGCTGTAGCAGGCTCAGCTCCTCCTCGCAGTAAGAAGGACAATGCCTGTTTTTGCTAGAGTGGTTTTCTGTGTGGACCCTTCACTGCACTTGTCTCCTGACACCTCTGGACATCCCAGCCCAGGACCAACACTGCAGAATTCACCAGGGAATGTGACTCCACACTAAAAAAAATAAAAAGTTCAGCACAGAACATAGCAGCATTTCCTAAATGATTTTAGTGCTGTGATAATCACAGAGCCAAAATTCTCTGCTCTCATTTGCATCTTAACAAAACAACTTCAACTAACCAAACACCCCATGAAAATTCTATCTGCAGAACAAGGCAAAGATGGCATTGAAGGGGATAGAGGTCTTGACTATGGCTAAGGTGAACATAAAATATGTCAGCTACAAGGTACATGTCAAAAGTGGAGTTATCTATGCTCGAAAGCATGCCATCCTGCATACATAGCACCAGCAGAGAGCAGCAGGGAGCCCAGAGACAGCAAGACCCAGCTGTGCTGCACAAAATGAAGAGCTGGTAGGGACTTCAAGCAATGCCCTCCTTACCCAGACCCACATGCTGTTCAACACCCAGGCCCAGAACCCAGCTGGTTTAACCAGTCTCCCAGGTGTCAGACTATCCTCTGCCATGGGTGTGGGTCTGGGTCCAGCTCCCAGCCTGGGGCCTGGCTGGAGGAGAGAGGAAATCTTAATTCTGCCCCGACCTGCTTACATGGCAACTCACAGGAGCCCCAGCAGGTGAGTCTGTGCCCCAGGAGGGGTGGTGGAGAGCACGTGGTCCTCCTTGCCACATCGAACAGTGCTCCTGAGAGAGCAGCCACGATCACCTTATATGTGCAATCACAGCCCTCAGACTGCAGCCTGCTTGTACTGTTAACACTGAGAAAAAAATAGGAAGCAGGTTCTTTGGATGGGTTTTGTTGTGTTTTGGGGGCTTTTTTACAGAGGAAGCAGTCTGAATTCAAGAGATGTTTAAAGGTCAGCAGGTGAAGAATGCGGAGCTTCTTACACCTTCCTTCGTGACAAATCAAACCACCTTCACCTTTCTGTTCTGTTGAGCAGGAGCATTTCAGCGCCCATATCAAGTTTTGCTTCTGCCGCTGAAGAGCTGGTTTCTTAACACAATAAAATGGCCTTTCTGTGCCCTTCTGATTTAAAACCTGCTGTCCTCAGAAAAGAGAAACAAGTTGTGCTGCTAATGCTGTGGCACAGGAGCATAGGATGCACAGTGACCCCTCAATCTGACTGGTCAGGGCGGCAGCGAAGTCCAAGAGCAAGCCTAGAGAAAGCATTTAATGTAAAAGGGCAGCAGAATATTTATGTGCTTAGCCAAGCAACAGAAAACATGTAAAATACGAACTGATACTGGGAAAAAGCACAGAGAAAACTGCTATTAGAGAAACAACTCTCTGAACTAAGTTTCTTGAGAAGAAATGCAGCTGAAGCCACCTTCATCAGACAGCTCTGAACTCCCCCATAGGGCAGTTACCCCCAAATCAGTAAAGAAACCCAGAAACTCCTGGTATTATCAAGCGGCATGTACCGAGGTGGGCGCATCTCCATGTGAAGGAACATCTCACAGCTGTCGGCCATTTACTCCCTGTGCTCTTTGATTAGTTCCTAAAAGTAAGTTCGTAACAAAGCAATTTTGCAACACAACTGGTAGGTTTGCTTTCTAATTCTCTGGAAGTATTTACAGAGCTTTTCTTCACCTGATAAGGGTGAGCTGCTTTCAAATCACTCTTACCTTCTTCAGTCTCACGAAACGTAGTCCCAGAGCACCAGTACATCAACGATACGCACCAAGCCGATGACACAGCAGGGACAGGGCTAGGTGACAGCCTTCTTAAGAAACTGATGGATTTTGCTGCTGGAAATGAAACTGTTCATAGGAGATTTCTATCTGTCTCCTATAAAACCCTGCTTCAGCCACTTTGGCTGACTCAAAAGACAGTGAGGCACTTCCAGAGGATGCAAGCATTGAAGGGGCCGCTTGCCTTGCAAACCAGCAAAGAGAATGTTTTTTCCCAGCTTAGCATAGAATTATTTTTTCCTAGGTGACTTCAGATAAAGTTGGCAGACCAGCACTGGGAAATGGCCCTTTCCACTGAGGAAACACATGAGGACAGGTCCTACCTAGCAGACAGTGCAGGAGTTCCGAGAACATGCCTTTGTATGGTGACCGCATGCTATATACACTGCGGTATTATAAGAAGATATACATAAACTATTATCTGTATAGACAGGTGAAGAAGTCAGATCACAGCGTGCTTGCTGCTTTGCTAATGCTGTGGTGATTATACTATCAAACCAGTGGGAAAGATGAAAGATTTAATGAACTGCTGGCCTGCTCCCAAACTAAAATCTGTGCTTACATTTTGTGGTGGCTTCAGGCCACGCAGCAGCAGAGCACTCTGGGAAATTGCTAACCTTTATGCCAAAAAGAGAAGACTGTCAAACAAAATTTTGTTAATTAAATAAGGAGATTTTATGGGAGTCTGCCCTCATAATCTGTAAAAATAAAACCCCAAACATATGAAACTGCATTTTCTCCAGTTCTCCCAGGATATGGCTGTAATGATGGTAATTTCTTTATAAAGTTGAGCCAAAATGAAAGGGAATGTCCAGGTGAAACTGGCCATCTGGGTGGTGTCAAATGAGGAAAGCATATTAGGGTATGGTCTGTGCTTACCAGAATTATGGACCAACAGCGTACTGACTTTTACTGGTGCCTGGTGCTTATTTAAAGCCTACTGAGCCAAAATCATTCTGTGGGTAGACATGTAGCGTGTTTCAAGGCTAGGAGAAGAATTAAAACCCCAAGAGCCTGCCTGACAGACACGACATTCATTCCTCCATGAGGAGAGGATTGGCAAGACCTTCTGTCACACACCAACCTTCCAGTATATGGAAGCAAAGGGCAAGTGAGGAATACATTTCCTGGCTTATGACGGGCACATGCTCACGGAGTATAACAGAAAGCAAACGTGGGTCCTGCGGGCAATTCACAATTGCTTTGTTCTGCTTTCCAACACCCAAGCTGCTCTTGGGTGCCTGTGGACTGGCTAGATCTCTTAATTTATTGATTTATGTATTAATTATTTAAATGAATCACCTCTTAACTCTTTTTGTGGTTTGGTTTTTTTTTGTTCCAGTGGTGTGCACCTTCACGCACATCTGGCCAGCTTTGCTGGGGAAGGGAGGAGCAGCACTACCTTCACTGGGCAATGTGCAGTACGCGATGGCGCGATATTAAAAAAGTTGGGTTTTCCAGATGGATTAAATTCTCCAAAAGAGTAAAGGAATTAATTAAGCCTATGAAAATTTTAATATACAGTTTCAATAAAAGATTGACAAACTACCTAACACATGAGATGTGACTCCTGTCTTAGTTTGCCTTGACTGTATTCAAATGCAGTTCCATAAAACCATGGACCTTCTTGTAATTAAACAGGTGTAGAAACCATAAGGTTGCTTTAGGCTTATCTGTGATTGCAAAATCATGGTACTTTCACTGTACAGTGAGAAACCATACATTAAGAAACTGATCATTAAGTAGAAATGAAATGTGGGCAATGACTGAAAGAGATCATCTGGCTGTTTTTCAGTGACCTACATGGCATTAATGACTTTTATTTTGGTCTCAAAGAGTTAATGAGAGCTGTGCCTAAGTCAATGCAATATGACATGTCTTCTAATCTCACAGAAAAGCAGTCTAGAAAAGGATCTGACACCATCATCCTAAATGGTCAATGCGACACAAAGACAGCCGATATGAAATATTCATAACTGATAACTGACCAGAAGAACCAGCTTTGTAAGTCTGCACCCGGTTACCAAAAATATTTTGTTAGGTTTGTGGAACTGAGGGTTTCATCTTCCAAAATAAATTTATCAGTCTCCTGGTCAGTGAAGCAACACAGTATTCATCTAAGCAAGTGATAAAAAAGTTTGAAAACAAATAGTAGTGACCATGGATTTGGTTTCTCTTAATTCTAAATGTAATGTTTATGAGGCTTTTTACAAGCATTTAAAAGAGTGGACTTCTTAATAGTGAGTTACCTTGAAATCCTAGAGACGTTTGTTCAAATTACAACTGATGAACTTAGCCCAACTGTTATTTTTCTACGAAATGCCTAAGAAAATAATGTAGTTATGCTGTTGTTTCATCATCTTTCAACATTACTGAAGTGCTTTCAAGCATCACCAAGGTTAGTGATGGAGAGAAGACCCAATCCTGCAGAAAGACTGTTCTTATAAAACACTTGCAAAGCACTTCTCTATCTTACCTCCCAGAACTGATCCAAGTACCTCTCCAGAAGGCCCTGTCATCCAATCCACTTGTGATGAAAAGGACATCTTCATTCTCTCCGCAGAGCAGACCTTCCTGTTGCCATACCAGAATTTTGGTCTTGTCTGCTTTCCAACAGCCAAGTGACCCAGCAGCTCCAGCTTGGGCTGTCCCAGAATTACCAACACCTCAACAATATTCAGGCCAGCAACTGCTTTAGGTCAGATGTCCCTGTGTGACAAACTGCTAAGTACAAAGCTGTTCATAAGTTGAAGGTCTCTTCAAGTTCAGACTTAACTTCTTTCAGACTTCCTATGTCCGTGTTGGCATCTCCAAAACTCAGCATTGTACTAACCAATATTTAATACACCAATAGTGTGTTCATCACATACTGGATGTGTTCACCAAACAGTGAATATTCACCAATAGTGAATATTTCACAGTCCTTAATGGCCTTTACTCTTGTGATAGCCCAGTAAGGTGGCTAACCATAAGATCCATTTCAAAGACAGACAGGTGAGGCACACTGAAATAAGTGCCCCGTCAAAAATCTGTGCCTGAGCCAGAATGGGAAATGATGCGCAACATCATGAGTTGTGGTCCAGTGTCCTATCCATGCAGTCCGTTTGAGGTAACCAGAAAGAGGTCTGACCTCACTGGGCATCAGTGAAAACAGTATTATTGAATTAACAGTAAGGACAAATTTTCTACAGAGAGTCCTTCGACCTGCTATAGATTTTCTTTTCACTGTTGAAAGTTATTCTCTAAACTTCCAAGTCCCAAACTCTCCATCTTAATCACCCAAGGTACACCTATATCCTTAAAGATAAATCATTTTTAGACATAAAAAGTTGCTGTTACACCTCTCAACATCACATTTTCATTGTCGGCACATCTGACGTTTTGGCAGCATGCTTTCAAGACCTAAAAATACAGTGATGCCCAGAGAAATACAGTGCAAGTTTACAAAGCTGTGCTGCCCTAGAAACACAAATAGCTGAAAACTTCCTGACCTAGCCAGAAGACCAGACGTGCCTTACACAGACTCAGTCAAGACTACGACTTTCCCTCTGTTTTCCCTTGACATATTAGGCAACTACCTCCCCAGAAAAATAGGGATGATTTGGCCTGTCACAGCTGGACACAAACCACAGAGAATGAGTTTTGGAATGAGTTTTAAGAGCATCCCTGCTTCTATCTCTCCCTCACTGTCCTTCCCCTTGAATTTGCGTAGGACCAGACCCCTGCAGCTGACCTTGCCACAGGAGGAAATATTTGGATTCTTCTGCCTTAATAGGGAGAATTTTGCTGTTGTTCTAACTACTGTAGTTGTTTTGTATTAATACTCCCTGCTGATCTACTTACTTGCACCAGTGAACTCGGGCAGAAAATCAGGTATGGATCAGAATCCACACTGGGGGATGCCTAACTCCTTGTAACATAGGCAGGTACAAAAACCATGCTAGTGAGGTGGAAAATTCAGTGCCAATACTCTTTAAAACATCCTGGTTTTCTTTACTATTTCCCTCTGTTGATAGAACTACAAAAATGTAGGTTTTAGTCCCATTCAGCAGCAGCTGATTCTGTAGGAAGTTCATTTTAAAAGGCTTCTATTTACCCTTTGTCTATGAAGGAAAGTCTGTGAAAGAAAAGCCTGAAGACATAACCAGTGAGTCAACCACAGAGAAAAACAGAACACTGAACTGTCACTGTAAAATGAAAAAATCTCATTATTTCAAAGTCAGTCTTGCAGAAGACTGCAATGCTCACTTTTTGTGTGTTTGGGGCTTGAGACTATCATGCCATTACTGTGCACCTCAGCTGAACTCCTTTCTGCTCTATATTGCTTGCACTTTGCTGAGGGGAAAAGAAATATCACACTGGCAACCATATTTTCCTCTAACAAAACTAACTTTGGGCACAGATGCGAAAATATGTTACCAATTCTCCTCTGGTGCTGACGAACCACGGTGACACGCTCATTCTGTCTATGGCAATTTTAGTGTAAATACAAATTTTAGTGTAGAACTGTAAAATCAGAGAAGGAGGTCTGTGCTACCATATTTTACCCCTTTGTAACTGTGTTTAGACAACCACGTGCTCATTTACCCCAATTCAGTTGCTAACAGATAATTCAAAGCACAGAAACTCCCTTGTTCTCCAAGGCCTAGCCTACTGATAAAATCATTTGGGACCATTGTTTATTTTCTTACAATGGGCAGAAACAAGACAAAAATATGAAAACCCCACCTTGTTCTCATGATACATCTCCCTATGGTAACTGAACACCTTTAAAAGCACGTTTGCAAAAATTAACAAAGTAGTTATTTAAGAGCACTTATTAATCTCATCCTTTAAAAAGAACACAGAACTCTTTAGCTCATGTGTCTGAAAGGCCATAAGGTATCTATATCCTTCATAATGACTGTGCTATTGTAATTAAAAGCACAATTTTCAAAACTGTTTTAGATCAAAAGATGGCTTTAGCTTCCTAAACTCCCTGAAAGCTTGAAATGGCTAACACTGTAGTTCCCACTTGCAATTCTACTTCTCCAGGTGAGGGAATGCATTGCTTAATAATGTCCATTTTCTTCAAGGAGCTGTATGCAATAACTAGTGGTGTGCAGTCTGTGTGGCTCTTCCCTGCTTTGAGCTCCTGTGTCTGTACTGAGTGGTCCTCCTGCACGGGAGCTACTCCATGGCTCGCTCTACAGTCAGACTGCTGCCTCCACTTCCCTGCTGCCTGCCTGCTCAGTGATGCTGATTTGGCTGGTTGCATGGCCACGCTGATTTAACTGGACCGGTGAATGACACAACTAAGACAGCTTCTCCTCTACTTTTCTTTTTAATGACATGATTTCATTGCTGTCAATCACAGGAGGGAAAACAAAGACTGGGGAAGGCAGGAGTCCTTCCAGATAGCTTTAGTACTACAGAGTTCAAAATGTGGCACCATACTCTGTGCAGCTACTCTGCTCCGGGAAGCCACTGAAAACACATTTCAGATGCTGGATTGCATCTCTCTGCCGTATCTTGTTTACGATATGGTTCCTTTAGAGAGTGACAGAAAATCCCAGGACTGACTCAAAAGCTTGGAAATACACTTAGGCTATAGTCGGAGAATGCAGCAGGAACCGTATGAATGCTGTGTTAAGTACCATGCCTGTTATATATGCCTGCTATGTATTCTCTCTATATAATCCACTGCTCTGAGTAACGGAATTGGGTGCCTCCAAAACATACTTCCACAAATAGTTACCATCTCTGCAAGGTCATTAAACCACCAAGAATTTAACAAGTAAGTCCCAACAGCAAAACATTTCTTCTAACATCTTGCTGCCCATCTTCTGACTGGGAAGGAGAACACATAGGTCTTGCAGCTCACACACAAAGTCCTCCCTTGTTCTTCTTGAAGGTGATGGAGTCTCATTCAGGGAGCAGTCCAAGCCACAATATTGTTGAAAAAAAAAAGGGTAAGAAAAGTGGGAAATGAGGAATAACATATGGTTTTTTCAGTGTGGCGCCCACCCTAAAATCTGGTGGTCAGCAGTAGTAGAAGCTCTAGCTCTCTGTGCCACATGTGTCAGTAAAAGTTGTGCTGATCTTCACAGTTTTTATCACTCGTTTTGGCAGAAGACTTTTCCCTGGATAAATTCATTCTCGCTTTGAGGTTTGGGTTCAGTCCTATCAAAATCCCAAAGCAAAATTTGACTGAATTCCCCTTCCATCTCTAAAAAAGACCCCCATCACTGAAGCAAGCACACAAGCCTTGCCTTTCAGACCTTCTACTGTATCTGATCCAGATGTCTTTTTAATAGGCCTTTCAATGCAAATCAAGCGGCTTTTTTTTCCATTGGGACCAAAAACCTGAAGCCAGGCCAGCTCAGAGTGATTTTAAAATTGTGCAAATATTTTACATGGCTCTAAGAAATAATATATCATTTGTGCAGGTTTATATATCCATAAGCATATGCATACATGCCTGGGTGGTTATTAGTTTCCCATGTGATAAATTCTGGGGAGGGAAATGAGATATTAAAGTGACAGCTCGCTCTGTGGCTTTCAAGTGAGAGCAGATACTGTGCTCCTTGCATGAGTCCTTTTTTTAGTCCTCAGCAATAAATCATTCAATGTGGGGCCACTCCCTTCAGCCCTTCCCTCTTGTTGGCAGTTTTCCTCGTCACAACTCACCTTGCTCCCAAAACCACTTCTTTGTCCTTTTCATTGACAAAACTGGAAAGAAACCAGACTCAACTTACTTCCTTCCCTCTCCAGGGACCTCATTAAGCATACCCAAACAGTGACATCTCTGCAGGGCTCTGGATCAATGGACACTGTCATCTGGAGATTTTAATCACATTAACACCACAGCAGAGTAAAATCCATCTGATTTTCCCTTGCTAAAGTGGTAAGCTCAACAATTCTGCCAATTGCTGCAACTACTATTCAGAAGGCTTATTTATATGTGTGGATAAAAATCAATCTAATCTACCACAGCTACTGCCTTCCAGTCCCTCCTCACAGAGCCTGAATTCCCTCTCCAGGAAATGCAATTTGATCCCCCATAGCTGCCTTTTTTCTGTTTGGGTTTAGCTATATTCAGACAATCCAGAGGAGCAGAGTACAAAAATAATCAATAAAGCAAAGCTCTGTGGTCCAGTGGAAGAACTTGCACTGCTTACAAAGCATAGCAGAAAAACAAATGCCAGGGCTACATTCCCACAAGTGGTCTTTGCAACAGAGAAGAAGATAATTGGCAGAGGTAAAAAGGGTTATACTTGCACAGAGTCCTACAGAGAGCACTCGGTGGCTAAACAAGGGCCACCGGTTTTGGTAGAGATAAGCAAGGAGCAGTGGTCAGGCTGAAGGGCAGTTGCACTCCATCATTACCCTAGGAACATGAGAATAGCATAAATTGCTTACTAGGACACCCAGGTAACCATACACTGCTGAAAAACATGTCCCTGTGTTCTTTCAATGAATAAAAAGTAATTTTTCAGCTCTACCCACACCTCCCTGTGCCTCATCTGACTTCCAAAGAGAGAGTTACAAGCTAATCAATAGTAATTACCTATCATCCAGCCTAGCCCTCCTCAGTGTGCTGTTACCCAATGCTGCTCCCTGATTATCTGACACATGGAGGGTAAGAACTTGCAGGAACAATATTTCTTGATGAAAGCTGTTACTTCTGAAGCTATAACTCATTCTTCCATCGCTAAACGATAATTGGACTTTTGTTGCAGCTGAAGATCCCTGGCACCCTGTGAAGGCTGTATACTCACTGAAATGTTTTTCTCTCATGAAACGGTTCCCAGTTCTTAGATAGTTATTCCAGCAAGTTTGGACGTGGCTAAATTACTTAAAAGGAGGGGAAAAAAATCGATTTTCAACTTCAGTCCTGCATTTGGTGCGAAATCTCATGAGAATTAAGGAATCCATCTCAGGATTTCTAAAGTAGCCCATGAGGATTCATAAGCACAGTGTACCTCTTAAGCAATCCTTAATGAATGCTTCAGGGGCATTTGCACTTGTTCCTGTGTCATTACTGGAATTATTCTCAGTATCCAACATTATCTCAAGAAAATTTTAGAACAACTGTAATTTATTGCAGTGATTTAAATGATAATCTGAAAAAAGGGGCACATCTATTTCTGTTGGATAAAGTAAAGATACTTACAGGATCAAATGTATCAAGTTGGTATAGTAACTGTCATGTATAGCATTTAAATGTATGTATTCAGGAGTTTGAAATTATCCTAGGCAAACAAAGCCAAAAAGTAATAAAGTAAAAGATTTACCAGAGAATCAGGGCAACCAATGGCAATAGTCGTCACTAAAGCTGTAAAACAGGCAGATAACAAAGTAAGCAAAAATCTAAGCTACAGGAAAGGGCTAGCATTTGACAGAATACAGAAGGCTTAAAGAAGCTAAAAGTTATAATGAGCTGCTCAGATACACAAATTTAATGGCAATTACAGGCCTGGAGCCATTGATCTTCCTTTTCACTTTGTCCTCACCAAGGCAGTACTCCTGCAAGCACCTAGAGAAGTTCAGATCTCAGGGATTTGCCTACAGTCAGTAAATAATAAATATGAATTTTATCTATTTAGCAACCCAGGGAAGATGCGGAATGGTAGAGGCATGAGGATGCATATTTGTTTAGAATAAGTTAAACCTGTCACAAAACGGACACTCCGCTTGACACCCATGTGCAGCCCTGTATGTGAACACTGCTCTGTTCACTGCTCTTTACAGTGGTTGTTAACACACTCGTCTGCAGATGCAATATTGGATTTGATGGGTCATGCAAGTTAACACCTCTTGGTGTTTTATTCCCACTGTCTCAAGCAAGCACAAGCTGTTGTGGACTTACTCAGAAGAAAATACATGAAGATTTCTATTCCCCAGGGATTTCTGCATGGGGGAGAACCTTTTACCAGGCACATGAATCAAGTACCAAGGCTCAGTAAAATGCAGAAGTGCTGCCACAGGAGGACAGATGGGCGGTTTATTTTTTTTTGGAATGAATTACCTACTTTCTCTCCAGTACAATTCCCTTCTTAAGCAACCAGACAGATGTTCTGTTTTCCTCAAATACACTTTTCAGTCTGCTCCCCATTTAAAATGGAGAGGGAAAGTCTCACTCCCAGAGGACTCTGCTTTGAGTACTACATTCAAGTTGTGTGGTGGTGGGTGAGGGCTTCTGTCAGCTGGAACAGGGTGATCTCATGAGAAAGATACAATTCAGACAAACTGAGTTATCAACACTCACTGATTGTGAGAGTGAGGGGCAAAACAAGCACAACAGCTGCTTTCCAAATATCATATTGAATTCACTTTTCTAAGTTCAGTTTTCCAGCAATAAAGGCAAACAAGCAAGCAAGCAGAGAAAAAAGTTTTTAAAGGAAGGAGGCCCATCTTAGCACTGAAAAAAAGAGATCCTATCCGTATCTCCTGTAGAGCAGCATTAGCCAGGCCTCACAGTGGATCCTTAGTTTACTTTTAAATAGGCCTGATTAGGTAAAAATAGTAAAACCAGTTTACATTCAAAATTACTTTGATGGACACAACAGAGTCCACAGCAGTAGCAGCAGAGTGAATGAAGAGGTGAGATTTCACAATTGGACGGGCACAGCATTTTGTCATGTGGCATCAATTACGATTCTGGGAACAGAGATATTTGTCATGGGATGATCTTCTTATAATAAATAAAGCCCATACTGGAGATACATCTTTTTGACAGTACTTTGCTGCTTTTGGTCTATATATTTTTATCACCCCTACACTGCTTTTTAATGCCAGCTAGCATTTGTTTTGTATTGTATGAATTCACCCAACATAGCACTGTTTGCATTTCCCTATTGGGATTACAGTACAGCTTACAGAAAATAGATTTTCCTTCTTAAACTGGTAAGACTCATCCAATGGATTTTTGTCTTCTCAACAATCATTTTGAATGCCTACTGTTCACCCAACTTTCAACTTTTGCTCTGAAGTGGTAATGAAAAGATCTTTCCAATATCTGTTATATAAGAAAGTCATGTAAGTACATAAGGATGAACATAGTAATATAGAAATAAATTATTAAGTTGGTATAAATTACTTATTTGACTAATTTGGATCCTGAGATATGTCCTACTGAGAATATACCTTAACACTTTACAAATATAGGGACTGCTTCACATGGAATTCACTTGGTTTTGGATTTATATGAGAAGATTATTAATTCACCTTAAATGCTGCTTATTAATTGTAATGTTATTTGGAAAATATTGCCCTTTTCAGTAATTAGTTTTCTCTTTGAATCTACTGTCAGGACCTTTATAAAAGTTCAGAGTATTTCAGGACTTTCATGGGTTGCTCATCAACATATGAAATTAAGTTGTGTTTTAATCTCCATGGCAAGTGTATGTGAATGGCAGCTCTTGAGACAGACATAAATTTGAAGCATTTTTCATCAATTTTCCCACTTACAATCATGATAACTAGCACGCATTTCAGAGTCATATATCCAACCAATTGAAATCCTTTCTTTAAACTCATGTTTAGTCTTTTCCATTCAGTTCAGCTTAGGATTGAGTGCCTCACATAAAGATGTGCTTTGGACTGCCTTGTCACGAACTGTCTGCGGAACAAGCACAAACCCTTCTATAAAATGCTGCTCTGCTTGCAGTATCAAATCAATCTCCTATCAGTCTCATAAAAGTAAAGTGAGTCACTTTCTTCCAGAGAGCCTGTTTGGTTTTACATTTCAAATATAAGACCTGTTGGAATACTTTACTTTTGAGGCTCTGCTTAGCTTTGTGGTAGGCAGCTAGTGACCTTTCAGCTACATTTGATACCATTCCTACTACTCTGAGAGAAACTGTTTCCCAGGAAGACAGACATCTGGAAAGCCTATATTGAGATCAATAGATTTTCACCACTGCTACACAGCGTAGCTGAATTTAGGTTAGAATCTATGTAATATCAGGTGATGATAATAGCAGTATGGCTGTGTAGTTTGGCTAGACAAAGAGAAATCCCTCCCCTCGCTGCACCAACCATAGTTGGGCTTAGCCTCTGCTACAAATGATTGCATCACGTTGGATGTTTTAGCTTCTTTGACTCCCGTATTGACCTGACAGTGTTCCCTGGAGAAGACAACCTTTTACTATTATTAGTTAGTGCCTTGACCCTGAGACAGCTGTTGGCAGCCTCTTAAGGGTGGAGAGCAAGTGAAAATGGTGCCATGCTGCTGCCTTGTGTGAAGATGAGGTGATCAAATACATGTTTAAGCTCCTTGATAGTGATGCTACCCATACAGAGACTCCACAGACTATAAAAGGAATTACAAAAATCCAGCTGAGATGTAATGAAAACATGAAATAATGACTTTTATCCTTCTGTGAGAGTCCTGGTCTCAGCTTTGCTGATTCCTAGAGATGCCAGCATGACACTTTTGATAGGCTCCAAGTAAAAAATTCAATGAGTGACCCTAACTTTATGTTCAAAGTGGCATGATTATAAAAGCAACAACTCAGATTCAATGTGTTTTTGCAGATTTTTAACGCCAGTAATTACTCAGAAATACAGGGCTGACTGTCGCTTTCATGTAGAGGTGAATCAGCAACAGTTTCCTTGGTGTCTTATGGGACTGAAAAATGAACTTTCGTGTCAGCTTCCTAACAGCAGGTTCCCATTGACACAGAGCAGCACAGAGCTGCTCCCTCAGGACCTCGGTAGATAACCAGGCTGGGCAAAACCACTTAATTCAAGTGCAGAAAACAGAACAAAAGACTGAAAACATTTCAGGCAACAATAAACTTTGAATGCTTGAAGCAAGTCAACAAACCTGGTAGGGAGAAAAGAACATCCAACCCAACAACCCAAGGAAAATATCCCAAACTAATTTATCTGCTGAAGATTTCAGAAGATCATGTTTTCACAGTAGTTTCCAAGTGAAAAGAAAGATTTACTGTCATTGCTCCTACAGAAATTTTCACTGAGGAGTGATAACCTTTTTCCAGAGACAAAATGTTCAAAACTTGTCAACACTTCCAATGGGAAATAAAGCTGCTTTTCTGCCTCAGAAATCCTGCTGGCTGCTGGTGTTGACACAAAAGTCACTCTTGACCAAGCTCCTGAATGCTCAACAAGCTCAGTAGGGTGGTGTAGTTCTTTTGTTTATTTATAAGTGTGGCAAGTTTCCTACTGTAGCTGCTACCACATTTAAATGATCTTGGCAAGAGCAAAGTGTAAAGGATACATTCTGAAGAGGGATCGTGTCATTGCCTGGCAGGCAATTTTCTTTGTTTTGTTTTTCTTTTAAACCCAAACCACATCTTTCCAGCCTCTGCTAAGTGTTACTATTTCTGACCATTTTTGAAGCAGGTATAATGGTAGGAGTGTGAGAAGGGAGATAAACAAGACTCCAGAAAAAAGCCTCACACTGACCTTGGGGCATAAAATTGAGGGCTGTCCAAGCTGGCTTTTCTTCCTCAGCACAACCACTTAAGGCAGACAAATACATTACTTACAATTTCTGAAAGGTATCATAAAAGTAATAGCATTTCAGCATCCCAGAAAGCCAAAGAGGAAGTCCTTTTGAAGTTAAGGAACATTTTTCTGCATCCATAGTAAGCCTACAGGCAGAACGCTGCCATCTAAATCTACCTTCACCAACCTTAAGAGGAAGCAGGAACGTCCTTCAGGACAAGCATATGTAAATGAAACAGACAGTTATGCCAGGAGCCAGAAAAAAAAAAAAAGACCAAGTTACTTGGAATGTTTACAGCATTCAAAGTCTACTGCAGCTTGCTCAGAGAGTCAGTAAGGCTGGAAGTGACCAATGGCCCTAGAAAGGACACTATGGTAAAATACCAGGAAATGGATGCTCTAAATAATACTTTTTATAAGTCTTCACCTCAGGTTTTAATGAATATTCCGCATTTCCTCTGTTTTCTGGGCAAGAAGTCGAGAGGTTTTGTGTTTGGGTTGGTTTTGTATGGGATTACTAGATCATTTTTCCCCTTCCCTACTTCACTTTTCTGCATACTACTCAGCGCTTCAGAAGAGCAAAGCTTTCGAAGCACAGCCATGTAATTTTCATAATCAACTCGTCCCTGCTAGCAAATCCAGAAGTTTAAATGCTCAATACTTCTGTGTACTCCAAACCTATCACACTCCTGTTCAGCCCTTCTTTCTCTATCCTGCTGCCTCATTTCCCAATGTGCAGAGGAAAGGGTATGTTCCACAGTGCTTGGGGAACACTTGTCCCTGAATTGTGTTATTGGAGCTGATACAGAAAGCAAACCCTGCAGTGGTGAACTCCTCTCAAACTGTGCCCTTCTGGCCACTGCTTCTTGTCTGCACAAACAGAGCTCACCTCAAATGCCTACACTGTGCGGCACAGCAAGAGGGGGTCCCTCTGGCAGGTTCAGCCTGGCAGCTTGTGGCTCCAAAAAACATGAAGTCCACGTTAGATTTCACCCAGCATCACTCAGCAGCTCATGCTGCCCATGCTTTAGCTATTTCATATGATCATGATGGGAAACTCCAACTCGTAACTAATGAACATGTCTATTTCAAAGTCCCTCTAGACAGCAGTTTCACAATGTAGTGTGTATTCTTGCTAGGTTATGATTTCAGGAGGAACTTAATTAGTGCAATTGCTTACAAATCCAACATTGTGAATGCCAGTCAAAGACCCATCTCAAAATAATGTGATTTTAAAACTCATCCTAGACACCTTCTGCAGAGGATGGTTCTGCAATAATGCTTCTTCCCCTTGGATTCAAATTTAAACTACAAAAGCTTTGTGTTAAGTCAGCTGTTTCTTCGTGTCTACATTCAGTAAGAAAGTGTTACTGGAATACGCATTTTGGGATCCTGCTGCCCACAAATCACTTTACAAACTGATCCACAAATGACACGCCATCTAGGAACCAGTTCAACAGCTGCTGAAATTCAGCCATTTCTGGAACAAACGGCGACAATTGCTTACAGGACCCTAACAGCAAAACTGCATTAGACACACAGCCAGAAGTACAGCATCAAATGTAACCAGATGAAAATTAGAAATCTTCACAGCAGTTTTTGTCTGCACCTGGATATATTTTTTTAAAGGTATTGACGAACTATTAAAATCAAGCCAACATACACTTCTGCTGTTAGCATGTCCCAGCTGGATGAGACAACTTAGAAATAATTTATTTTCCCCTTCCAGAGTTTTAGAAAGTGTCAATGTGATAAACCAATTTTGGATGAAAAAAGGAACAGCCACGAAAGAAAGCAAACTTCTCCATTCATGCTTAACTTTAATCCGTAGAAACTCAGCTCAAACTATTCCCAGGCTGTGAAAAATTATGCACCATTCACAGCTGCGCAGTAAGCAAACCTGTTTTATGCACTTTTGAACTAATATAATTGGCAATTGCTATATTGGTATTTGAAAAAGATGCAGGTATCGGTGTTAATGGTTTGCAGACGGTTTCTATGCAGTTGAGTGAACTATGATTTATATTTCCAATAGGCACCGAAATGAAAGATAATCCTCAGGTCTTCTGTGTACCGTTATTAGTAAGTTGTACCACAAGTTCGTGTGTTTTTAAGGGCTATTTTATGAGCATTTGTTCATTGTTCATTTATCTTCAGTCTCTCTAAAAATTACCATATTAAGCAGATAAAGTGGAATTCAGTTTTACTCCTGACTTCAGCAACTATCAAGAATCTGAACCTGACTTTCCCCATACTTGATGATAGGGTCAACACACAGCTAGACATGTTCATCACTGAAAATTGCCTGTTGCCATGAAACCACCCTTCTGCTACATTCACAAGCTCTTTGTGATAGAATAACCAGAAGCCAAATTCTGATTACAGTAACCTAATTTATGCGTCATCAAAAGCAGCAACTTTAGGTTTACATCACTCTAATGGAGATTACAGTCTTGACTAAATGTTCCATATATGCACCCATGTAAACGCAATAATAACTGGTAAGTGAAAACAAGAGTAATATCTTAACATGCTTATTTTCCTTTGTAACTTGCATGGTAAATTTATTGCAATGTAAGTGCTTTTTCTTATGTCCTCACTTCATTGTCATCTTTGTTCTTCAAGAAGGTTATTGATTTCTCTCCTCTTCAAATGCTGTGTGATCTGGCAAGTCAAAGGGGATCATTTCAGTGATAGGAATAGATCAGGACATAACCCTGACTAGCAAAACTAAAGAAATGCCACTTCTGGGTGAGCTTGTTGTCACATTAGCAGTGCTGCTGTATGTGAAGAACCCCAAACCCTCATCATGGACTACTGTCAAAGGCAGTTGGTGTGAAGAAATGCCTACCTGAAGACGGCAAGGCTCAGGGACCAGAGCACTAATGGCTTCCTCAGTTCAAATTTTGCTCGTTTGTTCATTAGGTGCCGACCACCAAATATAAAGGCAGCATACAGAGCTGAAAACAGGAATGATTTCTTCCTGCAAAACAAAACCAAAAAACACCTGTCAAGTATTTAATTACATTAGATAGACAAGAGAGTTACATCTGGATATAACTGCCAAGGGCTTGTGTGTTTCCTTGAAAGGAAACTCTCTCAATGACCCTCCTGCAGCTCAGCTGAGGTTACTGTTAGTGTATGAACCTACATGCCTGCACATAGGGCCAGGTCCAAGTGCAGGCAAAATTGATGCTGGGGAAGTTCTGAAAAAAGACAGCCAGTTTTGGCTCCCATTCTTCCCTGGTTTCTGAAAACTGAACTTCTGTGAGGTACATAACAGATATTGCAGAGCCGACATACTTCTGCGAGCACAACACAGTTGATACGTGAACCAGCTGATCACATTTTGTGGTTCATTTATCTTTTTCATATCAATTTCTGTTTCCTGCAGGCTCCTTACTACCTGGACATTTAGTTTCCCATTGTTGCCTCCACGAAGGCACTTAACCGCATCACAACATGAAGAGCCCCATGAAAAGCGGAGAACCACAAGATATCAATAGCCCCATCAAGCAGTGACCATGCTGGGTGGCCCTGCCCTGCTGCACAAGGCCTGCGTGTGAGCACCAGTTCAGGAAACCCAGTGAATGTGCTGAAAGGCCAAGCAGGGCTCTCTTAAGGAACTTCAATGATACTCCTAGAATTGCAAGTTTTATTTTTAAAACTGCCTGATAGTAGTCCAGCTCAGCAATAATCAGCAAACGCTTGAACTCTGCTATGGTAACTCATTGTAAAACAACCATTAAAAGTCAAAAATAGACTCAGATTAGGATTCCTTCCCACACAGCACAATAATACACTAAGACCTAATGATCTACAACATTAATGGTGGCCTAACTGTATGGGTATACATTTAGGAATGGATTTTTCTCTAAAAAATCTATAATTATATTCACAAGTATCAGTGGACTATGGCTTTGAACCAAGAGATGCTGGTTCTTTTTGAACCCCCAAAAAGAAACACAAACATTCTCAAAGGTTTAACTACTTCATTAATATCCCAGACAAGGTGGCAGCGAGCTACAAGATCTTATGTTCCTTATGACACTGGAAACCCAAGATGACGCAGCATCAGACCAACCTTTGATCAGGGCATGGCATGCTGCCCACACTGCGTGTCAGGGGCAAGGTTCACCTGCATTGTGTTCTGTATAGGATTTTCAATTGGATATTTCTATGAAAGTATGTTGCTTCACCTCAGGATAAAGACAACACTGTGCTTGTGGTGCCTGATAGTGCCAAGTAGGTGCCACCTCCAAGCTCTTCCATTATGATTAGCCAGCTGGGGGTACCCCATGTCAAGGGTTACGGACAGGACAGGACGGTCCTGAAGGCCAAGCAGTATGTGCAGCACAGTACGGCACAGCATAGTGCATGCCTGCACCTGTTCAAGGCAACTGGTGCATGGATCACAAGCTTCTCAGCAGACAAAGGTCCTCCCATGAGGTCCACGAAACCTAAGAAAAGATGTAGAAGCACATCTGATTGGAAGTATGAAGAAAGCACATGCAGCCTTCACTGGAAACAGTGATTTTATGTGAGTTTGAGAGCTAAATAGAAGCAAAGTCCAAAGAGACAGAGGCATATCAGTATACATGCAGCAGCATGCCATTTTCTGTCTACTTAGAAACTCCTCTGTTTCTACTGACATATTTATAGCTCTGTGTTGCAAAACACAGGTAACTGCATGAAAATCCGACTGCTCAGTGCTCTGCACTGAGAAATGAAGACCTAGTGCCTGTGGTCCCCTGGGTGAGTTTTAGCATCCATGCTGGCTACAAGCCCCAGGGTAACTACCAAGTGAGTGCCCTCTCACCTTGTGCATTGAGATGGTCTAATTGCATGGCACTATTTATAACAACCGTGTTTTGAAAACGATAAAGCATAGGCCCTTACTCATATCATAATAAAGAAAAAAACATTCATTTTCACTTCTATGTTCTTGATTTTCAGTCAGGAAAGGGGCAGAATTACCACATTTATCAAATCTGACTGAAGTTTAGCTTGGCTGGAAATCAGTAAATATTTGTTAACCAGTTTGGGTAGTGATGAACCAACTCAAACTTGCTCATACCAAGCTGCCTAACTGTTAAGACAGGATTTATGGGATATGGGACAGGAACAAGCTGTCAGTGTGAAGTTGGACTGCATTCCCACCTCCTTCCCTCTGCAGCCTCTTCAGCAGCAGCCTGCAGAGCAGCCCACTGCCAACCTGGGCATGAGCGAGGGAAGGCAGAGGGAGTGTGGTGGGCTGTACCACAGGCTGCAGTGCTGTCCTGGTTGCCCCACGGCATCAGGAGGGACATCCTCTCTGCATGTTCCTGCCCCTTCAGTCCCATGGAATCTGGGCTTACAGTGCTCAGTGCAGACAGATGGCAATGCACACGACGAGGTATGGAGATACTTGTACACAATATATACCTATGGCCATTCGAGCGAGGTCATGTGCAGGGACCCCAGAAGAGGGATCCTGTAACCCCATACCACAGGGTGGGTGCAAACCCCACACCTCATGGCACTGCAGTGGGAAACCCTCATGCCAGAGGCAGGGAAGGTCTGTGTTGCACTGGTCCATGCATGGAGCTCCAAAGCAACCAAAACCACTGCAGGATGGTGCAGGGGAAAAGACTGCAACACAGTGCTGCCACGCAGCTGCCAACAGGATGTGGGGCTGTGCAGGCTGGCACAGGAGGAGGTCAGGATTTAAGAGCAGTAGCTAAAAGATTCTTTGTGGGAAGGCAGGCAGGTATGAAGCTGTTCAGTTCTGGATCAAATACAGCCAAGACTTCAAAGTAATGGTTCGACTTCAGTTCCAATTCAAGAAAAAAAGACCAGTCTGAATGAGTTAGCAGCTCAGGACTGTGCTCTGTTTGACTCCCTTCTTCCTGGGTAAGATACCCTACATCTTCCTGAGCAAGATACCCTATTTTTCGTGAGTTCAGTCTATTGAGGTCAATAGTTCCATTATACTAATTAAAACAGACAGATTTTAGGTCAATTTTAACAGCTTTGTAATGAGTTCAGCATTATTTGCAATGATGATAAATGGTATTCCCTCAGCATACAGCTGTCTTGGTGGTGGCAGACACAGGAAGATTTGACTGCACGTATGATGAGAACTGCAGAGAGCCGCTGTAAGCTGTTTCAGACAAGCAGAGATGCAGTAGTATCATCTCCTATCAGAGGTAAGCACAATACTGAATTACTGAGTAGGCTGATTTTGAAATTATCTCTCTGTTTTGACACCTGCTGACAACTTCTCATAACTTTCTGCATCCAAAAGACTTTGAATCTTCCCCTCTGCAGCATAATAATGGTTAAAGAACTGGCAGTCCAGGTGATGTAGTTACAAAGGGGTTGCAGAGCTACGTACTCTTAAGATAATCTGTTTAATAGCATTAGACTGGTATTAACCAGCTTCTTACCAATGTTTTTATGATGGATTTTCCTGAAAGGTTCATGCCTACAGTCTGGTTCCTGGGCTGGTGATGCAAAGCAATGGCAATCTGACAGTACAGTTACATTTGGTAAGGTTTTAGCCAAAGGCATCTAATACCAAATGAGCCTTTTTAAAGACAGAGTTTTGGAGTTGTTCTGGAGCACTGTAACTTTTCATTACTATTTTCTGAAGAGAAACTAAATAGAGCAGAATGATGACAAAAAAAATAACCTTGAAACTAAAAAAAGAAAAAAAATCCCCCAAAGCAATTCAGTAGCAAGACTCGCATCCAGTAACTTCAATGTTAGCACATTCGTATGTTTGTCTTCAGTTCTGTTCTGCAGGATAACATGTAGACATAAAGACAGGGCTGCCAAATCCTCCACATTTTTCTGGCATTTCTGTTTCTCACAGTTGTCTCCCACCTTCCTACATTTTCAGACTTCAGGAACTAAGTACTCTCTCTACTGAATACAACTCCATGTTTCCCTGTCAAAAGTTGCCAGCTCCTTCCCCCAAAAGGGAATTTTCTGGAGAACCTATAAATGCTCTGCTTGGGCTAGCGGTAACTACAAGAAAGAAAGGCAAGAGTTTGGGCTACAGGATGAAGATGTGAGGCTGATCTTCCAGGATGCTAGCACAGAGGTGGCTGTATCATGAGGCAATGGGACAGGCAGAAGCAGCTGACATGATGACAGAAACAGAAGAGAAAGGGTCAATGGTAAGCATGGAAGCAATTGAGAGGGGCTGGGGTCAAGAGATGGATGTGAAGCTGGGACAGCATGGTAAAGAAGGAGGCTCGTAGTCCCTTCTCTGCTGAAGCCCCTGGAGTAATGCTTCTTGCACCCATGTGCACACCAACAGGCTCAGGCTACCCACACTGAACACAGAGCTTTGGTCACTCTCCTGCAAAAATCCTACAACAGGGGCAGGTAGTATTATCCCCTGGACCACAGCCCGTGGGCTCTGCTTGTTCCTCTGCACTGTGTAAAGGCAGCTGATGTGTTTTATCGAGGATGGATGAAGGTTTGGGCGCTCTCAGAACCTGAAATCCTTTACTAGATCTTCCCCATGGTAGAACAGAGACACAAAAGAAGAAAAGATAATTAAGCAGAGCGAGGCAGAACCTGGGGCTGATAAAGGAACACAGAGGAAATCCACCCCACCAGGAACACAGCTTCTCCTTGTTCACAGCCAGGGAGTCCTACCCAGGGAAGCCCTCTCAGGCACCAAGGAGTGACAGGCAGAGATCAACCATCCAGCCTCAGGCAGGAAAACACAACATAGAAAGAAATAGCAACAGTAAGCAGACAGCTAAGGAGTAAGAAATCCTGACTCCCCCAGAAGTACGTTATTTATAAAATGCTTCAAGTGTACGAATTGCCACAGCATTCTAAACTAAGGGGCCAAAGCCTGAGGGTGAGCCTCAGGTGCAGTAGCATGAGACATACCAGTGTCTCTGATGCAAAGTGAAACGGCCTTGAATATTGCAGTGCTGCTGAAGGAGGTGGTGTCAGCCCAGACGCACTGTTGTAATTTTTTTTCCCTGAAAATAGAAGCCTGAGTCATTATTGTAGAGTTCTCTGATGTTAATGAGCAAACTGAAACAGAGATATGTGCTAATAAATGTAATATTTCCATAGGATTTTCTTTAATGGTTAAGGAAAACCTTTGCAGAAATGCACAAAGGACAACCTTATCATACATCTTTTAACTATCCTCTAACATGTAATACAGGATTATCCTCATAACAGCATTCATTAGGGGAGTAGTAAAGTGAATCAGTGTTAGCCCCCTCTATTTACATCCTATAGGGATTTTAGATGATTTTTCTTTTTATCAAGATGCATTTACTTTGCACAGGCAGAGCTTGTTCTAAAGCTCATTACCACTTCTTCACATGCTGGAAAGAGAGCACAAGAGGTAAAAAAAAACCTAAACCAATACAGTTGCCAGAGCAGAGTGCTTCTGGCAAGTAAACAGGCAATTTCAGGCTCCCAATGTTTTCTTTTGGCCTTCTTCATCATCATTTTTTTGACTTAAGAAAACAGATTTTACTGCGGGGAAAAAAAAAAGAGAAAAGGATACTCAGTAAGATGGAAGATAAGGGACTTTTCTTACCAGTTTCTCTCAGCTTTCAACAGAAAACAACAGCAACCACTTGTGTTTATAACTGAAACTCCTAACCTGAGAATCTAATTAAAGTGGGTTAACCTGACCAGTGTAAATCACACAGCATACCCATGTCCATAGCTTACAAGCAGTGACTGATAGCCTTGGCAAAGTTACTTTCTCTCTGGTGCTTATTTAAAAATCACACACTCTGCATGTATAAAAAAGGGTGTGAAAACGCTTCTCAGTCTCTCAGTGTTTCTACCTCTGAAATACTGTCAAAACAAACCTTTCCCTTGCTCTTCCCAGATATAATTTTGACAGAACCAGCAAAAAGAGATCTAATATGTGGCTATATAATATATGATAATATATCATATAATATGTGACTATCCCAGATCTGCATATGAAAATATAGCCTGCACTCCTAGCTTTGAGTTTCTGCAGCTGTTTCCTGTTGACCATACCAGCCTTAATAACAGAGAGAGAAAGAAGGACATGCATAAAAGCAAGACCTGTCTGATACACACAAGCCAATGCAGCCTGATTTATTCCTACAGCTCAGTATCCTTTGACATTTATATTTAGAGCAGTAACGACGACAGTCACACACACGGGTGACTCACCGATGATGGTCTTTGACGTAACAGGCCATCAGAGAATAAACAAGGATGTATCTCATACCAATCTGATCCCTTGATTTCTAAAACCTGCCTCCCAAAAGACCATTTTGGTCTCCTCATGACAGGTACTGTTGGATACATAGGTCTGTCTGTGCTCCCCACAAGGCACCCTGGAGAAGAAGAGTCAGGGCCCTGGGAGCACATCCCAGGCAGGGACTGCTATTCCCCCACATCTGCCTTTTCTCTGGGGTCCTGTTCCCATCACCCAATTCATGTCATTACTGACAGACAGTACCTGTACCTGTCCAACTCCTTAACCCACAGAAAGTAAGGAAACACAGGATTGGGAGGCTGCTAGATGGACTGCTGCAGGAACTGTCCCAGGCTCAACTTGGCCAAGAAGGATTTGCATGTGTACCTCATGCCCCGTAAGTGCTAATAGCAGAGCTAAGGCATAGATGCCCAGGCCCCCTGTTGCCCAGGTCAAAGAGGGAAAGGTGAGACCTACCAGGTCAGATAACTCTGAAGAGTAGAGAAACTGAGGCTGTTTATGGTTTATCACGAGGTCACAGCCTGCTGTGGTCCAGCTGGAGGGCCGGCTGGAGACAGCCCCAGTTCCCAACCAACCAACCTGCATGGGCATCTTTCCCAGGGAGCAAGGGGCTGTGCCCAACCAAGCCTCCCCCACATCACATTAATCAGACCCAGGAGCAGGAAAGCACTCCCAGGGCATGCCATTAGCAGGGCAGGTAAAAGCCCTAAAATTACAGAGAGGAGAAACAAGGGCACAACAGTGTGGAGGCACTGGGGAAGATGGCTCATGTCCTGCACCTCCCTGATGGTTGCATTTGTTCTGTTGAAATGTGTTTGCCAGTAGTTTGTCATACTCATGCTCGTAGAATATACATGTTACAGAGTACTGTCTGTAAACTAAAATGTGTGCAGCTAGGGATGAAAACAGCAGCAGCAAATTTTGCTTGCTGTTCCTTTGCAATGGGAAAAATGTAAGAGAAGCTTAAGGGTGAGAAACTGAAGTTAAAATTTAGGGACAATTTATTTTTATTTGTTTTCTTCCACACAGAAGTGGCAAACTCCATTCTGAAGTACATGAAGTCCTTTGTTCTTTCTAAGCCTCATATTGCCTTAATCAAACAAACCATAAACTCTTAAAAATCCGTAAGCTACAATTCCAAATATAAGCAACGTCACAAGAGAAAATTACCCCTCAAATGGAAAGGGCTTCCGAAAAGAAACTAAAACAACCCCCAAAACTTTGGGACTTGAAACCAGTTTGCCAAGATTTTGTTATCACTGAAGGCAAATTAGCTTCCTCCCTAGCTCTGCCCCAGGTTTCCTTTACTTTTAAGTTATGCTTTGAATGGTGACCCAATCAGTGCAGATGGCAACTGACGGTGTATTCACAGTGATGACAGCCATCTTCCAGTTTCCAGCTCACACGAACAGCAGTGCAAGTTGCAACCCAGCGGGCTGGATTGCTGGGGTGAGCCCCATTGTACCCTTCTACCCAGCTAACACCATTCAACCTGTGCCAAAGCCTGCATCACCCCATGCTCAATGGCTCCACTCCTCCCCAGGGATGGGCCAGCATCTGACCTACTGTTACTGACACTGATCATAAGTAACAACTGTTTTTGCACAAGCCCCCCAAGATTTGTGTCACCAGAGCTAAGAATTGACAGTGGCCCCAGAAGAATCAAGGAGCCTACTGGCAAAACAACGACTATCCCTGTCCCTGTTAGCAATCTTCATAGCAGGTCAGTGTAGTCAAAGAAACTCCTCCTGTACTGGAAGCCTCTCCTATATCCATCTGTATCACTCTGACAACATACCTAGTTCTTAATACATAGACTTGATGACAAAGCAAGGTGTCTCAGTGTCCCCCTGGACCCACCGTGGGTTTCTCCAGGCTTTGCTGGGTCCTTCAGGCAGTCGGTAAAGAGACAGCAGAGAGCAGGGAAACTAATGTAGGTCATGGGCACTGCAGTTCTGATGAAAAGCTACAGTACTTTCACTTTTAATTCCATCAATGTAAATTTAAACCTCTGGCCTCCACAGTGAAGACCTGGAGCTAGTAAACACAACTGCAACTGAACTTGGGTCTACTAACCTACATGTCTACCAGTTGAAGGCACTCTGTCTGTATGCACATCTCACCTGAAAGTGATTAATGAAGATGCTAGTGGAGGTACGTCATAGAGACATAGCATGCAAATAACTCGATCTCCATAATGCCTTACTCATTTGATGTGCTTTATCTGATCAAATCAATCAATGGTTACGACAGCTAGTAAGTTTACACTTACACTTACATCAGTGTAAGGCCTTCAGATCTGGAAAGATCCCTGAAGCAACTAACATATGTTATTTATATAGACAAGTGCTGCTTTTCTCACTGCTCAGACAGACATTTATTTAACAGGACACAACAAGTTAACACATCAATACAAATACATTATTAAAGCTACCTTTGCCCCTGCCTCTGCAGGAAAGCCTATGCACCACAGTGGTATGATCAGCTCTCTCCACCTTTGCAAATGCAACTTATAAATAGTCTTGGAAATAATGTTCGTTGGACCTAATAAAATATTTAAGTAGGAAAAAAGCAGTAATTCAAAATAAAACATGGAAAAGGCAGGGATTACAAGCGGTGTGTTGTTTTTCTCCCTATCCACTCTAAAAGACATTCCAGTGGACATTGCTCCCTTCCAGCCTTCTGCAATGTAACTTCAGAAAATGATGTTGCTACAACTGCCAGCAGATTGCAAAACACAAACAAAAACTGTTCTAATTTTCCTGAGAGCACTCCCAGCCAAAAAAGACATGCAAGATTCTCCTGTGGAACAGAACACAACCTTAGAAACAGGGCAGCCAGAAGTAATGTACAAATAAGCCTTTATGGCTAGGGTTTGGTGACCACCTTATGGAAAGGATCACATAACTCTCTCAGTGCTGGAAAATACTAAATTATCCCAGAGGAAACCAAACTAAGGGGATGACTGAAAAGCATAATGAATTAGAATATACACTTACATTTCTGCTCCCCATCTAGAAACCTAAAACAATATGGACAGATCAGAGCAAGCCAGCTACACCATTCTGTGGCCTAGATCTGATTAAAAGGGGATACCAGTCCCAGTGACATTGCAGTAATGGAACTCTGGAATAAAATGTCTTGCTCTCAAACCCGGTAAAGTGTCGCATGCCCTGTGGAAGAGAAGGGGGCGAATGGAGCTCATAAAAAATGGCATTTTGGCAGAGAAGCAAATGGAAGAATATTTTTCAGCATCCCTGCATGAAAAAAAATCAGGTAATCTGAAGAGCAACTGCCTGCTCTGACTAGTTCTGCAGTACTTTTTGATACATGATGTCCACGACTGCTTGATATACCAAATAAAACCTTCAAGGACATCTGACCCTTGTCTAAGCGCTGGGAGATCAAGTGACAAAGGATGCTAATGGAAACACTGCCACTAACCTGGACCTAACTCCTGACTGATAGGAAACCAGCAAAATCCAGGAGAAAAATCGGGCAATTTGGCCATAATCTTTTCAACCCCCTCTCTAAAACAAAGAGCCCTGATAAACAGCCATTTCCCTTCTTAGTCACCTGGGAAGCAGGTCAGGACAAATACAAAGGTGTTTCAGCAAGTGCTCGAAACTTGCAAGAGGGGGCAATTCAGAGTAGCTAGGAGGCAGGTTTACACGCTGCTACCTCCTCAGAACACAATGCTTTGCAGCTTGCCCAACACGTCCACCAGCAGAGAAGCCAGCTATGCATTAGCTCGCTACCTTATCATTACCAAATGGCATTTCCACGAACTAAACCTTGCCACTACTTATGTAAGGGCTTCATGATTAAATGGTATTTCAATGAACTGAACCTCGCCACTACCTAAGCAAGAATTTTATGCTTTCCATTCCCAGTGGAGGCTTCAGTCCCTAAACTAATCTGCTAATAAATTTCCCAGTACTTTCAATCCATTATGATTCCCATGTTATTGACCATGACCTATAGCTTCTTCATCAAATCCAGAATCACTTTACTTGAAATCAGTGAAGGCAGTACCTTTAAAGCAGACTCTTTCAAAGATAAAGGAAGAGGAAAACTGGCCTGGATCCAATTAAAATTATTTGAGGAGAGAACATAAAATACCATGAGAAACACTGCAAGTGTGATTAACCAGTAGAAGGAATTTTCCAGTTACTGAGGTTTCAGGATCTGATGCAGACAAAATTTAGAAGGCAGAATGACATTCCTAAACCTGCAGTGGAAACAAAGATGGGCTAGAGGAACATAAGCAAACACTCTACAATCACCAGCACCCATTCCTCAACTAAATGTCACAGGCCAGTTGGTTTTTGGGTGTCTCCTGCAGACATCCCACTGGTAGTCCTGAAACAACTGGAACAAACCAGCAGGAGTGGCACAGTGCAGTACAAAGTACACAGCACTAATATAGCTTATCTCTATCCTGTCAGCAGTATGCTTCTGACAGCTTGTTCGGGCTTTCCACCTCTGCCTACACCTTCACACTTGGCACGGGCACCCTTGCCTCTCTCTCGAGGTGGCAGGACCCACCAGCTCTCCCAGCTAAAGAGTATGGATCTCTCTTTTTGCTTTCAGCTGTGAGGGCTTGGCTGACTGCATCCTGCCCTCAGCCACCCCCTCACCTAATTAGATGGTATACTAAACTGCTTAGCAGTATTTCACTTTCCATCGTGGTATAAAGAGTACAGGTTACTAAAGGATTAGCAAGTATAGCATTAAAGTGTTATATATACACAGAGAGTTTTCTGTTCTAGCTCCTGCTAAATCTTGGTCACAGGGAATCTGTTAAAAGATAGCAGATGCCAAAAGGCAAGAAACCACAGACAAACAAGGTGATGAATCTGGACTACAGTAGCAGTGGCTGCATGCATGACACCGTGAGAAAGAAACGGAGCATTACCAGGAGTGAGCAGTAATTGACATTCAGCATTTCTGGCCAGGCAGACAAATGGAGCAAAGCAAGGGAATAGGAATATGTTTTTAAACAATTCGAATACAACAGTACTCTGAATTTAATGGCCATGATTGTTGAAGGGCAGAAGGGAGGACCAGATTACTGCAAATGGATAGCAAAGCTTGTTAGCATGTCAGTGATACTGTTTCAGATTTTTTTTTTTTAAACAAAAAGTAGCCACCCATGAAGGTAAAGAAATTAAATAAACGTCTGACCTTTGTTTTTGCCTAAAGCTCACATAGCCAAAATTTGTTTAAACATCTCCAAACATATCCCTTTTGCTATTCTTTTTCTTAATTGAATTTTCTACCACTGATTACCTCCATAACTTGTGGACTCTGCTCAACCTTCTCTCCATGGCAGGTTTGCTAAGTTATGGCTGGCCTATAAACAGACCTTTCATTTGCAAAGGGAATACAGGAGTCCTTTGGCACCTGTGCGCAGGATCTGATGGGCAACAGATAGGGGGAATAAAGTGATCTTCCCAAAGATACCATTTTCCCTGAGAATGCCCTGAGGTGCTTCAGAGCTTTGCAGTGCTCCCACCACAGCCTGTGCCTGCAGCTGAACTAAAGAAATGCCCAGGCACCAGTCACCCTTGCTGCCCCTGCACCAGCCAGCCCCACCACACAACTCACACACCCTGAGAATGGGCATCTCAAAGCCTTCTTACTAAACCAGAGGGATTCGAGCACCTACCAGAGACTCCATGGGCTGGGCACTCCAGTTTCTGGGCATTAAGTACACATTAACAATCGCTTGCTTTTACAAGCCTCTAGTCTTGGGAAAGGCAAATGCTATCTCTTTGAGGTTGGTAATGACCAACACAACTGCATATTTGCCACCAGGCTAACCTAAGTGTTCAGAGAAAAAGTTGCAACTCTGTGTATTCAACAAGTTTTTCCACTTTCATGATACCCTAGAGCAAATGGCAGTTGGCTACTGTTCACTGCTTTCAGTTTCGGCTGTTGGCTTTTTTCCCTTTAGCTATAGCCTGCTTTAAGATTCATGAATGTAAGCACACTATAAATACGTATCAGAGAGTTTCACAATTACACTGCGTCTGAACTGACATTTCACTCCAGCAAAGGGCAGCCAGTGTTGGAATTCAAAACACCAAGGGGAAAACATTTACTCATGTTTTAAGGACCTATGCCAGTGAATCCCCTCCCAGCCAATTGCCAAGTTTTTTCTACTTTATTTTAATTTCTCTAGCTCGCTGTGACTCTGTCCCACTGAAAACAAAAATACTTTGGAGACCTTGACCTGCAGCAGCAATGACTGAAAACACAGAAAAGTGCCCCTGTGTTTGCCTGCATCCGGGACACAGTACTGCTGTCTTGGGGCCAACTCATACCTGCACTGCAAGTCAGAGGTAATGGTCTTGGGCACTACCTCTGTTTTGGTGCTCTGGGGCGCTGAGCTGCTCTCTTCACATGGTAAGCACAGTGCAGGGGTGCAATGGCTCACATGGAGATTGCCAGCACAACCCTCCATTTCGCTCCTTCTCACTAGCCTGAATCACTGAGGTGACTGCGTGTACAGAGGGACAAGCAGCAGAAAACGCCTCTGATGAAAAGTATTCGAGTCCTCCGTCTTTTACCAAGAAGGCACAAAGTCCATGTTCAAAGTGCCTTTTGGTTCAGCAGTTTCAGCCCCGTCAGCAGCACAGCATCCTGCCGGGCAGAGCCCAGTGTGCTGCCCCAATGCCCCAACCAGCAATCCCAGCAGAACTCCTACATCCCTCACCCAAGCACAAGCTAGCAAGCATGATAGGTTGGGCCAAGCAAAAACACATTCAGTTTTGTGATTCACTGCAAATTATTTGTTTTCAGCCTACAGTTTAAGTTTCAATCCCTCTAGCTACCTAGTGTATCAGCAAAAAGAATCAGCATCTCCCTGCCTTAGATGTTCAGCAATCTCACACGATACTGATGACTTGTTCAAAGTCGTATCAAACCTGCAGTTGCAAAAGTTTGTTCTTTTGTGGTCTGAATTCTTATAAATACAGCTTTGAGCTTGGGTCCACACGTCTCAAAAATGCTGGATCCATGCTACAGCACCACTCCACCCATCCCGCCCCACTCCTGGCAGCTTTTGCCCTAAATAAAACAAGGGTGTTACGTGACTACAAACCCGATGATGAACCCCACCAGTCTTCAGTCACAAGAGTACCAGTCCTTATTACTTAAATCAGCTTGTGCTTCTTTCTTCTTCTGTCTGTGCATTTAAATATTGTGCTGATACAAACCAAACTCCCTATAGAACTGTAGGATATTTTATCCATGTCTTAAATGTGCTCTTGTTTGCTTGGATGGTGGGAAGAATAAATACCACTTCTGCTTCCCACTCACACTTGTTAAATAATACCAATACTGCAGATAAAACCCAAATAATACTGTTAATACTAATACCAGTAACATGCTAAATGGATCTGTTAAATAATAATTAAAGTAAATAGGCTCACTCACCAAACAGGTAAGTAAGCAAGAATGAGGCCCCATATAATTGAACCTTAACCCAACTGCACTGCTACATTTGCATTCACAGAAAGACTGTAACCTTTGAGTAAAAGTATATTCAAGTGATTTGGCTAAATTTGGTGCTCACAGCCTGTGCTAGACTGACACCTTTCTGAGAAGGCTTAAGAAAATGAATTGATTCTATTAGACTTCCTAAACCCTGTGGATGACCGGAGGTGTTAATAAGGAAGAGTTTGAGAGCTCCTGGAAACCAAGAAAAAGCTGCCCATCTGAATTTAGTGGCTGCAGTTATCCAACAAAGCAACGGATAAATGTTCTCAAGCAGCTGCTTCTCTTTCTCACCGTGGTATGCTGAGGCATTTTAAATAACCACAGAGTGGCTTAAACCATAGGGGTGGCATATTAAGCAACCTTCTGGCATATGTCCTGCAGCCAAAACTAAAATATGAAGTCCTGGTATGAAACTAAATCAACCTAACAAAACTAAAAAGTGGCACAATACAGGCTTGATGTCCTGAGAGCTGCTGGCATGGCTTATTCCTGTATACTAGTCCATTTTGGACAGCATGAACAGTCCTACAAAACTCCCCACATGCGGGGCTCCTTGAATCCAACAGTACTAGGGCTCCTCCATACAAGGAGAGATCCTTCACTGTTTAGTTGGTTCCCCAGCAAAACTCATGAGCTCTCCAAACAGCCTCTCTGGGGGCATGATTTTAGACCAAAAGCTGTAGCTCTTTCCTCATGCATGTCAAAGCTGCGTGAGATGTTTCAGCACCTTCATGTCAGCCTCCTGCAAGGGCAGCTTCCTCCAGCACTGCCTGAATGCTCCAACCCTCACTGCCTCTTAATGCGTCTGGGAAAAAAAAAGAAAAGGAAGTATCTCTCCTTCCACCAAATTAAGCATTTTACAAAATAGTAAATTGGGCTGGGGAAATAGATGGCTCTGGTGGGTCTGAGGAAGAGGATGGCAGCAAGAACGCTGGGATATTAAAGTCCCTGAAGCCAGCTGCCAGTAACGGGCACTGACCACTGCTCCTGGTACTGCAAGTGTATGTCGCATGAAATAAGCCCATACCTTACACTTAAGTTTCTAAATTGTTGTTTTCATGGTGTGCCCAGAGGCAAAATACAGGGCTCTGCTGTCCTTCCCGAAGCTGTCAGGACTGGACTAAAGAAAATGGAGAAAAACAAAGAAATAAAAATCTGAAGGAAACTAAATTCAGGTCATGGCTGTGAGTTGGGTCAACCAGCTACACAGTGAAGGCAGATCCTTTTCTTTCTTTCTTTCTCCCTCCCCTTCAATGCCAGACTTGTTTAACTAGATTCTCCTTGGTGAATTTTCTTTTATAATTAACAAATGAAAAGGAAACATGCTTCTCTGCATTTAAAAAAACACCCCAGCAGCCTTACGCAAGCCAATTCCATTTTTAAGACTGGGTAAAGACTTTGCTGCCTCTGCTTAAATACAGTCTTAGCTTTCAGCCTTGTTAAATTTGGGATGGAGAGGGGGCACGAGGCAGTGTCTTAAACGATTGATGATTTCTGCATTCATATGAAATTATAAACTCTAACAAGAAAACAGTAAGAAACAATCTCTCGCACACAGGCCGGGGCAAATCTACCACAACAAACACAGCAGGTGGTTGATCTCACAAGGTTTGAAAGACCGTCTTGATCCTCAGTGTGCGCTAGCCACACAAGCTTTAAATTAAAAGATCTGATGCCTTAGACAGGCTCACACAACTCTTCCCTGCTACACGTCTGTTAAAAAAAAACCTGGCAGGTTGAGTCTGCTCTCATGCAAAGGGGAAGGTGAGGAATGTATATAATCTTTCCACTTTTCTTGGCACCACAACAAACCCGCAGACGCCAGCCACTGCTATGCGTAGGCAGGAAGATGACTCCCAACCATTAGGATATCCAAACTCTGGGAGACTCTGCTTTCCAAGTGTAAAAAGGTTTGCCTGTGTCAAAGATGGGGCTTAACAGATTTGGGGGAAAAAAATCATTAAAGACCAGGTGAAGGGCTGCATGACCCTGCAGGTCCTTTACAGAATAGAACTGGGCTTTGGCACTCCTGCCTGCACTCCATCACTTCCAGGATGACTGTACTGAAAGCGGTCACTGGGAACACAGACCCAGGAGAAGAAAGGCTCAACGGTGCTTTGTATGGTTGGGTGTGATGCAAGGAGGTGGCAGGGAAGTCTCACCCCTTGCATGCAAAGGTGCATGTAAACCTGGCACCTTTAATTTGCAAAAGCTTCTCCCTTTCGCTCCCTTGCAGCGCCAACACAAACCTCCTGAGGCTGCAAGGCTGGGACTTGTTGAGCAAGATGTACAGTGTCATTCAAATAAGGTCCCTGATGAGGCTGGAGCAGCTGCAGCTGGCTCTGGCAGTTCAGGCAGCAGGGATCCCAAAGTGGCCCCTGACACTCTGCTAAGCCTGCCTCTAGCACAGTGCTCTATAAACCCAGGGGCTTTGGCTGCATGGTTAAATGCTGTTAGTTTAACGCAAACCAAATAAATTAAAATTAACATTCCTTTGGGGCTGACTCATAGAAGAAGTGTAGTCTTTTCATTGGCCTGCACTTCCCATCCTCCACGTGCTTGTCTCTCTCGCTGGCAGAACAAGGAAGCATTGCAGTTTACCAGAGACCATGCTCTCACACAGCCCCGAGCCAGGCCCAACTTTGCTCAGCACTCTGCATCCCTGTAGCTACACACACAGTTTAAAGGGCTTTGGTTCGAAAGGCAACCCAAAGCAAAATGTTTAAACACCTCACTCGGAAAACCTCACCAAGGAGCACCCATGCATGGATTCTTCTTTATTTTCATTTATTTGGCTGAAATGTGTTGCTGCATCAATGCACCGATTCAGCTGTATTTCTGGGAACTAAACAGTAAACAGTTTGCTAGCTCATTTCTAGTAAACATGTCACTTGTTAAAAAAACACAGCGTGTTTTTCTTTGGCTTGGTTTGGATCAGTGGCATGAGTTCATTATGTATCACCACAGAGTAAGAAGAGGGTAAAGACTTCACAGTTTGGTCCTGAATTGTGTACGCAGAAAGGAAAGAGAAAGGGAGCCTGACTCTTACAGATAACAGTATGTATCTGAGCTGGAAGCCCTGGTAATTAGAAGTTTTTACCAGCTGATGCTGACAAGTCTTTAGTAGTCTCAATCGCCTTCCCAGGAGACTTCATAAAGGACAGCACTGCACTGATGGCACTTGGCAGCCTCAGCCATCGCTGCAGCAGCCACTAAAAGAGCTGAAGAGGAATTAACTGAGTCACACTCTCACTCCAGGTCAGGTCAGCCCAGGTCACGGCTGAGGTGGTACGGACAGACCTGCACAGATCAACCTTAAATGGAAGGCAAAAGAGCTGTCAAGCTGGTGTTTGCTCCCAGTTGCAAAATTCACACACAAAAGCAGCACACTATGCTTTTCCATATAATTCTCTAGCTGTGACCATACATGTATCAAGAAAAAAAGAAGGAATCATAAAATTGTAAGATCATTAAGGTTGGAAAAGACCTTTTAAGATCATCAAGTCTGACCATTAACTTGGCACTGCCAAATTCACCACTAAACCAGCACCATATCTACATGTCCTTTAAATACTTCACTGGGAAGCTTGTTCCAATGCTTGACAGCCCTCTCAATGAAGACATTTTTGCTAATATCCAATCTAAACCTCTCCTGGTGCAAATTCAGGCCATTTCCTCTTGTCCTATCACTTGTTACTTGAGAGAAGAGACTGACAGCCAACTCACTACAACCTCCTTTCAGGTAGCTGTAGAGAGCTATAAGGTCTCTCTTCAGCCTCCTTTTCTCCAGGCTAAACATCCCCAGTTCTCTCAGCTCTTCCTTTTAAGACTTGTGCTCCAGACCCTTCACCAGCTGCGTTGCCCTTTTGGACATGCTCATAGGTTACTGCAACTTATTGGGCAGGGAGGGGAGAGAACAACCCTTGCTTAGGGCATGATCTGGGCAGAAAGCATCTATTTAGAAACCTGGGAAATACAGCTCAGCAACTCCAAGCCAAGCATAAATGCAGCAGGCAAAGCTCATCTACTGCCTGTCAAATAATAAACACATTTGTATCCTGTCCTCTTTATCTGCACTGGCCCAGTGGGAAATAACACAGCAAGAAGGCCAAACGCTGCTAAAATATGTGGTAAAACTGCACAGATGCTAGGCAAGACTGCATCTCTCTCTTACTGCCAGAGAAACGCTTAGGTCTGGTCTGGAGCTCAGGTGCATTAATATAGAATCCCCTACAGTTTCAGAGCACTTTGGAAAAGTTGCATGTTAGCTGGTAGATACCAGTTTCGTCATTTGCCATCCCTAACACAGACAGCAGAACTTGACAACTTTAACAATCTTACTTTATTTACTTCCGCAAGTCCCTCAGCCAATTCTTTTTCTTGATTAATCATAGAATCATAGAATTTGGGTTGGAAAGGGCCTTAAAGACCATCCAGTTCCAACCCCCCTGCATAGGCAGGGACACCTTCCACTAGACCAGGTTGCTCAAAGCCACGTCCAACCTGGCGCAGAACACTGCCAGGGATGGGGCAGCCACAACTTGTTGATTAAACAACCTTTCTTACAGGACAGATCAGCTTTCAGTAATCTCTCCTTCTGTGTGACCTCTTCATGGGTAGAGGTACGTTGAACATCTGTTCCACTTCCCTGGGGTACCTTGCGGTACCTCTAAAGTGTTTAGTGCTGTTCTTTGCCGAGTCGCTTTTGAAAAAACTATTTGAAAAAGCTATTCCCCATCCAAAAAATTCACATGGCACAGCTTCCCAAAGTGAGTTAAACAAAGGTATCTGAAGAGAAGAACTACATATCTGACGATGTTCCAGCTTTGGTCAACTGCCAGAGTCAATCCCAGCCATTTCCAACCTCTGCATTCTTAGCACAGTCAGCTGGAAGCAAGAAGGGGACAGGTATCACTGCAGGCTTGCCTTCCTACTTCCCGGAGATCATGCTATGTGACTCCTACTCACTGCGTGGAGGAGGCATCACCCCTGGTCCCACTATGGCTTAGCTTCCTCTAGAGACAAGCTGAGAAGATCCCAGGAGGAATGCTCCACACAAAATTAAGAGCAAGGCGCTCTCTATTAAAGAAAAAAAAACACAGTTTGTCTCTTTCTAGTAATTTTTGGCCTCTCCAACACAGCTGAACCCATTACAGTTCATTTCATTGGCATTTGTGGCAATACTATAAGACCATATTTGCACTGGTGCCAGGTGGTCTGTGTTGTGAATCTGCACTAACTCCTTCACTGCAGTTACTCTACAGCAGGTTTCTCTACAGTACAGTATTTCTGAAGAACAGAAATAAAACCAGAACTTACTACGAGCAAAAGTAACTGAGCTTCATCTTTGGTTTACAACAGCTCAGTGGATACAGTGTGTATGATACGTATGGAAGTGCCACCTCCTTAACTTCACTGTAGGTCACTTTAAGTATCTCGGTTTAGTTGCCCAGATATAAAACAAATACACAGTGATATTTCCAATGTCTGCATTGCAGTCTTTAACTTTGGAGGGACTCCACCTCCTGTAATGTCTCCCTAACACAGCTGTGTTTGCTAGAGCCTTTAAACACTACAAAAATAATAGGTAGTAAAGCCAAGAGGGACATGCCTGTGCAGAATGCCACAGCACTGAGACTCATAAAGACATATTAATATGGATAGATTCACAGTCATAACTAGCAGTTACTTTTACTTTATACTCATACAGTACTTTTCCTAACAGTGGGCTGTTTGTAAATGCAGCTGACTTCAGGCTGTAATTGCGATACAAACTGGTTCATCTACCTTAAATACCTGCATAACCTTGCTACTGCTCACGCCATTTGATGTTTTTACTTCTCTCCAGAAAAGCACAGTACCATTTTACAGACAGGAGGCTGTGGTACAAAAAAGATCTGGCCACATTCCTATCTCTGCTTTTGAGTCCCTTCTGTAGGGGAACGCTCTCCAATGGTGAGGATTAGCAGAAACAGATTTATGATTTCTTGCCCTTTCTCCTCCTCAATTTGCTTACCCTAGAAGAGAGATAAACATATCTTAGACTGCAGAGCAACTAATTTCTCATAGGGTCTAAGATTATAAATACCATGCTCTTGGATAATCCTGAGCAAAGAACTCTCTTTGTGGTCAATCCAGACAACTCTCTATCTGTGACTGCAGGGGAACAGCTTAATGGTTTGGATACCCATGAGACATGTCTACAAATTACTTTTAGCCTGCACCTATTCCTGGGTCTCACATGGAGAGTCTCCCCCATCTACCTGCACACGGGGAGGAACAGGCTGTTTCAGTAGCCCCAGTGAACAACTCTTGGACCATAAATGACCACATACTGAGGACAACTTTGTTTTTCATTCTTAAAGGCAGCAGTTACTTCCAAGTGTGTGTCTTTGTGGTGTCTGCAGAGCACAGGCATGTTCAGGAAGACATGGGAAACGAAGGATGACAGCAACAGCAAATAACAGTCCTCCTACCTGCACTGGGACCAGACCTGACCTGACCTACTATACTAGGTACGGGAATGATGTGGTGGAGAAATTCACACACTCTCAGCAAATTGGAGTCACTGCAGTGCTGGGCTTCTGGATTAATGCTCAGGAAACTAGGGCTGCTCTATCACAACCTTTCCTGTGATCTTGAGCAAAGAAAATTTGATGATTGTCCTTAACCACAATCAGATGCCAAATTTCCATGAAAATCACTTGAATAGACACTTTGAGGGCTCTGGTCAGATCTCCCCAGTATATCTAGGTTTCATTTCTACATATCCAAATTAATCTTGATACTGGGTTGAGTCTGACTTTATCCAAGTCAATGACAACCCTCCTGTCCCCCAACCTTTCTTCTCCTGCAGAATTTTTAGTGTCTATGGGAAGAAATGAAGTACAAATATTGCCCAAGACCCTTCCTCTACTCAAACACACCTCTGACTATTCATTTCATTAATTGATTGCACTAGGGAACTGCAGCACCAAGCATATCACATTTAGGACACATCTGCATTCTCCTTTTTAATACCTCTTCATTATTTGCAATGTATTTCTCTCAGTTAGAGGCAGAATAACATTTCCTAACGCAGACAGAATTTATTCAGAAGCACAGAAGTCAGTTGCCTGTACTAGTGACAGATGCACTTCAATGTAATTAGTTTCATGACTATTAATGAAATAACTCATTTGAACTTTCACCACTAAAATGTTAATGAGTAAGACTGGATAGTGGTTTGGTAATGGGATACAGGTCATTTTACAGTTTGCTTGTTTAGTTCAGATCTGGCCCATGTCCACCATGACCAAAGGTCATTACTACCTGAAGACTATTTGATAGCTATGCAAGACAAGTTGGCAGTGTTAAGCCCATGCTTAGCAAGAACTAGCAGAAAAGCAAAGCGGAGAAAGGTCGCTGCAGTGTGCTACTTTCACATAGCTGAGGTCAGAAAAGTTCAGTTGTTAGGATTATTCACCCATCACCTTTCACCAGCAGTGAATTCAATGAAGGCAAAAAGAGAAATAATTTGAGTTGGAAAAGTTGAGGATTTTTTTGTGTTAACTACAGTTAGCCTCTCTGACTCACTGTGCAGATTGTTTGCTTTTAGCACAATTCTAAAGAGAACTGGAAAAACAAATAAATACTAAACCCATGAAAGATCATACTTGCTATTTCTAAGTTTTAACCAGTCACTCATAAAATTCAGAAAAGCATGTAAGAGGTGAACCATGTTATTCCTGGTATATTGTACCCTATCACCACTCTAGCAAACCAAAAGCTTACACACAGAATCATAGAATAGTTAGGGTTGGAAAGGACCTTAAGATCAGCTAGTTCCAATCCCCCTGACTTGGACAGGGACACGTCACAC
This sequence comes from Psittacula echo, assembly GCF_963264785.1. Taxonomy (NCBI): domain Eukaryota; kingdom Metazoa; phylum Chordata; class Aves; order Psittaciformes; family Psittacidae; genus Psittacula; species Psittacula echo. The sequence continues at coordinate 57,754,478 of NC_137735.1, forward strand.
TAGACCATGTTGCCCAAGGTTCTGTCCAACTTGGCCTTTAACACTGCCAGGGATGGAGCATTTACAACTTCTTTGTGCAACCTGTTCCAGTGCCTCACCACCCTCACAGTAGAGAACTACTTCCTTATATCTAACCTGAACTTCATCTGTTTAAGTTTAAACCCATTACCACTTGCCCTACCACTACAGTCCCTAATGAAGAGTCTCTCTCCAGCATCCTTGTAGGCCCCCTTCAGATACTGGAAGGCTGCTATGAGGTCTCCACACAGCCTTCTCTTCTCCAGGCTGAACAGCCCCAACTTTCTCAGCCTGTCTTCATACGGGAGGTGCTCCAGTCCCCTGATCATCCTCATGGCCCTCCTCTGGACTTGCTCCAACAGCTCCATGTCCTTCTTATGTTGAGAACACCAGAACCACACACAGGACCTTCAACAGTGGCAACACATACTGCATCCACTCTTTTAAAAAATGACACTCTTCTGTTTGGGTAGTGATGTAATTCAGCCCATACAGAACCATAGCCCAAAATTAATAAATTCACATTGACAGCACACAAGCGCAAGCCTTACAAATTACTGCTACCTCTTCACAGACAGTAAAATGTGACATGCAACAAAATTATTTGCTCAAGGACTTAGAGGAACTGGAACCGATTGAGTTTTTACAGGGAACTTTCGGAAGGGTAGGCACAACGTAATTACTCAAAAAGAAATTCAAAGACTGCACTCAAGCTGGCGATCCTTCTCTTATAATTCTACATTGGCTTGACCAAGGTTATGTGTCAATACCTCCAGCACCATATTCCTTCACACTGCCATCTGACTCCCGCCATTATGCTGAGTCACAACACAGCCATGTAAAAAATCCCAAACAAGCCTCCTCCTGAAGCACGTATTTTGAAACAAATAGCCAATATATGCAATAAATGCAGTAAATATAGGCAAACTTATCTTGGTTTTCCCCTTCTTTAGTGTCCTAAGAATATAGTTTTATTTGGATTAGATTATCTTCTGCAAGAGATCACCCATGAGAGATCTCACAAACCTTCACCATTCTTCTTGGCCATGGCAAATGAAATTAGAGCTGCTGAGTTTCACCCAGGCCTGTGCAGATATGACACGATGATGGAAGCACTCTTTCAAATGTAATTATGGGTTATCAATCACTCATCTAACTGAGCAGCTGTCATACATTTATGCACACATACAATATACATGGCTGGGCATCAGCAATTGACAATACAAGAAACAGCAAAGAATAATTTACTGACCAGTGTTGTTTCACATTTCACAGGGGACAGTGACTGCACCTGCCTGTGGTTTTCAGATGGCAAGATCTTTGCTGCAAGTCTGGCTTTTAAAGCGGTGCTGCTCAGCACATTTTGCAAACCAAACTCTCATAAGGTGTTTCTGACTAGGAACCTACTGGGGAGGTATTATAACCATTAGACAATTTGGAAATCTTGAGACAGCAGTAGATACGCAAAGTTGGGGGTTGGAACTAGATGACCTTAAGGTCCTTTCCAACCCTAACTATTCTGTGATTCTAAGTTAAGCATCTCACTTCATGCACATTTCAAAGGGAAACTTTCACATTACATCCTGTAGCCTTAATTCCATAGTTAGTGGCTCATGCAGGAGCAGTCTTTTTCCTCTGCTTTCACACAAATATGTGTGATATTTATTACCCTGCTGCATGTAAGATCCAAACTATTCATTACTCAGTTAAGAACCCTCCAAACTCCACACCAACAAAATCAAATGTAGTTTTCCCCATGTTACGCATGCAGCCTTCAGTAACATCCCAGCTGCTCCACTCTTTCACTAGACATCTCCAGTTGGGATACAGAGTCACCTTGCAGCCCTTGAGCAAAACCCTGATTGCACCCAGCCTGAGACAGCCTCTCTTGGTAAAACCCCTAATTTGAGCTAAAAAAGGCTCAAATCAAAAAACCCTTTGAATAACTACTACATCTTGATGAGCGGCTAGTACTTTTATCTACGAAGCCATGCTGTCAGACAGTGTTTTCATCTTAAGTAGAACCGCATTCAAATTATTTGTTTACTGACTCTAATATTTAATCCAAACAGACTGGATTGCGGCTTCTGAAACATGTTGATATTACAAGGCAAAGGTGCCAGAAGGATTATCTTGATGTAGCAAAACTGAATCTGTCTGAATTCAGAGACTCGACAGAGGAAAAGTGCACTTTTAATAGCACTGCTTGAATATTATGCTTTGATTCTCGAGAAATGGGATGTTTTATTCTGTATTTATATTTTTCCTCAAACAGCACACTATGGCACTGTTTTCCTACTGACACATCTTTTTACTGAGATGATTTCTTTTCTCTCTTTTTTTTTTTATTTCTTCAAAAGGGGGATCTTCTGCACTTCACAGTGACATTCCTGAAATAACTTTGAAGAAATAATGACCCTCCCTTTACTTTACAGGTTCTTTAATACAACATAAGCAGCTTTACAAGGCTTAGCTAGTCTCTGCTGACCTAACGGCATACTTTACTCCTACAATAAACTAAAATAAGCAGCCCGCTTCCACAACAATTGACTAATTAACACAGTGATTTTGTTGTTTCTTACTAAAAAATAATCCTATTCTTTCAAAAATCAGACATATCAAATAACAGTGGATGAGATTACTAGAAAGAGAGATGCAGACATCTTCTCAATAAGCAAATCAGTGTTGTGCTAAGGTTGTTGTGTGTCTGGTTTTTGTTTTGTTGGGTTTTTTTCAATTCCCAGCAATTTAGGGTTGGTTCTTTTTTCTTGCCTCTGATTCACTTTCTCAAGTGCAGACACTGTGTTCAAATCCCCACTGGCTGCTGTGTTTGACCGCTTGCCAATCAGAACTACAGTGTTTATAGGGGATCTGTCTGCTACTGAGTCACTGCATCCCTGCAGAGAGCATGAGGTCACTTGCTGCTAGACCAGAGCACCAGCAGGGATGGCCCGGAGCTGAGCAGGACTGTGGAAACATCTTTTACATAAGAGGCTCCTCTCTTCTGCCTGCCATAAACTTTCCTGCTTTGCTCCAGAAGAGGCCAATAATGGGCTTTTTACTGAAAGACAAAAGATAAGCTTGCAGAATTCACTATCTGGACCTATCACAACTATATGTGTTGCACTGTGTGAAAGGGAAACATACACTGTATGTATGCTGATATTAGGAAGTACTGGAGGAAGATGGCATTTAATTGGGAAAAAACAGAAAACTGTTTCCTCGGACTCAGCTTATCACTCTTGTGACAGCAGACAGCATTCAGATGTGATGCCCCCAGCCTACTTCTTTTGTGTTTGCCCACAAAGGAATCAGCAAAGATGCCTTTAAATTGCTATCATTAAACTTCAAAACTGGTGCCTTATGGAAAAGAAACTAGGCAGCACTTAATTCAGTTCAAGCTATCAGGCAGAAAATTGCATGTTGATGCAAACTTACTTCACAAGGGTTTAAGCATTTTCTTTTCAATGATCTAGTTCTATCTTAGCTGAAAATTTGGTTTCTGAAACCCAAGTGGCAGCTTTGATGAGCAGTATTTGATCAAAACCATGCCATTCTTTTGCTTCACCCATTGCCAACACTTTTTGCTTTCAGAAAAAATAAACGATTTGCTATTCATAATTGAAGCTCAATTTTTTTTTTAAATTCCTCATTTTCAGAGCTTCATCCTCTGGCTGATCAACTTGGGCACAGATTTAAGTAAATGAACATGACAATCCAGTGGGAAATGCAAGGCAATATTATCCCTAAGTACTGCTACATACATAGTATGCAATAAAACTAAGTAGTTAACAGATTAAGCATACACTCAAACTGATCCTGTGAACAACAGTGAGCAAGAGCAAAGAAAGTGAAGCAGCTTGTCTCCAGCAGATGTTTATGTGGCAATGAGCCCTATCTCCCTCCCAGGAACATCACCATCAATGCTGATAATGCATGAAACACTACGAATAAAAACCTGTATATGCAGTTAGATTAATATATTTTTACCCTGTTTCGCTGAAGAAATTCTGGAAACTCAACATGAAAGGCTTCTAGGTAGCAACTTAGAAGAATACAAGATTTTTCTGAAGATGTGACCATCTCATGAACAACTGATAGGAAACACTGATGAAAAGGGCAAAATCTCCCAAGGTGCCAAAGCATTTTACAGCGCTCTCATTCTGTAGCTTTCCATGTGTTTACTAAACCAGTTGGTGTATGTTTATATTAGTGTGATCGAGACAACACTTCAGGTTCAAAATTGGTCATTCATTCACAGCTTATAGGCCAGAAAGGACCATCGTCTAATTTGACCTTCTGAGTATCTCAAGCCCTCACATTTAATCAAGGAACTAATCACAATCACTGTGCATAGAACTTCACCTCTCAGGCACAGACCATTGTTACGCCACCCTTTTCAAGCTCTTCAGTGCTATGGATTTTCTTTCCTTTCCAGTGCTAGCATGCTGATTTTGGATAAACACACTTCTCTTCATAGAGCACTTCCAGTGCCCCTTAAAACATCTGCAAGTTCTTTCTCAGCTTCTCCAATCTCCCCAGTAACATTCTCAATGCTGGAAATATGCATAATTTTTTTTAATATACAAACTAATTTTTTGCCTTTCTTTCATGTTTGCCTCTTTGGACATCGATTTCAGCATGTTCTGTGGAAGGAAAACCTGACCTGCCTAAAACAGCAAGAGTTGATGCACAGGCACATCCTCCAAAAACGCTCTCTGAAATCACAGGACCTCCAAGCACCCTTGTATGTACCATTAAAGCCCATAAACACTGCGTGCTTGCTTTCTCTACAAAGCACTTTACCAAAGATGAAAAATGTCAAGAAAAGCTGGGATTTCTTCTGCCTTGGCTATAAATAAGAAATACCAAAGCACTCACAGGCTGAGCAGCACCAGACAAACTGTGACATCGTCAAACTACCCACAAATGTTTGACTGGAGGTCATTCTCAGCCCTTGGGAAGAAATATCAAAGAAGAAAAACTTAGGATGGCTACAACTAAAAGCACAACCTAAGACTTTAATCATTGCCCCATTGCAAGCAAGCACCAAGGCCCACAAGGGCTCCAGACAAACTGCAGCTCAGCATCTGCTTAACACATCTTTTACGTATGCTTCTCAGGTAGGATGGATGAGGAATCGAAGGAAATGCCGTGCAAACAACTCATTACGCAATTCCGAGGTGAAATTTTAATTGCATAAAAATAAAGGCCTTTGGCTTTATCATTACAAAACCAATTTTATCTTTGTCCTCTTGCATGTTTAAATTGTTCTTGATTGTGCAAGCGAAGACATCACCTGGTTGGGCAATCTCCAGCAAGGTGACATTCATTCAGCAAACACAGGTAAGAAACTGAGCTTCTAAAATGTTAGATGCACAAATGTAATTGTTTACTTTCCTGCTATTATTCGAGACTGTAAAATAAATACCATCCCTTCAATACAGCTATGTAAAAAGATGAATTCTGCACCACATACATAGATCTGAAAGGCATCTTCTTCTGTAGCGGTGGATCCAATCTCATAATTCCCATCAGGTTATCATAAAACAAGTTTTAATGAAAATTTATGGGCAGCAGCAAAGTGGCACTTCACATAGAAATTTCTAAGCCCAATCACAATATCTTCACACATGCATCTCAGTACTACTTAGAAGAACCACTTGCCAAAGAGTGCACATATCACCAGCTACACAAAAAGAAAAATATGTTTTGAGGCATTTACTTGAGTATTTATTTGTTCTTTCCCTTTCTGTGGCTTATAAAGCATTTTTTGGTAGTAAACCCTGTACTGTGTTATTTCCCCCCTTCTCCATAAAAATTGCCTTTCAGAAATGTAAATTCATCCATCCATACATCACAGCTACCTATGCTGAATAATCCAAATGAATAATCCAGCAAGTATTACAAAAACCTACAGTCTTTAATTGCAGACTTTCAGGAGGACTTAGAGAACCAGGGAACATGGTTCTCTTAGCCCTCAAGAGACACAGAGAACCACTGCCTTTGTCTTATTCTGAATTAGCACTACACAGTTCTAGAAAGATCTAAGTCCTCTTGGGCAATTCCAGAAGCTTTCTAGCTCCTGTATATGCAGTCAAATTCATCTATCAGATGCGTCAGAGTTAATGGATCTCTCAGGCCAAATGGAAGTAAGATACAATTCTGAGATCTTTGCCAGTGGCAAAACTTACCAGTGGCATCATGAGTAGAGTTGGGTAGCATTTACACCTGCCTTTGGTCTCGCTTCTTCTCAGTTAAGAAAATGGACATATCAAGCAGTTGCCAAAAGAAAGCTGAGACTGATGTTCACCTGCTGCTCTGCTTTGGTTACTGCTATTAATTATGCACAAATTCCTTGAACTTTCAAGGGTTTATGGGTATCTTGATGTCCTAGCTTCATTCTGCTGGCATCTATTAAACTTTCAAAGAACCTGCCTGCCTCAGGTGGTCTTTTCTTCTGATTTGGAGCTACATCATTACTACTGCAACACTGCAACAAACAGGGAGCCCCAAGGCAAGCAGAGCAGCTCATCCCACAGAGCTCAGAAGATTAAACATGATAATGTTTACTTGTGCAACACACACAACATCCTGTGAAACGAAAGGGCTGGGATGGGTAGCTCCGGTTCCCCAACCACGCAGTGTGAATACCTGCAGCCAGCACAAACCATAATCTCATCGATGCTTCTCTGGGAATGCCTGCAAGGAGGATGGGGCTGAGCCCATATCTGCCATCTCCCTTTCGCACATGGAAAGATGGGCACAATCTCTCTGCAACAACTCTTGCGTAACCAAGCAGTGAATCCAGCTCTCAGTATCTTCAGATTGCAAACTGAGCTGAAATACCTCTCATTACATAAGGTGGGTTGCCTGAATCAGTTCCAAGCAGGTGGGGGAAGGGGGACATAACATAAAATCAATCAACACGCCTTACACAACCTAGGGTGCAATTAAGGGGAAAATTCCTGAATGGCTCAGCCCACAGTTTTGCACAGGAAATGCAATGGAAATAGAGCACCACACTTCTTCTCTAATTGTTTGCTGTTTACATGAAACCCGACATTGAAGGTTCCCTATAAAGGAAAACTCCATAGCTGCATATAAAGGAAAACCCCAAGAGCTGCCCAGGCTAATGAGGTCTGCAAAGAGAGGTTCATACTGCGCCTTAAAGACTGTCCTCTTCTACCCTTTTCAATTCTCTCTGTCCTGGACTCAGAGGAAAAGGTTTCAATATACAAGGCCCTTTTCTATTGACCATTAAGCACATTTAGGTTTAACCATCTTTATACTTGGGAGCAATGAAGAGTGATCCGGAAAGATTAGCCAGAATACAGTGAATTCCTCCTGGCCTTGCAGGACATGGCAGCTTGAAATCCCCTGCAAAGAAGATAATTTTCTAAGCCTTTGAGATGTTGAACAGGAGGGTTTGGTCACTTTTTTTTCCCCTGGACTCATTCTCCAGTCTTCTTGCTTATTTCCCAGCTATTTTAACTGCCTAAACTATATTGAACTGAATTAAATCTAATGTAGAGTTATGTCATCATCCTAACAAATACAAGTACAGAGCCAGCCGATTCATCCATTATCATCTTGTAAAATGACTTTGAAATTTGCCTTTTGTGATAACAGTGATTGACCCTAAAAACATCACAAACCTGTGATTTTTCTCTCCCCACATAGACAATGAAATACAGAAAGAACAGATGTATCTCTGGTCAGTTCTGCAAGCATGGTACTGTAGAAAGAGCACCCAGTGTCTACAAGAGTTTGCAGCTGGGATTATCCATTGTTCTTCTACTAATAGATAGTAAAGAACAGTTACTGTAATTCTGTATTGGGTACAGAACCCGTACAGGTTACTGCATTGCCTGTTGTAACTGAAATAGCTGGGATAGCTTATGTAAAAGCAAAGATATGATTTTATCACCTTCTAAAAGTTTACCATTTAAATACAGAGCTAAGTCTGTCTCCACACTTAATTCTCATGCAAAGTCCCATGCAGAGCATCCATATTCCCACATTATGCATTGATGTTTCAATGCCCTCAGGAACTTGTCTATCTGACTTTACCTTATTTGATCTGCAGGAAAAACTTTGCTTTGGGAAAAGGCTACTGTACCTATATTTACTCTGCTATGTCTATTATTTGTTTAGGACAGCTATTCTGGTGGGCTCCATGGACAGCAATAAGCACAAGGAATGAAAAACAGAAGAAAGCCTAGTGTCTCAAGTAAAATGATTATTTTGTAACTGAACAGCAACTGTATTAGAGATCAGCTCTAAGTAAAGAAAGTACACACAGAATAACTTAAAGACAACAGTGATCTTTCTTTGGAAAGCTTTTCCTGCAAGGTGAGAACATTTCACATCTCGTTAATACCTGAAATGGTCTTGTGCTTTTTGCGTCTGGAAATCTGTACTTTATGCTTCACTTCCTACCTATTGATTCAAAACTCGGTCGTGACTGAGGAGAAGGATTAAAGTGAAATGCTGAAAGTTTTGCTACTATATTCCAGCCCACATCGCTATAATGGCACAAGTTTAAGAATTGTTTCAAGTCTCCCAAATTAACCTCATAGCATGCTTACCCAAGTGACACCAAAAATGTACTGTCTTAACACATCGCTAGAGAAGTTACAGAAAAGAACAGTAATAGTGGTTGTTCTACATTTCACTTGGAAAGAGCAACCCTGAAAGGTTTGAAACCTTTGCTGAATTCAATGAAATGAACTTAACTGAATTCAGAATGCACAGCATGTTGAGATTTTAGATCTAGTTCACATCCACTGTAAGAGAAGAGTAAGAATCAAAATCAAAGACCTTCAATATTCAAAAACCCTAATGTAGTTAAAACCAGAGCCTGAATCTTTCAGTTTGTGCATGCAGATTTGTTAGATCTTCATCCTGAGGTGAACTGCAAGCAGCTCCCAAACTCAAGAGAAATGGTACCACCTCAAGCATGACCATAGTCCAGGCTGGTATCAAATAAAATGCGATGCTGTAAAACACACAGTACACTCAACTCACAGCAAAGTGGAAATGGGGGTTTAACCCCATGCACCAGTGCCTGTGGGTGCAGTAACCCTCTATAAAGTAATGCTTGTTACATTTGCTTCTGAGCAGTGCCATAAAATTGATACAGAGCCTGGTGCTACATGAGGATGGTACCATTTTCTACTCAAGCGTGTTAAATCAGTATTTGTCATTAGCATGACTGCAGCCTACTTGATAACACACTAACCTTTGGTGAGAAGTCAAAATTCAAACATAGTTATTTACCTAACCTGGGTTAGAAATAGGATTACCATTTAAATACATTTCAAGGTCTACTGGGATAAGCTATTTCACAAAACAGTTAATGGCACACCTCCCTCCACAAAGTGTGGACACTTTACAGAAGTGTTTACTGCCTTTGTTTACAAGCCAAAGATCAAAAGATATTTTAAGCTAAACAGATCATAACCTGAAAAAGGTGAGGAGCAAGCCAAGAACGTCAGATGGACAGAGCACTGACCCGACACCAGGAACCGAAGACTCCAGCTTTGGTTAGATAGCTTAGCCTTAACCATTGAATTGATCCAGTGAAAATGCTGCAGCCCTTTATGAACTAGTAAACTGCCAGGAAGAATTTAGAGGCATACTAATTATGGTATACTAATTAAAAAAAAAAAAAAGATTGTGTTAATATTTGCAGAAGAACAGGTTTAAGTGCAACTTCTGCAAAAACTGCATGGAAAATAGCCAAACTAGTGCTTCCACTTGGCCCAAAAGTATTTTGTCATAGCTGGGGAGGAGCTAATGAACAGTATCTGTCATGTGCAGTACATCCGTGGGGTATGCACATCAGCACCTCTTTAGACTCAAGCAAATTTAAACAGAGAGGTATTTACTCATAAATAAGCCAAATATCTAAATTCCAGGATGTGCACAAATTACCTCAAGTTATTAGATGATGAAAGCTGATCCAAGGAAGGTCAGCAGGCATTAGTGTCAATGTACACTAAGGAAAATAACAGACAGAAACACTTGATAAAATATTTAGGAAAATCATGTAAGGATTATCTCTGTAAGAGAATCAGGTCTTTATCTGGCTTTGAATCTCCTCTTTTTAAGTTAGCATTCTTAACCAGCTGCTCACGGTAAAGATGAAAACTTGTCCTATGGCATTAGTGGAAGCTTTGCCTCAGCAAAGCATGGCAGAGCCAGGTTTGCTTCCTGAAACACAATAGCAAAATCGTAGCACCACAGGTAGAGACTTAAAAGCTCCTTCTGTACATGTTTCTGATACCAACCACAAAAGATACCCCTCCAAAGTCAATTGGAACAGTCAATTGGAAGATGCTTTCCAATTGTTTAGCTGCAGTGATACACCTGAAATTCTGAGTAGACCAGAGAATCATGAATAATCTTTACTTTAAAAATGAAACACTGATTCTATTTTATAATTAAAGCAGATGTACATGTAACGTGCATTTAGTTTAAAACCTGACTTACAAGATCAAAATGCCTGAATCCTGAAGTACCACCAAATCCTAGCTAGATTAATTTTTAATCACTGCAAATCAGGATAGAAATTGCCAGCTAGTAGAGAGCAGATTAAAGGTTAATGTAGCCCAGAAATTTCATTGCTGGAGAAGCACTCTCATCCTAAAATCAAGTATATTCAAACAGCACAGAAAGAAATGGTGGCTCATACTTTTTCTGCAGTGCTGTAACCAGCAGGATGTTTCTCCCTGTGAATCTGAAGAGGGCTGGAAGCATCCCTAACTAAGCTTCATTTCAGCGAACAAGGTCGTACAGTCTGTTGGGCAGCTTCTCAGACCTCCTTGGCTGGTACAATGTTTTACAGTTCATTTGAACCAAACCAAATCTGTTTCTCTCTCCATCAGCTTTCCACCCATTGCCTCTGCTGCGCAGACACATACAGGCACCCTTTTCAAAGTCAGCCCATGATGCTGCTTCCAACTAAAGCATCAGGCTCCCTTCTGTAGATAGTTTCAAATTTTAGTCCAAATGTAGAGCTACATTGGTTAACAACAGCAGAAAGAAATTCATCCAAATATCTGGGAAATACAAGTACTCTTTCAGAAAGCTGCCAAGTCTGAAGCTTTAAAACGTATCAACATACCGTGTAGGCCAATAAATAGTACTAGATTAAACATAAATGCTAAAGGCCTATTAAAGTCATTAAAATTAACTTAACAACGTAGACTTAATACCTCTAACTGCATTAAGATGCCTCAGCATGCTTGTAAAATAAACAGCTGGAAAATCTGGCCTAACTATCCATATAACTAATATAGGGATATTTCCTTGACTCTGCCCACAGCTCAAAGCCTCTTCCATAGATACAAATCTTTTCCCTCATCTTAAACAAAAAGCCAAGCGGTCAGCTTTGGGCTGGGGATGGGATATGGCACAAAGCTGTAGGATCAGAAGTTCTGGGACCCAAGCAGTGTGGGAGCAGACATCCAGTTTCCAGCCTGCAAGTGTTCTCTAGTAAGGCAACAAAGCCCCCTCCTTGACTCTCAAGAGAGTATTTTAAAGTTCGGTGGCAAAGTCCTGGTTTCCATTTTAAACTCTGCACAGAAGCAGCTACTCATCCCAGAAATTCCTCATTCAGTTGCATAAGGGGACACAAAAATGTCACCAGGAGCAGGTGCTGCAGTCTGGAGCTGGAATAGAGTTTATTTTCTCCAGCATCACTGCCCACCCCGTTCTGTGACAGAGCGCTATGCTGAAGAAAAGCTTATTGCTCAGCTTAGGCAACAGAAATGAAGAAATATCTCAGCAGAGCAGATCCCAACAGAGTACACGCTACCACTTCCTGATAAAGATAAGGCATCTTTTTAAAAGCTCTCGTATTATTGTCTATTCTAGGCCTGGTTTCTGTTTACTTGGGTAAAATAAATCTGAAGTTATGATTTACAAATAGATGATGCCAGATGCTCTTTGCCAGTAAATATAACACAAATTCAAACAAGGCTGGGATACAGAAGGAGTAATTTAATCATAGAATGGTTTGGGTTGGTTTAAGGGACCTTAAAGCTCATGTGCCATGGGCAGGGACACCATCCACTAGACCAGGTTGCTCAAAGCCTTATCCAACCTGGCCTTGAACACTGCCAGGGATGGGGCAGCCACAGGTTCTCTGGGCAACCTTTGCCACTGCCTCACCATTCTCACAGGGAAGAATTTCTTCTTAGCATCTCATCTAAATCTACCCCCTTTCAGCTTAAAGCCATTCCCCTTGTCCTGTCACTACACACCCTTGTAACAAGCCCCTCTCTATTTCCATTTTCTTTAGGTACTAGAAGGCTGCTATAAGGAAGCCTTCTTTTCTCCAGGCTGAACAAGCCCAGGTCTCTCAGCCTGTCTTCATAGGAGAGGTGCTCCAGCCCTCAGAGCATCTTCATGGTCCTCTTGTGGACTTGCTTGAGCAGGTCCATATCCTTCTTGTGTTGGAGGCCCCAGAGATGAATACAGTACTGCAGGTGGGGTCTCACAAGAGCAGAGGGGCAGGATCACCTCCCTTGACCTGCTGGTCACACTCCTTCTGATGCAGCCCAGGATACGGTTGGTTTCTGGGCTGCGAGCACACGCTGCCGGCTCATGTTGAGCTTCTCATCAACCAACACCCCCAAGTCCTTTTCCGCAGGCCTGCTCTCAGTCCATTCTCTGCTCAGCCTGTAGCTGTGCCTGGGATTACTCCAACCAACCTGCAGGACCTTGCATTTAGCCTTCAACTTATGAGGCTGGCAATCGCCCACCTCTCAAGACCATCAGGGTCTCTCTGGATGGCATCCCTTCCCTCCAGCGTATCAACCACACCACACAGCTTGGTGTCATCAGCAAACTTGCTGAGAGTGCACTCAATCCCACTGTCCATGTCGCTGACAAAGATGTGAAATGTAAAACAACAGCTCTGCTCATCATTTAGTTCTCACTGTATGGGCCCAAGGTGCTGAGCACTGCTTTTGAGAATCAGTAAAAGTAAGTGTGAGAGTACAAGCACACACCCTCCTGGTATTGTTTGCTTATGTATTTGGTTCAATACGTATTCGGTCCAATATGTATTCAGAATCAATGACAAAAATGTAAATCCAAAGTGAGTAAAGCTGGTCACACCATTCCTTAGCTTTGCCACCGAAATGCCTGGGGGCTTTTCAGGGGTTGGTTCGAGAAGCTGACAGTGATTTCCACCATGAAGAAACAGCTAACAGAAGACACCAGAGAAGCTGCATGTTTAATGGCCTCCAGCACTTACAAAAGTCACAATCAAAAATGCCAAGATTTTCAAAGTTAGAATTTCTGTTTATAAATGCTAAATATCACTGATCTCACTGAACCTGGAATACTGAAACCTGCAATAAGAAATGCCATAAATAGTTTGGCTTGAGAAAAGCAATCATGCCTAAAAAGAACCAGAAATGCAGCCCTTTCCAGGTTGAAGTTCCTTAAAGCAAAACTACCATGTCTGGGCACTCAGAAGGGTGCCTCTGTTCAGCTGCTGCTATGCAGAACCAGCACATAGGGGCTGTAGCTTCAATGCAGAGAGGATTTCGAAGGCACCGTCAGTGCTAGATTCTGCTTCGTGACACTGGGGAGTGCCATCTGCTCTCAGTCTGACACAAAACTGATGAGCAGGAACCGGCACGGAGGGAAAAAGCATGCTTCATTCGCAGCAATGCAGCTGCAAGGTGATGCTGTGTGGTACAATCTCCTGGGAATGCTTAGATAATGCTCTTTGAACCATGAGGGAAGAAGCTGTTTGCCAATTAGTTCCCTGGTAATTGGCCATGCAATGTCATTCTTTGCATGAGGATTGCTGGGAAAAACATGGGACACCATCTGATTAAAACAAGGGAAAAGAGCATTATGTGATGGCAACCTAATGAGATGGGATTCAAACTAGCCCTTAGCAAGCTGGACAAGAAAAATAAATGGTGGCCTGTTCAGAAGAGAGTAAGAAGACAGGATAGTTGTAACCATCTGGGATATCCGTAGACAAAGCCTAGGAACCTAGTCTGTAAAGGGGAAAACCCTGAAGCTGTCATTTTCCTTGCATGCTAACCTGGATCCTCAAACATTTTAGGAGTGTCGCTTAAGACCACTGGTATTTGAGAAGACATGCAGGAAACGAGCCATACCTGCAGAAGTACATAGGCATTGCACATTAAGAACAGACATCCTTTGAAGTGGCAAGAGACACCGACATTTAATGGCTCCAGGTGAAAGATCAAAGCAGGAAAGCAAGCAGGGCTCTGATGATGAAGGGCTGCTGCAGCTCACCCAGACAGGAGCCAGATGAAGCTCTTCCAGGAGCACCCTATGTCCAGGGCGGATGGTGAGCAGGGGGTTGATCACCCACATCCTCCAGGAAAAGCAGGGCAGTAGGGAACCAGCAGCTCTGCTGCAGTTATCAGCCATGGCCATGTATGGCTCCCACCCTGAAACGACTTTCAGACACAGGCTGCCTGTATTAGCATTCTCTACAGGTGAAAGCATGAGGCTGAATTTAATAGGTCAAAACACTGCTGAGGAGTAGGACCTGAAGAGGCAGTAAGGCTGAATGGAGCAAAGTCCCAGGCAGTGATGCTGGGGATGGCTCTGCCTCAAGAGCTGCATTTCACAGCCTTCCCACCCATGCTGGGGCAGGGGTGGTCAGGCCCCTGTATTCTGTTGCTATTATTCACTTACTGGCGAATTATATTAACATTTGTATCCAAATGTAGACGCCTCCTACCTCCACGGAAGCCAAACACAAACACACTTATTATACAGTGTCTGGGACACAGCCCTAGTAACAGAGATAAAAATCAACACATCCAGGGAACAAGAAAGAAAAGGCAGTGCAAGAGTGAGTCAGCAAATGTAAGCAATATGTTAGTCAGGCAAGCATTTCTGAATGCACCGCAAGGCTGTTCTCAGCGAAGTTACATCCCCGATAACCTGGACAACACATCACCCCCATGTGAGGGCCCCCCTCCCTTTTGCCAAGGGGCCTCTGCATTTTCATACTGGTATGGCAATGGCTTTAATGCCGATTTCTCCCATTGCCCTCCCCCCATTCTTAGGTCTGGGAAGTGAAAAAAATCTGTGCCATGTTTAGAAAGATAGAGACACGAGCACGGGAATCTGGTAAAGCAAAGGAGGCTGGCTGCGCTGCTGCGTCAGGTGTCATGATAAAGGCTGCAGGATTAGCCTGGTCATTTTGCAGGCCATGAAATGCTCCACTGAGCCTGTTTACAAATTAGCCTGTGGTCTGGCTCATCCTCCTGACAGCCCACAGCTCTCTGCAAAACAAGTGACTTAGTGCCACAGTGACCACCACAACCTGCCCCATCAGCGGGTGGACCTGCCCCTCTGCAGTGAGCCATTGGACAGCAGGTCTGAACCTCTCCTCTCTCGAGTCACGCACATCACAAATGATCACACCACGTTCAATGGACACAGCCGCAGAAAGCGGTGAGTGGGAAGAAAAAGCCGGTACAAGGCCAGGAGGTTTTACAAAAGTCACTGGATTTTAAGTCACCAGCAAAATTTTTTGCAATTTTTCTGATCTAAATTTTGGTTTTCTACCACTTTGAAAATGCAGACTAATTAACTCATATCCTCATACACTCTGGCGCTCTGAAGAGGATACTTGCTTTTGCAAATTATATTTATAAAGCAAAAGCTATTTAATACCTGCTTAACATATATCCATAACCTTCAAAATGTCTCCTGTGAGTCAACACATCCTGACTTGAACTGACATTTCTTTCCCCCTTCTGTTCTGCAAGGCTTTCTCCAGCATACAGTCGCTACCCCAGAGCATGGCAGAAAGCAGCCTAAGCCCCTGCTTGCATTAACTGGTTCAACACCGGAGATGGCTAGTTTTATTCTGGAAGAGGAGCAATTGCACAGGGAGGACTGCACATAAGCCAATCTCTCAGAAACAAGCCCTCTTCAGTTTAATCTTCATGCTTTCTAGTGATCCCCCACATACTACCATTGATTCCACAGCCACATCCTGCATTTACATACAAATCACAGGCATTACTGCAGGATGGCAGCTTATTCTGACTTCAGCAACACCCATATCTCTCTCTGAATCAAAGCTACAGCTAATACCAGGGCCACCTTATGTACTCATGCACAGAAATTTACATCCTTTTCCCATTCAAGTCACAGTCTCTCACTGACTTGGATGACTCCCAGACCCCAATTGTAATAGTGAAAGCCACTAGTCCCTGAAGCCTGTAGTTCTCTGGATGGATGCTTTACCCACTCTCCGAATGAAGCAGGTTGAGCAGGCTAGCCTAGGGACCAGATCACAGAGTGTTATCATGGCAGACTTGAGATCCAGCCTCAGAGGGATGTTTGTCTAATTCATAATTCAGAGTATTTGTCCCCACTTATGCAGCTAGAAGGAAGCCACTCAAGACTGCATGGGTGCAACATTTTGGGCACATGAGCCATGAACACCTCACTGTACATGTTGTCATATCAAAGGATACATCATTCCCACGTCATGCTGTCTCTGGAACTACTTTCAGGAAGGCCATGCAGGTAACCTCCAGGCAAGGCAGCTGGAGCAGTGTGGCACAGGCAGCCAATTCACCTAACTGTAGCACTGGCTGCATCTGCATGGCATGGGGAAAAGTTACCCTGGGAAGCTACTCCAGCACCAGTAAACCCAAGGCAACCCACCCTGACATCACCCTCTCATGCAATCTGGGTGACAGGAAGGCTGTCCCTGTTGCCTCACAGGCTGGCTGACATTCAAGGGGCAGAATTTCATCCAGCAGCCGGGGAAAACACATGATCGTACCATCATGTACCATCATGTTTGATGTGCTTTGCTTACTGTACATGCAATGGAACTCTCTCAAAAGTGCTGGAAACCAAAGTCTTGCTTTCTTTTAATGTCATATAGTACCTGGGAGCTAAGAGGAGAGAACTGGGATGAAAGTTAGTGGAATTGGTCATTCTAATCTGGCAAGACTTCTGCTGCTGAAAACTGTTCCAGCAGTGGCTTTGGGCACTCTCAGAGCAGCCCTCGAGGCTGTGCAGATCCACCACTTCCAAGGGATCCCTCCTGTTGTTAGAAATGTTACATTATAGAGCTTTCTGTCATTAAAGTATCTAACTTAACCAAGAATGTGACTGCGATATTCAGTAGAGACCTTAGATGCTAAATACCATAACCCTCCATGGCAATACACTGAACACAACTGTCCCTCTTTCCAGATACACAGCTATTTTAACAACACAAGAGCTACTTGAAATTCCACCAAGTCAAGACTCATTCTTGAAATTTTAAACAAGGCAAATGGGTTAAAGATGTCTGAAGCCAAACTCACTTCCCCTGTAAACAGATGCAATACGATCTAATTTAATGGAAAGGGCCCTAACTCACTGCCAGCAATAAATACGGACTGTAAGTAAGGCCATCAGGACACAGCCTATGCAGACAAAATGCTGAAATTTAATTGTAAAAGTGTAGGCAAGATACTTGTGGTCTGTCAAAAGCCTCTCCCAGTCATATATGCCATTTTAATTGATGCAAGTCAAAACTGCTCACAGTACTTCCAGGACTTCATCAAGATATACCAAAGGACCACTCTCGGTATATTACATACTTTGCATGCCTATCCTGAAGCCACCAGTGTTTCATTAAGGAATCTGCATTCCCAGCTTTAACGCCATAACACGATAGATGCTAACAAATCCTTTTTTTTGTTATCCTAGCCCATTTTTTGTCTCAATCAAGCACATGCTACTACAGAAAGCACAGGGAGGAGCTCTGCTTGTTTGCCACACAGTAAAAAGCTGTGACAGCTCTTATCGTTACTATTTCTCTCTAATCTCTGGATTGCCCATATTATCAGCCCGGTGTGTAGTTTTTCCTAAATGTAGACACAATCTCTTCATACCCTTCTAGCATCTTTTCCAATTATTTCATTTATAGTAATGACCATTTCAAAATATGCGAACTGTCATAATCATTCTACATACCAGATGCTACATTACATTTAGCCAACATATACAAGTTTAGGAACTAAACCTCTTGCATTGAAGCCAACAGAAGTTTTATTATAGACTTTATTTAGGGTTTTTCCAGCTAGTGACTGGAAAGTGGCTTTTAAAAGAGGCTCCTTTTATACCAGCATATAACATATAACAGCATATTCTAGAAACCAAGTAACAAGTGACTTCATCAGAAGATGGTAGTGGACTACCCCAATGTAGTATTTCTTGCTGTTCATCCAAAGACAACTCAGGACCAGGTCCGCACTGCCCAGCTCCATCAGCCCAGCTCCAAAACACACACCAGCAGTTTCACACCGCATGGGCTATTTTATGTGAGCACAGAGGCCTTCTCCATCCACCCGATTTGACTGTTCCTAAAGCACTGCCAGTTTGACTGTTCCTAAAAAGATGTACAGAAAATGAAAGAGGGAGGGGGAAAGGGTGATATAAAGGAAAAATCAAGTAGATAGCTGGACAAAGAAGAAAATGCATGGTAGGAAAGAAAGGAAGAAGGATGTTTGGAAATGGCTGTGGTCCAGTTAGCTCATAGGAGTCTCTTCATATTCAGTGCAGAGAAGGGAATCGTTTTAGGATGAAACTTATTTCTCTTAGCTCCCTATTTCAGGATGAGATGACTCAGGCACTTTACATAGCAGGTGACTATGTGTGGTCAGACAGATCCCATCACCGGTACCTGCAGGGTGCTCAAATGACTGAATGAGTGAACAGTAATACAAACTGCCTGTAATCACCAAATATCAGGATCTCAGACATGCAAACCTCTTGAGCAGGATCAAAAGACATATGTGGAGGAATCTGGGAAAGGCATGCACTGTAACTACCATCTTTATACAGGGCTACCATGACACAAAGACCACCTCTCATGAACATCTTGGGCCAGGTTTTGAAAATGTTTCTTTCAGTAAAACATTTTCTTTCATTTCCTAACAAGCATGAGCATCCTGCATACAACAGCCTTGCGACAATCTGGCTCTAAATGTTGCAACAGGAACACCTGTGTTGATCCTATCTTCCAAACTAAATTTTGAAATTCGTCCATGATGTGAGCGCTGATGTAGGAGGGAAGCTCTTGGAAAATGCTGGAAAGCTTATGAGAAATTCTTAAAAATAAACCAAAAAAACCAACCCCAAACCCATCACATGTGATACTAAAAGTCAGTGAACAGGGACACATTAACTCAGGACTCCAAGGACTCCTCTCAGAGCTATAACATTATTTTTACCCATGGTGTAGGCTGTCTGGAGCTGTCCTCACTCCAATGGGACATCTGCAAAACTACTCACATTACAGAGATGGTGGCAAGGTAGCTGCACAGATCTGGCTCTGACAGCCCAAGCAATAAGTTGTCTAAGCCTTTCCAAAAATAATTAGTTTTGTCTGCCTGGGGTACTACTAGTCTTAAACTAACCCACCAAGATGCTAGGGGTAAGACGAGAGTTTTTCATAGCATCCTTGGCCAGTGTCTTGCACACGGGGAATTTCTGCCTAGCATCAGAAGCCCAGAAATGCTGCAATATGTTAGATCACTGGGCATTTTCATCATGAAGTGCCAATCCAACTGAGATTTAACTCCACAATATTTACAGAGTTCTGAAACAACAGATAATGATTTAACAAAATAAACTGATGGTCTGTGTACACAAAGCCACTGCAAGAGGGAATGTCACTTCCAGACAGCTCTGTTGTGACTGGTACCAAAAATAGTATTTTCTTTATCAGACATGTGATCAAGAAAGGGTACTAAAGCACACAGAATTGATCACGTCCGATCAAAGGTTGAATCAGACCAGTATCTTGTTTCAGATAGTGGCCAACAGTAGCATCTTATGAAAAAATGTAATGGGGAAATGCCCTCAAAAATAATGTAAAGACAACATTATGCATCTCAAATACTTCTACATGTTAAACAGTTTCATCAGGGGTCTGCAATCAATGCTATGCATTCTTTTCATCCATTCCACTTAGCTCAACCTCATAGCTTCTCTTTTTACCTACAGAACGCAGTGAAATCACCAGCAGGTTTTGCCGGGCTTGAGTCAGTCACCCAAAGCATGGCGATGCCTGTGTACAAGGGCCAGGTTCTCATCGACACCCTGAAGAGGGGCTGAGGTCTAACTTGGGCCCTGGCAGCCGTCAGTCCCAGAGCTGCCATGTCAACAGAGCAAAAGGCTTTGTAAAAGTGAAGGCAGCTAATGAAGACAAGAGGATCATCATGGTGTACAAAATAGCTTGGAGTTTTCTGCTTGGCTGTCAAGCCGAGAAGGATGAAGAAACAAGAAGTAAGGAATTGAAATATAAGATGTCCACAGAATTTGCTGCTAATAACCAACATCTCTCTTGGTTGTGACCTCCAAACACATGGAAAAGGAGTTGGACAGCCAGCCCCTCCAGAGAGAAAGAACAAAAAGGAAGAAAACACAGGACTTTCAGCCACATGGACATTCATATAATGGAAATCACAAAATTCCCATTACTGTTTACACAGGACCTGCATTCAGCAGATGCACAACAGGAGACCTAGAGGGAAAACTCCCAGTTAAAGCTAAAAGGATAATTACATAAGGAAAAAGCCAGACTTTGAAAACATTTGTTAATAAACCCACTACATAAATGGGAGAGTGCAACAACTGTGGCATCCTGCTTTTGTTTATGCTTGGGGGATTTTACTATCAACTTAAGTACCTTTTAAGGGTTCTAAATAAAAAGAATAAAATAAGAAAAATAAAAAAAGGAAAAATAAAAAATCAGACTATTACTCCTCAATGATATCATTCTGGTATAAATGGGGAAAATACTTGTCCTTAATAATGCTCTTGACTGACCTTAAGTTTTATGTCCAGGGATAACTGAAACCATCAGATAGCAAAACCAACACATTCAATTTGAGAAGCTCATAATCAATCATAGATAATGTCCAACTCATTTTTCCCTCACTTTGCAGGTGATTTGATACTGAAATCAAATATTACAGCACCTCTTTTGAGTCCTCAGTTACCACAATCAAGGAGAAAAACTTCGCACAACATCCTTGGCAAGAATAAAGCATTCTTCAGTGCTAGTACAAGTGTACAGCTGCACAGTAATGCTGTAAGACCATCATGTTCTCTGTACTGTTTTAATGTAATTACTCATACAGGTCTTACAACCTCAGGATCACCTTTGTGACACGGTAAAAAAACGACTTTGAATATCCCCAGGAAGGAACTGTTTCCCATTTTACACCTTTGACACCGAAGCACAACCAGCAATTTCCAGGGACAGCACGGGTCCTGGGTTTCTATTGAAACTGGGGGACTTGGGCACCTTTTGAAGAACTGCGTCTGATTGACCAATGCCTAACTTGTACACGGTGGCTACAGCGGCATTCAGTGTGTAGTCAGGCTCCCCATGTCATCAGAAATGTACTGATCATCATTCCCCTGCATGCCTCACAGTGCATAAACCACTCTATGTACTCTGCAAAGCCCCAGGTCCCCTGGCATGAGGTAAATCTTTGACTTTCATGACACCCTCTTCTTCCCAACTCCGAATACCAGCTCTTCCCAACAGAGGTCAAGGACTGTTCAGCAGATGCAAGATCTACCCATTTCATCATTTCATCATTTCATGGCATGTCAGCTCTGCAGGATCTGGGTCCCTTCTCTAACTAAACCAAGGTCATGATGGTTTTGGAGTCCTTCCACATTGCTTCCAGTCCCTAAGTAAGCCAGGGACAGTACACTGCTGTGCCAGGTGCTGTGTAGCCATAGAGTAAATACAAACCCCTTCTACTCTAACCTGAGACAAGGTTCAAGAGGGCTGACAAAATAGCTGGCAAGAAAAAAAGTACTGGGTAGCAGTATGCAGGTAACGCGGTTACACAAATAGCTCACATCTTGATAGAATCTGAGACAGTGGAAAGTTTATTTTACATTCTAGCTGACACTAATTTACATTTTAAAATAATGTTTTAACCTCTGCCCATTTCCATTAAAATAAGAAAGCATCTAAACTCTCTCGTGATTAGACTTTCCAAAACGTGTTCTACATCATCTTGCCTTCTACAGTCCCAATAGACCCAGTACTACAAAATCATTCTCAAAACTGTGGAAACCTCCATAAACTCCCTTAAAGCAAAAAAAGAAACGTCAGCTCTGTACCCTCCAATGTCTCCAGCTCTGTACTGATAATGCCTTCGCAGAGAAGGGTATCTGCATTCCCCATCCATTTGCCCCACCTCCCTGGACCCCAGCACACCAGGGTACCAGCCTGCCAGTGCTAACAGTCCTGAAGACAGAAATACTACAGCCTTTCCCTTACAAATTTTTCCACTTTTTTATCTCTATATTGGTCACTAAGAGTCAGCAGATCAAAGTCAGCTGAAAAGGGCTTGGGACAGACTCTTGAACAAGGGGCAGAGACTGTGCAATGACATAAAGGAGGAAAAAAGTACAAACCATCCTTTTATTCCCAGTACCATTATAGATGGCTGTGGAGAAGAGACCAATGGAAAACACAGCACATAAATTTGAGAGTTAAATACTCTGCCAGACCCTTCCCTGCTGAGACCAATGGGAACATGACCATGTTTGACTTTTTAAGGAGCAGCAGATGTAGTGAACGTGAATGCTCACTGCGTTTTCAGCAAGGAGGTCAGGGGAAAGGCCACTTATGTTAGGCATTGCAGAAAGTGGAGTAATCAAGAGCCCTAATCACACAATGAGTTACATGCAACGATCTCCTGGTTACCCTGAGCCCCATTAACAAGCAACACCTACCAGCACGGAGTTCATTAAAAGACCAGGATCTAACAAATCATTGTAGCCTGTCTAGAGTGCTACTTTTACCAATTAGGGACAACCAGATTGTGTCCGTTTGAGGGAGGAGGAGAAAATGGATGTCCCCATGTAAATTTTACTCACTGCTTTTGGACAGTTTTTAATATTTCTAGGTTGCAAGGGATACGCACATAAGAGTGTCTGCCTCCTAACAGGAAGACAAAATGCACCAAGGTAAAAACCAGTGGCTTGTCATGAAGGTATGATTAAAAACTGGCATTCAGGAAAGGAATGCCACTGTGGTGACCAGGAGGAGCCCACAAACATTTGCGACCTGACAGCAAAGCAGCCAACAGCAGTTCATGTGCCATCATAAAAAACTGCTGTCCTCTCGACATGGGGCAATGACCTTGGCCAAAGATGCTCTTTGTGCTCAGGCTGCCTTCGCCTGTGGTGCAGAAGAGCCTGTGGAGGTTGATTGCAGGTTGTACTTTTGCCAGGACTGATGAAGCAGGGATGCTACCATGTAACAGAAAGGATAGTTGCCTGGTGCCACTCCAACGGCCTTAACAACACATCCCTGTGAAGCTACAGCTCGGCAGGCTAGAAAGCTGTACCAGCACACGGGGTGCCTCCCGCCACTGATTTCACATGGATTTAACCAGCAAAGGAAGTTGTCTCTCTCTGCATGGGAGTCTGTATCCACAAGCTAGCAGAAATAGCCACAGAGGTGAAAAGACTGTCTGCCAGGGGAAAAACTCCCTGTGGTTCAGGGTCAGGCCATTTAGAGGAGAAAGGAGATACCTGGGCACCCTGCACCCTAGTCCCAGGGCAAATCAGCTTCTCCCCATCACTCCTTTGCCTGTCCACATAAAGCACCCTGAATCTAGGGATTTGTGCCACCCCTTGCTATGCAGCCCATGCCTGCATACCCTTGTGCAAAGTGTATGCAACCCATACCCTTGTGCTTTCACGGTGTACGCCTACTTGACGATATGAGCTACTTTTTCAAAAGTGCCAAGACGCACCATGCCACATCTCATCCCAAACCGAAACACTCCTGAATGCTGAGTGCATTCACTCGTGGAAACGGCAAGCTCCTGAATTACTTCTTGTTCCATTCTTACAAGTTCATTATTCCCACAGGCACATGGTGTTTGACAAAGTGGAAGAGATGTTTTCACTCTCAGAGGCTTAAAAATTAGTGAAGCAACATGATGACAGATGTGTTCACACTCTAGGGATAGAGTAAGCAAAAGGCCAATGCCTACATTTCAGTGGTAGGCTGAACCCAGAAAACACCCATGTATTTATCTTCAGGATGACATTTCTGTGCCACAGTCTTTTTCCTTCTCCCCCCGCCCCCCCGACAGAAAATACCTGAACTCTGAAATGACATGTACTGTTATTCCTCATAGACTCTGTCCTTGCATTTTCAGCGAGCCAAAGCCCTGTTATACTCCATTGTATTAGCCTTTTGCTCAGAAAGGCCTGAGGGATGGAGGAAAGGAAAAGAAGCGGTATCCTCTAATCTCTGCAGCTCCAAAGCTACCGTGCACTGATTGTCTTGTCAACTTTATGGACAGTTTGCACAAGAGAACAGAAAAAAGCCCCTCTGGGGGATGAAATGTGGAGGTAGGCGCAGTTCTTGCGCTCGCTGAATTTTGCTCAAGTACAACAGTCTCTCTGTGGTAAAGAGCAACTAGTACACCTTCCCTTTGAGTCCTTGCTGCAGCACAGAGAGAAGGACAGGGTGACTGTTGTGTCCCCTCCACATCCTTCCCTGGCATTTAGCAAGAGCTCAGGAGAAGGTAAAAAAACAAAGTAATTTACATCAGTTTTTGGCTGCCATGCACGTATGCCTGGAGAGATACGTGCACAGCCTCTCACTCTTGATTTCTGCATGAGGTAAGAGTAGCTTAAGTGGATGAGGGAAGCTTGTTCTGCATTTAGGAAACAAATCTGTCTAGGACGATGGTGCTTCCGTGAATTATTAAAAGGCAAGTGTGTTTCAAATCCAAATTAGCTGACTCGCTGCTCCGCAACATCTATTTCCAGTTTTGACTGGAAAGAAAATCACACCAAAGGATAAATTTCTCTCAGTATTGGCTGTACTTGCTGCCCTGCCACATTAACATTTTTGCTAACAAAAGGTTAAAAATAACTCTCCGCACCTGGATGTTTGTTTTCAATACACAGACATTTACACTCACCTAAGGTTCGCACAGTCAATTTCAGAGTCAAGTTTGAGTTGCCACAGCCCTTTAAAACTAAAAAATGCCTGGCTGCCTTTACACAGTGCTTCTCTCTTTACTGGAAGCTCATAAATGAAAACAGACGGTTTCTGCAGCAGAGCCCCACAGCACCTTTGGGGAATAACCAGCTCTGCTGCCATCCTGCTCATCCTCCTCTGCTCCAACTCAGCTCCTGCTACTACCTGTGAGCATGGTGCTGGCTGCCAAGAGTTAAACCTTGGCTTTTCAAGGAGAAAAACAGGTGTGGGAAAAGCCAGGAGGGGCACACAAAAGGAGGAGGGGGGCAGCCTTCGGAGGGCAGGAGAGCAGGGATGGCTGGAGCTCTGCAGCAGCAGAGGAAAAGTTTCTGTGATTTTAGGCAAGCCCTGATGTGACGTCATCTCGCCCAGATAATCTCGGCGCAGTCAGCACAGGCCTCCTGCCTCCCCATTGGCGAGCCCCTCGTCAGCAGACATCTGAAGATAATTATTATTGGCCAGACAATTATAACAGGAACAACTGTCACTTCGTGCTGATGCCCGAACCTGGCGCTCTGCAGCACGATGGGAAGGACCTCGGCGGTCACTGCTCCGTTCGTGCGTTGCTGTCACTATCTGCTTTTCCAAGCACCAGCCAGTTCTTGCTGCCTCGCTGCCTGCAACCGGGAATCGGGATTCCAGTGCTGCAGCCCTTTTTGCTGCATGTCTGACTGAACTATGAATGTTCTGCACAAATACTAATGTATTTATGCACAAGAGATAAAGGACTAGAGCTACATTAATTCTCACGCAGCAGTTTAAGGCGGGGGGAAATCCCCTGCATATTATTTATTTCATCCCCCTCCCCTCTCTGAAGAAGTTTGTGAGGAGATGCTGGGAGAGTCTGATTTGAGAAATAATTGTAAGTAATTCTCTTAATAAACATTTGACTTATTCCTGATTATACTGAAATCAAACCTCCCATAGTCTGAGTACAGTAAGATAGTGCATCTTAAATTGATACTGCATCACATATTAAAAGCTACCTGGTGGCACTACATGTAAAGGTACATCCACAACAGCGTTCCCACAATATGGGAAAGTTTAACTAATTTCATGAGACTAAATGGACCCCTTAGTTCTTCAACCTCCTGAAAACCCACCATCGCTTGTTTAGGAAAGACAACTAATAGGGTGGCTCTCACCCTCAGACCAGCAGTGTGCAGGTCTGCCTTTGCAGCCTGCAACCCTGCTCTGCCCTTCATGCCTCTCTTCAGGAGAACCAGGCAATCTGGGGGCTATACCATAAGGGCAACATATAAATAAAGCTATGCATTGAGGAGGGCACGAAACATATCAGCTTGTAAGTGGCAGGGAACAGACTATTCATTTTTCTTCTATGTCAAAACAGTAGCCTCTTTACAGCACTACTCACTGGGGCCCAGGCTCTAAAGAGGTCCCAGCGCAATGCACACTGCAGGATGGGGGCCTCTCTAAAGTGAAGCAGGAACATCTGAAATGAAGCAAGAAGGACCTCATTCACTGCCATTAGATCAACTCACTGTCAGACAGGCTCCATTCGTGTCAGCCTCAGAGGGCTGATCTCCAGGGGCAGATGCAGTGAGGAAATAAACAGTAGGATGGGGCTGTGCTGAAGAAAAACCTGGGTGCCAGTGACCAGTGAGTGCAGAGGACGAGCACTTGTCCCAGGGAGCAATGGACCTTGGGACAGGCTTGGAGGACAGAGGCAAAAGAGGCACAAGCTTTGGCCGAACAGAACCAGCCACCATGATCCATCAGACCAATCAAACCAGTACCCAGGGGTAATGCCGCTACCCCTGGGCTTTGCGTTCAAGCCTTTCCAGGTTTAGGCTTGCACAGTTATAATTAAAAGGGCTTGTCAGTGCTTTAACCAGCTCAGAACCCAGAGGGTATGTAAAGGGATCCACGTCCTTCCTTAAACTGGCCTACATCTTCATATGTGACCCAGTCAGAATCCAAAGACTCTTCTCAAAATCCAAAAGACACGGTCAACTCCTTAGAGCCACTTCACCCCTCAGCACTACACAGCCTAGTTTTTATGGCCTTGTACAGTATCGAGAAAGATTTCTAAAGTTAAGCAAAATGACAAATGCCACACCTACAGAATGTGTTTACCTCCGTGTTAGACATGGTAATAGTATGGCATCCTAATTTAAGTAGAGATTACAGTATAAAATCCTACTAGCTTTTCCTGAAGCAAGCCCACTTAGTCCACCTTCCTCCCCAAAGAACGAACAACTGTGCTCATCCGTACAAACTACTACTCAACAACCTCATCTTAGAATGCTCTTACATTAATGACGCGTATGTTAAGGCTATACCTACAAAGTCAAGAAGCCACGTACTGCTATCAGTGCCTGCATAAGCAAACCTATGGTGTCACCCTGATATGAAGAAGAAAACCCTTCTTGTATGGCCCTTAGCTGATGCATTTTACCAGTTAAGTTCCCCAACAAAATTCAAGCGCTGGTACAGCAGCTTTCATAAAGCAAGTGAATAACCTGAAGATAAAGCCACATAATTTAACCTAAAACTCCAAAGGGTCTTCAGCAGCATTTTCAGGACAAGTCTGCCATGACAGTGGGCACAGTTCCATTTTGTTTCCAGAAACACTCCCAGGCCACAAGCAGATTGCCCTCCTTCACTTTCACATGAATCAAATGTAATAATTCACCAGCTCCCTTAGAGAAGGCAAAACTAGACTGAAAAGCGTGTGCACACAGACCATTGTGCCTCTTTAGCTGTACAGCAGCAACATAAAACTGTTGGTCTCTTCCTTTGAAGCTGGGAAGAAAAAGCCTGGTGTTACAGGAGTCCCAGCTGGAGACTCTGCAGCACATGAGACTGCCAGGGAGATTTTAACAACACTGCTTAGCATTTATATAGTACCTGACATCTTCAAGTCACTCGGCAAACGTTACCGAAGTCATCAAAGCACCTCATGAGAGCATTTCAGCGTTATTACTCCCTACCCCTCTGGTCTTTCCCTGCTGGAGAAACTGAGGCCTAGGAGAGGTTATGTAATAATGTTCCCAAGGTCATGCCACAAAGCGCAGCAGAGCCAAGAAGATGACACAGGAATACCGGCTCCTAGTCATGTTCTTTAATCTAAACCGCATCTCTCCTGAGTTATTTGGCTATAAAATACACTCGGGTATCCCCCCCCTCCATCCTCTTTTACCAGTTTGTCCTCTTCTGATGTCATTTTTTTTCTGGAACATGGACAAAATGGGAAGCATCCAACACTCCCAGCCCAAGAGTATCTCTGTGGTCTCCTTTTTCCTGAAACATGAGTGACGCTAGGTAACCCTCAAGAGCTAATGAGTTCACTTGCAGGTGAACGGAGACACATACACACTTAAAGGGTCATTTTAATAAACTGCATTTAGAAGCCCCCAGAAGAGTCATTGGAGGATTCTAGCAAGTCCCTGGCTGAGATCCACCTAGGATCTGGGCCCATTCTACCTTGCAAACATAGGCACCAAAGCTTGGACCCAGAGACAGTCTTATCCTGCCATCATCACCTGAGGGTAGCACTGGGAAGCTCCTCACTTGAGAGATCCAGGGATTGAAGGAACCTGAGAGGGCAGGCAGCACTGCTGAGGGAGGGCATGTGGGCAATGGGAAAGCAGGGGGCAAGCTGGGGAGAGACACCACGGGAGCAGCAAACAGGGTGAGACTGGACACCAGGTCGGGGTGGCTGGGGACAACGCAGCAGCAAAGCACGAGTGAGCACAGGCAAGGTATGAACATAAGACCCGTGCAGACAGCCAATGCCAGAAACAAGGTGTCGGGCACGTGTGATGGAGAGGAAGATCCCGGCCCGAGGGCTGCCCGGAGTACGACGCAGGAGACGGCAGTGGCAGCCGGGGAGCTCCCTCCACGTTGCCAGCCGAGGCCCGGGGAGCAGCGTGGACCGCGCCCGGGACTAGGGATGCCGCCGGGGCAGTGTGGGGCACCAAGCAGGCTACCGGCACAGCGCTCCCGTTCGGCGAGCAAGGCTGTGTGCGTGCATGTGTCCGTTTGCGTGTGCCTGTGCGCGTGTGTCCGTACGGCTCCATCTCGTCGCAGCCCGGGCAACCCCGCGGAGTCTCTGCGCAGCTCCCAGCACGGCGGATCCCGCCGCGGCTCAACTCGCCCCAGCTCCCTACACACGCCGGGAAAGTTAATAGCCGCATGGCTCCAAATGAAGTTTTATTAGGAGCTGGGGGAGGGAGTTGGAAGGAAAGGGGCTCTGCGGGGAGCACTGGCAAACGCGCAACTTATTTTAACGAGCGGGGAGCGGGAGGGACAGGCAGGGATGGAGGTACGGCAGGCCGAGAGCAGAGCCTGGGCACGTGTGCGGCTCTGCGCCGCCGGGCCACCCGGAGGCCGGGGCACAGCAGGAGGCGGCGGCGGGAGGTCCGGGCCCGCATCGCAGCACACCGAGCCGCATCGCGCCGCCGGCGGGATGCCCTGGCCTTGCGTAACCCGGCGAGGCGGCCCCGTGCACGGATGCGCAGGTAGCGCCAGCAGTAGCGCCCGCCCGTGTGCCCGCGCACGGTGGCGCGGAGCCGCACCGCGCCGCCAGGCGCACATAGCGCACACCCGGATGGGCTCAGCGCCTCCCCGCCGATCGGCGGGGCCAGGAGGCGGCACTCACCAGTTCTCCTGCATCCACTGGATGGCCGCATGCTCGTTGAACTGCTTCTCGAATTCGTATTCCTGCAAAGTCAAGCCTGACATGTTCATTGGCCCGGTGGCTGCGGAGCCGCTCTCCGCTCCGAAATGCTGCCTGCCGCCGCCTCGGGAGCCGGGCCCCTGCGCGCCCGCCTCCGGAGAGCCCCCGCCTGTGGCCTGGCCCGCCCCGCCTCAGCGGTATCCCGGGTTTAACATAGCTCCGCTCCCCTCCGCGCCTCTCCTCCCGGGCCCGCCGGTCTCCTCCTCTTCTGCGGCCGCCGCGCAGCGCCCGGGGGCGGTGCGGTCTTAGTGCCCGCCCGCCGCCACCGCCCGGGACACCCGCCCACTCTCGCGTACCCGCCGCCGTTGCCCGGTGGACGACGCCGGTCCGTACCGGGACTGCGCTCCTGGCGGGCTCGGAGGGTACCCCGCACACATACACACCTCCAGGCCCTCCAAAATAACTACAGAAATCGGAAGCCCCCATCCCTGTGTTGAATCGCTACCGCAGCGCCCTGCTCGCTCTTCCCGGCCAGCCGGGAAATAAAGAGGCACAAGCTGAGGTGTAGCCAGAAAAGCAGACGCGCACACTGCCCCCCAAAAGCCTACACCCCGCGCCCTGTTTGCGTTTGAATTCAATGTTATGCACCTGCCGTGACTGCCGCACCCCGCGGCGCTGGGCTGTCTGCCCCCTGCCCAGCCAGGCCTGGGGTGCTGCAGGAAAGGAGGTGCTGGTGGGTGTCCCCAGCTGGTCACTGTCTTGCAGAGCCCCAGGCTCCCGTCTGTGCACAGATATGTTTGGGATGTTGCCCCGTGGCTGGGGCAGCATGGGGTAGGGACCCCGGGTGTAACTACCATCTGCTCAGCTCCCCTGGCAGCTAAGGTACACGGTGTTTATGGATCCTTAATTTTGCCTTCCCGTCTCATCTACCACATGCTGATGTCTCCAGCTGAGTTCCTCTGGCTCCGTCAAGCACCCGGGACGTGCTTTACACTGCGAGCTGGGCTAAAACGGCTGTCCCAGCTCCCACCGAGCTTGCAGTTTGAAGGCAGGAGGAGAACAGCTTTTGTGTCAAGAAAGCCAGCAGATGTCAAGTGAGCAGATCCAGCACGGGTCAGCATGCTCTTGTCTCTTGTGGACTTCAGTTCTCATTAACATGGAAGTGTTTAATGTCATTAAACCCAAGCACTGGGGAGGAGAAAGAGAAGCAAAGAGAGAGCCCTCACGTTGTGGGACATCAACAGCCAACTAGTCAGATGTTCCTGCTTGCATTTGACTAGTGTGACTTCAGAGTCATGTTCTTCAGTTTTTCTCTCCTTTTTTCCCTGACAATTAGAACTTTTCTTTTTCCCTAACGAGGGCTGAGTTTCTCATGTTGTCACCTGACAGGGAGTTTTGAGCAAAACACCAAACCTCACGCTGCGCACACTGAAACTGCAAGGTGGTGCTAAATTATTATTTATTACTATCATACCCAAAGGCCTTCAACAGATCAAGGTCCTTCAGTCCTTTTCTCAAAATGATTACTGTCTGTACAGACAGGATGAAGGGGAAGAGCAATAGTGCTAGCTTTGCTTTCCAGATGAGAGGCTCTGAGAGCTGCAGGGATTTTCAAAACTGCCTGACATCAGCTTTCAGTGGCTACTGAACTTGCTGGTGGAGTGGTGTTTGGGCAAAGCTGACTTCATATGCACTCCTGCTCCAAAGGATGTGCCCCTAAAAGTCCAAATCTCCACTGGCAGGCAGTTTTTGTGGATGGGGACCAGAAGGCAGATGGATGAAGACATCTGGGGAGATCTCCAGCACCGCCACACATGACATTGGGTGGTTTGATGAAGCACAGGCTAAAGGGCTCCTCACAGCTACAGAGCTCTAGGTCTGCTAGAGCCATGGGACTGCTCCTTGCCATCATGCTGGAGGTTAAATGCTGCCCATGGCAGATATTGGCCCACATCACCTGCTCCTCTGCTAGATATAATTCCTAACATGGATGTGTCAGCTCCAGATGTCCTCACCACAGTGTGCATCAGCACTTGATCCATTAAAAGCTTCAGGTGATACGCTCATCCATTTGAACAATATCTTTGATACAGAGAGATGGAGAAATTAATGTGTGATACAACAAATGCTGTTGTACGTCAATGCTCTTTGCTTGAAAATGACTAGGAAATAAACAAGTAAATTTGGGCTCCAATTTTGTGAGAACATTTGTTGTGTCTGGTTATATTTACTCCCACAATTGGCAAGATATTTTTTTTCTGTCTTAAAAGTGGAGTTGTTACAGAGAGACCATTACCAGAAATCTTAATTTTTGGGGGAAAAAAATATCAGTATCCCTTTTTCTGCAACTCCAAACTATTTTGGATTAGAAACTTGTGTGGCTTAAGGGCTTATCTCATCTGATTATTTCATGAGTATCTGGTGCATTGAAGTTTATGGTCTGGGAGTTTCCTTCTGACAGAAAACAGTTGTTCAAAACGGAACTGCCCCAGATGCAGTTTCCAGAGTGTGTGGATGGACTTTAGAAATCCTGAAGTGACAGATTAGCCAGAGGGCATGACACCTGCTCCCTCACAAGTGGCAGCTTCCTAAAATCGGTGCCAAAGCTGGTGCAGAGCACAGGATGGAGCTGAAGGTTATGAAATGCTATGGCAAGGGCTCCTCTAGGGTTTAGATGGCCACAGGGCTTCAGATAAGGTTGACTGTTGCCCCCAGGGTTTCTGTTTGAAAATATCTATCTTAGGACTCAGCTGCCATCCAGACTCAAAGCATTTATGTGGCATTCGGTACTCATTCAGGAGTGCTGACTCTGCAAGGCATCATGTAGAAGCAAGTCCCAGCAATGCTTGAAAATCAGCTGTAACAGTTTCAGGAAATATATTAACAGCTTCAAAATGCTAAACCCCACTGGGGTTTATATGCATCTCGAAAGCTCACCACGGACTTCTCCGTTTTTTTTGATAGCTCACAGGACTTCTGCATAGGTTAAACAATTTGCAGTGAATACTCCTTTTCTTCCTGTCCTGGCCTCATGAGGGCTACCTGAAAACTCCCCCTAGCATGTGACTATCTCTCTGTAAGTTAATACCAAAGCTCAGGGTCACTTACAAAACCTGTGCGGACAATGGAAGAATGCATAAAATCTTCTGGGCCTTGAGGAGTTTCTGAGCCCTGCTTCTGGTTGCTTATACCAACTGCAGTCAAGAGCAGTCAACAGAAAAAATATAGTCTATTTTAAGGGGAAATAACTTTTATGTAATCATTCTTGAAGTAATGCATTTAATTCTCACATAAAAGCAGGAACTTGAAGTGAAAGTTGTAAATACCTTTCACAAGGAAGGATATGGGGAGAATGATGTGGTTTCAAGAGACAGGGAATACAACCTAAGTCTCTCTGCACACATACATGTGCATACCTTTTTTTTTCCTATGGGGTGCCCATCTCAATCAGTAAATAGATAGTTATTGAGCATTACTTTTTATTTCCCTCATTTAGTATGTCTTCTAAAGCTGTATAGAAGACATAGCAACTAAATGCTGCATTTTCTACCAGGTACATGTTAATGCCATTTCCATTTTAGCCAGGACCCTTTGGCTGAGTAATGCAAGCAGGTTCTTTCAGGATTTACAAAGAACTGTCTGATCAGGTTAGGCACTTGACCATTATCATTCCTGTTACTAAGCAAATACTTCTTCTTCCCTGTCACAGTGTTAATATATTGCAAAACTGATTAGGTTTCTATTGCTGTAAGGAGTAATTTTGAATAGTTTGTCGTACTGATGTATAGCTAAGTCTTGACTAAACTCTTAGCAGCTGCTGGGAAATGGGATGCTATGTTGCTGACAAGTCAACATAAGATATAGTAAGTGGCAATGTGAGTTGACACTGTGGTTTAAACATAACATCAATTACTAAAACAAACAGAACTTTAAGGAGGCCTGTGTGCTTGAAAGGTGGGGTTTTTTTTCAGCTGTATCAATTAATGCATTAAAGGATTCAATCTCTCTGTCTTCAATTTTGCCATATTTGAAAACAGAGCAACACAGAAATAATGGAAGCCATGGAAAACTGGCTTCTCCTATACGCCGCATAATAGGGAAACAATTAGGTGGTGCCATTGGATAAGAAAATAGGAATTGATATCAAGAATTAATAAAGGACCTCCTTAGGGTTATTAGCTGGTCCTGATTGGTCCTAACAAAAAAAAAGTTTCAGAAAGTGCCAAGGAATAAACAAAAAATGGCCAAGGGATGTTTATGGGCAGCCCAAGTTTACCTGGCAAGCCAGGCCTGCAAATTGGGTTAGTCTGTGCTGCTACATTATTCCTGGACTCAATCACAGACAGCTGGGAAGCTGCTTGGATGGATGCCGTGCTAAGCCTAAGCAAACCCTATGAACAAACCATTTCACTCAGGAAGTGTCATCTCATCATAAATCAACAGTAAGTACTAATCAACATCAAAATGTGATAAGGGAATTTAAAGCATAATTATTGTGTGTTCTCTCAGGTCTATAAAATAACCTATGGCTCAACATACTCCCATTCCTTCGTGCTATAGTACCCAGCTTGATCATGTACTTAAACCACCCCTGTGCTCTGTAACCACCTAGATCTAAGCTGTTCTACAATATTTTTAATGCAGCTCATGCCAGTTACAACAGAAAAGATGATGGGCAGGAGCAATCTGCAGAGCACACCGCAGGGGCCAGGCAGTAACTCCAGCGTGCAGCCCTTGTGGGTAGCTTGGACAGCAATCTGCTCCTCCTCATTGTCAGTGCTATGGCTTAGATTGGCCAGATAAAAGCTCACTGTGGTTGTTAGTGGGGTAATTATATCTTTGTCTTCACATGGTTCACGTCCTCAGCCCCTCTCAGTATTTTCTTCACAGCCATAAGAAGCAGGAGCATTTTTCAATTTGTGCTGAAGCTCTAGGCCGTGGTTTGTGGCAAGAAGTGGAAAATCTCTGCGGTTTCAAAGCACATGAAGTCTTGTGCATAAAATGCAATCCAACCACCAGACCTGCCTCATTATAGCCATTTCCATATAAATCACAGAATTTGAATTTTCCATCTTTGCATTCACTAGTAGCAGTTCTAAGCATATCCCAGATGGTATTCATTCATAAGCAAAAGACATAAGGTTTTTTCTACATTATCTGCTATACATCTGCAGACCTGTAGATTGCTTCACCCCTACAAGCCAGGGAGATCATGACACCAACAGTGTACTTACTTCCCTACAACTGTGGGTTAAAAAATATCAGTAAACCTGAGAGAAAATAATTTGACTTTCATTGCTGAGAGGTCAGCAAAAATAATCTGTTTTGTAAGGGAAGGAGGCGAGATGGAGAAGCGAAAGGCAAAAAGTTCAGACATAGGCAGGTCAATTTGGAGCTGGATGACTACACTGAACCACCTAAGTCTGCATGCTGAGGTCATGCTAAATGTATATCTTAGAGGTTTTTGATGTTAATCTATATATTTGCTTGACTTTCCTATATACGACTTTCTATTTGAATTAAAAATTGAAAAGGTGGTTGAAATACTGGAGTCTGTGCAATCACATTCTAAAGACTAATTTAATTTTAGGTTGCCATACAAAAGAGCCACAGAAGGAGAAAGCACTGCTTCAAGTGATTAGTGATGTTATTATAGGTGCCTATTTATGTGTGGGTTTGTGTATATTTTCACTGACGAGTGGAGCGATACAAAGATAACGACACGTGTGTGAACTTCAACCTTAACTCTCTGTAATTTTTCATACTTTGACGTTTTTTTAAAGCCTGTTTCTGAATATTTCACAATCTTGGAAATGAGCAAAAAGCTGACGGGCACTTTGATGAAGTAGCTGCAGAGCAAAATACTGGGCACCCTGAAAATCCTGTGGTGAAGCTTTTTTCTTCGCAGTTTCAGCCTCTAGCATGGCGCTTGCTTGCCAACTGCAATTAGGAAAGTGTCATTAAGCAAGCCTGGACTTTTCACCTGCTTCTGCTCTGTGCAGGTTTAGCTGCTCCCAGAACCAGCACAACTGATAGTGTTATCTGTCCGTTCACTCCCTTCCTTAAAAAAAACCTGATAATGCAACAGTGGTATTGCCAAATGTCTCTCAGGCTCTATCCCAACTGTCACAGCTTGCAGTACATGCAGATCATGACTCTGCTACAGGGTTCCAGTGCCCTGGAAAGTCCTGCTGACCTCAGCAGGGAGAAGATGTGGTGGCACACTTGCTGTCTGAGGCAGTGGAGCCTCCAGTGGGATTTGGAAATAGTGCTCAGCCCACTCACTGCCCATTGGAAGATGAACACCATCACTTGGTCTCCTTTAGCAGGAAAGCAATAACAGGATTAATTCCTGTTAATTATTGCTTAATTAGTCCAGTTAAGATTATTATTACTTACCACTGTTATCAAATGTGAATGTGCTACAGAAATCCCATGCAGAGATTGCCAAAATGAAGGACAGGACTCAGTCATCAGTTATGCTGCCTAATCTCCCTGTTGCTGCTGAGATCATATGGGTATGCACAAAGGCTCACTGATTTCAAAGGGGAAAAAGAAGATCTCATTCTTCCATGCAACATTGTGACATTTAAGTCTACAAATATTGATTGTATATATTTTAAGGAATTACAAAAAAAAAAAAAAAAAAAAAAAAAAAAAAAAAAAAAGAAATCACCACAAACGAAAAAAAAAAGATGCTTAGGCTGATTCTTCAAAACTGAAAATGGGAAAGTATTTCTCTTGGGGTTTTTTCTCAATTAATCAGATGGACTAAACCCTGCAGTCAGTAATGAAGGGGGTGCAAAAGCTGGGTAAATCTTTATAGTCACCTCCTCTAAAATCTTTCTCTTTACATAGCAAAGTCACTTGTTCTGTGCCATCTGGAATCTGAAAAAATAGTCTATAGAATAACTTTACTTTGCAATTTAGAGTTGCATGCACTTTAGAGTACAAGAAAGAAAAGTCCTACATAAAAGTGGTTGCACAGTTGTGCGGAGAATCTGTTTCTAAAAAGCTGCCTTTAATTTTTAAATATATTTTTGAACATCTTTGGGACTGCACAGGTATTTTCTGGCCTCAGAAGTGCTTTTTGTTGGCATGAAAAAGTGCTCTATGTTTGTATTAGATTGAATACGCGAAGAAATATGATTTTTGTAGGAATTCAATAGGGTCAAGGGAGAGCTTTTGTACTGTATCTTCAGCCTGCTGTTGCTATTTCAGAGGTATGGGGAAGTCTGTGGGCAGGCTCTGCCACTGCTACTCAAGCCTCTACTCAAGCTACTCAAGGAATACCCCTTCTCCCAGGCAATGTTCTATCAGTGTAGCTGGAGATATGTTTTGTCATTGATGAGGACTCTAATGTCAGTGACTTCAATCTCAACGCATTTTCAGGGAGACAGGTGCCTGGTACTGCCATTTGAGGAGTCCTCCAGTATTCCTTCTGGCCTCCAGCAGCTATTCCCATAAATCCCATGTCCTATCTGCTGGCCCCAAGGATGTGCTGGATATCCTAGCCCACCCACCTGTGGAAGCAGACACCTTCAGTTGGGTACGTGACCATGCCTGAGTGCCACAAGCTGTTTGCATTCCAAGAGACAAGCCACAGGAATGACTCTTTTGGCGTCTTCCAGTCATTTGGAGGATGAGTGCTATTTGGGAAGTGTTCCAAAATAACAAGTCATCCTGCTCTCTGCACTCCAACTGATTGCCACACTATCAG